>NC_090439.1:976997448-978247448 GCF_031143425.1 Pleurodeles waltl
ATTTTTATTTTACCATATTGAGCCAATGCACCTGCTGTACACTGCCTACGAACGTGTGCCAGCAGGGGATTGGCTAGCTGTGACAGGCCTGGGTGCAGGCCCTAGCCTCCACCCAGACATTTTGTTCAACCCTCACTGCTCAAGACTCCGGCCAAGTGTACAGATTCTGACTGAGGCCATGCATGGTAGGGTATTGGCCGCAGGACCTGCCCTTGCACACCACCACCTGCACACAGCAACCCACATTTTCTTCTTTTATTTTACATTTTTTCTAAACCAGGGTACTCCAGCGGTACCCACAACTCAAAACAAGCTTTTATTAAATTTGGCCCCTGGAGGTGGTCCCTCTGGGTCCGTCCCCATCACACACCACCACTCGTGCCAGGGAATCAGGCTGTCTGTACCCTGTCCCCTTAAACTGTAAACATTTCTAGGAAACCAGGACCAAGTTCCCAAATCCTGATATAGTGGCCCTATATTTTTCTCTGGGTTGTGGTCAACCAAACCGCTTGCAACCAAGGGACCAGTCCTCACCACGATCTTGCAGTACCGAAATGGCCTACGGGAGAAAAACTGCTTCCACCAATCCGGGGCTGTTTTTTTTCTTTTTAAATTTCGGTGCTGCCGGACCAACCATCAAGATAAACCGAATTTTTAATCCCTTCATGATCAAGCACAGATTTATGAAAAACTGCAGTTCAGATTTACACCAAGTCAAAAAAAAAACACACTTTCTGTCTTACGGTTTAACTTTCTGCTAAATTTGGTGTAGTTCCATTTTGTTGTGTTTTCAGTATTGGAGGGCAAAGTTTCCTATGAAAATTAACATGGCAAATCATAATTTTGGGAGTCTCCATTTCTCTTGGCCCCCGCTTGATGATTGGTGCAACACTTTCCTTGAAGGAGCCAAGGAGGATGAACTTTTTTTGGGAGAGTTTGGTGAAGGTGTGTGTGTGTGTGTGTGTGTGTGTGTGTGTGTGTGTGTGTGTGTGTGTGTGTGTGTGTGTGTGTGTGTGTGTGTGTGTGTGTGTGTGTGTGTGTGTGTGTGTGTGTGTGTGTGTGTGTGTGTGTGTGTGTGTGTGTGTGTGTGTGTGTGTGTGTGTGTGTGTGTGTGTGTGTGTGTGTGTGTGTAGGACATGTGAGATTAGGCCTTGCAGTCCAGCACTGATTGAAGTCTGGTGAGGTGGGCAGAGTCATTCCCCGTTCAGCGACATTCTATGAATGAGCGCTATAAGTAAATCTATCCCACTACAGCCTTCAAGAGGAGAGGCAAGCAAGGGGTTGCCCAGCAGAGCCTCCTGTTCCAACACTGATGACTGCAACAACTGCACTTGCCTCCATTTCCAACAGCAGAGGGTGGGTACTACCAAGAAGATGTGGATAATTTAACCCACACAACTGGTCAAAGGTGCCATTTGCAAACCTTCTAGCAGGATCTTTAAACGCCAGAGTGCTCATACTAAGTTGGTGATGCCTAGCAGGTCACAAATGGAAGTTACACCAGAAGGTGATGCAGGATATCTTCAAGCAGTGAGTAGAACACTGGCTCCATTTTTTTGCCATCAACAAGAATGCTTAATGTCAGCACTTTTGCACACTGGAGTTACAAAAAGGCTCTCTTCAAAATGCATTCCCCCTAGAGGGGAGCACAGGTCTTCCTGTATGCCTTTCTTCTACTGTTTCTCATGCTTGAGTTATGAAGAAGATCAGAAACAACTGGGCCTGAGTAATTCTAGTGGTGCCAAACTGGGCCAGGAGAGTGTTGTACCTGGAACTTCTGGCACTCGGATCTGTCCTCGGATCAGGCTGCTGCTTTGGGAGGATCCTCTGACACAGCTGGAGGGCGGGGTATTGCACCAAGGCCTGCATAATTTATATCTCCAAGTATGGAAATGAGCTGCAACATTTGAGTGTGTTTAATTGGCCTCCTAAAGTAGTGGAGGTCATCCTTGCACGAGGCATCCTTCTATTATCTCTGTTTGCACCTGATGCTGGGACGCAATTGTGGCTTGGTGTGGCACCCATAATACAGACCTGTTGCAGGCCAAACTGTTGGATGTATAGTTGATTATTTTTCATCTTTGGCCCAGCAAGAACTTGCACTGGGCACTATGAAAGGTTATTTGTAGACCCTCTTGCCCTTTTTTTTTTTTCATTTGCCAGACCAGCTGTCCTTGTTTAAATTACCCACCTTGATGAGTTTACTGAAAGGTTTAACTCATCAGTTACCTCCTAAACACTGTGTGATGCCTCAATTTGATCTTTATTTGGTCCTCGTCTTTCTTATGCGAACCTCTTTTGAGCCGATGCACAGCTGCCCATTACATCTCTTGACTTTGAAAACAGTATTTCTTGTTATGATAACTTCAGCCCATCGCATGAGTGATCTTCATACTCTTTCAGCCCAGCTGTTGTACAAAACCTTCTTTCAGGACAAATTTGTATTGTGATCTACAGTGATCTTCCTACCAAAGATTGTGTCTACCTATCATGTGAGGCAGTGCATCATACTTCAGACGTTCTTTGCTCCACCTCAACCCTCAAAGGAAGAGGAGCAAGACTATTGTTTAGACCCAAAAAGAGTGTTGTATTTAACATTGATTGTTCCAAAGACCATCAGGTGGTCGATCACCTCTTTTGTTCTCTCCAGAAGGACTTTTTGATCTAAGCCTTTTCATATTCCCATCACCTTAGAAGGTACAGCTTTTGTATCTCTTCTAACGGTGAGGAATCTGTCGGTAGAAGTATCAGTCTGAAGAACAAGTTAATTACCCTCGGTAATGCTATTTGTGGTGGATTCTGTGTCTCACCGCCCTCCCTCTTCCACTTTATGTGGAATGGTCTCTTTTTTTCCATCTAAAAGGTTCCAAATTAAAGATTTGCATGCAAAAGTAATTGTTCTTTAAACTCCATGTCCCAGGGTGTGAGCGATGTCAAGAAAGAAACAAACATCAGCGTGCTAGAGTGGCACATACATGCTGCCCTGACTGTCATGTCTGGGAGGAATGCGGTTGACGTAGAGCCAAACAATGCCTTCCACAGGCGTACATGAACTTTGCTGAAAAATCTTCCAGATTCCACTTGGGAACCTTGGGGATATTATAAGATTTAGATAATCTACCATAAACAGCATCATCAAAGGGAAGTAATTTATTCACCTGGGATGTAGAGTTGGCTCCATGGTAGCATCATCAATAAAGGGAATAAATGCTGTGGTCATTCTGAACAGTATGACCACCAGATGTGGCACGGAATCATGCCACTAGTGGATTTTATGCAAAGTACAGACTGGAGAAAGTGAAAGCAATGTTCAGAAAAGGAACTGATATCTCAGGAGCCATCATTGACTGACATAGATGTCTTGAATGCGGGCTTTTACCAGCTGTCAGGGGCAGCAACGTAGACTAGGCAAGGCTGCTAGCACGCAAGAAGAGGGGCCCCGTTTAGTCCGGCTTACAGAATAACACCAAATGCGCTTGACGTCCAGAGGGTGGTCTCACCACTAACTCCCACATAGGTAATATGGGGAAGAATCTCTTGCTTTGCCTCCAAATGGACCAAAGTTACCACCAACTGTTGAATAATTCTGATAATGGAGATCGGAAACACCTTTGAATTACTGAAAATATAACCTACTCATCCATTCAAACGAGAGCAGCACTAGAACTTGAACTCCAGTAGAAAATCCTTCTTCTCAAGGGAGCAATTGAAAAATTACAAAGGCCCAAAGACAGTTAGGTTTCTACTCAAGATTCTTGCTAATGAAAAAGGAAGGTGAAGAGTCAAGTCCAGTCATGTAGCTTCAAGGATTCAGCCAAGCCCTCATTTTAGATAATTATTGTGCAAGAGGTCCTTCTCTTGCAGCAAGAAGTAGAGGTCTTCACTGCCCTGGATCCACAGGACACCTAGTGTCACTTCCCTATTCAGCCAAACCACAGGCAGTTTCTAAGGTTTTGTGGTGCAGGGTAGCACAGTTAGTTCAAACTCCTCCCTTTTGCCCTGAAATGTGGCTTGAAGTGTCTGGCCCTGGTGGCAGCCTTTCTTCAGAGACAAGGTCACCAGGTATTTGTGTACCTGGACGACTGACTAGAAAAAGCACACTCTACAGAAGTTGTATGCCTCCACAATGGCTTGCACACTCCACAGAGACTTCTTATGTCTCCACAATAGCTTGTATCAATCTATTTTGTCACCTTGGCCTGACACTTAATGTATAAATGTCTTCCAGCTTTCCCACTACACAACTCCAATTTCAGGGAGCTTGCCTAGACACAAAACTCAAGGTATTTCCTTCAGCGGAAGGTGTACTGCAAACCAATGGGTGCTGGCATCACAACTCCCCTGGCGAGAGAAGGTCTCAGACAGGGCTTACAAGTCACTACTGGGCCTATTGTCATGAAGACTCATTTGTTTTCTGCTGACTACTGGTGAGACAGATTGAACTGGAGCTTGAGCTGCCCTATCAGCAATCCACAAGTTCATAGAACAATATTGTCAAAGTCTCCATCTCAAGCAAGCTTTCCTGTGGTGATTACCGGACCACATCAACACCATTTTCCCTTTTGAACCTCTGATAGTCATCATAACAGACTCTTCCATGAGGCGCTCAGATGCAGGAGCTAAAGTCAAACGTTCTGTAGTCAGAAAAGGAATCTCCCCATATCAACAGCTTGGAGTTTCGAGCAATTAAAAATATGTGCAAGCGTTCCTGCAGGGCTACTGAGCCAGGCTAACCTGATCAGAAACTACAACACGACCTCCATAAACTACATTGCTAAACAGGGAGGCATGAGGTCTTGCACCCTCTCAGAGAGGGCATACTGATTGTGGTACTGGGCAATAGTGAGCACAGTGGGTATCTCGATAGAAAACCTCCCAGGATTTAAACAAAAGCCTACAAATCTTTGTCAGTCTATCGGATTGCCACAAGTGGGTGCTTCATCATGACCAAATGCAACACATGTTCAGAAAGTGGGATCATTCTACTTTAGACCCGTTTACAAGCCTGATGAACAAAAAATGCCTCTACTTCACAAGCAGGAACTGCTAACCCGGCTCCTGAGGCAGTGCCTTCTTGATGACATGTTCAGACATCTTTGCCTCCGTCTTTCCACAACTTTCCCTTGTTCCTAAAGTGCTGAGGAAAGTCATGAGAGTCATGTTCACTGATACTGAAAGCCATAGTGCTGTCGCGTAGGTTCTCATTATCGTAATGAGACTACTGGATTCGGGTGGCAGAATAACTTGCACTGTGGGGGACTGAGTCTGAACCCACTACAGGTGACACCTGTCGGCCTAATCCAGGTTTTGTTCCGGCTAACTAGCAGTGCCTCATCTCCATCCAAGAGCAGGGATCTTTGGGCAACAGAGCGCATGACACAGTTGACTCCTCGGAGAAATTGTGGTCACTCAGATATCATCCTTTTCTCTCAGTTACATTAGTTTCACATATGCAAGGACAATCAGAGGCAGAGTATAGTTCAATAAGCTTTTATTGAAGTAACTGCATTTTAGATAACAAAGCATGAATTGCAATAACTAGGACGATGCATGACAGGATTAAAATTGTGACAAGGAGAGGGAAACATAAAAATAAAGCTACCATATTGTCACTAAGATCGTTAAGAATTGTTCTTTCCTAGGCTATGTTCGAGCACAGCATGTTAAGCTCTAATTCTGCCCTTCAGGTTCCCCTGGGAAGACATCATCCCTCATACCTGAGCAAGAGGCCTGTAGTCTACATAAGCAGCTGCAGTGAAGCAGTCAGTATACAGCCGTGGTCATCTGGTTGGAAACTCCCTCTAACATACATGGTTCAAAGTAGTGTTTTTATAATAAAACAGCTGATGTTCTAAGAAAGGATCCCCACGTAAGAGTGAGTATGTTTCTGTGAACGTTGGAGACAAAGCATACCACTTTTGCCAGCAACCTATCTTACTGCAGCCTTGAGAAAAGCACAGAGTGAAAGAAATGTCTTGTTTAAGAATGCAGTGCTGGCCGAGGCAAAGATCAGCTAGATAGAGAAAATAAAACAAGACCGCAAATGTGGCTATTGTTAAAATAATAAAATGAAGCTGACTAAAATATATCTAGGTTAAAGTGCACAGCAGCAGGCTTAGTTTGCTAAAATAACATGTATGAAGCTATTACTAAAATGGCTTCACAATAGTGCGACCATGCCAGTTTTGGTACCCAGGCCTCCTTAAGATGTCCTGAAGTCCACTGATAGCGCTGAAACTTCTCACCAGGAGCAAAGGTCAAATCCTGAATGCGGACTTGAAAACGCTACATATCAACCTAGTTCTTGATCACCCACAATTCTGGAACATCTGGACATCTCTGCCATTTGTAGGGCAATACTGAAACAAGCATGCAGCCTTGTCATGACTGATCCAAGTGAAAGCGTTTGCACATAGTCCTAGGCTAATTAGGTCTGAGTCCGATTTCCATATTACTACACCAGATTCTGCCATACCTACCTAACCTTAAGGTTGATTAGATAGATGTCAGTAAAAGTCCATCTGACAGCAATATCGAGGTTCAGAAGTTTGAGCGCTGTTCCCGCCCCCATTTCCCAGAGGATCCTCAAACAACTCATGAAAGGCTAATTTAAGACCTTTTCCCTGATCTAACAGTCTGTGGGCTATGGTAACTCAAGACAGTAAGGTAAAGCGTCAGTCATCTGATGCTTCAACACTTTCAGCTCATCCGTAGGCCAATTACTACATATATAAACTAAACAACTGCACTCCTCTTGTCATTTTCTTCTGTAAGATATGTTGGGGAACTTCAGTCCTTCAGGGCAACTGATCTATTTCTGCATTTCACTGAAGAAAATCACTTTGTGCACCAACCCAAATGTTTGTCTCAGGTGCTTTAGGGCTTCCATTTAAACGCACCCGTGTTTGGGTCCTTCTTTTCAAATCTCAGCATCAGCTGAGAGTGCACTACGCTTGTTAAATTTTCATAGGTAAATAAAATTTGACATGGACATAACTAAAAACAAGACAATCAGACCAATTGTTTCTTTTGGATGCCCTGTCAGGGGACAACCCATATCTAAACAGGACAATGCCTGCTGGCTCTCAGGCCACATCACATTCTGCTATAACAAAGGAAAGTGATCCATAGGAGCAAGGATGGTGTTGTTACCCCAGAAGCATGTTGGTGACAGCTGCACTCCATGTGAGTATACTACTCCTTGAAATATGTGGAGCAGCTATGTGGTAGACACATAATCATCAAGTGCTACTTCTTGGACTTGAACATAGCAGTTGGCCAAAAAGTACTACGAAACCTGTTCCATGGAAAGTGAGCCTACTTCCTGCTATATCACTACCATTTGCTATTCAGATTCAAGCATGTGAATCTATGAAGGATTTAATGCTGGAGACAATTGATTTTATTTTTAACCATAACTCTAGTTCCCCAGTGTTTCACTAGTTCATATATTGACAAAAAAAAATCCCCCCTGCTCTCTGGGCAGAGGCTCACTACCTGGTATTGGCACGCTTGTGCTATATAGTCTGTTCTATTGTGGCATATAGTACAGAGCAGAGCTCGCTCTTTTCGTTTGCTGAAATGTAGGTTGTTTCGAATTATGCACATGTGAACTAGGCAAAACTGTTGCTGGGAGTTTTGCCAATTAGCATTGTTTATTGCTAATTTAAATTTAAAAGTACAGCAGATTCCCAGCCTGATGATGGGGATGATTCAAGCATGTGACTCTAGAAAAGGTACCAACACCAGAGAACTAGAGATACAGGAAAGTAACTAATTTCTTATTGAAAGTCAATATTGCATGCTTACAGATGTGATGCGATAAGTGCCCAGCTTCCGATGGAAACATCTTTGAATATAAAGTGCAACAATGCAAATACACTTTTTTTGCTTGCAACAGTTTAATGGCTGTCTGCCTCATTTTTAGGATCTGAAGACTTCTAGAGGTTTATATGACGAAATGAAGAAAACTGCAAACAACAATGTCAAACAGGTAATATTTTGCACCCTACAAATTGTTTAGTTGTGTCAAACATTCTGCTTGAATTGTACAGATTCAGCAATGAAATTAACATTTGACCTCAGAAGTCTACTTTATTTCTGTTCCAGATATTAGTATTTTGATCATTATTGTGTGAGCTATATCTGCATAATCAAGCTTCACTCTTCAAATATGTACCTATTGACTTAGAAACACATGGATCATAAATATACAAGTAGACCAAGTCAAATATACAAAAGTAAGTAATAAAGGGAGTTACTTATCAGTTGTGTTTTGTAATTATTGTTACATATATCGAGAATTCATAAATATACGGCTATTTGATCGGAATCTTCATCCATAATATGAGCAAGAAGGTCACCTTCGAAGATTTAGCAAGACAACAGGTGTTGATCCCATGCCAGTTTTGCATTTCCCCACACGTGGCGAATTTTAGGTGGCTGAAAAAGAGTGGTAATTGAGTAATTAAAAGTATTCAAATAGCATACCTCACACCAGTTATCTGATGACCTAATTGGGTCCCAGGTAGGAAGCGCTCAGATTTTCAGTTTGCTTCTTTTGGCCCTCAGGGTGCTCTTTTATTGCCATATTTCTCCTTTTTTCTGTGTGATTGTTTTTTTGGTGCATTCTCGCTAGACTTTCCCTTGACTAGTTTGATTCTGTGCATCGAGAAACACATTTTTCTCTTTACATATCGGAGCCTGACAAATCATGTTGAAATATCCCTTTCGCTCATTTCTATACTATCTGTTGTTAGTGTATGCAGAACAGTTCCTTTGCACGGGCAGTGAGTGTATTGACCTAATGACTGGACTGGGAAAATCACAAGTCCCTTACGTGTTTCAGGGAGCCAGGGTGTTAGCTGGCCAGAGAGCAGCCCTGAAACCATGTCCAGAAGCTCACTCTTCACAGAAAGGGGTGTGCGGCCTACTGATCCATAGTACACTCTGTTCCTTGTGCTGAGAGCAGACACGGTCTACCTGAATCCCAGAAAGGAAAGTTACAGCTTCAACTGCTAGTGAGTGCCATGGAGCTCTGGTGACTGAAAGGAAAATGCAGTTTGCTGTGGTTCTTTCCACCCAGATCATCAGTACTAAATGTAAACTTGACTGGACAATGGGAGACTGCATCTTTTCCCATGACTGGATGTAAACTAGCCCCACCAACATATCCAGGGCTCACCTTTTTACTAGAAGACGCTCCGCACACTGATGTAGAAAAAGATCAGAAACAGAAGCCCTACCTGCCTTCTTTTTAATGGGTAAGGGCATTTCTCTGGTACTGAGGAGATCTCCGCTGTTGAGTCCAGCTGAGAAAATAGACTGCCCTGTGTGCTTAGTACCTGCCTCGCACAACCAGCGGGTGAAATCTGTTGTGCTGGTACTACTCTGAAGTACTTAGCGCTGTTATGTTGGGCGAAGGCTCAAGACAGTGCTGCACTACCAGCCTGACCCAAGCCAGTTGATTTGAGAAGTGTGCTTGAAGAAGCAACCTTGCTTGTGAAACACCAACATATAGCATTGCGAGCAGGTCCATGTGGTGGCCTGTCACCTTTATTAGAAGTGTGAAAAGGTATCTCCACTCTGACATCTCCGCGAGGCTAGTGCGACTTATGTGGTGCAGCACTTTGTGAGCTACCTGCCTTCCAAGATACACTACCACCCGAAGAGCTTGCACCGCTGATGGCTGCTCCAACAACACCCAGTCCCGTGCTCACACTTTGGAACAGAGCAACATGTACTGTGCCACCCCCACCCCCACCTCCACATCGCACACTTTTAAAAGAGTCTAAACACACATAAGAGACAATGGACGCTTGCACAAGACTGCTGCTGCTCAAATCCTGCTCTTCCGGAGAAAGCGCCACGCGTGGCTAATTTGTTGCCAACTAGGTATGTGACTGTAAAGCTCCTATGTAGTTTCTGAATTAATACACTTCATGGATATAATATTTATTGTGAGTGATACATGTGCTGCTTATACTAGTTATTTCACCACTCTTCAAGTGTAAGCTTAACTGTTCAACCTTGCCAGACCTTTATGGAGATATGTGGAAATTCAGTGATCTGGCAGTAAAGTGGCAATACTTGTCACAAGGTTTGCCAAACTGCTCGTAAGTCACGTGTGCCTGAGAGAACTTGCAAAAAGATAGTTTCTGTTTATCTGCCTATACTACCTCTGGTTGATAACCACCACACGAATAGTTTCTGGATACTTCTCGTTACTTGCTTTGCTTCCTACAAACAGGTGTTCTTTGGGTCATGAAATTCTTTACCAGAAGTATGGACTTTTTTGATACAGGAGCTTTAAGTAGATCTAGGACTTGGGGGCTTGGTAAGCTCTGAATGCTTTCCTGAATTCACAAAGTAAGAATTACAGAGTGACATCATGAAGCATTGTCAGTCCTTCGAAATATTGATCTTTTTGGTGCCTGTCTGCAAGTTTGTGCTTCACAGATTAATTTTCTTCGCAGCTACAATTGTGAAACTGCCCATTGGAACCATGATGCAATTGAGTATTCACTGATAACAAATTGTAGCTTTTGGAATGGTGCTGGAAGTACCACTTTTTATTTCTATGTTCTGTTGTTGTATTGACGTCTAGTTTGGGGCTCGATGTAATAACAGGGCACAAACAAAGGTGCAAATCGCTTACAGACCTTTTAGGACTTGTCTGTATTTTGTGATGCAACCTGTGTCCTAATAGCTGGCTTCTAATGGTGTCCAGTTGTAGGGTTGCAGAACGACCTGCCTAATTAACATAAATTAGGCAGGTTGCTATTTGTGACTCTTGATTGGCTATGAACACAAGGATGGTGGCCTTCATGGAACAGCTGACCGCGATCCTATGCGTATGCATTCGCAAACTTCAAACTTTTTTTAAGAACCTTATATTCCTTTAAAAAAAGTTTTGTGTTTGAAAGATATCGGCAGGTAACAGGCAGAGATCCAGTTCCACTGGTTCAGTTCTCAAAGACAAAGTTGTCCAGAAGGGACAGCTTCCCCTTTGCAAATAAATTACCATATCTTTTGAGGGGTTGGTAACTTTTCAATAGCTTGTCACCCCAATTGTGATGCGAAACCATTAATGCATCACAGTACAAATTGAAACTATTAGGGAACACCCTTTCGCGCCCCCTATTAACTCAGATTTAAAATGGGTTGCAAATACTCTTGTTCTGAAAGTCTTTTTTTCCTTTGCAAAATGAGCTTGAGTAGATTGTGATTTTGTCAATGGCAAAGTTTTCAAACGCAAAGTGCTTCTTACATCTGGCTGTTGGTTCTTTAAAAGTTGTTCAGGAAACTGCGTCTTTGTGTGCATATCACCTTATCTTAGGATCATGCCTTTAAGTCCGTGATCGCTACACCAGTAATGTATGAGAGCTGGACTTTTATCCTTCAAACCTGTTCCAAAACAGGATATTTGTAAAATTGGTATCCCAGACAAATATTGATATGGATTTTTATATATATATGTGTATGTATGTGTGTATATGTGTGTATATGTATATATGTATATATGTGTATATATATATATATATATATATATATATATATATATATATATATAGTTTTGCTATATGTTGGAGAATCTACAATGTTCTTTACACAAACGGATAAAATATGTTTTCTTAATTCTAGTTTCCTGAATGTGTGTTCCCATCTTTTTCAGGTGATTCATTGGGAACTGGAGAAGATCACCCGGAAGTGATAAAGAATGTCTTCTTGAGCTGGTTTATGAACTTTGTACAAAATGTATCAACTAAACAAAGCATAGTGAATATAAGAGAATTTTCAGTTTATGCATTAATGAACTACAACCGCACTAGCACTGTCTGCCTTTTTACTGTTTATTTAATTTTTACGACACATTCTGAAATGAATTGGTATTTATTTATACTACCCTCCCTGTTGAAATGTTTTCTTTGCATTACTAATTCAAGGCACCTGTCACTCCTCCTAGAGTATGTGTGTGGCTGTTGTCCAGTGAAAAAGTGGTCATTGGTTTATCTGCTAAACTCTGATAATGTCATGGCAGTAAGCTTCCTTTTTTTCTCTTTTTGTACATATGATTGTTACTGTAACATGTTTTCAGATATCTATTAAATCATATTTTATTTATTAAATCTGAATGTGGGTGTTCCTGTGCAGTGTTGGTGGTAGGTTATAGCTGGCTGAGGACCGCCTACCAAACACTTTTCGGCGGATCCGATAAAAAGAATACTGCACACTTATAATGAAATACTGCAGTTCTGATATCCTTCTATCCCTTTCTATTGACTTAAAACCAAATGTACTGGAAGATTATTAGGACTTTAATCCATTGCATAAGAAGCATGTCGGAGCTTCTAATGAGTTGGCATTGGCAACCATTAGTGAAGCCTTTTCTGATTTCCGTTTCTTAGGTGATAAACTGGATGTTGGGGAGTGCAGAGGTGTGTTAAGGGAGAGTGTCCTCTTTATGTAGTTACCTGAGTTAGTCTGCCTGCAGTAGCTACAATCAAAATCTTAAATCTTGCTTCTTCCTGATTTTCTGTCCAGTTACCAGGAGCCATGTGTCTTCAGTTCTTTTTTCTTTGAAATGTTTCTTTTTAATCTTCAAGAGGCATGCTCTGTGCTATAGTAAAGGCATAAGAACTCACTATATTTTCTGCAGTATATTAAAAACAGGGCTCCATGTGGCGTCTCACGTGGCTAAAAACAACTTATTTATTTATCCTAGGCATTACTTGACTGTTGAAGCCATGCATGCCACTAAGTGCTACGTCAGTGGCTTTTTCAGTGTGCAGCAAGAAACAAAACAGTAGATGCATCCAACCTTTCTCGACTACCTCCGTGTATTCTGGTTTCTTTAAAAAATATCTTGGGGATTTGTCCTACACTTCTGGTACCTGTTGTTGATTGTCCAGTGCTTCTTGTGGATCAGTTCTGTTTTAGTAAATACAATATTATTTTATGAAATAAAGATATCCCCTACTACAGCCGCGGGCCAGTGGGGAGCAACTATGGTCTGTTTCATAGGTTAAATGCGATTAGGATCTTTCAAACATCTCATGTTCTAGTCAGTAAAATATTATTTTTAACAAAAGAGCAAGAAAACAAACCTCCCTCCCATCTCCCCACCCTCTCTTCCACCATATTGGTCAATCGAGGATTAGGAATATCCTTGTCCCCTGAGAAGAGCTTGAAAAAATGTGCATTTCTCTAGCCCAGTGTTTGTGTACTGGTTCAGACCACAGGCCATGGGCCTGTATATCTAGGACGCCCCAGTAATGGGTAGCAGGCTAATAAACATTGGACAAGTTAACGCCTTAAACCCGCCACCAAGTGACACAAATATTGTTTCCAGTGATTTGTACAATTTGTCTTGTCCACCGAGTACCAAAGATATCTTCTCCCTCCCTCCCTATCAGTTCCCAAATCCCTTCTAGTCAGGCACTGTGGCTGGGATCGTCTTCCCTGCCCCGGACTCTCAGAAGCACCTGTTCAGCCGCACATAGCAATAAGGTGATTAGATGGTCCCTTGGGTAATCTGAGTGAGCCTATGAGCCTGTCTGCAGTGCCTAACTAACATGTCAGAAGCCAAATGAATGTAATATTGAACATTATATCTGTATCATCCAGAACTTCCTCCCAGTTGGGAGAATGTCATAGTAAGTGCAGAAGGGAGCCAGTGCCTCCACACTCCCTACAGCACTCCCTGCGTCTGAACCAATCCCAGGTGTGTGTGCTTTCAGGGGTGTAATGCCATTATTAGCATTTATGTAGCGCTTACTACCACTGATGAGTTAAAAGTGCTTTACGCTGCGCTGCACGCTGCTCAAGAACCCAAGGTTACTAGTTACGACAGTGGTACTAATTAATGGAAGTAGTCTTTTTCTCTTAAGCAAACCATTCCACGCATGCATTACGTTTTTTTCCTCTGGTAGATTAAAATGAATATGTTTTGGAGTGGTTATTACTAGGAAGGGATGTAAATTCATGCAGATCTTTGGCATTAATAGATAAACAAGAGGGGATTGGTATTGTTTGGTTGCAGGGGTATGACTTTCAAACCTAGTGAGAGCCTGTGATCTTTGAAATGAGCTGTGGGTAAATTGCAGAAATACATTAATAGACTCTAAGGGAAAGGTGCATGTGACTTGGAAAGGTTGTGCTCAGAAAGAGTAGGCATGCTCGAGATAGAAAAGAAGGAGAGGGCCGATTGAAAGAAAAAAGAAGCGTCAATCAGGGGTTAAGTAAAGGTCAGTTATTCATTGAGGATTAAGAAATATAGAGAATACATTTCGAGTTAGAGCATCCTGTCTGAGGATGCAAGAATGCAGAGATAAACAGCTTAATTTGCATGAGAAGATAGTGGTGTTTTAGTTACTTTTGGTAGGCATTAGATTCAGTTGAACAGTCTGTCCCCTTCTAGCTCATCACTTGACCACTGCTCCAGTAAGGTCAGCTGATCAGGGCAGGAGTTGGAAGCATAAAGTAATCCCGGGACACATATATTGGGAAATATCAAGAGTTTTACACTCTGGTCGAAGGAAGCGGTTATAAATAAATAGTTCTCTCTTCATAAGTATAAGACAGGTAGCTAGTTCTCGTAGTTTAACAGGTTATAGGTTTTTTGAAAAGGTTGCACGGTTACAAGCGACTTAATAGGAAACCCTACCAGACGCAGCATCCTTTCTGCTCAGCACACCCTCTGTCACACTCCTTGAGTCGCCAAGCATCATTCCATGACATCATACACTGGCTGAGCAGTGCAGAGAAACCTAGAAGCTGTACAGACAATGCATTACAACCAACAGCTGATTATAACAGAAGAAGTAACCTCAAGATCACAGCAATGTTAGTAGGCATATGGGTAAATTATACAAACATTGAGAAGGAAATTCTGCAAATGCTGGATTTGATGTCTTGTGATCACAGTATTAATTATTAAAAAAAACAAGCTTGGATACATTTGGATCGCCTGGGTGTTTCATGGCACAAGACACTGAAGGTATAATGCTTGCTTTCTGGTGGCAATCCAGGTACTGCGCTGAGGAGAATAGAAACTGAACTGCCTTTGTTAGCAAGGGGCTGCTGATTAAACTTGCTGAAGCACTGCCCTTTCATAGATGGTAGAGGGATGGGCGGGACTACAAAGGCCCTTTGTGCAAGGCAAAGGGGACCCTTAGGTTGAGCCTCAGCCTTTCATCATTCTTGATCACAGTGAAATGCAGAAATTCACACCCCTTTGTGCATACTCCAGGCCGGAGACCACCCTGCTGTTGCATGCATCACCACACGAAGTCTGTGTCTGGAGGACAACCTGCAAAGGACATTTACATTCTGGCACAGGCGGGGTCACATTGTTAATAATAAATTAAATTAGGGCTCCAAGTTGTACGGCACATACCAAACACATATTACAGAGTACAATCAAGAGTTAACAATTAGACGTTCTTGTGAAATAAAACACCACCTTGCTACATCCTGCCTGGTGCATATTTAAATATGTATCTACTGTTCATAAACACAAAGGTCAAAATTGGTTCCAATAGAAACTACTCATAACCAGTCAACTCATATTTTCACTTTGGTAGCAAGAGCTTTTAAATAAAGCTTCAAACTAGAGTATGTATACAAGTCAGTATTACTAAGGCTGACCGCGCTTGGCTGCATCCAAAGATTTTAGCACTCTGCAAATCAATAGACCTGTAAATAAAATATAAACTTGTTAAGCTGCTACCAGCATGGTTTTGAGAGCTGGTTAGACTGCCTGTTTTAGAGACAAAGATGTGTAAACTCTGGGCATAAGCTTAATTTCTTGTGATTTGATTGTATTGCATGCTCCTTTGTTTTGCATTTTAGATGGGACAGGGTGTTGGCTTGACTTGTTATTTATAGACCCGGGCAGAGTTCATGGAGTCCAACTCAGCGGAATTCCATAGAGTTGAATAAAAACTCAGTTGAATTCCGCAGAGGTGGAATTCCATGACCCGCGGAGTCTTGAATGCTCCAGATCTCGGCTAGCCAGGCTCGACCCTGCTTAGTGCTTCTGAGATCGGGCGTATTCAGGAGGGTCATAGGCAGTGAAAGCTGTAGTTTCAAGCTTCTTGTACACTAGCCTGTCCTATGTGCAGTGCAGATGGGGCAGGCCAGTGCCCAAGAGGCCTGAAACAGTAGCGAAAGCTGCCCGGCCGGTTGTGTACTGGCCTGCACCGTGTGCAGTGCACACAGGACAGGCTGGTGCCCAAGAGGCCTGAAATAGCAGCTTTCACTGCCTACAGCCCTGGCCTGAATTCAGGCCAGGGCCGTAGGCACCAAAACTGCCAGGCCTGTTGTGCACCCGCCTGCCCCATGTGCAGTGCACAAGTGGCCTGAAACTGCAGCTTTCACTGCCTATGGCCTATGCCTGAATTCAGGCCAGGGCCATTGGCAGCAAAAGCTGCAGTTTCAGTCCTTGTTTGTCCACCAGTGCACACAAACAATGACAAAAAACAAAGAAAGAGATCAGGATTTACCTGGGTCTTCCAGGGGGTCCTCCTCTCCTTCTCCTCGTCTCGCCTCCCTCTGGTCTCTGCTCCCAGGTTCCAGTGCGCACTGCAGCCCAGACTGTCTGCGCTTGCGTTGTGCAGCCCATAGCGCAGAGTTCCATAAACTTTTGCGGAGCAGAGCTGCCTGCACACCACTATTTATTTAATGCTGCACACAACTGAGCGTTTCTTCAAAAAATCCAATTGTGCTCTATCTGAGTGGGGAGCAACTCAAACAGTGGGATGCGGTTTATAGATTAAATTGTGAGTAAGATATTTCAAGCTTCTGATTTCCATATCAATAATATTTTTTTAAATAAAAAGCAAGAAAACAAACTTCACTTCCATCTCCCCACCCTCTCTTCTGCCACATCAGTCAATCGAGGATTAGGAAAGTCCCTGTTTGTGCACTCGCTCAGACCACAGACCTTGGGCCAGTTTACCTAGGTTGCTCCAGTAATGGATAATTTGATGTATCCAAGTGTTACAAATATTTGGACTCGCTAAATGCACTTGCAGATGTCCTAGAACATCTCTTTCCAAAGCCTGTCAGAGTTATGCCTAACTCTGAGACCATTCTTTCCTATCCTGGAGTATTACTATGGTGGGGATCTGCCATAAGAAACCAGCAGAGCTCAGCCAGAATGTTCTTATCGTCAGCATTAGTGATTAGCTATTTTATTGGTTAAAGCCTACCAAGCAGCTGTGGCATGCAAAAACATCTTGGGGGAGGCTCTGAAAACTTGCTATTTGTTTTAGGCTGTTTAGCATGTCTTTGCCCCTCCCATGGAGCATCACCTGTTTATCATCACTCCTTGTATTATTCCACGAGTGCTCGCTTCCTAGAAACAAGACTTTAAATTTTGTTCTGATCTTGCAACATTTGCTGGGCATCAAAAGACAGAGGTCTAATATCTAGGACTTATGCAGCAATCCTGCTGGGTGGCCATCTGAGAGGAAAGACTGTAGGATGTTATTTTTTTCTAGCACACAACAAAATGTACTGTGCAGAATATATCAGAATTAGGAAAGTACAAATGAAGCACTTTTTTTGTAATTCTGAAGTATTTTGAAAACAAATATTTTAACATGATAAAAACAAATGAATACTCTTGGTTATGCCATTTCCATACATTATCCTTTGTGTGCTGTATAGTTTTATCAGTAAAAATGTATGTGTGCAAATTTACTGATCATTGCAATTGAAAATGTGTTGTCTGTAAAGGCCATGTGCTACCACACCATGCCTACTCTACTCTGCGTAACTCCACTCTACGACATTCTACGCCATTCCACTCTATATAGCATTCTGCTCCATGACACACTGCAACACTCTACTTGCCTGTACTCTACTCCACTCTACAATACGCCATCATGACACTCTAATCAATTCCACTCTACATTGCTCCACAACACTATACGCCACTCCATTCCATGACACTCTACTCCATTCCCCTCTAGGAGACACCAATGTACAAAACTCCATTCTGCGACATTCTACAACACTGTATACCACTCCATGACACTTTACTCCATTGGACGCAATGTCACTCCACTCAACTGCGCTCGACTCCACTGCTCTCTTTCACTATACTCCTCTGTATGCTATGTCACTCTACGTCACTCAACTGACACACTACACCACTCTGCGACACTCCAGGACACTCTACGTCCCTCCACTGTATTCCTCCATACTCCACTCTGCACCACTCAACTCCATGCCATTCTACTCCACTTTATGCCACTGCACTCTGACAGTCTTCTCCACTCTGCTTCAATCCAAGCCACTTCACTCTATGCCACTATACTCCACTTTACAACACCCCACTCTGACAATCTACGCCACTTCACTCTGGCACTCTATACCACTCTACAACACTACACCCTGACACTCTACACCACTTTACTCCACAACAGTTTTTCACTTTGCTACTCCACTCTACATCACTCCTCTCTGACACTATGCCACTTTAACCCACTCCCCTCAGTGACACTTTTCTCTACAAAATTCCACTCTTCTCCACTGACATTTTGTGCCCTCTCCAATCTATGCTTTCCACTCTACACCAGTCTACTACACTCTGCAGGAGCGGCTCGCAGGGTTTTGCTGGGGTGGGGCAGTGCATTAAAAAAAAGAAAATCACTTACCTGCTTTTCCGCCACGTTGCTCCTTTGCTGCACTGCAGGCACGGGCTCCCAGCCTGCCCTGCGGCCAATCCTGACGCTGATTAAAGCAGCATTAGGATTGGCTGAGAGCGCCCAACCAGGGCACTCCCAGCCAGACTGGGAGCCTGTGCTTGCTCTTTCCAGCCCAGCAACTGTTTCTGGGCTGGAGAGAGCCTACTGTGTATGTATGTTTGGCCAGCCAAACATACATGCGCACTGAGAGGAGGGCACAGTGTACTCCCCTCATCGTCATCCCCAATGCCCGCCCCTTTAATAAACAAAACCACAATAAACATGGTTTATTATTGTTTCAATTGTTAAAGGTGATTTGTAGCGGCTGCTGGAGGGGAAGATGGGGTGCTCCTCTGCCCTAACATAGGAGCCTTGCCTGCTCTGTGCCACTCCACTCCTGTCTACACCACTCCACTTTCTGCCACCCTGACACTTTGCGGCTCTCTAATCTACGATACTCTATATTGCTCCACTCTATGCCACTCCAATCTATGACACGCTATGGCAGTCTACTCCACTCTACAACATTTCCCACCACTCTGTGCCCCTCCACTCCATGCCACTGTACATCCCTCCACTGAGCTCTACTCCACGACACTCCACTCTGCTGTACTCCACCCTAAAACAATCCATGCCTCTCTGTGACCCTCTACTCCACTCTCTGCAACGCCACTTCACTCCATTCTCTGCCACACCACTCTCCTCTACATCACAAACTTTTAGCCATGTTCTACAACATACAGCATATGCAAGACCTATTGGCTTTTTCAATGTTGGTTCATAAGAGGACAGCGGTCTGCATGCCTATGTTTAAGTAATTTGTGTGCTACCTAGTGCCTAATGTGAAGATAACTTCTTGTTTAAACCCTGGCATCCCAACAGCCTTCATTTTTTCAAATGTTTTGAGGCCCCTTTGTATCCCAGAAATCTCCCACTCGTTTGCATCCTGCCAGACTGCATGCCCCCTGTTCCACAGCTGGAATAAAGTCCCGATTACCTATAATCGGTGTCGGTGTGAGCGGAGATGGACAGGATGAAATGCCTTTATCAATCTTCAATGACTTTTCACCGACTCCCACAAAGCTAAAGTTGCCCTTGCAACAGGCGAGGACTGTAGCTCCCAAGGTTTGTGTTTTTTGGCCAGCCAAACTGCTTTCCAAACCCAGTCGCCAGCAATTTGTTGTTCCGTGAGAAAACAATACTTTTTGATTTCTGACCTGTTACACTCCACAATATATCGCAGCTCTGATGTGCGATAGTAAATCAGTATGCGTGGCATTTTGAGTAACCCCACCTCTAATAAAGGTAACATTGTCTGTGCATCTAATCTGGGATTCTTCCTTACTCGCATAGCTGTTTTAATTAGTTGACAGGTTCTATTCAGCGCTGCCTCTGAGGCTGAAGTGGCAGGGTCTGCATTCAATATCATCTCCCTCACTGGTGGTCCATAACATCGGACAAATGGGGCTTGCAGATCATATAGAAGGGCTATTTCACTCCTCTCCAATCTTTCCCTCCCTCTATCCCTCCATTGAAAGAACGGCTGATTGAGGATCATTTCATCTTGCTCCGTGAGGAAGTTACGGCTCTCTTGTCCAAGGGAACCATTGAAAGGTTCCCGATGTCGGAAGTAGGTAGTGGTTGTTACTCCTGCTACTTTCTGACTCCAAAGAAGAACAAGGGTCTTCACCCTATCTTGCATTTAAGGGATGTCAATCTCTTCCTCAAATAGGAGAAATTAAAGATGCTCACTCTAGCTCAGGTCTTGTCTGCCATAGACCAAGGAGACTGGATGGTAGCGTTGGACTTGTAGGATGCATATTTTCACATCCCCATCCTGCTGGCCCACTAGTCTTACTTGCGGTTCAAGGTGGGCCACGAGCACTTTCAGTTTACCGTGCTCCCTTTCGGTCTCACCAGTGCCCCTTGGGGGTTCATCAGGGTGATAGCGGTGGTAGCAGCTCATCTGTGCAGGTTAGGGGTTTCAGTCTTCCCCTACCTCGATGACTGGCTGTTGAAGGCTTTTTACGCTCCAGGCACTTGTCACCCAACTTCAGACTACAGTGGATCACCTGAATTTGCTGGGGTTCACTACAAATGTACCAAAGTCACACCTGACTCCCTCTCAGAAGTTCCCTTTCATTGGGGCTGTTCTGGACACAGTGCAGTTTAGGGTTTATCCTCCCAAGCAGCGAGTCCAGGATATTCAGTTTATGATATCGATGTTTCAGCCTCTATCCTGGATTTCGATGAGACAGACTCTGAGGCTAGTAGGACCTGAAGTTCCAGTGGGCGCAGCATCAGAGAAATCTTACTGACACAGTTCACATCTCGGAGGGAACTGCAAAAGACCTGCAGTGGTGGTTAGTGAACTGCAATTGGGTCAAAGGCAGACTCCTCTACCTTCCCCAGCCAGATCTCACAGTAGTGACAGATATGTCACTTCTGGGATGGGGCGGCCATCTAAGAGCGGTGGAGAGCAGGTGCCTCTGGTCTCCGGCGGAATCTGGACTCCATATCAACTTATTGGGGCTCCGGGCGATCCGGCTAGCATTGAAAGCATTTCTTCCTGTTGTGAAAGGGAAGATAGTGCAGGTGTTCACAGACAACACCACCGCAATATGGTACTGCAACAAGCAGGGCAGTGTGGGGTCGTGGCCCCTTCGTCAAGAGGCTCTGCGTCTCTGGACATGGCTGGAACAGCAGGGCATAACCCTGGTGGTTCAACACCTGGCAGGTTCTCTAAACGCCATGACGGACGAGCTCAGCCGTCGATGCGTAGCGGATCACAAGTGGTATCTCCATCCAGAGATGGCGCAAGGACTATTTCAGCAGTGGGGAGAGCCTTGATTAGATCGTTTCACCTCCGCAGAGAACGCTCAATGTCAGCAGTATTGTGTGTTGGTGTTTCCCAGGCGGCAATCGCTTGACAACACTTTTTGACGCAAGTGGAGTTCAGGCCTCCTGTACGCATTTCCGCCCATAGCACTCCCGCCCTGATTTCTCAAGAAGATCAGGAGCGACCGGGCCCAAGTCATCCTAGTGGCTCTGGATTGGGCACGGAGAGTTTGGTATCCCAGGGTTCTCAAAATGAGCATCAGTCCTCTGATCAGGCTGCCTCTTCGGGAGGATCTTCTGCTGCAGCAGCAGGGGAGGGTTCTCCACCCGAACCTTGTCAACTCTGCGCCTTTACACATGGCGATTGAGCGGTACCAGTTGATGGCTTTTGACCGTCCTCCCGAAGTTTGTAAAGTTATTTTGGCAGCCAGGTGTCCCTCCACTAAAACGGTATAGGCCTGCTGTTGGAAACGCATCATATATTATTGTACTGAAAGGTTTATTGACCCTCTTTCTGATATTCATTTCATTCTTTCCCTAGCCCAACAGGGTTCTTCCTTGGGGACTCTCAAGGGCTATCTTTCTGCCTTATCAGCATTTCTTCGGCTGCCTTATCAGCCTTCTCTGTTCAATCCCCCATTGTACATAGATTCCTCACAGGGCTTGTACATATGTTTCCCCCTACGCCGTTTGTTATGCCTTAATGGGACTTAAATCTTGTCCTCACATTTCTGGTGTGTGCTCCTTTTGATCCTTTGCACAGCTATCCTCTCCGGCTGCTCACCATCAAGGCAGCCTTCTTAGTGGCAATAACTTCTGACAGGAGGGTGAGTGAGATGCAAGCTCTGTCTTCAATGCCACTGTATCTCACTATCTATCCAGACAAGGTGGTTCTCAGAACTCATGCCTCTTTCCTCCCCAAGGTGATGGCCCCATTTCATCTGGGTCAGAACATCACCCTGCCCACTTTCTTTGCTCCACCTCATCCCTCTAAAGAAGAGGAGCGACTTCATTGATTGGACCAAAAAAGAGCGTTGTTGTTCTACTTTGACCGCACAAAAGAGTTCCACGTGGATGACCAACTCTTTGTGAGGTACGTTGGAGCACAGAAGGGTCGGGCAGTGCAGAAGCTAACCATTTCGCGCTGGGTCATTCTCTGCATCAAGATATGCTATGCATTGGCCAGGAAGCAGCCTCCTGGGGGCTTGCAAGCTCATTCTGCCAGGGGGAAAGCTGCTACCACTGAGCTAGCTCGAGGTGTACCAGTCCTAGAGATCTGTCAGTCGGCAGAGTGGGCGTCTTTGCACACGTTTGCAACACATTACTGCCTGGACAGTCCTATAGGACTTCTTAGTGTAGGAGTGGTATCCACAGCCCACCGCCAGGAGGTTATGGCTTGGGTATCTATTCAAAGGTAAGGAATCTGCAGCTAGAAGTCCTTATCAGATGAAAAAGTGACTTACTTTCAGTAACACATTATCTTGTAGAGACTCTATCTAGCTGCAGATTCCTTACACCAAACCATGCCTCCCCGCTCTGCGGCTATGTCTAGTAGGGTTAGGGATCATCCCTTTTCAGGGCCCTAGTTTTGCACAGACTAATGTTGGTTCTATACATGACTGCGCTTCTGGCGTAGAAGTTTTGTGAATAGAAAGAGATGATGTACGCGTGCCTGGGTGGTGCCTTTATAGGCGACTGTGATGTCACAGATGGCTCCAACAACGCTGACGAAGCCATGCAGAGCCGGACGACGCATGCGGATCCGAACAACGCAACCCGACGGCACGTGCAGGGTATTGCTCAGCAAAAAGATTCCGGATTCTAAGCTGACGCCAGGGAATTCAAAGGTAAGGAATCTGCAGCTAGATAGAGTCTCTACCAGATAATGCGTTACCGAAGGTAAGTAACTTGTTCTTTACTACATGTAAGTCACCCCAAGGTAGGCCAAAGGCAGCTCCGTGGTCAGGGTGCAGTGTATTTAAAAGGTAGGACATGTACTGATGTGTTTTACATGTCCTGATAGTGAAATACTGCTAAATTTGGTTTCCACTATTGCAAGGCCTATCTCTCCCTTAGGTAACACGTGGATTGCCTTGAAATATCTTTTCTTTTTTTCCTATTGGGAACCGATAGTGATGTGGAGTTTGGGGTCTCTGAACTCGCAATTTAAATAAACATCTTTTGGTGAAGTTGTTTTTTAAATTGTAAGTTTGAAAATGCCACTTTTAGAAAGTGGGCATTTTCTTACTTAACCATTCTGTGCCTCTTCCTGTCTGTGGAGTACACGTCTGGGTTAGACTGTTTGTGAATTCACTCTAGACAGCCACACAAAGGGATCTGAGGTGTGCCGTGCATATCCTGATGGGTCTTCCTGAGCTGTAGTGGTGGGAGGAGCTCACACTTGCACCTGAATAGGGCTGTGCCTGCCCTTACACAAAGCAGTCCCCAACCCCCTAGAGTGTGTCTGGGGCCAGGGCAGAAAAGGCAGGGTCTTGTGCACTACAAAGACTTTCCTTTGAAGTTTGCCTGCTTCAGGGGCAGAAATGGGTAGAAGTAGTGGACTTCTAACCCCACAAAGTTAGAATCCTTCTGGACTTAGGGCATTCTGCCAGGAACAAGAGCTGGATGCTGTAGCAGGGACTGCCACTCTGCCTGTTGCTTTGCTGTTCTGGCCCACTGCTTGCTGCTTGCGTCCTGGGAATGAAAGGACTCGACTTTGCTTTCTACATCCTGCTTCCAAAGGTTCTCCAAGGGCATGGACTGAGCTTGCCTCCTGTTAAGAAGTCTTGGGTACATCATAGATGTCAGCTGCCAGCACCTGGGCTCACTTGCTGAGATTCTTGACTTGCCATGTGGTGCCAAATCCAGTTCCTGGGCCCTTGGGAGTGAGTTCTGGTGTAACCAAGAAGAAATAAGCACATCGACTCCAGAGTGACTTCTGAACCGCTGCCACTGTCGGACTCCGTGCTGCTGCCTGCACCAGAGCCGTGGCCCCCGCTGAGTGCAATGACTGGTGCTGCATGTCCAATGCCGTTGCAGCATAGCAGTAAGGAACCAACACCACACCGGCTCTAGAAACGCCTCACCTCCCAGACTCAGTGCAATGTCTTTGTTTCCTCATCGTTTTCCAAGGTACTGTACCTGAGGTCTGTGTGACTCCATGACCGGTCCGTACTCCCTCATGAGTGGCGTCAGATTGTTGGGAACGACTCCGTCAAGATGCTGTGATAGCTCCAGTTGGAGCTATTGTATTTCTAGGTGCTTTACTAAGATTTAATCTTTAAAAATTCATATATTTACTTGTGTATGTTGGATTTTTGTCGTTTTTATCTGGTTTTACTCATAAATATTGGCTATTTTTCTGAACTGGTTTTGTCATTTTGTGGTGGTTTCACTGTGTTTTTGTGTGTGTGTATGTATGTATATATATAGATAGATAGATAGATAGATAGATAGACACACACAAATACTTTACACATTGCCTCTGAGATAAGCCGGACTGCTCATGCCAAGCTACCAAGGGGGCGAGCAGGGGGTCATCTGAGCTGTGTGACTCCCTTACCCTGACAAGAATGAGGGTCCCTACTTGGACAGGGTGCAAACCACTTCCAACTAGAGACTCCATTTCAAACAAGGTTGATTTACTGTGGTGTCCGTTTTCTGGGCTGCAGCTCTGTTCGGCATCTCCTTCAATAAGGCTTCTGTCTTGCTTTTACTGGAGGACATAGTTATGGTTGCCTGCCTGACTACCGGGATGTATTGTGTTTCCTGCCGGTTGTGAAAAGCCCCTTCGCACCCAGGAGGAAGTAGGTCTGTCCATCCAAGCAGTGTATTTCCTGCAACAGCCAGATTCTGACTGGCCCCTCGGTTAATAACTGATACAGCTGGGGTAGGTCCTGACCATCCCCTTGACAGGGCTGGACCACACAGCCACTCTTGAATGATTCCCTTGATAAACATTGTGGGGCATATTTATACTCCGTTTGCGCCGAATTTGCGTCGTTTTTTTCGACGCAAATTCGGCGCAAAACTAACGCCATATTTATACTTTGGCGTTAGACGCGTCTAGCGCCAAACTGTGAGTAAAGAGCGTCATTTTTTTGCGTGAACGCCTTCCTTGCGTTAATGAGATGCAAGGTAGGCGTTCCCGTCTAAAAAAATGACTGCGCCGCAAATGCGTCGTATTTATACTCCCGGGCAAAAATGACGCCCGGGAGTCGGCGGGGCAAAAAACCCCGCATTTGCGCCGGATTTTAGCGCCTGGGTCAGGGCAGGCGTTAAGGGACCTGTGGGCTCAAAATGAGCCCACAGCTGTCCTCCCATGCCCCCAGGGACCCCCCCTGCCACCCTTGCCCACCCCAGGAGGACACCCAAGGCTGGAGGGACCCACCCCAGGGACATTCAGGTAAGTTCAGGTAAGTATAATTTTTTATTTTTTTTATTATTTTTTTTTGGCATAGGGGGGGCCTGATTTGTGCCCCCCTACATGCCACAATGCCCAATGACCATGCCCAGGGGACATATGTCCCCTGGGCATGGCCATTGGGCAAGGGGGCATGACTCCTGTCTTTACTAAGACAGGAGTCATGTAAATGGCATCTGGGCGTCGTTAAAAATGGCGCAAATCGGGTGGAGGCGATTTTTTGCGTCAACCTGACTTGCACCATTTTTAAGACGCCCTAGCGCCATTTTTCCCGGCGCTGCCTGGTGTACGTGGTTTTTTTCCACGCACACCAGGCAGCGCCGGTCTGCTTGCGCCGGCTAACGCCATTCAATAAATACAGCGCCCGCATGGCGCTTCAGAATGGCCTTAGCCGGCGCAAAAAATTTTGACGCTAAACTGCGTTAGCGCAGTTTAGCGTCAAAAAGTATAAATACGGGCCTGTATGCGTCAGTCGTGCAGCAGTTTCTATCTTCTTAGTGTGCGCCTAGGTGTGTGGGTCTCTGCATTGCATAGAGCACCCCCTGTAGATGTTCTCACCTGCACCCCTCATCCCTGGTTGAGGTGTCCCTCCTCATTCTCAGGCCCAGCGGGGGAAGCCAGACCCAGCTCAACTTCTAGATGCCACTATACTCTTCAATGCCCTTTCCAGTCTCCAGCCCTTAAAGATGCCCAGTCTCCAAGGTGAAATTACCTTATAGTTTAGTGATGATTCCGTCATATACCAAATGGAAAGTAGGTTACTGAGTACAGAACATGCGTCTTCACCAACATGTTGTTTGGTCTCTTGTTTCTTATCACCTCTGATCTGTAAAGTGCTCTCATACCCTCATGGGTCGGGAGTGTGGCCATGCCAGCGACCAAGACGGGCGTACGGCGCTAAAGCTCCAGTGAAACCCGTCTGATCCTGTTGCCCCCAGGTGCACATCCACCCCCGCTCATGCAGGACAACGAGGCCTGAAGTGTGCTGGATGATGTACTGTCCATTGGAGCTGAGCACCCCCTCTGCGTGGTCTGTCAGACCACCCTCCACAGAAGCTGCCACCGAGGCCTGACGTGGCCCTCGGAGTCCCTACAGCGATAGGGGCTGCAGGTGAGACTGAGGTTGAAGCCTTGGTAAGGGTCGTTGGTCCCACCATCTTGCCTCCCTACCTTGATTGGAGGAGAGCACTGCCTGTATGTGCGCTGACCTCTATGCCCCCTGTACTTCGGGATCCTGAGTGATGCTCTCCCAATGGCTGTGGCGCTTGGACTAGAGGCCAGGCCACACCTGCAGGCTGTGTGCGATTAGACCAGGCCCCAGGGACTCTGAAACAATCAGCCAGTGTTACTGGGCTGGCGAAGTTGAGCTGTGTATGTGCAGCAGACTTGCTTCATGGAGTGCCTGTCCTCCCCAGATGCCCACGCCCGCTTGATGCACTACAGCCCAGGGTGGGGGTATACTACCACCCCTCTACCTGGTCGCACTACAAAACAGGTACCGGGGAGCGCTGGAGCCAAGCACTTCCGCACATGTGAGGCAGCTGGGCTACATCACAGATTGAGGGCTCCACACAGACCACACTGATTGCCCCATTTAGCGGGCCACTCTGTGGGGACATCCATTTGGGGCCTCCCTCCTAGCTCCACTTTGCTCCTGTAGTGGACATCCCTTCTGCATCACAGCATGGGTGGCCAACCTGCGCTACAGCCCTACTCTCCCACCACTGAACTGCTCAGTCACCATAACACAAGCTTGCTGATTATTAACTACTGTACAAGACAACTTGCTACCACCTGCTCACAGCAGCCCTCTCTGCAACTGGAATTGCCCTCCACTGCAACCCGTCTTGGGGTGATCTGGCTTCCACCTGGCGCTGCAGGCTCATTCCCACAAAGGCACACTCTGATAATCACCTCTCCACCAAGCAAAATAAACCATCATTTGATGCTTCCAGAACGCCCTGCCACCAACAGCCTCTATTGGATTCTGAAAAAAACCCTCCCCCCACCCCCAAAAGAGTACACCAAGACCCCTCCTTTGAAAGCCTGCACATAATTCCACCATGATGGTTTTCAATCTATTGATGCACGTTTTGATAGTCTTAACAAATGACTAGACCGCATGGGTGAAAAATTGGATTGACACACCGTGCAACTGGATGGGGCTGAATGCAGGATATCCGAAGTTCAAGACAATGCAGTGGGAGTCCAGGAATGGCACGAGAAGGTAGAACGCATGTTAAATTAAAATCCACCATAACCAAGAATGAAGATTTGTAGACACGCTCCCGTCACAACAACATACGAATAGTGGGCATTCCTGAATCAGTGGACATGGGCTGACCATATGGCTTTGTTAAAAACCTACTGGCTGAACTGTTTGGCAAGCAAGGTTTTACAACTACTTTCGTCGTGGAAAGAGATCACTTGGACAGAGGCCTGTACCCGGGGCCACTCCTCAACTGGTCGTGGCTCGCCTCCTGAATTTTTGGAACAGGGATACGGCACTGAGACTGGCCCGTGAGAAACCCCCAAGGGGTGACACTGTCCATCTACCCGGACTTTACACAGCTGTACAAGAGGCACGTACGAAAACCGTAGATGTGAAGCGGACCCTCCAGAACCTCGGTCTTAAATACAGTATGCTCTACCCGGCGAGACTACGAATAGAGGCGAATGGGCGACACCATATCTAACAAACCCTCTCGGATGCTCTCCAGTTTTGCAAACAATACAAATGGAGTGCGAGCCCATCTGCACGGATGTCACCTGGGTGGCCCTCCACTAGCTCTAAAGCGGGCTCCTAGCAGGATCCTCCTCTGTGGGCTTCTCCCCCACCTCTCCTTTCTTCCATGACCACCTATGCGCTACTTGGACTCTTCACTGGAGATGGTCGGACACTACAGCGGCTATGCATCATGCCAGGCACACAGGCCCAGTATACCTATGTTACCAATGAGTCAACAAACCTCCAAGATATACTTTAACTGTTGCTCTAGGAACGCTGCCACAGTGTCAAGGTGTACATCACCATGCTTACTGGTTTGAGTACTTGGGTTTCTAAGGGGATTCACCAAAGGATGTTCCTCCGGGGTGAGTTGGGGGATTGGGCTTTATTTGTGTTTTATGGATTCCACAACACATTTATTTCACAAGAGCCTGTAGGCCAACCCTTTAATCACTGTACACCATGACCACACGTACTGTCAGAGCACATGGACTTAGTCTCACATGCATGTTGTGGAACACTCAACGCTTAAAGAACCCTAGAAAAAAGGGAGCAGGTCCTCTCATGTCTGAACTGACATGGATTTAAGGAGACCTCTTTCTCTGCACCCAAATTGCACAGATGTCATTCCATGGGGGTCGCACTGCATTTTCGCCCACTACAGCTCATACTCCTATGGGGTCTGTGTTCTGATTCATAAAAGTATACCCTTCGTGTGCCATGACTGTATCCCTGACACAGAGGGAAGGTATCTCCTTGTAGCAGGCACGCTGGCTGTCAAGTCGATCTTGCTCGTTAACGTCTATGCACCCAACACTGACTCCCCAGAATTCTATCATAGCCTATCTGTAATTATGGGAAGCTTTCAGGCGGATTTCGTAATCGTGGGTGGAGATTTCAACATCACATGCAACCCTTCCATTGACACCACCAGCTCCACCAGAGTCACTAAACCCAGATCCTTGCAAGCACTACTGAACTCCTTGACACTTTTAAACTATTAGACAAATGGCGATTCCGCCACCCCACACAACAGATTTTACCTTCTATTCGGGCCCACATAACGTGTGGACACGGATTGACCATTGGTATATGTCAGGTGGAACCCAGTTATGGCTCTGAGATCACCCATAAACCCCGCATTTTGTCCGATCATTCTGTTGTCACAACCTTATGCATGCCATGCGAGATCAGACAGCTCGCCACTGGTGGTTTCCTGAGAATGCTCTGCTCAATGACACCTTCCTCGCTGAGGTCTGAGACTCCATGAAGGAGTATGTGTCACTCAATGCTGGTTCAGTGGACAAACATCCCACCTCTTGGAAGTTTTTAAAGCTTACATAAGGGGGGTGTGTATCGCTAAACATTCAGGGGTTCTTCGTAGTATACGTCCTGGCCCGGCTAGGGTGGAAAATGAGCTGAGGGCTTGCACCCTGCCAAAATTACTGAGCCTGACACCTCCTGGCTACCTAACTAGCTAAGCTGATGCAGGAATTTTGAGAGTTGGTGGCGAGGGAGGTCACCTATAAGGGAAAGTATGCTGTAGTGCCTCCATGGGGAGAGTGAGAGACCAGGATCTACCCTGGCGCAACTTCTCCAGCCAAATTACCATGCAACATATGTCACAAGCCTCCTGGCAGAGGATGGAACCACTGTCTCTGATAACACCTCTGTCGTACAGATGTTGTCAGACTACTATCAAAGATTATACAGCACGCGTTCCAACAGGGATGATTCCGCATTGGCTGAATACCTGGCAGAAATGTCAATGGTGTGGCTCTCTCCTGGGCAGCAACAGTTCCTAGCTGCCCCGATCACCTGCGACAAAATCGAATAGGCCATTGATGCTCTGAGTGGTGCCAAGGCTCCGGTCTCAACGGGCTTACAATGGGAATTTTTATAAAGCCTATATGCACATTGTTGCCGCCATCTTTTGGAGCTATGTGTGGAATCACTGAAGGCAGATTCACTCCCTCCCACGCTGCGCAAAGCCGTTATCACCCTACTACTGAAACCCGGTAATCCAGCTCATCTGTGCACCTCACACAGACTACACTCTTGAGTTACAACAAAATACTCGATAGTCATCGCGACGCACCTCCCGCTGCTCATGGAAAGGGCAATCTCCCCCATACAATCGGGCTTCGTACCGCATCGCTCGAGCTTGATAAATTTGCGTGCCCTATTTGCTGTCTTAAACTGGATATCCCCAGCTCTTCCAGCCGCGGTTGCCCTGTTGGTTGCTGAGAAAGTCTTGTTCGAATGGCCATTCCTGTGGGTAACACGGACTAATTTGGGAATTCCTAAAGGCTTCTGTGATCTCATCGTGCTATTCTTCAAGGATCCTGTGGCGTATTTTAAGGTAAATGGGGTGGTCTCACCTCCCTTCCCGTCATCATGTCCCCTCTTCCCCCTGCTTTTCATTACCGCCATGGACCCACTGGTCTGACACCTACAGGAGCAACACTAGGGTAGGGGACTCCAATTTCAGAGGGGCCCACTGTTAGCTTCACTGTAAGCAAATGATAGTTTGTTATTTATTTGTGAGCCGGCGCCTCGAATACCCCTCACCCCTTAATTTGTGAGGTCATTCAGTTTGGATCATTTTCAGTCTTATCGATTAACTGGTATAAATCAGAATTATTCCCTCTCACTGAAGCCACTGCACCCTGAGAGTTGGATTTCCCTTTGAGATGTTGCACTGATCCCCCTAAGTAACCGGGCATCTTCCTACACAGTGACAAACTGGAAGTGATAAGTTTGAACTGTGTCCCTGTGGCTTAAAAGCTCACCACGCAGGTGATGGATCAAAGTACCTCTGGCGGTGGCTGGCGCATTGCTCTTATCAAAATGGTGGTTTCGCCGCGTTTTCTCTATTTATTCCTTCACATCCCCATTGCATTGACTAATCGCTTTTTCACCCTCTCTGCGGTCGCTTGATAGGCCTCATCTGGATGGGACTAGACCACGTAGCAGATGGCAGACTTGAACAATGTCCTACGACTGAGGTGTGTTTGGAGTCCCGAACATGCGATTATACTACTTGGTAGCTCAATCCCATTTCGATTATCACTGGTACCACCCAGATGCTGGAGCACCATAGCTCACTCCAGGGAGCACAGGTGCCCAAATTGCCCCTCTCCTCCCTGCTGCCTAAGGGTCTTCGTCGTGATCCTATGGATATACAAACTCTCGCTACAATATGCTGGGCCTGGTTCCAACTCCAACAGTATCTGGGTGACCTGCCCCTGCACTCTCCACACATACCTTTACAAAATAACCCCTGGTTACCTCTAACACAGGGACATTTAGTACAACAGAAACCTGCCACACTTCACTTAAATACGATTGGTGACCTATTCCTTAAGGGCAGATTGAAACTAATCATGGAACTTGCTGGAGATGCAGCCCTAACATCGGTGAATAGATTCATAATTCACCATCTATACAATACTATGTTCACCACTTCACCAGTGTACCCTGAAGAGCCTCCAGATTTGCTCCCTCTGTCCATGGTTATCACTACCCCAGACAACAGCAGGCCGATATCTCGGCTACACCATGTTTCCTCTGCCACTGCGACACACTGGTGAGGAAAAATGCAGGAAGGCTTTGGAGCAGGAACTAGGACACGTTATCCCTGATAAAACCTGGTACTACTGCTGTGCACAAACTAAACTGATTTCAAACAACCACAGGCACAAGCTACTACATTTTAAGTTTCTACAGCGTGCTTACACCACACCGAAAGCACTTGCCAAATTTGACCCTACGAGGCCTCACCGTTGTCCGAAATGTAACTCAGACCACGCAGATTTTGCACACTTACCGTGGAATTGTTCTGTCATTGATCTGTATTGGGGAGATATTGTCTCTAAAGTGTCTATGATGCTTAGCCGTACTTTAGCCCCAGACCCTTTGACAGCCCTCCTGGGATATGTTAAACCCTTGCCCCCTTGCCAATGACGATTTGCGGCTTTCGCTTTACTTTTGGCCAAGCGGAAAATCGCCCTTTACTGGGGTACCCCTTGTACCCTGACTAGAGCTGCCTGTCTACGAGATATGACGTTTTGTGATACCACCAGTGAACTCTATGCCTCTCTGCAGCCCACTACCTCCAGACCGAAGGACATCTGGCACCCCCACCGTGATTACCTTTTGACACTGACCCCAGATACTGACTGATCTGCCACTTCTGCTGATCATTTCCATGTAACATTGGCAAAATATGTGGATGTGTACTCGAGTCAATGTGATACACTGGGTGCGTGTCTACTTAGATACCTGTGACTCACAACATTGAAACTCTACTGGTCTTTTCCCCTTCATATGTGGGGTGCGCTTTCCTTTTTGTGAGCTGTGAAAACTGTTTTCTCAAAATGATCAGGGTTTAAAAAAAATATACCCTCATGGGTCTTGTCCATGCTATATGAAACTTTATAAATAAATAAAATAAACGTGCATGAATTCATTTTGAAAGCCTGGGATTGTTTTCATGTGGGTAAAACCAGAATGTAGGTAGTGGCTAAGGTTGGTGAGATAAGACTGAGCTCGCTTCGTTGTGCACATAGTTCTGGTGGATGGTGTGATTTCTTCAGTCCTTTCTTAGTGATATTCGAGGCACAGGCTTGGACATAAAGACTGAGCCCAGTATCCATCACAGCCATGTGTCATAGGACGGATAACCTTCTTCCTTCCATGGTCTGCAATTAGAAATATCCAGAAATCACCTTTTACATGTTGTATGCGGAAAATGCTTCTGTCCTCTTCTAAACTCTCCTACCTGAATATTCATTGAAATGACTAAACCTTCCTCGGTGTAATCCAACACTCAGAAGGCATAGCTTTAATATCCAGCTGATTTGGTGAATGTCTGCAGCAAAGACCCACAGCCTGCTCCTGCCAAGCCAAAGAGGTGTTTGGAGAGAAAAGGCCTACGCCCGGAACTCTGTTCTGTAAGCTGTCGAGGATATAATGCCTTCAGTTTATTTACCCATCCATGCATACAATCCATGCATACTTGAAGATGTATAGTTCCATCTGTCTCAAACACGAAGTAAAAACGATTGAATAAAAAAAAAAAAACATATATCACAACTGAAGACTGGGTTTTGATTTATATGTTTTGATTGGCTGAAACTGACACTATTTCTATGTTTTAAAAACCCCAAATGAAGTTGTTTTAGGAAATATTAAATATTCTCTAGGCAATTTAAATCCTACGTTTTAGTATATCATCGCACTTTCAGACGGAGATTTGGAGGTCTGTAGAGTTTCCTAGGTTAATATAGTGATGCAGTAAAAATGGAATAAAGTATCAAACAATATCTGGTCACGAAATCAAAAATCTTTCCAGACGAGAGATATTTGGACACCTGGATATTTTTTTTTTTCTTCTTACTTCAGAATTTAAATGCCATAAAAAAAACTGGACTGCTGATATGATGTTTCGATGATTTAAGCTTTGCGTTCACTACAACTTTAAACTTGAGGGCGAACAATATTTGAACCTTAAAGTGAAGAAGTTATTTAATAGGCGAGCTAGTTCTCTTTCGATCTGCACGGCGTTACCATGACAACGGTTTTCTCATTGACACCTATAGTTACAGACCGGACTGCAACACTATTGTTTCTAAACGTGCATTAAGAGTTCGATTTTCTTTCATAGAAAAAAAAAAAATAATAATATCACTTGTCATTCAAGCGCACGCCTTTCAACCGACTCGAACAAAGCAACGCGAGCGAAACACGAAGAGTTATTACTGCCAAGAGTTTTCTAGTGGCTGTGGGGAATAGAAGCATTGTGTTTCCTTGCAATTACTGTTCTTGTGTACCTGCTGCAAAGTGCTTCACGTCTGCAGTACTCCTGTGTTTAGCGCAGCAACGACTCCTCTGCTTTTCCGTACACTTCGCTTCAGTCTTCAACCTCCAATAGGAATCTTAGTTCTTGCTCTCCCCAAGGGGGTGACCTTCAGCTGGCTGCCAAATGTTCACTTCAAAAGAGCTTTCTAGGCTTAATGTGCAAATGTGGCTCGTCAACTGAATATTTTGCCTAATTGTTTCAGAGAAAAAGGTGGCAACCCTTTTTAAGATTATCATGATAATGATCTCAACAAGTAGTGCTTGTTCCATGCACAGTTGGACATTACCCGAATGTGCACAAGTCTCTCCGTTTATCTCATCTTTGGGAAGCAGTTCTCGGTAGACACCCTGCAGGGTTTTCTAAGAAGGGCCACTATCTAGATGTGCATAGAATTGTGTCAGGTTCTCACAGCAAATAGTCCCGGCTGTGCACAAACTCCTTCGGACTCGATGCCTGCAAGCTTTGCTGCCACGGTCAGTGAAGAAACATATCTACTTGCCTGAAACTGTATTCCTGTTTCTTAGCTTTTTATAGATTAATCCCAACCCTCCTCTGTGGTCAACTGTTCCGCGCAAAAAAAAAGTCCCAAAAACTGATGACTGGTATGTAACTTTTTTACTGTTTCCCTTCATCCAGTAATGAACGCGGCACATGTTCGATCAAGGTCATTGATTAAACACTAGCGCCTCAGTCTCAGTTTGCTTGCTGCAAGGGATTAACGTCTGATCCTCTGTACAACCTTGTTTTAGGTCTGACCTAAAGACAGCGTTTTTTGTGTTCTAGCAGCCTAATGTAATTTTAAAAATCATAAATAAAACATACATGCTTACAATTATACGGGTAATTTTGTTCAGCTGTCCTCATCCAGTGGCCTGTTCAACAGCCAATCACATTTTCTTTTACCCAACACGGTGTAACATGGGACAGTGGACTGAGCCAACTTTACCTACTTGTTCTCTTGTACACTATATGAATGTTTTTTGTCTGATCATATGCACATCCTCTTGAAAAACATGTATTTCCATGCAAGGGCCGGTGAATCAATTGTTTTCTTTCCCAATGTTTTTTTCTTTCCATTCTTTAGTCTTTTTTTTCAGGCTGATCCTACTAGATAATGCAATCTGTCATGGTTGCTAAACACCTATTATGAATTTACAGTGGGCTTAAAGTCTGGTCATTGCTTACTATTGGTTGGCATTTTTGTCCCTCTGATTGGATTGATGTTGATTCGTTGTCCTTCCACTGCTTACTTTTCAAGAACTACATTTTTCTTTTTGGTTAAGCTGTTCATGAGAGTGCATGTTTTCCAGCTGTCTTCCTCGTGTGCTTCTCCTCCAGTCCCCTCTGTGCTGAAGCCAATCTTGTGTGCTTCCCCCGCATTGCTTTCTTGTTTGTGTGCTTCTCCCTTGAGTGCTGTTTTCTCTTCCCCTGCCTTCTCTCCATTTCTACCTTCTCCCACTCCCACTCCCTGTTGCTGTCCCCTAAAATCCTACTACTCCTTGTTGCCGTCTCATCACTCCCTCCATGCGTTCTTTTTTTAATCGATGTTTTTTCCATAGGACCAAGCAGCAAATTGCTGCTGGCCCATCCATCTTGGATTGGTAAATATAAAAGCAAAAATTGCAACTGCATCACTGGGCAGGCTCTGATGCGCGACAGAGCATGTGCATGCCTACAAAATGACACTACTGTCTCATTGCACCTTTTATTTTATATTACTGATGCTGTACATCATGGCTAAAATGCAAATACTTGTTTTATTTGTTATTAATCCTTCTTTCTTTTAACTATGTTTTCAGATTATTGTAATTTCAAAGCCACGTTCTGAGCACTAATAATAATCATATTTCCCTGTGTTTCATGTTAAAATTAAATTAGGGCTTTTTATCTGTTCGAAGTTGGCCTACCTGCTAAGAAGCACCCGTACTTTTCTAATTTGAAATTGTATTGCAAGTATATGTCCTCCACATTTTCTTATTTTTTTAAATCAATTTTGATTTTCAAATTCACAACAATACTGTTGTCATTATTTTCATCAGCCTAATTTCTTGATAAAAGTGAGGCACCAGTAGAGACTGTTCCAGTGGTCACGTCCACAGTCATTAAAAAACAGAACCTCCATAATCTTGCTGCCCAGCTCATTATTGCAAGTGACAATTTATATGAACTACTAAAATTCAAACTTTAGACCTTGTGTGCCTCATCAAGCAGAGTGCCACTGGTCCTAAATAGGTGTCACTGTAACTTGCAGTATTCCTTCCCTTAGTTTCTGGTGTCCTACTTTCCTAGTTTAAGACTTTGTCTTATTTGGCCGGCTACACTCCTAGCGCTGTAGTGTGTGCACGTCTGCCTCTCTGTATTCCACAATACAAACGTCTACCCTAAATTCCTCATACAAAGGCCTTAGATGCCTTCTCAGGAACTCTCATTATTTCTTTTAATTCACATCGGCTCTCAAGTTGTAGAACTAGGGGAGCCTGTGATCTCTTTTGGCTGCTGGGCTATCATGGCTGTGCCCCTGTACTAGTCTCAGTTCCTCCTCATTTGCAGTTGAAGTTGTTGGGTCAATGTCTCAGTATTTCCCCACTTTTCAAGATAATTCAGCCACAGCTTTGTAGGGGTGCTGCCGATGGTTTCCGTCACATAGCGATGCTTCTCTTGGCTATTATGAATGTGAAATCCACAAATTCGTTTGTGGTCTTATACTTTTTTTGATCTGGGAACTAGCCTATGTAAACAAGTCTCAGGGGTCTTAGTCAATTGTCTCCACCACTGTGCACCAGTATTCCTAAATTTGCCCACAGTCCCACACCATGTGATCGAAACCTTCCCCTTCATTCTTGGGCAAGCATCACTTGCCCTGGATCTTTGTAATTTCTGAGCCAAGTAAATTTGATGCAAGTAATTAAATTACGGAACTATCTGGGTTTACTTGATGCTTCATTACTACGTTCTAGAGCCTTAGTCCTCTCCTTGTCTGTCAAATCCCTTTTTGCGTACCTACTCCAGACCTCTCTGATCCGGGATATGTCTGTCTGTAGTGACTCCAACAATACCCTGTGTAGTAACGTAACAGTCTTCCTTCCTCTAGACCCTCCTCGCCCAATCTGGGATGATTAGGTTGAGCTGTTTGGAAACACCTAAAACAGGTCCTGAGACCAGATGAACCTAAAACAATCATGCAAGGAACAATTCAGAAGGAAACATAAGGTACGAATTTGAGGACGCTTCCTGTTTTGGGCCATGGTTCGGAGATCCATGTAGGGTAGCTCCAATCCGTATAAAATCTCCCATTCACTTTGGGTTGAAGTTACCACTCATGATCTTGCAAAGAGAGAGATTCGAGTGAGTCCATTTTTGGATTGTCAGGAATTTGAGAACACTAACCTGGTGTTGGTCTCCTGAGGGAGTGACATGAAGCTGAATTGATTCCAGAAGCACGTCTCTAGCTCCGCTACCCTGCTAACTCTACCATGTTAGACTTTGCAAAGTAGAACTAGGAAGGCGTGGAAAACAGGGATTGGAGAACTGAAAACAAAGTCATGTATTAAACTCAGGTGTGGCTCCTCAGCTGTGTAGTGGGGGCCTCTGATATTATGTCTAGCTGCCTCTAGCAATGATTGGCTGGAGTCCTTTTCTGAAAGAGTAAGCAAGCATCAGTGTAATTAATTAGTGGGCACATGCACTACTAAATTATTTAGCTAAATATATTACCTATGCACCACCTTGTCCCCATGAATTAATTATTTATGTTGTCACATCCGAGCTTTGTCGTGAATCGCTAGTTTACACCATCTGCAAGTTAAAACAAAAGAGTTTAGCAAGGATTTTCTCATTAGGCTAGATACCACCCAACTGCCCAGCTTTACCTATTTTAAAGAAAATAAAAGTAAGCTTTTCTTTATGAGCTCAAGTTGGTTTGCTGGGTGCACTGCACATCACTCAACACCATCACAGTTTGAATAAACAATCTCTCTTTTCTCCATGCTACGACTTATTCTTTGTCTGGGCCCTCAGTATGGATCTTTAGATCAGAGTGGCTGTTAGGCATTTAATAAGATGCAAACAATATTTTCACAATACAAACAAGTAAATTTTTTAGTGTCAATAAAGAGTGTTTTAGGAGTTTTTGAAATATTTAGGTTAATTAATATATTTTTAATAATCGAACAAAAGGTTAGAGGAAACATGCAGGAAGTGTGTCCTGAATCTGTCCCTACTCCATCGGTCTATGTCTTACAGAATGCACAAGACTTGTAATAGTCTTGTCTCGTAGTCTGGGAATACTTTGCAGCAAAGTTAAAAGTATTCAATCTTCTACAGTTTCCTACCTCTATCAGTCTAATGTGCTTACAGCTATTGTTCTATTCTGCAACTCTTCATCAAACTCAGGGGCATATTTATACTCTGTTTGCACTGGATTTGCATAATTTTTTGTACGCAAATCCGACGCAAACTTAACTCCATAATTATATTTTGGCGCTAGACATGTCTAGAGCCAAAATATTGGAGTTAATTTCATTTTTTGCCTGCAGAAAACTACCTTGCGTCAATGAGATGCAAGGTAGGCATTCCCGGGCAATAAATGACTCAAAGGCATTAGCGCCTTACTTATCCTCCTGTGTAAAAATCACGCACGGGAGGAGGAGGGCCTTAAATAATGGAGCTAAGCCTCATTAGGACCATTATTTAACGCCTGGGTCAGGGCAGGCGTTAGGACCTTTTTCCATGGTCACAGACAATGGAAACATCTCACAGGTGCCCTTCATTGTCCCCCAGGAACACCGCCACCCACCCGCACTCACACCCGAAGGACACCTAAGGATGGGGGGGACCCATCCCAGGTAAGTACATGTAAGTATTTTAAATTGTATTTTTTAAGTGCCATAGGAGGGCCTAACTCGGACCCCCATACATGGCACTGTGCCCAATGACCATGCCCAGGGGACTTAAGTCCCGTGGGCATGGCCAGTGGGCTGGGGGGCATGACTCCTGTCTTTACTAAGACAGAAGTCATGTCCATGGGGGTTGTGCATCAAAAAAATGACGCTAGTCAGGTTAGTCATTTTTTTTTTTACTCTAACCTGACTAGCGCCATTCTTTCCCGCACAACCTCCAGTTTTCCCTACGCCTCCCCTACCTGGTTAGCATCATGTATTTTGACGCTAACTGGGCCTTAGCACCGGCTTGCGCCATTCCTTAAAAATGGCGTCCTGGAATGGTGCTAGCCGGCGCTATACTTTTTGACACAAACCTGCGCTAACGCAGGTTTGTGTCAGAAAGTATAAATATGGCCCTCAGTCTCAGAACAATGCCTAAATCTATTCTGCAGCGGAATTAATACTCTTGTAGTCAAACAAACCTGAAGCCAGGTGACTCTCACAGGTGTCTACTACTCTCAAAGCTGCTCTCTTTTGCTATTGTGGTCAGCTCGGTGTGGTCACTCTAGAGTACGGTCTCGGTCACTCTGGCTCAGCGGCGATATCATGCCTCTGGTCACCTGCTGCTCTGCTTCTCTCTGCCATCAGCTCGCCAGCTTGCACGTTTTCTTTCTTCTTCTTCTCTGCTGCTCTTTTCCGAGGATACCTTTTATTTGTTTTTATTTGTTATGTTTATTAACAATTCTAAACATGTTCTGGAGATGTTGCAGGTTTAACACAATATATTTCTTTGACTAGCAGCTGGAATTGGCAATCTAGATCTCGGTTCCTAAGCATCCTTTCACTTCTGCAAGAACAAACGTAATGTACATAAGTGTAACCCCAACTCCGTTCCCATGTCCATGCAAGCAATTTGTTATTTTCTAAATACATGTCAGTGCATTCCAAAGCAGTTTAGTGGGTGGATATAGTTAATACTGGTGTCATTCTTTTAAGACAAATTTTGTAGCATCTTCCAAGTCAAAAAGAGGTTATGAAAGAAACATTTAATCAAAAAATTTTCCAGCCTAGCAAGTTTGCGACTCAAGGTGCACAGGTTATGTTAAGTTCAGAGTATGCTTTTAAAACTTGAAAGCAATAGCAGGTTATGCCTAGCAATCCTTTTTCATGTTAGTAATTAGTATTACGATTTTAAATTTTCTATTGGGGCGTTATCAGTTTAATTCAAAAGAAATTAGTGAGGCAATAAACGTTTTCACAAGAAATATTCCGATAGCCTGAATCCACAACAAAACCAAAAACCGGCCCCTAGTAACAAAATCGGCCACCACTGCTGAAAACAATGGCCCCAACACTTCCAGCCCTCCGGAAAAATGCCCGATGTCTGCTACGGGTAGTCCGGCCCTGGCGCTAGCCCTGCCAAAAGCCATGCATCTCGGATCGGACTAACGCATTTCCCATATTTTCTCACATCTTTTCAAGGCCCAGAGAGTGTCACCCTTATTATAAGTTCTCTGCCAACAATCAGTCAGTATTTGCAGCAGTGCTCAGATCCTCAGTCACCTGGAAGTAATACATGGCTACTTATTGCTGCCTTCTCGTGTCATTAATGCTCAGGGCGCCGCCTATTGGACTTCAGTGGCAGTGTTATGCTGTCACCTGCCCTGCAGGGCTGCCCTACCTCCTTGAAGTCTTTTACTATCACTGATTGGGTAACGGACTTCTTCCACCCCACGTGCGCAGCGTTAAGTCCCACCCACCCAGCACTTATTTGAGCACCGACTCTGCCTGAGTCTTGGACATTCTAAGTCCAGGGACCATTGTGAGCAGGCCAAGAGGAAAAGACACCGGAGGCTCTGAGAGTCAGTCGCCTGTGTCCTCCCTGAGGATAAGATTTTAGAGGTAAAATATTTGTGAAATATTTACAAAACGGGCCGTTGATGAACTCAGAAACTCACTGTAGTGTCTGAAGGAGTTGGGCATACTTGCTCCATACACATTTTAAACTTTCCTTTCCCCTGCTGAGGCTTCGAGTTGCCTTTTCATCCAATTACCACCCCTTGCCCAGTGACAGCTTACGATGTGCATCTTTGCTTTTGCACATGAATGGTGCGCTGGCGGTTTCGAGCACTTGCCCACTCTGTAACCCTGACAGAACTTGGAGAAAGGGGCCGAACGTGAAAACGATATGATGACCGTGAAGCCGCCTAATGGCACGTCACAGGAGCGAGCATCTCCCAAATGAATTCAACATAATTCCAAAGCGCTCGGTTGTGAGGATAAAGCTGCACCTCGGGTATAGAGCACGTTTTAACTTTTCATCATCACTGAACCATTTACAGAAACTGCAAACGCACTACGATGATGGGAATGACAAGCGCATACAATAATAGGGGCGCAGCATTTATGATTGGGCTGGGCTGGTAGTTTAGGGTAGGAGCTATTTAAAATGTGTTATCCATTTTGTGAAAATCATGACATTCAAGAAGAATAAGTGCGGAGCCCCTACTCCAGAATTCCACCCCTCTTACACTGCCCTGCTTGCATTAGGGAGCATGACACGCGTGCCGCCCCACTGCTCGTCGCCATAGATAAGGTGGCAGGGCGGACAGGAGACAGAAGAACCAGGTTGGGAGTCCAACCTTCATTTGGAGGGACCGTCTGAGAATGTCTACAAGTTTGAGGGCTCTGTCGGGGAGATCCTCTGTGTAGTGTTGTGGCCGGAACTGGCCACCACCACTAGAATAGAAGCGGAAGGGCTGGGTGAGAGAAACCCCCCTGACCGAAGGGAAACCCCCCTGACCGAAGGTGCGAAATAGGTTGCACCGGAGTGACGTTGAAGAAGTTACATATAGGAGTGAGGAGGCAGGAATAAAGAGTTAGTACCTGAATCCTGGCTCCGTGTGTTTCTTTGCAGATCGCGTGCCTGTCGCGGCACGACTTGACATTTGGTGACGAGAAATGGGCCTACCATCCAGGTAGTGACGATACCCACTGCACACCCAGCGACGCACAGATACCCGCTGGGCACAAGCGCCAACGTGGGAAAAAAGCAGAAGGTCTGCCCGATTTGACTCCCCGAGCCGTCAAGGACTGCTGTACCAACGCCACGCCGACCACCGGTCTCCAGGTGGTCCCAGCGATCAGAGCTCCAGAAGCCGCCAGGGATTTCAGCGGCAGCCGCCCGCGGTGAGTCACCAGCCGCCAACGCTGACAGCCAGCACCTCTGCCGACACAAGAGGGCCGCGCCAAGACAGTGGCGCGTGCGCAGCTAAACGCCCGCAGAAACCCCCGGCTGCCGCCCGAATGCCGTCACAGCCCCAACAGCCAGCACCTAAAACGGGATAGGAATCCCGTAAATGACAGTATTTTGCCCTGCACACGCGGCAGCGTGCATGCCCAGGCCCTGCACTCCACCAGGAACAGGCCCCAGCACCAGAAAAAAACAAAAAAAACAGACAATAACGGCTGCACTGAGCAGTCTTCTCTCCCCGGTGGCCAGGAGAACACACACCAGCCGTCCAAAACAAACTGTCAATGCGCAGATCACACCACTCCAAACCCTTTCCCCCCTGTTTCTCAACCAACGCAAGCAAAACAAAGAGGACACACACACAAAAAAAAAATATATATGAATAAAAGAAAGAGTGCATGTAAAGAAGTAAACACTTACCGTACCTCCGAAGACACACTCGCCACCTTACCACAACGATTGGCCCCTCCTCTTTTCCTGCAATGGCTGGCATACCACCACTAGAACCTTTCACCATAACAGGCGCACCCCCCCACCCAAGCTGCGAGGTGGAAAGTCTGGGTGGAACACCTCGAAACGTACTTTGAAGCCCTAGATGTCAAACCGAGGAGACGCAGACCCCTCCTTCTCCACATTGGCGGGGCAGACATCCATAAAGTGTTTAAATCCATAACAGAAGCGCGGCCCCGAACCTACGAAAGTCTAAAAGGGGCCATTACCGCACATTTTGAGCCGTATGCAAACCCGGACTACGAAAGGTTCCTACTACGCCAAGCCCGCCAAATAACTGATGAATCCGTCAACGTCTTCTATGCCAGGCTGAAAGAATTAGCCAGCACCTGCACACTACCCGATGAAGAGGACGAAATAAGGGCACAATTCATCCAAGGGTGCTCGTCATCAAAACAACGAGAGCGCATACTACAACAGCCAAACATGCAAATGAAAGACATTCTCACACTCGGACGATCTCAAGAGCTGTCACGGGCACGAGCAGCCCACATGGAACAAGCGCCAACATCACAAGGAACAGCTGAAGCAGCCAATGCAGTGATAGCAAATGCACTGCGACAAAAAGGAGACAACTACAGAGAAAAGCAAAGGAGCAGATAATGCAAGTGGTGCGGCGGGCCAGCACCACACCCCACCACCTGCCCTGCGTGGGGAAAAATCTGCAGCGCGTGTGGGAAGTACAACCATTTTGCGAAAGTCTGCAGATCCACACCAAAACCAACGACCAACACCGCAAGAAAAACCATCAAAATGGTTGAAGCCACGCAAGACCCAGACTCAGACAGTGACATGGACAATGACCAACACACAGTCCACATAATACACGCCGTCGGAGGGCGACGCCTACCCACATGCCAAGTCAAGGTTCAAGGCTCTCCAATCCCAGCACTGGTGGACACAGGTGCATCCATCAACCTAATGGCCATCGACATATACAACAAATTACTCAAACCACTGCCGGCACTCCGACCCACCAACATACATGTTTTTGCGTTTGAGAACAGGCGACCCCTAGAGATAGCAGGGTCGTTCACGACAGAAATCTCCCATGAGACCACTGGAATAGCCACGAAAGTATATGTCTCCAAAAATGGTGCAGGATTCCTACTTGGCTGCCAAGCGGCACAAGACCTCGACCTGGTACACTTTGCATTTAGTGTACATGTGAATGCACTCAACAACTTAAAGCAGGAATTCAAGGCATTGTTTGAAGGAATTGGTTGCCTAAAAGGACCTCCACTACGCCTCCACATCGATGACACAGTCACCCCCACAGCACTAAGACATCTCCAGGTAGCATTCCCCCTGCGCCCCAAAGTTGAACGCAAACTCAAACTCCTGGAACAAGCAGGAATCATCGAGAAAGTAACAGGCCCAACACCGTGGGTATCCCCCATCGTGGTCGCAAGGAAGCCCAAACAACCGGAAGCCGACAGGATCTGCGTCGACATGCGTGTGCCAAACCTGGCAATCAAAAGGGAGAGACATTTGACCCCAACACTAGATGACATCCTCAGTGAGCTAACGGGATCATATTGGTTCTCAAAAATGGACCTTCGATCAGGTTACCACCAGATCATGCTGCACCCCGACTCATGGCCCATAACCACTTTTTCCGCCCACAATGGTCTGTGTAGGTACAAGAGACTTAACTTCGGCATCTCAAGCGCGGCGGAAGTCTTTCAACACGTCATCAAAGAAGTCCTAAAAGGACTCCCGGGAGTCCTCAACGTAAGCAATGACATCCTGGTCCACGCCCCCACTGTCGAAACGCACCTGAAGAGGTTGCGAGCCGTGTTTGCCAGACCACAAAAAAATGGACTAACGCTCCACCAAGAAAAATGTAAATTCTTGAAGCAAGAAATCTGTTTTTTTGGATACCGATTTTCAAAAAACAGAATCTGACCGGATCCCCTGAAAGTGAAAGACATCCAAGAAGCCCCAGCACCCACATCAGTGTCAGGAGTCCGGAGTTTCCTGGGCATGGTAACGCACTGCGGCCGATTCATGAGAAACCTCGCAGACCTCACAGGGCCCCTACGACAGCTCACACAAGCAAACCACCAATGGGAATGGGGTAAGGAGCAAGAAGATGCCTTCCAAGCCACCAAGAGTGCACTTTCCGCTGACACCATATTGGCATATTTTGACCCCCAACGCCACTCACAGCTAGTAGTCGACGCCAGCCCCACGGGCTTAGGAGCAGTACTAACACAGGCACAAGAAGGTGGGGTATGGGCCCCCATCGCTTTTGCCAGCCGCACACTCACGCCAACAGAGCAGCGGTATTCACAGATCGAACGGGAAGCCATTGCCATCCATTGGGGGTGCCAACACTTCCATCTTTATCTATACGGCAAACCATTCTCGGTAGTGACAGACCACAAGCCCCTACTACCCCTTTTCAAAGGATCATCCTCCAAACCACCGCCGAGGATTGAGAAATGGACCCTACAGCTCCAAGAGTATGACTTCTCACTCGAGTATCAACCGGGCACGAAGAACCCAGCAGACTTCCTGTCCCGACACGCTCGCCAAGCCACACCTCAAGAAGTGGAAGAAGCCCAAGAGACGGAAGAATACGTGAAGCTGGTGGTAGAACGCGCACAACCCCTGCCCATACCACTCCGCGAAGTCACAACAGCAACCTTCCTGGACGAATGTCTACAAATCGCCATAGCAGCCACCCGAACCGGAGACTGGAGGCCCCTTCAATGCCCAGACTCCTTCTGCACACAAGAAGCCCAACCCTCTTTGCACGCACTATTCAACATACGCCAGGAGCTCTCAGTGAGCGAAGAAGGCTGCCTGCTGAGGGGATTCCACCTGGTGATTCCATCCACCCTGATGGCCAGAATGGTATCACTCGCACACGGAGCACACCAGGGCATTGTCAAAACCAAGGCCCGCCTCAGGAGCAAAGTGTGGTTCCCAGGTCTGGACAAGCTTGTGGAAGACACAGTCAAGAGGTGTCTCGTCTGCCAAGCCAGTGGAAGCCCAGATCCCCCAACACCGGTCATCACGGAGAAAGGACCCTCGGCACTGTGGCAAAGAGTAAGTGCAGACTTCGGGAGCCTCCCCGACGGCTCACACATGATCATAGTAGTGGACGACTACTCGCGCTATCCAGAAGTCGAGGTGGTGCACTCAACATCTGCAAACACAGTCATCCCTAAGTTTGAAAAGATGATGGCTACGCATGGGTTCTTCGGAGAGGTGCGTACAGACAATGGCCCTCCTTTCAACAGCCGTGAGTGGGCGGACTTCCTAGCATCAACAAACACCAAACATCGACGCGTCACACCCCGGTGGCCACAAGCAAATGGAGAGGTCGAAAGGTTTGTCAAAACCCTGAACAAAGTCATCCGCATCGCCGTGGCAGAAGCGGAGAACCCTGAACGAGCAATATACACCTTCCTAAGAGAGTACAGAGTCACGCCCCACGCCACCACGGAGCCACCCCCAATCAACTATGTTTCGGGAGAACAGTAACGGATGCTATCCCACATCACCCATCATGGGCAAACCAACCACCACCGCCCGACAGGTCAACAGCAAGGAGAACCAGTACCAACACACATGCGTCCAAAAGGAGGAGAGCCAAAGAAATAACCCTGCAAATAGGCGATGCCGTCCTGCTAAAAGACCGTCACCCTGGAGGGAAGTTCCGCTTACCTTTTGAGACATGGCCGTGGACCGTGACTGCGGTGAAGGGCACCATGCGCCGCACCATGCGCCCGGCGAGGGCCAGAGACAGTAACCCGCAACGCGGCACTGTTCAAACGTCTGCCCCAAACGGCGCCCAGCGAAAGTGACGGGAAAAACACAATTGAAAGAGCAGATTCTGATGTGGAACCTGCATGCCTAGAACCCACAAGAGAAGAACAGAAAGAACACCACACAGTTCGCCCGATGGCAGAACAACCACAGAACCAACTCGCAGGAGCGACGGCACCCAACCAAAGTGCAGAGAGGATCCAGGTGTCGGACCGGTCGAGAGAAGGGAGATACATGCTGAGGTATAACCAAGGCCCGTCTCGGCGATATGCAGACTATATGCGTGTGACTGACCTTAAAGAAAGGGCACATCCGGAAGGAAAAGAGACTTTCGCTGCCAATCATCAGCCGTGTGCAAACGACAAGCATATCCTTTGTGTTTCATCTCTTTTACATTTGTTCCTCTCCTCCCCCGTTGGGAAGGGATGTAGTGTTGTGGCCGGAACTGGCCACCACCACTAGAATAGAAGCGGAAGGGGTGGGTGAGAGAAACCCCCCTGACCGAAGGTGCGAAATAGGTTGCACCGGAGTGACGTTAAAGAAGTTGCATATAGGAGTGAGGAGGCGGGAAAAGTTAGAATATGGTTAGTGAGAGCTTGAATAAAGAGTTAGTACCTGAATCCTGGCTCCGTGTGTTTCTTTGCAGATCGCGTGCCTGTCGCGGCACGTCTTGACACTGCAGCCCGAGTAGGCAGCAGAGGGGGCTGCATCCTCTGGAGGAGCGTGTGGGCAGTCTGACCCCCAGAGAACTAGAATACAGTGGCACTGGCCTGCGGGCTTTGCCCACACATCACCTCTGGGAATATTAAGTGCCCGCTTTAAACCCCACCTTGTCTGGCTGTGGTGCCAGTGCCCGCAGCAACAGACGCGGGTAGGTTATAATCACAGAAATCCAGTGCTTTAAATGGGCAGGCACTGTCCGGTACTGAGAAGCTGCACTTTTTTAATTTGAAGAGGAGAGTACCTGCACTTCTCAGCACCGTTGCAATACATCACAGTGGATGAGTACCGGCACTTCTCAGGAACGAACAAGTACTCTGAACAAAGAGTAACTGCGCTTCTATATTTCCATTTCACGCACTGCTGAAACCCACACCTCTATCAGGAATCTCAAACAGGTAAAATGTCTTGGCATACATTGCACTCTTTGCATATATTTTAGTCAGTGCTCCAGTGTCACATTTCTCAACTGATTGATAACGTATTTCCGGCCAGGCTTGGCTGCTGTGACGCCCCTGCACACCAGAGGACATTCTTGCTCATGTTGAATTAAGGTTTCGAATGTCAGAGTGAAGTAACTAACACATTGAACCATACACATGTGAGGTAGACCTGCTGGGACCGTGCCTGCCTTAATGTAGTACACAATGTCTGTCTTTACTTCTTTGGCGTAGCCCGAGATAGAGGGATGCACACTGCAGGGCTAGAATTATGACTGGAATTGTTTCCAGAATTAGGTTTGTATCCTGGCGCGAGAGCTCCAGTAGCGTTGTTACTACTGTAAGGCTATGTTTCCCTTCAGCAAAAAGCAGTTATTTCCGAAACGAATCTAATTCCGCGGACGTGACTGATTTCTTCCATTTGCGATATGGTGTCACTCAGAGAGTCGCACATAATCACCAAAATGTCACACGTATGCACAATGAACACACGAAAATGTCACACATAAGCAAACTAAAAACTTGGCAGCTATGGGTAACTTGGATGTTTTCGACTTTACTCGGGGTTCAGTTGGGTGTTTCTGACTTTGTGACTCGTGTGTGAGGTAGGCAGAGCTGGCATTTGCTCAATCAGCGACCTGGACGAAACCAAATTCGGCGCCCCGTCCCACTCGTCCTTTTTAATTGTCTATGTATTTAACATTTGGTAGGAGTAAAAGGAAGGCGAAGGGGCACATTTAAGAAGCCCATCAAAAAATAACAAACACAAACCAGACAAGGGCGCTAGCAGGCTGCAGAAAAAGTGTTAACATATTTTTCTTTGTATCTAAGTGTAGGGAGACTGCTGCCGGAATCTCCACCACCCCTTTAAGGTTCGGCGCCCTGGGCGAGGGGCCAGCTCGCACATGCTAAAGGCCGGCCCTAGAGGTAGGCATGCACAAACTGCGGCTTTCGGCTGGAGTAAGTAATACTTATTCTAGGGACAAACTTCGTGCATCTCTTCCTCAAGTAATATAACTGAGCAGTTTTTAGTTCTCACCACCAGGTGGCACTGTTCCCAAACGTAGGCGGTGGATAGCCATAAGCGAATCCTATTGTTTTAAAAGGAATAATGGTGCACTGTTGCACACTAAGCTCCTGCACAAAAACTTTGCAGTTTTGAAACCACATAATTGACAGCTGTTCACTGGCGTGTCTGGTGTATTTGCGTGTTACAAGTCTGGCGACCTTTAAAGGGGCGAGAGACACAAACGTAGATTCACTAATGCCTCGATGTGCAGTAAGAGAATGATCCCATGTTTTATGAAAGTTAGCCAACCGTATCGACTTGTGCCACTTCTTAATTTGTAAATAAAAACGTGCCGGTGCCCAAAGCTGTCCTTTGAAACACGCGGCCGCTGCATTTAAATGTGCGAGCACGGAATACTGAGGCAGCGTGATCCCGAAGCCTTCTCGGGCCTCTTTAATATATTTACAGCGACTTCATTCCCATTCAGCTCACTCTTGCAGCTTTCTGCTTTCTCCTTTTGCGACGCTTTTTCGTTTTTCTCTTCCTCCGTCTTTCCCCATATGTGTCTTTTGCTCGCAGTTAAATGCTTCAGGCAGAAAAGTAAATGCCTTCCCTCCAAGATAAGTGCCGGTGCCCCGCACCGTAAACCACCGGCTCAAATTAAGCACTGACTTGTGTACGTTTGTATTGTCATAACTGCAAATTCTTAAAAATGTCTCTGCAAGCCCAAATCTTAAAAGACAGCAAATTCAGCAACTGAAGTAATTAAAAAAACATTCAAATTTCAATAATCCCCTTGGGTAAGGTGAAGGGCATACAGATACCTCCTGGGCCCTTTTGCAAGACCAGGGAGAGAATAAGAAATAATTACCCTACCTCAAAAAGGAGCACACTGTTTCTGTGGGGGTGGTTGGGGAATTGCTACTGGAGGCTCCCTGGAGGTTTTTTCTCTCTCTTGGCTTTGCAGAAGGACCTGGCCTGTTTGTAAACCCCTTTGTTACTAGACAAATTACACAAATCAGGAGAGTTGGGGTGAAGGGCCATTTTTAGGTTGAGCGCGCAAGTGCTCTCCGACCTGTTGTTATGTGTCAGTAGTAGGAAGGGATACCTTTAATCATCATATTAAAAGTGACAGTTATCCCGCCCCCAGGAAATGACGTCATTTCCGGTGGCTGGGACTTCCGGTGTCCCTGTAGGGCCCTCCACGGAAGTGACGTGTGTGCATGGGGGTGTCAAGTGGGATGTGCCCTCATGGTGTCACGTGTTAGCCCCCCTTTTTTTAAAAATGTTGCATATAAGGAGCTGGTTAGAACGGGCTGTCAAACCGTGAACCAGGGCTGAAACAGTTTTGCAAGGTGTCATGAAGAGATACAATCTGATCGCAAGAAAAGCCGCCTCCTCAGGGGCCCTGAACACTATTGGTAGATATTACCGGACCCTACCCCCTCTTACGATGGATGAGAATGCACAACAGGGTGTCCCTGCCACCCAGGATACCGATGTTACCGGTTTTGAAGAGGAACTTTGCTATCGGCTTGAAAAGCTCAACCTCAAGGATGTGTCGACCCTGATATCCCCTATTAAGGGGGCCGACAGCGACAGCAATGCCTCGAAAGATGAATTAAGTGTTGCATCTAACTTCATACACATTGAAGATGTTGAAGAATGTGTAGCACCACCGAATTCGCCCATCTATGAAGACATGGGCGTCCAGGAGGACACCGAGTCAGAGGCCGCTATTGTACAGCCATCAGGTATAAGCTCCGGCGATGTTTCTACCCCAATGGACCTCTGCGACTCCCAAGATTTCAGAGGAGCCTCTGAGTGTGACGCGAATATGGAGGTTGGTAATGACAGTTTTTTTTTTTTTTATGCCTGTATACTCTAATGTCATACTTTTAACTAATAATGTGTCTTGTGCTTTCTGTTTGAACCCTAGAACGTAGCTGAAGAAAGAGAGCCTCTAGAAGGGTCAACTCCAAAGGTTAACGCTGTAAATTTTTACTGCTTATGCTGTTCCAGCAGTCTGAAAGTATTACAAGCCAGAACAAAGAGCCTCGTAAGAAATGTGTCTGCACCTACACTAGCCGCGATTTTGAAAAGGAAGCTCCGGGCGTACCCTGGGCCACCATATGGCCAGTTAAAGGTTTTGCAGCAGCCGCTGTGAACGCTTGTGTTAAACGGGATTATTATGATCTTTGTTACAGGCATAAAATTAATGAGCCTCAACAGGAGGCTCATGAATGTTATACGATGCATACACAGCAAGAATAATTCGCCACATTTGTAGTCGGATAGACCCTTACCGGGTATATAAGTTGTTAAGGGTTGTGTATGGGCTGTCTGCTGTGAAGAAAGGTGTCCACAGTGATATGATTAAGGTCTTGGCTGCGGCTGTCAATGAGATCCGATACGCTGCTGAGCCCCGCTCAAAACTCGACCGCATGCATGGGATGTGTCCCCACTTTGACATAAGTATGTTAGAACGGGTTATAGAAAGACGAATGTGTGACATTTATTATAAAAACAGAAGAATGATGTCTTTAGCCCCACGAAAGCTGTTTTAAAAAAATTAAATAAATAAATAAATAAAAAAAAATAAAAATAAAAAAAAAGTAGACCATAAATGTGTTACTTAACGCTCCATACTTACTCACTTTTAGGCGGGGAATCCGGGTATCGAGATGCAAGATGTCTATGAGTTACACCCGGGCTACATCTGTATCGGGAGATTGATTTTTGTGCTGGTTAAAGAAAGAATAGCTGAAATACATTCTGTGACTCTGCGGTATCTGAACATTTCGGAACCTTCGGCCTTGTTGCAATGTAGCAGTCATGTGTGTATCGCCAAGTGGTGTATCAATGGACGGCTAAACGCATCTGTTAAATGCCGGACCTCGGACAAAGATCACAATCGAGAGTTAAGACTTTCACCTGAGACGGGGATACACGAGGCTTTGGAGAACATGACTGAAGATTATCTCACAAATAAAGGTTCTGAATGGTCCTGGCTAGAACTGTATGAACTGTTGAATTCTGTCAGTATCCTGAGTGTTCAGAGTTATAGGCGTGGGGAGCGGGAAGTCGTGTCTAGAGCTATTGAGAGTATAGCTATAAAAATATCAAAGTTTGTGGCGCTTAGGGTTTGTAAAAGGACATGCTCTGAGTAACGTGTAGTGGGTGTTGTACTATGTGTACGATTGTAAAAAGACCACAGCGGTCCAGCGTTATGACATCTATAAGCTATGTAGCACAAAATGTCAAATACACGTTGGTTGTGTAGCCCAGCCGCACTTTTATGTTTTTCATGTTTAATAAAATGACCTTACACAAAACAGGCGTCTTTCATTTCGTGGTGTTGGTGGGAGACAGCATGACGGATGCGGATTTAAGGAAGCTTTATTACGATAAACATGGGGTTGGAAGTTTCGGAGGCTCCGAAGCTCTATTTAGAAGGGCTCGAGCTGAAAATGAATCTGTAAAACGTGCCAGTGTGAAGACTTGGGGGGTCATTCTGACCCCCGCGGGCGACGGGAGCCGCCCGCCTGGAGGGAGCCGCCATATGGCCGCTCGACCGCGGAGGCCATTCTGGCTTTCCCGCTGGGCTGGCGGGCGACCGCCAGAAGGCCGCCCGCCAGCCCAGCGGGAAACCCCTCCCCACGAGGAAGCCGGCTCCGAATGGAGCCGGCGGAGTGGGTATGTGCGACGGGTGCAGTGGCACCCGTCGCGTATTTAAGTGTCTGCAAAGCAGACACTGAAATACAAAGTGTGGCCCTCTTACGGGGGCCCCTGCAGTGCCCATGCCATTGGCATGGGCACTGCAGGGGCCCCCAGAGGCCCCACAACACCCCATACCGCCATCCTGTTCCTGGCGGGCGACCCGCCAGGAACAGGATGGCGGTATGGGGTGTCAGAATCCCCATGGCGGCGCAGCAAGCTGCGCCGCCATGGAGGATTCTGCAGGACAGCGGAAAACCGGCGGGAGACCGCCGGTTTTCCTGTTCTGACCGCGGCTGAACCGCCGCGGTCAGAATGTCCTGAGGAGCACCGCCAGCCTGTTGGCGGTGCTCCCGCATCCCCGGGTCGGAATGACCCCCTTGGTTAGCTGGGGAAGAGGCTTATTCGCTGCACAAACCTGCCAGGAGACGCTTTAAGAGGAGGGCCACCGTTGTTAACGCACAGCTTGATTATCAGTGGCAGGCCGACATAATCAGTCTTCAAGATCTAGCAAAACATAACGATGGCGCCATGTATATATTAACAGTCATAGATGTCTTGTCCAAGTACGCCTATGCAGAGGCATTAAACGATAAAAGTGGTACCAGCGTTACATCTGCTTTTAAAGACATCTTCGCTAGCGGGCGTGTGCCCCAGAAACTACAAACAGACGCCGGAAAGGAATTTTTAAACAAACATTTCCAAAAATTATTAGACCAGCACGCTGTTCAACATTTTGTAACGCACACAGAGGTAAAGGCTGCTGTTGTAGAGCGTTTTAACCGTACTTTAAAGTCGAAGATGTGGCGATATTTCACCGCCAACAACACCTACAGATACGTGGATGGGATGTTCTAAAGGCTTTTATAGATGTTTATAATGCCACCTACCACAGGACAATCAAAATGGCCCCTGTTAAGGTAACAAGGGATAATTCGTTAACGGTGTGGAGAACTGTGTACGGTGGGCGTCTCACGCCGAAGGTCAAGAAACCAAATTTAAAAGAAGGGGATCATGTCAGGGTTTCAAAGTTGAAGGGGGTCTTCACCAAAGGCTACCAGCAAACATTCAACGATGAGATATTCATAGTGGAAAGTGTGCAGCTTAAAGAAGGGATATATATTTACAGGTTAAAAGACTACGCTGGGGAAGAGGTATCGGGTGTCTTTTACACCGAAGAGTTGCAAAAGGTGCCCTACGATCCGAACAGGGTGTACAGGGTTGAAAAGGTTCTGAAAAGGAAAGGGAGCGGTGCCCGGAGACAGGCGTTGGTCAAATGGCGTGGGTGGCCCGAGAAATTTAACAGTTGGGTCCTGGCCAGCTCATTGCACGGTGTGTGAGGTCAAGCTGTAAGCGCCATGATGGAGAACTCCCCTTTTTATATCACGCTGCCATCCAATGCTTCGAAGGACATGTTCCCAGACAATCAGATTTCGAGTTATACGGTGAAACTTGCAAAACCAGTGGATTTGAAAGGCGCGTGGGAGGTGGCACTAACGGAAATACAGTACCCTAGAACTTGGAATACCTTTACAAAGGCCGATGTGAAATTTCATATAAAGCGCCCTCAGGATACCCTGACCTATCACCTGTCTTTCCCACACGGCTATTACCCCACCGTAGCGACGGTAGTCGAGGCCATCAACAAATCTATAGGCAGTATCGAGACGTATGCAAATATATATCTGGTATTGGATTACGTTAGAAGAAAAGTGTTTCTTAAAGCCCCAGAGCTCAGTACTGTGTTTAAATGTAGTGGTAAATTACAACAGGTTTTAAGGACCGTACAACATCAGCAAAGGCAGGTGGATCCAGACCCTACATGTCCCGATATTAACGGAGGATTTTATACACTCTACGTTTATAGCGATATTGTAGAGCCGCAGAGGGTCGGGGACAGTTATTCACCTTTGTTGAGGTGGGTCCCTGTGCAGGGCGAAAATAACACGATGGTTAATATACAACATCACAAACTCGACTATGTTGCAATTTCTAAGAACCATTTTGACACTATAACCATCATGGTGTACAACGATCAGTCGGAGCCGGTTGCCTTTAAATACTGGAAAGTTATTGTCAAGCTTCATTTAAGGCCACAGCGCGAAGGTGACTATTAGACAGCTGCAATGGTCATCATGAAAACCTACGGGGATCCCTCTATGTACAGGGACTATTATAGAGTTCAGGCGGGGTATGGAGGCCCCCAGCCCTACTTTCAAGGGGCTCCGGTTATGTATGGGGCGGGATTGGGTGGTTTCTTCCGGAGCATGTTTAGGAGAGCCATGCCCTTTTTGAGAAGAGGGTTCGAAATTGCAAAACCTCATGTTAAAGCGGCTGCTACAAACATCGCCCAGGATGTCGTGGGTAGTGTAACGTCTGCGGTAGCCGAACGCATGAATGGACAGCCCCAAGAAGGAGCGGGGTTGCTGTATAAAGCGCATGGTGGTGTTAAAAGGAAGCGCAGGGCTTCGAGGCGTAGGGGTCCACCAAGGCCCTATAAGAAGCGCCGGACTACTTCAAAAGGCCCTCACAAAAGAAGAGCCGTAAGACGGAAGAGATCGACCAGGAAGAAGAGAACTCGTTCTAGTGCGAATATTTTTTAAAACATCGATCATGGCCTTCGTACACTGTGCATCGGGTGAATGCGCCAAATCTGCGTTAGATCTGTTTTCTCTCAAACCCACACAGACTAGCATTGAAAACAGTTTTTTCATGGAAGTGTCGCCGATGGCGCTCTGACACCCCTTGCACCGATAGAGTTTTATGTGTCGGGGTCCACGGATATGTACCTTGATCTCAACAACACTCTCCTGCACCTCGTCTGTAAAATAACCAAAGCGAACGGTGACAACATCGAGGATGATGCTAGAGTGGCCCCGATAGCCTACCCCATCGTAGCAATGTTTAATCAAGTGGACATTAACCTAGGCGATCGCCTCGTCACACAGAGTGATAACATGTATGCCTACAGGGCCTACATAGAGAGTATTCTAAATTATAGTCGCAATGCGCTGGACACACATCTTTCAGTGGGGCTCTTCTACCGAGATACCGAAGCGCATTTGGAGAACACGGCTTTGGACGGGGACAATGAGGGATTTTAAAAAAGAGCCCGCTTCGTCGCTGGCAGTAGGCATTTTGACCTCCTAGGGCGCGTACATTCAGACCTTTTCTTCCAAGACAAACTGTTAGTCAACGGTATCGATCTTAAGATCAAACTCAATCGTAACAAAGACGCTTTCTGTCTCATCAGCGGTGATGCAGAGCAGTATAAACTGGTTATATTGTCAGCGAGCCTGTTTGTAAAGAGAGTGAAAGTGTCCCCAAGTGTCAGACTGGCCCATGCTGAAGCTTTACAATTATCGAACGCCAAGTATGCCATTGAAAGAGTTGCTCTGAAGATATTCAGCATCCCCGCCGGAACCCAATTAACGCAGCAGCAGAATCTATTTCTGGGGCAATTACCGAAACTCATCATCATAGGGTTTGTGGACAATACCGCTTTTAGTGGCGTCTACAACTCAAACCCTTTCAACTTCAAACACTATGATATCAACTATGCTGCTCTGGTTCACGAGGGCACCGTGATCCCCGCAAAACCTTTCACGCCGAATTTTGGAACATCAAATTTTGTCCGGGAATATCTAGGACTGGTCTCGATAACGGGGGAAACAGCTGAGGGACTCTGGAGTAGTTGTTTCAAGAGAAGGGTATGCTGCCGGCTACACTCTGTTTGCGTTCGACCTGACGCCTGACATGGAAGACGGCGACCATTACAACTTGATCAAAAATGGAAATCTAAAAGCGGAAATACGTTTTACACAGGCGCTGGCGGCCAATGTGAACATGGTTGTGTTCTCGGTATTCGACAGCGTTATCCAGGTCAACCACGCCCGTCAGCTTATGTTTGACTATCATTGAAAGAGTGTAAAATACAAAAATAACAATTTTAATTTTTTTAAAAAATATATAAAATGGACACTACGGAGATACGGGACTTCTTAAGTAGACATAAACATGCTAAGAAATACTTTCTAGGGGTATACCCTAGCGATGGACTACCTGAAAAGATAGGTCCAGAAAGGCCCCGCACCCTCGTCTTTAACACCGATCCCCATTACAGGGGTGGTGCACATTGGGCGGCTCTGTTTCTGGATGTGGACAAGGTTATAGTGTTTGATAGTTTAGCCGAATTCCCTGAGCATAGTATTTATACAAAGCCGATATTCAAACATGTAAAAAAAGCATCACCCACTGTTGTGTATAATAAACTTCGGGTACAGGATCCTATGGCCATCACATGTGGGGAACATTGTATATACTTTATTAGTAAAATGTCTGAAGGTATAACGTTTAGAATTTTTTTAAATCTGTACTCAGACGATCTAGTAAACAACGATGGTGTTGTTATGAAATATGTGAATGAAAACTCCAGGACAATGTCGCACGTTGTTAAAGCAGAATATGGTCTTTGTCAAAAGTGTAAGGTACTGTAAAGCTGTTATTTGTACTTATGTGTGCCTAAAATAAAAAACATCTTAATCATGCTTTCATCCTTGGCATTTTTTTTTTTTAATTCACACTGCGCACATTTTCAAACCATTTATAAACAAAAAGATGGCAGACTACTGATGAAAATTTAAAAGTGTTTATTACAAGCATGTTTCAACACTAACATTTACAAGGTTAAACATATAAAATGAAGCACAATTTTTCAAACCGTAAAAACTTTTAACAAAAACTGTACAGGTGTGCAAAATTAGAGCGGTAGCCAGGTGTTCATTTTGAATAGTCTCTTTTTAGGCTCCATAGGAAGAGCAGCACTGTTCCGAACGGGTGTTAGTTGTGGAAAGAAAGGTGATGTCGATATAGCGGGGCTCCTTGTAAAAACAGCTGGGGCCGGATCTTTTAATCTTTCAAGCTTACGGCGATTCTCTGCATTACCGATAATCGTGGAGGGAATGTTGAGTTCCGCAGCTGCACTTAGGAACTGCTCCCAGCCTCTAGGAGCGTCTTGTGTCGATAGGGTTTTACCGTGTGTGAGACCCCGGACCAGATCATACATATGGGAACCAGCAACCGGCTGCCCTTTGTAAACGAATTCACCCCGGTCGTTCCAGGTGGTCAAATCTTTAGTAGTAGTCATTTTACTGAGCAACATTTGAGCAGCCCCTCTATATTTCTGACTGATATTTTTTAAAAGGTCTAAGACAAAGGCATCCGTTGTGGGTGTGGGGCCTATGTCTTGAGACGCCGTAGAGGGTCCTGGCTGCTGTTCAGCATCTGGGGTGTACAGCGTCAGTTTGTTTTTTTCAGAGGTTAGCTGCTTGTAGTATTGTAGAAAGTTTTGAAGGGCTCCTGAGTAAAGCCCTGCTTTGTCGTGGGGTTTTAAATCAGTTCGGTTCAAAATGGCTTTGATTTCAGCATCGAGACGCTGCGTTTCGTTTTTGCGTATGTCCCAGACATCCGTGTTAGAAGGGCCAAGATGTTCCAGCTGTTGCCGTGGTATGAGGTACATTTTGTGGGCGTGCTCCATCAGGACCTCGACAGTAACCCTGTGATTAGGGGTATAGCTATACCTAACAGCGACCCTATAAAGCCTCCTGACTGTTTGAACAGTTTTCTTTTGGAAAGGAGCTATGCCCTCTTATTGCTGAGCTTCTTAATAATGTGGCGCTTCTTCTTCAGAACGCGGAACTGGCTCGTTGATATCGGGACATTACCTTTTAGGGTGTTTAGGGCTATTTCTGAAATGGCGGCCACTAAGTCGTCCGAGGCAGCGCAAAGGATTGCTTTTCTTTTAGAGGGGCTGGCTGTGATCAACATTTTTAGAAGGCCTAAATTACGCCGCAACCTCGCAGACATTGTGGGGTCCTTATATTACATGGTTTAGAGTGTAAATGTTATAAACATCTTTTTACTTGTTCTTTTTATAGGTTTTGGGCATTGTTTTAGGCGTGTAGGCGACAGGGAAGTCAGGTGGTAGTATGCCGGCTCGTAGTCTGTAGTCTTCAAGAGTGTTGGGTTTCAAATCCACCAGTAAGTAACCATGGGGTTTTGCTGTAGCATCGTTAAAGGCCTCCATGAAAAACGGGGTGTTTCCCGGGTACATTTGTTTAGCTATAATTGAGATCTGAAGTTTGTCTCTGGGGTTTTTAAATAAGACCAGGTATGAGGCGTTGAGAGTTATGGACCGGCTGCTCTTGCCCTTGTAAAACAGGTTCTGCACTATATAGCATATGCTCAGATTACGGTGGTGTGAATATTGCGTAAAAGCCCGCTCAATCTCGGGGTGGTCCCCGCCTTCACGCATGAGGTCATCCACCACGACCATGTTTACAAGTTGTTTTGGTAGCAAATCATCGTCGTTGAGATTATCGGGGATACCCTCTATAAACCGAATGTGGGGGAACTTTAGGGTGAGCTCCGTGTAAAGATCCTGCCAGCATGAATAAAGCCACACAATGTTGTTAGGGGTCTGAGATAAAACACCGGGAGCATTTTCTAGCAGTTTCTTTATAAAAAAACTTTTACCGCTATTGGAGGGACCTGCTAAAACGCAGGAGAATGGGTGTTGTAGTCTAGTGTCCATATCTGGGTGGAGTTCGAGCCTCTAATGTCTTTTAGTAACCGTAAGGCAGTGTTTTGTAGTCCGATGTGAGGACCCGTTTGTCAAACACTACTCTTAAGGTTTTATACATAGGTTGGGTTGTAATTTCCCATTTTTTCTTGGACCTGACAATGCTAGGGTGGTTTACAACAATGGCTTTGCTATTTTTGTGATCGCTCGAGGCAGAGTATTCGTGCACCAGACCCTTCAGACTGTCAAAGTTTATTTTAATCGTATTGTTTACGCTTAAAGTGATACCTTTGACTTTCATGCAAACCTTGTTGTTTGAGGTCTTATAACTGTACGTCTTAGGGCCTGATGAGGTAAATTCCTGTAAATACTCCCCCTTTTCGAGCTCGCCGGTCAAATCCCCTAGATAATCACCCAGCGGAGGATCTTCATCACCCTCTTTGCTCACAAAGATAACCGAGTCAGTGTCATGGTACAAACACCGTTCCTGAAGCTTGTCCAGCAACCTGTAAAGCTCTAGCCTGGCGTGAGCGGTTGTGAAGCAGGCTATAAAGATGTTTATATTGTTACACGTTGTGGGGTACTCTTTGGCGTATTTCCAGCATAGAACGGCCGTCTCGTTGTCAATAAATTCACAACTGGATATGTCATAAACCGGTGTAAATATATACTTAAAAAGCTCATCTGGATCTGTGACGATGGATGTGTTTGACAAATTGGTACGCTGTGCGAACTTTCCCCACAAGGAATTGAGACAGAGCTTAGCTAGCTGACGGCGGGCGGGGTTAACCTTAATGAACGCAGGTCTCAGTTTAATACCCTCGCGAGCTTTGTAATCAGCGATATACTTTTTCTTTGAGGGCTCATCGACACACCATTCTGGATACCCCGAGGCCTCCTGCTTGTCTCTGAGAAACAAGTTGATGTACTCAGAAAAGAGCTGGGTTGTTGTGTTTGGAAAGTGCCAGACTTCCAGGATTTTACCTAGGCGATACCCTTTCTCTAGGGCCGTCTGCACCTCGATGGTACACCATGTCCCTTCCAGCACCCTCTGCTCATCACTATGCAGACATTCGCTAAGCTGTTTACTTTCAGCGCAGGTACGGCATAGGGGGAACATTAGCTTACCCTCGACTCTATAAGGGAGCACCGGAAAGTAAAGTTTCCGCGGTGGGTGAATCTGACACTTAATGATTCCAAAGTACTCTTTGAGAGGTTTAAAGTTCCGGTATATGATTGTAGGATGGCCCATAGTGTACAACTTCACCTTGTTCACAAACGGATACAGACTTGTGAAGTCGTAGTAATGTATTTTCTCACCAGGGCCAGCTACACGGTACAATTGAATGGCGTTTGTACGACCACCGAATAAGGCGTCACGGGGTTCCAGCGGTGAAGGTAACTGCTGGCTCTTAATAAAAGTGCTCAGTTCACCATCTTTCGATAGCTCAGTTACCCAATCATGTTCCCAGAGAGTTCTCAAAACAAACCCACAACTCTCAATATACTGCGCCTTCGCCATAGTCCTGCGGTGCAGATGTTCAAACGTGGTTCCCTGCAGTCTATTAAACTCATGGGGCTTGTAACACTGAGGGCATCCATGGTAAAAACACCAGTTGAACTCAAAGGCCGTTGGTACACCGTTAATTAATGCATACCCGTCTAGATAGTAGCGACCCAGCCGGTATTCGCCGGCCTGCAAAGCGTGCTGAATGAAGATGCTCTCATTCGCAGAGACGTACATGAGCCACTGAATAGAGGGGGTGGAGTAACGTTTCTGCTTGCCGTTATAGAGGTCAGGTGGTACTAAGGCGATAGTTCCAGGCAATAAAAACATGTGTTTATAAATAGACATGCACATTGAAGCCAGAGTAATGTTTTGAAATGGGTCCAGGTATACAGTTATTTTTTCTTTACTCTTGAGTGATTCGGTTTCAACAAAAAGGACCCGCTTTGTCATCGCCACCACAATATCTCTGAAAAGGTTGCATGCTTTTCGCAATATCATAACATCCGCCTGACAGTATGCTTTCAATTCAGTTTGAAAATGAAACCATTTTTCACGGTTTTCATCGTACCACTGTAGAAAACTATCTTTTTCAGAGGGCATCATGTACTCGCAACCATAACTGTCGGGCGGAGGCATAGGGCCGCTGTAATTCTGATTAGCCCAGGTGTTAAAAAAGTGAGGGAAATAACCTTTACAGCCTTCAAACCCAAAGGCTTTTGGCAGTTTGCTCAACTTCATGGGCAGAAAATTCAAGGTGTCTATGAACCTAATGTCAAAAGGTACAACCTTAAGCAGCATTAGTTTGGAACCTTGGGTTATGAGACTAATGGGCAGCTTTTCATGTATCAGGTCACGGATAATGAAGAATGAGTCATATGCTTTGGAGTTGTGAGCCAGAAATGTATAATCCTGGTATCGAGGTTGCATGAACGTGATGAGGAAATCATTCACGCATGACCGTCCTTCAAACTCCCAGCTCTCATCACCTGTTAGATGGTGGGCGTAAATATAGTTTGGCTGGTGCACACCCGTCTCTTGCGTACACTCTATATCAAATACGATATAGTCTTCTGTTTTTTTCTGGTAGTGACTTCTGAGCATGTAACACTCATGTGTTGTTCCGGCTATAAAAGCCTCGGTACACCTAGGGCATTCCATGCCTTTACATTTGTGGTCGACAGGTTTATAGCGACTGCATGTCCCACAGTCGGCTTTAAGAACACATTGGGCTAGGCCGATGTGCGTGATTAAGCAGTCTTGCGACCGACAAAACAGCTTACACTTTGTGCAGTTCACTTTCTGAGCATTGTCATTGACACAACCGTCCCTCTGACACATTTTACAGTGAAATTCACACTGGTGTTTGGTCCGATTGTTGTAAATATGATCGCAATGCTCGCACACATACTTGGCCCCTAGAAAACCCTTCAGGTTCAAGACACCGTAAAAGTGGTTTTCATGATGCAGCACATACACGGTCTTGTTTTTCACACCTTCATTGGTAGTGAAGTACTTCCAAGAACCGGCATGGTATAGAACTTTAACCGTCATGGCAAAGTGATTCTCAAAAAGGCCCAGATCCCCAAAACCTACCATTTTGTCAGACGGTATCTGAAGTGCCTCATGTGCCGCTACAGCCATCGACATAATGACGGCATCTGGGGTAGAGCGGTCCATCAATAAGCCTGCAATGCTTGCGGCCAGACACATGTTGGTAGCTCCGGTATTAAAATCGAGCAACCACTGAGATTTCTTGCCAATGATTTTACTGTACATAACGCTCTTTAAGGCTCTGGAAGCACCACCCTCGCGACCCCTAACAACGAGGGCGATGATTCTAAAGGACCCGTACGCTAATAATTCAGCCTTGCTCTGTAAAAGTTTAGATAGGTTTTCTAAAAACGTTACAGCGTCAAACACATCCCGAGATGACCGTCTGGTGAACAGGGCACTATTGAGACCCTGTCCCTGAAAACGCATCTGAAAGAAATCATTAGGACCCACATCGTGTAACAATCGTTCGATTAGCGCTTGCACAGCCTGATGTATAGCTATAATGCCATGATCTGAGGAGTGTAGGCGATCTAGGTTAACAAACCTAAACTCCTCATAGTGCTCTGTAGCGTTAAACCGCTCTACAACTCGACTATACCGTCTCACACTTTCCATAAATACTGGTTCTGAAGCCTCAGTTTGAGAATTACTGGTTGTTGGAGAGCTCACAGGGGTATGGTTAGATGTAGATGTGTTTTTAGACCTTCTGGTAACGCAGAGTCTGGCTTTCTTTAACTTTTTTATTACAACCTTGCGTTTTCTAGAGCTACCAAGCCACTTTGGCTTCTTATGGGCCCATCTGGTTTTTGGTAACTGTCCCCCGCCGATCTGAACAATATTTGTGTTGTTTACAAATGGTGACACTGACCCTACACCTAGTTTGGATGGGTCTCCTTCAGACTGCTTAAGGCTGAGACGGCTCGGACCGTCACCCCCAGAGGGCCTGTAAAGACCATCAGCACCTCCTAACTCTATATTTTGAGGTCTTATGGGTGTTGGTTTTGGGGGTTGACATGACCTCTGACTATTGAACGCTTGTAAAACTCTTAGAGCTCTACTAAGTAGGTGCTGTGGCTTCTTTTCATATTTAGACCTACGGCCCATTGTACTGGTAAATGTACCTCTAACATTCCCCGTGTATGTAAGCGCCCAGTCATGATGGTATGTTACCCATGGCTATAACTGTTGAAGCGCAAGTTTGGACCATTGTGTTTCTACACCGAGCCATCAGCTGTTTTAAAGCCTTTATGCTAGCTCTGGATGCCGCTATATTACCGCCGTTCTTACACAGTTTTAAAGTTTTTAGACGGAGCTGGCATTTTAATTGTCTGAACGACTGATGGATTTCTTTAATGTAGCTGTCTAGAACTCTAGTACGGTTTGAAAGGTTGGTTTCAAGGCCCGTACTTATGACATTAGAGGTATGATTGCCAACTCCCTGAGCCACCCCGGTTATAAGACAATGGCTGGCGTTATCACCCCCACTCACTGTTGATGGACCAGAGCGGGACGTAAAAACAGGGTTCCAGTGTGAACACCCAGGAGTTTGAGAGCCCTGATCATCGCTCGAGGGTGTTCCAAAACTCTGATTTTGCGTTCCGCTACACCCTATACTGCTGTCTGGGTATATTGATGAGGAGGGTGAAGACCACTGCGCACAGGCACTTGGCGAAGGACTGGTGGGGTCGTATGCCCCCGGGGGTGTATCGGGGGACATCAGACATGGGGAGGTTAAATGTTTATCGCAATAACGAATGGCCGCTGATGTAGAGGCAGTGTTGTGGCTGGGTGCTACTGATTGAGACCCTACTGATTGTAACCCTGAGGGGATCATCTTAGAAGTATCACAAGGGGATGCCGGGGCTTCAGAACTTTGGGTAGTACCAGCTAGAGCCTTAAGAAGTCCTATACAGTGGGAGTAAGGATCCTCTGCAGGGTGATCATTTTCCAATGACGAGTCATATAACACGGAGGGGATAGTTGTACACCCTGTAGGGGTTAGAGTGTGGCCTGACACCCCGGTATTAGAACTCTGGGCCCTAGGGGGAACCGGTTGTACCTTAACAACATTTTTAAAAGACAGGTCTAAAGGCCCAGATTGCAGCTCAGGGGTCTGGAACTTCTTCCTACGACTCTTTAAGGACAACCGATTTATTTTAGGACTGCTGCACTGTTTTGGGGACCCTCCAGAGACCTCACACGGTACAAACAGTTGGGCGTTTGGTGTTGTACGATCGATAATGTCCGTTTGTCCATGCCCCATACCCGGGATAGTTGTTGCAGAAGTGTTCGCTGTACTAGGTATTCCCTTTATGACGGATGGTGTGGTGCCGTTAAGAGTTGTACCTGGACCATGATCGGTGGCTGTAGAGGGGTTGCAGGGCGGGTCTTGATGTTCGGGTTGGTTCACGTGTACCGATGACGCGGTGGGGTTTTGAGCAGTCCCAGTGCAGACCTTTAAAGACGACATCCGCTGCACAGGCTGAGGGCCAGCGTCTCCGGAGCTCTGGGGTGATGATTCTAGGATGTAAAGATAGCAAAATACATATTAGGGTTGGTTATAGCTGCTATACCGGTGGGTGTGAAAGACGTTTAGACACACTAAGGACAGTATACATCAGACTCTACATTTTCTAAAAATCACCTTGGGTTTTTCGGCTTGAGGGGCCCTTCTTAATAGGCGGGCCGTCCTTAGAACCAGGGGACTTCCTTTTGCGGGGCTGGCTTTTAAGCTTTGCATCCAAATTCCAGATCGCTTCATCCATAGGGACCCCTCGGGATAAAAAACATAAAAAATAATGTTACACATACAAGATAATACATAGACTATACGAACTCACTAAGATGACCAAATATAGGTCTGATTGTAGGGCTTGTTAGGTTTTCAGAGGGGTTACAAAAAGAACCCTAATATTTACCTGCAGAAACGTTATCCTGTGACAAGGTGTTTGACCCATCTTGAACATGAAGGATTTGTTGGAGAGAGGCAATCGCACACCTGAGTTCAGCATCATAACCTATGCAAGCACATGGGTTCCCATTAGCAGTAAAATAAAAAATAACATTCCTGACAACGTAGTTCAGAACGACCTATGGCCTGTAACTCACCTTGCTGCACGGTCTCCATTTCCACATGGGATTCCCCAGACTCTTGACAGTCCTGTGTACAAGAGAGACAGATTTACCTTTAAGCACCCCACAATTCATCTTCTAGGTCAGAACCCTTCATAAAAGCACCCCGAATGTAAATTATTTTTTATATTTTTTTTAATTTGAGGGAAAAAAAATAAAAAATATATATATATATATATACATATATATATATCAAGATTCAAATTGTTGAATCCCTATGTTCTGTAAGTATAAATACATATTGACAACTGTAAAACTTTTCTCAAAAACTATACACGGTTTAATAAACAAATTCCACATGGTGGCGCTCTTGCATAATACGAGCTCTAAGATTGGCTCTATAAGACATAGCCAGGAAACCGGATCCTAGGAGCCATGCCTGGTTTTCACCTTAGCTGAACAAGGCTGTGAACCATGTGTGGGGGCGGAGCTCAGTCTAAACTCCAAGCTGAGCCAATTCCAACACCACACAGTCTTTGTTTTGAAAAAAAAGAAAATGGCCGGATGTGGATGCAGCATGTGTGAGGTCCTGGGTTTTTCAGGGCAACAAAATCAGATCCAATGCCATCCTGAACTATGGTGAGTGGTGTGGGGTACTTGAGGGGTCTGAGGCTCCCTACCAGGGTTAGTTATTTTTTAATCATTATTATTTTTTATTTATTTCAACAGCTTTTATTTTTTTTTTAATTTATGTGATTTTCTATTTTTAAAATATCCTAGACTTCAGGGTCTCCTAAACCCCTGGTCACACTTGCCATATATATATATATATATATATATATATTTTTTTTTTAAAAAGCATGCCCCATGGAGACCTGGGGTCTCTGAGCCTGGTGCTCAGGGCCCTCAAGGCCACCCAAACTTTATTTGTATTTAAAAAAAAAAAAAAAATGCTGCCCTAAGGGACCCTGGGAGCCCCAATCCCAAGGCCCCCAAAACGCTATTCATTTATTTTTTATTTTATATATGTGTACGGGCCCCTAGGGCCCTAGCGCGCGTGGTCAGGGCCCCACAGACCATGGCCACGCGCCATTAACCCTCCTTCTTTTTAAAAAAAAAAAAACAAAAAAAAACAAATGCCGCACCATGGCGGCAAGCGATCGGATCACCGAGGCCTCGGGAACCCCTACGAGTTCTCGGTGAGCCGATCGGATGGTTTAATTACAGAGAATGCCGCGTTGAAACAAACACGGCATTCTCTGTATTTAAACCATCCAGGCGGCTCTCAGAAGCTGCTAGGGAACCCCCAGCGGCTTCTGAGAGCCGCCTTACCCCTTGTAGGACACCTGGTCCCCACCCGGAGACCAGTGTAATTATTCATTAAAGCTGTAATGCTCGCAGGGACCGCGTGGTCCCTGCGAGCATTTTAGCATTAATGTATAATTACACCGGGTTCCCGAGCGGCCGCGGCTGCCCTGGAGACCCGCTGTAATTATTTACTAATGCTGAAATGCTCTCAGGGACCGCGTGGTTCCTGAGAGCATTTTAACATTAGTGAATAATTACAGGGGGAGACCCGTTGTAATTATTTACTAATGCTGAAATGCTCTCAGGGACCGCGTGGTTCCTGAGAGCATTTTAACATTAGTGAATAATTACAGGGGGTTCCCGGGCTCCCGCGGGAGCCCGGGAGACCTGTTGTAATTATTTACTAATGCTGAAATGCTCTCAGGGACCGCGTGGTTCCTGAGAGCATTTTAACATTAGTGAATAATTACAGGGGGTTCCCGGGCGGCCGCGGCCGCCCGGGAGACCCGTTGTAATTATTTACTAATGCTGAAATGCTCTCAGGGACCGCGTGGTTCCTGAGAGCATTTTAACATTAGTGAATAATTACAGAGGGTTCCCGGGCTCCCGTGGGAGCCCGGGAGACCCGTTGTAATTATTTACTAATGCTGAAATGCTCTCAGGGACCGCGTGGTTCCTGAGAGCATTTTAACATTAGTGAATAATTACAGAGGGTTCCCGGGCTCCCGCGGGAGCCCGGGAGACCCGCTGTAATTATTTACTAATGCTGAAATGCTCTCAGGGACCGCGTGGTTCCTGAGAGCATTTTAACATTAGTGAATAATTACAGAGGGCCCCTGGGAGGCCGCGGGAGCCCGGGAGACCCGGTGTAATTATTTACTAATGCTGAAATGCTCTCAGGGTCCACATGGTCTCTGAGAGCATTTTAACATTAGTGAATAATTACAGAGGGTTCCCCAGAGCTTAGGGCATCTCTGGGGGCACTGTTATTAACTTTAGAGCTCAGTGCAACACAAAGCAGAGAGCTGAGCTCTAAAGTTAATAACAGTACCCCCCAGAGATGCCCTAAGCCACAATTATATATGTATGAACACATAATACCAAGGCTGAGTTAAACATGTCTCTGAGAACAGTTCTGAAAAAATTAATAACGTGGTGTCCCAGAGCGCTGGTTATCTCTGGGGAGAACCAGAACTAGCTAGTACAACTTAAACCTAAAACCAACCCCCAAAATACAACCCCACAAAAATACCTGCCCATGCACAACCCCTGAACCATCCCGTACAAATTAAGCCCTAGAGCAAACCCTAAAATAAGGGCAGACCCTCAAAAATACCTTCAAATGCATAACCCCTGAACCAGCATGTACAAATTAAACCCTATAACCAACCCACAAAATAAGTGCAGACCCTAAAAAATACCTCGACATAACCCCAGAACCAGCAAGTACAAATTAAGTCCTACGACCAGCCCACAAAATAAGTGTTCCCCCGCAAAATACCGACACATACACAACCCCAGAGTCAACATGTACAAATTAAACAATACAGCCATCCCACAAAATGAGTGCGCTCACGCAAAAATACAAATAGATAGCCCACGACCCTACAAGTACCAATTAAACAAAACCAACCCATAAAGTAATTACAGTATCTCAAAAATACACTAATAGCTTTTAAATTTGTATTTGTTTTTTATTTATTTTTTTAAAGCAGGCATTTTACATATCTATGTATAGTTAAACAGGTTGGGGCTAATGTCATTGTTAAACTTTAGTAAAACACATACACACACCACACTTACAGACCTTAAGTAGAAGATGTTCAGCATCACAAGTCTGAGCTCTGCCCTTCATGTTTCCAGCCATGATGTCCTGATACAGCCCTGCTTGCCACAAATGTCAGTATGTAGTTCAGAAAAAAAGAGGTCTGTGAAGGTGGGGGGTTCTTATACCATGCTCACTGTGGTAATTATGCCTGTGCTCTATGATTGGTGGGACCTGGAAATAGACATCTGTTATAGGCTAGCAATACTTGGCCTTTGTTGTGTTTCAACTTTTAATTACTGGGTCAGTTTTCTAATTTAATCCCCTCTGTGACCCCTGGAAAGAATGTAGGCCCACCTCTGTTTTAGATTAGCCATGCCACAACAACCTCTGTTGTGTTTCAAACTTTTAATTACTGGGTCAGTTTCTTATTTAGCCACCTCTGTGTCCCTGGAAAGAATGTAGGCACACCTCTGTTTTAGATTAGCCATGCCCCTCATCCTCTGTTGTGTTTCAAACTTTTAATTACTGGGTCAGTTTCTAATTTAGCCCCCTCTGTGACCCTGGAAAGAATGTAGGCCCACCTCTGTTTTAGATTAGCCATGCCCCTCATCCTCTGTTGTGTTTCAACTTTTAATTACTGGGTCAGTTTTCTAATTTAATCCCCCCTGTGACCCCTGGAAAGAATGTAGGCCCACCTCTGTTTTAGATTAGCCATGCCACAACAACCTCTGTTGTGTTTCAAACTTTTAATTACTGGGTCAGTTTCTAATTTAGCCCCCTCTGTGTCCCTGGAAAGAATGTAGGCACACCTCTGTTTTAGATTAGCCATGCCCCTCATCCTCTGTTGTGTTTCAAACTTTTAATTACTGGGTCAGTTTCTAATTTAGCCCCCTCTGTGTCCCTGGAAAGAATGTAGGCCCACCTCTGTTTTAGATTAGCCATGCCCCTCATCCTCTGTTGTGTTTCAACTTTTAATTACTGGGTCAGTTTTCTAATTTAATCCCCTCTGTGACCCCTGGAAAGAATGTAGGCCCACCTCTGTTTTAGATTAGCCATGCCACAACAACCTCTGTTGTGTTTCAAACTTTTAATTACTGGGTCAGTTTCTAATTTACCCCCTCTGTGTCCCTGGAAAGAATGTAGGCCCACCTCTGTTTTAGATTAGCCATGCCCCTCATCCTCTGTTGTGTTTCAAACTTTTAATTACTGGGTCCGTTTCTAATTTAGCCCCCTCTGTGTCCCAGGGAAAGAATGTAGGCCCACCTCTGTTTTAGATTAGCCATGCCACAACAACCTCTGTTGTGTTTCAAACTTTTAATTACTGGGTCAGTTTCTAATTTAGCCCCCACTGTGTCCCAGGGAAAGAATGTAGGCCCACCTCTGTTTTAGATTAGCCATGCCACAACAACCTCTGTTGTGTTTCAAACTTTTAATTACTGGGCCAGTTTCTAATTTAGACCCCACTGTGTCCCTGGAAAGAATGTAGGCACACATCTGTTTTAGATTTGCTATGCCCCTCATCCTCTGTTGTGTTTCAAACTTTTAATTACTGGGCCAGTTTCTAATTTAGCCTCCACTGTGTCCCTGGGAAACCCTATAGGCACACAGCTGTTTTAGATTTACCTCTCTAAATTGATAGGCTGGCTCTAACAAAAGCAGCATTTGACCATTCCCACTTTTTTGGATTAGCCAACAGTGTGGAGGTTTGACCAGACCGCCCACTTTGCAGCCCTATGCAGAGGCACCCTAACAGCCACTTGGGCATGAATGTCTGACATGTCCAGACCTGTCCCTCTCAAGCTCTGAAACCACGTGCACATCACTAAGTCATACTTTTTACACATCTCATAGGCCAAAACCCAGGGGCTAGGACCCAGACACAGGGCTAACACGTGACACCATGAGGGCACATCCCACTTGACACCCCCATGCACACACGTCACTTCCGGGGAGGGCTTTCAGGGACACCGGAAGTCCCAGCCACCGGAAATGACGTCATTTCCGGGGGGCGGGATAACTGTCACTTTTAATATGATGATTAAAGGTATCCCTTCCTACTACTTGTGTCTGTGGGCTTTAACCAAGGCCCATCGCACACCCATCACTTTCACTCGTTTGTAGGCTTGCTTTTCCAAAATCCTGTGATGTTGTTGGTAAATGCCTTACGTTTGTCCTGCCTTGGGGCTGTTTTGTTACGCCTTGCAGACTGACCCAGTTACATGGATAATTGCATGATTGCCGACATACTTCAGTGTGGGCGAACTACTTTTTTCCTTCTGTCTCTTCCTTTCGTGCTCCATGACAGCCACAGCGCCAACAGCGTGAACTCCACTGGTGGTATTGAAGCCCTGGTCACATTGTTCACACTGTTACCTAATCAGAGTAATTTCTTTTGGCTCTCCCATCTGCACTCCATAGTTTTCCCAAAAACACTTATAACTGATAAATGTTTTATTAAAAACACGGAAATCCACAACGTGGCTCTCTCGGCTTATTGGGTGTGCCAATACTACAATATTCTCTGCACTCGGGAAAACTCAACCCTTAATGCTTTGCAAGCATGCTTTTTCACAACATATTTGCCCATAACTCAGCCTGTGGTGGTCCTAGGACAATAGGACCACCACCAAAACATTCAGCACAACACAATTCTGTTTAGGTAATCTCTGGGTCCCCACACTAGGTTAGAGGGGACCCCAAAATAATAACCCCTCCCGCCCTCTTATGGCTGGAACTTTTGTTTTACAGTTGGGAGTCGTTTGTGTTCTAAGGGGCTTACTATTGATGTAGGCCTGCTAGGCCTGAAAAAGTATAATGCACTATGCCTTCTAGGAGCTGAATATATGGTTTCACTACTTAACTTTGAGTCATTCTATTTTAAGGTGGTTATGCCCTCTAGGGGGTAATTATATGGTTACATGACCATATTTCCTACAAATGATATTTTAATTCGCTGCACTCGGTCGTCACGTAATGCTTTGCATGGCATTCTTTTACAATACATTTTTGCTTAAAACTCAGCCTATGGTGGTCCTAGGACAAGGGGACCACCATCCGAACATTCACCACAACCTGCTTTTTCAGTCTACATCATCTCTGGGTCCACACACTAGGTTAGGGGGGATCCCAAAATAATAACCTCTCCAACCTTTCAGTGTCTTTTTAACCTCTCTCATGGCTGGAACTTTTGTTTTACAGCTGAGAGTAATTTGTGTTTTAAGGATCTTGTTTGTAATATCATTGCAGTAGACCTGCTAGCCCTGAAAATGTGTAATGCACTATGCCCTCTAGGGGCTAAATATATGGTTACACTGCATTACGTTTGGGCATTTTCTTTTCATGTGGTTATGTCATCTAGAAGCTAACTACATGTCCAGGTTTCTTACAAATGCTATTTTCATTGTGATGTCCTCCAGGGGCTGTTCTGAGCATTGTAGTCTAATGCCAACATTTTATTTCTGATAAAGGTTTTTATTGGGTTTATATGATAATTGTATATGTTTTATTAATCTCTCTTTATTGCAATTATGATCATGATTCAGGCCAACGTAACATCCTTATTTCACTATTCCTCCGTGGCTGTCTTGTGTCTTTTTTTGGGAATTGTGTCTTGTCTTTTTTTGGGAATTGTGTTAGCCAGCCAGCAACTGTGATGGTGGGGTATTGAAAGTGGTATTAAATTGGAATTAGCATGGCAGATTCAAATTAGGATGCTAAATGGCAACATTTTCATTTTTGGCTGCAGATAGAGGAAGAAGGTAAATGGAAGTGCTTTAGTTATATGCTAGGGCCAATGGAAGTATGTGGCAGGAAAATACCAAATTATGAGGCAGGGTTGACCGATTTTATGTGGCAAGAAAAAGTCCAGTTCCTAATTTACAAAGCCCATAGCTCTAACTCCAGCAAATGCGAGACCCACTGCATTGCAAATGCTTGTAATTGTATCTCTCTGTGGCTTGGTTGACGGCCAGGGAGAGATCTGCATCAGTGTGGCCAGTTTTTCACCACCCAGTTGCTGAGGTGCATTTAGAGTGAAAGATCTGATTAAGACGGTCATGGTGGAGTGAGCACGTCGCATACTTAGCCAAGATGGCTGCTGGACTTTGAGCCTCCCGGTTGGCTCCGGTGTTTTCTCAAAGGCTCGGTGCTGATTTATCACCTACCTGCTATCTGAGCCCAAAATATGTGATCGGAAGGTCGGCGCCATGTTCCTGGGTCATCCTCATATTTTACAGATGTCATTCTGGCATATTTTCCTTCTTATGCCGCTAGTTGATTCCTGCAATGGCCACATTTTAGAGTCTTGTATGTTCCTGAGAGACTCTTTTTCTTGAGGCGTTTGGCAGTGTTAAGGAAACGGAAACTCGAAGTTTCACCAGACATGATGGCACCATGTTCATATGTTGATCTGTCCTGATCTATTCTTCAGTCAATGAAGGTATGTATTATTACCTTGACTGGGCACTCTTAAACCTGCTTTCTTGTCTATAGCATACATTGAGGGGAACACCCCCTTCTGACACTACCTCACAAACTTATGTCTCCCCTAGCTAAAACAACTGGGGGTATTTGTCTCTTTTATGTTTGTCTACTCCAAAAATGGTTTTAGCCATTGTGTAAGTCTTTTAAGGATTTCCTCACACTGTGCCTACATTTGCTGGAATATTATAGCTTCATACTTTAACTCATAAATTCACTCTTCAGTTATTTCAGTTACATAGATCCAACTGTGCAACATACTATTCGCATCTTCCTTATGCTCCCCAAAGTTGGCAACAGCATTTTATCCATCACAGACTCAGTTACCAGAGGAATCCAAGTGACGCCTCATATCTTCATTTTCCTTCATGGGTAGGACTTTAAAGCAAAAGGACAAATCATCATCTCTCCCATCTTCTACTAAACTCTTTATCCGTCCTAAAAAAAAAAAAGACTTTGTGCCTAAGAACCTCTCAGTCCTCGTGGAAGGCTCTGGTGATCTTCAGTTGGGGTCCTCTACTTCAACGTCCGCTATATCTAAAAGAAAACATCTGCCTCCATCAAAAGATCAAAAAAGGACTCTAACTCTGCATTTCAAATCTCCTCCTTCTTTCACCCTAGAACAGGAGTCTTCAAACTGGGGGATGGGCCCCCTTAGAGGGGCCCCATGTGATCCCAGGGGTGGGGGGATTGCTAGGCCCTGGCCAAAAGAAGAATTATGCAGATAATAGTGCTTTGTTTTAAGCAGAAACATATTTATTGCATTTTTAAAAAGGTAACAGAACGTAACTGCAATGTTTAAATAATCCTGAACATTTTTAAACATTGCTAACTCAATAGAATAGTTATGAAAAATTCTGAGGGGGGAGGTCCGATGATTTATTTTTTCCCACTGGGGGGCGTGACATTAACAAGTTTAAAAACCACTGCCCTAGAAGATATCATGGAGGAAATAAGAGCCTTGAAACCCTTTGGGGTAGAAACAAATGCTTCCTTCATTCGCATTGAAGAGAAATGGTTTACCCACAAACAACACATTATTGCCAATGAACTGCAGATCAGTGATGTGGAGGACTCTATTACTGAGGTTTCTTGTCTGACAAAGGAATTAGAACTTCTAAAAAAAAACTAGAGAATACTTGGAAAATAGAAATCACAGAAAGAACCTACGACTTTATGGAATCCCAGAGAACTCTGTAGGAACCAACGTAATTTGCTTTTTTCAAAGGATTATCCCTTCAATTGTCCATCTACCAGAATACATCATCTTTAATATTCAAAGGGCTCACGGTTTGGGTTCTAAACCTTCTAATACATCTCTAGAACAGACACCTAGAGGCATCATTATTCTTTTCTTGCAGCATACTGATTTACTACATATCTTATCTGCAGCTAAACAAGCGGATCCACTCCAATGGTCTGGACACAAAATACACGTTACGCAGGATGTTTCCAATGCAACCACTGCAAGATGAAAAAGTTTCTTGGAGTTTAGAACACAACTAAATATCAGATATGATTTAGTTCACCCATCCTTCTTTAAAATAACTCATGAAGAGGAATCTTATACCTTTGAAGACCCAGCCAAACTACAAGATTTCCTCCGACAGCACAACCTTAAAGTCATGGAAATTGGAGACACAGCTAAGATTTGAATGTTATGTTTGCCTTCTTTAGTTGTATTTGACTTCCAATTATTGAAAATACTTTTCCCTAAACTGTTTAAATTAATTACTCACTTCCTATCACTAAATAAAAGATTTGAATCTTTTACAGAGAGGATGATTTGTCTTATCCCTAAAAAAAGCAAGGACCCCTCTTAATGTAAGAATTATAGACCCATCTCCCTTATTATTAAAGACTGTAAAACTTTCGCCAAAGTACTTGCCCTCCGTCTAAATGAATTCATGCCCGATCTAGTTGATGTTGAGCAGTCAGGTTTAGTTAAAAATAGGAATATAATGGATAATTAGTGAGTCTTTTTTAATATTCTTTGTAAAGCAGTCAAAATCAACCACTTCCTTGCAGCAGTTGCGCTAGATGTTGAAAAACCATTTGATCAAGTTGACTGGAACTTTCTAGTGCATGCCCTTCATTGGCATGGGTTTGGAGCTCAATATCTTCAACTCAATTTCTTATTATACTCCTCCCAATGTTTGTTCATTTTGGTCAATGGTATTCTATCTTCTTACTTTTCCCTACATAGGAGCACACAGCAAGGTTATCCCCTTTAACCCATGTTTTTTATTCTCGCACTTGAACCCTACTTATTTAAGTTGAAGCACTCTGACACTTTCACCTGCTTTCAGTTAAATAAGGTTCACGTTAAATATACAGCATATGCGGATGACATCCTCCTACATGCTTTTAAATCTGAAACATCTCTTCCTAGCTCTTTTGTAGAACTAAAATCATATGCGAAATTCTCCGGCTATAAACTTAACATAGAAAAATCTTATGCAATGCCCCTCAATAAGTTCAGTTGTAAAGTTCCCTTTACTGAGACAGGTTTATCCTGGAGCCCTGCCAAGATTAAACGTCTCTGTATCTTCTACCATAAAACTTTCAAAGATACTTTGCAATATAATATGGATATCCTTCTTGCTAAAATTACAAAATGAATGCAAGGTTTCTGTCATGGTGGGGTCGCCTGGATACTATTAAAATGATCGTAATTCCAATTGTTGATTTTTTTCCTCATGATGCTACCTATTAAAATCCCGGCCAAATACCTTATAGCAATTGATAGACTCTTATAAAAAAAATTATGGAACTGGAAACCATCCTGTGTCTCTCTACAATGCCTAAACCTATCAAAATCAGTTGGAGGTGTTAACTTTCAGACTTCTCTTCTTATCATAAAGCCTTCATTATTAAACATTGTCAGAGCTTTTTGCTTGCATCTTCGGATCCTTCAACCAAATTATGGTTTCAATTGAAATTAGCTCCTGTCTCTCTTTTTTCTCATACTCAAATTCTACACATGCCACATCCTCCTAAATACTGGGTACACACAGTAATTTCTTATTTGTGTTCTTTATTGAAGCCATACTTGGTGGATGATCTTTTCTTGTGAGATCAATCACTTCAGAGTCCTCTTTGGTATAATAAATGGATAATTTTAAATGGTAAACCGCTTTTTTGGAGAACCTGGTTAAATAAAGGTATACTTACCATTTCTCAACTGATTCCAAATAATAATTCCATTATTCCTTTTACAAGTCTCTCCTCTTCTTTTAAGGTTTCCCTGAAATTTCTTAAACAGTATGAGATCTTATAATCTTTGTTGGCCTCTACAATGAAGTCATGTAGTGCCAGAGCTATCATGAGAGGGTGTTCTCTCACTTGGATGGGGGCGTGGCCCCATGCAAATGAGGGAATCATTTTGCCTGTATGCTTGCGCTATATTAGAGACGAGGGCGCAGAGGCAAACATGCTCTTAGGAGGCGCACTGAAAGTGTGCTACAGACAGCTGGCACACTTCCAGTGTGCCTTCTAAAGGCATCCCTGTAGAGGGGACAAAGGGTCCCATGGACCCTCCAGACATCCCCCTGAAAGCAGGTGCAGTCACAAGAGGAGCGATCTCCCTTCAAAGTGCAGGTGGCATACCACCTGCTCTGTGAAACACAGAACCACTTTGAAGCAGCTTCTTTGTATTTCAGTTCAATGCTTTCAGCACAGGTTCGTGGCTGCCCTGAGGGCAGTGCATTCTTTGTAAAGGGGTGCATTGTCCCCAGATTAGCCCGGCCTACAAGGTGCCTTGTGGCGCAAACAAGGAAAGTAGCCGTATGCAAAATATGGCCCCAAGAAGAGTGCATTGTTCAGCCTCGTTGTGATCCATTAGTTGACTTTGATCTGCATCCATGACACTGACACAGGCACAGTCTGCTTGTCAAGAACGGGGTGCTAAGAAAAAGAAATACGGCCTTGCTGCATCAAGGCAGATGTTGTCAAGATGTTCACCCTGGCAGTTTTTAATTGATCTCAGTTTATTTCTCATTATTTTTTAAAGAAATCATTTTGATAACTGCCCTCCCCCCATGTAGGACTGTGACGTGCTAAAATTCTGGATTGGAATGTATCAAGAAGAGAAACTCCATGCAGCTAAGGTAGAGTTCAGGGTATTTATTGAAGAAGAACTTCATATAAGGAGCGGTGTCAGCAAGACTGCAAGAGAGCCCACCTTAGCTCCAACTGCCACCCCCAACGGACACACCACATAATAGTTCTCCCTGTACATTCCACATAGAACCCCAACATTCTATTTGTGTCCCAAAGAGTGCCAGGCGGGTTAATCAGAACTTCACTGTGCTTCTATAAAACATAATTAGGACATTGTTTGCTTTTTTAACCTCCTGTGACTTAATATCTGCCGTGAGTTTAGTATTAGCTGAGTTGTTTGGTTTTAATTATTAAATCTTAAATTTAAATACAATTGTTGAGATCTTATTTTAAACAAATTGAACATGAACGTTTCTAAAATACCTTTGTTTAGTTATGTTTGTTATGTAGGTCTGTATACTACTTTTGAAAAAGCCACATTTTACTTTTTTTTCTGATCCTTGGATGGAATTATTCATTCCCCAAACCAACAGACTAAGAACTCCACACACCTGCTCATTGTTTGTTTTGTAATAAAAACACTGTGGAAATTCTAACGGGAATATTTATGATCACCTAGTGGTGGCGCTATGCACTGTGTCGTATTTACAGAGTGGCGTTAAGCCACTTTTTGTGGTTTTTCCATCTCTTTTCTGCCATTGTTCCACTTTGTTTTTCCCTTTCTGACTCTTGCTAAATGTCTAACGCAAAAACATATGTGCCTGCCCCCAATAATGAGTGCCAATTGCCCCCATCAAATTAAGGACTGTCTCCTCAGTTTGCCCGTCTCAAGAACATTTTGCAAACAAAAGAAATCTTTATGAGGAGAATGTACTGTCTATTATAATTGCTCATTTGCATAAATGCTTTCTAAATTGACTTGTCGTCCTTTCTGGGGCTAAATAGATAAATGAATACATTAAAAAGACGATTATACATATGACCATTACCCTGAACTTAATAACTAAACCAATGGTTCCCAACCTTTTGACTTCTGTGAAGCCCCACTTTATCATTACTGGAGCCGGGGAACCCCCACTAAACCTTTATTAGAATCTAGGGACCCCATAATGAGTCATTACTGAAAGCTGGGGACCTAATCTGTTGATATCATTTAATTTTATAGGCAGTTGCAGACCCCCTGAGGAGGCTTCCCAGACCCCCAGGAGTCCCTGGACCACAGGTTGGGAACCACTGAACTAAACAATATAACAGAACCTATAGGGTTTAAACTCTTGGAAAGATCATCTCTGCAAAATTTGGATGTCAAAGGGTGGCCATCCGCATACAAGGCTTTTGGGAAGAAAAAGTCCCTTGCATGGTTATGGACATGTAAACCTGCCCGACAGCCCCCAGCTTTAATGATATCTGGATCTCTGGAACTAATTTTTGTTGTCATGGATAAATACAGATAATGGGTGTGCGCCATGACATAGGACTGTTGCGGTCTGTTTGAACTAGGATGGGTACCCATAGTACTACCCCCATAGTGGTGTAAGACTACTGCCTTTGTCAGGAGTTAAGCAGTATGAATGCAGTGGTGGTGTAGTGAGTAGTAGAAGCGAACAGGCCTTTTTACCTGTGTCACTGGAGTGAGGCCTACAGGCTTACTCTGTAAAGTTCTGCTGCTGTGTGCTTAACTCATCCTTGACCTACATTAGGCTAGCATGTAGTGATGTGCAGTGCATGTGTGTTATATTCATGTGCTGTGTGTTTTTGTGCCTGGAATAGTACAGTACATGAAAGATGTAGTGCTGCGCAGTGCGTATGTGTTATTTGCGTGTGCGCATTGTATGTGTGCTTGTTAATGGTACGATAAATGCCTGTGAGTTATGCATGTGCTGGGTGTATGTGTGCCTGCAAAAGTCACATTACGTTAAAGATTCTGAGTTCCATTTTGGGAGACACAGGGCTGACTGGAGGAGAATGAGGAGTGATAGGAAGCCCTGAGAGAGATATGTGGATTCCTGAATTCCTGTGAGCTGGTTGGGACACACTGGAGGAAGGGAGGGCCGGGCTCTTCAGTATCCTTCAAAGGGTACTCTTTGATTCAGAGAAAAGTCACTGGAAAGGGTTAACTTTTTCATAAATCATTGTGGATGAATCTCTAGTCACTCCAATGGCCTGTTTTGTGGGGCTTTAAGATTTGGAGTCACTTTAGCCGTGACAAACTGCTTTCTGGAGGAAGGGCATGGCAGAAGAGAGGACACTTCACAAGAAAGAAGACCCACAATACAAACTTCAAAGACTCAGGCTCTATATCACATTTGGTGTCTGGAAATGGATTAGAAGACAGGGAGCTCAAGGCCCCCAAATTCTCAAGTGTCAAGTAGCCAGTTGGGCTGTGTGAGAAGGACATGCTCTGCAAGACTTCTGCCTGTGTCCTTGACTGGAAGCTAATGCCTTCCAGTTTCCCAGCTGCATGAGGGACATCATTCAGGAAATTCAAGATCACCTGTCCTGGAGCACCAGTGACTGCTTGCTTGCCAAGATCTTTGCACCCTGTGAGGAAGAAGATAGTGCTGGAGGGAGTAAGGTCCAGTGGGAGATCCTGATGATTGGTTCTCAAAAGCGAGATGTGAGGAGATGGCTTTTGCTCTAAATGAGCTATTGCCTGTGTGCAAAGGGAAGTCAGTGCCCTCATATGCCATGTAGGGCCCCGGTGAAGATTGCTGCTGTGCCAGTCTGGCCCTTGCCCATGTGCAGAGTGAAGTCAGCAACCCCATATGTCAGATGGGGCCACTGTGAACATTACTGTTGTGCTGATCAGGCCCATGTACAGAGTGAAGCTGACAACCTTGCATACCAGTTTGGGTCTCCATTAAGATTACTGCTGTGCCAGTCGGGCTGTAGCCCATGTGTGGAGTGAAGTGTGTGATGCCCCTATGCCAGATGGGTCCATCATGATGATTCCTGCTGTGCAGACTGGGCCATAGCTTGTTTGTAGATGAGGACGGTGACAAAATATGGCAGGTGGGGCCACCAGGAATAAGGCAAAGAGCATTGTCTGGTCAAGACCATCATCAAGCTAATGTATCTGCTGTGGTAATCTGTGCGTGCCAAAGCCCTGACTGAGGATCTGCACTAAGAACATCTAACTCGTCTGTGGGGAGGAGCCAAGGAAACTTACCAGCATGGGAGGATAGTCAAGTACACTGAGCTGCTGTCCCCACAGGACCACGTGTTAGGAAGTCCAGGACACCCAACCGCTGCCCCAGCAGGGCTGCGTGTGCTGTACTCGGTGGAGACAGCCACTGCAACTTCAGCGCCTGTGAGGAAGGGCACGCTTAGAGACTCTGATTGTGCAGTTCCTGCTTGTGCAAGTAAGACTGATTAGCAGTCTGGAAAGCCCCAGCAGAACTTGTCTTCCATATGGTACTTCTGAGCCAGAACACTTTTGACTTTAGTTGGAGTGGGGGTGGAACTCCTGAGACTCCGGCTGCTAATGAGGCTTAACCTGAATAGTGAATGGGGAATAACCACTAACGTGAGCAAGAGTGGAGTGGAACTCAGGAACCCCCTATTGAAAATCTAGAGCCCTGAGCCAGAGGGACTGTGTCTATTGTTTGTGAATGCTGTATTTTAGGTTTTTTTGGTATATGAATGCTCCTTTTTTTTTACAAGCAAGTATTTGACTGGATAATCATTTATTGCTGATATTGAAAGTATTTTGAGTCATGAACCTTTGTCTATTGCCCCCGCTCCCTTGTCAACCCTTGGACTGATCGACCTGCGCTACCACTGGGAGTAAAATGCTGAGGGAGTACTTGGCCCAGTTTCTCCCAGTTGCTCAGGATCCATACCAGTTTAGGCCCTGGGACATCAGGAGCAAAAGGCCTCAACCTCCATTATTGGTCCCAGTTGCTCCCGCTTGACCCATGGACCTCTGAACGGGTTCTGACAAAGGCATTATGCACTCAGGAGCATCTGTATGGCTTTAGTGGTGCAGGGCAGTGCAGCAATTCAACTTGCTGTCTACCCTGCGTCACAGGGAAAGGGCAGGTGTGCACCGTATTTAAGCAATACGGCACATTCCTGTCCTCTTCCCTCGCGCTGGCATCATTCTGGCAGCCGAGCACCAACGCATGCACCCTTGCACCAGGGTGCGAGGGTGCCTGTGCTGTAGGCAGGATTGTTTTTGTGCAGGAACGAGCACCTTCCTGCACAAAAACAATCCTGAGATGCATTTTCTCTTTATATGTGTGCTACATTTGCGTCACACATAGAAGGAGGAAAAAATGAGGAGAAATGAAGATATTTGTCCTCGTTACGCCACTCTTGGGGAAGCGTATCTTTTTGGCGCATTCCCAGGTTTACCAAGGTTAACCAAGTTACCTGGTAAATCTGGAAATGCGTCAAAAACCATCGTGATTTGTGCTGAGTTGCATTACGGAAGATTTTTGAAGCCATTCAAAGCGACATACAGTGGCTTTGCGCGGCTTAAAAAAACTAGCTGAAGGTTTGCGCCACTCTTGCACCGCGCAGCCTGGTACAAGAGCTGCCCAAGCCGGATCATAAATATGGCCCAATATCTGCTGCCTTAAATTTCACTCACTTCACAAGAGATACCAGATGTAGGGCTCCGACAGATGCTGCCACGTGGTATTAGCATGTCACCCATAATTTACAAGTATGTGTAGTCATATTAGTGCAATTTGGAAGTCCATCCAGGAAACTTAGGCCACAAATTATTTTTTCTGAAAACTTTGATAGGAGATTTTGCGGTTTGTGCTTGGACCTTCATCTTGATGGAAAATGTGCACATCCCTTGTAGGGTAGGCGTAAACCGTCAGTGATGCTTTGCATCGATATGCTTCGGTTAATGGATTACAACAACTCAAAAAATGTTATCTGTGCAACATCACACTGTCTTCTCCCCCCTCCAAAGAAATCTGGCATCCGCACTGTTCTTTTCCACTGAGATAAACGAGTTGTCATACTTTTTTATGCAAAATCTCGTGAAAGTATGTTAAACTCATAAACTAGGAAATAAATCTATTTTTTATCTGATACATCTTGCCTCTTACAAAAAGTACTTGAAAAATCCCATAAATGTGTAGAGTTTCATCTTTATGCCAACAAATTAGACTCCCTGAAAAGCAAAGTATGTTTTGGTGATTAAGTGGAACGACTTTTGTGCTTTGTTTCAATATTTTTTCAGTCCTGGCACTGGTAGGTAGTATGTCATTTGAAACGATGTTATTTTATGTTTCATGAAGACAAATATGTTTCAGCGTGACATTTTGAAGAAATAATTATTGTAGTAACAAGATTAAATTGTCTCACTTTTCATATCGGAATGTATTATTAGTACGTGGTGTTATTAAGAAGAATATGCAATGAAAGATATGCTTTTAAATTTGTATTGAATTGCCAAGAGAAACATGATAAAGTATCATTTATACGGAGTTATATCAATATAAAGCGTGAAAAATGCTCTCACGCGATTATAGGATACATAATGGCGAACTGCAATATCGCCCTATATTCAGAGCCAATGGAGTTATGCTACTCTGCAGCTTTTTTTTCCCACATAATTATTTCGATTTACCATTTGCCACATCATCCATCATGGTTTGCCTAATCTGCAATTTTTTTTAAAACTGTTTCTAGCTCAGACTTACTAAAAACATGGTGATATATGTTTGCGCTCTTTGGAAGACCCTTCGCAATGGTTAAATGGTCATCTTTCAGTTGCTTATTTATGTATTTTGTTGTTAAGCTATTACTAATGAAGCGAACTCTTTGCCCAGACAGCGTTACCATAACTAAAAACTCCAAAATTATGAAGTAATACAAACATTTTTTTTTGCTGTATTATGCAGTGTAATTTGGATTTTCTTGCCGCCAGTGCTTAGTTTGTCCTTGTTTCCGGTGCGGCGCACCTGTACTTATTCTTAAGGACCGGAGCTTAGGGCCATATGTACAAACACTTTTTTCCATAGACACAGAATGGGTAAAAACCTTTGCTACATTTGGCCCTTAGTTTTCTGCATTAGACATTTACTGCGAGCAAAAGACACATGGGAAAGGCGAGGAAGAGAAAAAAGAAAAAGCGTTCTAAGGGAGAGAGCAGAAAGCTACATGAGTGATCTGAAGAGGCAGGGAGTGACTGTGAATGGATTAAAGAGGCCCGAGAAGGCTTTAGGATTTGCTGCCTTGATGTTCTGTATTTGCAGATTTAATTGCAGCAGCCGAGTGTTTCATAGGAGAGCTTTGGGCACCAGCACGCTTTTATTGACAAATTTAGTACTGCTTGCCGCATAATTTATTCAATCCTGGCGCATGATTTGGTGCTCCCCTGACGCATAATTACAGCGGAGCTAACTACCAAGGATTTCTGGTGACGTCATAAACCACGATTCTGAACAGCAAATGGTTTGTAAAGGTAACCAGAACCCAGACATGGCAAGATAGGATCGCATTTTAAGTTGCCCGTGTTTCTGTAGGTTTCATCCACAGACCGCTGTATAGCAAGAGCTATTGCCACTTCACACCACAACATACACAAACATAAAGAGAAAGGGTCTTTTGAAGAGCCTCTTTCAGCCATTGTCTACTATGGTTAATTCAGCTCGTTAGGCACTGTCTAAGAGGACGTGCATCAGCGTTGGCATCATTCCACGGCATTTGATAGACAGAGATATCATGTGGATCACTCAGTCGCTCTCTTTTTACTCCCACTCCCCCCGCTCATCCTTTGCTCCCTACCCCTCACCATCATGCCCCCTCATTTTTTAAAATGTTATTTTTATCAGAGCCTGGCAGCTGCAAAATGCTGCCTTGTCTGCTCCTTTCGGTTTTGCTCTTTCCCTCTAACGTAGGTCAGGGGGTGTGATGGGACCCAAGTGGAAGAGTTTAAACGTCGTTCCTCCCAGCATTGCTAAGGGTCACCGACGTACATACCAACATTTTAGAAGAGGAAACCCTAACCACTGTTATGTTCTAAATCCTGTGTTTATGCTTCCCCAGACCAAGCACTCTTCAAAAAATGCCTACCAGTTTGGATGACATGTAAATTCTACACCTTGTAGTCCCCTCTGTCATATGTAACATTTTCTATACACTGACTTACACACATTTGATTCATTGCATCTGTGTGTGTGATGTAAAGTGCTGCAACACCCTACACTGGTAAGAGAGGCACTATAAAACAAAAGAAATACATGTGAATGAGGGGCTATGGAGAGTGAGTGGCACTGTTGGGGGGGTGATAGTGAAAGAATCTTTGAAGAGCCCCAATAAAGATTGCCGTATCCTGGTGCACTGTAAGGTAATCATTCATTATGCTTTAAAAATGAATACAGTTAAATTTATAATGAAAAATGTGTTGTAGAATCACTGTTTTTGCCATTTTTCCCCAAATTTTCTTGTAGGGGTTAGAACACCCCAATCTCAATTGTAGTGGTCAGGCTTGCTCGCTACTGAGAGAGCGTAAAAAGCACTGTGAAATGTATTTCGTATTTTACTAACTCTGCACAACGATTAACTTATGAATTATTAAATGAAAATGTTTTAGTTTAGGGCTTGTGAAATGTTCACACTGCACATTTTAAATGCGTGTTTTCGAGAAAGGTTTAGAATTGATGATGTGAAGGGAAGAAGCTATCTCATTCTTTCCCAGAGCATCGCGCAGCACATGAGAAATGTTCCTTAGCTGCAAAATATTTATAACTTTCTTAGCTAATAGTGTCCCGGGGAAGAACAATGGCGTACAGTCTGCACTTTGTGAACACTGTGAGAAGCAGTTGGTGAAAACCTCTGCGTGAGAATAGGAGCCTGAAAAGATGCCACGTTACATTATGAAACTTATTAGATTTTTATTGGTACTTTCTTAGTCACCTTAGTAATTGTCCAAAGGCAGACAATTTAGATATTTTCTGAGACTTTAATAAAAAACCTTGAGTGATGAGGAGTCAGTCAGTCAGTCAGTCCCTCTCACTCTGTCTCTTGCTCAGTCTCGGTCTATCTAGCTCCTGCTCAGCTTTCTGTTCAGTTGCTCTTTAGATTCTTTTCTATTCTTTCACATTTCAGTTGCTTTAAAATTCTTTTGCAGTCTTTTCTGTTCTGTTCTTGTTGTTTAATCTTAGTTTACTGCCATTGACGGTTCAGGTACCTCTAAGCCCACTTTTACTGAACCATTTCCCTTATGTCACTGCCCATCTGAAGCTGACAGTGAAGATGCTCTGCTGAAACAAATCCTCGCTGCCTGCTGAACCCAATCAAGGATAAGTCTAAAATTGTATATCTGTTTTTCTTGCAGGTTTTTATGTTTTCCCATCTAGAAGCAAACTGTTGGTTTTGTTAGCGCCATATGTAGATGTTTTCCAAATAATATTTTGGTCTGATTTTTCCTTTTGCAGGAAGCCCAAACATGTTCAATCTAATTAGTGTAATAGATTAGGGTGTCACATACCCCAAATTGTGTCTGTTAAATGAATTGATTGTTATTGATTTACCTGACATAACTCAATGTGTTCTGTTTCAATTATTCATTTGATATTGTTATTATTCTGTACAATTATTCTGGAGTGTTTAATACTATTAGTTTTGCAGAAGCTAAATTTCTTTAGGAGATTTTGACAGCCAATGTTATTTGTGTATCTTTATCATATGGTTCTGCACTTGATTTATGTGATTTTAGCTTTGTTAATCTAGGGAAATAAATGTTTATACTTTACTAAACTGGTGTGGTGATTCGTGGCCACATAGGTCATGGTGCGTTCAAGTTACTGACTCCCTATGTAAATTTGTGATATTATTGATTGAAATGTTTATTGATGAGTTGTTTTGAGACCATACCCTTTCTCACTGTCAAAGTCCAAATGTCCATTTGACCTCCCCTAACTTCTCCCCTTATAAAATAAGATAGCAACAGAAATATAAGGTCTAAAGGATGCGCCACCAGTTTTGATAGCAGAGGATGGTTTTGCCTTTATAGTGAAAGGTTTATGGTCCTCTCTTGTAAGAGTTGGCTTTACCAATGCTTGTTTGAAACTTTGAAATTTTGACATTTGGATTTGCCAATGCTTGTTTGCAAAAATGTGGATCTGCAAATGCTTGTTTGAGATGTTTCTCAGCGTTCCTCTTGTGATTCTGTGAATGGATTAATATTTGAGCTTGCACAGCTTAAGCAAATTGCAGGTGAATTGAGATGTTTGTGAGAATTAGGGAGTTTGCGTACTCCAACGTAGTTTGTTAGGGAGTGTGGATACTCCAAAGGGTGTATGTAGGGAAGTCGTTGAACTTCATTTGAGAGTGGTGCTTTGTGATCAAAAATTGCCCATGTGGCTGTTGATGTACGGACCCTGCGATGGTCTAAGACTCTGGGGTATTACAAGTATCTGAGATACTTCGTTGTTGTTGTAATTGGTCTGTTTTAGTAGGTCAATCGGGTGTGGTTGATGAAAATTCCTGAGTTTGTGAAAGTTAAAAGGAGTGATAGTTTGACTGATATTGGTGATTCTTGAGGGCCCAAAGAGGATCTGGTATTGGTCAAGGGTAAGATTTGCTGGTCGAATTTTGCTTGCAAGTCAGAAAAAGGTTCAGAATAAGTAGTTGTCAGAGTTAAATGCCGCAATCGAACATTCCTTGAGGCTTCTAAAGTGATTGTGTTCCCTACCTGTAACAAGCAGACAAATTGGTGTGTTGACTTATTATTAGTGCTTTCAATATTCCACATTTGTTTGTGAGATTTTGAGTGTCGGGAGGACAAGCCACAAGAATTTGTCAGCTTGTGTACGTGTGAGTGATGTCACATAGGTCCGCGCTGAGATAGGCTGGTTGGGAAAAGAGTCGCAAGCGGATTGGTGGACAACCGTGAGAGGCTATTGGTCTAGGGAGACAAGAGAAAAGGATTTTGGGATTGAATTACTTCATGTTTTGTAATTAAAATTTGTAGTTTTGTATCACATTTCAGCAAAAGATGACATTTTTCAAAGCATTAAAGAGTGCACTTAGGGGAGATGAGTATATTCCAGCTGGAATAAGAGAAATTTGTCCACCAGGAGATACTCCGGCAAACTTTGTAATTGTGGAGAAAGGTACCGGAGCATGTCTTTGGTTAAAACATTGGTGCAAAATCACAGAGAAGGAAGGGAGTTTACCTTTTCCTGTACATGGAACCTTTAACTTGAGAATATTACAGAATTTGAGACAAGTGATGTATGATTTAAAACCTCTGCCGAGACCAGCACAATTAGAAGCTTTAGCCATTTAGGAATTAGTGGCCAGACATAAAGAGAAATTAAAATTTGAGAGAAGAATGAGAAAAGCGGAAACGACTTTAGCAGAGGCTAGTTGGGACAATGAATTAAAATTTTGGAGAACTGAAACTTTACAGGGAATTACAATGTTTCCTGCAATTACACAAGAGACAGAGCGTTGTGTCAAACAGAAGGCTAAAACAAAGACGAGAGACTCTTCAGAAGAGGAGGGGTCAAAGTCAGCTGAGGCAAAAAAATCATTGGCTTATAATGAAGATTCAGACGATGAGGAGTTCATATTACAGTTACTGAGGAATCGTCCCCCACCATATGCAGAACAAGAACCACTGCCAAATACTAGTACTAATCCAAGTGCCCCGATGTCACTGCCGATTGTGGGTATGCAGAGCCAAGTTCAGGTTACAACTGATATTCCTGTTATAACGGTTACACACACACCAGGGATGCAGACAGCTGAGCTGCCTAAGATTTCTCCTACTATTCCGGCTGTAAGTTCCAAGCAAATTATTACAGTACAACCACAAGTATCCCAGAGACCAGTGACAGTCCAAATAGAGTCCATACCTAGATCACTGTCCCCAGTACAGGTTCAGAATATTCAGAGAGATGCTTAGATTTCTGTACCTCCAGAGCGAGTTCAGAACATTCTGAGTTATACACAGTACTGTAGGATTCGGTTGGGGATTCATAACCTGACAGGCTAGAGTTCAGGAATAATTTATCCAAGAGATCAGAATGTTCAGACAAGTCCAGAAGCATTAACGGTACCAGTAACAATTGGGCCAGTTGGGGGGAGGAGCCAAAATGGCGGCCGGGATGGACGCCTAACTCGCGAGCTCCGTCCCATTCTCGCTATAAATATCCTGCAGGGCGCCCCCGGAACCCCATTGGCACACAGGGGGATGTGGTCTGCCCTCGGCCGGCCGGCGCGTCCCGGAGGAGCCTAGTGCCGGCCAGATTGGGGCCGATGAGACGGGGCCTTTCCGCGAGGCCGGGAGTCATCATACGTGGCGCCTGGCCTGGCTGCGCCCGGTGACAGGCGGCCTCGGATCGGCAGACTCAATCGCGCCCCCCTGGCAGCGCCCGCGGGGCGGGCTGGTGCGCTTCTGCCTGTGCTGTTGAGTGGCCGGAGCGGCTGGGACGTCGGGAGCAGGAGAGCCCTCTCTCTCGCCGGTCGGAGCTCCTCCCGACTGGCCGGAGGACCGGAGCGGGGCTCGGCGGTCCCGCGGCGGGACGAAGCGCCCGTGAAAGGAAGGGACGAGGGCCCCGGACTGGGACGCCGCGCCGGATTAAACTGTGCCACATCGGAAGAGATCTCTGCGCCGTGCCAGTCGGGGGGGAGCAGGGCCTGCACCGGGTCAGCCCGGGACGCCTGCCCGTGGAACGGTGCAGATTGTGGCTCTCGACCCGCGGCGGGGCCTGCTGAGTGTTGAGCCGGTGACCGTGGGACGCTAAGGTGAGGGGGGGCTTGCCTGGGGGGCTCGGCTCCCGAGTGGGGGAGCGGCTGGAATTCCTCCACCCCCGCTCCTTCTCCGTCACGGTGCGGCTGCCCGGCAGACTCAAAATGGTGGCGCACCATACCCGTGTGCCTCTCCCCCCGCGCTGGCGGCGCATCACTAGCGGAGCGCCACACAGGGGCCCCACTGGCCCCACCCTGGCCGGCCACAGGGGACGAGAGTGGGCCCGGCCCGAGAGCAGGGGGGCCACACCTGGGGCCCGTTACCTAGCCGGGGCGGAAGATACTGGCTGCTCTCTGTCCTCCGGACCTCGGCCAGCGGCTGCTGGAGTGGATGCGGACCCGCCTGGGGGTCAGACACCCACTCCCCCTTTTGACTCGTCTCGCTTTGCTCCCCTCTCTCCGCTTCCTGCCGCTTCCCCCCCCAGTTGTGCTACTGCTGCCTGACTCCATCATTGCCCCCAGGGCGATTGGCATTCCCGCTCAACGGGCATGTGACTCAAATCCTGCAAGGGGCGCATCACACAACCCCGGGGCGACCCAACGCTGAGATTGACGGGTGAGCTGGCAGCCCCCGCATCAGCTCGTGAACAAACAGACGTACGAACTGGTTAATCAAAAGTTAAGAATAAGTTCCCTCCAAGCCCTACTAGCCAACGTTGAACCCAGAGTGTAAGAGTGCACACATCGCGTCAAGAACAAACGGCAAAAGGGCAAATTGCCGAGAGGATAACGCCAAGTCGAGCGCTGCTGCACCTCACAAGGCACCTACTAGGCAGACACAATGGCTGGCAGGTCCAAATCATCCAAGAACCTAGAACGCAACATTCATGGAGCGACACCCAGCGACCAGCAGACAAACCCGTCCCTACAATCATTAGAAAACACACTCATGTCACACTCCGTACAGTTTGAGAAAGTATTACAGGCGATTATGGACACTAAATCCTCCCTGGAAAATAGAATAGATGCAGTCTCACAAGACCTGAATCTATTACGAGTGGATCACCGTAAACTGTCGGAAAGAGTGAAAACGGCTGAAGAAGGGGTGTCCGAACTAACTCCCATGGCTCGAGACAATCAAAAACAAATTCAGCACCTTGATGCGGAGCTGAAAGTACTCCGGAGAAGATCGGAGGAGACGGAGAGCAGGGCGCGCCGCAACAACGTTCGCTTCCTGGGGTTTCCTGAAAATACGCGGCAACCAAACTCGGAAATATCCTTGGAACATTGGCTAATCAAGGAAGTGTTAAATGGAGCTCCATCCAAGTTCTTCTCCGTGGACCGGGCGTACAGAATCCTGGGCAGACCTCCGGCCCCAGGCCAGCCGCCTAGACCACTGATTGCTAGATTTTTAAACTACAGGGACCGCAACGCAATTTTGCAACAGTTTCGCAATAAAGGCCCATATAATTACAAGGACTCGATCATTAATGCATATCCGGACTTCACACAGGAAGTGCAAAGTCAACGTAACTCTTATGTTAAAATCAAGCAGCATCTGCGTGAACATAATATTAAATACGCTTTGTTGTTCCCTGTGAAACTAAGAGTGGTATCGGAGGATCGCACCCACATATTCACCTCTCCTGAGGACGCTTGGACATGGCTGCATGCCAGGAGCCTCGCTCGCCCCCGGGAGGGAGCGGAAGGCGATGAGGAATGGCTAACCTCTGCCTCAAGGAAGCGATCCAGGTAGCAGAAGAAAGAGCAAGAGTGTTGGAAGAGACTCCCCTACTCACGCAAAGCAACTTTGCGATTGCTAAGACGACCCCTGAGATGTGCACGGACTCCGACACGGCCATCTCCGATTCCACAATAACAGGAGAGCTGAAAGGTCCGACTGTCACCCCCAGATCCGCGGATGAACTTTAACGACACACAACTGTCCCACCTTTGCGCTGGCGCTAATAGCGGTTGGGACCAGAGGACACCGGGGGCTCAAGGGCGGCGGCGGCACCTGAAGAGCGTGCACCCCCAGCAACGAGTATCTTTTGTACAAACTCATATCTAACTGTTGAAGAACACTTCGGGGAATGACGTGGGGGGCGCGGGTGGCAGGGGGGGGCGGACCTACATTCTGGGGGCCCCCAACTGTATCAGCAGATTAAGTCTGCGGAAAGATGTGAGCCCCGCAAAAGAGCCACATCTGGTTGACAAGATAACACCACCACGGAAATCCAATCGGATACAGGTTTTTTCACACACTTACGTGTTTAGTAGTTTCACACAAGTTGTTCGTAGGATTGGGGATCCAATTGGGGTGGTAGGGGTTAGTAAACTAGTAAAAATGCCCGCGTCGGATTCACACAGGGAACACTGCTGCAAACGGCTCCCTTAATAAATAGCTCTGCTGGTGGGGCGGTGGCCAGGAAGGCCAAGCTAAATGACAGGAACCCACGTATAGGCATATCTCATAAACCCACATGGCGCCTCACGTGAAAAGTAACATAAACCAGTATGTTATAGTGACATGGAATGTGAGGGGCTTGGGAGCGCCGAGCAAACGATCCAGAGTGCACGCACGCCTTAGGCGACTGGGAGTACACATTGCTATTTTACAAGAGACGCATATGCTGGAAGCAGACTTGCAGGAGCTGCGCGCGAAGTGGGGATGTGAGCTGATAGGCACTACATACTCAGCTTTCGCGAGGGGAGTATTGGTCTGGATTGCAGGCGGTGTCCCATTCCTCCAAACGGCACACAAAATAGACCAGGGGGGCAGATATGTGGTAGTGGAAGGCCAGCTGGATGGTAGACAGCTAGCTGTAGTCGGTATATGCGCTCCAAACAGCGGGATTGCAGGTTTCCTGGGCACTCTCATGCCGACACTATTGACAAACCCATCGGCTCCGGCCATCTGGGGCGGAGATTTCAACAGCACACCAACTGTAACACTGGACAGATCCAATGCTCAAGCGAGCTCAATAGCAAAGAGAAAAACCACAGGCCCCTTGCAGTTATGGGCAGGCGATATGAGACTATATGATATATGGCGTATGAGCCACCCGCATCAGAGGGAATACTCATTCTACTCAGCCCCACACAAAACTCACACTAGAATAGATATAATATGGGGAACCCAGGACATAGGAGCACTGGTCAGTGGGTCAGAATACCTAGCGAAGACATTGTCAGATCACGCACCACTGAGAGTAACACTGGACTGGGGTAGGACACGTCAGGCGATCCCTACGTGGCGACTGCAAGTGGAATCTTTACAAGACCAGGCATTTGCAGAAACACTGAAAACCACTTTAAGTCAGTACTGGGAAACAAATGTTTCAACCGCAAACTCACGAGCGGTAGAGTGGGATGCCCATAAAGTGGTGGTACGTGGGCAATGCATATCCTCCACGTGGGGAGTAAGACGCACCTTGCAGGCGGAAATCGGCAAACTAGAAAAGGAGCTCAGAGCGGTGGAAATAGCAGTAGCACGTAAGGAAATCCCCCATTAAAGTGCTAAAAGAAGTGCGCTCAAAATATAACAAAGTAGACAGCAAACTCCGCTGTCACAACTATAATTATCATTTAATGCGTCTGCAAACAGAAGGAGATAGATCGGGTAGAATGCTGGCGTGGCTGCTGTGGGAGGATAGACAGCAATCCCCCATCGGGGCCATACGTGTTGACGCACAGGACATGGCCACTACACAAACCGAGATAAACGAAACGTTCAGAGAATATTACTCAAATTTATATACCAAACGCACCTCGTGCACTTCTCCGCAACTCGAGTCCTTCCTCGAGGGCTCTCTCCTGCCGCAGTTATCTCAAGCAGACAGGGATTCCCTCGAAGCTCCTATGACGGTGGGGGAAATAGATTTAGCCCTAGCGCAGATGCCCAGGAACAATGCGCCTGGTATAGATGGCCTTCCATTGGAGTATTACACTACCTACTCGTCTCGCTTGAAGCCCCATCTGCTGAAGGTGTTCGAAGAAGCGAGGGCCAATGAACGTCTGCCCACATCCCAGAGAGAAGCCATGATAGTGGTGCTCCCCAAACAGGGCCGTGACCCCACAGATGTCAAATCTTACAGCCCACTATCGCTCTTAAACTTAGACTGCAAAATACTGGCAAATAGACTAGCCCCCATCATACACACCCTAATACACAACGACCAAAATGGTTTCATACCAAAGCGAAACACCTTCTCGAATATCCGTAGATTATTGAGCATAATGGGAGACACCCCCCTGGATGCATACGATGAAATGGTGTTATCGCTGGATATTGAAAAGGCATTCGACACGCTAGAGTGGGACTTCCTCCTGGCCACAATGCGTCGAATGGGAATAGGCCCCAATTACACACGCTGGGTCTGGACATTGTACTCCAACCCACAAGCCAGGGTGAAGATGGACAGAGTTATCTCCGACAGCTTTCCAATCTCCAGGGGCACGAGACACAGCTGCCCCCTCTCCCCGTTATTGTTCGCTATAGCAATGGAACCATTAGCGGCAAGAGTACGCTCCATGGAAAATAGCTGAGGAATAGTCATGAATGGGATCCATGACGCAATCTCGCTATATGCAGATGATGCTTTAATATACATTCGGAAAGGCAACGGGGTGATACCCTCAGTAATGCCATTACTGGCTGAGTTTGGAGGCATGTCCGGTCTAGTGGTAATCTGGGAAAAGTCGTGTGCGTTCCCGCTAGCAAGGTGGCCACCTGAAAAACAGGGGACCGCCCCGCTGGGGCGCCTGAAATGGTGCTTCGAAACGTTCAAATACCTCAGGATAAATATATACCATAATATATACCATAACGCGGAAGATCTCAGAGATGGCAATTTGGGGAGAGCGCTGGCCTCCATAAAAGGTTTGTTGCGATTCTGGAAAAGCTACCGCTATCGCCTCCAGGAAAGGTGGCGATCGCGAATATGCTGATATTGCCTAGGCTGTTATATTATTTTGCAGCCTTGCCGATTATCATCCCCAAAAGTTTTTTTGGTAATCTGAATGCAGCGTTGCTACAACCCATATGGGGTGGGGGCAGAGCGCGACTGGCACTAACCACTCTTCAACGACCAGTGGACGCGGGCTTTGGGGTTTGGTTGTTTGTTTGTATCCTATGCAGATAAATGGGATCCTGCTGTAGACAAAAGTATAGCTTGCAATATGTATCTGAAATGTAAAACCAATAAAACTTAAAAAAATTAAATAAATAATAATAATTGGGCCAGTTGTTCTGTTGTTTTCCCAGGGAAATAATGAAAATAGCATACAGAGTATATTCACTTCAAACACAGAAATGGAGAGATTGAGGCCCATATTTACACTTCTTGATGCAAACCTGCGTTAGCTTGGGATGGGGTCCCCCATCCTCCGCTATCCCTTTGGTGTGGGTGCAGGTGTCCCTGGGGAGGGCACCTGTGGGCTTATTCCTTGGTGTTCCACAATAGAAATAGGCCCACAGGTCCCCTAACGCCTGCCCTGACCCAGGCATTAAATAATGGCGTTAAGCAAGTTTGGCGATATTATTTAGGCCCACCTCCCTCCTGTGCGTGATTTTTGCACTGGAGGATAAATAAGGGGCTAGGGCCTTAGAGTCATTGTTTGACCAGGAAAGTATAAATATAGGCCCGAATGTTCATACAGGAGTCATAACTCCACAGAACCAGACCTCAATGATCCCAACCCCTATGATCCAAACTGCAGCAAACCAAGCTTTTGACAGAACAGGTCCACTGATTGATTTGAACTGCTCCAGGTCTCCACAGATTCTGGAAACATCGAGAACCACACCTCAAAATATATCCGGGGTAGACAGTAATAACATTTCATTACAGGGGATGACAGCCCAACAACTGACAGATTGGCTAGAAAAGTTGAGCGAAACAAGGGCTAGGACACTTACTGAAAGGGAGAAATCAATTAACATGACAATGCTTAAATTTGAGTTAGACGTACATAGGACAGATACATACACTGAAGACGAACAACGTTACGCATGATGAGTGATAACACACAAGGCAGGACTGACTCACCAAAACTTAACAGACCTGGCAGAGAAATATGATGTAGATCTTGACAAAACGAAGCAGTTGAGAAGGTATCAATTAGAACTTGACTCAAAAGATTTTGAGAACATGAAAATACCAGGAATGAAAATTCATATTAGGGGATTAATTCAATGTATCCAACTATGGCAAGCATTGGATAAATGGGAAGGCAGATGGGTGAAGAAGAGAGACAAAAAGAAAGGGGAGCCTGTAAACACAAATACTCCCTCAACTTTGAATGTACAACTAGCAGATAATAATTCAGATAGGGCATTTCCGATGAGAGAATCTCAAGGAGGATATTTTGTACATGTCCCTTGGAGCAGAAGTGATATTTTGTCATTGACAAATGACTACCCGAGTTTGCGAGAGATGCCAGTGGAGTGGTACCAGCAAACAGATAGGTGTGTGAAACTTGCAAAGTTTCTGTGGGAGGCCCTAAATACATTATTACAGATTGTGGTTCCAGCAGACCTGTGAGTTGAATGTAAAAGGAGTGTAGATTGGCCAACAAAAGAGCCTCCACAAGATCCAGTCATAGGTACACTGTTGCATGAGGTAATGAAGTCGTACTACAGAGTGATTGAGTTTCTGAAAACGAGAATTTCCCCTAAGAGCATTGATTGGCAGAGAATCGATAGGACAGCACAGTAAGTGAGAGTCCATACATGCTTACTATGAGAGATTGCTGCAAGCGTTTAAACATTATAGTGGAACCAAGACAATTGAGCCGAAAGACATGATTCACTTTGTGTTTAGATTTGTTGAAGTTGTCAGACCTGAAATTAGCCAGATGCTTAAGAGTCATTTGATTTGTTGGCACGCAAAATCGGTTGATGAGGTGTTCTAGTTCGCGAAATGCTGTAGTGATGAGATTGAAATGAAGCAGAAGAAATTGAAGGAAAAGGCAATGGTGATGCAGATTAAAGCGGCACAATCAGGAATGCAGGGAAATTTTCCACAGCAGCAAGGAATTTATCCTCAGCAACTGGGAAACATGTTGTTTCAGAATCAGGCAAGAGGTAGAGGTCATTGTGGAAGTGGAGGTGGTAAGCACGTCAATTCGAATGTGATGGTCAATTCAGGTGATGTGCAGGCAATGAAAAGGATGTTACCTTGTCACAGTTGCAGAAATTTCGGGCATTGGAAGCGTGAATGTCCAATGATGGTGCAGGATGGTGTAGTTACACAGATGAATGAAAGCAATCTTTTCCCAAATTCGAAAGGTCCGAGAATGAGGGGTCAAAATTTTAATGTCCAAAGCAATGAGATACAGATTCCTCAGCAAATGGAAAGTCCCCAAAATATGCAACCAATGCAACAAATGCAGATGCCACATTATCAGATGCCACAGACACAGTTAATGCAGCCTGAGGTACAAATGGTACCAAAGCAGCAAATGCAGATACCTCAAGCTCTTATGGTCCAGTAGTAGACAATGCTTCCTCAGCAGAACATGGGTCAAAAGTTATATCACAGAAATCAAACTGCACAACACTTTACACTTCACAGTGAGGATGAGTCGAATAATGAAATGATGAGTGAGAGTTCGGATGAAGAAGAATGTGTGTTGGCAGCTTCATTAGAAGTGGATCAGAAGGGTCCCTATCTAAACAGAAAGTTAATAGGTCATAATGTCTCATTTCTAGTTGATACAGGAGATCCACACTCCACAGTAAGAATAGCAGAAGTCCTGAATGTACCACTTTCTGGGAAAACAATCCAGGTTGTAGGAGTAGCAAATCAGTTCCTAACGAATCCTATTACAAAACAAGTCCCTGTTTAAATTGGAAATTTTGAGGGAATGCATACATTTGTAGTTTGTGACTCAAGCCCAATCTCTTTGCTAGGAAGAGATCTATTGTGCAAAACGAAATGCTCAATCACCTCTTCAAATGATGGGATTGCTATTCAGATGATTAGTGATGATGAGGTGGATTCATCTGTGCAAACCAAATGTGATTCAGTTAATGAAGGGTTTCCACTGATTAGTTTCTATCCCCTATCTAGAAAATATATTGGTCTGATCAAAGGAGTTGACCCAGTCAAAGTCGTAGTCAAGCCTAATGCATTTTTCCCACAAACCCCGCTATATCACATGACACCAGATGTAATAGAAGGGATAACTCTAGTAAATGAGGATCTTGAGAAACAAGGAGTTCTGAGAGAAGTGCTGAGCAGCCCATGTAATTCGCATAGGTTTGCGAAAACCAAGTGGCAAATTCAGAATTGTTCAAGATTTCAGAAAAATTAATGAAATAGTAGTGAAATGTTGTCCAGTGGTACCGAACCCAGCAGTGATACTGTTTCAGATTCCATGTGATGACGAATGGTTCACAGTGGTGGATCTATCACAAGCATTCTTTTTCTGTGCCTCTTCATGAGAATAGCCAAATTCTTTTCAGTTTTAAATTCAGAAATAATGTCTACAGAAGGTTTTTCAGAGTCACTGTCAATATTTAATCAGGTGTTGAAAAAGAATTTGGAACCATTGGAAATGCCTTCTCAATCAGAATTAGTTCAGTACATTGATGATCTTTTGGTTGCTTCAAATGCAAGAGAAGCTTGCAGGCAAGATACAATTGCTTTGTTGAATCATTTGGGAGAGAACAGACATAATGTGTCCCCAGAGAAAATACAGTATTGTCAGAAAGAAGTGAAATATTTGGGACGCCAAATAGAGAAAGGTACAAGGTATGTTTCCAAAGAGAGGGTTACAGCCATCCTACTAATGAATCCCTCGATTACACAGAGAGATGTCAGGATGTTTCTGGGAGTGGTAAGCTATTGCTGCCAGTGGATTCCCAATTCCTCTCTGATTTCAAGGCCTTTGCAAATATTGACAAAAAGATGTCCCAGAACCGGTTCCATTTGATGAAGCTTGCATGAAAGCCTTTACTGAGTTGAGAGAGAGTTTGTGTAGAGCACCTGCTTTGCGAAAGCCTGATTATCCGAAACCATTTATGTTGTTTTGTCATGAAATAGATCTTTGTGCATTTTCTGTCTTGGTACAGGCACATGGTGGAGTAAACAGCCCGTAGCATATTTGTCTGCTACTTTGGATCCAGTTGCGTCAGCTTTACCTCTCTGTTTGCGATCTGTTGCAGTGGTTTGTGTTTCATTGTCCCAATGCGAAGGTGTTGTAATGGGACATCCCATTACAGTTTTGGTCCCTCACTCTGTTGAAATTTTATTGACACGTACAAAGACCCAGTACTTGACTAATGCTAGGTTGACCAAATATGAGTCCCTTATACTGGGCTCAACCAATGCAACTCTAAAAAGGCGTATAGTACCTAACCCAGCAACATTACTCCCCACCAAAATTGTTGAGCCTGAGAAGTTGCAAGAAGTCGAACATGATTGTTTTGAAGTGACTGAATTGTGCATGAAACTCAGAGTGAAGTAATAAAATTGCTGTGTTCAGCATTAAAAATTGAGCAGAAGCTGCACTGTAGCTATCGACCTGAAGCATCTGGATTGGTAGAGCAAATGAACGGTACACTAAAAGCACGGATGCCGAAGATGTGTGCCTCCACAAATTTGAAATGGCCAGATGCATTGCCCTTGGTCCTAATGAGCATGATCAACACTCCTGACAGGAGAACAGGACTTTCTACCCATGAAATTCTCATGGGTCAAGCAATGAGATTACCAGCTGTCCCCACAATGCTCTTGTAAACATAACAGATGATGTTGTGCTGGATTACTGCAAGAACCTAGCTGATGTGGTTCGCTCTTTCTCTTATCAGGTGAAAGTGACAAACGTACCCCCACCCTAGACCAGTGTCACATTCTGCAGGCTGGCTACTGGTTGGTGGTCAAGAAGCACGTGAAAACAACTTGTCTGGAACCTAGGTGGAAGGGGCCACACTAAGTTGTTCTTGTTACAACAACTGCTGTGAAGTGTGCAGGGATCCCGAACTGGATTCATGCCAGCCACAAGAGAAAAGTGCCCTACCCACTAGAAGATGCTTTGCTGAGAGTACCCACAACTGATGTGCAGTCTCAAGGGGCAAGGAATTAGACTGTAGAGAGAGAGTCAGAGACAGTGCAAACTGGTGAAGATCCAGGTACACCTCTGAGAGATGAAATAGAGGTTCCTGAAGAAGGAGAATCAGCAAATGTAGCAGAAGAGTTAAGTCAGAGGAGAACTCTCCCAGAAGTAGATGAGTGGGAAGATCATTTGAGACGTATTACGTTTCCTGAAGCAGCTGATGAAGGAGCTGAGTTAGATCAAAGTCATGCTGACTTGACTCCTCTGGATTTGGCAGATGGTGCAGGTACATCAAGTCAATGTGTAAATCCTACATAAGAAGTCCAGTTTCGCAAGAGACACTGTCTGACAAATCACTAAAAGGAGGCAAGTAGCCTGAGTCGCAAACAAATGAAAAAGATCCAGATCTACTGCAGACAATATGTGAAGAGCCAGACACAATAACAAAAGCAAATACAGGTGATGAGCTGAGCGAAGGAGAAATACTTGCAAACAGAAGAACGCAAAGGAAGAAAGTTGTAAATAGAAAGTACTCTGGTCCTGAATGGATGTATAGGACAACAGATGAGTGGCAACGAGAATTTTGTCTTTTTGTTTTGATCGTGAATCTCCAGATCAGGATTTTGGAACTTGAATTTGTCTATGAGTTGAAATTTGAGACTAAAGTACCAGCTGAATAAGAAGAACATTACATGCTACAGGTGCAAATGGAGGTCATTGTTTGAAAGACTATGATCTATTTAAAGATACTTTGAAACCTGATTTTGACAAGTTGAAACTGACTTTGACAACCTGCTGAACTGATTTTTGATGGCAGGCCAGGAAAAGAACTGAAAGCAGGGAGCTGTAAATATTCGTGAAGTAGATATTTTCGTTTTTGATTTTGGCTGCACAGCATAAGTTTTTCTCTTCTTTTACTTCAACTTTCTGATTCTTTACAGGATGGATAACAAACCAACTAGATCAAAGTCTAAAGGGTGTTGTAAATGTGTGTGTATTGCTTTGGAAATTGTGTGTGTTTAGTGTGCTTACTATTTGTAAATATAATTGCTCATTACACACTCGAGAATAGTTATAGTAGTCCTACCGAAATTACTACACTTTCAGAGATAGGGAAGTTTAACAGGGATGAGAAATACTTACACGTAGACAATTCACAAGGAGACTTTTCTTCTAACGTTTTCTATTGCTTGCTGTATGAATATGTTGGAACAATGGATGCGAGAGAGTGTTATGTGTGCATGCAAATTCCTTCTTCTGTCCAGAAAGGAGTTACCTATCATAGTCTTCTTTTAACATGTCATTAGTTGCAGTCTTTTACTAACAAAATTCTATAATCAGGAATACATTCAGTATTTCTACTCTAACCTAGATGTAGTATTTTCCTATATTCCACTTAACCCGCACTTGAGTGAAATGGCCAAAGTGAAGAAGATAGATATAGTGGGAGGTTTCTTTGAGCCGACGCAAACATTTGGGACAGCCTCTGCACATAGGAACAACTTAACATGCTTGATTTCACCAATAGAAAAGTTTTTCTTAGATCACACTGATGACAGGAGAAAAGCATTGACGGAGAAGATAGAGAAGGGATTAGTGTTGAGGACCAATCAGAATGATTTTGCATATTCGGAAGTCAAAATGGAAGGGAAGCTTGCTTTAAATGCCCTACACGTAGGAAAGCTGTGTATATTTAGACCACAGTCGAAGACTGATACTAACTTTGTTGGAACGAGTGAGTGCAGACATGTATTCCTCTTTAAGAATACATGGGACGTTATGCTTAATGGTGAGGATCCAGCCGTTCCCGGTGTTTACTATATTTGTGGGAAAATGCCTATTATTATTATCTTCCTAAAGGATGGCATGGGACTTGTTACCTGGGAGTTGTATTACCATAGATATATCAAGTTGACAAAATAGATGACAAACTAAATTTGAAGGAAAACCCGAAACTAAGATCAAAAAGGGATAGTACTTCTGGGATAATTGGAAATATATTTGGAGCAATAATTCCCTCTGTAGGAGTTGTTCTGAATTCCATAAAGATTAGAAAGATGTCTACTATTGTGGATAACATGCTTACGAAAATTACTGGAGCTGAAACGTTGATAAATACTAAAATGACTACCCCTTAGCAAAGGAAGGGGGAGTCTGTACATTTTAAAAATCTGGACATTGCTGTACATATATCCCTGACAATAGTAAGGGAATTGAGCATTTTATTAAGAACCTGACAAATATGAGTACTGACTTAAAAGATCTGAAAGAGCCTGGGGTTTGGGAGATAATTGGAACAAGTGTTATAAGTGTGAAAAATTGGCTAAGCAATCTTGGAAAGGGAATCGTAGGGAAAAGACTGACCCCATTCTTGATTGTGATTCCATGTGTCATCTGTGTTACAGGTTCTTATTATCTTTTCAAACTGATTAAAAATAAATGGGAGAGAAATGATCTGAGGAGGGAGGAGATACGACTTGAAAAAATGACAAGGGAAAAGTATCGCGATTTGAGACTTAACGACCGAAGAGTGAATAAAAGAAATAATGGAGATTTTAGAGAAACTTCATTTTAAACTAATGAGAATTAATACAAGTAGTAACTGGGGTAACTTTTGTGATGACTTATTTAGTAATCGGAGGAGGGATTGAGAGAGCGTAATTTAGTGTTGACAAATTGTGTGATTAATTAATTAAACTAATGTAAGTTTAAACAGTGCACAAATGAAATAACATGAGCACACATTTAAATGTGGCCTACACTTTACTAATAAATGCACAATGTTACACAAATGTATTACTGAAATAAAAACACTGTGAAATGTATTTCGTATTTTACTAACTGCACAATGATCAACTAATAATTTATGAAATCAAAACGTTTTAGTTTAGGGCTTGTGAAATGTTCACACTGCACATTTTAAATGAGTGTTTTCTTTCAGCTGAAACCCACGTTAGGTTAGTTAACTCCACATGTAGAGAAAGGTTTAGAATTGATGATGTGAAGGGAAGAAGCTATCTCATTCTTTCTCAGAGCATCGCGCAGCACATGAGAAATGTTCCTTAGCTGCAACATATTTGTAACTTTCTTAGCTGATAGTGTGCCAGGGAAAAACAATGGCGTACAGTCTGCACTTTGTGAACACTGTGAGAAGCAGTTGGTGAAAACATCTGCGTGAGAACTGGAGCCTGAAAAGATGCCACCGAAGAAAGCTGTTACATTATGAAACTTACTTGATTTTTATCGGTCCTTTCCTAGTCACCTTAGTAATTGTCCAATGGCAGACAATTTACATATTTTCTGAGACTTTCATAAAAAACCTTGTGTGATGAGTCAGTCAGTCAGTCATTCTCTCCCACTCTGTCTCTTCCTCAGTCTCAGTCTCTCTAGCTCCTGCTCAGCTTTTTTTCAGTTGCTTTGCAATTCTTTTGCAGTCTTTTCTGTTCTGTTCTGTTCTTGTTGCTTAATCTTAGTTTACTGCCATTGACGGTTCAGGTACTTTAAGCCCACTTTTACTGAACCATTTCCCTTATGTCACTGCCCATCTGAAGCTGACAGTGAAGATGCTCTGCTGAAGAAAATCCTCGCTGCCTGCTGAACCCAATTAAGGATAGGTCTAAAATTGTGTATCTGTTTTTTTGCAGGTTTTTATGTTTTCCCATTTAGAAGCAAACTGCTGGTTTTGTTAGCGCCGTATGTAGCTGTTTTCCAAAATATATTTTGGCCTGATTTTAACTTTTGAATGAAGCCCAAACATGCGCAATCTGATTTCTGTAATAGATTAGGGTGCCACATACCCCAACCTTTGACTGTTGAATGAATTGATATTGATTCTGATTCATCTGCCATAACTCAATGTATTCTGTTTCAATTATTCATTTGATAGTGTTATTATTCTGTAAAATTATTCTTGAGTGTTTAATAATATTAGTTTTGGAGAAGCTGAATTTATTTAGGAGATTTGGACAGCCAGTGTCATTTGTGTATCTTTATCATATGGTTCTGCACTTGATTTACGTGATCTTAGCTTTGTTAATATAGATAAATAAATGTTTAAACTGTACTAAACTGGTGTGGTGATTTGTGGCCACTTAGGTCATGGTGCGTTCAAGTTACTGACTCCCTATGTACAATTGTGATATTATTGATTGAAATGTTTATTGATGAGTTGTTTTGAGACCATACCCTTTCTCACTGTCAAAGTCCAAATGTCCATGCGACCTCCCCTAATGTGTCCCCTTATAAAATAAGATATCAACAGATATATAAGGTCTAAAGGACGCGCCAGCACTATGCACCCTTTAGGGGCTGGTCTGATAAAGTTTGCCAGTGCTGCTTTGGGATCCCAGTCCCGCCATGCGAGGTGCAGACCTAAGAATGGCTGCCGCCTGCGCTTTAAAAATGGCAGTAGTCAGGTGGAAAGGTAAAGGGCAAGTGCAGGTGGAGACAGCTGTGGCAGCAGAGGGCTGACAAAGTAAGTGATGGACCGAGGGATGTGTGCTTTGGGATATCTACACAGCTTCAAAGGCAGCTGGAGCACCTGCACTTTTGTATGGTGACTTACCTTAACGTGAGGCCTGTGGAGTCTTCCAGCCTTGTCAGTAAATAGGAACACTTCTTCTGCTGGCTGTGTGTCCCTAACTGTTAGACACCACTTAGGGAGCGCTATGAACCGGAGATGGTGCAATACTCCTTCCATCAGTGGATGTCCACTAGCCATGTTTCTTATTTGCTATAGGTTGCTAAGGGGCATTCCATGGTACACAATCGGTGTGCTTCATGGGAAGCCCCACCTATCCAGTACCCTTTATGTTATGTTACAGCTTTCGTATAAAGCGCACGTACTCCAAAAATGTTTCATGGCGCTGAGGCGTGGAGGCAGTGATAATATGAGAACTAAGCCATAGGCTTGTTAAAAAAACAAGGGCCCGTATTTATATTTTTTTTAGCGCCGCATTTGCGCCGCTTTTTGTGGCAAAACGGCGCAAACCTACAAAATACAATGGTATTTTGCAAGTTTGCGCCGTTTTTGCGTCAAAAAACGACGCAAATGCGGCGAAAAAAAAGTATAAATACGGGCCAAGGTTTTTAATAAGGTCCTGAAGCTTTATAGACACAGCAGTTTAGTCAAACAGTATCAGTCAATCAATATATGGGTTATTCTGGTTTAAAATAACCATAAAACACCAGTAATACATCAGTAAAGCATACAGCTGCGTTAAAAAAGCGTCCTGTAATATAACATACGGAGTAGGTAACATCTGCAGAAACAAAAAAGCTATTCTACAGTCAGTAAATTTTTCATGTCCTCAAAAAAGGTACTAAAAAATTCATACATGAGTTCCTCTAAACGTGACAGATGAATAAAAAAGGTAATGCAGTCTGAGGCCGTTACATTTTCACATGGATGTAAAGGTGAATTATGCTCAAGGGCCCAACTTAAAGGGAATGACGAGAGCTGAGTAATTAGTCCTACACTAATGACAAGGTGGGAAGCAATCTAAATATGGTTCCTATCCTAGAGTGGTTTTTAGAACAATAATTGATCTACCTGTACTCAGTACTTTTTCTGAGAAACTGTTGCTTGTTAGAGAATCTCCACTTAATCCATAGTTCACACACTTCACTTCACTCATATTTTGGAGCATCAAATAATTCCGACAGCCTAGGTTGGTAAAAAACATACTCTAAGCAGGGAATCCTAAATCTGACGTTTTCCTTTAGGCACTCTCATGATTTCCTAATTTAAAGTTGCTTTAGGGTTAGTTCAGATAGAAATCCTCAAGAGGATAAGGGTCGACTTAATTTTATCCTCCAGACAGGATAGGCCTAGTTGGTGCTGGTAAATAAAATGTGAACTGCTATGGGGGAAACAAAGGAAATGTCTGCAGAACTCATTCTCATCTGCCTGAACCCAGTCACTTCTGCGTAACCCCAACAAGCGGTACCATAAAGAACTACGGAAACACATTTACTACTATATCTAATTGTCAGAGGTTTAATGGGTTTATTTCTCAACGAGTTTGAAAATTAAAAACTGCTCCCACTAACTAAACAACCTTTTAATTAAACCATGTTTATTGATTTTTTACAGTAATTGTCATTCAATGCCATATCATATGCCTCAAGCACGTGCCAACAGAATATGCAGAACACGGACATTGAGTGCAGCATGATTGTGGGAGGGCGTGGTCACAAGCAGATTGTATTGAACATTGAACTGAAGATGAGCCTTTAAACCCACCTGGAGGAGCGAAAATATGGATATACAACACTGTATGTGAACTGCTGTCAGGATTGGGGTGTGTAGTGGGAATAGAGCCACAGTAGGACAAGGGTTATGACTATTGGGGAGTGTAGTAGGGTAAAATTAGCCCCCGTGGTGAGGTAGCCCCTGAGACCCAAGGGGCCCCTCAGCACTGACTGGATCTGCCCCTGGCCTTAAGGCTCCTGAGTCTGGGTGGGGGCCCCTTCATGTAGAGACGTTGTGTGCTATCAGACGTGCCTCTCATCCTCCTGAGCGAAGGGCGGCGAGTACGTAACTAAACAACCTTGAGCCTATTGGACTGCAGTAGGTGGGACATGAATTAGGCATATTGAAAGAAATCCCTAGCTAGTTAAGTGATGGAAAAAGGGACAAAGCATTCTTCTTGATAAACGCTGCCTTACTCTTTATGGATTTAGAACCCATTGTTAAATAAAGGTGTTGGATAAATTTGTTGTTTAACCCATACCATCCGAAAATGAAATCTATGACCAATTGGCTCTTTAACCCATTAGCACTTCTTGGCATGATCACCATGCCATCTGTATATAATAATACAGGTAAAGACATTCACAAAACTGGGGGTGTCCTGGGCAGCCACTCCATTGGATACACCAATCCATTTGTATATAAAACAAAGAGTAGGGGAGACAGAACAAAAACCCCTGTGTTCTGGCTAGTCTAAAATTCTCAGTGCGCCCACCCCCCCTGGCCATACCTAGCTACTGCTGTCATAGTGCTATGCAGACTACACAAAAACACATTAATTCCATAATCTCCCTCAGTTTATTCATGTTAACACAGGCAAATGTGGAACCTAAATCAATAAATGCGAAATGCAAAAAGCCCCTCTTAGCAAATACATATTTCTTACACTTTACATGTAAACCAAATGTAAGCATTGCTCAACCGTACCTAAACCTTCACTGAATCCAGACAGTGCTTCAGCTAAGATATTATTTAGATCCTCCAATCTTGAAATCTGCTTATTACTATTCTACGTACTGTTTCAAAGTGTCACATTTACAAACAACAGGCCTCTTGTTCCCAGTGGCCTGTAGATACTGTGCTATATTTATAGCTAAAAAGTACAGTCATTTTTTTTAATTGGAGAAATTTAAAGTGAAGAAAAATATTTACATGAAATATTGAGTCAATTATGTCTTAATCTTTTGTGGAGCATGCTTCTTCATTCTAAATTCCTTCTATTTAAATAAATTGCTGCATTTTCTGTTATAAATGTGGCAACTAGTCTACAGGCCATTGGATGCAAGATGCCTGATGCTTGTAAATGTGACACTTCGAAATTTTTCAAGTGCGGAAAAATGTTCCAGATTAAAAATATTTTTTCAGAACACTATTATGCACTTTAAAATTCTCCCATTTAAAAATAATGACTGTATGTGTGTGTTATACGTATAACGGTTCCACATACGGGGAAATGTGTGTTCTGTGCCCCAAGTACATGTGAACAGGCTCTCTTTCACCTATGTTCATTTATCCCTTTCATATGCACACAAGACCACACTCTCACTGGCACGCATCAGCCCTGTCATAGCGCTGCCAGTCAAAAAGTATTTTGTTCAAACTATAGTTTCTGGCTATATGGACATTAGACTTAGTCATTCAGCTGGACAGGGAGTGTCTAGTTACACTGTGAAAGTATCTTGACCTTCAGTGATTTTCACTGATAAGAAGTGTTTCTCACTACAGGAAAGGTTGGAGTGTAAAGCATTAGCACATAACACACAGTAATACAGTGAAAACACTACAAAAGGACACCACACCAGTTTTAGAAAAATAGCCAATATTTCTCTGTGTAAAACAAGATCAAAACGAGAAAAATCCAAAATGTAATAATAAAGATATCAATTTTGCAAGGATTACCTTAAAAATACAGTTCCTTGAAGTCAATACCTCCGTCTGGGGCTATCGTGGCGTTGCGAACAACAAATCGAACAATTCAGGCCAACTGTGAGGTCGCGGGCCAGCTACAGTGTCAGGAAGACCCACAAACAGTACCTCGGAAATGTAGGGCATCGCGATCCCTGCGATGAGATCCGAAGTGCAGTGTCAACGGCATCAGCAGGCATCCTTAGGCCCTTAAGGTCAGATGCGCAGATCAAACTCTGCAAAGATGATAAAGTCAGGAGCTCTGGCGTTGATGGCGTTGGGGTTGTGGTGCGAAGCGGGACAATGCGACCTGTGGTGCCGCAGGTCACTTGCAGACAGCGGTTCGGTGATGGCATCCTGCGGTATCGGTGAGACCAGGGCTGCGGTCTGAAGTGGGGTGGTGCAACCTGCAGTGTCTCCAGGTTGCCGTGCAGGCAGCAGCATTGTTGTCTCTGAAGTGGCGTCCTTGGTAGGCCCTAGGCTGTGGTGCAATGCGGGGTTGGCTCTGTGCGGTGCACATGGGTCGCGGTGCTAGCAGTGGCGTCTGTTGACGATACTGAAGTCGTTGGCGTTGGCGTTGGTGGACCGGAGCTGCAGTGGGGGACGGGACAGTGCTTTGTGTTCTTCACAATCTGTGTCCTCAGGCAGGAGCATGCAGCGGCGTCGGTGTCAGCGTAGAGCGTCATCATCGGGGATACCAGGGCTGCAGTATGAAGCGAGGCGATGTGACGTGCAGGGCCCACAGGTCATGGTGCAAGCAGTGGCTCAGTGACTTCATCAGGTGGTGGCATCGGTGAGACCAGGGTTGTGGTGCAAAGTGGGGCAAGGCTCTGTGCTGTGCCGTTGGGTCACGGTGTAGGCAATGGTGTTGTCATGGTTTTTCTTCTGTTGCAGCACAAAACCCAGTTCCCAGTGCTGTAGGCAGATGAACTTGAAGTCTTTGATATCCCTGCGACTTCCAACAGGAGGCAAACTCTGCTTCAAGCGCTTGGAGAACCTTCACATGCAGGATACACAGCAAAGTCCAGTCTTTGTCCTCTCCACAGCAGAAGCAGCAACTGCAGGGCAACCCAGCAAAGCACACACAGCAAAGGGGCAGTACTCTTTCTCACAGCTCTTCAGCTCTTCTTTTTGGCAGAGGTTCCTCTTGATCCTGAAGTGTTCTGCAAGTCTCTGTTTTGGGTCCACTACTTATACTCATTTCTGCCTTTGAAGTAGGCAAACTTCAAAGGAAAGTCTCTGTTCACAAGATCCTGCCTTACCCAGGCCTGGCTACAGACACTCTCCAGGGGGTTGGAGACTGTATTGTGTGAGGACAGGCACAGCCCTTTCAGATGATTGGGTCAGCTCCTCCCTCCCACTCTAGCCCAGAAAGACCCATCAGCATATGCAGGACGCACCTCATCACCCTTTGTGTCACTGTCTAGAGTGAATTCACAACCAGCCTAACTGTCAGTTGGACCCAGGCGTGGATTCAGCAGCCAAGAAGAGGCACAGAATGGTTAAGCTAGAAAATGCCCAATTTCTAAAAGTGACATTTTCAAACTGGCAATCTAAAAACCAACTTCACTAAAAGATGTACTTTTAAAGTGAGTTCACAGACCCCAAACTTCATTTCTCTATCTGCTCCCAATGGGAAATTGCACTTAAAAGATATTTAAAGGCAATCCCAGTGTTAACCTATGGGAGATAGGCCTTGCAAAAGTGAAACCCGAATTTGGCAGTAGTTCACTATCAAGACGTGAAAAAAACACAATACATGTGCTACCTTTAAATACATTGCACCCTGCCCATGGGGCTGCCTAGGGCCTACCTTAGGTGTGCCTTACATGTACCAAATGGAAGGGTTGAGGCTGGCAAGTGGGTGCACTTGCCAGGTTGGTATGGCAGTTCAAAACTGCACACACAGATACTGCAGTGCAGGTCTGAGACAGGGCTACTCATGTGGGTGGCACAATCAGTGCTGCAGGCCCACTAGTAGCATTTGATTTACAGGCCCTGGGCACACTTATGCCCATATTTATACTATTTGTGTGCCACATTTGTGCTATTTTGTTTTGCAAAAGCGGTGCAAACTCACAACATATAATTGTATTTTGTAAGTATGTGCCACTTTTGCGTAACAAAAATGATGCAAATGTGCATAAAAATAGTATCAATATGGGCTTTAGTGCACTATACTTGGTACTTACCAGTAAATGTAATATGCCAATCTTGGATAAACCAATCATCTATAAATTTACACAATCCACTTGCACTTTAGCACTGATCTGCAATGGTAAAGTGCTCAGAGACAATAAACCAGTAACAAGCATTTGCAATGCAACGGGTCTCGCGTTTGCTCATGTTAGAGCTGATCGCGTTGTAAACTCCTAACCCGACTTTTCACCTAACCGCAAAAGTGCTTTTATGTACGTAACCCGAAAAAGTGCAATTAACTGTATAAAGCGCTCGATTTCTGCCAAGTGAAATCGCACTAGGAAAATAGAGAAAAAGTAGTCCACTAGCCGGACAGAAAACAGCGAGCCTCGCATGTTTTCTGTACTTGGTCGATGCACTCGAGGAGGGCTAGCCACCGGAAAATGCATGACGTATGCATGCCTTCGACTAATGAAAGCAAGCGGATTTTAATAGGCAAGCCCACTAACCAATGAAAAACACTGACGTGACGTCGACAGGGCTCCAAGCCCTTTTCTAATACCTTAAGCGTCTCGCTGCGATACGCATGCGTGAGCGCATGCAACGCAAGCTCGACCCTAAAAACAGATCAGAAAAAATTGTGGGAAGAGGGCAAAAGGTTTGGGGATAACCCTGCAAAAATGGGCCATTTCCAATAATGTCTATTCCTGTAGGGCACTTTTTACCGTTTAAAATATGTTTCTATTATGGATTGGCTGCAGGTTGAGCACAATGAATATGCGTTTAGGAGGGAAGTCGTTTCTTGGCTGTCAGTCACTCTGACCATCATAGGATTGCCAAGATGCCTCCCCACTGACACATAAATTTAGTTTGTAACCTGCGTTAAAAATCCACATTCGAGTTTTGCATTCGTTTTTAACAAAAATCTTTAATTAGAAAGGAACACGGCAGGTGCATTTTAACAGGTGACAGAATAACAGTAATAGAAGGCAGACTGCAGCAATTATATAGCCCAGAAGAAATTCCTAGGAACAAATAAAATAGAAATGGACCTAGTCCTGCAACCGACCCGAGAGTTTATGCGCGGGACACGTGGTCTTGAGAAGGTCATGGCACGGTCCAGATGACCCTTAAAACTCGTGATGCTTAATCATGGTCGTGCCACACAGCTTTTCCCTTTCAGGGAAAGTGAAACCAAGATGGCGGGATCTGTGCAAAAAGACATGCCCATACTTTTTCATTTTAGAAAAACAGTCTCCATACTTTTAATTGAAAAATCTCCGTCCCTGGACAGCGAATGCCAGCTTTGTGGTTCCTGAGGATGAAAGAGAAGGGACAGAGTCTGCTGTATTGGGAGTCCAAGGGAGGAACAGAGGGCTAAAAGAGAAGCAAAAAGCCTGAAGGAAACGCAAATATGTACAACTGGTTATTCAGCAAATTTAAAGGCTGCTTGGGAGCCAATATACACTTTAAGTATGGGAGTCATTCGAGGCTTCATGGTGAAAAAGATGTACAGGTTGTGAGAGGTCGTTCAATGACCTACATGCCAACATTTTAGGAGAGGAAAGTATGAGATTTAAAAAAAATAATCAGGAAAATGTATTTAAACAATTGACTTCTATTGAAGGAGAGGCAATTTCAGGAGGGAGACAGACAAAATAAAGCCATTTTTTGCTTTAGAAATCGGGAGTCTCATGCCTGAATCGGGTCTTATTGGCATGTATGGATTGGTGTTGCTAGCTGAGTTCTGGCGTGCCTCCTTTTAATGGACGCACATAAAAAATATATGCTGCTTGTGTGTTGCTAAAATATAGATTTTCAGAGCACTTGTTTTATGTTAAATACTAAGGGCCAGATTTATCAAGCCTTTGTGTTGTCCTTGCGTTGCGCAAGGGGGCGCAAGGACAACGTAAAGACTTCAGTCATATTTACAAAGCCTCGCAAGTGTCGATTTGTGCCACCGCGCGTGGCTTTGTATGGAAATGTATCACAATGTAACAGCTTGCGCTATGCTTTGTTACATTTCATGCTGGGTGGTGTTCCATGGGTGGATTGCACATGTATGTGTAAGTCAATGATACTTTAGAATGATTTGTGAATTTTGAGATCTCCTGTAGTGCGAGTGCATTGAATTATTTGTCCAAGGCAGCCACTTTAATGAATGTCATGACCAAAGAAGGTACACCAGTCATCAAAAAACACCTGTAGCTGATCAAATGAACTGTGAGTGAGTTAAGGAAGCTTTGATCAGGTGGTTAATACTCAAGCCACCTGAGTATCTTCAGTGATTCACAGAAAGCAAGAGGGCTGATGGTGTTCCTTTTGAAACTTGGAATCACGGTGTGCTGAAAGGTTAGAACGAGTGGGCGAGAGGAATGTGGAACTTAGGATTTTTAGCCCATTCACTATTTAACGGTGACAGAGTTACTCAATGAGTTCTTTATGCAGGCAATACCTGGTAGACGTGACAGAAAAGGACCTAGAGAAACTTGCAGTGTTGTCAGATGAGTGGTTAGTGCACAGTATTGACAAATAGCTGTGGAAACACAGCTTTAAACCAAAGGGTTGACAGGAATTCTTACCAGACTTGTTCCAAAGTGGATGGTCAAGTCCAAGGCTATTCCCAAAGTTAAAGGGCAGACACTCGAAAAACAGAAATTGTGTTTCAAATAAGGGACAAGGGCTTTTGAACCTTTGGAGGTACTCCTGAAGATTTGGATGTGGAGCCCCCTTTCCCACATATAGGTGTCTCTGCCATCCTCACTTTTCTTTCTCTACGATTATTCTACTTCCTCTCAATTCTATTTTTTCCTTTTTCTTCCTTTCCCCTGTGTTCCCCTCATAGACCTGTTAACGCGTCCGTCTATCTTTATTTATACACATCAGGACTCGTTTTAGGTCGATGAACCTTTGGACCCAGTGGTGAGTCTCCGTAAAACGAGATTACCAATCATTAATCAATAGTATTATAACGTTAGCATCAGAATTTATTTCACAAAAACCATTAATGAACCTTCAGCGCATTCATTAATTCTCAGACTCAAATAACCACACCTTGAAGGAAGATTTTGTGAATTTATTCCCTATTGATTACAATCTAATAATAAACGTATTAGTTTCAAACCCAAGAAGCATAAGAGCATAATCACACAATGGCAACTACAGTAAGCTTTCAATAATGCGATGATCAGGAACATAAGATAGATACGTTAGCAAAGAATAGATCATGGTGCATAATAATTCATAAGATATCAGTTCAGCATAGCTACATGTCAGTCACGTCAGTTCCGTCAGTCTAATTGAACACCTCATCTAACTTCGAATTAGCATTAGCATGTTGTGCTTCATGCAAAACAATTAAGAATATCAATTTGGAAAACATCTAGCTATTACCTAATCAAACATACAGCAGTTGGTACCTAGAAAGAAAGGCAAAAGATTCTGTTAGCAATATAATTACCCTCCTCGAGATAGATCAGCATTCAGGATCAGTCTTCGTCTTCAGGACATCAGTTGAATCACCGTCAGTCTATCTAATTAAAGGCAAGGAAAACTCTCCCCTTAAGGGGGAAAGTTAACGGGGCAGTCTATGGACAAGGATGGTTTTCTAAGTCTCAAGTCACCAAATAGAGTGACAGAGTTTCTGGATGCAATCAATATCATCCCCTACCTAATGTGTCTCGTCTCTCGTGTATTGGGTTTTTATCCCCTTTTCCGTGATACATTCCCCCAAAATTCTATTGGTTAGTAACTATACCCCATTATTGGTAACCAATCAAATTATACATTAAGTAATGCATTTGTCATTTCGTGATATTAATTCGTCTTTTAATTGGTCTTCATAATAGGCGTTTTCATAGGTGGCATATCCGGGGTTACTTCACCATCTTGGCACACGTCTCGGGTCAAGAGTTCTCTTCTCCTCGCTTTAATGTCCTTGGAAGTATCAATGTTTGTTTCAAATCTCATAATTTTATATTAGAAGCTACTAACATGCGGATGAGAAAATTCCACGATGTGTCTAACAAATGCAGAAAAGAACAATAGCTGGGTCATGGTCGTTTGCAAGTCTGCACACTGGAGAAGCAGAAAACTACGCTTTTAAATGAGAGTTACACAGCTAGTTCACGACTCATGCTAACTTAAGATATACGAGCTATACGAATACAGTTTAATCGTGGTAATACATATGATTAAAGATTATTTTCTATTATTCAGCATTAGTGTTCACAAGCGAATAAATCTTCACGTTTATTAATACATTTCAATTTATTAATTTGCATTGTCAAATGTAAGCATTTCACATCTATAAATATAGGGGCATATTTATACTTGTTGACGCATGTCCCCTGGGCATGGTCATTGGGCATAGTGGCATGTAGGGGGGCACAAATCAGGCCCCCCTATGCCACAAAAAAAAATTAAAAAAAATACTTAGCACAACTTACCTTTTCTTCCCTGGGATGGGTCCCTCCATCCTTGGGTGTCCTCCTGGGGTGGGCAAGGGTGGCAGGGGGTGTCCCTGGGGGCAGGGGAGGGCACCTCTGGGCTCATTCTGAGCCCACAGGTCCCTTAACGCCTGCCCTGACCCAGGCGTTAAAAAGAGGCGCAAATGCTGTTTTTTTTGCCCCGCCCACTCCCGGGCGTCATTTTTGCCCGGGAGTATAAATACCACGCACATGCCTCGGAGTCATTTTTTAAGACGGGAACGCCTACCTTGCATCTCATTAACGCAAGTAAGGTGTTCACGCCAAAAAATGACGCAAACTCCATGAACTTTGGCGCTAGACGCGTCTAACGCCAAAGTATAAATATGGAGTTAGTTTTGCGTCGAATTTGCGTCGAAAAAAACGACGCAAATTTGGCGCAAACTGAGCATAAATATGGCCCATAATGTTTAAACTACGCTCTCTCAGTCCCTCCTCTGATGACGCACGTCATCACACAAGTTTCAATTTTTCACCTTGCGCATAATACGCATTTCAACATCTTGCCCTTTATGTGAACTTTCCCATATTTCATTGAACATTTTCTCTCTTTCACATTCTTCGTTCAGTCTGGCTCTTTTTGACATGTTTCTTTTAATTTTGTCATTAATTTTGCACGCTCCCCATAATCCTAAAAGACAAATCAGAATAATTAATAAACCTAACATAATTTTTGGAAGAACTCCATTCCAAATGTTGGTATACCAGCTTCCTACTCGGGCAATTCCTTTTCTAAATTTTTCCCAAACTCCAGGTTCTTTCAAATCCTTCAAATCTGCACTATCCCTAGTAAGGTTAGTAAGCATACTTCTAATTTTCTTACTATTATCAGGTATAAATGAACAGCAGTGACGTTCATTAAGCATTTTGCACACACCTCCATTCTTTGCTAAAAGAATGTCTAAAGCAAGCCGATTTAGAAGAGTCATGGCTCTTTCTGCAGCAAGTTCAGTATCCATTAGTAATATTGCTCCTGTAAAATTTGTCAGCATGTTATCCACAATAGTAGACAACCTTTGAATTTTCATAGAATTTAAGATAACCCCAACTGATGGGATTATTGCTCCAAAGATGTCACCAATGACAGCAGCCACTGATTCTCGTTTTTGTCTAGTGTGTTGTATTTCAGAAGATTTAGGTATTTGTTTTAAGTCATCAATCTGGTATATCTTTGGGAAAACTATTCCCAAATAACATGTCCCATACCATCCCTTTGGGAGACGGTAATATGCATTTAACCCACAGATGTAATAGATTCCAGGAATCGCTGGGTCTTGTCCATTTAACATGAAGGTCCATTTACTCTGAAACAAAAACACATGCCTACATTCACTCGTACCCACAAATAAATTGTCTTGATCAGATTTTGGCCTATATATACATACCTATGTGTAATGCATCTATAGCTAATTTGCCTTGAGTTGAGTTTTAATGGCTGTGTAAGCATAATCATTTGCATAAGTACGTTTTTCTAAGCCTTTCTCTAACTTCTCTTTTAATGCTTTGCGTCTATCATGTGTGTGGTCTAAAAAGCTCTTCTCTACAGAAGACAGTAAGCAAGTTAGATTATTGCGATGTGCATAAGCAGTTCCAAATGTAAGTGTCGGCTCAAAGAATCCTCTAACTATTTTAATATCATGTTCTTCAGCTAGCTTATTCAAAAATTCAATTACAGGCACAAAGGAAAACACAACATCCAGGTTTGAATAAAAGTATTGTACATGCTCTTGATTATAGAATCTTGTTAGTAGCAAACTACAGCTAATCCCATAAGTAAGAGGGAGGCTATGATAAGTAACTCCCTCCTGCACAGATGAAGGAATTTTAGTACACACATAACAATCTTTCGCATCCATAGTTTCCACATACTCATTTAATAAGCGATAGAAGACATTAGTAGAAAGTTCCCCTTTTGTATTAGTTCCCTCATGCAGATGCTTAGTATCTTGTTCAAATTCCTCCTATGGTGATAATTTATTAGTAATAGTAGTAGTCTCTGGTTTTGAAGTTGCGTTAATAGTTTCCCTCTCTTTCCACGGCATTCCTACAATCACTCCCACAATCATTACTGCACATACAACACCTACTATAAATCCTAACCAGCCACACATCTTACTTCCTTTCTTACTATAAGCCATGTTTGTATAGAATCAGAATAGCAGATCAACAATCAACCTAAGATGGCAAACTCTTTCTGCGTATTTACAGCGTCTTCTCTCACTCCGGGACCTTTTCTTGTCAATTCAGGTTAGCAGCTTGTCGTAATTCTGTTTCTTGATGTCAAATCCAGTTTTAATGTCTCTTTCCGGTAAGTTTGTAAAGTCTCTTTCACGATAGTTCAACATTTTTCTTTCTCCTGTAGTTTATCCTCAGGTACCGTAGTACTGGCCTGGTACTTCTCGATCAAAACAGAATGCTAAGAATTCTTGGTGCCATTCAGAAGTTGTAGCATATGCCCATTCAGGACCTGTATACCTTTGGTTTGCTATTCTCTTTCTTTTTAGTCTTCGTTCACCTTGCTGTTCTCCTTCACTCAGATCATCTGCCTGTGAAGTATCACTTTCCTCAAGTATTGTTTCATTTGCTATTTCTCTTATTCTGAGGTGTGACTTATCTGGCCATTTATCACCTCTATGTGTCTTGTTTCAGTGTCTTCCTTCTAGACGTTGGACAACACCCTCCTCTTGTGATGTGTTGTTTTCTCTTGACGGGTCTGCAACCAGTTCAGAAGACTCTGACTCGTTCTGGTTTAAATCTACAGTTTCTCTTTCTCTGCCAACCTCTGCTTCGATACTGTATTCAGACTCAGAATTGTATTTGTCTGCTTCTGGGAGAACCTCTCCTTGTCTTAGTTCTCCTGCTGCCTAAACTGAGATAGGCACTCTGTGACCCCTCTCGATCTCACTGTCAGCTTGAGTGACAAGGCTGTCGTCAGTGGGCTCGTCTGTAGTCTCAGCTCTCTCTTGGTTGATCTCTGTTTCTGTGGTCTCTTCACCTGAAGTTACTGTACCGGATTCTTCAAGTTCCTCTTCGACAGGACACGTTACCTTCTTTGTATGACTGGCATGTATCCAGTTGGGAATTCCGGCACACTTCACAGCACTAGTGGTAGTCAGTATTATTTGATATGGCCCCTTCCAGCGTGGTTCAAGACACGATTTCCTCACGTGCTTCTTGACAACCACCCAGTCGCCAGCTTGCAAGGAATGTCCTATTTCACCGATTGGTGGCAATGTGTTAGCTTCCACCTGGTGAGAGAAAGAGCGAATCACATCAGCCAAACCTTTGCAGTAATCCAACACCATATCATCTGTAATATTCACTAGAGCATTTGCAGGAACCGCTGGTAACCTCATCGCTCTACCCATGAGGATTTCATGGGGGGATAGTCCCGTTTTCTTATCTGTTGTGTTTCTCATGGACATCAGTACTAGCGGTAATGCATCTGGCCACTTCATGTTTGTTGCTGCACACATTTTCGCTATCCTGGACTTTAAGGTACCATTCATCTGTTCGACTAGTCCTGATGCTTCAGGGCGATAGCTACAGTGTAATTTCTGCTCGATGTTAAGTGCTGCACACAGAAGCTTGATCACCTTATTGTCGAAGTGTCTTCCCCTATCTGATTCTATAGAAACCGGAAACCCGAATCTTGGTATTAACTCCCTGAGTAGTAGTTTTGCAACTGTGAGACTGTCATTTCTACGTGTAGGATATGCCTCAATCCAATGACTGAAAACACACACAATTACCAACACGTACTTCAATCCTCCACAAACAGGCATTTCAATGAAATCCATTTGTATTCTATTAAATGGACCTCCAGCTCTTCCAATGTGGCTCAAATTTACCACTGTTCCTTTTCCAGCATTCATCTGTTGACAGATGATGCACCTGTGACAAGTAATTTCTGCGGCATTTCTGAATTTTGGATTAAACCAATCAACTTTAAAAGATCTGATCATGGCATCTCTTCCTAAATGTGCTTGCCCATGATATAATCGGGCAAATTGTGATAGAAGACTATTTGGTAAAACCAACTTTCCATCATCTGAGACCCATATATCACCTGCTCTTTGTACACATTGCATTTTCTGCCAGGAACGTTTTTCTTCTTTGCTAGCACGATTTTGTAGTGTCTTTAATTCATCTAAAGTGTCAACCACTTGTAATGCTAAACTCAAAGTTGTGTCGTTTTCAGGCTGTGGTAGCAATTCCCACTGTTCTTTAAATGATATACAGTTCAATGCACAAAACCTTGCAACCTGATCTGCATAACCATTTCCCATTGACACAAAATCTTGTGATCTGGTTTGAGCACTGCACTTAACCACGTCAATTTCAAGAGGTAACTGAATTGCATGTAACAAATCTCTTATTTGTTCTCCATTTTTCACTGGTGATCCAGAGGAAGTCATAAAACCCCTCTGTGACCAGATTTGACCAAAATCATGTACAATTCCAAATCCATATCTGCTGTCAGTGTAGATTGTAAATTTCAAATTCACAGCAGCATGGCAGGCCTTTGTAAGGGCTATTAATTCTGCCACTTGTGCAGAGAATACCTTTTCAAGTCAAGAGGCCTCAACTATGCCAGATATAGTACATACTGCGTAACCAGCTCTTAATGTTCCTGTTGAATCTCTTAAACAGGACCCATCCACAAACATAATACAGTCGTTTTCTTTTAGCTGGGTGTCCTGTATGTCTGGGCGAGGTTTGGTACAGAGGTCAGTCACCTCAAGACAATCATGCTCAAATTCTTCCCCATCTTTGATTTCTGTATTCTCATTGGGAATTAAAGTTGCCGGGTTCAGTACAGTGCATCTTTTCAGTGTAACATTTGGTGACCCCAAAATAATCGTCTCATATTTGGTAAGTCGTGCATTCGTCATGTGTTGTGTTTACGTTCTTGTCAACAAGATTTCGACAGAATGTGGGACTAATACTGTCAAAGGGTATCCCATGACTATGCCCTCACATTGTGAAATGCTTTGACCAACTGCTGCAACTGCTCGCAAGCAACCCGGTAAGGCTGCTGCGACAGGGTCCAAAGTAGCTGAAAAATATGCTACAGGGCGATTTGCATCTCCGTGGACCTGTGTTAAAACAGACAAAGAACAAGCATCACGTTCATGACAAAACAACAGAAAAGGTTTCTCATAATCGGGCATTCCTAATGCTGGTGCCCTGCACATGCACTCTTTCAGCTCTAAGAATGACTCAAGCTCTTCTTTTGTCAAAGTGATTGTGTATGGTTCATCTTTGACATCTTTCCCTGTCAATTTTATTAGAGGTTTTGTGATGATTGAAAAGTTGGGTATCCATTGACGGCAATAACCCACCATTCCCAAAATCATCCTGACATCTCTTTTTGTTTTTGGGGGGTTCATTTGTAAGACAGCTGTTATCCTTTCTTTTGATATCCTTCGGGATCCTTTCTCAATCAGTTTCTTAGGTGACACCTTATGCCCGTTCTTTCCCAAATGGTTCAGTAATGCAATGGTGTCGTATTTACAACTGTCTCTGGTTTTGGATGCAATTAACAAGTCATCAATGTACTGCACAAGAGTTGAGTTAAATGGCAGCACAAGAGGTTCCAGATCTTTCTTCAATATCTGATTGAAGATGGATGGTGACTCAGAAAAACCTTGAGGGATTCTGCACCAACTGTACACCTTATCCAAGAATTTGAAACTGAACAAAAATTGGCTATCTTCATGTAGCGGTATTGAGAAAAATGCCTGTGATAGGTCTACCACAGTGAACCATTCAGCATCACAAGGAACTTGGAACATTATTACCGCCGGGTTAGGTACCACAGAGCAACATTTTATCACAATTTCATTTATTTTTCTCAAATCCTGCACAATTCGAACCTTCCCACAGGGCTTCTTCAAACCCATGATGGGCGAGTTGCATGGACTACTCAGGACTTCTTTCGAAACTCCCAGTCTGGGAAAGTCTGCAATTATCTGTGTCACTTCAATGAGTACATCCTGAGTCATGTGATATTGTGATACTTGTGGGAATACTGCATTCGGTCGTATCTGCACCTTGACTGGTTTAACCCCTTTAATTAATCCGACCTCTTTTCCTGTCAAATCCCACACTTTCTCTGTTACAGACCCCTGTAGGTCAGCAGGTAAGTCGATCAGGGTGAACACTGGGAATAGGGTGATTAGTGGGTAATCTTCACTCGTCTCACCCCCTTCTATGAATTGACCCTCATCTCCTTCATCATCACTGTTTGTCTGGACTTCTATTCCATCGTTGGAACAGGTAATTGAACATTTAGTCTTACATAGTAAGTCCCTTCCCAGTAGGGATACTGGACTTGAGTCGCATACGACAAATCTATGCAGGCCTTGGAAACTTCCAATTTCAACCTGTACTGGGTCAGTAATTGGATTTGTCAGGTACTGGTTAGCCACACCAACCACTCGTATGGTGCACCCTGATAGAGGCAGTCTCAGTACTTCTATACTGCGGACTGTAGAGCGTGTAGCTCCAGTGTCAACCAAAAACGAAACCTTATAGCCCATCACCTTTCCCTCAACATATGGGCCTCTCTGATCTACTTCTAACGAGGCTGCACGCCTGCATTCCTCACTGTCTGAACTGTCATCTGACCATTCCTCATTTATTTCACTTTCACCTCGTAATGGGAATTGTTGTACAGTGTTGTTTTGACTTGTCACCTGACATGTAACCTGCTGAGGAAGCGTCACCTGTTGCTGTCCCATCGGAGCTAAGGGTAACTGCATTTGCTGTCTAGGCACCATAGGAATCTGCTGTTGCATTGATTGTACTGGCACGTTTTGAAAACGCGGCATCAACATTTGTTGCATAGGTTGTACCCCTGGCATTTGCATCAAGTTATTCTGTAAGTTCGGGTTCTGATGTCTCATTCTTGGACCTCGTGGATTCTGTTGTGTACCAACATTAATGCCCTGCTGAACTGTACCATCATGCACCATATTTGGACAATCCCGTTTCCAATGTCCCATGCCCCCGCACGCATGGCATGGTGACATCCTCTTCACTACCTGTCCGTCATTTTGAACGACACCATTATTCATGTCCAAATTACGATTCACAAAACCTCAACCTCTACCTCTCGGCTGTACCTGAAACCCACCATTCATTTGCGGTGACTGGTGCATCATTTGCTGAACACCATTTCCCTGAATTCCAGCTTGTGCAGCTCTTATCTGCATCACCATCACCTTCTCTTTCAGCTTTTTCTGCTTCAACTCAATTTCGTCACTACGGTATTTCGCATACTGTAACACCTCATCAATCGGTTTAGCTTGCCAACAAATCAAATGATTCTTAATCATCTGACCAATCTCTGGTCTCAGCCCTTCAACAAATCTGAACACAAGATGATTCATGTCTTTCGGTTCGATCGTCTCAGTACCACTGTAATGTTTAACTGCCTTTAACAACCTCTCATAATAGGCATGTATTGATTCTTTAACTTCTTGCGAAGTCCGGTCGATTTTCTGCCAATCGGTCACCTTCGGCGACACCTTTTGTTTCAAAAACTCAATAACCTTATGATAATATTTCATCATCTCTTCAGAAGGTGCTCCGGTCACCTTATCCCTAGCTGGTTCCTTCGTGGGCCAATCTACCCCTCTTTTGCACTCGAGCCACAAATCCAGTGGAACAATAATCTCAAACAAGGTATTTAAGTCTTCCTAAAGACATTTTGCAAGCTTCACAAATCTGTCTGTCTGTTGATACCACTCGATCGGTTTTTCTCTTAACCTCGGGTAATCATTCGTAAAGGACAAAATATCTCCCCTGGACCATGGCACATGGACTAAAACACCACCAGCCGTTTCTCTCATGGGCAGGATCTTTACTGAATCCAAATTGGGGGTGGTTGTGGTTTCAGTAGACCCTGGGCTATCCTTTTTCCCTTTGTCTCTTTTCTTTGCCCATCGGCCTTCCCACTTTTCTAATGCACCCCAAATCTGTGCACTCTGCAGTAGTTCTTTCAGGTGTGTCTTCATGCCTGCAGATCTCATGTGATCAAAATCTTTGGTGTCAAAATCTAGTCTGTAGCTCCTTTTCAAATGCTTCGTGTTACCAATATCAATATTGTATTTGTCTGCCAGGTTTGCTAATCTCTGGTGTATCTTCCCTACTTCTTTGGTAATCTTAGGACATAGGTATCTCAGTTCTGCCTCAGTGTAGGATTCCAACCTATTTACTCCCATTGTTCCTTCCACTAACTCAGCAGCTTCTGCTCCTAGCCTTACAAGATTCAGATATTCATCTTGTTTATCATTTTCAGGATCAATTTCGGTTACTGTAGTTTTTCGAGAAGCAGAAGTTTTCTCTAACCACTCGTTTAATTGCTGTACTGTAAAACCTTGCAGTGAGATGTTTCCTGCATGTATCATTGGAGTATGTGAGGCATTCGTACTCATGGTTTGGGGAGTTAAAACTCCCAACCCTGCTTGTCGCATTACTTCTAGAGGTACCCCTATTGGACTGAGGTCCATTAAGGGTCTCTGTTGCTCACATACCTGTCCTTCCTGGGCCATTATCTGTGGAGTTCTAATAGTCCCTCCTCTTATCGCTTCGTGAGTCATAACTCCCTGTTCACAGGTTCTTGTTTTCTCTTGGGCATATAACAGTACCGGGGGACCGACAGTAATAGGTAGTGATATAGCGGCAGGTGTCTGACCTGATCCCAGGCTTCTAGGAGCCGCAACACCATAGGTCTGTTCTGATATGCCTGGTACAGGTACTAACGGAGGTCCTGCTACAGGGTTATATCCTGGTATCAGCTGTGGCGGTTGCGACACTAGCTTTGGAGTTGACTCAATTTGAATCAGCCTTGGCTTTGTGTATATCGGGTCTGGCGGCACCACCAAATTTGTAGTAGTCTCAAGCACTGGAACATCGGGATAGATTCTTTTTATCTGCGGTGGAGGCTGCAACTGTGTCGGCACGTCTGGTGCAGTGGGTACACTGTCACCATTCTGTATCAAGGCTGTATCACTAGTCTGTGCCGTATCAGTATCTCCCTTATCCTGCGTCTGGTTCCCAGGATTCAAGCTAGTACTCGGAACACCATCGCTCACCGCATTAGGTGGTGGTCGATCATGTAACAATCTATCCATAAACTCCTCATCCTCTGAATCATCCTCTTCTTCCCAGGACCTTTTTTGTTCTTTAACTTTGTCTGAATCTTTGTTAGTTTTACCAGAAGCTTTCTTTCCCTGTGTTTTTTCTCCCTGTGTTATCGCTGGAAACAGCTTTAACCCATCTACTATTCCTCGTCTCCACATTTTATTCTCATTGTCCCATCTAGCTTCTGCATAGGATTTTTCTGCCCTAGTCAATCTCCTGTGAAACCTTTCTTGCCTATGTTTAAGAGCCATCAGGTCCCAAATCGCCAAAGCCTCATATTGTGCTGGTCTCGGAGGTGGTTTTTGCGTACTTAACATCCACCTCAAGTTTTCTAATACCCTTTGATTGAATGTCCCATGTTCCGGAAACGCTAAACACCCTTCTTTTTCCGTCAACTTGCGCCATTGTTTTATCCATAAACAAGGTGCAACACCCTTTTCTTCCATAACCATATAAGCTGGAGTACCCTCGGGTGGTGTAGGTTCCCCATCGGTTGCGACAATGTACACATCTCCCCTCAAAGCGCTCTTGAATGCCTTAACAAAATTCATTTTACAATTCTTTTATTCAGAAAAACGGCTTAATTCCCAGGACACTCTTCACCTATCCTTGTCTCAGCCTATTGCCTCTCACGGACGGCAGCCAATCCGTGCGCGACTCCTCTTAACATCTGACCTATCTCAGCGCGGCACCACTGACGTCACACTCACTCACTCTGCAGCTGACAAAGTCTTGCGGCTTGTCCACACCTTATTAACTCATAAAATTCATACAAACTAATGCGATTTATTGCAGATACTTAAATGACAATACAAATCTGCCGGTTTTCTACAGGAAGGGTAACACATTCGCTTCAGAACTTTACAGAGATTTCACTTGAAGCCTCGGCCGCTACTCTCTCCTTCTCAGTTCCCACATGCGCAAGCAGAATTCGACCTGCAAATTCTACTCTCGACTTGTCAATGACTCCTTCTAGTGCACTTTAGAACTCGTCAAATCTCCATCGAAGATTTCATACATACGTTATGATTCAAACCTGACTTGTCAACCACGCCCGATTGACCTATTAAACCACACAGATTACAACATAAACCATGTTTCTCATTCTACTCCGGAGTCTTAGACCTCAACTGGTCCGTATATACTAACCAACCACGTGGATAATTTTGAACAATAAGTGCTGCATTCACTTGAAGTACGCCGACTTCCCTACTCTCATACCGTGGAGTACGCCCACTCCTACTAAACAACACTTAATTTGGCCTAAATACACACAAATCTTCACAATCTTCTGCAAGATGCATAAGCTTTTAAGCAAGCGCAAAGACCCTAACCACACATACTATGGCGCCGAGAACATTCCCAACTCATCTAGACAGGCTCCGAGATCCCGGGAAAGCCCATGGTGAACCTAGCCACTCATCGTTGTGCCAAATTTCATTATTACAGAAAACAGAATTAACAATAAAAACTCCGTCCTAGGGCCCCCAAGGGCCAAACCGTCCTCTGCTACCAGAACTGTTAACGCGTCCGTCTATGTTAATTTATACACATGAGGACTCGTTTTAGGTCGATGAACCTTTGGACCCAGTGGTGAGTCTCCATAAAACGAGATTACCAATCATTAATCAATAGTATTATAACGTTAGCATCAGAATTTATTTCACAAAAACCATTAATGAACCTTCGGCGCATTCATTAATTCTCAGACTCAAATAACCACACCTTGAAGGAAGATTTTGTGAATTTATTCCCTATTGATTACAATCTAATAATAAACGTATTAGTTTCAAACCCAAGAAGCATAAGAGCATAATCACACAATGGAAACTACAGAAAGCTTTCAATAATGCGATGATCAGGAACATAAGATAGATACGTTAGCAAAGAATAGATCATGGTGCATAATAGTTCATAAGATATCAGTTCAGCATAGCTACATGTCAGTCACGTCAGTTCCGTCAGTCTAATTGAACACCTCATCTAACTTCGAATTAGCATTAGCATGTTGGGCTTCATGCAAAACAATTTAGAATATCAATTTGGAAAACATCTAGCTATTACCTAATCAAACATACAGCAGTTGGTACCTAGAAAGAAAGGCAAAAGATTCTGTTAGCAATATAATTACCCTCCTCGAGATAGATCAGCATTCAGGATCAGTCTTCGTCTTCAGGACATCAGTCGAATCACTGTCAGTCTATCTAATTAAAGGCAAGGAAAACTCTCCCCTTAAGGGGGAAAGTTAACGGGGCAGTCTATGGACAAGGATGGTTTTCTAAGTCTCAAGTCACCAAATAGAGTGACAGAGTTTCTGGATGCAATCAATATCATCCCCTACCTAATGTGTCTCGTCTCTCGTGTCATAGGTTTTTATCCCCTTTTCCGTGATACATTCCCCCAAAATTCTATTGGTTAGTAACTATACCCCATTATTGGTAACCAATCAAATTATACATTAAGTAATGCATTTGTCATTTCGTGATATTAATTCGTCTTCTAATTGGTCTTCATAATCGGCGTTTTCGTAGGTGGCATATCCGGGGTTACTTCACCATCTTGGCACACGTCTCGGGTCAAGAGTTCTCTTCTCCTCGCTTTAATGTCCTTGGAAGTATCAATGTTTGTTTCAAATCTCATAGTTTTATATTAGAAGCTACTAACATGCGGATGAGAAAATTCCACGATGTGTCTAACAAATGCAGAAAAGAACAATAGCTGGGTCATGGTCGTTTGCAAGTCCGCACACTGGAGAAGCAGAAAACGACGCTTTTAAATGAGAGTTACACAGCTAGTTCACGACTCATGCTAACTTAAGATATACGAGCTATACGAATACAGTTTAATCGTGGTAATACATATGATTAAAGATTATTTTCTATTATTCAGCATTGGTGTTCACAAGCGAATAAATCTTCACGTTTATTAATACATTTCAATTTATTAATTTGCATTGTCAAATGTAAGCATTTCACATCTATAAATATAATGTTTAAACTACGCTCTCTCAGACCCATTTCTACTGTCCTTCCTTCCTCCTATTTTCTTGTTCCTGGTGGGCTAATCTCAATTTCTCCTTATTTAACTTCCATCTGTATCCTCTTCCTCAACCTTAGCGTTCTGAAGAGCCTACAGCAAGTTCAATGTCTCTGAAATCAGGGGAAGGAACATTCCATGTGGAAATAGGACAGTCTTTCAGTCTGCAGGGCCAGGCATACTCCTTCCATCCCTCAGCAGGCAGGCAAACAGGCTTCTACACTCTTCAGGCAAACCCTCTACTCCTACAGTAGAAAGTGATGACTTCAGATGATGTCTCCTCACCTCTTGGAAAATTCCTATCAGGCAGCAGCAGTCCTCACAGCAGTTCTTAGAATACTCTTTGAAGCACTCCCTTCCTTGGGAAAGAGGAAATTGGAACTGAAGCAAAGTGGTGTGGTTTGGATCCCGATTGTATGTATATTTTACAGGGAGGGGATGTTGAGCATCTGTCTGAAGCTTCTGAAACGGTTTGGGTTGGTTCTCTTTCAAATGTCATTGCCCGCCTATTCTGCAGGCCTAGCCTTTGTGCAAAGCAATGGCTCTCAAAGCAGGTGCAATGGTGCTGACTCCAAATAGGAGTACTAAAACGTGGGCACCAGGAAGTCTGAATGTCTTTGTGAAGCAGTGAACAGAGCCAGAAAAAAGGGCAAACCCTGCCTAGAAGCTTCCTCATCTTGAACAACAGAAACTGCAATCCTGCCCTTCACCCCCACCTTCTACCAAATGGCAGTAGCCAGGAAGAACTAATCAGCAGTTCTTTGCTATCAAACACCTCAAGAAGTTTCTAAAGGTAGACCTGTCTCCATCCTCTTTACCGCTGTGTATGGGTCTCCTCCCTCCAGCCAGAGAAATGCAGGCAATGCACTTTTACTGTATGGGGGAAGCTGCCCTTATCCTACATCTTTTTTAATGCTAAACCAGGAACATCAAAAATGGATCACATGGGCCCTTGTATTCAGACTCACACAACAGACAGAATCCTGCTGCCATACATGTGATACACTCCAACTATGCATACACACATTCAACATGCACACAGGATGTCAGTGCAAGGTTCTGGGTTTCACATCACAGCAGAACTTTACAGGAGAGGGGTCAGTACTCTACACTCTTACTGACACAGGAAAATGTTCGGTCATACTATAGAGTCAAATAGTGGTACACTGCCGCTTTATGTGACACGCCAAAGGCAGAGATAGTAGTCCACTACCTGCTCTGAGGGCATGCTTGGTGTGCCCCTTCAGGTCACAGAATAGGTACTGGACCTTTGGTAGTCGGTGACAGGTCTGCGCCTCTGTGCACATGCTCAATTAGCATGACACCATTGCCAAAATAAAACTCAGGATACCAATTGTACTAGTTATTGGGCACATAGGTAAGGGGTTCATAACTATTTACCATATAGGGGACATTACTGCCCCGAAACATCAGGACTTCTTATCACTTTTCACTTGGGCCATTTTGGAGCTTCCCTAGGTAACATCCAGCCTCTATGACCATGCAGCACAATTTCCATGCAGGGTGACTCATTGTATGGCCTCCAAAGAAACTGATCTGGAAGTGTGGTAGAGAGGGGCATGAAGGAGCAATGCTCTTACGCAGAAGTAACATCGCATAAGATTGAGTATAAATGGGGTCTTTGATGTTGGTGCCTTGCTTTGGTTTTTTGGGCATTGTTGTATACCTATGTGTTGTCATGAGGTTAGGGATGGGCAACTAGTAGTCTTCTACAGACACATCTAGTCTACTTTTAATGAAGTCATCATAAGTAAGACATAGGGTGAGCAATTTAACTGTTGCAACTTATGCAACAGGTATAACAATTACTTGTTGTACCTGTCGCAGTGTTGGCACATTAGATTGAGACACAGAGCAAAGAGCTTGCAGAAACTAGCAGACAGGCCTACATTTGTAAAGTAGTCCCTCCTGCAGTTGAACACAAGCACTCACGTGGAAGCAGGAGGATACAATCAAACAACTAGTTAAATAAGGTGAAAAACATTTGTCAGCAGTTTCCCGGCACGCATTGCTTGCATCTTGTTTATGCTCTGTGGCTGGGGTGGGACTACATCCCACATCTCTCCCTTGGCTAAGGCAGGGGTGCACTGCTTCTCCTCACACTCTTAAGTGCTGGACATTTCAGCAGCGCGGGTCATGTTTGTTGCTGCTTTCCCGTCCTGCATTGCCTACATCTTGTTTGTGGCCCATGACTGGGGTGGGACTGTGTCCCCCAGCTCTCCCTCGGCTAAGCAGGGGCCCCACTGCTTTACCTCACACTTTTAAGCTCTGGACATTTCCTGTAGCATGGGACGCACCCAGGTACTTGCCAGGGCAAAGACCTGGCCAAGAGCAGGCACGCCAGAACCCGGAAGAGTCAGGGCTGGGCCCCCTCTCTTGGCTCCATTATCCAGGCATAGCTAAAGTGCTTTGCTCTTTTCCCCTCCTTTACATTTGACTTGGTGCTACAAAATGGGCAACCGCCAGGGCAGTAAAGTAAGAGAGGGAAGGTGGTCTCTAAGTCTATCAACAACTATCTTTCGTCTTGTGGCCGCTGTTGATACTGAAATTGGTCGGGTTGGGGCCAGTATGAACGCTACCCTAAGAAACTCTGGAACACCTATGGTTAGCCCTCAAGAGGCTATGGCAACTACCCCATCAAATCCAGATAGCTCTCCTCCTTTTGTTCTGCCAGTAGGCTTGACAATGACAGAACGTTCCCTAACCCACATGGTGGCATCTCCTGAGACTTTGCAGCAAAACTCATGTTTCAATCACGATTCACCAACAGTGACAGAGCCCGAAATATTATCAGAAAGCCCGCTGCCGAAGAAAATCCGGAAGGAGTCAGCCAATGTGGACAAGGTCAGAAATATATAGCCACAGAGTAGTCTCACTAAACCTCCGAAGCAAAGCGTCTGAGCAAAGAGGACAGTCAGTAAAGTGGGGAGATGGCCGACCCAGGATTCCATTGTTGAGTAAATTGATTTTAAAGATTTTAGTGGTAAATGCCTTGAGAGACTAGAATGACTAGTTAGCCAAATAAGAGAGATGAGCAATTTGTGCTCCTTGGTATTGATGAAACTGAACAATCTAGATGGAAAGCTAGTTTACTTCCTTTCAGCCCAAGGAATAGTGGCTAAAGGTATGGGGCATGAACAGAATCTGAGAGCCATTGATTAGCCAAGTGCCCTAGTTCAAAATGTGCAACCAAAATTTCAATCCATCTTGGAAGAACACAGTTTCAAGTACAGAGGGACCATGAGCTGCCACATGACAATCTAATCTGATGCAATTGAGATTACCCACCCTAAGGAAGGTTATGGGTCCCGAGCAGTGTGGGAGGTGTGAAGAGAAAGTCCAAAGCAATCAGAATGCCCTAAACAAGTACCACAAAAGCTTAAGTGAGAGAGTCGTCGTTCACCCTCACATCTCCCAAAGAATGCTCCCCATATGTTATCATCCTAGATAACGTACCCAAAATAGACTCTTCGTGCACAGACACACACACGTCCCTAATAAATAAAGTGACTCATTGATTGAGGAAACACTCAGGATGGATCTGTGATCTGTCAAAAAAAATCATCACTGCAAGGAGGGTCTCAGGGGTGGGACCCACCAACAAAACCTCCTCTTGGACTGTGTCATAATTCATTTCAGAAGGGCTGATTTAGTCTGAGCCAAGTTGCACTGCCTATATCCGTCACTCTCTCAGAATGGGGTATTAAAGCACAACCCTTGGGCTTCTTTAAGGTCCAAGGACAAACTATTTAAAACCTACCTTTGCTGTGGCACAGCACATGGACCCTTCAGGAGGCAGTGCTGCTAGCCCGTCTCCCCAAGGCAGTGTGCCAGTCTCCAACAGATTTGAGATCCTATCATCTTTAGAACTGCTCGGCTGACCATCACCATCTCTGGTGACCCTGTCAATGATCATGAATCTAATCTCCCTCCAATGACTAACATTAACTCTAATGCAGCACTGCGAAGGACTCTGGACTTGATCTCCTGGAATGTTGCGGGCCTACAGGCCAAATTAAATAACCCTGACTGGTTACAGGTAGTGGGACAGCATGAAGTAATTTGTTGCCAAGAGACATGGGCACAAGATCAATTGTTATTAATGGCTACTCAACATTTAGTGTCCCAGCTACCCCATCATGTTCGGGAAGGACCTAGAGCGGCTTGGCAACCTTTATCTCTGTAACTCTTGCTTGCATATCTGTTTGTGAAATGCATAGTACACTGTATTATCAAATATTATTGCAGAAATTGAAGAAATCATTTGATTTGTTCTTGATTAATTTTTATCACAATGTTTTTGATACAACTATAACCAGAAATGTAGATAATTTGGAGGCTCGTTTGTGTAAGGATGATAGTGACCATAACAAGGAATGTTTGACAATTTGGGTAAGTGATTTTAACATTAGCACATGTGATCCTAAAATTATGATGACCTGCAGTCTCCAGGATGAAGCCGACTTGCGTGTAGCACACTTCAGATATACTCCCCATGGAGACATGCTGAACAGAGTAGTTGTCTCTAGAAACTTAGGCCCAGATTTAAGAGGGCCTAGCGCCTCCTTGCCGCACAATAGAGTCATTTTTTTATGCTATTATGACCCGAATGAGACCAAAATCGCCGTGCCAAATTTACAATGTGGTGCAATGCATGCATTGCACCACTTTGTAATCCCTTGTGCCACATTATGCCTGCACCAGGCAAAATATATGCAAAGGGGGCGTTCCCATGTTTGTGGAGGCTGAAAAAATGGGGCAAAGAAATCTAAAAGATTTCTTATGTGCCATTTTTTTGTGGTATTTTTAACGCTTGCTCAGAGCAGACATTAATAGGGGGCATACCATTATTTACATTATCAACATTTTGGTGCTAACTCTGAACAGTACATCAATAGCATCAAACATTTTGACGCTGTTGTCCCCTACCCTTCACCACGGTGCTGTATTTTAAATATAGCGCACACGTGGTGGCGGTAGGGGGCGCAAGAAAAGTGGCACCACTTTTCTTAAATGCCCCCCTTGGTATTTGCCCAAGATTTTAATTGCTCCCAACTTTAGCTCTGTACCAACGTTTGTTGGGTCAGGTTCATGTTCTATAATTGATCATATGTTGTCTTCAAAGGATTTAGTTCCAGTTCTTCAGAAGCATGGGGTAATCATAGGTTGCTTAAGTGATCACAACCCACTTACCCTGAAACTAAAAATGTATCTTGGTACAAAAGGCTCCAATGTTAAAGCAAGCTTTAATACACAAAGATTAATGGCCTGAACATGAAATTAAATAAGATTGATAAAGGTTTATTCATGAGGGATTTTGTTATGAATAATCAGTCCCAGATTGCCACTGTTTTACAACATGAAGGTCCCCCTAACTACATCATCCAGGCATTCACAACCTTGAGCTCATGTATTGAAGCTAAATTAACTAAAAAACATCCCTTTAGGCAGAACAAGCCCTAGCTGGTTTAACCATGCTTCCACCAAAGCCCATAAAATATTTAAATTGGCTCTTTAAAAGCAAACACAGGACAAGCTAGGAGTAGCCCAAGCTAGGAGAGCCTAGAAAGAAGCCATTGCCGCCAGAAAAGCAGAAATACAGAATGTAGCATGGGCAGATCTCAAGACTGCTAGCAGTCAGAAGGACTCTAGTGCCTTCTGGAAGGTTGTGAATTGCCCCCTTCTCACAGGTTATGAGGGCCCGAAGGTAGATGTAGTAATTTCTGTGCAAGCATGGGTAGCGCATTTCACTAACATCTTTGAGCCCAGTGACCCAACTCAACTCATAGCGATAGGGGAAGAAGCCTATAGTGATCTGGAGGAGGCCATAGCTTTGAGTAACCTAATTGAGGTATTGGATATTATATTAGCTATTGAAACCTGCCCCATAGATAGAGCACCAGGTCCAGACAAAATCCCCTCAGACCTGTTTAAAGCACTTCCACAATTCTGGGGCCCATTAGTTACCAATCTTATGAGATTGGCTATCATAGGCCGTCTGGTCCAGACTTCGCAGGAAGCAATTGTTGCACCAATATTTAGAAAGGGGGATACAAATCAGCCCCACTGCTATAGACAAATTTTGCTCCTCGACAGCACAGTCACAGGATCATTTGGCTAAGCTAGAAACATGGGCCACTGAGAATACAGACTTATTGGATGCATTGTTTGGTTCCGCCCAGGATTAGGAATCATGGAGCAGAGTTTAAATCGGTATCTTATCGCACAAAATACATAAAGGACAAAATTGTTGGTGTGCATTTGGCCGTTATGGATTTAACATGCACATTTGATACCATCCAGTGTACCAAACTCTGGGTGATCATGGAATAAATGGGAATAGATAAACCAATTATTGATTTACTTTGTAGGCTTAACTCACATAGTACAGCCAAGGTTCAATACAGTAGCGAAGGTGACCTTTCAAATGAAATTAGTTCTGTTGTGGGGGGTCACACAAGGCTGTGTATTGGCCCCGTTTCTTTTCTTATTATATGTTAATGGCCTTTGTGGTCTAGAGGCAAAGGCATGGAAGATTGTCTCTCTCTCAGTACCAGTACAATTGTATGCAGATGATACAGTGCTAGTAGCCAGAACAGCGAATGGAGGATTACAGACACTTTTAGATGCTTTTTACATGTTCATGTCTGACCTAGGGCTGAGGACAAGTTTAACAATGTCTTTCATAATGAAACGTGGACCCAGGTTATCAAAATCTAGGAAATGTATGCTTGGGGGGGCACAAATTGTCAAAGTCCCACATTTTACCTATCTGGGTATCATATTAGATCCTGTTTTTATTTGGAAGTTTTTATTGAACATTAGAGCCTCATAGTTTCAAACGTCTATTGAGGCAGTCCTTCGTTTTGTCAAAAGACTTGGTCACAAACCGGTGGGTGAATTAGTACATATTTTTGAGAGCAAATGTCCTTCTATCATCACCTTAGGTGTTGGCTTGTGGGGCTATACCAAAAGTGATTGTTTACAGAAAGTAGAAAATGTCATTAGAAGGCTCTTGGCCATTCCACAATCAACACCCACTACTTTTTGCCATGCAGAAGTGGGACTTGGCTTCATAGAAGATTATAGTAAACTCCTGCCCCTTCTGCTATGGCTTAGAGTCTGGCAGAAGCAGGAGGCGCATTTTAGCAGAGCCATTTTGGCTGACTGTCTCTCCTTAAATAACTCATTAGGCATTCCATGCTCCACTAGGTAAAACAAAGTTTGCTTGTACCAGTGGGAGTGGGTGATTTCTTTTGTTTGTGTACTCATATTGGTACATGGTATTCACCAAATTCCCCACTGCCCTTCTTGCCAAGCATGTCGACTTCATCATACCCCAAACAGAGCAAAATGTGTTTGTTGCTGCTTAATGACTTTGAGGAATGCCCTTATTGCTTTCTCACTAGAATTAACTTTACAATGCTGCATGCATAATTTGTTCATCTGTTTCTCTCAATTTTCTCAGAGGACAACACCCCTGAACCCTCTTTATGTCAGTCAGGCTCACTTGTTTCGCTAGCTAATTTGAAGTCTTCTCAAACGCTTAGGCCCCACAACTTTGAAAAGTCCCCAGCCTTCACTGCTCAGAGCTGTGCCCCCCCCCCCCCTCGTGCAAAACAGCTCATCAAATTTAGATGCTGCACTGCGTTGCTTGAATACTGAGCAAACCTGGCCATTAATTTACTCTGACTGGTGTGGCAGCAAAGCTACCTGGCTAAACCGTACAGCCAGCAGTCATGCTTGACTTCAGCGGGTTCCTCTGGATTTGTTTACATTAAACACCAGAGCGGAGTTGAATGGTGGGAAGAGGCAGTGATGTCATTGCTGTTTGCTTGGAAAGCTGTTAGAAATGGGGTTTCTGGTTGGCTGGGGTGAGCACCTAAGCCAGGCAGAACCCACCACTAAAGTCTGGGCCAGCGTGCCACACACCCATGATAACCCCGGATCACCCCCTTGGTAGCTTGGCATAAGCAGTCAGGCTTATACCAGATGCAATGTGTAAAGTGTTTGCATAACATACGTGACACAATAAATACACCACAAAGAAGACACAACAACAAGAGTTATAAAAATAAACTGTATTGTATAAAACATCATTGGACCAAACACATTTATCAGTAATACCCTGCTACACAAGCAGTTGGCAGAACATCACACAGTTTTACTAATACTCTGCGAAAGCAAGCAGTAGTCAGGTAAACATATAGGTCACTGGTATTCTGCAAGCAACACAAGCACTAGTCAGGTTGTTATTATCACCAAAAATGCACGTCAGAATAAACATCACATCAGAGATGCTAAGGCACCGCCATGAAGACACATAGCATCGAAACATTCACATATCACGTATATAATAACACTCTACCCTCCCTCTGTAGATATCATCACATCAGGGCTCAGCATGTAGTAGCTAGATGCTGAATACACAAAGTTTACTAAAACATCATGAGGGGAGTACTACTGTGCGTATAATCTTGCCCCTGAGATTGAATTCTTATCCTGGCCAACCTAAGGAAATAAATAAACCCACTTATCTCAGGGCGAAATATACAGGAGGCAATGATTTCCCGCGAACACCTTCTTCACTAGTGTTTCTGCGCACATGCACCTCTTTTAGAGGGTGCACGGTAATTGCCAACAACACTCTCCAGGTGCACAGGAGCTTTACAGCTCCTATTCCTAACAATACAAGGTGTGGCTGTCCCTAGTCACGGATGAGGTTAGGCAGTCCCAAATCAGGGCCCACCTGTACTGGCGAAAACACCTCGAGGAGTCCCACGTCGTGCTCTAATTCCTTGCGTTGACAAGATCAGCTCGGTGCTGGCTTCGGCTACGTTGGTTCTGTAGCCATATCGCTGCCTGAGGAAGGGTGCTCTGAGTGGGTCCTTGCTGGGCGGCTGCCAGGGGAAGGCTGGCTCACCCACAATCTCCTACCATAGGTGAGGCGTCACCTCTGGTGGTCGAATCTCCCTTTGCTGAGGGGGGAGGGTTCCACTGGGGGGGTTTCCTACAGACTGCCAGGTTGGACATCAACAGAAATCTCAGTTCCCTGAAGCTGCACTGCGCTGACTTCTCCCCAGCCCTAGATGGGATAGAAGCGCGTTGGGGGAAAGGACAGCTCTCACTAGGCACTGAGGCACAGTGGAGTGTGCAGCCCTCGGCACACTCTAGCTGGCTGTGTCGCAGCTCCTGTTGTCAGTGATTTGGCGGGGCCACAAGTCCAGGACTTCCCTCTGAGTTTGGGGTGCGTCAGCCCTGAGGGATACGGAGCGCCAAACACACACTGGGGGAAAGGTACATCGGCCCATTAAAGCGCTACCCTCGTGCCAAAAGTGAATTACATGCTCCATACACGCTGGGGAGCACCAGTGCGCTCCTCCTGCACTCCAAATAAGGCAAAACACAAGACGTCAAGAAACAACAAGGAAAGCACTCTTCATGCGCTAAGTTAAAACAAACCATGGAGCAGGAATCAGCGTTTCCCCTGACTAGGCTCCTTGCAAGGCACAAGAAGGGGGCCCAACAGGGGCAGGCAGGCACACAACAAGGAGTTCAAAGTGCAGTTCCTCCTGGCAGTCCTTGTAGTGCCAATAAAGTCACAGTCAGGGGACAGTCAGGCAGCAGGGCAACATGCAGAAAAGCAATCCAGGGAGTTATTTATGCCACCTAGCAGCAGCAGGTAGCAGGGCAACCACAGAAGAGCAGCCCAGATGGGTCCTTTGGGCAGTCCATTGTTCCTTCTGACAGATATTCAGTCCCTGTTCCAAATATGCTCTCTCAATGTGGGGGACAACCCCCTGTACTTATACTCATTTTGCACAGCTTCCACAACGGGGAGAGAGAGCCCCAACCAGCACTAACCAGTTCCAGGAATGTCCCCTTTCTCCTCCAGCACTGGTTCCAGACAACAGTAGAGGGTAAACAAGCCCTTTGTGTGAGGCCAGGGCACAGCCCTTGCAGATGCATGTGTACTCCGCCTCTACATCTCCCAGCCCAGGAAGACCATTCAGAATGCGGATATACTCTTGTGACAGCTCCATCCTCCCTGTGTACAGGCTGTCTGAAAAGTATGCACAAAGCCCAGCTGTCACTCTGCCCCAGATGTGGATTGGAGTCAAATTGCAAAACACCAGGGTCATAACCACAGAGAAATGTCCACTATCTAAAAGTGTCATTTCTATAATGGTAATAAAAAATCCAACTTCACCAGTAAGCAGCATTTCTCACTATCATTTCAACCATACCAAACATGACTATGCCACCCCTCATAGTTCAGACAATAGCCCTTAGACCTATGTTATAGCATTTTCAATGCAGTCCTATGAGAGAGGCAGTACTCACAGTAGTGAGAAACCAAATAGGCATTTTGTCACTACTAGGACATGTAGTACATAAAAATATATGTTCTACCTTTTACATATACAGCACCCTGCCCATAGGGCTAGCTAGGGCCTACCTTAGGGGTGACTTATATGTAGTAAAAGGGGAGTTCCAGGTCTGGCAAGTCAATTCAGATGCTAGGTCCTTGTGGCAGAAAACTGTGCACACATTGCGCCACTTTATAAGTATGGCACAATGTTTTTGGCCTTCCAACGCTACATTAGTGTAAAAAAATGACACTAATGTGGCGTTGGAATGGCACTAGGCCCACATAAATCTGGCCCTGAGTGGCGTAGGATCTTTATTCCCACTCTAGGCACCAACCGTGGAAAGCAGACTCACCCTTCTGTTTCCCAACTTCAATTGTACGACCCCACCCCCCACACACATACACACGGGCAATATACATGGGTGTAACACAGGCCCCTGCAACACAAGGGGCGGGCAACCTGTTGTGGTGGACTTGGAATGTGATGAGGTCATTCATTCCGGCCAATGTGTTTCATGCTGAAATATGACATCGTGAGGATTCATGGGGGGTGTTTGTATTAGTATGTACCTCATTAAACCCCTCATTATCCCTTCCTAATCTCCTGCTGACTGCTCCCTAACCCCCATTCATTTAGTAATACATATTGCACATCTTCCAGCCATTCCCCTTGTCTCTCTCACATTTACACCTAAATCACAGGCTTACATGTGAGGAGGCCTCTGACACATTGGCAGAGATCTCTGGACAGAAAAGCGTGGAAAACTCTCCACCCTAGGTTAGCAATTTGTAGTATGTGAGTTATACTACGGTAGTACTATTTTAAGTACTATATGTAGGAAAGTACCATCTTGCCTGGCATGTTACCCCCATTTTTCACTGTATATATGTTGTTTTAGTTGTATGTGTCACTGGGACCCTGGTAACCCAGGGCCCAGTGCTCATAAGTGTGCCTGAATGTGTTACCTGTGTAGTGACTAACTGTCTCACTGAGGCTCTGCTAATCAGAACCTCAGTGGTTATGCTCTCTCATTTCTTTCTAAATTGTCACTAACAGGCTAGTGACCAATTTTACCAATTTACATTGGCTTACTGGAACACCCTTATAATTCCCTAGTATATGGTACTGAGGTACCCAGGGTATTGGGGTTCCAGGAGATCCCTATGGGCTGCAGCATTTCTTTTGCCACCCATAGGGAGCTCTGACAATTCTTACACAGGCCTGCCACTGCAGCCTGAGTGAAATAACGTCCACGTTATTTCACAGCCATTTTACACTGCACTTAAGTAACTTATAAGTCACCTATATGTCTAACCTTTACCTGGTAAAGGTTAGGTGCAAAGTTACTTAGTGTGAGGGCACCCTGGCACTAGCCAAGGTGCCCCCACATTGTTCAGAGCCAATTCACTGAACTTTGTGAGTGCGGGGACACCATTACACGCGTGCACTACATATAGGTCACTACCTATATGTAGCTTCACCATGGTAACTCCGAATATGGCCATGTAACATGTCTATGATCATGGAATTGCCCCCTCTATGCCATCCTGGCATTGTTGGTACAATTCCATGATCCCAGTGGTCTGTAGCACAGACCCTGGTACTGCCAGACTGCCCTTCCTGGGGTTTCACTGCAGCTGCTGCTGCTGCCAACCCCTCAGACAGGCAGCTGCCCTCCTGGGGTCCAGCCAGGCCTGGCCCAGGATGGCAGAACAAAGAACTTCCTCTGAGAGAGGGTGTGACACCCTCTCCCTTTGGAAAATGGTGTGAAGGCAGGGGAGGAGTAGCCTCCCCCAGCCTCTGGAAATGCTTTGTTGGGCACAGATGTGCCCAATTCTGCATAAGCCAGTCTACACCGGTTCAGGGACCCCTTAGCCCCTGCTCTGGCGCGAAACTGGACAAAGGAAAGGGGAGTGACCACTCCCCTGACCTGCACCTCCCCTGGGAGGTGTCCAGAGCTCCTCCAGTGTGCTCCAGACCTCTGCCATCTTGGAAACAGAGGTGCTGCTGGCACACTGGACTGCTCTGAGTGGCCAGTGCCACCAGGTGACGTCAGAGACTCCTTGTGATAGGCTCCTTCAGGTGTTAGTAGCCTTTCCTCTCTCCTAGGTAGCCAAACCCTCTTTTCTGGCTATTTAGGGTCTCTGTCTCTGGGGAAACTTTAGATAACGAATGCATGAGCTCAGCCGAGTTCCTCTGCATCTCCCTCTTTACCTTCTGATAAGGAATCGACCGCTGACCGCGCTGGAAGCCTGCAAACCTGCAACATAGTAGCAAAGACGACTACTGCAACTCTGTAACGCTGATCCTGCCGCCTTCTCGACTGTTTTCCTGCTTGTGCATGCTGTGGGGGTAGTCTGCCTCCTCTCTGCACCAGAAGCTCCGAAGAAATCTCCCGTGGGTCGACGGAATCTTCCCCCTGCAACCGCAGGCACCAAAAAGCTGCATTACCGGTCCCTTGGGTCTCCTCTCAGCACGACGAGCGAGGTCCCTCGAATCCAGCGACACCGTCCAAGTGACCCCCACAGTCCAGTGACTCTTCAGCCCAAGTTTGGTGGAGTTAAGTCCTTGCCTCACCTCGCTGGGCTGCATTGCTGGGAACCGCGACTTTGCAAGCTACTCCGGCCCCTGTGCACTTCCGGCGGAAATCCTTCGTGCACAGCCAAGCCTGGGTCCACGGCACTCTAACCTGCATCGCACGACTTTCTAAGTTGGTCTCCGGCGACGTGGGACTCCTTTGTGCAACTTCGGCGAGCACCGTTTCACGCATCCTCGTAGTGCCTGTTTCTGGCACTTCTCCAGGTGCTACCTGCTTCAGTGAGGGCTCTTTGTCTTGCTCGACGTCCCCTCTCTCTGCAGGTCCAATTTGCGACCTTCTGGTCCCTCCTGGGCCCCAGCAGCGTCCAAAAACGCCAAACGCACGATTTGCGTGTAGCAAGGCTTGTTGGCGTCCATCCGGCGGGAAAACACTTCTGCACGACTCTCCAAGGCGTGGGAGATCCATCCTCCAAAGGGGAAGTCTCTAGCCCTTGTCGTTCCTGCAGTATTCACACTTCTTCACCCTAGTAAGAGCTTCTTTGCACCAACCGCTGGCATTTCTTGGGCATCTGCCCATCTCCGAGTTGCTTGTGACTTTTGGACTTGGTCCCCTTGTTCCACAGGTACCCTCAGTCAGGAATCCATCGTTGTTGCATTGCTGATTTGTGTCTTCCTTGCATTTTCCCTCTAACACGACTATTTTGTCCTTAGGGGAACTTTAGTGTACTTTGCACTCACTTTTCAGGGTCTTGGGGAGGGTTATTTTTCTAACTCTCACTATTTTCTAATAGTCCCAGCGACCCTCTACAAGGTCACATAGGTTTGGGGTCCATTCGTGGTTCGCATTCCACTTTTGGAGTATATGGTTTGTGTTGCCCCTATCCCTATGTTTCCCCATTGCATCCTATTGTAACTATACATTGTTTGCACTGTTTTCTAAGACTATACTGCATATTTTTGCTATTGTGTATATATATCTTGTGTATATTTCCTATCCTCTCACTGAGGGTACACTCTAAGATACTTTGGCATATTGTCATAAAAATAAAGTACCTTTATTTTTAGTATAACTGTGTATTGTGTTTTCTTATGATATTGTGCATATGACACTAAGTGGTACTGTAGTAGCTTCACACGTCTCCTAGTTCAGCCTAAGCTGCTCTGCTAAGCTACCATTATCTATCAGCCTAAGCTGCTAGACACCCTATACACTAATAAGGGATAACTGGGCCTGGTGCAAGGTGCAAGTACCCCTTGGTACTCACTACAAGCCAGTCCAGCCTCCTACATTGGTTGTGCAGTGGTGGGATAAGTGCTTGAGACTACTTACCACTCTTGTCATTGTACTTTTCATGAGAGAAAAATATACAAAACAAGGTCAGTGTATATACACATAGCCAAAAAGTTTTGCATTTCCTCTTTTCACTCTTTTCTAAGTGCTGAAAAGTACTTCTAAACTTTCAAAAAGTTCTTAAAAGTTTAAAAAGTTTTTTTCTGTCTTTCCAAAAAGTTCTGAAAACTTTTTTCTCTTTGTCTATCACTTTAACTCTCTCAAAAAATGTCTGGCACAGGCCAAAATGTTGAACTGTCCAAACTTGCATATGATCACCTTAGCTGGAAAGGAGCAAGGAGTCTCTGCATAGAGAGAGGTTTGAGTGTAGGGAAGAATCCTTCTTTAGAACTGTTAATTAATATGCTTAGAGTACAGGATAAGGCCATAAGTGCCCAATCTGTAGAAAAAGTAGCTAATGGTTCTCAATCTGATCCAGGGACTCCCCCAGGAAAAGGTTCAGGAAAGAAACTTCTCAGCCTGCCCATTACTAGACAGTCTAGCATAGTTGGTACAGAGGTTGAATCACACCATACTAATGGTGTGCTCTCACATTATACTGGTAGCCAAGCTGTTAGGGTGCCCTCTGTAAGGGACAGGTCTCCTTCTGTTCATTCCCATCATACCTCTGTATCTAGAAATGTCCCTCCCACCCACCCTGATGACAGATTGTTAGAAAGGGAGCTCAATAGATTGAGAGTGGAACAAACCAGACTGAAGCTCAAGAAGCAACAGCTGGATTTGGATAGACAGTCTTTAGAAGTAGAGAGGGAAAGACAGAAGTTGGGTTTAGAAACCCATGGTGGCAGCAGCAGTATTCCCCATAGTCATCCTGCAAAAGAGCATGATTCCAGGAATCTGCACAAGATAGTTCCCCCTTATAAGGAGGGGGATGACATTAACAAGTGGTTTGCTGCACTTGAGAGGGCCTGTGCGGTACAGGATGTCCCTCAAAAGCAGTGGGCTGCTATCCTATGGCTATCATTTACTGGAAAAGGTAGGGATAGGCTCCTTACTGTAAAAGAAAATGATGCTAATAATTTCCAAGTTCTTAAGAATGCACTCCTGGATGGTTATGGCTTAACCACTGAACAGTACAGGATAAAGTTCAGAGAGACCAAAAAGGAGTCTTCACAAGACTGGGTTGATTTCATTGACCAGGCAGTGAAGGCCTTGGAGGGGTGGTTACATGGCAGTAAAGTTACTGATTATGACAGCCTGTATAACTTGATCCTGAGAGAGCATATTCTTAATAATTGTGTGTCTGATTTGTTGCACCAGTACTTGGTGGACTCTGATCTGACCTCTCCCCAAGAATTGGGAAAGAAGGCAGACAAATGGGTCAGAACAAGAGTGAACAGAAAAGTTCATACAGGGGGTGACAAAGATGGCAACAAAAAGAAGGATGGTAAGTCTTCTGACAAGGGTGGGGACAAATCTAAAAATGAGTCTTCATCAGGCCCACAAAAACACTCTGGTGGGGGTGGTGGGTCCAAATCCTCCTTTAATCAGAACAAGGAAAAGAAACCATGGTGCTATTTATGTAAGATAAAAGGCCATTGGACAACAGATCCCAGTTGTCCAAAGAAAGGCACCACAGCTCCTACCACTACAACCCCTACTGCTACACCTAGTGTCCCTACTAATAGCAGTGGTGGTGGGAGCAAACCTACTAATAGCCAATCCAAGGGAGTAGCTGGGCTCACTTTTGGTAATTTAGTTGGGGTTGGTCTAATTAGGGAGACCACAGAGGCTACTTTAGTCTCTGAAGGGGCTATTGACTTAGCCACTTTGGTTGCTTGCCCCCATAACTTGGAGAAGTACAAGCAACTAACCCTAATAAATGGTGTTGAGGTCCAGGCCTACAGGGACACAGGTGCCAGTGTCACAATGGTGATTGAGAAACTGGTGCACCCTGAACAACACATACTTGGACACCAGTACCAAGTAACCGATGCTCACAACATAACACAAAGCCACCCCATGGCTGTTGTAAATCTCAACTGGGGGGGGGTATCTGGTCCAAAGAAAGTTGTGGTAGCTTCAGATTTACCTGTAGACTGTCTATTAGGGAATGATTTGGAGACATCAGCTTGGTCAGATGTGGAGTTGGAGGCCCATGCAGCAATGCTGGGCATCCCAGGGCATATTTTTGCTTTGACAAGGGCTCAGGCCAAAAAGCAAAAAGGACAGGGAAGCTTGGATCCTGGAACAATGGACCAAGTGCTCCCTAAAGCTAGGGTTAGTAGAAGCAAACCACTTCCTACTATCCCTCCCTCTACAGTGGATTCAACTTCTGAGGAAGAAGAATTCCCTCCCTGTGCAGAACCTACACCAGAGGAGCTGGAAGCAGACACTGCTGAGCTTTTGGGTGAAGGGGGGCCTGCCAGAGAGGAGCTGAGTGTGGCACAGCAAACCTGTCCCATATTAGAGGGTCTCAGACAGCAAGCTGTCAAACAGGCTAATGGGGATGTCAGTGACTCTCACAGAGTTTACTGGGAGGACAACCTCTTGTACACTGAGCATAGGGATCCTAAACCTGGAGCTGCCAGGAGATTAGTGATTCCTCAGGAGTACAGAAAGTTCCTCCTAACACTGGCACATGACATTCCCTTAGCTGGGCACCTGGGTCAAATGAAAACTTGGGACAGATTGGTACCATTGTTTCATTGGCCTAGGATGTCTGAGGACACAAAGGAATTTTGTAAGTCCTGTGAAACCTGTCAAGCCAGTGGCAAGACAGGTGGCACTCCAAAGGCACCCCTTATCCCACTGCCTGTGGTTGGGGTTCCCTTTGAAAGGGTAGGGGTTGACATAGTTGGCCCCCTTGACCCTCCTACTGCTTCAGGCAATAGGTTTATCTTAGTGGTAGTGGACCATGCCACAAGATATCCTGAAGCTATTCCTTTAAGGACCACTACAGCTCCTGCAGTGGCAAAGGCCCTCCTGGGAATATTTTCCAGGGTGGGCTTCCCAAAGGAAGTAGTATCAGACAGAGGAAGCAATTTCATGTCTGCATACTTAAAGGCCATGTGGAAGGAGTGTGGTGTAACTTACAAGTTCACAACACCCTATCATCCACAAACAAATGGACTGGTAGAGAGATTTAATAAAACTCTCAAAGGCATGATTATGGGACTCCCTGAAAAACTCCGCAGGAGATGGGATATCCTTCTACCATGCCTCCTTTTTGCCTACAGGGAGGTACCACAAAAAGGAGTGGGCTTCAGCCCCTTTGAACTTCTTTTTGGACACCCTGTTAGGGGTCCACTCACACTTGTAAAGGAGGGTTGGGAACAACCTTTAAAAGCTCCTAAACAGGATATTGTGGATTATGTACTTGGCCTCAGATCAAGGATGGCTGAGTACATGAAAAAGGCCAGTAAAAACCTTCAGGCCAGCCAAGAGCTCCAGAAGCAATGGCATGATCAGAAGGCTGTTTTGGTTCAGTACCAACCAGGGCAGAAAGTGTGGGTCTTGGAGCCTGTGGCCCCAAGAGCACTCCAAGATAAATGGAGTGGACCCCACACAATTGTTGAAAAGAAGGGTGAAGTCACCTACTTGGTTGACTTAGGCACTGCCAGGAGTCCCCTTAGGGTGCTCCATGTCAACCGCCTGAAACCCTACTATGACAGGGCTGATCTCACCCTGCTCATGGCAACAGATGAGGGACAGGAAGAAGACAGTGATCCTCTACCTGATCTCTTCTCTTCCACAGAACAAGATGCTCTTGTGGAAGGTGTAGTTTTGGCTGATTGTCTTACTGCTGAGCAGAAAGATAATTGCATAAATCTCCTAGGACAATTTTCAGAACTCTTCTCCATTGTGCCAGGCACCACTTCTTGGTGTGAGCACACTATAGATACTGGAGACAGTTTACCTGTCAAAAGTAAGATCTATAGGCAGCCTGACCATGTCAGGGACTGCATAAAGCAAGAAGTTCAGAAAATGTTGGAACTAGGAGTGGTTGAGCACTCTGACAGTCCATGGGCTTCTCCTGTGGTACTGGTACCAAAACCCAATTCTAAAGATGGAAAGAAGGAAATGAGGTTTTGTGTAGACTATAGAGGTCTCAACTTGGTAACCAAAACTGATGCTCACCCTATACCCAGGGCAGATGAGCTCATAGATACACTGGCATCTGCCAAGTATCTAAGCACTTTTGACTTGACTGCAGGGTATTGGCAGATCAAATTGTCAGAAGATGCTAAACCTAAGACTGCATTTTCTACCATTGGAGGACATTACCAGTTTACTGTAATGCCTTTTGGTTTGAAAAATGCACCTGCCACTTTTCAGAGGATGGTGAACACAGTCCTGCAAGGGCTGGAAGCTTTCAGTGCAGCATATTTGGATGATATAGCTGTCTTTAGCTCCAGCTGGGATGATCACCTGGTCCACCTTTGGAAAGTTTTGGAGGCCCTGCAAAAGGCAGGCCTCACTATCAAGGCTTCAAAGTGCCAGATAGGGCAGGGTAAGGTGGTTTATCTGGGACACCTTGTTGGTGGGGAACAGATTGCACCACTTCAGGGGAAAATCCAAACTATTATTGATTGGGTTCCCCCTACCACTCAGACTCAGGTGAGAGCCTTCCTAGGCCTCACTGGGTATTACAGGAGGTTCATTAAGAACTATGGCTCCATTGCAGCCCCTCTTAATGACCTCACATCCAAGAAAATGCCTAAAAAGGTATTATGGACAGCAAACTGTCAGAAAGCTTTTGAGGAGCTGAAGCAGGCCATGTGCTCTGCACCTGTCCTGAAAAGCCCTTGTTACTCTAAAGAATTCTATGTCCAAACTGATGCATCTGAATTAGGAGTAGGGGCAGTCCTATCACAACTTAATTCTGAGGGCCAGGATCAACCTGTTGCTTTTATTAGTAGAAGGTTGACCCCTAGAGAAAAGCGTTGGTCTGCCATAGAGAGGGAGGCCTTTGCTGTGGTCTGGGCTCTGAAGAAGTTGAGGCCATACCTGTTTGGCACTCACTTCATTGTTCAGACAGACCACAAACCTCTACTTTGGCTAAAACAAATGAAAGGTGAAAATCCTAAATTGTTGAGGTGGTCCATATCCCTACAGGGAATGGACTATACAGTGGAACATAGACCTGGGAGTAGCCACTCCAATGCAGATGGACTCTCCAGATATTTCCACTTAGACAATGAAGACTCATCAGGTAATGGCTAGTCTTATTGTCCTTCGTTTGGGGGGGGGTTGTGTAGGAAAGTACCATCTTGCCTGGCATGTTACCCCCATTTTTCACTGTATATATGTTGTTTTAGTTGTATGTGTCACTGGGACCCTGGTAACCCAGGGCCCCAGTGCTCATAAGTGTGCCTGAATGTGTTACCTGTGTAGTGACTAACTGTCTCACTGAGGCTCTGCTAATCAGAACCTCAGTGGTTATGCTCTCTCATTTCTTTCTAAATTGTCACTAACAGGCTAGTGACCAATTTTACCAATTTACATTGGCTTACTGGAACACCCTTATAATTCCCTAGTATATGGTACTGAGGTACCCAGGGTATTGGGGTTCCAGGAGATCCCTATGGGCTGCAGCATTTCTTTTGCCACCCATAGGGAGCTCTGACAATTCTTACATAGGCCTGCCACTGCAGCCTGAGTGAAATAACGTCCACGTTATTTCACAGCCATTTTACACTGCACTTAAGTAACTTATAAGTCACCTATATGTCTAACCTTTACCTGGTAAAGGTTAGGTGCAAAGTTACTTAGTGTGAGGGCACCCTGGCACTAGCCAAGGTGCCCCCACATTGTTCAGAGCCAATTCACTGAACTTTGTGAGTGCGGGGACACCATTACACGCGTGCACTACATATAGGTCACTACCTATATGTAGCTTCACCATGGTAACTCCGAATATGGCCATGTAACATGTCTATGATCATGGAATTGCCCCCTCTATGCCATCCTGGCATTGTTGGTACAATTCCATGATCCCAGTGGTCTGTAGCACAGACCCTGGTACTGCCAGACTGCCCTTCCTGGGGTTTCACTGCAGCTGCTGCTGCTGCCAACCCCTCAGACAGGCAGCTGCCCTCCTGGGGTCCAGCCAGGCCTGGCCCAGGATGGCAGAACAAAGAACTTCCTCTGAGAGAGGGTGTGACACCCTCTCCCTTTGGAAAATGGTGTGAAGGCAGGGGAGGAGTAGCCTCCCCCAGCCTCTGGAAATGCTTTGTTGGGCACAGATGTGCCCAATTCTGCATAAGCCAGTCTACACCGGTTCAGGGACCCCTTAGCCCCTGCTCTGGCGCGAAACTGGACAAAGGAAAGGGGAGTGACCACTCCCCTGACCTGCACCTCCCCTGGGAGGTGTCCAGAGCTCCTCCAGTGTGCTCCAGACCTCTGCCATCTTGGAAACAGAGGTGCTGCTGGCACACTGGACTGCTCTGAGTGGCCAGTGCCACCAGGTGACGTCAGAGACTCCTTGTGATAGGCTCCTTCAGGTGTTAGTAGCCTTTCCTCTCTCCTAGGTAGCCAAACCCTCTTTTCTGGCTATTTAGGGTCTCTGTCTCTGGGGAAACTTTAGATAACGAATGCATGAGCTCAGCCGAGTTCCTCTGCATCTCCCTCTTCACCTTCTGATAAGGAATCGACCGCTGACCGCGCTGGAAGCCTGCAAACCTGCAACATAGTAGCAAAGACGACTACTGCAACTCTGTAACGCTGATCCTGCCGCCTTCTCGACTGTTTTCCTGCTTGTGCATGCTGTGGGGGTAGTCTGCCTCCTCTCTGCACCAGAAGCTCCGAAGAAATCTCCCGTGGGTCGACGGAATCTTCCCCCTGCAACCGCAGGCACCAAAAAGCTGCATTACCGGTCCCTTGGGTCTCCTCTCAGCACGACGAGCGAGGTCCCTCGAATCCAGCGACACCGTCCAAGTGACCCCCACAGTCCAGTGACTCTTCAGCCCAAGTTTGGTGGAGGTAAGTCCTTGCCTCACCTCGCTGGGCTGCATTGCTGGGAACCGCAACTTTGCAAGCTACTCCGGCCCCTGTGCACTTCCGGCGGAAATCCTTCGTGCACAGCCAAGCCTGGGTCCACGGCACTCTAACCTGCATCGCACGACTTTCTAAGTTGGTCTCCGGCGACGTGGGACTCCTTTGTGCAACTTCGGCGAGCACCGTTTCACGCATCCTCGTAGTGCCTGTTTCTGGCACTTCTCCAGGTGCTACCTGCTTCAGTGAGGGCTCTTTGTCTTGCTCGACGTCCCCTCTCTCTGCAGGTCCAATTTGCGACCTCCTGGTCCCTCCTGGGCCCCAGCAGCGTCCAAAAACGCCAAACGCACGATTTGCGTGTAGCAAGGCTTGTTGGCGTCCATCCGGCGGGAAAACACTTCTGCACAACTCTCCAAGGCGTGGGGGATCCATCCTCCAAAGGGGAAGTCTCTAGCCCTTGTCGTTCCTGCAGTATTCACAGTTCTTCACCCTAGTAAGAGCTTCTTTGCACCAACCGCTGGCATTTCTTGGGCATCTGCCCATCTCCGAGTTGCTTGTGACTTTTGGACTTGGTCCCCTTGTTCCACAGGTACCCTCAGTCAGGAATCCATCGTTGTTGCATTGCTGATTTGTGTCTTCCTTGCATTTTCCCTCTAACACGACTATTTTGTCCTTAGGGGAACTTTAGTGTACTTTGCACTCACTTTTCAGGGTCTTGGGGAGGGTTATTTTTCTAACTCTCACTATTTTCTAATAGTCCCAGCGACCCTCTACAAGGTCACATAGGTTTGGGGTCCATTCGTGGTTCGCATTCCACTTTTGGAGTATATGGTTTGTGTTGCCCCTATCCCTATGTTTCCCCATTGCATCCTATTGTAACTATACATTGTTTGCACTGTTTTCTAAGACTATACTGCATATTTTTGCTATTGTGTATATATATCTTGTGTATATTTCCTATCCTCTCACTGAGGGTACACTCTAAGATACTTTGGCATATTGTCATAAAAATAAAGTACCTTTATTTTTAGTATAACTGTGTATTGTGTTTTCTTATGATATTGTGCATATGACACTAAGTGGTACTGTAGTAGCTTCACACGTCTCCTAGTTCAGCCTAAGCTGCTCTGCTAAGCTACCATTATCTATCAGCCTAAGCTGCTAGACACCCTATACACTAATAAGGGATAACTGGGCCTGGTGCAAGGTGCAAGTACCCCTTGGTACTCACTACAAGCCAGTCCAGCCTCCTACACTATAAAATGTAGATTGTAAGTAGGCTCCAATATATTTTAGTCGTGGTGTCAATGATCAATAAAAACTATCAATAGGCTCCAGTTCACGTTTTGTAATCACCACGACAAATTAAAGGGGCACTTATTTTAGTGTCCCTGTAAACATGTGTTTAAAAGCCCATCGTGGCACAGACTCAGAGAGTTCTTCATGCAGTCGAGCATCCGCCCCACGTCTGTGCTTGTGCACTATACTGAGGAGAGCAGTGGATAATTGTATTTTAATTAAGAAAACCCAATAAAATATTCCAATTTGTTAATAGCATTTTAATGGTCTCTCTAGGAGCCGCCTGCAAGTAACAGAAAAAGTCTTGTTTGCAGTTTTGGAAGACTAAGCACTCCTTTGATTCCTCTAAAAAGGCACTGGAAGAATTACACGTTTTCTTAACTGCTCTCTCAGGATACCTAATGAACAGAAAAGAAAGTCTGGGTCAGTTTTTTTTAAATCATATTTTAAAATTGAATCCTTCTTGCTTGTCTGAAGCTGTTCTGATGCAACCAATCAAACCATGGACACATATCAGCTAATGCAAAGTGCTCTTAACCTTACTGGATGCCGCTATGGAAAACACGAGAAAGTAAGCAAAGAATGAGATGCAGGCGCACTGTGAACATAGAAATTAGGTGATAGCATAACGCTGATTTCCACATCTTTATTGCAGTTGCATGAAGATCAGGGTCTATGATGTGTAGGTGCAGCGCACATTCAGGACTGTGCGCAGTGCAGGGAAATAGCCAGCATGCAAAAGGTCCATGTCTGGAGGAGATGACCAGTGCAGGGACTGCGCCATACATATACCAACATCACACCCAGAAGCGGCACTCGCCAAAGGGCATATATTCAGCATCTCAAAGACCTGCTCGTTGCAAGAACAGTACAACGCTTTTTAGCAAAATAAATGTTATTCATAGGGATGTATCCAACCACAAAGTTCATTAGGACAGTGCATGCACATACTCGCCACGCATCCTCCACTCTACAGAGAGGACCAGCACTGAAACAGACACCCATCACATAGCATCACTTTACTAATGATAGGTGTATATCAGTACACCACCTCTTTACACGGAAGAAATGGTTAGAATAGGCAGGTATCTCTAAGGATTCCAAAAGAAGGGATGCTGTGAGTTCCTAACAATTAGTGCTTGTGGTAATAGGACTGCAGTGGAAAGTTTGTCTCTCTAAGCCCCCTTCACGCTTCGGATAGATGTGAATGAGCATTCACATCGAGCTTGTCTAGGTACAGTACAACACGATCATCACACATTAAGGGGCATATTTATACTCTGCTTGCGCCGAATGTGCGTCAAAAATTTTGACGCACATTCGGCGCAAACCCTGCCCCATATTTATACTTTGACGCCCGACCCCGCGGATGTCAAAATCCCACCATGTGCGTCATTTTTTGGAAGGGGGATCCTGCCTTGCGTTAATGATATGCAAGGTAGGCGTTCCCTTCTAAAAAATGACTTTAAGACCTGTGCGCCTTACTTATACTCTGGCATCATTTTGACGCACAGGAGGGGGTGGGCCTTAAAAAACAGTGCACAGCCTGATGGGCGCCGTTTTTTAACACCTGGTCAGGGCAGGCGTTAAGGGACCTGTGGGCTCGGAAGGAGCCCAGAGGTGCCCTCCCCTGCCCCCAGGGACACCCCCTGCCACCCTCGCCCACCCCAGGAGGACACCCAAGGATGGAGGGACCCATCCCAGGGAAGTTGAGGTAAGTTGGGGTAAGTATTTTTTTTCGTTTTTTTTAAGTGGCATTGGGGGGCCAGATTTGGGCCCCCCTACATGCCACTATGCCCAATGACCATGCCCACGGGACATAAGTCCCGTGGGCATGGCCATTGGGCAAGGGGGCATGACTCCTGTCTTTGCTAAGACAGGAGTCATGTCAATGGAGGTTGGGCGTAAAAAAAAATGGCGCAATTCCAGTTTGAGGCCTGATTTTTGCCTCAGACCTGACGTGCACCATTTTTTGACGCACAACCCCCATTTTCCCATACGGCGGCGCTGCCTGGTGTGAGTCATTTTTTTTACGCAGCCAGTCCGCAGCGCCCGCTAACGTCATTCCATAAATAAGGCGCCCGCATGGCACGTTGGAATGGTGTTAGCCGGCGGTAAAAACTTTGACGCACAACTGCGTTGGCGCAGTTGTGAGTCAAAAAGTATAAATATGGCCCTAAGGATCTAAATATTGAGGATGATCTGATTGGCTGATTTTTGTTGAGGTGACCATTACTCGTTGATAAGCACCAATCTCTACATCCCAGAAAAAGGTGTCTGGGGGAATATAAGAGAATTCTGGGGAGCATTCACTGACCGTAAAGAGGATTGGGTAGGTTCTAAAGGGGCAGATACTGCACTAAGAGCTAACAAAAAGTGCTCATTTTGGTCATGAATGATCCCAATCCAAGTACAGGAATCTGGATCCAGTTCCAAACATTTTTTGAATTACATTTTTTAAAATGGGATTTTTGATAATCGTGAAAAAAAGAAAAAAAAGAACTGTGAGACTATGTGTAATCAAAGAGCATCTGCAGTAAGCACTGTGCACAGAAGGGCAAGTGCAGGGCCTGGCCGCAGCCCTCTCACGATGCCTAGAGCCTGCTCCCCAAAGCTGAAGACCATCTGTAGAGAGAGCTCAGAAGGGCAGGGGCTGGTGCAGCTCCTTTGTTCCAGGCAAGGTGCTCTCTCATAGCCCACTGCACACATCCTTAAGGCCACGAGGATAGCAAAGGACCTCATGCTAAAACCTATATGTGCATGGTCAAACCCCATGCACTGTGGCTTCAGTGGCAAGGGGGTTACTGCAGAGCCTGGCTTCATGGAAAGATCTGTGCATAGAGCTTCCTGCACAGGACTAACGACCTGGCTGTAAGCCATGTTCTGTGGCTTCTGTGGCACAGAGGATGGCGCAAGGCCTGGTTGTGGGTAAGGTGATATACCTAGATCCCATTGCGAATGACACATCAGTATGCACAGTACACTCTACCAACATGGAGGCTTAATGCAATATATCAAAAAAGCTTCAAAAATTCAGTGAAATAAATGATTTAAAAGTAAAGTATGATTAATGTTGCTTACTAGATATTAATATTTGTTTTGCAAAACAAAGACATTTGCAGAGAAAAACAGTTAAAGTGATGTCACTGTTATGATTTACAATCAAACATTTCCTGTTTGCCATTCATGGCTATTGCTCATAACCTCACCCTTTCTGCCATTAATGACATCACAAATGACAATAACGTTGACACCACTGGTGACATCACAAATGACCTTACCATTGATATCATTGATGACATTACTATTGATACACAATTGTTTGTTTGCTTATTTGTTTTGTATTCACTGATGTTGGTTGGTTATTCATAGTTATTTATTCTAAAATATCCCTTGAGAGGTTGCATGCAGTGCCATCTCATATTAAATTACTTGCAGGACTACATCTGCTCCTTCCAAAGCACATGCACTGAAGCAGGGGAGACACAAAGGGTTGTATTACAGAAAGTGCCCTGGGGGTGCAACAAGCATGTGCGCCTGCTTTGTGTGTCCAAAGGACACTTTGGTATTACAGAAGGGTTTGCAGACGCTTGTGCGGCCCCTACTATAATACCGAGAGTGTGGGCACACATGTTTGCAAGCACTATCTCAAGAGGGCATTCCCAAATTTGTATGATGGTGTGACCCGATGAAAATGAGGGAATCTGTTTGCCTCTGCGCCTGCAGCATATTATGGACAAAGGCAAAGAAGCTGGTCAGGAAGTGCACCACATAAAGGTTGCACACTGTCAGTGTGCCCCCTGAGGGCAGTGCTCTGGAGGAAGAAAGAGGGTCCCTTGCAGGAGGTGTAGTCACTCACTGCACTCTTCTTTAAAGGGATCTCTAATCCCTCCTCAGAGAGCAGGTGGGTTGCCACCTGCACTTTGAAACACAGAGCGGCTGTGAAGCAGTTGTTCCTTATTTCACTTGAATGCGTTACCCCCAGGACAGCATGAGCTTATGGCTGCCCTGAGGACATTGCAATCACTGTAATATGGCACACTTTCCCTGTTTGTGCACTGTGCACCTATTTAAAGGTGCGCCAGGCGCAAACAGGAACAATGCACCGTATGTGTAATAAGGGCCAAAGTGCATCATCTGTCTTCTTGCCGCCAGTGAAGTCAATCCTTTCCATCACACCAAATACCGCAGAAATCAAGACAGACTTCTATGCTATTGCCAACTATCCATACAACCTTTGTGCCCTTAACAGCAAGCGTAGCACATTGGTTCCACTTGACACAGACAGACATATACAGAAACAGCAAACATACAATACAATACATGTACAGGCATTCTTTCAGGCCATCACTAATGTTGTCACCAACTATTTAGACAGGACACATGACTCATACATAATTAGGCACAGTACTATCAAGCAACGCTTTAAAAGTGGGGTGTACAGATAAAGTCTACTAGTAGGTATGTAAGACACACATTGCCTTGAAAACCCACGAGTGGCCAAAAGGACAAAAACAAGATATAATCTTTACTGATCCTCCTACCATAGGTGACCATGGTTACACCTTGAGATCACAGTTGATGACAACTTTGGCAATCCAACAGAAGAATTTTACAAAACGGGACCCAGTGGAACACATTGCATCAATGAACATTGTTTTGGCATGGTCAAATCAAGGTTCTAATGTGAAGTCATGACTGAAGATCATCATGTCACAGACAAATATATCTGTGACATGAATGTATGTTGAACAGCACACAACCTATCTGTGCAATGCCGCTTGTGGAATAACCAGACAGCACCATGCAATCTCACGAGAACGACATCAGTACAGACGACAAGACTGGCACTAACTCACAAGATGGGCAGATAAGCAGGCATGAAATAATTCATAATTTCTACAATGGCTGTATGTCGGAACAACACATGATTTTGCAATACATGCCACTACTCTGCATTTTTTTTACAACAAATGTGTCTTAACCACGCATATATTTTCAACAACATGCCTTGGGGAAAGTGCTGGACTTTGGAGCGGTATAATTTACTATTCCAACTGCAGTATGCTCTACAGTAGGGAAAGTGTTGGACTTTGAATGCTGCTTTCCCCAAGGCATGTCACTGTAATAACATGCATGGTAAAGGAACGTGTGCTAAAGTCGCATTCGTTGTAATGGCCGGCCTCTAACAGCAGAGCTTAGTTTGGCTGTTAAGTCAAAGGCTGTTATTCTTCTACAATTGTGTAACAGAAACAGTGAACGTTGGCATATGCAGCTAGATCATTTGTGGCTCACACTGTGGAGCTGACTGCCCCTCTGCTGCAGCCTGCTTTTCTACGGTTGATGATGCTGTCCCTCTCCTCGCCTGAGACCCATTGGGTAATTGGATGGGTCAATGCTCTCCCATGCATCAGCTCACCACTGAGCTGATGTAATATTCCCTTGGGATTCAGCCATTTGGGCAGTGTTAGCTTTGATCTGTCAGGCATATCTATTGCCGCAGTGAGTGTGCTAATGTTCACACCTAAAGCCCTTTGGGACTTCTTAGCATCATTTGACTGGTCCTCAATTGCATCCTTTTTCGCAAGATGTCTGTATGGCTAGTAGACTTGAAGTGGATCCTGTATGAGCTTGAGAGACGTATTGCTCTGATGGACCTCATTGATGTCTATCAGTGTGTTGCTTAGCCCAGTAAGGAAAAATCCTATATATGTAAAGTGCCTACCATGGCAGTCAAGGTCACAAGGTATATTTGCATGTCCTGTAGATCTTCATAAAAAAAACTAATAGCCCAGCTTCCGCCCACATAGTTCTATGGTTCTAGCAATCAACTATCATGCTGTCAAAATGCAGGATATCATATTTTTTGTCAGAGAACACCATTTCAACAAGGGTTTTGGTAGCTGTATCTTTGAACGTGACAGGTGTGGTAATGAGCTGACCATCCATCTCACAAGCTCGTCATCTCTGTTGCTGTCTATGTATTCATGTGTTAATCAGCGGTGGCTCCTCTGTTAAGATGGAGGAGCGTCACTGCTCTGCTCTCTCAGCAGTGAAAACATGAAAAATAAACTAATAATAACACAGGTTATTATAATTGTATTTTTCCTTGCTGAGTCGAGTTAGGGGCTAGCGGGGCCAGGCCATCCTGCTGGACAGCAGCTGCAGCAAGGGGAGGAGTGGTGGCTACTGCCGCAAGTGTGCATGTTGGTTTGCCGGCCATCTTAGGATGGCCAAACCGACATGGCTACTTAGATCTCTCCACCTGAGAAGTGGTGCACAGCCGGTTGGAGACCAAGCAGAGGCTCCCAGGCCCTGAATGAGCATCAAAACAACCTGTTCAGGCGAATCACAACACTGCTCTCATTCTAGTAAATATTATTACCAGCATGAGAGCAGCATCTTGAATGGCATAGGAGACTGGGAGCCTTGCATGGACTACGGAAGTCGAGAGAAGAAGTGCAGAAGAGCACCGAGTCAGTGGCTGGCAGTTAAGTCCTTTTATATTTATTTGTGTTTTCTCCCCTGGAGTGTCCCCCTCTTCCGCTTGAGCTTCCCCACCACTTTTGTTTCACAGCAGTCGCTACTGGTATTAATGCTTCAGTGACTTCTTTTAGAGCAACATGATGTTCCCATCGTGATTGTGTGGCACGGGTACTTTCAGTGCCTGTGCAACATCAGTGTATTGTATCTCATCATCAGCTGGTGAGGTTGTACCAAGGAAACAGTGAAACAATGTGAAGAGCATTTATGTCGCACTATACAGATCATATTTGAGTGAATTCAATTTTAGAGATGTCCACATCTGAATGGCCGCTATGGGACAGGCATGGATATGGTCAATTTTGCAATGGCCAGTGTCCATGGCACATTCTACAGTATTAGACATATATACAGATGTTATTTCACTTTGCACCTGCACGGGAGAGGGATATGCCAATTGCAAGGGCTTTATCTCTGTTGTCCTGAAGGATATTTCTTCCCACAGATTCTTCACCATAATAATATCCTTAAGTGTCAGACTGCATATGGGAAATTTCTTCTCTAGCAGTAGCTTTACAGCATCACTAGATAGTGCCATACACAGCCAATCATGGCTTTGCCCATTCAGGAAGTGACAACAGTGGCAGTTCCAGTTTTTCTGCACCATACCGACAGGGGTCCAGAGCGCTTCTTGTGCATTCACTGAACTTCTCAAGGATTATAATGTTTCATCAACAGGCTAAGCCAAAAGTTACCTTTTAAAGTCTGTGAGTTCAAACTCTGTCAACTTTTCCTGAAAAAGATGTCCTGTCACATTCAGACTATCTGTATCTTTTTCCCAGGGCAGAGCCAGGATTTTTTACTTTAACCTTTGCACCTTTATGAACTGGAAGGCTTTCAGGGACTGGGAAGTCATGTTGTCCTGGGCGCTGGCTTGTAAAGAGATTTCCCAAACAGTCCAGCTCTCCATCTTTAGGTAAGTCTCCTGAAAGGAAGAGACCTTAGTGCTAGTGCTCTAAGCCCATACAAATTATATGTTAAGGTGGCTATACCCAATTGGCAAGTGCTGACTTACTTATAAAGCCATAGCATATGTTACCCAGGGTACCAAGGGCCTGTAAGACCGAGGCCCTCATTACGAGGCTGACGGTCTTCAAACTGTCAGCCTCGCAGATGTGGTCAGACCACTGACAAAGTGGTGGTCCGACTGAGACATTAGAACCGCAGCAAATGCGCCACAGTCAGACCCCTGGCACTGCCACATTTCTGCCTGCCGACAGCCTGGCAGTTCTGGCGGTCTCAGTCCTCCAGGGCAGTGCTGCCCTGGGGATTATGACCCCTCTCACCACCGGCGTTTACATGTCAGTTGCACCGCCATGTAAATGCTGGCAGAGACAGGGTGCCAGGGGCCCTAGTGCAGGGGGACCCTCCTGGACCGACCTGTCATGCAAATCACTGTCTGCTTACCCAGGGTACCAAGAACCTGTAAGACAGAGGCCCTCATCACGAGGTCCGTTGCGCAAATCACTCTCTGCTTTCTGAGGGTACCAAGGGCCTGTAAGACAGAGGCCCTCATTATGAGGCTGGCGGTCGCGGTCGTGGGCGGACTGCTACCAAAGTGGTGGTCCGACTGAAACATTACAACTGTGGTGAACGCACCACGGTTTTCAGACCACCAGCCTCACAATCGTGGTCAGACCAATGCCAAAGTAGCGACCTGACTACGACATTACAGCCGTGACGAATGCACCATGATCGGACCACCGGCACTGCCACGTTTCCCCCTGCCGACAGCACGACCTGATGCGCTAATCACTCTGCTTACCCAGGGTGCCAAGGCCCTCTAAAACAGAGGCCCTCATTTAAAGGTTGGCGGGCTTCAGACCGCCAGCCTCGCAGTCGCAGTCGGACTGCCGCCAAAGTAGCGGTCTGACTGTGACATTACCACTGTGGCGAACGCGCCAGTCAGGCCGCCGGCACTGCCACGTTTCTGCCTGCTGATAGCCTTGTGGTGCCAGCAGTCTCAATCCACCAGGGCAACGCTGCTCTGGGGATTATGACCCCTCTCACCACCGGCGTTTACATGGCGGTTGCATTGTCATGTAAATGCTGGAGGAGACAGGGTGCCGGGGGCCCCAGTGCGGGGGCCCCCCTGTCCAGACCCGTTGTGCAAATCACTGTCTGCTGTGCAGACAGTGATTTGCGCAATGGGTGCCTCTTGCACAGACGCACAACAGCATTGCTTCCTTTGGTGGTTATGCCCCTGCAACCTTAAGATAGGCTGTTCTTTTGGTACTGTGCAGTCATAGGTCACCATTTTTATTGATGCCTTCTTGTTGCGCTGGGACACTCATTTGTGGGATATGGTGGTGCAAATCCTTTAGTCCCTGTTAGAATAATGAATGTACAGTAATGTATTGAAGTAGAGTTTTTTTTCTCCTTAGCTCTGAAAGCATTTCCATCATGAATATTGGGCCCTGTTGTGCAAGTTCTTTTAGGGATCACTAGCACCAGTTATTACTGCAACTGAAAGGGTAGAGTGGGCTCTTCAATCCTTGCAGTTGTGGACTCTGAAAAATTCCAAAATTGAGTCTGCTTTAAGGATTGTAAATGATAACTTCACCTCGAAATAACAGGTTTGCTCTTCTCCAACCTTGGGCTTCCCTGCATCTTCATCTTTATTTGCAGCTCTAAAAATGAAGTGCCCTATATTGCTCCATACACTTCCCACAAAGTGGCTCCTGCGTGGATGCATTCTGACTCAGCTGGTCACCAGTCCTGCTTTATGCACTCACTCCAATTTAACTGATTTCAATCCTTCAGTAAGTGTGAGAGGGTGGCGTAGTACTGATTCTCATGACCGCTGATTGGGTGAAGAGGATTTGGTATGCCAGTCTGTGGGAACTCAGAATTCAGCCTCCCCTTGTTATCCTGGACAGACGAGATCTGATTTTTCAGTAGGCTGGCCAGGTCTTCCACCCCAGTCCTTAGACGCTTTGTCTGCATGCATGAAGTTTAGTGGTTGCAGTGAAAGGCCACTATTGTTAGTGGATGTCATCTTACTGTCCAAAAACTGGCCACCATATTTTTCTCTGTGGTTTGCTGGAACAAGCTTCTATTTTGGTGCCACACCGCCTGCTTAAACCTTTTTGATGCTGCCCGAATGACTTTTGCACTTTACATTTCTTTTGATCAGCACTGTAAAGTGTTTCACACCATGAAAGGATACTTTGCAGCACACCCTGTCATTTTATGGCTTCCTGAACAAGTTTCTCTTTTGAGCTCAACCTAGCATGGATTATTTGAATGGTTTACTCTTTATGTTAGGTATATGTTTCTACCCACACCTTCTGGTGTACCGTAGTGGAAGTTAAACATAGGGAGATACTTACTAAGGTTTCAAGCAATGCAGGGTGACCCCCAAAGTTGCAGTACTACATTGTGTGAAAGGGAGTGGCTGAACAGCACCATATTACTAAGGCATGGTGCTATTTTTCTCTTCCCTAGTGTTGGTACACTTTAGGCTACCTTGAGGAATCACACAAACCCCTACAGAATAGCGCAATGCTGTGTGTGATGCCAAGCATAGGTTTTCTATTAGAAGGTTACCTTTCCAGTTCTATTTGTGATGTATAGTACAGCAGCACACTTGTAGATTTGGAAAGATTTAGAGAAAAAATATTTCTCGAACATTACACCTGCCTTGAGAAGGTTTATTTTTAAAAGCAAATCCCTTTCTACCAAAGTTAGTAGCTAGGGATTTTGTCAAAATCTGTGGGTGGTTGCATGGGAAGGCCCATGTACCACACCACCCATTGTATATGCTTCTTTACTTTATTTTATTTTGGTACTACTTTCCAGCACAAAACAAGTTTTTTGCGCTGGAAAGTAAATTCTGATTCAACACTTTGCACCAGTTTTCCTCAATTTTAGTGACGTAAACCCAGTGCAAAGTGTCAGTAAATCTGTCCTTTAATTTTAATTTTCCTCCTGGTATCACTGTTTGAGGATGCAGAGCTGTCCTACTCTTTTCTTGACCTTTAAGACTACCTCATTGTGATAACTTTAGTCCTTAGGGCAGGAGAGATGGAAGTCCTTTCAGTATGACAATTACATACTGTCTACTACACAGATGTTCTGACCATATGTACTTGTCCTTCTTTTCTGGGAGAGATGGTGTGTACCTTCTAGATGGGCCAGACAATCACTCTTCCATCTTCCTTTCCCTCTACTCATCCTTCCAAGGAAAAGGATTGATTGAGAGTGGACCCTAGGTGAGCTGTCACCTGCTATGCTGCTTGGATGACAGTAAAGAGGGTGAGAGAGCAGCTTTTCATGGGCTTTGCTTGGGCTAAGAAAGTCAAGTGGTAACCAAGTACACGATTTGATGTGGTGTTCCCCTTTACAACAAAATCTTTTGTGCTGTGGAATAAAAGCCTCTGGGAGGCATTCATGTGCATGGAACAACGGCATGGAAGCTTCTTCTTCTCCGACAATAGGTGTCCTGGTGGTTGATATTTGCTGGATTACAGTTTGATCCAATTTACTTCTCTTTACCAAGCATTACCACATGATAGCCAAACCTCAGAATAATGGCTAATCATTAGGGCTGTGTTACATGATTTCCTTGGTTAGTCAGCACTACCTAGTCCCATCTGTGGTAAGAAATAGCCATCAGAAGAAAAAGTTATTTACATTTTGGAATGATATTTCTAGTGGATAACTTATCTTCTCATAGATTCCTCACTTATGTGCCTTCTCTTCTGCCATTGTGCCTTTCGTAGTTAAGTCGCTAAAGCACCAGTTCTTAACCAATTGACTCTTGTGGACTCCCATTGAATCATTACTAGAATCCAGGGGCCACTGGGCTAAGCAATTTGTACAATTTGAACATCAAACCAATACACAAAAATACAGAAACAAGTATACATCAAGCAATTATTGAAATATTTTATTTAATTCACAATCAAATAGAGAAAAATCAAAACTTAAATTTTAATATAATGTTTTGTGCTTTTTTAAATTTTGTTTTCAAATATTAACTATGAAGAGATAGGCCAAGTTCCAGCATAACGCTTTGTCTTTTTTGCTTCTAAAGCATGCTTACTTTTTCTTGCCACATCAATTGAGGCCTCCTATCATCTATACAATATTCGGTTTGTTGCACTTGGACTGCTCCAATGAATCAAGCTAAAGATATTAACTAGGGGGAAGATTTACTTAGATGTTCTGTTGGGGTTGCACCACTGCTGCAAAATCATGATTATTATTTATTACGCCTTTGTGTGGTTTTGCATTGTTTAGTAAACACAAAGTAACGCAACACAGTGCATAGGGCTTGTGTTGGGAAGATGTTCCATGGGTGGATTATGTGTATTCCTATAAATCAAACTATCATTTTGGCGCATTTTCAGATTTACAAACAAATACTGGAAAAAATCTTGTAAACCTACTTTCTGCAGCACACATAGAAAGAGGGAAATGCAGTTAAAAATTGTTTTGGGGCAGGAAGGCATAACTTCCCGCACAACAACAATTCTGCCTGTAAAGCAGGTGCCCTTGCACTCTGGTGCCTGGGTGCCTGCATTGGCACTGGACAGCACAGAGTGCAGCAGAGCTGTGAGGCACCAGAAATTCACCATATCATAGTTATAAGGCACATTTCTCCTGTATCCTGTTCACACAACGCAACAACTTCACTTGCTGCCTTGTGTTGTGTGAAAAAATAGTCAATCTGCCCCCTGGATTGTAGCCTCCAATTTCAAATTCCTTCACACTTAGAGAAAGTTTAAAATTTCTAATTCTGATTCTTTTTTTATATAAACTTTATTATTCTTAATATTGTTTAACTTTCTAAACGGTCACGAGCCCCATTCATTATTGATCTCAGGGGTCCACGAACCACAGGGTAAGAACCACTGCTCTAAATTATTCAACTGTCACCTGTGTTGTTTTATTGTCTGGTGTACCATTACCTTCTTCCAGTTCCTCTCCACAGAACTCAATTTGATGTTGCAAATGTAAGGTACAGATGTCAAATGCCAGGCGGTGCAGTACATAAGTTTCTGCAATCATGTCCTGAATGTGCAAAACTACAACCGGAGTCATGTGTCACCACCTGGCTGCATAGATGGTATCTATGTGAAATGTTACAGAAAGAATGTACTTTTTTCATGACTGACTCATTGATTCGTGAACAGGCTGTTCATACTCTGATACATTATATGACTGCACAGACAGCATTGTTGCTTTGTATACCTTGCAGTGACATGGACACATTAATTTCACTTGCGTGACTTATAACTGTCATAGAATGTAACATTTAACAAGGTTATGGCCTCTATGTTTAGGGTAAATAACATTTCTCCTGAATCCCACTTTCACTGAGGTATACATGTTCAATACAAGGATGAGATATTACGTTCGGAGGAAATGTAGCCTGCCCTGCATATGTTAGCATATGCAATAGCACATGGACGCAAGATCCCCATTTACACATATCACCTTTACAGCACTTTAGACCATATGTACAAAATATAGCAATTGCGATTTCCTGATGTACAAAACCTTATAAGTTTGAAATAGCGATTTGTAGTTGGCCGTTAATGGAATATTAATGAGGTAGGTTGCACTTTGTGACGCATTAGGAAGTGCAGCGCTACTTTTCTTGCGCCCCTTAGCGCTCCTCTAACGCCACTGTTGGGCCCTTTTTGCGTGGTCATCCCCAATCTTTTTGCCTCCTTCCTCCTAATATTACTGATGGCTTTAAGACTCTGAGCACTTTACCACTGCTAATCAGTGCTAAAGTGCATATGCTCTCTGTGTAAATTGTATTGTTGATTGGTTTATTCCTGATTGGCATATTTGCTTTACTAGTAAGTCCCTAGTAAAGTGTACTAGAGGTGTCTAGGGCCTGTAAATCAAATGCTACTAGTGGGCCTGCAGCACTGGTTGTGCCACCCACATTAGTAGCCCTGCAAACATGGCTCAGACCTGCCACTGCAGTGTCTGAGTGTGCAGTTTTAAACTGCCAATTCGACCTGGCAAGTGTACCCACTTGCAGGCCCAAACCTTCTCTTTTGGTACATAAAAGGCACCCCTAAGGTAGGTCCTAGGTAGCCTCATGGGTGAGTGCAGTGTATTTAAAAGTTGACATGTACTGGTGTGTTTTACATGTCCTAATAGTGAAATACTGCCAAATTCGTTTTTCACTGTTGCAAGGCCCATCTCCCTCATAGGTTAACATGGGGGGTGCCTGAAAATAACTTTAAAGTGCAGATTCCCTCTGAGGGCAGATAGGAATATGAAGTTTGGGGTCTCTGAACTCACAATTTAAAAATACATCTTTTAGTGAATTTGCTTTTTGGATTGTGAGTTTGAAAATGCCACTTTTAGAAAGTAGGCATTTTCTTGCTTAACCCATTTTGTGACTCTACCTGTTTGTGGATTCCCCGTCTGGGTCAGTTTGACATTTGGGCTGTTCACACCTCTCCTCTAGACAGTGACACAAAGGAGCTGGGGTGTAGCCTGCATATCTTGATGAGCCATCTGTGCTAGAGTAGAGGGAGGAGTGGTCACTTGCACCTGTAAGAACTGTGCCTGCCCTCACACAATGCAGTCTCCAACCCCCTGGTGTGTGTGTCTGGGGCCTGGCCTGGACAATGAAGGATCTTGCAAACACTTGAGACTTTGCTTTGAAATTTGCGAATTTGAAATGCAGAAAGGGGTATACAAGGAAGACCCAAAACCCCAGACTTTTCGAATCTTTCTGGAATCAAGATGAGCCTCTGCCAAGGAGGTGGAGTACTGCCCCTTTGCTGTGTTGCTTTGCAGGACTGGTCTGCAGTTGATGCTTCTGCCTGAAAAGAGTGTAAAGGGTGAACTTTGCTGTGTGTCCTGCTTGAGAAAGTTCTCCAAGGGCCTGGAGTAGAGCTTGCCTCCTGTTGGTAGTCTCAGGGCTGCCAAAGACTTCAGTTTCCTTGACCTGCAGCACTGGTGTGTTTTGTGCTGTTCAAGAGGAGAAACCACAGTGATGCTGCTAACTAAGCTACTGGCCTGCACCATGATCTGCAGACGCCGCACGGAGTCGCATTGCCCCGCTTTGCACCTGGACCCTAGTCTCACTGATGCCGTCCTCGGACGACTTCACTGAGCCGCTGCTCGCACTGTGACCTCTGGGGCCCACACTCCGACATTGCCTGCTCACACCACAGCGTGGGCATCCCGGACAGTGCAGCTCCTGCTGACACCGGTGCCATTGCCTGCACTGTGGCCTGTGGACACAGCTCATGAGGTACACAAAGCACTGTCCCGTCCCACACTGCAGCCCCGGTTCACTGACGCCAGCATCATCGACCCCAGTGTCATCATGCCACACCGCCCCACTTCAAACCACATCTGTGGTCTCACCGATGCCGCTGGACGACCGCCACCGAGCCGTTGCCTGTACGGTGACCTGTGAGCACCGCACGTCGCACCGTTCCGCTTTGCACCGCAGCCCCGATGCCACCCACGCCAGCGCTCCTGACTTAATCAGCCCAGACTTCGAAACGCAATGGGTGTTTTTTTAAGGGCCCTACGACTCCCGCACATACTCCGGAACCAACAATGCAACACCAGTGATGCAGCTCTCTGGAGCTCACTGTGAGGATCGCAACGCCCTGCATATCCAAGGTGCTGTTTGTGGGTCTTCCTGACACCGTAGCTGGCCCATGACGCCGCGGCCGACCTGAACTGTTGGTTTTGTTGATCATGATGCCGTGATAGGCCCAGGTAGAGCTATCAACTTCAAAGAACTGTGGGCCGTATTTATACTTTTTGTCACACAACTGCGCCAACGCAGTTGTGCGTCCAAAAATTTAACGCCGGCTAATGCCATTCCAAAGCGCCATGCGGGCGCCTTATTTATGGAATGACGTTAGCCGGCGGAGCTGACTGGTGTGCGTAAAAAAAAATGACCCACACCAGGCAGCGCCGGCGTAGCGGAAAATGGAGCTTGGGCGTCAAAGAATGGGGCAAGTCGGTCTGAGGCAAAAAATCTGCCTCAACCCGATTTGCGCCATTTTTTTTTTACTCCCACCCTCCATTGACATGACTCCTGTCTTAGCAAAGACAGGAGTCATGCCCCCTTGCCCAATGGCCATGCCCAGGGGACTTCTGTCCCCTAGGCATGGTCATTGGGCATAGTGGCATGTAGGGGGGCACAAATCAGGCCCCCCTATGCCACAAAAAAAAACACTTACCTGAACTTACCTTAAGTTCCCTAGGATGGGTCCCTCCATCCTTGGGCGTCCTCCTGGTGTGGGCAAGGGTGGCAGAGGGTGTCCCTGGGGGCATGGGAGGGCACCTCTGGGCTCCTTCCGAGCCCACAGGTCCCTTAACGCCTGCCCTGACCAGGCGCTAAAAAATTACGCTAAAGCGGCTGGACGTCATTTTTTTTGACCCGCCCACTCCCAGGCGTCATTTTTGCCCGGGAGTATAAATACGGCGCACATGCCTCGGAGTCATTTTTTATACGGGAACGCCTACCTTGCATATCATTAACGCAAGGAAGGTGTCCACGCTAAAAAATGACGCAAACTCCAAGATCTTTGGCGCTAGACGGGTCTAACGCCAAAGTATAAATATGGAGTTAGTTTTGCGTCGGATTTGCGTAAAAAAAAACGACGCAATTCCGGCGCAACTAGAGTATAAATATGCCCCTGTATTTTTAAGTTAAATCTTACAAAATTCAAATCTTTAGCACTGTAGGTTGGATTTTTATCGTTTGGTCTTGTCTTACACAGATAAACATTGGCTATTTTTCTAAAACTGGTGTGGTGTCCTTCTGTGGTGTTTTCAATGTTTTACTGTGTGCTATGTGCAAATGCTTTACACATTGCTTCTGAGATAAGCCTGACTGCTTGTGCCAAGCTACCCAGGGGGTGAGCAGGGGTTATCTGAGTGGTACCTCCCTTATTCTGACTACAGTGAGGGTCCCTACTTGTACAGGGCTCAAATCAACTGCCAACTAGAGACCTTGGGGCATATTTATACTCTGTTTGCGCCGGAATTGCGTCGTTTTTTTTAATGCAATTCTGACGCAAAACTAACTCCATATTTATACTTTGGCGGTAGACGCGTCTAGCGCCAAAGTCCATGGAGTTTGCGTCATTTTTTAGCGTGGACACCTACCGTGTGTTAATGGTGTGCAAGGTAGGCGTTCCCGCCTAAAAAATTGACTCCGAGGCATGTGCGCCGTATTTACACTCCCGGGCAGAATTCACGCCCGGGAGTAGGCGGGTCAAAAAAAATGACGTCCAGCCGCTTTTGCGTCGTTTTTTAGCGCCTGGTCAGGGCAGGCGTTAAGGGACCTGTGGGCTCGGAAGGAGCCCAGAGGTGCCCTCCCATGCGCCCAGGGACACCCCCTGTCACCCTTGCCCACCCCAGGAGGACACCCAAGGATGGAGGGACCCATCCCAGGGACATTAAGGTAAGTTCAGGTAAGTATTTTTATTTTATTTTTTTGTGGCATAGGGGGGCCTGATTTGTGCCCCCCTACATGCCACTATGCCCAATGACCATGCCCAGGGGACCGAAGTCCCCTGGGCATGGCCATTGGGCAAGGGGGCATGACTCCTGTCTTTGCTAAGACAGGAGTCATTTCAATGGGGGTTGGGAGTCGAAAAAAATGGCGCAAATCGGGTTTAGGCGAAAAATTTGCCTCAGCCTGACTTGCCCCATTTTTTGGCGCCCAAGCTCCATATTCCCCTACGCCGGCGCTGCCTGGTGTACGTCATTTTTTTTCACGCACACCAGGCAGCGCCGGCGGCTAACGCCGGCTAACGTCATTGAATAAATACGGCGCCCGCATGGCGCTTCAGAATGGCGTTAGCCGGTGCAAATTTTTTTGACGCAAAACTGCGTTAGCGCAGTTTTGTGTCAAAAAGTATAAATATGGCCCCTTGTTTCTAAAATTGGTTGTCAGCGGTGAGGATCCGACCTGCACTTGCGTTACATTGATTGGTGTACACTACTACCATATCGCAGACCACTAGATACCACATACTGTGTTTTCCTTTTTGTTCTCTGGGGTCCTCCTAGAGATATTGAGATATTTGTGGACTCTGTTTTTTTGGTTGTGAGACCTTTTGCAGAATGGAAGTCAACTTCTGGCACCTGGAGTACTACACGTTGAGGGAGTTAAAGGTTTTTTACAAGGAAAGGGGGCTGGCTGTGATGAGAAGGACCCGAGGGGGGTCTTTGAGACAGCCCTGTTTCAGTATGAGATGAAATGCTGGGAAGCAACTATACCAGATCGTTCTGAGGAGGGGGGCTACCCTGATGAGGAAGGCAGGGGCCCTGAAAGTGAACCAGAGAGAGAAGGATGGCTCCTAGCTCAGGTGCAGTGGATGAGAGAGCTGGATGAACAGTTCAAGAGAGCTGAGGCTAAGAGATCCTTAGCCAAGGAAAAAGATTGTGTGCAGCTCAGGAACTGAGGTGTGAAGAGCTCAAGCTGGAAGCCATGAGGGCTGAGTCCGGTTCAGATGGTGACAGCAAAAATCTTATGTCCAGTGCTGAAGAAGTGCACATGCTCAGAGACTTGGTGCCTGACCTGAAGAAAGGGGCTAACACACACCAGGAGGTTCAGGGGTATGAAGTAGCTCCAGTAGTGCACATGGTCCCTGAGGTGGATTGGGGAACTGGCATGGGGAGTCATATTCCTACAGATGGGAGGGACACTCTACTGGCTGTAGGTGAGAGTGACAGGAAGAGGGTTTTTCTCCAAGTAGAGGTCCTGGTTGTGGAGTGTGGAGACACCCCAGAAGCATGTGGGTTGAGTGACAGGGACAGTCAGGTGCTGTCTCACCAGTCTCAGGAGGGTGATGTGGGGTACTTGTTCAAGGCTGAATTACTGGATGGTTGGGTTAAGGGTAGTTTGGTTAACACGTGTGAGGGGAATTGTGATGTGATTGCTGGAGAGCATATGCCCAGCCCTGGTTTTCCAGAACTATGCCAATAACAGGTGAAGTGTGAGTTATCTGACCCCAGGGAACTTGCACTGGAGGCAGACCTCTGAGTGAATACCAGAGGGTCTGAAGAGGCATTTGGGGGGTGCTCCTGAAGGGAGTGGTCTAGGTATTTCCCAACCGGGTGAGGTGGGAAAGGATTGCAGTATCCCAGGTAGGTCCCTGTGTAGTGGGGTGAGTGAGGAATCCCATGTCCAGTCTCAGAGGAAAGGGAATGGGGTGGGCTGAGTCCCAGAGTACCCGAACTCCAGGTCCTGGAGGGTTCCATGAGTGAACGCCAGGAAGGGAGCCTAGCCTGTACCATAGGGCCATCTGCTGAGGAAGACACCCATAGTGTCAGGAGAACTTGGAGGGGGGGTGGCGGCTGTACCCAGCGTCCCACCAGTTATGGTGTCTGGCAGTACTACTCCCAGTGAGGTGGTGCAGAAGTCCAGACAGAGGTTTGAGAGGGGTTGCGGGCCCCAGTGGAGAACCTGGAGGGTCAGGGGTCAGCTCTGAAGTCAGAGCCCCCCAAGGAATGACCCAGTGATACCATTTCTGAGTTGGGGTGGACCCAGGCTCAGCCAGGTGGGCAAAAGTCAGGGAACCATCACCAGCCAGACTCTCATGTGGCCCTTAGGGAAGTTGTATATCTTGTGGGGGGTAGGTGTGCTCCCGAGGAAGTCCTGGCTTGTCAGGCAGTGGTCTAGACCGAGGGAGGTGACTCTGGTTTGGATGGTCAGGTTCAGAGAGTAGGCTCTGACCTGATGGGGTGTAGGTGTGCTCCCCAGGAAGTCCTGGCTTGCCAGGCAATGGTCCAGGCTGGGGGTACAGACCCTAGGCTGAAGGTTCAGGTGCAGGGGGGTAAAACCTGACCTGATGGGGGGGGTGGTTTGTCCAATCATCCCCCCTGGTGTGACTCCTACGGGTATTCTACATGGTGGGGGTGCAGAACCCTGGGGCAGGGGATGGAGAGACTCACCCCTGGCCCCAATTTAATTCAAGGGTAGAGACCTTGGATTGAAAGGCCAGGTTCAGGGTGTCCCCCTGACCTGGAGGGAGCGGCTACTGCTAACTGTGCCCCTACCATGTTAGATTATGGTGGGGTCACTCCTAGTGGGGGCTGCAGGAACCCAGAATGGCAGGGGGAGAGAAGTGTCATCTCTGACCCTGGTCCAAAGTGAGGGTACAGACCCCAGGTTGGAAGACCAGTTGCAGGTTAACATCCCTCCATTGGTGGGAGAATTGTGCAGGACTGCTTCTTTGAGCACCCTGACAATTATGGATTCGGGGGGTGTCACTTCTAGTGGAGGGAATGTCAGACCCCAGAGGGAAGGTTTGAGGGAAGTCTCGCCCCTGGCCCTAATCCAACCTGAAGGCACAGACCCTGGGTTGGAAGACCAGTTGGAGGTTAACGTCCCTGCACTGGTGGGAGGATTGTGCAGGACTGCTTCCACTGGCAGTTCTGGACTCGGGGTGCCGCTTCTAGGGATGGTACAGAGCCATGAGGGGAGAACCAGTGTCAGCCTGTCATCCCTAACCTGGTGAAAGGGAGAGTGGTAAAAGGGTGCTAGCCACCTGGGGCTACTGCCCCCGCTCTCCACAGTCACAGTGGTTGGAGAGCCTTGAACGGCCTGGGGCCTGGCTCTTATCCCTGACAGCTGTCAGTGGCCGCTGTGACTTGCTGTCCTAGTGGACAGAGTTGCCCCTGTGGCGGGGACAGGAGTCACACCCTGGGGCTGGAGTGGGCCACATCCCTGTGTTGGCCCTGGTGGTACTGTTTGCCCCCTGGGATACATCTGTGAGCAAAGTAAAGTTGGGTGCTGCAAAGATGGTATCCACAGGTTAGGAGGAGGGTTCCCCATGGCTTAGCCTGGTGGCCCCTGAGAGTATGGAGAAAGGGATCCAACTGGAGTCAGGAAGGTGTTGAACTGGAACATGCCCCTGCTGTTGTGGGCCAAGGTCCCAGTTCTATCGCCCCAATCAGGGAAGTCCATTAAGGTACTGATTGGTATCCCCTGGCTTTAAACTGGTGGGTGGTTGTGTTGCACCTGGCCCTTTTTGTAGGGTAATCCCCCAATCTGTTTGCCTGCTTCCTCCTAATTTTTCTGACCAGGTTATGTTGGCTTTAGGAATCTGGGCACTTTACCACTGCTGATCAGTGCTAAAGTGCATATGCTCTCTGTGTAAATTGTATTGTTGATTGTTTATTCCTGATTGCCATATCTGATTTAATAGGTAGTCCCTAGTAAAGTGCACTAGAGGTGCCTGGTGCCTGTAAATCAAATCCTACTAGTGGGCCTGCAGCACTGGTTGTGCCACCCACATTAGTAGCCCTGTAAACATGTCTCAGACCTGCCACTGCAGTGTCTGTGTATGCAGTTTTAAACTGCCAGTTCGGCCTGGCAAGTGTACCCAGCCGCTTGTGAGTGTCACAGAGCACCGTCCCATCCCGCACCGCTGGCTTGAGCCTACCGACGGCAGTGCTCCAGCAACAATGATGCTGCCTGCACTGTAACCTGGTGACACCGCATGCTGCACCTCCCCACTTCACATCACAGCCCTGGTCTAACCGATGCCGCTGGATGACCGTCACCGAGCCGCTGCCAGCACCGTGACCTGTAGGCACTGCACGTCACACCGTCCCTCTTTGCACCGCAGCCCCAACGCCATCCACACCAGCACTCCTGACTTCATCAGCCTGGAGTTTGATCCGCAATGCGCGTGATTTTAAGGGCCTGACAACTCCCACACCTACTCTGGAACCCACACTGCAACGCCAGCGACGCCGCTCTCCGGAGCTCACCACAAGGATCACTATGCCTTGAAAATCCAAGGTGCTGTTTGCGGGGTCTTCCCGACACCGAAGCTGGTCCGTGACGCCGTGGTCAGCCTGAGTTGTTGGTTTTGTTGATCACAACGCCATGATAGCCCAAGGTGGAGCTATTGACTTCAAGGAACTGTATTTTTAAGTTAAATCTTACAAAACTCATATCTTCAGCACTGTTTGTTGGATTTTTATCATTTCAGTCTTTTTTTACACAGATAAATACTGGCTATTTTTCTAAACTGGTGTGGTGTCCTGTAGTGTTTTCACTGTATTACTGTGTATTTTATGTGCTTTACACATTGCTTCTGAGATAAGCCTGACTGCTTGTGCCAAGCTACCAAGGGGTTAAGCAGGGGTTATCTGAGTGGGTATCTCCCTTATCCTGACAAGTGAGGGTCCCTTCTTGTACAGGGTTCAAACCGACTGCCAACTAGAGACCCCATTTCTAACAGCCACCATGTGTCCACTGAATCTAAGATACGATGCACCATGGCGCTAGTTAGGTAACTAGTGTCAAAATTTTTGACTCTAGTTCGGAGCTTTGTAGGATTAGCGTTAAAAAGGTTGATGATAATCCTGCAAAGCCCATTGAGACCCATTGTAAACAATGGTGTGCCTCCTTTTGCTCAGAAAAGGTGTTAAAAGTGCCAAAAAAATGACGCAAACAAGTTTCTTAGATTTCTTTGCACCATTTTTTTAGCCCCCGTAACGGAGGAACATACATGCATACATAGGGGCATATTTATACTCCGTTTGCGCCGAATTTGCGTCGTTTTTTTCGACGCAAATTCGACGCAAAACTAACTCCATATTTATACTTTGGCGTTAGACGCGTCTAGCGCCAAAGTTCATGGAATTAGCGTCATTTTTTGGCGTGAACACTTTCCTTGCGTTAATGAGATGCAAGGTAGGCGTTCCCGTCTTAAAAAATGACTCCCAGGCATGTGCGTGGTATTTATACTCCTGGGCAAAAATGACGCCCGGGAGTGGGCGGGGCAAAAAACCCAGCATTTGCGCCTCTTTTTAACGCCTGGGTCAGGGCAGGCGTTAAGGGACCTGTGGGCTCAGAATGAGTCCAGAGGTGCCCTCCCCTGCCCCCAGGGACACCCCCTGCCACCCTTGCCCACCCCAGGAGGACACCCAAGGATGGAGGGACCCATCCCAGGGAAGAAAAGGTAAGTTGTGGTAAGTATTTTTTTTAATTATTTTTTGTGGCATAGGGGGGCCCGATTTGTGCACCCCTACATGCCACTATGCCCAATGACCATGCCCAGGGGACATAAGTCACCTGGGCATGGCCATTGGGCAAGGGGGCATGACTCCTGTCTTTGCTAAGACAGGAGTCATGTTAATGGCATCTGGGCGCCCCAAAAAAATGGCGCAAATCGGGTTAAGATGTTTTTTTTGCCTCAGCCTGACTTGCCCCAATTTGGGACGCCCAAACCCCATTTTTCCCTACGCCGGCGCTGCCTGGTGTACGTCGTTTTTTTTCACGCACACCTGGCAGCGCCGGTCGGCTAACGCCGGCTAACGCCATTCAATAAATACGGCGCCCGCATGGCGCTTCAGAATGGCGTTAGCCGGCGCAAATTTTTTTGGCGCAAAACTGCGTTAGCGCAGTTTTGCGTCAAAAAGTATAAATATGGCCCATAATGCCTGCCGCAGGCATAATGTTGTGCAAATGGTTACAAAGTGGTTCAATGCTTTTGGCCTCGTTGGGCCACATTAGCGTAAAAACAAATGATGCTAATGTGGCCCAAGGAGGCGCTAGGGGCTCTTAAATCTGCCCCTTAATGTTTAGGGACTGTAATTTGGTAATTAAATATTTATATACAGCACTGAAATTCGGTATTTGGAAGGGACGCCCTAAACATGCCCCTTCCAAATACTAAATTGCCAAACAAAAGTTGCAATCTGGTAACATGTTACCAAATTGCAATTTGTGCTTTGTATATATAAAAAAGCATTTTCGTGGTCGGGAATCTGCCAGCTTCTGCAAATCGGGCTGTTTACAATCAAAAATATGCTTTTTTTCTGATGGCCCTTGGTTATACATTTATGTGTGCTGCATTGCTGAACATGAACTCACTCTTTTCAGAGTTTGATATGCCCTGGTCCTGTCCACACACCAATTTCTGGACAATTACAACTGCCACCTCCTCTTCTGTGTGCAGTTAGGTGTTCACTCCACTTTTTTTTTCATATATCTCTTTGTTGGTTTTGATACAGTCAAGCATGATGAGATAACCATATACAGCAATAGGTGTGAGACAAAGGTACAGAGATAACGAATATTCCTATCAAAAATAGAACAATTGAGAATACAACATGTAACTGTGCCACATATCGAGAGTTAGTATTCCAGTATAAATTACAAAGGTGGGGCGCCATCCTAGGTGATAGGATCGATTGTGCTATAGTAAATTAGCATGTATTTCCTTATCCCCTAGAGGGGTCAGTACTGGTGGAGTGATGCAGTAAGCAGCAATGTGACCAGGGCTAGCGAGGGAGTCCCAGTAAAAACATGTATGTGGGCGCGGGAGCTGCGCTGGTGCACTCCCCGGGGTAGTAGGTGTATTTTCCTCAGCAGCGTGTGGTGATTCCGAGTGAAGAGGGGCTTCGTGCCTATTCTAGAGGAGATGGCGGTGGCCTCAGAGTATTCAGGGTGGGCGTGTATCATTTTTAGCCTCAATGTATACAAGCATCCCAAATTTCATAGCCTCCGTCTGACAAGCCCCTGAGTTGTAAAAGCCGTAGTGTATGGGCCTCCGCGTGGGACCACTGAAGCAGGTCTTGTAGCCACTTGGCATAGTTGGGGGCGTGTGGGGCCTCCCAATGAGTTGCTATTAAGCGTTTAAAAGTTATGAAGGCCAAATCAATAAATCTATGGAGTTGTTTGTCTCCCTTGGTGCGACAACGCAGTCCCAGCAAGCAGGACTCTGGGCTCGGCATCAGGGCATGGTTGGAAATTTCTGCAATTATTTCGGTAATGTGTCCCCATGCCGTCATCAACGGTGGACAATCCCAGACCATATGATAAAAGTCCGCTATTGGTTTCGTGCATCGAGGGCATGCGAGGTCCGATGTGGGGAACATGCGTTTTATGCAGGAGGGGAACAAGTAGGAGTGGTGTAAGTAATTAAATTGGGTGTAGCGGAGCCTAGGGTTCCATTAGATGCATTTAACGGAGTAAAGCGCTGCTTTCCAAGCTGTCTGCGACAAGGGAGTAGGGAGTACTGCATCCCAGCGAGATCGTGTAGGTTCCAGACTCGGGCAGGCCTCCGACAGATGCATAGTGTATAGCTTTGTTATCACTTTTTTGGTGTCCCTAATGGATAGGGGCAGCGTGTATTTTTTACACCAATTTGTGCACCACCTATTACCAGTTCTGCCTTATGGTCTGAACAAGCTTTTCTTTGGTGCACTGCTTCATATCATGCCAGCACTTCTTCATTTTACAGTTTTTTGCAGTAGGTATCTGGCCTGGTGGTTTTTTTTTTATGTCACGGATCCAGATGTGTAACCTAATAATCTGTAAAATACACTTACCTCTTCATCTCATCGCTGGTGTGGGTGTCCTGAGTTGCAGCGCTCTCCTGCTGCCACTGGCTCCAGGAGTCAATCTTTTTGGTTTGTCTTAGTAGGATCCATCAATCATCAACACGTTTCCAGCATTTTTTTGCACATTGCCCCATTTTGCTGTGGTAAATGTTTGCCTGAAACAAACTTCATGCAGTGCAGTTTTCTTAGTGTGTTCAGGTCGGTGTTATCATTACATCATGAAGCAAAGTAAATTTGGTGGGTTACTAAAAATGTCACTTTGCTCAATGCAGTACAGCAGGGGTGGCTCCACCATAAGGGCAGAGGAGTGTTGCCCTCCCACCAGCACCGGCAGCTGCAAAACATTTCAAAGAGAAGGATAATTAACTATGTGTATTATCCTTTTCTTCGAAAGGGGCGGGCCATGGGGGTGATGTGCACTTCCCCTCACTGCTTATGTATGTTTGGCCAGCCTTCTTGGGCCGACCAAACACACATGTGCAGTAGGGTCTCTTAAGCCCGGCAACACAGTTGCCGGGCTTGAGAGAGCCTGCACAGGCTCAAAGCCAACCCTGAGGCTACTTTGAGCAGCATCAGGATTGGCTGCAGGGCAGGCTGGGAGCCTGTGCCTGCAGCATTTGGACGAAGGCAAGGAAAGGAGCAGCTCGGAGGGGCGTAGGAGCAGTTCCAGGGCAGGCTTGAGAGAGCCTGCACAGGCTCCCAGTCTGCCTGGGAGCACCCTGGCTGGGAGCTCCCAGCCAGTCCTGATGCTGATTTGAGCAGCATCAGGATTGGCCGCAGGGCAGGATGGGAGCCTGTGCCTGCAGCATCCGGACAAAGGCGAGGAGAGGAGCGGCTTAGCACGGCGCAGGAGCAGAGGTACATTTTAAAAATTTTTTATTATGAATTCACCCCATGCCCCCCCTCCTCCCTCCTCTCCTCACTCCCCCTCTGTGCGCCACCCCACCTGCCCCCAGGAATCCCAGCGAGCCACGACTGCAGTACAGATGCTTTCCATGCAGTGCAGTTTTGGAAAATTGGGCCTAATGCAATGGTAAAGATGAGCCAAGAAGGGCACAGCCGATCAGAGCAAGAGCGAGCTGGCACTGCTTGAGAGCCACTTACCGTCGGCTGCTTCTGACTCCCATTTCACTTCCCGTTTGTACTCCACTGTGGGATGCTCACGGACAGGACTCTGGGAGTGGAGAATGGGATGTGCGCGGCTGCCCCGCCACTCATAGCTAAGGGCAGCCTTTCACTTTTTAGCTTTGGACAAATTTCGAAAACCAGCTACCAGTAAAACATCTATCCACAGTGTTTGTTCTAAAACCTACTTTTTTACACCAGTAGTATCAGCAGTCACTGTAATATGACTAATATAAAAATATAATAAAGAAGCGTCATGAAAATATAGTATCTGTGCAGTGCTGCAGGGGTGCAGCTTCAGGAAGGCGGTGTGGGGTGGTACACCCCCTTAATAAATGCATTGTCTGATAAATAGTAAGTTACAGATGCTTTTAGTCAAGTATGGGGAGATGTCTGCTGGATTTCACCAGGAATTCTTACATTCGTTCAGACCAAAACGCACCCACACTCTCTCGCTCTTAGGGCCATATTTATACTTTTTGACGCAAAACTGCGCTAACGCAGTTTTGCGTCAAAAAAATTAGCGCCGGCTAACGCCATTCTGAAGTACCATGCGGGCGCCGTATTTAATCAATGACGTTAGCCGGCGTTAGCCGGCGGCTCTGCCTGGTGTGCGTGGAAAAAAACGACGTACACCAGGCAGCGCCGGCGTAGGGGGATATGGAGCTTGGGTGCCAAATGGGCATAGTGGCATGTAGGGGGGCACAAATCAGGCCCCCCTATGCCACAAAAAAAATTAAAAAAAATACTTACCGGAACTTACCTTATGTTCCCTGGGATGGGTCCCTCCAGCCTTGGGTGTCCTCCTGGGGTGGGCAAGGGTGACAGGGGGTGTCCCTGGGGGCATGGGAGGGCACCTCTGGGCTCCTTCCGAGCCCACAGGTCCCTTAACGCCTGCCTTGTCCAGGCGCTAAAAAACGGCGCAAAAGCGGCCGTACGTCATTTTTTTTGACCCGCCCACTCCCGGGCGTGAATTTTGCCCGGGAGTGTAAATACGGCGCACATGCCTCGGAGTCAATTTTTTTAGACGGGAACGCCTACCTTGCATATCATTAACGCAAAGTAGGTGTCCACGCTAAAAAATGACGCAAACTCCATGGACTTTGGCGCTAGACGCGTCTAACGCCAAAGTATAAATATGGAGTTAGTTTTGCGTCGGAATTGCGTTAAAAAAAACGACGCAATTCCGGCGCAAACAGAGTATAAATATGCCCCTTAGTTTTTAAAGTCATCAAAAACATTGCTCATTTTACTGAAATAATGGGGCAGATTTAGGAGCCCCTTGCGTAATTTTTTTTATGCTAAGGCAGTGTTAAGGTGGCCTTTTCACAGCCCCATATTTACAAAGTGCCACACTGCATGCATTGCGCCACTTTGTTACCTCTTACACTACATTATGCCTGCGCCAGGCATAATGTATGCAAGGAGGGTGTTCCCCCGTTAGGAGGCCCGATAAAATGGAGCAGTGAGATGTAAAATATTTCACTGCGCCACTTTTTCTGTCATTATTAATGCCCACTCAGAGCAGGCATTAAAATGACGCACCCATTTAAATCAATGGGCCTCCTTGCACTTTGCTACACTAGTGTCAACATTTTTCATGCTAGTGTAGCAAAGCGCCACAAAAGTATCAAAAATGTTGATGCTATAGTTCTAACTAACTAGTTCTAACTACCGCTATGGTGCACTGTATCTTGAATACGGTGCACAAATGGTGGCATTGGGGGGGCAAGAAAAGTGGCACTGCATTGAATGTAGCACCAGTTTTCTTAAACTCGGCCCATTGTGTTTCCTTCTCTTAGTACCATTACCAATCCGCATTCCTCTCCCTTTCCACTTTCATTTGCAATGTATTGCTGCAGCCTTTCAGAGTGTGTCAGGGTGTGGTCCCTTTCCAGGGCCTTCTAGAAGCTTCCTCTGCAGCATGACTGGGTGTGGTTGTGGGCTGGGCCAAGACTCTATATAAGGGAGCCAGCCCAGCTCCACATGCTCACTATTCAGAGGTCCCGGTGCAGAGCAGCAGCAACTTCCTGAGCTCCTGTTCCGGAGGCTTACTTTGATCCTCCAGGCCTTGCCCTTCACTTTGTTGGTGATTCTTGATCAGGGCAGTAAGACGGAGGTCGTTCTTGAGTTATTGGGCCAAATTTTCATGATTAATGATTTTACCTTGTGCGTGTGAATGTGTACTTGGCTTTTTCTGGCATTTGCATGCTAGCATTTGAATCGGCAAGACACGCTATTCATTTCTTGTGCTAAATCCATGTTATTCATTGTGCGCTACCATTTAATGGCATTTAGAAGGTAGCATTCGAATCGGCAAGACGCACGATTAATTTCTTGTGCTAAATCCATGTTATTCATTGTGCGCTACCATTTTATGGCATTTACAAGGTAGGATTCGAATCGGCAAGACGCGCGATTCATTTCTTGTGCTTAACTTGTGATATTCATTGCGCGCTACCATTTCTTGGCATTCACATGGTGGCATTCGAATCGGCAAGACGCGCAATTTATTTCTTGTGCTTAACTCGTGATATTCATTGTGCGCTACCAATTCTTGGCATTCACATGGTGGTATTCGAATCGGCAGCACGCGCAATTCATTTCTTGTGCTTAACTCGTGATATTCATTGTGCGCTACCATTTCTTGGCATTCACATGGTGGCATTCGAATCAGCAGCACGCGTGATTCATTTCTTGTGCTTAACTCGTGATATTCATTGTGCGCTACCATTTCTTAGCATTCACATGGTGGCATTCGAATCGGCAAGACGCGCAATTCATTTCTTGTGTTGAACTCATGATATTCAGTGTGTACTACCATTCCATGGCATTTACATGGTGGTTTTCGAATCGGCAAGACGCGCGATTCATTTCTTGTGCTTAACTCATGATATTCATTGTACGCTACTATTTCATGGCATTTACAAGGTAGCATTCGAATCAGCAAGACGCGAGATTAATTTCTTGTGCTTAATCCATGTTATTCATTGTGCGCTACCATTTCATGGCATTTACAAGGTAGCATTTGAATCGGCAAGACGCGCAATTCATTTCTTGTGCTTATCTCGTGATATTCATTGTACGCTACCATTTCATGGCATTTACAATGTAGCATTCGAATCAGCAAGACGCGCGATTCATTTCTTGTGCTTAACTCATGATATTCATTGTACGCTACCATTTCATGGCATTTACAAGGTAGCATTCGAATCAGCAAGACGCGCGATTCTTTTCTTGTGCTTAATTCATGTTATTCATTGTGCGCTAACATTTCATGGCATTTACATGGTGGCAATCGAATCGGCAAGACACGCAATTCATTTCTTGTGCTTAACTCATGATATTCATTGTGTGCAACCATTTCATGGCGTTTACATATTCTTGTGGAAATCAACAATGTGCGCCATCCATGTTTCTGCATTTAAAAACTAAGTGTTAGAATTCTAGATGTTACATTACATGTGCATAATAAGCCCCTTAATACAAATCCTATGGTGTTTCAGAAAACATTCAGATTATTTCCTTGTCCTCATGCAAAAGACTGTGTTTGATTCTGAAGACATCATTCTAGAGAGTGCTTATGTTTCTAGTCAATGTGTAACAATTCATTAAGAGGTTTTATTGAGAAGTTGTGTTAATCATTCTTAATTTCTTCCCAGGTAACCAAACGTCTTGAGGCCTAGTTAATTAGTCCATGCTTAAGTTATCCATGGTTACAATATGACAATGCTTAGAATCATAGTCTAGTAAAGATGAATATGATATAATTTTTTATATTGTGTGTTTTAACCTTTTGCTTCCTACAGGTATCCTTCCCAGCTGTTCCCTACCTAATCCCCTTTTCCCCACTTGGACTCTCTTAGATTCTGTGACATTCTATTCAGAGTATTGGAGCTGTCTTGTGGTGGACATGTTGGGAATGTGCGCAGACCTCGAGGATCTGGTGACTTTGACAGCCTGCCGCTGTGCACTTTAATCTAGATATATTTTATTCTGCTTTGTTTATTATTTTAATAATAGCCACATTTGCAGTCTTGTTTTTTTCTCTCTATCTAGCTGTTCTTTGCCTAGGCAAGCACTGTGTTCTTAAAAAGACATTTCTTTCACTCTGTGCTTCTCTCAAAGCTGCAGTAAGATAGGTTGCCGGTAAATGTGGTAACGTTTTGTCTCTGGTATTCATAAAAACATACACATCCTTACATAGGGACATTTTCTCAGAACATCAGCTGTTTTATTATAAAAAACACTTCCCTTTCCCATTCACATTAGAGGGAGATTGCAGCCAGATGACCATGACTGTATGCTGATTGCTGAACGCTTTGCTACAGCTGTTTATGCAGACTTCAGGCCTTTGCTCAGGTATCGGGGATGATGTCTTCCAAAGGAACCTGAAGGGCAGAACTAGAACTTAACATGCTGTGCTCTAATGTATCTTAGGTACGAATTAGTCAATTTACTCTAGTGACAATATGGTAGCATTATTTCTATGCTTCACTCACCTGGTCAGAATTTTAATCCTGTCATGCTTTATTGTCCTGGTTATTGCAGTACATGCTTTATTGTCTAAGATGCAGTTGCTTCATTAAAACCTTATTGAAACATATACTGCCTCTGCTTGTCCTTGTATATGTCAGACTAATGTAACTGAGAGAAGCAGATGAGATCTGAGTGACCACGATTTCCCTGAGGAGTCAACTGTGTCATGCGCTCGGCTGCTAAATCATCCCTGCTCTTGGGTGGAGAAGAGACACTACTAGTTAGTCGGAGCAAAAAACCCAGATTGGGGTGATAGGTATCACCTGTAGTGGGTTAGACTCAGTCCCCCACACTGAAGGCAATTCTGCCGCTCAAATCCAGTAGTCTCATTAGATTAATGAGAGCCTACGCAACACTATGATACCTTGACAGTGACCTCATTTTCTTCCTTACCGCATCTATGTAGTAGCAGAAGATACATGCTTCACTTGAGCTGGTCAGGCATCATTGGCAACATTACATATGTGATTATTTGTTTGATGTTTTCTAAAGTGCAAACTAAACCAAATGGGTGTCACAGCGTTTTACATATCAGCTGTTAAAAGACCAAAGCAATTAGTTTTGTTGCATTCCATTTAGATAATAGCTTGTAGTTGATGGGTAAACACCTTGTTTGAGGCAATTCATGTGATACTGCAGGCTCAGTATAGTCAGATGAGGGTGTCCAGACATATAAACCTAGGCCCAGATTTATACTCAGTATTGCAGCAAAAAGTATAGCGTCGGCTTGCAACATTCCTCAGCCCCAGCCAGGTGCTATATTAAAAGAATGGCGCAAGCCGGGGCTAAACTTGGGCTAGCGTCTCAGAAGGAGACGCTAGCCGGGTGGGGGTGGCGGTAGAGAAGGAGGGGGTTGTGCATCAGAAAGTGACGCTAGCCTGATTAGAGGCAAAAAAATGCCTCTAACCAGACTAGCGCCATTTCCTGGCACACAACCACCAAAAAACATAAGTCCTGTCTTAGGGAAGGCAGGAGTCATGCCCAACACCCCAGTGGCCAGCACAGGGGACAAGTGTCCCCTGGGCACGGCCATTGCACCCTGTGCCATGTAGGGGGCCCAAAGTTAGGGCCCCCGGGGCAAACAAAATGTAAAAATACTTACCCTACTTACCTGGGATGGGGTCCCCCATCCTCCGGTGTCCCTCTGGAGGGGGTGGGGGTGTTCCTGGGTCTTGGGGAGGAGACCTGTGGACCCATTCCATGCTGTTTAACCATGGAAATGGGTTCACAGGTCCCCTAACGCCTGCTGTGACCCAGGCGTTAAATAATAATTTTTATTTAGCCCCTCCTCCCACCTGTGCTTCATTTTAGCACGGCAGGTTAAACATGGGGATAGCACAATTTTTGGGATGGGAACGCCTACCTTGCATCTCATTGATGTAAGGTAGGTTAACACGTCTAGCGTCAAAATATAAAGATGGAGTTAAGTTTGTGCCAAATTTGCAGTCAAAAAATGACACAAATTTGGCGCAAACAGAGTATAAATATGGGCCCTAATTTATTAAGAGTTGCATGGGTGCTTGTGGACTGCTGCTGATTTTTGCACAGCTCCTGCAGGACTTTTTAATAGTAAGTACATGAACACAAGTATCCCTTTGGCATACTTCACACCAGCAAACACCTACACCAGACAATAGTAAATTGCCTCTTTTGTAGGCAATATCACAATGGACACACCACCGGTGAGACCCAAGTTCACTTAATTCCTATGTTACCAGGGGGTCGGCAAACTAGGCAGGGGTTCAGTGTAGTTGCGTCACACATATCTGGGGGTCCACGCCATCATGTGAGGCAAATCATATATCACCTCACTAATTACATCATCAACGACATTGGTCTGGCTAAACAATCTTCTGCTTGTTTCCATATGTGTTATTTATTAATCTTGTGTTGTTAAATACTCTTACTTACTGAAAATGGCCTCAACTCCAGCCAAGCACCGACCATCTACCTGTGTGGCCATGAGCAGCAAGGTTGGGGTCAGAGTTTGGTCTTTGGGCCAGGCCTGGTGACAAGGCCTCAAATAAAGATACATCACAATTCACAGCCTCAACTATAATACCTCATGGCTTTTGGCTATGCACAGCATGATATCTGAGGAGGATATAGTCTATGATCATCTCCCATGCACCCAACCCAAACTGCGCAAGGCCTTCAGTTGTGTGAGGCATTTACCTGAATGCAGGAGGCCCTGAGTTCAGGGCCTAGCTTTACCTCATGGTCAGAGGAGGCAACCCAGCCTATTGCTGTGATATGCACCAAAGATTTTGCAGGATTCACAAGCCTGTAGGCAAACAAATTATATCAAATGTAATTTCTTTACACAATTTGCTGATCCTCAGACCTAAATCAGGATTAGGGAATCCCAGTAAAAAAAAAAAAAAAAACTTTTGAGAGTGGGATATTCTCTTGTGAGATCCCACAATACCTCCATCCTCACCACTGTCAATTTCCTTGGATTCTCAGAAGATCCTTAATTTGATGAAAAAATGTGCCCTTATTCAATCAGATTTGTTTATTTCTCAAATGTATTATTGATTAAGCCTTGAAAGCCCACCCAAAGAATTTCTGTAATGCAAATATCTCAAAAACTACTATAACAATTGACACCCAATATGAAAATGGCCCTATTCTGAATTAGGCCGAAAGAAAATTCATTTTTAGGGTCGAGCCTGGGTTGCATGCGCTCGCGCATGCGTATCGCAGCGAGACGCTTTTGTATTTAGAAAAGGGCTCGGAGCCCTGTCAACTTCACGTCAGTGTTTTTTATTGGTTCGTGGGCTTGCCTAATAAAATCTGCTTGCTTTCATTAGTCGACGGCAAGCATACGTCATGCCTTTTCTGGTGGCTAGCCCTCCTCAAGCGCAGCGACCAAGTACAGAAAACATGCGAGGCTCGCTGTTTTCCATCTGGCTCGTGGACTTCTTTTTCTCTAATTTACGAGCGCGATCTCGCTTGGCAGAAGTCGAGCGCTTTACATAGTTAATTTCACTTTTTCGGGTTGTGTAAATAAATGCACTTTTGCCCGATAGGTGAAAAGTTGGGTTAGGAGTTTACAACGCGATCAGCTCTAACATGAGCAAACACGAGACCCGTTGCATTGTAAATGCTTGTTTAGGTTTGTCACTAGGTACTGTTAAGCTCTGTTGTGCCAAGAGGCTCTTGTAGGTGTACGAGCACGTAATACCTTTAACATATAACATGAACGTTGGTATTTGTAGTATAACATTAAAAATCACTTGAACTATGTTCAGAATAAGTTTGGGTTTCTTCGGCTCATAGGGATTAAGCATATGTTTAAAAAACAGAAATTCCCTTTAAAGTTCACAGTTAAATGGAAGATATGGTTAGGATACAAAACCGAAAATTCTCTAGCCAGTTATCGGCAGTAACACAAATCATAAATCGCTCTCCAAGTGGACTGCTTATGAGCTCACACAATGCCAGAGGTGACATCAAAGATGTCATCAATGACATCACTGGTGACATTACATGTCACCTTACCTTTGACAACATTGATTCTTTCACTATTGAAACAGTATAATTGGAAATTTGTTGCTATTTAATGATGTTATGTTGTTAAGCCCTGAGATTTATTGCTATAGATGTTGTGATTGTGAAGCCATCAGCAGTCCCGAGGGAGGGGTACAAATGTTTTCATTTTTGTTTCATTGTGCTCGTGTACCTGGCCTGGTAGAGGCTCAGACCCAGTGTATACCTCATCACAGAGCTATCACAGAGTACCACGAGACCCTTTGCCCTGGTAGGACTGGATGCGGTTGGGGGAAATTTCTTTGCGGTTTCTGGATTCGCATACTGTGCAGGAATCACAGCTCTGACTCAGGATAGATGCTCTTCACCAGTGGTACTGGTGGGATTTTCTTTTTCGTGGAATTGGGAAAAGGAGTGCTAGGATGGTCCTTTCATGATAAAAGATTCCAGAATGTGGGATGGTTTGCTAAGTGTGGTGCATGGTAATTATATTGCTAAATCCATTTTGAACGCCTGTTATAGTTTTGTTACAGATTCCTCCCCCTGCTCCAAACAAACATGTCCCAAATCCTTGTCCAGGTTGTGACAGAGTTCCCTTCCAGTTTGTAGCTATATAAAGGCACCAGTTACAATGATTGTTAAGTCACAAATGCTTCTAGGACTATCTTTTGGGTTTTCTCCTTGTTTCTCTGTGTATTCTGCTACCGGCTCAAGTACTTTCTGTTTGCGTCTGTTGGCTATAACTAAGGACCTACCATCTCACCCATTGGCAGTTTTTTGGTCATTTGGTGATTGGTTTCCATGCAACTACATCGTGCTTTTGTTATAAGAAACTCCTGGCTGGAGAATTTTTTTTCCTAGGCATTTTCTCTCCAACTGGCGGCTCCTTAAAGGGGACTTTTTCCAGTTTTGTGTTCACTTCACTGTCTGGCAAAGTGGCTTCTGAAAAAGAACACATTGGCCCTCATCATGACATTGGCGGTAAATCCTCCTTACTGCCGCGGTGATGGCCGCCCACATACCGCCGCGGAGGCGAACATTCGTTCGCCCAATTATGACACACACCAATCTGACAGAATACTGCCTCATACACAAATCCGCCAGCCCGAGGGTCAGTGCTAAAGTGGCGGTACGAACACCCATACTGTTACGCCAACAAAACAACGCCCACCACATCATGATCCACGAATCACCACGGCAGACATTCAATGGCAGTTAACTATTGGCAGTACACACCAGCGCGCTCAGAATGGACACCCAAATACTAAACTACACAACATTGGCCAATACCAAAAACACACACCTGACACTAATAACCACACCCACAGCACTATAAAACACACACCCGCATTACCCACAACCCTTTAGGAATACAAGTTATTGCCACGAGACTGACACCAAGACAACTGCAACAACTAGACACAAACACCACATACACCCATACATCCCTCACGCACCCCACTTCACACACCCAACCACAGTCCCCAACACACCACACACCACACAACACCCATGTCTCCACAAAGGCACCCCCGTTTCACAGATGAGGAGTTGTGGGACATGGTGGAGGAAATAGTCAGGGTAGAGCCACAGCTGTTTGGAGCACAGGTACAGCAAATATCCATTGCCAGGAAGATGGAGCTACGGCGGAGAATCGTGGACAGGGTGAACGCTGTGGGACAGCATCCAAGAACAAGGGATGACATCAGGAAGAGGTGGAATGACCTACTGGGGAAGGTACGTTCTGTGGCAGCAAGGCACCACGTTCGCCACACAGGGGACTGGCAGTGGACCCCCACCTCCTCCCCCACAGCTCACAGCATGGAAGAAGTAAGGGCCATATTTATACTTTTTGACGCAAAACTGCGCTAACGCAGTATTGCGTCAAAAAAATTAGCGCCGGCTAACGCCATTCTGAAGCGCCATGCGGGTGCCGTATTTATTCAATGACGTTAGCCGGCGTTAGCCGCCGGCGCTGCCTGGTGTGCGTGAAAAAAAATGACGTACACCAGGCAGTGCCGGCGTAGGGGAATATGGAGCTTGGGCGCCAAAAAATGGGGCAAGTCAGGCTGAGCCAAATTTTTCACCTCAACCCGATTTGCGCCATTTTTTCCGACTCCCAACCCCCATTGAAATGACTCCTGTCTTAGCAAAGACAGGAGTCATGCACCCTTGCCCAATGGCCATGCCCAGGGGACTTCTGTCCCCTGGGCATGGTCATTGGGCATAGTGGCATGTAGGGGGGCACAAATCAGGCCCCCCTATGCCACAAAAAAATAAAAAAAAACATACTTACCTGAACTTACCTTAATGTCCCTGGGATGGGTCCCTCCAGCCTTGGGCGTCCTCCTGGGGTGGGCAAGGGTGACAGGGGGGGTCCCTGGGGGCATGGGAGGGCACCTCTGGCTCCTTCCGAGCCCACAGGTCCCTTAACACCTGCCCTGACCAGGCGCTAAAAAACGACGCAAAAGCGGCTGGACGTCATTTTTTTTGACCCGCCCACTCCCGGGCGTGAATTTTGCCCGGGAGTGTAAATACGGCGCACATGCCTCGGAGTCAATTTTTTAGACGGGAACGCCTACCTTGCATATCATTAACGCAAGGTAGGTGTCCACGCTAAAAAATGACGCAAACTCCATGGACTTTGGCGCTAGACGCGTCTAACGCCAAAGTATAAATATGGAGTTAGTTTTGCGTCGGAATTGCGTAAAAAAAAATGATGCAATTCCGGCGCAAACAGAGTATAAATATGCCCCTAAGTCTTGGCAGTACTGCATCCTGATGAAGTCACTGGAGTTGGCGGAGGACTGGACACTGGTGAGTCAACATTTACTACTTATCACCCCCCATACCTGCATGCCATCTCACCCCCTCACCCTCACTCCATCCCACACACTGCACCTACACATATGACTTACCCCAATGCCAACCCCTGTATGCTATACCAATGCAAGGACAGCCCTCCCAACCTTGCATGGACACCCATCACAAAAGCATACACAGCATAGGGGAACTGACAATCCCACAATACATCACCATACACAAACAAAGGTGTCAGTTCAACAGCAATGATAGAGGGGAAGCTAGGGATGTACGATATGTCACAGACATGAAACATAATAGATAACTTACATCCCCATGGGTGCCCCAGCCAATGTCAGCGGAGAGGAGGTGCCACGACAAACCAGTCCCCCAACAGAAGATGCCCCCAGTGATGACAGTAACTCTGGACTTCTGGATCTGGATGAACTACCTGGCCCATCAGGAACCACTGGTCAGTCGGTCACCTCAGCCCACTCCCAGTCAACCACAGAGCCTCCCTCATCAGTATCCAACACCATAGCACCCACCCAGCAACCCCACACCTCTGTCCCCAGGACACGTCAATCAGCAGTGTGCCCACCTGTACAGGGACCCCAGTCTACACCTCGCCCCCAAGACAATCAGGGACCTGGGCCCAGTGGCAGTGGGCACACCATTCAGGGGACATAGGCAACAGGGACACTGGGAGGACCGCTGTGCGCCAGGGGGATGACAGGCTCAGGGAACCGACTCTCCAGGAGGCACTCACCAAGATCCTGGGGGCCTACCAACAATCCCAGGACACGATGGTCCTTACCAACATGCAGGACAACAAGCTGCAGGAGGAAAACCATCAGGAGATCAGGGAGACTAGCAGGCTCTCAACACCACCATGGTCACCATAGCAGGGGTGCTGGCAGACATGGCCAACATCATGAGGGAATCAACAGCACACCAGCGGGACCCTACCACTAGCCAGTCTATTCACCAGCCCCTCCCTTCCGCTGCAGCTAGTGGGCAGGAGGCCCAGCCACAGGACCCACAGGCCACCAGCACCCCTCCCCCTGCAGAAGTTGAAGCACCCCGCAAACGTTCCCTGCGACCCAGACAGAAGCCAGAAACAGTTGCTGAGATCAAGACCTTTGAACACAACTTGAGTGACACTGTTTTATGTGTTGAAAATGTGCATTTATGGGACCAGTCACATCTAGTGCAAATGATCTGAACAGTGTGATAGCATACAAATAATGACCTGTAGCTGTCTGTAGTAAACACATCAGGGTACTGTTGTCATATCACCAACATCTGTAAAACGACAAGCCATAGGTGACAGTAAGTTGAGATCCAATGGAAGTGAATGCCTTCACGCTACAGGCACACAGATAAATCAATAGTCAGAGTAATGGTCCGTTTCACTGTCTCACCTGTGTGTCATTGGAAGTATTGAAGTATAACTGATGTTCTGTTGTCCGCATCCTCATCCTCTGCTTCCTCATCCTCACTGTCCTCAGGGTCCACTACTGCCACAGGGTCATCTCCAGTCTCCTCCTTCTGCAGAAAAGGCACGTCGTCCGAGTGCCAGGTTGTGCAACATGCAGCATGCCACTACTATCTGGTTGACCTTCTCAGGTGAGTAGCACAGGGATCCACCTGTCAGATGCAGGCATCTGAAACTGGCCTTCAGGAGTCCGAAGGTCCGTTCGATTATTCTCCTGGTTCCCCCACGTGCATCATTATAATGGTTCTCAGCCCCTGTCCTGGCATTCCTCACAGGGGTCAGGAGCAACGACAAGTTTGGGTAGCCAGAGTCACTTGCAAGTATTCAGGGACAAACATTAGCCTTGCACAATGCTATGGGGATAACACCTGAAGGCATACACTGACATACAGTAGGTGAGGCCTCTGGCTCACCTATTAGCCATGCCATGTCTCTGTAGTTGTGCCATCACATTAGGGATGCTGATATTCCTCAGAACAAAGGCGTCATGCACCGACCCAGGATACTTGGCAGAGACGTAGGAGATGTACTGGTCTGCCAGGCACACTATTCGCACATTGAGTGAGTGGAAACTCTTCCGATTCCTGAACGCCTGTTAATTCTGGTGGGGAGGGGGAACAAACGCAATATGGGTACTGTCAATCGCCCCAATAATATTGGGAATATGTCCCATTGCATAGAATCCTGCTTTCACAGTGGCCAAATCTTCCACCTGGGGGAATGCAATGTTGCTGCACATGTGTTTCGCCAAGGCAGACAATACCCTTGCCAGCACGATTGAGAACATTGGCTGTGACATGCCTGCTGCCAGGCCCACTGTCACTTGGAAATGACCAGTTGCCAGGAAATGGTGCAGTGATAGAACCTGCACAAGAGGGGGGAATCCCATTGGGATGACGGATAGCTGATATCAGGTCAGGCTCCAATTGGGTACACTGCTCTGTGATTGTGGCCCTGTCCAGTCTATAGGTGAGTATTATGTGCCTGTACTCCAGTGTAGCCAAATCCACAAGAGGTCTGTACACGGGGGTTTGTCTCCTCCTCTTATTCATCCACAGTGGTAGGTATCTAAGGGACACAAGAGTGAGTAGGCTGTCACAATTTGAACAATGGAACCACCACCTCAGTGTGCATACAGTATTAATGTGATGGGACAGTGGGAATGGCAATGTATGTGCAATTTTCGGCAATGACGCAGTTATGACAGATCTGAATGTAGTCCACCACCATAAAACGGCGACCGCCTGTCCTGTATCTAGGGACACGTGGAAGTGAGGTAACTCTGCCGAGGTTGGGCGTCATGGCGGGAGGCGGTCTTGCACCGCTGTGCAGTTCCTCAATGGCTAATATGGGTCTCTATGGAGTACAGTGGCCAATGGGGATCAGCATCGGCAGTGACGGTGTAAACCCTGCAGACGTGACCACCATTTTCTGTCTATAACCTCACTTGATTGCTGACTTTCCACAGGACAACACCTACACTGTGTGTGCTGTTGTGACCTATGTCTGGAACCTACCATGGCCAGTGTGACCGGGGAAAGGGCCCCTGCATTCACTTCGGAGGAGCTGAAACGCTTGGTGGATGGGGTCCTACCCCAGTATGAACAGCTGTATGGGCCTCCAGACCAACAGGTGAGTACAACTTGGGCACGATGCATGTGGGAAGGTTGCATGGAAATGTGTGTGCAGGTATCATGTCATTTGGGGGGGCTGTGTGGTGGTAGTGTACATGGTGTGTGCCGGGCGATGTATGTGCCAATGGAGATGGAAACAGGATTTGTGGGCCATATGTGTGATAGGCTTGATTGTATGTGTAATGCTGTCCTCCTGTCTGTATTACCTCTGCAGGTCAGAGCCCATCAAAAGAAGGGATTGTGGCGTGACATCGCCAAGGACGTGCGGATCCTAGGGGTTTACAGCAGGTGGAGCACCCACTGCAGGAAACGGTGGGAGGACCTGAGACGCTGGGCACCGAAGACCGCAGAGGCCCAGTTGGGGATGGCCTCCCAACGAGGAAGGGTGCCATCAGAACATGACCCCCCCCAATGGCCCGCATACTGGTGGTGGCCTACCCAGAGCTGGATGGGTGCTTGAGGGCATCACAGCAGCTACAAGGGGGTGAGTACTGTGGACAGTACTACAATAATTGGTAGGTGGCATGAGATCCGGGTGGTGGGTGTGAGTTAGTGGGTGCCCCTTAATGCCAGGACAGACATTACAGCGTGAACCAGCTCAAGAGTAATGGGTGTATGGCAAATGCAGGTAACCTGGCTTGGTTGCATTCCATGTCAGTCAGGGCTTTGTGAGTCCCAGGAGGGGTGCAGTTGGCGGTGTTTGGCCCTCGTCTTGCTGTGGCATTTGGCCAATTGAATGCCAGTGAAATACATAGTTCTCAAGCCTGATCCCTGTGTGTGCAGAGACACAGCAGCCCTCACCTCCAGCAGAGGCTGCCCAGGAGACACCTCCCCCAGCAGAGACACAGCAGGCCTCACCTCCAGCAGAGGGCATGTAGGCCAGCCTCCAGGTACTGTTGTACTATGAGCCCCCTCCAGAAGCAGTGGGCAAGCTCCCCACCTCAGAGACTGTGACCTTGCACTCCCCAGCAATCTGAAATGGGCATGGAGCCCCCTCCAGAAGCAGTGGGCAAGTTCCCCACCTCAGAGCCTTTGACCTTGCACTCCCCAGCACAGATAAATAGGCATGGAGCCCTCTCCAGAACCAGTGGCAAGTTCCCAGCTTCAGCTGAGGTGCTCCCCACCCCCTTCCCCCTGAGGTGCCTGTCCACTTCCAAGATGTTGCCCCTGCACAGTTTTGTGCAGAGTTAGTCAGGATCAAGTTGGGGCTTGGACTGTGCCCTGTGGCCATGTGGGCCTTTTGTACCTTGGACTGGGCATTGGCTCTTTCTGGGCAATTGTTCATATATATTTGTTTTCACATTGGGACATTTGGTGGCTGTTGCCATACAATTACAATCTCAGTACTGCCGACCTTTAGTCCTTGTATTATGCTGTGTCCTGTACCATTGGGTTTCCTCTGCAGCTGGTTGTGTGTATGGTGTGTGTATGTATGGTGTGTGTTCTGCGTGTGTGTGTCAGTCTCCCTACCCTCTCTCCCTCCCTTGTGTGCTAGGTGGCTGTACTCACCGTCGTCGTCTTCGTCGGCATTGGTGTTCCAGGTGAAGCATGGCGTAGAAGAGCATCGGGAAGACTTGAAGTTCTGGTTCCATGGCGGCATTAATCTTCTCTGTGTCTCTGTTAGTGAGTCTTTGGTCTTCTGTGTTGTGTTTCCGCCAGGCTTTTGATGGCGTTGGTACTGGCCCGGAAATCCTGGCGGTTTGCTGTGTCATAATATGGTGGATGTTACCTTGTCTTCTACATGGCTGTTGATGGCTACCGCCGTGGTGTGGTGTAGTGTTAATGCCCTGACGGATGGTGTGGTACATTGGCTGTTTATGAGAGTTTTCACCGCCATGGTCATAATTTGGCGGTAATTACCGTCAGCCTGTTGGTGGTGTTCCCGCCACTTTAACTTTCACCGCCAATGTCATAATGACCACCATTGTCTTCAAAACTAGGAACCTAAGATTCACAGAAAGATGATCACCCCTAGTTTTCGAGATAGACAGAGAAAGAAGACAGGACAGCAGGCCCACAGTGCCACCTAATATCAAGTAGTTTCCTGACATCATAATGATCCCTGAGCAATCCATCCTGAGATGGGCACTGATATAACTTGATAAAGAAGTTTGTCTCACTTCGGAATAAGCTGTCCCTGTGACAGTCATCTAGGCGAGAGGCATGCTTGTACAGCCCTGTAGCTAGAGGTTCTTTGTTTATGGGTTTCATGGTAGAGGAAAGATGTGCTTTTCTGAACTGCTCCCCTCTAGGCCTGTATGCTGCATACTGAAGCCTCAGAAGCCTGAGGGACGCCTGAGTAAAATGGTGCCTTCCCGGGACAGCAGTTAGAGAACTGCCACTGCATTACCTTCAGCTCTAGTTGAGGCTCCCCTATCCAGTGTGTGCTATTGTGCATGCGGCCCCGTGATCTGGTTCACAGCCAAAGCAGATATTCAGAGGTGTTGAGCGATTTAGAACTTCCTTTTTCTCAGATAGCACCCCTGACTTATCTCACCTACAGGCAGGCCTTCCACACTTGCAGGCATCTCGTGATGTATCAGACTGACAAAGGTTATTTCCTCTGAGCATAAATGAAGCCACTTTCTGGCTGGAACCCAAAAACATGCAGTTATCAGTATAGGTTTCAACAAACACAATAAGAGTGTGTAGTTAACATTAATGTAAGATAATCTCTCTTTTAATACCCAATTGACAAAATTGGCAAGGGATGCTGTTCACTTGCAAAACTTTCGCCTGCCAGCATTGCTCAACTGGTGTTTCAGGAAGAAGTCTGTCCTTGTAATGCACTGAATGAGATTACCTTGCTGCACTCCCTCACCTCAGGACACATCTACGTAGAATAATTAAAGTAGAGTCACAATTGTGCATCGACGCGGGATAAAACCTACGCCTTTTATATGGAAAACTAAATACACAGCTGTGGAAATGAATCAAGGGCCTGATTCAGAGTTTGGTTGATGGGCTACTCATTACAAAGTCCTTATCTTGCTCTGAATGAGATTACGTTTCTACAGCCCTACAGCTCAGGACACCTCTAAGAAGAAGAATTAAAGTGGAGGAAAAATTAAACTTCGATGTGGAATAAAACCTAATCCTTGTTTTTAAAACCCAAACACACAGCTCAGGAAGTGAATCAAGGGCCTGATGAAGAGGTTGGAAGATTGGTTACTCTGTCACAAACATGACTCAGATCCCGTCCACATTATCACAATGTACCATGCCACTTGTAATAAGGTGGACGTGATAGCTATCACGTTTGCGACAAAGTACCCATCTGCCTAACTCCGAGTTAGTACCCAAGACTAGTGATGGGCACCTTAGACCACTCAGCAATCCTTGAATTTATTTAGGGAGCACCAGGTGCTAATGGCAAAGCAGAATGTATTCAGTTTGTCCATACCTGGCAATCAAGCCTTGCTGCACTGACTGTAGTAATCTGCCCTTGTCAACCCACCCGTGGAGGAACAGATCCTATGAATGAAATAAAACTGTATATCTAAATCAGCTATGTCCCACGTGGTCGCATAGCCCTGGAGAAAGTACTGTGATTTTATGTGGAAACTACTGCTATGGATGTCTAGTATGTAGTGTTGTAAATAAACAATACTTTTATTATTCAACTCACCAGTAATGAAAGAAAGGTTCGGTGCAGATTGGACACCTCTAGCCCCTAAGTGGAGGAAGGGGCGTATTTGGTAAACACCAAGTAGACAAAGTGATTAACAGTTACCTGTAACAGCCTGGTGAACAGAGGAATAAACAAGGTGTGTGCCACCGCAGAGAAAAAGCAGAAACAATTTGCTATTCAGTGAAGGTTTGACATAGCAATGATTAGTGAAAAGTCTGGCCGGGCAAATACATTCATTTCTAGACTTCAGCTAAGAAATGATGAAGTCCACACATGCATACTGCCCACCACCTCATGCCACACAAAGGTTTCTTCTAACAGTTTATTCGGGGGACAAGAAGAGGTCTTTGAGTCCGAATCCATATTCATTTACTTTTAATTTAGACAAACTTCCTAGCGTAAAGCTTTGGAATAACGCTAAAAAGCGATAGAGTAAGGGAAGAAAAATGAAGGGAAGAAGAAATAAAAGGAATCCATGGTTATGCACTAAACCTCAAATCAGGAGTATGGGATTTTAACGTATTAACTTCACATTCAGATGCATGACACAATGCCAAGTGTCAACATATTATCAAGAAATGTTCAACATAAGTGGTTGTGGCAATGAGAATAGTAAATCCATGCTTACCTAGGTATATTTAACTTCAAGATGTTAATGTACTTGGTATTCTGGATATGATACTATGGCAGAACAATATTTAAAAGCTGATATTGCGGTAGAACACAACTCATTTTCATCTCCTCTATGATTTTTTTTGTGTTTTACTATCTTACCGCAAGTGGCTTCTTGCGTTTCCTCAAATTTTCTGTGTGGAATTACAATTGAAACCAACCATTATCCAGCAGTTCTGAGAGAGCCACCTTTCCTGATCAGAAATGGACGTGTCACAAGAACCACAGAAAGATGAAAGCTGCTTAGATGTTGCAGGGCGCTTTCCAAGCCGACCGTGCCACAGCATACTGTCACCCAAAGTCCCTTCGACATGTAGTAGAAATAGGAAAGCGCAAAGGAACGGCACTCCACCCCCACACACAACTGAGAACTGCAAGTCAGCATTGTTAAAACTGGCAAATGCACTTTAAGCAAGCTTTAGCAAATGCACCCAATTAACTTTTATTCGGAACATATGTTTATAACGTGCAGTATTGTAGGCACTACTTTGTCATTGTAAAGCCACAGTGTTATGTTGAAAGCACTGTGGCAGACATGTAACCATCGGTGACATGCCAGCGCCTTGTTTAGATGCAGCATTCAGCAACTGACAGCTAAAAGTATTTGTAACCAGATTCTAAATATAGGAACCTACAGATAAAAATATAGGTATGATATTTTTGTGATATTAGCAAGTAGAATATTCACCCCAAATAATTTCCACATCACATCCAAAAGTAAACAGCTTTATCTATCTTTGTCTGATGATATTCAGTTGACTTTCTGCTTTTTCCCATAGTCAGATGCTGCAGTGAATTGGAAGAGTAGACCTTCAAACAGGGCAATCACATTTGCTACAGTTTAGACCATTCCTACCAAGCTCCACCTTTGCCTGTATGCATACTCTTATTTATTAAGTGCTAAGTGAGCTTTAAATTATCAGTCTGCCATTGGGGGATCTGTGTAAGATGTAATTAGTGCTATTACTATTTTCGTAGGAAGTGGTTTCCCTTTTGCAGTCGGGTGCAGAAGCGCAACCACACTCTCGGTCCAGACAGCACACATATTGCAGTGATGTGAGCAGTGCTTAATTTGTAAATAAAAACATGCCAGTGCCCAAAGCCCTCCTCTTAAACACACGGCTGCTGCAATTAAATGTGCGAACACTGAATGCTGAGGTAGGGTAATCCTGGAGACATCTCGGGCCTCTTCAATCCATTTAAAGCCACTCCCTGCCCCTTCAGAACACTGTTGCAGCTTTTTGCTTTCTCCCAATGTGAGGCTTTTACGTTTTTCTCTTCCTCCATCTTTCCCTTGTGTGTCTTTTGCTCGCAGTAAATTCTTGAGGCAGAAAAATAAGTGCTGGCCCTCAAAAATAAGTGCCGGTGTCCAGCACTGGAAACCACCATCACAAATTAGCACTGACTGTGAGGCAAATTATAGTACAAGATCCATAAAGGTTTGGAAGATGGAACAAAGATGTATAGAGGTAAGTGGAACAAACACCTGTCCTACATGGTAAATCACTGATTTGCAAAAAACATAATCCCTGCGCCATGCTTATAATGAATTCACAGTGGGATAATGCACTGCAAAGGATTCCCTTGCTTTGCAGAGGTACAACACCGGAAGGTACTGAGACCTTCGGCTCCCTACGCTTCTCATGTCACATCAATGGTCTAGTTTACTCCTTGTGGCTCTAAAGTGCCCTTAAAATGAACTAAAATTGAAAGGGAGACTTGGCTATTAAGGTATGAAAGGATAACTGTGCCCTGTGACAATAACCATGACACACTGATTTTATTGGTGAACTCACCTTACAGGCTGAAGACAATTATGCGTATCAGATATAAGGAAGTCCTTGGGATTCCATGTAAAATGTTACATTTTATATTTCAAAACACAACATTTGGCAGCTATGAGCTGGTCAATAACTTCTTCAAATGATTTATTCAGAACTGTCTTGGTTGCGGATCCTTGTTTTTGTTTACTCTTGCTAGAGAATAAGATTGCAGTTTACAGGCAATAAAGATGTTTTTTTCTGTTTTACACACATAATAGCAGGCACAACCTTCTTGTACTAAATGCTGTAAGAGGTTGGAGATATGAAACATGCGTGTCCAACTCGGCTGTGATCCTGTCGACTTCTGGTATACTCTTCAGCAAATTGTGTTATGATTCTCTTAAGTAGTGGTTTCGTACACGAGTCCATCATAAATACTCAAAACATTTATGAAATACAAAATTCACAGGTGTTGGCACTCGGACAGTTTTATGTAGATTTTATATAATCTGAAATAACATTAAATATTTTAGGCAAAATTTAGCCTCTGTTTAAACAGACAAAGAAGGCCTTAGTTGGAAAACAGTTATCAAAATGCAAAGACCTTTTTCTGTTTAAACACAGACTGGCAGGCAGAATATTTATATATTAAATGCAGTTAGTTTTGGAGACAATTGAGTTGCCAGTCCACATTTGTCTCAGTCCTGGAATATTTAAATCATTCTTCAGTCTTCATTACATGATTCTAGGTTAAATTAGTGAGAAAAACATCCACACCAGTATACATTTTTAAAAGAAACAGAATTCAAATTATATCTAATTTAATCAATATTATTTATAATCTAATCCTTTTATAACATTATTTTAAAGTGGCATCATAATGATGACATAATAAGCCTATTTCTGAAGTAGCATTGTTAAAAAGTTAAATGAAGCTATATTTAGAAATAACGATCACTTGTGCTTACAAATTACTGATTAAACCATGTGGCAATGATTAACCTTAACCCTGGACCACAAATTAAAGGTAAATATCAATGCCTGTGGTGAATTCATTGAAAAGTCTAAAAAATCAATTACAGTTGATCGCTTCAAGTCCAGTCTCACAAGAAATATGGTTGAAAAATTCACTATCGATTCAGTTCCAAGGCACATTTAAATATTCACATGTCTAGATATAATTCTTTGAATATCATTTTCATCTTTCAAGTGTCTCCTTTTTCGTTCAGGGTGAAGTTGTAATTGTTTTCTTGATCCACGTGTATGAATTTTTACTGCTATGACATGAAGAAACAAAACCTGTAACTCTAGAGAGATGAATTATAAAATCTTACCGCACTAAAATGCGGTAAAAAGGTTTGTTTTAAATACAAACCTAGACTTTTTTCAATTTATTTCCAAAACATTGAACTAAGGTGGTTCCATCACTAAAATGTCTTATGGTTCTGGTTACATGGAACTTCTTTTGGTTTGTAGTGGTTCATCTAAATGTTACTCACGTGTGGACAGAATCATCAAACCTAAATTCCTGTATAATGTGGTTGTCCCTCTGGAGAAAAGAGAAATGGAAGCTCTGATTTAGTTTCACAAAACAGGTATGTCTGTTCAGGCCACCAAGCCAAGCCTTGTTATCTTAGCTGAAAGGAAAGAATGAATGATGAAAACTATCGGCTTCGGGCACGAGTGAAGGTCCAGTTGCTGAAATGAGAAAAGACAGATTTAGGAATGGTGGATGCACTCCAAATTAGATTTCCACAAATGTGTTCTTATACCAGGTTTTCAGATTGTTTACACACAAACTATGATTTTCTGCCTTATTAAAACAGTGATTTATTAATTACTGAGACTCTCAGTTACTTTCCAACCCTAGATGGCTTACAAAACACCTTTCTCCATTCCCATCCCTAACCAATGTGTTTTAATATCTAAGGACAGTTTAAAATCTGAGATATAAATTATTCTATGGAAAATACAAATATTTTAATTCTCCACATATTCCTCAATTTTCAGCACACTTTGGGTACATATTTCTCCATTTCCAGCACACTTTGGGTATTTGTCTTGTGGTTAGAAACAATAGAAATGAAAGAGGAATGGCTGGAGCGGAGGACTAACCACACTCAGTTTTACAAGGATTCAGTGGAACCGCCTCTTTAAAGCAAGCCTCTGATATTCATTCTGAGTTGACCTGCAATTCGTTCAATATATTTCCCATCCAATAAAATCTGACTCCAATGGGTGGATATTTATTAGGTGTGATAATTACCATACAATATTGAGTTTTCACTCATAATGGGGAATAACACAAGGATTTCGATGCTTACTGGAGCACAGTTTGCATGTTGCAGAATTTACAGGACTTATTTCCCTCAATAAATATCGGCAGGTTTGACCTGCCAAAATGTATCCGAGGGATGCCATATTTATTGCAATATTATGAATTCTTCTTTATTCTATAGCTTTCATATCTTTACAATTATCCATAAAATAATTACAATTTGCCACATAATTAAACACCTAAAATATCATTTTAATCCATCATCTTTGATCTTGAAAAAAGGGGGAAACATCCTGAACAACTAAGTCCTAAACAACTACTTACCTAAACCACTACTGCTAAATAACTAAAAAGTCTCTACAACGAAGTACTGAACAACTACTGTCTAAACAACTATTTTGCCGGAATAACGATACAACAAATTTTAAGGTAAGTTTTTCTTTTCTTTTTCCTATGGTTTATTAGTTGTTTAGAAAAAGAAAAAAAATATATATATATATATGTTGTTTAGAATTGAGATATCTATCTATCTATCTATCTATCTATCTATCTATCTATCTATCTATCTATCTATATAAAAATTCTGAACAACTAATAAACCTTTAGAATTGAGATATATATATGTGTATATATGTGTGTATATATATATATATATGTCAATTCTAAACAACTAATAAACCATTAAAAAAAAGAAAAACTTACCTTAAAATTCGTTGTTCAGACAATTCTTGTTCAGGCAAAATCATTGTTTAGACAGTAGTTGTTCAGTACTTTGTTGTAGAGACTTTTTTGTTGTTTAGCAGTAGTGGTTTAGGCAAGTAGTTGTTTAGACCCTAGTTGTTCCACCACATATTCTAACCTCTAGGCAGATATAGCTTTCTTTCACGTATTTTTCCGTTGTACCAGAAAACAATGGACAGTAAATGTTTACATGGGTTAGGCCCTCATTGGGAGTTTAGCAGAGATGGAGCTCCACCACACTGCTGGTGCCCCTGCTCTGTTTAGCACAGTGGAATCACTGATAACTGTCAGTGGAGCCGTTGTCCGTGGCAATCAAAAGTAGGAGCCACAATCTTTGATGCATCAGGTGGTCCACCATATTTTGGACAGTCTTCTGATGCATGCTTTACTGTCAGGACATGGCAATCAATGCATGGTGTACTCGGGCAAGGTAAATAAGCACTGGACCCCATGCACAAGAATAAAATTCCATATGGGTCAGGGCAATTGTTTTTTTTTTAAGTCTCAGAAACAAATGCCCACCTTCAGTGTTTGTAGAAAGAATACCTTGTGGATCCCACCAACAAGGCTGCATGTTCAGCATAAACCTGTGCCACAAGTTGATCTGCTGCACTGTTAGATCCACTTTCAGTACACAGATCCCCATTGACATGGTTGGAATCTCTAAATGTTGCAGGCATTTCTCCCGCCAGGATACAGACGTGGCTTCTGCCACCCTTTAGGTTACCTGCCAGGGTCTAATTGAAGCCCTTAGATTTCCTGGCATCTCATTATATTGATGTTTCTCCCATACTAGTCCGCTTGGGCTTTTCAAATGCACTGGACCGGCTCACATAACCCGCATACCAGTTACCCAGCCCTAGATTATACTATTTGTCTATCAAGGGGAAAAGAACATCAGCCTGCTTGTAAATTTGAGTGTTGTTCCTAAATTCATCTTGAACGTATGAAATAAACTCCATACCTGCCAATCCAGTCCTGCGCACTGTGAAGAACCAGTTTAGCAGGTACTGAAAGGCTGAGGTGAATCATGGATGGTTGCACTTTTTGTAAACTTGTATTACAGTAGCAGCCCAACCAGTTAAAGTGAATGTAGGCATCTGGTTCAAGGCCCTATGCGAAACCTAGGCACTATCAACATGTATAGCTTTGATAATGCATTTAATTTAATTAAGTGTTATAAGGTCTTCTAAGCATAACTACGCAGTATAAAAAGGATGGCTTCAAAAGAGCATATCCCTCTTGCACTATTTGCCAAAAGGCATTAAAATCTCCTCTGTCAATAAAGTTGGTCATAAATAGCGCCCGATGACCATATTATGTTTCCACAGTTATTTCCCCAGGTTGCACTTAACTCTCCAAAATACATATGAAAATATTTCTGACGATAGTCACATATTTCCCACAGATTTGTCCTGTCTGTACGCATAACCCGGCTTCCATTACTAGTATCACGCTGCAGCCTTGATGCCACATTCCACTGATATATGGCTATTTAGGCTTGTATTACATGCACCACCACGGATGAGTAGCCTGAATGTCTTTACGTGGCCACTGTAAAGTCAATGGGTGTCCTTGTCTTTAACATGAAAGTGTAATACAATTGTGACTTTCTGAAAGAGAAAATAGTTGCAGAGTAAGTGATGCACTAATCCCAAAATGCATTGGAGGAGAGGATCAAGAGTGCATTATTAAAGTGTTTAGGCCCCGGGTTTGGGTTCTTAGCTCACGGGCCAAGCTCTTGTCTTTCCACTGGGTACACTCACCTGTTAACATCTGATGATTTCCAGAAAGACATCAGGAGCCACTTAGGTAAACATGCACAGCTTAATTTGAAAGAATAGTTGTAGGGACTCAAATGTTTCCACAGGACCCACTGCCGGGACTGCTAAATGCAAGGACCGCCGAATATCAAGCCTACCTAGTTTTGATTTCACGTCATATCTCTTTCATACGCCACACTAGACTTCCTGTCATTTTATCTCACGCGTACAAGTTATTTTTCATCCTTGCATTGTTCCTTTGCCACAGTTGACTCTTTCTCCTACTTTACCTCTTTCCTGCAGGGGCCTAGCTTCAGAGGGGTGTTTGGGGTGTTACACCCCCTGTAAAAATGCATTCTGTAATAAATAGTTGGATGCAAGTGCTTTCAGTCGTGTATGCTGAGGTGTCTGTAGGATTTCACAGAGACAAAAACACACACACACTCTCTCGTCTGTTTTAAAGGTCTTAAAACATTTTGCTTTTTCTGGAAAATATTGTATTTCAAGTAATCCTAACAATAACTACTGTCCCTTAAGCCTTCCTCGTGTTCCGCTTCTCATATAATGTATTCATTTTCACAAGATATGCAGCATTATTGTCGGGAATCTGAAGGTCACGCCCCTCCAATCTTATTGACCGATCTACACCCCTGCTTTTCTGACTGTCTGTCTCTTACTCTGTGTCACAATATGATGGTGACAAATACTTCCTGGTGACCGGTTATTTGCTGTACTCCCCGCCCGAAACCACCAGCACTTTAAGCACGGCAAACAGCAAGCTCTGGGCTCTAGCCATGAAATGTATTCTTTGTACAGGAGGGGCATATCCAGTGATTAATTTGTAAATAAAGAGGTGCCGGTGTTCAAAGGCCTTCTCTTAAACACGAGGCTGCTGTAATTAAATCTGCCAGCACTGAACACTGAGGCAGCGTAACCCTGAAGCCATCTCCGGCCTCTTCAATCCATTTACGGCCACCCCTGCCCCTTCAACTCATCCTGCAACTTTCTACTTTCTCCCTTTATGACGCTTTTAAGATTTTCCTTCTTCCGTCTTTCCCATAAGTGTCTTTTGCTCGCAGCAAATGCTTGAGGCATAAGAATAAGCCCCGGCCCTCACAAATAAGTGCTGGTGCCCCGCACCGGAAACAACAAGCACAAATTAAGCACTGGGCATATTCACTTGTATAGGTGAGTGTCAGATCTGAAGGGACTGAATGAGTTCCAGCTTTTTTGACGGTATAGTGCTGAGTACATTGTAATGATCTTGTTATGCTCAGAAATGCTATAGGGCACTCGCTGCATCATTTTAGACACCTCAATGTCCCTGTGCACCCCGAATGCTATGAATGCTACTTGGAATCGTCATTTACTGCATGGGTAAATCTTTTTTAAATTTATAATAAAGTGATTAATTGTTTTCCAACTATATTATTAAAGAGCAACACAGTTTAGGTTTCTACATCTACGAACCATTTGGCAGTAAGATTTTCATAGTGCATATAAATTCTACTCAAATGTCTTGATGTTTCGCTCCTATTCAAATGTCTTGATGACCAAGACGGTAGTATGATCAATTCTGCTACTTCATGGCCTAGCAGATGTCACTTTGAGCGGATCCATGCCTGGTTGGTGGAATATTTGCTATCCGAAAGTAAGCGGAGAGGTAAGTGCACAGACATACACCTCACACACTGGCTACGGTGGATATATAGGTGTTGCACGTGTTGCAAGCCAACAGTGCTCTGAGCGCCACTGGATGTGAAAGCATTCCACTAAACACAAACAAACAAGCCCCCCCTGTTTCGTTGCACAAGCTGCAAATCTTTTTGAATTGAAAAGAAAAAGGGGAAGTAAGCAAAAGTGTATTTATATGTAGTGAAGGTTTTGAAGCTTGGTATCTACCATAGAGTCACATTATCTGCATAACCTTGCTGTATAGTGGGGTTACAAATGTGGGGTGAGTGTCTGGGTATGTGTGGTGGGGATTGTAACTCTACATTGCAGCATTCTATGTAACACAATGGTGTGTCCTTAAAAGTGACGGGAGTCTCAGTGCAGGCGTGTAGTGAAACTGAATGCGGGGGCACGGAGGTCTGATGTCCCTTGCAGGCCGCCTTCGCTTCAACGAGGTGCTCACCCAAAGCACAACTCACCATTAGTTATATTTACCTGAATGTGATTGGTATATCAAGTACAGGGCAAAGGCAGCGCTTGAAAGTATCATGGTCAGGGGCGTAGCTTCGGGGGGGAGGGTTGTTCGGGTGTTACAACCTCCTTACGTGTGTTTCCTGATGAATAGTTGGGTACAAGTGCTTTCAGTCGGGTATGGTGAAGTGACTGTCGGATTTCACCTGGAATTTTTCCACCCAGACAAAAAGCACACACACATTCTTTACCTCTCTCTGTTTGGAAAGGCTTAACAAATGTTGATTATTTCACAAATAATATGTTTCCTCCCACTTAGGGCCAGATGTACAGCCCTCAGTGTTTGTGACTCAGTGTGCATTTTTTTGGAACTCGCAAATTTCAGGTCGCAAACACTGATGTATAACAGTGTGTGAGACACTGTTTGCGATTTCTAAGTGGGCCACAAAGGACCTACCTCATTAATATTCATGAGGCAGGTTGCATTTTGCGACCCAGTGGGAATGGCAGGCACTCATAGGGATGGTGGCCTGCTGGGTTCAGCAGGCCACCATATCTGTGACTGCTTTTTATGTAAAGCATTTTCTTAAAATGCAGCTGGTTTTTCTTAAAACTAAACAGGATGCATTTCAAAATTAAAAATGAAAGGTTTTCTTTTCATTTTTGAAGAGTAGGCAGTGGTCGATGATGGTCTACTGCCTGTTCTGAAAAATTGTTGGTGTCCCCATTCACAAAGTGGAAGGGGTTGCTAGGGGACCCCTTCTCTTTTTCAAATAGGTTACCACCTCCTTCAAGGATTCGGTAAAGTATGAATTTTTGCGACTGCATTCCCGGTCACAAATCATTCATACATACTGTTGGAGGCTGGTTATTTGTAGAGGTTAAGTATGCACCTACCACTAACAATAATGCCCTCAGACAGTGTTAAGCCTATTCAAGGTCTCAGAACACTAGCCCCTGGCTCAACCCCTGGTAGCTTGGCAATGAGCAGGCAGGCTAAACTTTTATTTTCCCTAGGTTAGCTGGATCCCAAATTTTTCCAGACCAAGAATTAATTCACGCACTCCCTCCTGTTCTTTTAACAATGAGGTTGAGTCCGTCCAGGTGGCTCTGCCCTACCTGGGTGGGACTAGGTGGTCAAATGATGAAGCATGACACTATATAGTGTGTAAGACCACCTAGTCCATAAAGGAAATTCCCCCTGTTTTTTCAACACTCCACAGCATCGCACTGACCTCATTTTCCTAGTAAGGACTTCGAGCAGCAGGGAGCATAAGCATGCCCCTTACTCACACTCTTTGATTTATTAGTGAACCCCGTACTTCTTTGTGTTATTTCTGGATACATACATAGGGAGCCAAGTACGGTTGAGTTCCTCCTAACCATTTTCCGCTCCCTCCCTCTCTCCGTGTGTTACGAAGGCGTAACTTAGGAGACAGGTATGTAAAGCATTTAAATACAAAAATACAGTAAATAAGTAAGAAACAACACACAACAAAACCCCACACCAACTTATAAAAATAGGAAATATTTCTATCTTTAAAATGACACCAAAACGGCCAAAGTCCAATGTAGGGAACCAGAGTTATGATTTTTTAAAGATTAAAAGTAAAACTAATGCTTTGAAGCAAATAGCGCTCAAAGGGAAGGTTTGCACTAAACTGGGACACAGTTAAGAGTTCCAGCCATCCCCAATGAAACACTTTTACACTTACTTCAAGAAGTGTTTCTTGGTGTAGGAAAGTGATCCACAACCCCAATCCAAGGTTCCAGAATCTCTGAGTTGCTCCTTGGGCCATTGGGTCTACAATTCCCACAATGCAACTGACTAAATCCTTGCAAGTACACTGGACGCACTCCAGGCTGGGGACCTTTATGGAAGCTGGTGTAAGGAAGCTCTTTTAACCTGTTGCTTTCAGGGAGTCCACTCCTGAGTCATTTTTAAAAGCAAGGCAAAGCCCTTGTGGCTGTTGTTCGAGTGTGCAACAGAAGCAGTACTTCAGTATGCAGTCCTTTGTGTTGTAGACCAGGGTTCCAGCAGGGCAGTCCTTGTTCTCCTTGTGGTTTCAGGCAGCAGATCTGCCACTTACAGATGCAGATCAGGCACTTGTATTCAATCATCTTGGGGGGCATTCCTTGTCCATTGAGCTGAAGGGTGCGACACTGAAGCATGATAACTTCCTCCAAAGGGTGACAGCTTCTTGTCCTATAATGCACTGCACGTTAACATCCCAAGATGGATGCTTTTTCTCCAGTGTATCAAGACCGAGCTAAACCAACCCACTAGTGTAATTCATTTCCATTAACCCCTCCCTCCCACCCCCACTGGACATCTGCAAACTCCTTTCCTAAGCCCACTATCTGTGGGGTACAGGGTGACAGGGTGGGAGGGCAAGACTGGCTACATCTCTTTCGGACTGGCTTCCTTTTGAGGTCTCAGCTTGATTTACCCAGCCCCCTCCCTGGCCTGGCCTCAGCATCTGCCAACCTCCCTCATCTGACAGCCTCTGCTCAGGGCAGGCCACTTATCACCTCATCAAAGCAGCCTGCCTAATCCTGTTAGGGCTGACAGATCAGGAGAGACCACTAGAAGGGTGGAATTTGACTTATAGCTTATTTCTGTACTAGTTATGATAAATTCCACAAGGGCAAGTAGTTTGATTTATCATTACCATTCATTTGAGTCCTTTCATGCCAAATCTAGTTATCTGCTAGCCATAATTATGCTTAGGGAAAATATTCACATTTTACCCTATGGAGCCAAATATCTAGACTGATGACAGATGAAAGGTTCAGTTTTTCCCTCACCAGGGCTTATAAAACATATTTTATAATGTCCCTGCTCATAGTTACATGGCACCCCACCCCTGGGGTATCTATGGGAGACCTTGGTTGTGACATATGTAAAATTAAGCCAGTTTATCAGTTGAAAAGTACCTTACATCCCAAAGTCTAATTTGCAGAAATTTACTTTTTAAAGACAGTGTGCAAGGCACGGCTGCCTTTTAAAATGACAGCAGACACCAAAGTAATCACACTCCAGCGCAGGAAATCTATGGGGCTTCTAAACATCCCTGCCCTATTATATACTAGGGACTTATAGGCAGAGGCAGCAGCCGCAAATGTCAAGGGGGTGCGGAAGGATGGGGACAACGGGAATGGGGTTAACAAATAATAAATTGAAAAAAAAAGATGGCTGGCCAAACACACATGCGCACTTAGTGCACTCCATTCATCCTCCCTACTCCCATGGCCCAGCCCCTCCCCTCCCTTTACATTATAGCTGAGCCAGCAGCAGAAAAATAAAACGATAATTAAATATTGTTTTATTTTTCTACTGCTGCCTCTTAGCCAGGGGGGCGTAGCTCCTCAACGATTGCGGAGGAGCCATCCTGCTTGTAGATAGTTTAAATCCCCCTTGCCCTATTATCTACTAGGGACTTACAAGGTCTGTCATTGTCAATTGGAATTATAACATTATACCATTTGACCTTTTATTCAGAGCACTGGCCTTGGGCCTGGTTAGCAGAGCCCAGGGCAGATTGTATGATGGAACCACGCATGCACAAACAACGCATGCCTCAACAATGCGGTCGGAACCATGACCGCGTTGTTTCCATGCATGCCTTTGCCACCCATGCCTTTACAACAAATTTTGTTGTAAAAGCATGCCTAGTAAAGGCATGTGTGGCTCTATCATACAACCCTAAGGCACAAAAAAAAAAAAAAACACCCCTAACACCTAAAGTACCCCAACCCCCCACCCACCCTGAGCCCTAAAAAAAAAATACTTTCCTAACACCCACCCCTGCCCCATAAAACAAAACTACCCCAACACCCCCAGCCGCCCTGAGCCCTAAAACCTTCTCCACTAAGTAAACTACCCCAACCCCACCACCCATGACTGATTGATTGATTGACCCATCCTAAGTCCTAAAAAAAAAAGAAAAAGACTATTCTGACCCCGCCCCCAAAAACTGAATTACCCCACCCCCTGCTCTGAGCCCTAAAACCTTCCCCCCTCGGTAAACTACCCCCACACCCTGAGCCCTAAAACATTCCCCCCAAGTAAACTACCCCGACGCCCCACCTGCCCCAAACCCTAGTAAAAAGCCTACCTAGGCCCCCACCCCTGCTCCATAAAACAAAACAACACTGACAAGCACCACCCGCCCTAAGGTCTAAAACCTTCACCTCTAAGTAAACTACCCTGACCCCCCCACCCGTCCTGAGCCCTAAAACCTTCCTGCCTAAGTAAACTACCCCCACCCTCCCTAAGCCCTAAATTCGCCCCACCCCTAAAAACTACCCCCAAGCCCACTTACCTCACCGTGTCCTCTTGTGATCCTTCCTCTTCTTCTCTCCTCCCTCCTACCACCCTCCCTTAAACCTTCCCTCACCCCTTTGAAAATAAACTACCCGCCCCCACCCTAAGCCCTAAATAAAAATAACCAAACCCCCTCAAGCCCGCGCCTAAAAAATCAAATAGCCGACCCACCCAGCCCTAAGCCCTAAAAAAAAAAAAATCCCCAAATCCCCGACCCCGGCCCTAAAAAAAGCCTGAGCCTCCACCCACCCCAAGCCCTTAATTCAACCCCCAACCCTAAAAGATACCCCCACCTCTGCCCCAGCCCCACTTACCTCAATGCATCCTCTATCGATTCACTCTGCCTTTTTCTGTGCCTTAACCAAGCATATGCGTAGTTTGGCACATGCGTGGTTAAGGCACATAAAAGGTAGTCGTTGTTCTGACAAGCGTAGTTACGCTATTGTGGGAAACACCCGTGTTGTTTACAATGTGTTGTTCAGGAAGTTTCCCCCTAGGGCACAGTCAGGGGCAGTTACCACCAGTATCAGTCAGAAACACTGGGGAAAACATGCTACAAGAGTCACTTTTTCACATGTACCAGTGCGACTCGCTATTAGGAAGGGGCACCCTTTTCACGTCCCTTCCTAATACCGAATCACAAAAGCAAAATGCAAGTTGTTTACAAGTTAATGACTTGCATTTTGCCTTTAGTACATGACAAAACTCATTTTACCGGTCGCAAACGGCCCGATGGGCCCACTGGGCTGTTTGTGACCAGTAAAATGCGTCGTACATCTGGCCCTCAGTACCTCTAGCAATCTGCATTGCTCTTCCTTTCCACTGCATTTTAAGCCCCTCTCATGCACCCTGCTTGTCATATAATGTATTTTAGTGCCAGATTGATTATTGAGAAATCTGAAGTTCTCACCCCCCAATCAAACTGAGCAAGCTACGCCCCTGATCACTGTGCTGCAAAGACAGAGTAGTGCTGCTAAATGGTGGTCTGTTTAGCTGGCCACGCCCTTGCTTTACTAGCCATGTGCGGTCAGCGTGCTTAGAGTAGGCCAGGATACGGGCAGAAGGCAAGGGCTCGGCTGGTGAAAAACAGAACTGGTCTGACGAGTCCTGATCACCAAAAGTACCGCTCTACAGGTCAGACTGGAGTCGGTAGGTTGTTAAAAGCCATTTTGACCTTTCATTAGCCATTCTCGCAATTATCTGTGTGAAAAACAAAAATCTCACTCCACAGGTCCCTGGGATAAAAAAGCCATATACTTATTCTCGTAAGGCTGCATTCCCCTGACCAAAGACGGTTTTAACAAGACTTTTATAATACGGTATGAAACTGCTTAATTTTCAAGTTACTAAATATGTGCCAGCTCGCCTCTTTTTTGGGCATTCTTTGTTCCACTAAAAATACTTAACACGTTCTGCATTTAATTTTTGTTTGTTACTAAATTTTTTTCTTTTATACAATTTTTCTGTTTTTGCATAGATTTTATTCTGTAATTTTTATCTTTTAGTTAACCACAGTTTCATTTGTTTGATACCACAGCAGCTTGTGTTTGCCACACCTGTACTTTACCTAGGTGTGAGAAGTCCGCCCACCGCTGTTATTCTTCCAGAGTTCCCTATTTTCTCAATACCAATCTTGGCCTGAATAGGGGCATCACACTCTCAGGTGATGCAGGGGCCCTGGAGCGCAGTGAAATGATTACTTATAAGTGAGTGTAGCCAGTTGAGTTTGTGCCTGTGTGTGACAGCAGGACACTTTAGACAGATATCAGCGATTTCCACTTATACTCACCTTCGCAATCGTCCACCTATCCAAACCTGGGTGACGGTAAGAAACCTGTCAGGGTGCCCTTGCTGGGAACACTAAGGGCCTGATTAAAGAGGCCTTAGCGCCACCTTAGTGTCATTTTTTTGACGCTAAGGCGGCGCTAAAGTGGCTTTTTACATCGCCATATTTACAAATTGGAGCAATGCAAGCATTGCGCCACTTTGTAAACCCATGCGCCGCATTATGCCTGGGATAGGCATAATGTATGCAAGGGGGCATTCCCCCATTGGGGGGCCCGAAAAAATGGCGCAAGGAAATCAAAGAGATTTCCTTGCCCCATTTTTTGGCACTTTTAACGCCTGCTCAGGGCAGGCGTTAAAAGGGGGATGCCATTAAATATAATGGGCCCCTATGTATTCTGCAGGAGTAACGTCAAAATGTTGACACTACTCCTGCAGTGTACATCAATAGTGTCAGGGATTCTGACGCTATTGCTCAGTACCCTACACCATGGTGCGCCGCATTTTAAATACGGCGCACACATGGTGGCGGTAGGGGGTGCTAAGGGGCGCAAGAAAAGTGGCACTGCACTGTGTGCAGCGCCATTTTTCACAAATAAGCCCTGAAGACCCAAAGTACGGCCTCCTCCTTTCCACCTAGTAAGTTCTCCTTGTTCTGAGTTAATCAGGTAATTAGAGAGGATGAAACCATAATGAGACCCTCCAGATATCCGTCCCTCTTTTTCCTCTCTGGTTCCTTTCCCAAGCTCAGTCGTTAATACCTGACTAGTGCTTACAGATGGATGCTTACAGTATGCACCTATCATCTATTTTAATTTACCGACAATGATGATGGGTTTTAGGGAGTCAAACTGTGTTTAGTGGGAGTTTTCCTTTCCAAGAGCAGAACAGCCCTGCCAATGGCTTTGGAAGAGTTATATGCATCTGTGCCAGAGTGCTGCGGGAATGAAGAAGACCTTTCCTGGGCAGGCCAAATAAGCTTTTCACAGTCACCTGCTGGATCTCTAGACCCCCTGGAATAGCACTCACATACAGAAGGTGTACCTCTCAGTTGCACAACGAACCTTGAGAGGGCTACCCTGTAAAGTACATGCAGTAGCCCCTTCTCCCCTGAACCCGGTACGGAGCTGTCAGACCAGGGCACCCTGGAGCTTAGGCACCCCCTCCACCCACCTGCAAAGCGGCGGCTGTGGGGCTAATGTTGCGCCTCTGGTACCTCTCTTAGAAAGAAGCAGAAATTTCCAGACTGCCACACTAGGTGTGCTGAGCACGATGAAATTCATTCTCTCAAAGTCGCTGACCCACATGACGTAACCAGTTTATGTGTCTGCAGAGTGCATGAAGAAATTGAGCAAAAGTGCTGTTCAGGAATTGAACTGGAGTTGCCAAAAAAGGCGTTTCCCTTTGGGTACACAAAATACAAAAACCACTACATAAAATGACCTTCGTGATCTGGAGTTCTTATTTCATCCCAGCGCGCATGCAGTTGGCTGGAGAAAAGAGAACACATTCACAAAAATACTCTTCAGACAAAATTCAGAACAAAGAATTGAGGAAGAACTGATGGATCGGTTGGGGGCGATGACTACCAATATCTGTGTCACGTTTTACCGTTGGCTTACTGCCCAGATCAGATGGGGATGACGTGCAGCCTTGGTTCTTGCAAGTCCTACTCTGGCCGAGGTAGGGGCGACCCCTCCCGGTAGCCACGGTGCTGTTGACAGTAGTACGCCATCACAGTCCGTGCTCTCCAGACGGAGTCCCTGAGATAAAACCCCAAAGGGAAAAAACCTCTTAGACAGGAACTTCCTAGAACAGAAAGGAGGGCACAAGAGAATCAGAACTGCGATGCCTGGAAAATCACTGGAAAGACCGAGGAAAAACAGGAGCAAAAACTGGAGTCCAAAAGAAGACCAGCCGGAGCGTGACCACCACAGGAGAAGTGTTGCAACGCAAAGAGAAGAAGAATCTATCCCCTTAAATACCCCTTGACAGGAAGTGACATGCAGGAAAAAGTAGAATTGCTATCTTGGATTGGGAAAGGGGCAATAAAACAAGATAGGAAAGACGCCATTATGGTAAGGGGAACAGATGCATGCAGGGAAGGTGAAGGAGAATGGTATGCTGGGAAAGAGAAATCATGGCTCCTCCAGGAAGAAAAAGGAAAAAGGAGAAGGCCCTAAAATGGCGCAGAAGGTAAGTGAGAGGACCGAGGGGGGGGAGGTGCGGGCACCCCGCGACAATACCCGCGCCGTGCATTATATGCGGTGAGCACCAATGCCCAGTCCTGGGCCTCGGTCCCCTCGCGGTAAAAAAAACAGAGCGCATACAGAAAAAAAGGGCCACTGCAGGCCCCGCGATCCGGAAAACGGACTGCGGCCTCCACCGTGGCCCGAGCGGGAGACGCCGCGGCCCTCTGCGGCATGACAAACTGGCGAGATTGCTTCCAAATCAGACAAGAGCATGGTCACTTCTGGCAGTCTTCTCCAGCCAAGGAAACTGTGCTACAGTCAAAGATCTGAAGGAGTACTCCAAGTGTAAGCACCGTTAGCAAAACAAAGCTCTCCACTTAGTACTTAACAAATACATTTTGCTTAAGTGGGTGTGCTACATTTTGAAAGAATAAAATAGTCAAATTTTCAAAACCAAACATTGTTGACACCTCTTCGGCTTTATAGAACTAGAGATAGTAAGATGGGTAACATAATTCATATGAAGGCATGCATACCAGGATCGTGAAGAAAGATTTATGAGATGAATAAAGCCTATCAAAGAATATCTTTTGGATTGTTATTGATGCATTGCCAAATCTGGATCTAGAGAAAGGCGAAGTCAGTAATAACTCAGAAAAACATTTGTTAAACAGGTCATGTATTCCTGTCCACTTTGAGGCAATGGTGGATACAAGAGTGTAAACCGTTTGGTTCAACTAATTTATGTAGACGTGATCCAGGTTTCACTTACTGACTGAACATTCTCCACATTTCACTTCTATCAGAGTTCTGGTGGGACGCTTCCATCCACCAATGCTGTAAACACACTATCCAGAAGAGGGAGTCCTGGATGGCGCAAGTGCTGCAGGTCTACACTGCCACTTGTCCTGGTGGGTTTTCTGGAAAAGATGCAGTAAACACCCAGGCCCTGTTAACGTCCAACAGGCTTCCCTAAGCAAAGGGACAGCGGGTGCATGAAGATGGGTCTGAGTTGGCTTGCCGTTGAGGCATGCTCTCACAAGCCATTTTGGGGGGGCAGATAGCTGGCCTCACAGACTTCGCATGACATGCCTAGACAGAAGAGAGGCAGCACACAGGCTAGAGAGACCAGGTTGGTTGGTGCTTATCTCTCCAAGCAACAAGCAGCATCATTCAGTGCACCGATTGCTTATGGTCAGCAGGACAGACACAGAGGTTACCTCTAGGAACCCGCTAGACCCACTAATCCCATCAAGGTTAACACAGTACACAATCTATGTTTTAGAAAACACACACAACCTTGTAATACGATGCAAGGGTGTGTGCACTGGAGCATGCCAGCCAACAGCGTGCCAGCACTGAGGGAGATAAAACATGTACTGTATCTCAATATTTATGGCCCATTTTTGCCTCCCTTCCTGTGGTGCAAGGCAGCACATAACTTTGGCTGCTGAACTGCCTTGTGTCACATATTAGTAAATCTGAACCTTAACCTTTAAGAAGGATGGCAAACTGGTTACAGCTTTTTACAAATGACTGCGCTGCAAATAAAGCAAAATTTCAAAAGAAAGGACCCAGATAAGAAAAGTGAATTAATTGGAGGGTGTAATTGAAAAATCCCTAAATAAGTGGAGCCAATCAGGCCAGGCTTTGAATCTCCCCACAGCAGTATGGAGAAAATATTTGATAACTGTATAGAGGCTAGGAAGAAAAAAAATGGACGAAGTTCATTGATAACTGCCCATTAGCATTAGGAAAAAGAGAAAACACCAGCATGGCGGATGAGAAGAGAGATGGTGATCCTGTTTCCCATAGACAGCAAGAATAGGCCTAAATGAGATAACATTTACTGGTTCCCCCACTGATGCCAAAGCCTGTCTGTAAAGCTATATGTATCAAGGAAATGCAGTAGTTCGTTTAGGTAAATGGGATAAAGCAAAAGGCTTCTTCTCACCTTTATGCATTGGAGGAACAAAACGTACTTTACCATGAAAGCTCAGTCAATATTACATAAATAAAGGATGCAAATTGAAATGGGTGTACACAACTACTTGTAGCAGTGTTTCTTCGGCATGACTATCCAAACCACCTGGACATCAGACAAAATTAATCCATGAAGAACCTGAAAGTAAGGCAATCTTACAGAATGCTCATTATGGGGGTACACAGACCCCGGACTAGTGAGAAGGGAAGCTACATAGAAGCATGTGGTAAATGCAACACCACAACCCATACACAACACTGTAAAATAGGTGGACGATTTTACTTAATAAACCCATAGTGCGGAATCTGCCGCCTGGCAATGGGCCAGGCGGCAGATCATGCAATTATGCTTATGGATAATGGTGCTCCTTGAGCTTCTAGCTACTTTTCACACCCGTGGTCATTGAACATTACTACCTCTTCACAAGTAGGCATTTAAGAAACTATCTTGAAATGGTTAATCTCTCCCTGTTTGATACAAAGGCAGCAATCTTATTCTCGTCATCTCTGCTCCCTTTCTTGATCTACTGGATGCAATCTTACGCCATTGACCCAATCACTATGTGAGAATACACCAGACCAACCATAATTTAATCATCACATTCAACAATGTTCCACTGGACACTGTGAAGCCACCCTCTGTTGCCTCCATCCTGCAGCCACCTCTACAGAGATTCTTTTAACTCCACTATCAACATCACAATCCTAGTCCTCACACCAACACTAGTCCAATCACATTCACTGAAAAGATCATACCTAAATACTCTACATTGTGGGCCCAGCAACACAATGCCAACTAAAGACATATTTGCAAAGAACTTACCATAAATATAAATTATGTTTTCAGTTTTCAAAAAATCTGAGTGTTAGTTTTCCCCAAATGTGTAACTTACATTCAGAGTTTGTGAATAGCCAAAAAGTGGAAACTTACTCAAAAGTGTAAATTACTCAAAAATGTGTAGCCCCATGCCCTTCAATTACGTGGAGATATGCAGCTTACACTTTTGGAGTAAATCTACATGTGTATTTTTGTGCAGCCAATAAGTAAACTTTGACTACTATGTGTAAATTACTCACAACATAAGTTACTTTGTGAATAAGGCCCACCATTTTTATATGATGTCACAGACCTAAACATGGGTAGGAATCAACAAAAGGCTTCAGACTCACAGACAATGAGAGACAACCTCAAGTTCTATCTGGTCTCAATTGAACACAAGCTGGAAGGCATCTATGTGTTGAAACTTGGCCATGGGGTGACAGGAGCCATGGAGTACTCCTACTATCCGCTTTCTAGTGCTCTCCCCAGTTGACACACCAAAAAATATATCTGTTGTCCTGCCACTATCCCCAACATTGTCATGGCTTTGTTGTCTCTTTGCCTTCAAATGCATTTTTTAAATTACCTTGTGTCATGGTACACACACCAACCTCCCTAGCGTCTTCCAATAAAAACAGATATTACCAGGCACCTGACATCGTCCCCTGCTCTGAATGATCTGTTGCTATTCTCTGTGACAGAGCAGGAACTATTTCTCCCAGGTCATTACAGATCTAAGACAGGCAGAAAGCCAGTGGGCGGCAACACCACTGAACGGCAAACTATTCCATCATTTCTTTTGGTTGTGCAGGAAACCTGAGGAGGCAGAGGGAAGAAAAGGTGTGTAATCAATATCCAATCACCATTTTAGCAGTTTCCTCTGGTCTGCAGAGACCCAGAGGAGATAGGTCACCACTTTCTGGTAAAAACAAGGGGTAGCATTCCGAGGGCTGCGATACTGCAGCAGCGAAAAATTCTGTTTTGCCTGCAATCACATTCCATCACAAGAATGTTTCTGACTGCAGCCCGTACAAAAAACACATTTTTTTCATCAGTTTATTACTACCTATCCAGTGCTCATTGTAATAACTGTACATTGATAATGGTGACAACCAAGTGGTTTTGATTTGAATTCTTCAGTGTTTGGCTTGTAGTCTAATTTTATTTTGTATATAGACAACTGGTAAAAAACAAGGTCCCCATACATGAAATATATCTTCTGTTTAATGTCACTGTTGGACTAGCCCTTCGTGCAGGGTCTGCCCCTAACTTTTTGCCTTCACCCTCCTGTTTTTGTTGGCTTTTAGGATTCTGCACACTTTATCAAACCTAACCAGTGCTAAAGTGCTTGCACATTCTCCTTTAAACATGATGCAATTGGCTTAGACCCAATTGGCATATTTAGTCTATTTGTAAGTCCCTAGTAAAGTGGTAATACATGTGCCCAGGGCCTGTAAATTAAATGCTACTAGACTAATGGGCCTGAAGCACTAACTGCGCTACCCATCTAAGTAGCCTTAAAACATGTCTCAGGCCTGCCATTGCAGCCTGTGTGTGCCATTTTAAACTGCCATTTGGACCTTACAAAATAAATATTTTGCCAGGAATCAATCTTCCTTTTTATTACATGTAAATCAGCCCTACAATAGGCCCTAAACAGCCCAGAGGGCAGGGTACAGAGCATTTAAAAAGTTGGACATGCAAGTTTTTTCTTTCAAATGTCCTGGTAGTGAAACACTCTTAAATTAGTTTTTCACTACTTCAAGGCCTGTCTCTCCCATAGGATTACACTGGATTATCTTATTACATTTAATAATCGACAACTTTCAATTGGGGGCAAGTAGTAATGTCGAGTTTGGTGTCTAAAGAATTGTAATTTAAAACCCTCTTTAATGTTAAATCTGGATTTTAAATCAGAGTTTTGAAAGTGCCACTTTCAGAAAGTTGGCATTTTCGTGTCCTAACCATTTGTTGCCAGCAGCCGGTTTCCTGGGTCACACGACTAGGTGTACCTGACAGTTGGTTGCTGTAGATTGTTCCCAGCAGTCAGACAAAGGAGTATAGGTGTTGGAAGGATGGGTCATATCTGGCGATGAGGGGGAAGAGCTGTCATCTACCATACTTGAATATCACAAAAGCTCTGCCTGAGCACACTCACAAAGGGTTTGACAATAGTCGTTTGTGACCACAGACAATCTGGGGCTAGGACAGAGAAGGAGGAAATCCAAGCACCTCTGGGGTTGGAATCCTCCAGAACATTCTCCTACTTCAAAGTGGGCACTAGGTATAAATATTGGACTCTCAGGACACACTCTTCTGTACACCTGTGGACCTGTGGAAGACTCAGAAGGACGGCTGTGCAGCTCTGCAGGAAGGACTGCTACTCGGTTGCCCTGCTGCTCTACTGCGTGCTGCCTGAGTGAAGGGCGAGACCTGCATATTGAACCCAGGGCCACTAGTGTAAATTCAAGGGCTAGTTGGCTAACCTCCTGATCAGAGCCTCAGGGATAAAAAAGTCTCCAACTACTGCCCCTACCTCCCCAGTGGTGCCACCCCATTCCTGGACACTTGGTCCTACCAGCCCAGCTGTGTCCTGTGAAGGAGAACCAACGTATCTCCTATCAGCCGCATCAGAACTGCCGCAGCGTGACGCATCCCTGAAGATGCCCCCCCAACGCAGCCCCCAGTCTCCTCTGAACTGCCACTGTGCAATGCATCCTCGACACAGGCCTTCACATCGCAAGCTTCTTGTCGTCAGCATCCTCAACAATGATTCAGGACTCCAGATCGCAAATCCTGGGACCCGCTGCTTTGCGACACATCCTTAATGATGGATCTCACAACCATCCGCAAACCAGGATTTAAGGTACATTTGTTGAGTGGTCCTAACTGGGTTCTGTATCGGTCCATGCTCCATCGCGGTCAGCCTGACTTTGTGTGTAATTTCTAATAGTCACTAGTAGTAGGACCCCCAATACTTGAGTTAAAGTCAACAACTTAAGGAACTCCTCTTTTACTCATCACAATGATTCTTTGGCCACTGCCTACCTTACAAATACAATGCAGGCTGTGTTTTCTTGAAAACATAAGTATCTTACAAATACAATGCAGGTTGTGTTTTCTTGAAAACATAAGTATTAGCACCAGTTTAACATTTCAATACTTACTATTTCACCATCCTTTCCACCAAAGTCTAAGTATAGCATCCTAACACCGTCATCTGAAGACATTCTTAGTCTTTCGTAAGGATACTGCACAATGGGCTTTTGAAAGGTGCCATCTTGAGATTCTGTTGTGATGGAGAAACCATTCTCATAATGAATAGCCAAACGGCAACCTTGGTTCTTGTATGTGCAAGCTGAACAGGGGAGGCAGAGAGAACACATATGCTATGATTTTTATAGAAAATACAAGTTGTTCTAAATAAATAATAAGTCAAATACTTTCTAAGTGGACGTTAAAAAAACCTAAGTAAATCAAAATGCATCTTGTTATACTCTCAGAGCATTTATTTGTCAATATCATGTCTGATTCTAAAATGCCCTCAACCGATTTATCAAACGCATGCAAATGAATGTGTAAATGATGCATAGCGTACACATGAATACACTTCACACGTTTTTGGCTATTTGCTTACATTTGCATGCAACAATGGGCACCACCTTCTGAATTCTGAGCTATTTGGTGGTCACTGCCCATCCCTAGCATCTGTCACCTTCTGCACAACGCTTCCTCGATTAACATGCTGTAAACTGTAACCACTTACCATATAATTGTTCTTGTCTATACCCTATGGGTCTGCACCCTATAAATCTAACTTGACATTGATTCTTTGCTCCTCTAGGTACGCACTATTTAAACAAATTCTTATCAGACTGTAATCTACCCTTGCAAATGCAAGAAAATCCAAAAATAATAACAGTAAAGGAGATTTATGTGAATATTGCTGATACTAAATTGTGTGCCCACTGATATTTCACTGACATTCTTCAGGGGCCTTCAGCCTTCTCAGTACATCAGCATCACATGCGCATAATGGATTTGTGTTGTTTATATTATGCGTACATAATCTACGCATACACACATAGATCACACATCTGTTTAATTTCCTGAGTCATATTTAACTACAAAACTGCAGAGCATCAGGACTGAATCCTAAGCAAAGTAAATCGACCCCAGCTACTTACCACGACCTTCCCATTGATAACTCCAATCTAGGTGGAGGACCCACTCACCCATTCAAGGTGCCAGACATCTGTTTGACCAGGTGAGGCAACAGAGATGAAGGGATCACTCATTGCACATCTGCATGACATTAGAGACCCTCTTCAAGTCCCTGCCTCTCGACAAAGTTTCTAGGTGTTTAAGACGTTCATCAGTTTCAATAGAAGACTACTGTGTTCAATTGTAGGCCATTTCTAGCGAATTGCGCTGATAAGGAGCATGAGTTGGCGACTACATTTGCAGAGTTGAGTATAGGTTAGGGGTAATTCTCTTGTGTGTTGTGTCTGGTTCTGAAGGCCTCTTCTAGAGTTTTGGGTAGAAAAGGAGGGTACAAGGTGCTTCCGTATTTCCCTGTTAGCCAGCTAACAGTGCTAGAAGTAATATTGTGAAAAAGGTAAAGTTATGGATTTGACCTCCAACTCGGTGCAATGCCCTCCTGGGAGCATTGGAAAGGAGTCTTCAATGGTGATGGTGGTGGCCAAGTGAGGACATATTCCTCATTAAAAAGCCACATGGCATACACACCCTTATCTGCTTGCTCTATTCACATATCACAGGTAGCTTCACCAGTAGTCAGAAGCTAAGTGGTCAGTTCCACTGGGGCAGGTGCTTTCCTGGGCACCTGCAGGAAGAAGCACAGCCCTAAATGAGTCAATGTCCAAGGGCAGGCAGGAAGAAAAGCCTCCTTCGCTTAGGCTGACCAGATATAAGACAGGACCGTGTCACTCCACAATCGGGCAACTCCCTGGCAGATATTGACCGGCAACTCCAATCAGAGGCCACTATTTTTACTCTCTGGCAAAAAAGGACCAGCAAATGGCCAATCAAAATGCACCAATCTCATATTGCTTGTTGTGCTAATTTTCAATTAGGTATATAACTGCTCTGCCTTCATTATCAAAAAGAATCTTGGACAAAGAGATTTGATCTCAGGGAAAGAAATATTGGGTCAGATCTACAAGAAAGTGGTGCAACAGTCCCCATGTGCCACTTTTCTTGCGCCTCCACTGCCCCACCTAATGACACCATGGTTGTGCCTTATTCACAATATATTATAACAAAAACTAGAGCATTTAATCTGATTAAATCAGGGCTGTAGATCCTTAAATTTAACATAGGACTACGCCAACAAGTTTTAAAAAGGACTTTAAACAATTGGCTAATTTTCATGGAACGATTTAAGACCTTCCTAAAGCCATTAGGTAACTATAAAGCAATTTTCAGGTTTACTTTCAAACTTTATACAGTAGCCTCGACCTCGGAAACAACAATAATACAATTAATTATATATATATATTATTTTTTCTCTAGATGGCAAAGTAAAAAAGTGGTATTATTAACAACACATCAGGACTACATGAGAAGGAAGGTGAATTGGTATAGTTTTATTGTTAACACGACTAGGATGTGTCTGAGTACAATCAAATAGGGGTGAGTACATCTTCAAATTGGTTTATTTTCAAAATTAATTAGGTACATTTTGTTTCGATCTCTTAAGAGGTCAACTAACTACCACATAAAGAAGTTGTCACCTCATGTTAAACATGGATTTGATAATATAACCATACAATATGTTGTACTGTTGAATTAATAGATGCTGGCCAGATGGAGGGCAAAGTACTGATACATGCTTTCTGTATTGTATTCTAGGTGCTTCCTATTTCAATATTCTGACCTGATGATGACCTGTCTGAATTAATTTATTTTATTGGGTTCGAAACATTGACATTGTATGAGAAATTGTGGATTTACTTTTGAAAAATTCAGCAGGCTCACAGTACCTATGGTTATAGGTGCTTATTTGACACCTCATGCTTTTAACCACAGTTTGGTTTTAGTTTTCATGTAAATAGCACTGCAACACCTATACTAACACATAATTCACTCACATTGCACCATTATACAGGAGCACCTCGATTACTTTACTTTAAATTGTTGAATTTAAGATTCTGATAAATGTGATATATTACTCACAAACCTCATGGGTACAGAAAGATTTTTATGGTACAACCACTGTTGTGGAGGTTAATTCATAACCTTCCCTCTGAGGGACCAAAACATTTGTTTATTATATTATTCACTTATCCAGGCCCCAGGGTGCTGGGTTGCCCCATTTTTTCAAAAGAAGTATTTACAATGTGGCACACCATGGTGCTTGTTTCCACAATAGCATCATCATTTATGATGCTATTGTGGAGCTTTGCTGGATTAGTGCCATAAATTATGGAGCTAGTGCAGCAAACCACTAGGGAGGCCTATAGGTTACTATGGGCCCGTCACTTTAACGCCTGCCCCGAGCAGACGTTAACAATTATGTAAAATGTGACAGTGCGCCATTTGTTGCAGCCTCCCTGCGTGGGAACGCCTCCCTTGCATACATTATACCTGACAAAAATATGATGTTGTGCAAGGGGTTACAAAGTGGAGCAATGCTAGCATTGCACTACTTTGTAGATATGGCACAGGGAAATGGCCTCCTTAATGCCACATTAGCATAAAAATAAATGACGCTTGTGTGGTGCAAGGAGGCGCAAGGGCCTTGTAAATCTGTCCCATTACTTATTAGCTGTTCAGAATAAAGGATGGACTATCTGCAACACTTCTTATGCACCCACACCGTGATATTTTAGATTATGGCCTTTGCCTCAATACTAAAATGACTTAAGTTAGATCCCTAATAGGTAAGTGTAAAATACCATATAATTCAAATTTTTTGGGCTCAAACTCGTGAAACGAATTCATTTTTGTTTTTTTAATATCTTTGCTTATCTTGGTAATAAAAAGCTTTTTATACATTACTAACTATGTGTGCTTGCAGGTCCGACAAATCGCTGAAGCAGTGATATTGCCAAACTTGGTGATGCTTAGGACAATGTTTATCCTGACAGTCAAGTCTCTTCATTGAATTAAGCAAACTGTACACTTCCCTTATTGAGATCATTCTGCTGGTAGAACATCGTAGTCTACAGTTCCTGAAGGGACAGTCTCAATCCCTGCTTTCTTTTAACACCCATTTGGCAGCCCCGCAAAATCTCTGGCCCAATTTGTTTAAATGTTTGTACTTCTTTGATGTTTCTAACCCAGGCGGAGAGTGGTCCTTTGTGCAATAAGTCTTTATCTGAGTAACATTTTCCACTTCCACAGTCACCTTACATGACATATGGGGGAAAAAAATAATTGCCCAGCATTGGGCAGTACAGAAATCTAAACAAATGGCCCCAATGCGGTAGTGTGGGTTTGCAAATGAACTGATTTTAGAAAACGTGAGACCGCACTTTTAGGAATCTACTTTTTATACCATCTAGTATTACCCATATTTTCCTGATAACTGTCTATAGTGCCGTCCAATCAGCATGATCCCAGACAAGAGAACTGGTTTGTGCCCCATGTTGGACAGGCTTTGTAATTGGGAGTTGTTACCAATTTTCACCAAGAAGGACGGAATCAACCTCTTTTTTTAAAGCTTGTCTACAGAGTGGAATCAGATAAAAAAAAATCTCGTCTGTGGTATGAGTAAAATGACAGTGGAAGTCTATGCTAGAAGATGGGCAATCACTCATGGTTGGACAGCCACACTTCCGCGGACTACGAAACGGTTCAGGGAAGAGAGGATAGTTCATGGCTGGGAAGTGCGGCTGTCCAACCATGAGTGACTTCCGGTCTTCAGCAAAGGCTGATCTCAACCATTCTGGTTGGCTTTTGTGGAGCCATTCATAATGGTGCTCTGCGGCATGCCCATCCTCTCACAGAGAGGATAGACATGCAGACACTGACGTAGCCGTTTGTGACCTGCTGTGACATGACATATGTTGATTATGATCTTTCTAGGGAAGCAGAGGTAAATTCTGAAATGGAGAATTCTGTGGATGAACCAGCTCTGCATTGCAATTAGAAAAGAATGCCACTTCTAACTGTGTTTATTTTAAGTCACTGTCAGCTAAATATCATTTGGGTGTAAGAGTTGAAACTTTGGACAAGTGACCCTCTTTCAGGTACTGAAAGGCAACCACTCCATCACACACCTCCCAAAAGCTATTTACAAAATCTAGAGAAGCTAATTGGTTGATAGAGATGGAAGGATAAACCAGAAAGGTGCCTGGTTCATGACATATCTCTCTCACACTCCTAAGAATCAGCGCTGTCCCATCGAAAAGAAAGTCTTCAAGAAGTGGTTGGTGAAACTCAAAATATTGCAATTGAAAGAAAACAGCATCGGAGACAGTAGGTTTGGCACATAAGAACTAAATAAGCCTATGTAAATGTAAGTAAATGAATATGCAATTTCTAGAATGCATTTAAATAGACAAAGGATGGCCCTTTGGGCGGTACTTACGGGTCGTGATTTCTTTAATAAGCTCGGCTGAGTTGTGGCAGCCTTGCACTATTTGTCTCGTCCACAGTGATAGGTCTTTATGTGTCTCGGCTCTGAACAGGTGTGTTTCAATCCCTTGCCGTGTACCTGTGCGAGTGGCAAAGGACAGCTCTACTCCAGGCTGTGGAGATCCTTTTGAAGGACTGGAATGGACCAACCTGAAATGAAAAGAGCCAATGAGATTGTGCACTGGGATGTGCAAGTCCATTTTGCCTGATGACTGTTCCTTCCAAGGCAGCCATGATGATTACAATGTTCTTCACAGAACGATAATCATTGAATGAGCCTTAATGTGTTAAACACTGAAGCTTGTTTTAAGGATCTGTTTTCAGGCCCTGTGGCAGATTAGGAACCAAAAAAGCAAAAAAATCCTGCAGTCCAACAGAATACAAGAAAACACAAGAAATACAGTAATGCCTTACCGTGTGGATTCTGAATGTTTAAGCCCAAAGGCACTGAAGCTGTTTTACTTCAGGTTTGCGTAGAGTTGTAACTTCTACTGTTACAAATGTAAGTGAATCCATTTCATTGTTTACTCTGATATCTGCTGTTGGCCAGCACTCTGTGGCCCCTCACCACCCGCTCTTGCTCTCTAAACATTATCACTTATTTTTTTTGCCAACCTATCCAAATCTGCATAATAGCAATGCCTCATAATCCATGACCTCATTGTTTGATCTAAAAGATCAGGTGTTATTGCTCACGTGATGTCACCAAACATCTTTCATTTTATGTTTTTCATCACGTACATACTTGTCCAATGCAATACAACATTTCCTTTGAATATTCTGCAAACTAATGCTTTGTGCATGGAAGGTGATTAGTCTTCAATGTAGGATGTTGAAACAAGGGGCCTAGCAGTTTGGGAGTGTGGTAGAAGTATAGTCCTGTAATTGTATGGCAGTGCATTTACAGGATGGAACCCATGTTTATTGTTTATTTTTATCGTTCAATCCAGCGTGCTTAGGAACAGTCTGCAACACATGAATCAGTGACCAACAAGTACGCAGCCAATGATTCTGATTTTAGTAGTCATTCTTTTGTCCACAGTTATGGTACTTTTAATTTTCCCAAAGCACTATTAGCATGTATATTTGTTTACCACCTCAGATCAGAAAGCACTTAGAGGGACGTTGGTTTGTTGTGTGCCACTCTTCCACTTCAAACAGAAAATAGAAATATGGGAAACGTGGCAGACATACGTTAGACTATCCATTGCATACGTTGGACTATCCATGCTCAAACGAGTATTGACAAAGCCAATCGGTCTGGGGCTGGCCCCCAGCCTTTTGGCTTTGTCAATGCTTATTATGTTTTGTCATGGTTTTGCAAAACTTTATATTTGGGAAAGCTGCCAAACCCTTAGCATTTAAAAAAAATACTTTGGCTTGGTTTCATCTGAAAAAAGCACACGTTGCCATCATAGTTCTTGGCAATTGTCACAGAGAAGTTAGCCAATAGCTTAAGTAGGTTTACCGATTGCGCATGCTATATGCTGTCATGGGCAGAAGAAAAATATGAATGACATAACAGGCCAATGGATGAAGAGAGCTGACTGAAAGCCACTATAAATAAGTATGCTACATATTTAATTTGAGTAAAATCAAACAGTCTTGGTAATGTGAGACGTGAAAACATGCTAGGTGAAACGTCCCCTTAGTAACTTTGGGCCAGATGTAGCAAAGGGTTTTTCCCATTCTGTGTCAATGGGAAAATGTGTTCATACATATAGCCCTTTATTCTTAGAATCAATGTTAAAGCTATGCTGTTAAATGCCCACTAGGTGGCATCGAGGAGATGATGAAAACAAAAAGAATGTGAACAAATGGCCTCATATGGTAAGTTCATTAAAGGATGTTTTTTCTGAACAATCTACTCCAGGGAAACTTGCAAGTTGTTTTTGCCCTGTTAACCAAAAATGTACCCTTTTTCATCTTTACAGTGGAATTAGATTCCTCCACATGGGAACATTATTTTCTTAGTGCGGAAAAAGTAAACGTGAAGATGCCTTTAACCATGAATGTACACTGTAGAGTTTATTAGACATGCACTTAGAAACCTACATATTTTGAGGTTTCCGTGCGCAGCCGATATGACTTTCAAAATCTAAATAAAAAATGAGCAACTAAACAAATATATAGCTAAAAGTGTATGAGTTTCATTACTTCAGTCATATGTGTGTATGAAGCACAATGTAGATAAACAATGCATGAAACAAATCTAAATAAATTAGCTAAACTACTTCTCCCCATCTGACAACCATGGTTAAATCATCCCTGGATCAGGGTTCATTCCCAGACTGTCTACAAAGGGGGTTAAATATCCCATCTTTTGGAGAAAAAAACAATCACTAGACCCTGAGGACTGTAACAACTTTTTCCCCTAGTATCCACTTTGCCTCTTCTAGGCAAGGTGATTGAAAGTTGTGCGTGTAGCCTTCCAAATGTCATTCCACATCCAGGACAACCTGCTTGACTCTCTTCAATCCCGTTTCCGTCAGGGCCACAGCACTGAGACTACAATTGTGCAGATTGTGGATGACGCCATCTGCACCCTTGACACTGGTAACTCCAGTCTACTTGTGTTCCTTGACCTCTCTGCTGCATTTGACACAGTCAGCCACCAGGCTTTGTTAGACACACTGAAGCATCAAATGAGTATTGATGGTGTCCTCCTTAAGCGGTTTACCATACACCTAACAAACCGCTCCCTAATTGTAAAAAGTGGGACTGCTGTCTCAGATCCAGTCAGCCTGCAACAAGGGGGTCCCCAAGGTTCGATTCTCTCCTCAACCTTTTTCAACCTCTTCCTCGATCCCCTCTGTACAATCCTCAGGAACTCAGAAATTCTCTTCCACCAGTGACACCCTCATCTACCTGAAGGTCTCGGACCCAAAAGACTTTGGGGGTTATTACAACTTTGGAGGAGGTGTTAATCCGTCCCAAAAGTGACGGATATACCACCAGCCGTATTACGAGTTCCATAGGATATAATGGACTCGTAATACGGCTGGTGGTATATCCGTCACTTTACCGTCACTTTTGGGACAGATTAACACCTCCTCCAAAGTTGTAATAAGCCCCTTTGTCCGCTTATCCAATTGCCTGAACAAAATTCAAGCTCAAACTAAACACACTGAAAACAGAATTTCTTCTCATGTCTCCAAAAAAAGCTTAGACCCCAGACACTAAAGGCTGCCTCTATATCATTCAGAATACCAAATCTCTTGGTTTCACCCTCAACAAATTTCTTAACCTCCAGAGCCATATCTCCTCCATGGCTAAGAGTGCCCAGCTCGAGTTAAGGCTGCTTTGCGGAATCAGGAACCTCATCCTTACACAAGACCATAAATCTGTTGTCCATGTGCCTGTGCTCTCCAGGCTCAACTACGTAAGTGCACTCCTCCTCTGAATTCCCACGGTCCACCTAGGTACACTCAGAGCACTCCTACATGTGCAGCTCTCTTTGAGACAGGACACATGAAATTCGATCACATCTCTCCCATTCTACGCTTTCTTCAGTGGCTTCCCTTACAGACAAGAGCTCAATTTAAACTGCCAGCACCACTCATAAAGATGTTCTCTCCTCTATACTCTTCTACATCTCAGGGAAACTGAAAATCTTAGGTACAGACAGAGTAAAAAAACACTCAATTCCTCCTCTAGCCTTCACCTTCAAGCATGAGTGATACATGGATCTGAAACTCCTTCTCGCCGAGTCTCCACCGGACCACGAGTCATGTCACCTTCAAAAAAGACCTAAAAACTCTTCTCTTTGAATGTCACCTGGCCTAAACTACTCCTACCTCCTCACGCTCCCTCAAATCACATACCAGCCTCAACCTGTGAATGGTGACCCTCACATGGTTCTGTACTACCTGCTTTTCATTGCTATGTCCTGCTACAAACACGTGTGAAGCGCTTTACTTCCCGGAAGAGACTAACCTGGCTCCACCTTTAATGTACATGTAGATGTTTATTTGTTATTGATATGTTCTGGCTTATATCGAGAAACACTCGGATGCCTCCGGGCCATGTCTGCTATTTATAAACTCTTAAAATAAAATAAAAAAACAAGAGACTACAGAGCACTGCCCCAGTAAAACAAAACCAAAGCTATTGCTCACACATGATAACTCCGCTGTTTAGTTGAAACTACTAAGTTTTGGGGATTCAAAAAGGATCCCAGGAGAACAGCAGAAAATCGGTAACAATTCAAGATTTCCTGGCGCACTCCAATGCGTAACATTAACATATAAACATTTTACATTAGACCGAAAAGTCTACATGCAAAATGTATTTTATCACAAAAATGTTTTTAGCACAAGTGACATTTTTTTCTCTCCATGGGAGCTCACATTCTGTAATGGGGTGTCACGCCCTAGTCTCATCCTGGAAACGCAGTTACTTCTGCACTTGAATATAGCAGTTTGATTTGTTTACGGGGTGTGAAACTATGGACCAGCGGTATGTGAAAACCAACAAACTGATCTGCAGGACTATCTACGGAGAAACCTCCCACCCCCGTAGCCTTACTCTTGTGAATGCAGTAATTCAGCCATACTGGTGGAATGTGGATATTTGTAACTTCACTTTCCGAACATGAAATTCTGGTATTTATGTTTAGAAAGAGTTTTCTTCTGCACGTATGTTTTACTTAGGTGCACACAATGCATTGAGAATCATTCCCATTATTCTACCAAGCATTATATATATATGTATATATATATATATATACCAAACAAAGTGCTCCTTCCGAGCTCGGGCGGCCCACAAGGGGTGGTGCGCAAACAGGCAGAGCAAGCCGGTAAGAAATCCAAACAACAAATATAAATAAGTAAATACGCACACTCAGGACATCCAGGAAATGAAATGAAAGTGGCGAGCTTTAATCCAAAACGCTCGTTTTAGATTAAAGCTCACCACTTTCATTTCATTTCCTACTTATATACACTATGCGTATAAATATATAAATATATATATATATATATATATATATATACACACACACACACACACACACTACGTGATATGATTATGGGCTTAATTCTCAATGCATTGTGTGCAGCAATATATATATATATGTATATATATATATATATATATATATAATAATATGATAGATGTATGGGCTTAATTCTCAATTCTCAATACATTGTGCATCTAAGTATATACATACTGCTTGATAGAATTATGGCTTCAACCTCAATGCACTTTGTACTCCTAAATAAAGCATTTATATTACAAACCAGCAAGAATAATGACTTACATTAAACAATTTGCGAAAGAAACTACATTACAACCTTTTGATTACTTGACATTATGAAAGAGGCAACAATCATCTATGTCTGAAGGAAATAAGTGCAGACATTCCAAACGGCTTCTACTAGTATGGAGTTGCCGGGTTTTGTTTTGTCCTTCAGATGTTTTCACATGCCTCCGTTGTTTGAGTTATCGAGAATGTATTCACAATGTAATCTTTGACACTGGGAACAAGCACGTTCACATGGGACTGGTTACTCTACCGAGGCAGGCATTGTGCAGTGTGAGATAAACTAACATTTAATGCTGATGACGTTTATTTCATTTGTCAGTGTTATTTATCGTGACCCTGACTCTGCTATGAACTCGAATTACCTGATAATTTTCTCTGAAGTCCACAAATGAGGTTTTGGGTGGCACTTCCCTGCTGTCACAACCCCTTGGTGCCATCTTAGGGGATGCCCCCTCCACAGCAGCACCAGGCCTGGTCACCTCTGAAGTGGGATCTAAAAGCAGCCCTGGGAGTGGCTTCACGCCGGCCTCAAAGTGCACGAGCGAGCACAACATGCAAGCCCAGCCCTGTGCAGGCTTCGTCCCTAACATGTTTATTAACTGATGAGCAAACCACTGGTTTTACACTATAAGGGGTTTATTATGCCCAGGTCGATCCCAAGAGTAACTAGTGAAATACTGTAATTCTCCCAGCCAAGCACAGTACCCAGAGACATTTTCTCTACTAAGCAAGAAATCATACATGTGGCTATAAGGAAATATGTGGGTCGTTCCATAAAGGCTGATTTCAGATCGTCTAAGAAAATCCAGACCTGAAAGCAAGTCACTGTCAATCAGTTCACTGGGGATTCTTTGAGTCCCATGCATATCCTCAGCAGAGTGCAATAGGTCGCAAGGCCTGGTAACGCCTGCCGTGTGACGCTTCCCCTGGGTCTCCACACTGCTACTCACTTTCCACCAGTTCAACCCTGGTTTGTGACGTTTATGTTTGCAAAGTTCCACACCTCATCCCAACACAAGACGCTTTCTTCCCCATCAGCCTTCTCTCGCCCTGAGACACTGAAATGTCGAGGTCGTCACTTGGCTCAGAGCGCACCGTGCCCAGGCATGCGCACTGCACTCAGCGTCACCAGAAGCAATGAGCACCCACGCTCTCCAATGGAACATCCTGGAGGTTTATGGAAGTGGTGATTGGTGGCTACCTCCAGGTAGAGGAAGCAGAGGAACGTTCAGATGAACATGCGTGAATTGAAGGGACTTTAGTGGTGCATTGTCCTCCTCAGGAGTCCTCCCAGAGTTGATTTAGCGGGGCACTCCACGTATTATATTCAATGAAAAATGCCGCTGAAACAGTTTCTTCAGGAAAGGTGCCACTGATTGATTTAGGGGGTTTGTGACATTACCTCAAATGGTGTCCTGGTGCTAAGCGACATAGAATGAGAAAACAAAGGATAGAGGTGAGCATTGTGGGAACAGGTGGGTTTTTAATATATTATGGAATACCAGGAAGCAGTTTTCGTTACAAAGATTAGATTGTAAACTATTACAGAGACAGGAGAAATGAAGGCCTCCGACCCTGCAGTTGCTGATGTTGGGCATCAAATAATGCGCATCAAAAAGAGTGCTTGCAATAAGTCTAACCACTGGCAATCAGTTGATTTCATCAGCCAGGAACAGCTTGTCTCCCGTGGCACAGTGAGAACAAGACCCATGCCTAGTTATACCTTTGGCACATAGATTGGTACATCAAACACAAAAACTGGGGGAGGAATGTTTGCTTTGTTGTTTCAATATACATCATAAAAGACTCTCAGTAGAGGAACGCAGGGAGCTTGGTGGTATGTAGGTAATGGGCGTGTGTTGATCATAAGGAGGGCCTGCACCACAGAAGGCTTAATATCAAAAGCAGAGATCTTTGGAGGTGATGTGCATTCAATCAAGAACCAATGAGGTTCCGATAGAAGACAAAGCTGATGAAAAACGATCAGCATGGTACGTATCCTCCATGAAACCTTAATAATTACCACAGATGGACTAATACCATGAAAGAAATGCACCCTCTTTAATGAACAAAGGTCACATGTCATAATGCAAAAGTAGAAAGAGGGTCCATGTCATCAGTCGACTGCCATCGATGCAGGTGGTAATGATGCTTTCAGCGCTTACTCTCATATCACCTCTCTATTTATTTGCTTTTGTGTTCACCCACCACTTTGATCCACAACTTAATTGGCCCCTTTTTACCGTTCGCCTGTTCTACAGCTATCATCCATTCATTCACTCTTTCTGTGCCTATCCCATTCATCTGCCCCATTCTGTTATTTACGATCTCCATTTATCTAAGCCATCCAGATATCCTCTGTTGGTCTGGCCTTCCAATGCTCTTCACTTCTATCTATGCACCCATTGGTCTTTGTGTTGACCAGCTGGCTCGCTGCCCGCTTCATTGGTCTGCCTGGTCTGCGGGCAGAACCCAACCTACTTCCATCAGCCTATTATCTAAAATAAAAAGTCTCTCCAGACCTGGTGGCCAGCAGGGGGTAGCAGTGGATTGGGCTGGACCACGCATCCTTCATCCGCGGCATGCTGTCATACAGTAAGAGATCCTTCTCGGTCAGTATGACAAGGACAGGCTTCCATCGCTTGTCATTCTCTCCCGGTACCTGCAACAGAACAATTTAGCATGAGAGTAAGATTGCAAAAGGAGTAAATAATGTTTTACAGAGAAACAACAGCTCTTCTGATAAAGCTAATATTGTACTTGTTTTTTATATTTGATAATTTAGTTTTCATCCTTTGGCCACTGATATATGATTTTCCTAATACAGCCTATTTCTGTATCAAAGACCACAAGAATGACATAGGGCCTGATTACAACTTTGGCGGAGGGTGTTAATCCGTCCCAAATGTGACGGATATCCTGCCCACCATATTACGAGTTCCATAGGATATAATGGACTTGTAATATGGCGGGTAGTATATCCGTCACATTTGGGACGGATTAACACCCTCCGCCAGAGTTGTAATCAGGCCCATAGTGTCCTGTTGGCCACTCTCTGTCCCACAACTTCACTCCTCAATAATTGTGACATGCACATCTCAGGTCATCAGTGTTAGATGCTATGTAAGATTACATTCTGGTTGCACAGCATAAAAACACTCAAAGGTCAAGGGTATTCCAAGTAACAAAACCCTGGCCTCCCCACTTACCTTTTAAAAGTGTAGGCTTCCTCTCAAAAAGTATGCGATTACAGACAAGGAGTTGCCTTTGTGCTCATCCATAGAAAACTGGGTTCTTCCTGATTTTTTGTTTATTAATTAAAACATTTATTTAAATCGGTGTAGTGTTAGAGAAACATATTAATACATTGTTTATATACATGATAAGTACAACAGATTTAAACTATTATTTGAACTTTATAAAAGTAGGCAATTGGCAATATAAAAACTACATAGAGACATAAACTGAACATCTGGAAGTATTCAGATATAATGTTGGAGCTGGACAGAATATAATAACACATAAGTTGAATATTGGCAATACAAATAATGATAACATTTCACTAATTTCTGGTCATGAAGGTCCACGATATCTTCCACAATGAGTTTGAACAGTTTCATTTGACTTATTTTATTAAAAGATACATTTTCTATTCAAGTACGTTTAGCTGTTCCAGTTAACAAATGTGTAAATTTTCAGTTATTTTGCAGATTTCCACATTACAATAACAGTTTATTTGCCACCATTAGAATTTAGTGTCAAGAACATCCCCTGTAGCAAAGCCTATGTCTCGACAAATATCTTCTAAATGTAGAGCTCTATAATTAAAACATATGCGACTAAGGGCGATGAGTTGCACAAGTGCCCGCCTTTATAAAACTGGATCCTTTGTCAATCTTTGGTAAAGAAAGTGGGCTCATTAATATGTTGGGCCTTTGTGAACAGCTCTTCTGATACCCGAAGCTGACTGAAGTTGACATGGCAGCTGGTTACAGAGCCCACCTAAGAATGTATCATAGAGCAGTGGTTCCCAACCTGTGGTCCGGGGACCCCGGGTGGTCTGCGAAGCCTCCTGAGGGGGTCCGCGACTGCTAAGAAAATTAAATAATATTGAAAGATTAGGTCCCCAGTTATCAGTAATGACTTAGTGGGGGGTCCCCTGATTCCTATCACGATTCAGGGGGTCCCCTTGTTTCACTAATGATAAAGGCCACAGAAGTCAAAAGGTTGGGAACCATTGCCATAGAGATTTTGCATTAGGAGCAGGTTTCAAGCTCATCCAAGTAAAAGGTTTCCACCGGATGGAGTGCACTAGGGTTCAACTGTTCAAGTTTGGTGGAGTCCAAGCTTCTACAAACTGATGGGAGCAGGGCAGTATATTCCACCACAAACTTCACCTATGTCCTAAAATAGATGCTCTGGAGCACCCAGGTTGAGCATTGGGTGAGGACCGACTGTGAGGTGTAAGAGTGCAAGGGGCATTGTGTGTCACTACATGGTAAGCACAGGGTGAGTTGTGGGTAAGAGGGGAGTAAGGGCAAGGTACACAGTTGTGTGTGCTGGTTAAGAGGTGAGTGGTGTGTTTGTGTGATTGCAGGATGAACACGTTTCAGGGTGAGAGGTGTAAGCACGTGAATGCAGAGTGAGTGGCGTGCTTTGGTGAGTGCAGCGAGCACATTAAGCCAGACCTATTGATATTGTCAATGCTTGTACCAGATGTGTTTGTGTCTTAAACATAGAAACCCCAGGTCACCCTCAAACAGTGTAACTTTCACATACTCAGTATATGTGACCTTTCTGTACCCTCTACGTGTCCTGTTTCCTGCAGAACCTATTTGCTTAAGAGATACTGTTATTTACCCTGTAAATGAGTTCAACCAATAGAAGGACTGATTGTTACATTGTGTTGCCAGGTATATAAAGGTGACCGAGGGCGCCATCACAGCACTGCCCATGTGGACCAAGTTCAACTGTGACAAAGAGTCACAGATCAATAAGCAAACAAAAAAGCGATTTAACAAGTCCAAAATGTACATGGAGTAATGTGGTTCCTGTCTCGGTATCCAAAACTCAGCTGTCAGACGGAATCTGACAGCCAGAGAAGAGAATACTGTAGAAAGATGGATGTCTCCAGGTGCCAAGGAAAGGCCATTCAGGAAACACTGGTGACACTCCTAATTACTGATTCCTTCGCTTTCGTTCATACATCATTTCCTACACAATATCCTCCATACCTTTCAGCTCAATCCCTTAACCTTTTCCTCGAGGATGGAAGTAATTGGTAGGTTCCTAACAGTGGGGGAGAACATGACGATTTTGATGGATAAGTACTACGATAACAACTAATCCCTCCTGGCACCTAAGTGCATCCTACAGGACCATATATCCGTTTTTTAAGCCCAGGAGTGGACATAAAGTGCCAATTAAACTTGTGAATTTCACTTCTGGGATCCAGTCTTCACAAGACCAGATCTACTGTCCCTGTAGTCTTGTGGCGGACTGTCTCCAGTCCACCAACGGTGGGTTCCACACCTCGACCAATATTAGGGGTGTGTGAAGATTTTATTATGTGAGTATAGCCTCATGGTGGTTTCCCTCCGAGATTCACCGAGTTTTTCACGTTTTCCATCGCTAAGCGCGCTCACTTTTCTCCTGTGGGTTTTAGATGGCGCCGGTGACTCAGAAGTATTTTGTATGCGAGGGGAGACTTTGCTCAGCTTTTTCTCGAGTGCACTTACTGCGCAACCATGTGGCACTGGTAACTGGCTAGTACTTTACACTTGAGTGCGTACCTTGCTTAACTTTCCCTCGCAAGTCACGGAACACAAATTACACTTGCATGCAAAATACTTGCGGAACTCCTGATTTTCACAGGAAAGCTCAAATTGATTGACGCTTCTAAACCTTCCTACATCGATGTAGTTTTTGTGAGAAATACCTGATGTTTGTGAGAAAACGTACACTGGTGGCTGTTCGTGCTATTGTTCATTGGGGGTCTGACGTTGTTAACGGAGTTGAAGTTTTGAAATTATGTTTCTAGATAAAAAGTTATTTTTAAAATAATCTATAAAACGAGACTGGAAGGGTTACAAACATCAGTCGCGTACTCATGCAAAATTATGTAAAAACCAGCAAGTGAAGCGCGGTCGTTGCACACCTCGTAAAACGCGTTTTACCAGATGCTCAATTACCGCCCCGCTACACCATTGAGTTTAGATTTGTGTGGTAACTCGATGAAACACAAGGTGGAACAGCGCCCAATTGGAGGGATTTGGATCTAAAAACAATCTGTTGGTTCTTTAAAGTATGCTCACTATGCGGTGTGTATATACATATGTATATTGAAGTTAGCTATGGAATTATATATTATACTAATATGTTCAGAGCTTCGAAATTTTAAAACAACGACTCAAAGGAGTCTTCTTGAACTTTTTTCAATAGAAAATACGTCGGACTTGCGCTACACTCTTAAGATATAAAATACACAATAGTAGACGCCTTGCAATTCCAAAGAGGCCTGTACCACAGGTACCTGTCCTAGCGTACGTACAGGTTCAGTGGGAACGATGTATTTCCAGTGCCTTTCACTGGATACGCAACTTGTTGAACACAGGAGTAGATGGTGAAGTCTCCACATAAAATACAAAGGCAATGAGGAACAACATGGAAATCTTGTCCAGAATTACTGATTTCCCCAGTGTCATCAGAATTACCAGGCACATTACCAAGGCATTCGCAGTGAGGCTTCAGAAGTATTAGTCCTTGTTCACACATACTGAAATTACCACTCTTTAGTGGGTGCGTACTTATGTAATGCATCCATCACACTTGCTCTCTGAGAACTTTTTTCGTTTTACAGGTGTTGGACCTGGCCCTTTTTGCAGGGTTATCCTCAAACTTTTAGCCCTTCTCCTCCTATTTTTTTCTGACCTGTTTTTGTTGGCTTTAGGGCTCTGGGCACTTTACCACTGCTAACCAGTGCTAAAGTCAGTATGCTCTCTGTCTAAATTTATCGGTGATTGTTTTTCCGTGATTGCAGTATTTGATATACTAGTAAGTCCCTTGTATAGTGCATCCGATGTGCCCAGGGCCTGAAAATCAAATGCTACTAGTGGACCTGCAGCACTGATTGTGCCACCCACACGAGTAGCCCTGCAAACACGTCTCTGGCCTGCCACTGCAGTGCCTGTGTGTGCAGGGTTAGACTGCCATGGCGACACCTACTTGCCATGCCCAAACCTTCCCTTTTGTTACCTGAAAGCCACCGCAAAGGTAGTCCCAAGGCAGCCCCATGAGCAGGGTGCTGTGTATTTAAAAGGCAAGATGTACTGGGGTGTTTTACATGTTTTGTAAGTGAAATACTGCTAAATTCGTGTTTTCATTATTGCAGGGCCTAGCTCTCCCCTAGGGTAACATGAGGATTGCCTTGAAAAATCTTTTAGGTGTAATTTCCCATTGGGGCAGATAGAGATATGAAGTTTGCGGTTACTGAACTCACAATTTAAAAATACCTCTTTTGGTGAAGTTGGTTTTCAAATTGTAAGTTTGAAAATGCCACTTTTAGAAAGTGGGCATTTCCTTGCTTAACCATTCTGTGCCTCTGCCTGTTTGCTGAATACATGTCTTGGTCAGGATGACAGTTGGGCTGGTTGTGAATTCACTCTAGACAGCCACACAAAGGGAGCAGAGGTGTGCCATGCATATCTTGCTGATCGGTCTTTCTGAGCTAGAGTGGTGGGAGGAGCTGACACTTGCACTTAAATAGGGCTGTGCCTTCTCTCACACAAAGCAGTCTCCAACCCCCTGGAGTGTGTCTGGGGCCGGGGCAGGCGAAGGCAGGTTCTTGTACACTATGAAGACTTCTCTTTGAAGTTTGCTACTTCTGAGACAGAACTGAGTATAAGTACTAGACCTCTGACACCACATTTGTGGACCCTTCTGGACTGGGGACATTCTGCCAGTAAGTAGAGCTGGATGCTGTAGGAGGGACTGCAACTCTGCCTGTTGTTTTTCTGAGCTGGCCTGCTGATTGCTGCTTCTGTCCTGGGACTGAAAGGAGTGGACTTGGCTTTCTACATTCTTCTTTCCAAGGTGCTCCAAAGGCTTGAACTGAGTTTGCCTCCTGTTAAGAAGTCTCAGGGCCATCAAAACAAAAACTTCACCTGCCAGCGACAGGACTCTCTTGCTGAGAGTTCTGACTTGCCAAGTGGTGCTAAATCCAGTTCCTGGGTCCTTGGAAGTGAGCTCTAGTGCAACCAAGAAGAAACTAAGCACATCAACTCCCGAGCGACTTTGCAACTTGCGCCACTCTTAGACTCTGCACTGCTGCCTTCACCGGAGCTGTGGTCCCTGCTAAGTGCAACGACCGCGACTTGCAACACAGGCCCGATGCCACGACAGTGCCTCTGAAGTCCCACCACAGCATGAGTCCCGAGTGCGGTGCCACTGACGCCTGTGACACCCGACTCCGCCGCAGCACCTGTGGCCCGTGGCGTGATTGCGACACCACAAAGCATCACTTCCCCTGCAACGTAAGTAACCAACGCCTCACCTCCCCTCCCAGCAGTAAGGAACTGACACCTCACCTCCCCAGTAGTAGTAAGGAACCAATGCTGCACCAGATCCAGCGTCTCCTCATCTCCCCAACTCCATGCAACGTCTTTTGTTTCCTCATCGGTTTCTAAGGAACTGTACCCGGGGTCCGTGCAACTCCGTGACTGGCCCGCATTCCCTTGCGAGTGGCAACAGAGTGTTGGAAGCGACTCTGTGAAAATGCTGTGATAGCCCCTGTAGGAGCTATTGTAATTCTAAGTGCTAGACTAAGATTTAATCTTTAACAATTCATATTTTTACTTGTGTATGTTGTATTTTTGTTGTTTTGGTCTTGTGCTCAAATAAATATTGTATATTTTTCTAAACTGGTGTGCAGTACTTGTGTTTTTTCACTATGTTACTGTGTGTGGGTACAAATATTTTACACATTGCCTCTGCGATAAGCCTGACTACTTGAACCAAGCTACAAAAGGGGTTAGCAGGGTTTATCATAGCTGTGTGGCTCCCTTACCCTGACTAAAGTGAGGGTCCCTACTTGGACAAGGTGAAAACCACTGCCAACTAGAGACCCAATTTCTAACAACAGGTATAAAGATGAAACCACACTTGAGCTACATGCCCTCTGAAGTGTGTGATCCCAGGTGTATCATGTAGAGTTGTTACCAGAAGTCCAGAATGTTGTGTTTTTCTTTAAGCTCAAGTGAGAAATGTGTTACAAGCGTTAGGTCTACTTGACGAAATAATCATCCACTAGTTTCAGCAGTGCATGGTTATACATAATTATTGGACGTATCCTTCTCTACAGGGTCACCCACCAAATCTTTTTTCTTTGCCTGACCTAATTTGATTGACTTCGTTTTTCTTGGCCTTAGGACTCTGTGCCCTTTTACCACTGTTAACCAGTGCTAAAGTGCTTGTGCTCTCTCCCGAAAGCATGGTAAATTTGTCTTGTACCTGACTGGTAATTTTAGTATACTCATAAGTTCCAAGTAAAGTGGTATACAATATACTCTGGGTCTGTACATTAAATCCTACTATTGGGCATCACCACCTATTGTGCTACCCACTTAAGGAACCCTTTAAGAGATGTGTCAGGTCTGCCATTGCAGCCTGCCAGCAGTTTAAACTGCTATGTCGACCAGGCAAAATAAACCTTTTGCCAGACCTAAACCTTCCTTTTTGATACATATAAGCCACCCCTAGGGTAGGTCCTAAACAGCACATAAGTCAGATTGCTGTGCATTCAAAAGGCTAGACATGTACTTTTAAGTTTTCCATGTCCTGGTAGAGAAAAACTCTCAAATTAAGTTTTCACTACTGCAAGGCCCACCTCTCCTGTAGGATAACATTGGGTTACTTTATTACATTAAAACAGTGCTACATTTTGATAGGGATTAGGTAGGAAAGTCCTGAAGGTGTCTGAGGAATCATAATTTTAAATCCTCTTTAATATAAAGTTGGATTTTCAGTCACAATTCTGAAAATGCCACTTTGAGAAAGTTGGCATTTTCTTGTCCGAACCATTTGGTGCTTGCAGCCTGTTCCTTGGTCAGTACTAGGTGTACTTGATAGTTGGCCTTTGCTTATTCCTCCTAAACATTCCTCCTAAACAGCTTCACAAGGGTGGCCTGGGTGTACACAAGATTGGACATCTGTGACTTATTGGGAGCATGGAGGCGTCACCTACAACACTTGCACTTCAAAGGCACCGTCTCGGCTCACACACAAAGGACTTCACATTAGCCTGTTGTGCCATCAGACAGAGTAGGATTAGGGCAGGAAGGCATGAAATTCCAGACACCTCTATAGGGGGAAACTCCACAAGCTTATTTTTCTTCAAATTGGGCACAGGTATAAACAAGCATTTACAATGCAACGGGTCTCGCGTTTGCTCATGTTAGAGCTGATCGCGTTGTAAACTCCTAACCCGACTTTTCACCTATCGGGCAAAAGTGCATTTATGTACATAACCCGGAAAAGTGAAATTAACTATGTATAGCGCTCGACTTCTGCCAAGCGAGATCGCGCTCGTAAATTAGAGAAAAAGAAGTCCACGAGCCCGATGGAAAACAGCGAGCCTCGCATGTTTTCTGTACTTGGTCGCTGAACTCGAGGAGGGCTAGCCACCGGAAAAGGCATGACCTATGCGTGCCTTCGACTAATGAAAGCAAGCAGATTTTATTAGGCAAGCCCACGAACCAATAAAAAACACTGACGTGAAGTTGACAGGGCTCCGAGCCCTTTTCTAAATACAAAAGCGTCTCGCTGCGATACGCATGCGCGAGCGCATGCAACGCAGGCTCGACCCTAAAAAGGGACCCTCAGACCCACTCTTCAAATCACTTCTGAACCTGTAGAAGACTCAGAAGAAGGAATGCTCTGCTGCTCTACTGCAAGAAGGACTGTTCCGCAACCCTGCTGCTATTCTATTCTGCTGCTTGTTTGCCCTGCTGCCTGAGTGAGAAGAACTGGACCTGCACCTTGAACTCAGGACCACCAGAGTGACTCCAAGGTCCAGTTAACTGAACCTCTGATCAGAGCCTCAGGCCAGTGAAAAGGCCTAAACCATCTGGCACTCTGTACCTGGACTCTGTCTGCTGTGAGTCCTAACCCCAGTGCTTAATTTGAGCCGGTGGTTGCCGGCACTTATTTTTAGGGACCCACTGTTACTTTTCCTCATCTGACATTTCCATAGAGGAAGAGGAGGAAAACACACAAACAGGGAAAAAGGCAGGAGAGTTAGGCGTTAAAAACATCGCCAAGAGAGAAAGCAGGAACATGCAAGAGTGAGTTACAGTGGCAGGGAGTTTCTGGCAGTGGATTAAAGAGGCCTGAAGTGGATTCCAGACTATGCAGCCTTAGTTTTTGGTACGCTGATATTTATCAGCCCCAGCAACGGGCTTCTGAGGAGTGCGCTGGGCACCAGCACATATTATTTTACAAATTAAGCACTATCTAACCACTCAAGTGGTCCCAGTTTCATACTGGATCCTCTGAAGTGCGACTAAGGGTGCTCTGCAAGCCCAGCTGTGCACTTCACCAGAAGTGACGCAGCTTGACTCAAATCTGACACAGCCTTGCAGCTCCTCATCAGAACTGATGCAGCATGACGCAACCTCAACTCAAACCCACATCACAGCCCTCAAAACTCATCGAAACTGTAGCTGCAAGACACATCCTCAACACAGACTTTGCATTGATCCTCAGAACTGCCACTGCATGGTGCAAAGCTCCGTATTCTAGAATTAAGTTAGAATCACCAGTGAGCCTAACTTGGTCCTTGTATCAGGCCCATGCTCCATTGTAGATGACCTGAACTTGTGACTTTACCTTAGTCCATCAAGACCAGATCACCACAATTGGCAGTTTGAACTTTAAAGCACTATTTGTTTTATGTTATGTTATTTTTAGAATGTTATATCTCTGGTTCTATTAATAGGATATTTGTCTTTGTGGTCTTTTTGTATTTATTAAAGATTACTCTGTTTGGATTCCTTTTCCGGTGTGTATTCATTTTATTACTGTTTGTAGAGTTGCACAAATACGTTGCACACTGCCTCTAAACTAGGGCTGACTGCTTTTGTGCCAAGCTACCAGAGGGTTAGGCACAGGTTAATTTGGTGACTTTTTGTGGATCACCACAATGGGGATTGTGGCTGTTGCTTGAGCAGGATTAACACCCCCCTCACCCACAACCCGATTTCTCACAATAATGGCTCCAATTTTAATTTTTACAGATAAATAGTCAGAAACCCTCTTTTTTCCTGTCTGTATTTATTTTAAATTTGGAAAAATAAGCAAAATAGAGTTTCTTTTGGACGATTACCACAACTATCAATAATGAGTGCTAGGCCAACAATCACTATGCAGATTGACAGGTAGCGGAGCTTAAAGAAAAGAAAAGAAAAGAAAAGAAAAGAAAAGAAAAGAAAAGAAAAGAAGGATTTCCTAATGAAGCATAAATAGCTGCTGCAGTATAGCTGTTCAAAAATGCAAATGCTTTCAAATTAATGAATTGTACTGTAAATGTCTCAAATCCATTGAAAATTCAAACACGAGTAAAGATCTGTTGTTTAAATATATATAGAAATATACTCATTACAGCTTAATTTTTTTCACTAAGCACAAAATAAACATGATAAATAGAGATTTAATTAGCAAAAAATGTATATGGATAAATATAGACAGAAATATAAAAAAATAAATATCATAAAACAAGGAGCCCTAGTTATATAGTATGATGGATGGGGAAGATTCCTCCCAAAATATGACTTGGCAGATTATATTTTTTGTTAATTGGTGTGATTCCTCTTCCAGTGTAATTATGCACTCTGGGAAGGGAAACACTAGTTTCGTAAGAGAGGACTGCAGTATCCTAATCATAATCTAACATCCTAATGTATTTTGGATAAGAAAAAGTACCTGGCACACAGGAGACTCCAATGTGAAAGCTTGGGAGGACTTCCTAATATCTTAGACTTTCATTGTGTAAACTAGGGGATCTGAGTAATTGTGCGCTGCGGATGAGTGGCAAGTAGACACCACAGAGAATCTACAGTTGTTACTTCCTGACACAAGCTGGATTTAGATTTAGGGGTGGTCTAAGCTTAAAAAATTGGATATCATTCAATTCTTCAATGGAGCAAGTTAGTGAGCATGTCTGCGAAGTGCGTTGAACACCTGCATGTACAGCTTGCTATCTTCCACATTGGATTAGCCAGGTCTCTAAGCACCAAAAGGCCAGTCAGTGTTTACATACAAATATTGACTGAAGCCAGGAAGCTTGCTCTTGTCACTAAGACGTATTAAAGGATATATCCTGCTGGTGAGGAGTCACTGTATTTGTAGACCTATGAGGTGTGCTATGCAAAGAACGGTACCAACTTGTTGTGGGCTCCAAGGTTGGCATGAGTTTAAACAGTCCTTTCTGTATAAATGATCTCATGTGCCTGTTTATGCAAACTGGTCATGCAGGGCTTGGTGGATGGTGAAGACTGGCCGTTTCTGATTAGGTTCTGAAGGTTGTGTATTGTGGTGGGACTACCAAGATTTCGAGATGAGATGACATGTTGGAGAAGGGCCAGAAGACACTGAGGCCCATATTTATACTTTTTTAGCACTGCATTTGAGTCATGTTTTGACGCAAAAGAGGCGCAAACTTACAAAATATAATTGAATTTTGTACGTTTGCACCACTTTTGCGTCAAAAAGTGACACAAAAAGAGTACAAATATGGCCCTGAATCTCCTGGGGTGTTGAAGACAAAGGAGGTATTGGTGAAATCAGTGACCCAGTTTTCAGAGAGTGTCAGAGCAGGGACAGAGCAGTTATCGACCTAATAGGGCAAATGCCCGGTCAGCAAGCTGCAGTACAGCCACCAGGTCTTGTCCCTGGTAATGAAAGCTGCCCAACTGAATGCAATCTGTCATCTTCCCTCTAGAGGCACCAGGCACATACCCCTTGAGCAGAAGTAATACACCAGTAGTTGATTATTGGGTCAGAATAGAGTTGTGCTGAGGCACCTTCTCCCATCATTAAGAATGTAAACAAATGGCTGTTACACAGGGGCACGGGTGGAAGTGGGTGTGGTATAGGTTTTAACCCTGGGCTGCAGATGGATCCTGCCCTGGATCCGGAGAAGGATGGAGCTTCCAAGCTGGTACCTGGGATAACTCTGTCAAAAGAGTCTGTTGCAGCTAATTGGGTGAGTTCGGAAATTGTGCGCCATAAAGCGGATAGCTTTGATTACTGTTGAGATTAGCTTAGCTTTTGTTTTGTTTTGTTTGAAATATTTACTGGTGAGGAGAGCACTACGGTTGTGGTTGTCTGGCGTTTTTATATGGTTATTTAAATGTTACTATTTTTGGCCATTTTTTTTTCAATCCTCCCCTCCTGATCGAGACAACGTAAACGCTCATTATCCTTAAAAAAACACATAATGAAAAATGTGATTCTATATGAACATCTAAACACAGGTATTTGTAACCAGCTCCCATTAAGGTCACCCCTCACTCAAGAGCACCTAGAAGCAAGAGTTATGCAGAGTGTCTTTACAAACGAATTCAAAATAAGCCCTCAAATATCACAAGTTTGGGAAAGTGACTATCAAACTGTTCAAGACATATAATAATATTTTCTTTTGCAGATCTTGAACTGAATGAAACAAAATAACAGGTTTACATCAGGCTTGATTGGAAGCCTGCAAAAGCGTTCAAACCAGCCCTGCACTGCAGGAGGCCAAGAGCAGAATGAAGGCATTTGGGGCAAAGTTGGACACGAAAAGCCCATCCTGCTTTGAAAGCAGCCACCTAAGCCTGTAGCCTACCGGGAACATGCCAATTGCTCCCATTACGTGGGGTCCAGAAAATGGCCCAGGTTCCACTACCTCTGTACCCCCTTGCCCCTTCCAGAGACACAAGAGGCCCTATTATAAATAGAGCGCACTTTCTCAGGTTGCGTCACAGGGAAGTGCGCCCTATTACATTTTACCTGGGGGGGTCAGCATATTTTAGTGAAAAATTGAGTGGATTTAAAGCAGCTGCTCCGTATTTTACAGTGCAGGCAGCAACCCGCTGCACTTTTAAGGGGGATTACAGATCCCCTTGTAGGCGGGTGCAGTGAGTGACTGCACCAGCATGCAAGGGGATGTCTCGAGGGGGTCCATCGGAACCTCTTTGCCCCCTCTACAGGGCTGCCATAAGGGGGTGCACTGACAGTGCGCCCCCTTTTATGTGGCACACTATGACAGTGCACCTCCTGACAGCTTCTTTGCCTCAGCATCCACGTCTATGATATGGCACGGGCACAGAGGCAGAGGGATTCACTCATTTAAATGGGCCACGCCCCCATGCAAGTGAGAGATCACCCTCTGGTGACAACACTGGCGCTATATGTGCGCCAGCGCTATATTTATTACAGAAAGGGCCCCATAAGTGTCTGCTGCACTTTCTGTAATGCCAAAGTGCCCCTGGAGTGCGCAAAGCGGGCGCACATGCCCTTCGCCCCCAGAGGTATACTGCAGGGATGATGAAAATCAGGGGCATTACACGTTGGGCCCTGAGGGTCCCCTTCATGAGACGGGGTAATTCTGGCCCGAGTCCCGTGTTTCCTCATTTCACCCCCAGGTTTTCACACCAAAGGTTTGGCTGTGTGTGGCAGCCGAAATCTCTGTGTGAATATGAACAGATCCCGGGGAACACCGACTCTAATATTTCCGGTCCCATTGGAACTAAGAAGTCACTTCTGATGAAGGTCTGAGTGAAACAAACAGCCAGTCCAGCCCCGGATTCCACCTATGGAAATAGAAGCATCGTCGTTCCTTTGAAACAGCTACAAGTGGTGCATCGATGTTGCAGAAACAAAATACAGCTTCTGAAAGTCGGGAGCAAAGCGCCCACATGCGTTCAGCTTTGGCACTTAAGCAGCAGTGTGGTGATTTAAGCAGCTGGGGACAAACGTGTCACAACACAGAACCGAAAGCGGCGCTGGTCCAGACCCAGGCTCCTGACACACAGCCACTTCCTGTGTGCATGTCAGGTAACCACACGCAGGATGTTTTCACACCTCCCACACGGAAAAGGAACGCATTGTGTGTTCAGGCTGTCATGAATGGCTGCTTTCAAAGGAAATAACACCCTCGCAAAACAAAACAGGCTGTGAGAAGCTGTCTTAGCTTGACTCCCTGGGCACTTTGCTGAACACTGCCATTTACCCTTTATTAAGGCTAATTTCATGTTAAGTCTACACATGTTGTACAGGAACAAGCTCTAAATATTAGTTTCCCAGTTCGTGTGTGCTATATTTTCTTTTCTTGCTCTTTCATTTCTGGAGATGTCAGAATAAGATGCAGCAATTAGATCTGCCAGCTTTGCAATGGTGGAACACAAGAACCAAACTTGAAGAATGCAGCTCACCTTTTACACCAAAGTAATGTGTCATTGTAGGAGGCTGGCTCTCAAAGCAACCCCACTTGGTTTACAGAGGTAAAAACTACACCACCTAATGCTCTAATTTTTAGGGTAGCTTGTTTGAGCAGTTAGGCTAAGTGCTAAGCATTTGTCGTACTCACAGTATGAATAAATGTGGACACACACGCAAAAGAATAACTCAAAACCAATTTACAAAAATATGTCAGATGTTTATAAAAATTTTAAGATCAAGATCATCAAAATTGGGTAAGTACTTTTTAAGTTATGATTTTTCAAAGTTGAGCAAAAATAGTATTTTTGTGCGTAATTATGCACCCGAGGAATCAATTGGAGAAAACTTTAAAAAATGCATATAAAATCAGGCAATGCGTTTACCAATGTCTCCTTTTGTTTATAGGTCGAGGCCATTGGTACAAGACCACTGCGGGGAACCACTTGGAAAAGTAATGCACAGGCAGACTTCAAGGTGAGTCCAGTGGGTCACCTTGGAGTGCAGATGTCGCAAGGGATGGGGGACCCTTAGAGCACAGCTGGTTCTCCAGTGCAGGGTCTAGGGAGGACGGGTGCAGACCACATAGGTGAGCCAGGCGCTGTGTGCAAAGATGCCCTTGGAATCAGGAGGCAGGTCACTTTGAGGGTGGACTGTAGGTCAGCAGGGCCACACTGGGTTCCTTATGTGTCCTGAAGTCCCTCATCCGTGGCTTGCTCCTGGTCCTTTTAGAGTCCAGAGTGGACTTTTCTTCTTGGTGCCTGATGTTGGGGGTCCAGTACCCGGGCTATTGCATGGTTCAGCCGCTGGAGGTGGCAGTGCCACTAAACTTGGTATACTTGCAGAATTTGTCCTCCGGGTCAGTTGGGTAAAATTTGGTCTGGCTGCTGTGTCCAGTTCCTTGTTCAGCGGCCGGTCAGTGAACTGGACTTCACTGGTCTTTTGCTTCTTTGTTGCTGGTAGTGATGCCTTCACTCTGGAGGGAGATTGTTGGTGATTTCCAGAATGGTGGAGGTCCTCTGTGTTTTTGTAGGGATCATCTGATGTCCATGGAACCCCTCAGCGGTGATTGTCTAGTCCTGGGTGCAGAAGGGAGGGTTTGGCACCGTTTTCTTTGTGCAGCCGCAGTGCAGTTGTCAAGCCTTTGGTCTTCTTTGTTGCAGGCCATCTTGTGTCCTTGGAATCTGATCTGCAGGTCTAGGGGTCCTCACTAAATACTGCATTTAGTGGGCATTTAGGGGAGTACCTAGTAGTGACCAATGGATCATCTACCTTAGGGTGGCTACACCCACTATGTGACCACTTCCTGTGGGCAGAGGTCACTTCCCTATCCCTGATAGGGTATTTTCCTACCATGCAAGATGGGGGAAAATTAAATGGAGAGGTCACCTTGCATGCAACACCTTAAGGGAGGTGCAAGCTGGGGTGGCCACTCCTCCTGTCCTTTGTGCATCTTCCCGCTGTTGCTCCCACCAAAAGTGGGGGTTTGCAACAGGGGCAGCCATCTGCTGCTAACAGCAGGGCTAGGGGTTGAGTTTCAAAGGCGACAAGCCCTTTGAAGCTCGCTGGCAGGGCAGTGCACATTCCTGGGGGAGGAGGTGTATCACCTCTGTCGAGGAAGGGCTCTCACCGCAGGGTTCCAGAATCTTGTCTGGTGGTGGCAGGCTGGTTGTGACAAGCTAGCAACCATGCCAGAGTTAATTAGCTTTTGCAGGGGGCACCTCTAAGATGGCCCCTGGGTACATTTTGCAATAAATCCAATAATGGTACCGGTTTGGATTTATTGTTCTAAGTTGTTTGATATCAAACAACTCAGGGCTCAGAGTGGCCATCGTGCAGCTGTGAAACTCCTACTGACCAGAGTCCAGCACATGCATTTAAAATGGTTGCTCTGTTCACTTACTATGTCCCAGGTTTAGCAAGGACACAGTAGGGGCATTTTGCTCATGTACTTATGCCCACACATGCAATTATGGTGCACCCTGCCTTAGAACTGGAAGGCCTGCTGGAGGGGTAGCTTACCTATACTGCATGCAGTCTATAGTGGACAGGTCACAGAGGCTGTGTGCCATGTCAGTTTTGCATTTTAGGATTGCACCAAAACACTCAGCCTGCAATGGCAGTGCTGAGTGCACTTGGATGCGTGGTCCCTGAGGGTGGAACAATCTGTGCTGCTGCCCTCAGGGGCCTACCCTTAGTACCCCCTGCTCTGGGTGCCTAAGTACCATTTACTAGGGACTTATAGTGGTAGCTAAAGGTGTTGCCAATTGTGCCAATGCATCATAACTGTTTTGGGAAAGAGATCTGGCCCAGGGAACCTAGGCACAACTTTAAAACTACATCAAATACCAGGCAAAAAGTGGGGGACTAACCATGTCACAAGAGGCACTTTCTCACAGTCATCCAATGCTTCATCAGAAGCACTGGTAGAAGCATACTAGTGTTCACAAAAAACATGCTAGGCAGACAGTTGCTGTAATACTGTGTGTGTTTCTGTTCGAGCAGCAGCATAACTGTGCTGTCTAGCCCACGGTATTTATTTCACTGTGGTTCTGATACTAAAGGCCCATTCCAATAATTTATTTCATAGGACACTCCTCATCTCCAATCACATATAAATACATGGCAATTCATAAAATGGTTGTCTTTCCATCTGAAGCATGACTCCTGCACACCTCTCTCACTCAAAGAAAGCCATTGTCTTCTAGCAAGTGTGCTACCCAGTACTTGTAGAGAACACGAATGAGGATCTGGAAAAACACGGTACTAGTATAGCATACTAGTATAGTATAGTATTGTTTAGGGATGTTAGATCTCCCAATAGTAAAAACCACATTTCTTGTCGCTGGCTTTTATTTAACAAATCAGTGGACTGGATAAATATGTTATTCACCATCAGTGTGGTATTTTCTCAACACTATGTTAGTACTAGAGATATACTAGAGACGTATTACTGTTCTACAGGGTGAAACCGGAGGCAGAACGCAGTGCATTGTTACCTACAGGTATTCATTCTATAGAGGACAATGAATGGATGAGCATGAAGACTGAAGTCTTCTGAAGGCCAGTAGAAATCATTTTGCTTGTTTATATAAGAGCATCAGTGTGTACAGGTATCTGTGATGTGTATGTCTCCACATATGCATCTGTGCCTTTGGATGTGTTGACTCTGTCCAAGTAAACATGTTGGTCCTGTGTCCGTTGGTACCGGATTACCTTTGCTCTATTTAAATGAATGCCTCTATGCCTGCTGGCCAGTGCGCAGAGCTGCATGAATACATGTTGGACCATGTGCATGGGTATCTGTATGCCTGTTTGTATGCATGGGTGACTTTATATGCCTTTGCCTTTTGCTCTTTGTATTTGTCCCTTTTTCTGTCTGTGTGCAAGTTGCCTGTGTGTCTGTTGCTTTATGTTCTGGGATGTCTAGATGTTGGTGTGTGTGCATGCGTGCCTTTAGGTGCGTGCATGGAATGTCTATAATCATGTTATTGGTCTGTCTATCCTTCCCTTTCATTGTCCATCTATCTTTCTATGTTCACCTGTTTTTGTATTAGCAGTATGAATGTTTGCAGTGTAGGGCAGTTTATGTCAATGTGTATGCTCTTAATGTGTGTTGGTGTGTGGGTTCCTGTGTGTCTGGTAGTCTACATACTTGGTGATCTGTGTATTGGTCTCTTTCAAATGGATCCGTGTTGCAGAATCAGCCTTTTTGTTCTTACACAGTTACCTTACAGTTGGGTTATAAAAGAAAATCCTTCAATTCCTGAAGGAAGTTCTAAATGTGGATGAGAATCTGCAGGTGGAATTTTTCCTAGCATAAAATCGCTATTATGGATGTAATTTCACTAATGGATTATCTTCCAGAGACAGCGCTTCTTCCAGCAATCAGGGGATTTTTCTTTTGCACCCAATTCCAAGTGAGGCTTCTAATCCCTCTTACAGTCGCCATGTTTCCAATATGGACGCAAGATCGCAGCTGACTTGTGAAGTTCAGCCGCTCAGACTCCCATTCAGGAAGGATCTGAATAGGCATAGAAAAGGCACTGTATAGGGTTCACAGTGCAGCTGCTGACCCAAGAAGCTTGTGTTCTACAATGGCAAATACTTGGCACCGGGATAGTGAGCTTTACACATCCAGGTCATCATTTTGAGTGTGAACCTAGGTGTTCCTGATTTAAATACATTCCATTTCGTGTTTTACACTGTGGCCCACGAGTGAGTTGTTGGTCTCATCAAAGGCCCAATCGCCAAGCATCCACTTCACTAACAGCAGAACCTTAACCTTGGAAGTATTTAAAAGGTGCCCATGGACTAATCACACAAGGAGTGTCCTAGACATGGTTTGCAAAGATTAGGCTTTACGCATGTTACAGTGCGTATGGAGAAGTCCAGGTCACTACTCCATATCGGAGTCATCCGTGCTTAATGCAGCACCTTTCACAGGCCCCTTAATGCACCCTGGGTCTCGCGCCACATGTGGCACAGAATCGGACTGCCTGCCATAAGACCAGTTAAACCAGCAAGCCGTTTTGGAAGTCAATGAGACTTGCTTAGTGATTCAAGAAGAGGAAGACACAGGAGATGACATGGGAGCAGAGGACACAGAAAATGGAGACACAGGAGCAGAAGACATAGATGATGAAGAGAGAGGAGCAGCACACACATGCGAGATGAAGACACAGGAGAAGAGGTTATAGGGCAAGAAGGTGCAGAAGACACAGGAGGTGAAGACACAGGAGTAGAAGTCACAAGGACGGAAGACACAGGCGATGAATACACAGATGCAGAAGACATAGGACATGAAGACACAGTAAACGAAGACACGAGCGGAAGACACAGGAAACAAAGACACACAAGTGGAAGACACAGGAAATGAAGGTACAGGAGCAGAAGGCACAAGAGATGAAGACACATGAGTAGAAGACAACCACTGCGAAGGAAGAATACAGTTGTCATCAAAGACACTTATCAGGCACCAAAGATCTGGTGACCAGTTAAACAACTTGTATTAAATAAATAAATTTTCATTCTCATTTGTAACTATTTAAAAGTTTGCGGTAAAACAGTCAAAGCCTTCCTCGCACATGACGTCTTGTGCAACACTTTCAAAGCTTGGCAGATTTACCTCGATACTGAAGAAATCAAATCACAGCACTGATGACTTCATAAATTACTGGCCCATCAAATACTTACCATACATGTGGAAGACTGTCCAGAAATCAGGCTGCATACTATATCACAAATAGGTACATGTGGGTCTATGGAACACAGAGCTCCGGTTTCATACGACCACGTGAGTGATAGGGAAAAATGTAAGATCAAGGGATCAGGGAACAAACAAGGGGCTCTGGTCGCCTCATTCACAAAAAAGAGAACTGTGTGGGGTAAAAAACAAAAACGATATCACTTAAAAAACAGAGGGGCTGATTGCACCACATTAGGGTCATTTTTTTACACTAATGTGGCCCAATGAGGCCGAAATCGCCATGCCAGATTTACAAAGTGGCACAACGGATGAATTGCGTCACATTGTATCCGTTCGCGCTACATCTTGCCTGTGCCAGGCATAATGTATGCAAAGGGGACATTCGCCCGTTAGTTGGGCCAAAAAAATGGCGCAAACAAATCTAAAAGATTTCTTTGGGTCATTTATTCCTGCACTTTTAACACCTACTCAGAGCAGCGTTAAAAGGAGGCATGCCATTGTTTTCAATGGACCTCAATCTGCAGGACTGCCGTCAAAAATATTCCCGCTAATCCTGCAACACTCTGAACTAGTGTCAAAGATTTTGACACTAGTTCCCCTAACTACCACCATGGTGCACCGTATCTTGGATACGGCGCACACATGGAGGCATTTGGGGGCGCTAAGGTGCGCAAGAAAATTGGCGCTGCACTGGGTACAACACCACTTTTCTTAAATCAGGGCCATACTGTATTGAAAACGCCTGTTCTTGAAGTCCAATATTTTCACATAGCCCCGTTCTGTAACACGTGCTCTGCAGTCGTTTCCTGAAAAGTGTGCCCCGTGGGTATGCCCTCTCGTTGGGAGTTGAGTGGTATACCAGGTGTGGGTAGAAATGTAAGCCGCTACCCGAATTGAGGTTCTAAATCTTGCGGTAGAAGCTGCAAATTCAGATTTTAATCCAGACTAAGTCCACTTGTCAAAAGCAGATAGAATTTATAAACCGAAAAATCTCTAAAATGAAGAGGGAGCATCTGGAAATCTGCGTGGAAAACCATTTCCAGCTGTTATTCCTCATTCTGAGTCTGAAAAGTCACAATGGTCAGTAGGGCTGCAGCTGGGATTACCGTACTCCATGGTAATTCCAGGGTCAGAATCGTAGTCAAGTGCACTGGCTCAGCCCAGCATCACAATCCTGCTTTTTGCATTGGAGGCATCAAGCTCGTGCACATACCTGGGAATGTTTCCGAGTAAATGCATTAACTTTAGACAGAGCAGGTCAGAAGCACTGTGGTGCGGGTTGATCAGCAGCCTCGATGCTCCACACAATGTGATGCTTTCAGCATTCCTTACTGGATACTTAAATGCAGCCACTCTGCTGGGACAAGATAGGCAGGGGAGCAAGGGGCATACGTCACCCAACCACACTGATAAAAGTGTTGATACAATATTGTTCAGAATGTGCACAATGCAAGCACTGTACAAGTAAAACATTTTGTACCAACATGCCGCACCTAATCTGCTGCTTTAGGAACAACGTGCATTGCCTAATCACAACTTTCTGCCCCTGGGAAAACAGCAGGTGCTTCCTTTTTGAAAGATGGATTTCCACATGTGAGACTGAAATTTGCAGGCATTTACAAAAAGAAGAGCATTGCACATAGCTTAAATGTCAGCTTTTAAAGAGCAGACACAAAGAATGCATCCAAGTATTATCTTTTAATGAAAAGAACACACAAACCTGCCGTGGAATCCTCTCTTTCAATAATTCTGTATTTGCTCTGAAAATATTTGTTTTTATCACCACACCCACAATTCAGCACAGGGGCGTCAACACTCTGGGCCCTTGCTGTAGGGCTGCGAGCACAGAAGAGACATGCACACCACTGTGAGAAGTGGGACAAATCAAATGCCAGGTTCAGGGAGGGTGCGCGGATTTTCCTTCACTCTAGAGGGTACTGTGGCAGCATTTGCTGCCTGTATTTATTCACTGTTCCTACACAACACCCACGCCACTTCCCTGTCTCTTCGGGAACCTTTCCAGCAGGAGAATGAGAGATAAATAGGGCCCATAGTCAAACGGCACTCTTCTTGGCTGTGAAACTACAGGGGCAACAATGTTTACGCACCCAAAGCCAATCTAGTGCCTAAGAGCTAAAGCAGGCATCTGTTAATAATCCTAGGTGTATGCTTGGCAATTTGGCACACAGTGATGGGTTTCTTTCAGAGAAAATGGCTATAGTGACAGCTGTACCAATGAACAGTAAGATAAGATATCGAAACAACAGATTTCCATAGAACAATTTAGTTAAAACCTTTGATAATTAAAATGGCACAATAGGAAGCAAATCCGAAAGATGCAAACATTATCCAGCGGTGAAAGAAAGATGCAAAAACAAGCGTGGAAGTTTCATGCATATGAGGAAGGTTTGGCAAAAGAGGAAAGAACAAACACCATAGCACTGGATGTGCTTCTTAAAACCGTCCTATAGCAATAGCAGTGCATTCGCTTTTGATAATAAAGTAAACACTGCTTCCCCCAGGCTCGACTGGTAAAAGGTATTAAAATGGTGCAGATTGTTTTTTTTTTTTTTAGCAAACTGATGTCTGTCTAAAAATATTGGGGCTGATTTAGGGTTTGGCAGAGAGGATACTCAGAACAGCAATGGAGTACCCCTCCACCATACTCATGGTGCATTCACCCAATTTATAGAGAGGTGGACTGTAATTATGCCAGTGATGGATCCACCCCACTTCCCTGATGGCCCATCAGAGTACAGGCCGTTGGAGGTTAGCCACCTGATCGCCCACCCAATTTAGAGTGGGCAATCAAATGGCTTTTTTAGCTGTGTGTCCCATATGGACAGTAAAAAATAAAAAACATAAATTAATAAACACCACGGGAATAAGCTTCTATGCTGTGGGGGGTTCATTCATTTTTCAGACACAATATCCTACTTTCGGAGTTTGTTTTTGATAAATGAAAAATGGTGTAAAAGTTGGATGGGTGGCCATACTGTTTGACGGAGCGATCCATCAAACTTTTCCATTGTTGACAGAAACACTGTGACGATGGTTCCTGTCAATGTGGCCAGGTAGGTGGACAGCTCCAGATATTGTGGGAGGTGGATGTCCCTTGGAATTGCGAGGGCAATGCCCTCCGCCATTGAAATGGAGTACTCTCCATCCACCAAACTTTAAATAAGACCCTCAGTCTTATTTATTCACAGCAGCTAATAACTATGTTTTCGTAGGTTGTGGAAAGCAAATTTCATGTTCTTCAGAACTCGTACCAAAATGGTGCGGGACTCCTGTTCTGATACTTAAAATATCTACACCTGTCAAGAAATCTTTCTGGGGTATAGGCAATAGACTTCAGCAGGAGTCAGTCTTGTCAGACATTCTCTTCTGGCCCACATTCAGGCCTCTTTTTTAGCGCCACATTTGCGCCGTTTTTTGACGCAAAATCGGCGCAAACTTCCAAAATACATTTGTATTTTGGAAGTTTGCGCTGCTTTTGCGTCAAAAAATGACGCAAATGCGGTGCAAAAAAAGTATATAAATATGGGCCTCAGTTTCCTTTTTTGACACATTTCTTTATTGATTTTTCAAGTCAACACATACAAATGTATAAACGACAGGCAAGTACGTATATGAAGGAACAATATGAGGCAACAGATATGGACCGAATGTCCATTTCATACTGGACCTGTGTTTTTCCTCAGAGTGAACATGACACATGTGGGCATATTTACAAGGCCCTTGCACCATCTTAGAGCCGCCATAGCGTAATTTGTTTTATGCTAAGGTGGCTTTTCTGCCACCACATATTTACAAAGTGGTGCAATGTTTGCATAGTGCCACTTTGTAAACCCTTGCGCCACATTATGCCTGCGCTAGGTATAAAGTATGCAAGGGGGCGTTCCGGCGCAGGGAGGCCAGAAAAATTGGTGCAGAGAAATTTACAAGATTTCACTGCAACATTTTTTCTGTCGTTTTTAACGCCTGCTCAGAGCAGGCATTACAATTACGCACCCATTATATTCAATGGGCCTTCCTGTGCTTTGCTCCAATAACGTCAACATTTTTGACCCTAGTGTAGCAAAGCACCACAATAGCATAAAAATGTTGGCCCTACTGTGCTAACAACAGTCGTGGTGCACCGTATTGTAAATACAGTGCAGCCACAGTGTCGTTAGGTGGTGGTGGGGGAAGGGGGCCCAAGAAAAGTGGTGCATCAACTATGATGCACCACTTTCTTGTAAATATGCCCCATTGTGTTCCCGGACCCTATTTACCATACAGCATTCAGGGCACCAGATAAACGGCACTGCAGAGGTGTAACACAAGCCCATGCAGCCTGTGTGGTGCAGGGCGGCCCCCAAATCTTCAGAGGCCCCTTAGACCTTAAGGAGGGCCCCCATCCAACCCAAGGCCAATGAATAGTGGTGAGATATGGGAGGCTCAGCAGCCCCGCTTTACATTCTGCAGGGGGCCCCCATTATTTTTCATTACGTCACTGCGGCAGTGGTCCTCCTGTATCAGTCCTGGGACCCTCTTCTCCTTGTGGGACCATTGAGAGGCCAACTTTCTTGAACCTGAGAATAGCCTTCAGACCTTTGGATTCAAAAGAAAATAGGCTTTATTTGTCAGTCCTTTCTCAGGTGACAGGAAGATGTCATCATCAGTCTCTTGCCTTTTCAGGTTCCAGCACCATTATGATTTCCAGACTGGTGATCTTACCCAAGACAATGCATAAAGTATGAAACTGACTCCTTCCCGCAACACGTCCTGCGATTATTTACAGAAGCTTTCCCAGAAAGCATCATTCTTGGGTCTTTCAACATGGTGAAAGCGAATCCTAGTTTACCGTAGCTTTGTGAACTCCTCAATAATTTTTGTTATTCTTCCAGCACTGGCTAGAAGACTCATTGTGCAAGCTGTTATTCTTTCAAGGCTAGACTACGGGAATGGCCTTTTCCTAGGTTCCCCAGTATATGTTAAAAAGAAATTACAAAGAGTTCAAAATGCTGCGGCTCGTTTATTACTGAACATCCCAAGAAGGTCTTCTGTGAAAGCTGGATTGGCCTCCTTGCACTGGTTGCCAGTTGTACAGCGGATCAAATTTAAGGCTCTATGTCATATCCACAGGTCTTTGCATGATAGAGGACCTATGCTCCTTAGGAACTTGGCCACTTTTTATAGGCTGAATAGAGATTTGAGATCCACTACTCTTGTTTTAGTAACCGTACCAAAAATGAAGAAAGCAAGATGGGGTGGGTCCTCTCTGATGTTTTTAGGAGCCAAATTGTGGAACTCGCTGCCTCTTAATCTTCGGCTGATGGAGCAAGAACTGGAATTTCGAAAGGCCTTGAAAACTTGGTTATTCTAGGTCCAGTTGTTTTTATTCCTTTCTTGTTGCGTATCACTCTCATCCCCTCTGTGGTTAGAGTTTAGTAGCGCTGGGAAACCCGAGGGTAGCCATGTGCTCTATAAATTGTGTAACATACCATAACATAACAAGTCCATCCCATCGGCCTGTCTCTCTAATCGGGTCCTAACCTCCTCCTATCAAAGCAAAACTCAGTAAAACTGGTTGTCTTGTTGTTTCCATAGATATGAGATGACAGGGTGTCCACTGGAAGTCCTGCTTCAACGGTACTTCGCTGCTGTGTAGTTCCTTTCACACTAGAGTGAAATAACAGAAGGTCAAGCCTGTATTTGCATGACCCAAAAGACAACCTCTCCTGTTTTCTTTTCATGCTTCTTTGACATATACAGTGTTTGGTGGTTCCTCGCAGTATCAGCTCCTGTAATTGAGTTTCTTTCTCGAGTTGACAGTGGCCTCTCACATACAGTCATTAAGCCAAAAGCCCTCTTGTCTCCAGGCAGAGCATTGAATATGGAACACTTCACATATTTCTGCCAGTGCTCTGAGCTGATGGGGAATCTAATTGCAGTCACCAATGGGGATTACTGCCTGGGCAAAACTGTTTTTAGTGTGTGACACTTGTACTAAAAGTTCACCATTCAATTAGATGTTTTTCAACATAGTAAAATGTCACAATAATTATGTCTTTCTATAATCCAAAAATAAGCTTTAAAAGCACTGTTAGGTTTTTCTGATTACTACCTGCTTCAGTCTAGGCAGTGGCAGTGATTTCCATTAGCAGTACTTAAACATGCTGTGTAGCATAACTTCCATGTTTCACTTTTGACTATTATGAAACTGGCGTTGTGGACTTCAAGGCGCAATTTATTTAATGTGAGGTGTAGACTTAAACGTGTCAGAATGAGTTAGTGGGAAAAGTTGACAAGGCAGCTCTCTCCGCATTATGATGGGGCTGCGTGTAGCCATTTTGCTATTCTTTAACCCTAAATGTGGGTGGCACAACGCACACTGTGTCCCACAATGAGTATTTGACAATTACGTCCCTTCAGCAGTTTTACACAGTTTTATTGTAGACTTAACTAAAAGCTAAATATTCCAATTGGTGCTTGGCACTCAGTTTTTATGTTTTAGGGGTCGAACACACAGATTGAGAGGCTCTAACTGCCCAGAGACCCGGAAATGCCCACCGTCTTGGTCAATAAAGTTGAAAAATCTGTGGGAAACTGTGGAAAAGTGATTTTTCTACACTTCCTCATCCTCGTGTGCAAAGAGGCGGCGTCACATTGAGTCTGATCATTTCACAGAGTGTCTGTAACAAGTACCATAACATAACTGTCACGGGCAAAAGTTTACAAAACTTGTGTAAATAACTTGGAGAAAATAGTGCAAGGGGAGAGTTGCGGATCCTTCCTGCTTTTCATTTGTCAGTAGTTACCACTTTTTTCAGGATTTCCTCATTTTTTTTTTATCATTGCTTGTAATTAGGTTTTTCTTTTTTACTCTTATTCTCTTGCCCATTGTTTTTCTCTGGCTTGCCCCCACCACTCCATCTTCAGATTTTGCAGGTATTTTTGGCCAGATTTACTACAAAGTGGCACAGCGCGGTGCTGCACCAAAATTTGTAGCACCACGCTGTATCACTTTAGAAACGCTGGGATGCAGAGTATTTAGTAAAATACAGTGCACCCCTGAGTTTCCCCCTGCGCAGGTGGTAAATTTAGCTGCCAACGCAAGCACCAAGGGTGTCTGCGTTGAGGGGACTGATTGTTTATGTGCAAGAAGGTGTCCCTTCCTGCACATAAACAACCTTCAATGGCGATTTGGCACTTCTATAAACAATCTACAATGGTGATTTGGCACTTCTATAAACAATCTACAATGGCGATTTGGCACTTCTATAAACAATCTACAATGACGATTTGGCACTTCTATGTGTGTTGCAGAATGTAGCACACATAGAAGTAGCAAATTGTCATTTTTGAATGTCTGTTTATGTGCAGGAAGGGGAACCTTCCTGCACAAAAACATTCATTCATGGTCTTTTGCTCGTTCTATGTGTGCTACAGAATGCAGCACACATGGAAAAAGCAAAAACGTGGAGGAATAAAAGTGTGCACGGCGCTTGGGCCTTGTAAATCTGGCCCTTCATATCATAACATGACTTTCTGTGTTTCTTCACGAAAATTATTGGTTTCCTGAGCTGCCTAACTGCAGAGTGTGCTGGAGACACCTGGTCCACGCTGGTCAATGTCAGCCTATTCCTTGCAGAATTATGTTTTAGATTCATTATTTGAGCTACCGTGACTTTTGGTACCAAAGTATTCTTGCATAACATTATATATACACACACACATAGATGTATGTTATGATGTGGCTCGCGGCTAGATGTGCGATCGTTGCCGCGAGCCTAGAATGTTAGAGATGATTCTTCCTCTAGGCAGTTGCTTGCTGACAGGGAAAGAAGACAACGCGTTAGAGGAGAGCTCGGTAAATAAAGCTTACCCGCAATACCACAACGCTGCCTCTCGCCCGTCATTACATTTTTGGTGACGAGATGTCAGCAAGCAGGTCGCTTTCCTCTTGACGCGGATGCCGCGAACGTTGCGAACATCTTTTTGCTGTGGGATCGCAGACCCGGCATAACGAGTGGTGTTATCACCTGATACTGGCGTTTTATGCCTTTCCAGCGGTAGTTCCATTCCTGGAATCCATCACCAACCAAAATATTTATAGTTTGCAGTCCGGCTTGGATTTGGAGACACGACTGCATCGGCCTCGGTCATGTGAGTGTTGCTGATTTGCTGTCATGACAACGTCGCAATGATATCACAGATGTCCTAGTAAACTGGTGGCGGCCATCTTAGAGAGTTGGGAATACTCTCTTTCAATTGCATTTTGCACACGTCGAACTACTTTTTGTGGTGGCGGCCATCTTAGAGTGTTGGGAAAACTCCACTTAAAATATATTCTGGCCACGACGAACTGCTCACTATTGCATGTACAAGTGTCTTCTACGGTGATAGGCATACCTGTAACCTGCTGTTTGCTACATTGTTTTTATCCTGACAAATACCTGGAAGAACATTAATTTTTGGTGTTTTTTGGGTTTCTTCGGAGCATACCGTCATACCAAATTTGTGTTTTGCAGAGACTGAGCACAGATTCACACAATGGATATGTCAACCGCTGCTGTGCACTCTCCACCTCTATTCTTGGTGCAACCTGGGAATCCGCCAATACTTTGGGAGGAGTGGATAGACATATTCGATAATTATCTTGAAGCCTTAGATGGGTTAGGATTCTCGTCCAGTAGAAAAAAGCTATCTTACTTAGTTCCCTAGGGAATGAAGGTCAGCATGTCTTCAAGTACTTGCCTAAAGCTGTTGATCAGTCTGGTCAACCCATAGATGATGTATTTTTGGAAGCAAGGCGGAGACTAGAAGTAAGGTTTGCCAAGACTGAGAATGTAGTCATGCAAAGATTTAAGTTTTACACACAACCTCAAAGGGATGGTAAATCCGTGGACGAGTTTGTCACTCGTTTAAGAGAGCTTTCTGTCAAATGCAGATTTGGGGCGATGACGGAGGAGTTGATTCGGGACCAGCTCATAGTACAGTGTAGGAGCAAGAAAATGCAGGAAAGATTGTGGGCAGCGAAGGACCCCAAGCTGAAGGATGCTATAGAAATTGCGAAGGTGGTTGAGGAGTCAGAGTTTTGTATGAAACAAATGGAGAGGAGAGAAGTTAAGGCTTCTGAAGAGGTATCTTCTGTTCAGGGTGATGTGGCTGTGACGAGTTAATCATCCTGGGAAAGGCTTAGTGGATCTAAAAATGGGAGGTGCAACAAGTGTGGGAGCAGGTATCATACTTCTGAGTCCAAGAATTGCTTTGCCCTAGGGAAAGAGTGCCGAAGGTGCGGGCGCAAAGGGCATTTTGCGAGAGTGCGTAGGGAAAAAGAGTATTCAAAGGGGAAGGTGGCCATGGTTGGTGATGCCTCAGGCGATGCGTCCGTTGGTGATAAATTCGGAAGGGTGTTGTGTGTTTCTGGGTTGGATGTGGCAGGGGTGAGAGCAGAAAGGATGCAGAGACCTAAGGCAGAATTTATAGTTAAGAATGTGTCTGTAGAACTAATGGTGGATTCTGGCTCCTTATATACAATAGTTCCTAAGGATTTATTTCTCCAATTGTGGCCTTCAACAAGACTATTGCCAAAGGACATCAATCCTGGCGGGTATCAGGGTGAACAGATAGACATCATAGGTTATATGCTCACTGAAATAGGGTTCAAGGGGAGAAAGATCTTAGGCAAAGTGTATGTGGCAGAATCTGGTCCGCCTATTTTGGGTTGGCAACACCAGTACGATCTTCGCATAGTCATCAATCCGCGTGTCCCTAGTCAGGTAGCTGCAATCGAAGATGTTTCTCTTGCCGGTATATTGAATGGGGCTAAAGGGGTATTCAGAGAGGAGATGGGAGAGTTGAGAGGTTATGTTCACAAGATTAGGTTGAAGCCCGGTGCTGTTCCTGTGCAGCACAAGGTTAGAAAGGTTCCAATCTCGGTGAGAGAGGGTGTAAAGTAGCTCTTGAATGATATGTTAGACAGTGGGGTGATTGAACCAGTGGAGGCCTCAGCATGATTGTCACCTGTAGTGATTTCTAAGAAGAGAGATGGGAAGTTGAGGTTCTGTGTGGACTTGAGAGGGTTAAACCAGAATATTGTTACAGACAATTTTCCCTTGCCAAACATTAATGAATTGGTTCTACTAATGAAGGATGCTAAATACTTTTCAAAACTGGACTTGAAGCACGCATACCATCAGATTAGACTTCATCCTGGTTCCAAGGGCCTCACTGCTTTCATCACCATGGAGGGCACATTTCAGTTCACACGGATGCCGTTCGGTCTGGCGTCTGCCGCCAGTGTTTTCCAGAGGATGAAGAACCAAATTTTCAAGGGGTTGGACAATATCCTGTTTTTCCAAGATGACATTCTAGTGTTTGGTGAAACTATTGAGAACCATAATATAACTCTGAAGATGCTACTGGACAGATTGTTGCAATCTGGTTTGACTTTGTCATCAAGAATTGACATTTTTCACGGCGCAGAGGTGGAGTATCTTGGTCACTCACTGTCGCAAGAAGGTGTAAAACCGAAGAAAGATCTGTTGGAGGCAATTAGGTCGGCTCCAGCTCCCAAAGACAAGGACCAATTGCGATCTTTTTTGGGATTGATTGAGTACTATTCCAAATTTGTCAAGAACTTTGCTAGCAAGACAGAATGCCTAAAAGTACTTTTGCGCAAAGGGGCTAGTTTTGTCTGGGGAGGAGAGCAATGCCAATGTTTTCAGTTGATTAAGGATGATGTATGCAACGCTGGCATTCTAGTGCCTTTTGACACAAAGAGAAGAACAATAATCACAGTGGATGCGAGCGCTGTGGGCATTGGGGCCGTCTTATCTCAAATGCATGGGTCTGTGGAGAAGACGGTTGCCTTTGCTTCTCGGACTTTGTCTTCTGCTGAGAGACATTATGCTGTTATTGAGCGTGAAACTCTGGCTGCGGCGTGGGGAGTGGAGTATTTTCGCACATATATATGGGGTAGTACCATCACATTGCGTTCTGATCATAAACCATTGCTAAAGATTTTGTCACCAGGTGGGACTGGTAAAGGGTCAGCGAGACTGGCTAGGTTGGCTTCCCGTTTGCAAGAATTTAATTACAAGATTGAGTACATTCCTGGTTGGAAGAATGTACAAGCGGACTGTCTTTCTCGTCTGGCTCTTGAGTGGCAGACAGTAGATGGAGACAATGTATTGGAGCATGAACAAGAGGGAGTCGTTGCGTCTGTGGGTGAGGTTGTGCATTGGTGTAAAGGAGCAGTGAAAGAAACTGACTGGGATTTGGCTATGAAAGCAGATGAAGTCTTGTTGCGGGTCGTAGATTTAATAAGGAAAGGTGGGAGGAGAGACAGTACTCTCCCGGCATCTGTACGGCCTTTCAATAAGGTTGTGGATGAGCTTTCTGAAGTTGATGGAAAAATGATCCTGCGGGGTGAAAGGGTTGTTCCGCCTATGGGGGTGAGCAAACGCTTGTTTGATATTGCACATGAGGGTCATCTTGGTCAAACGATTACCAAGGGAAGGTTGAAAATGGAATTTTGGTGGCCCGGTATGGATGATGATGTGGTGAGATGGGTAGAAAGATGTTCTGAGTGCATTCAGAGTGAGAAACGGTTGAGAGTGGGAGAGCAGTCGGTTAGTGGTAATATAACTGACCCTGGCAAACCTTGGCATAGTGTTTGCTTGGACTTTATTGGACCTTTGTCTGGCATTGGCTGGGGAAGGAATTTTGCCTTGGTTATGGTGGATGTGTACTCCAAATGGCTTATTGTCAAGTTTATGGGAGAGGTTACAACATCTGCTACCATAAGTGTACTGAGAGAAATTTTAATTGAGGAGGGTTTTCCGTCGGTGTTGATTACAGAAAATGGTACACAATTAACGTCTGTGGAGATGAAAGGGTTTTTAGACTTGTGTGGCATAAGGCACGCTCGTACAGCGTTATACAATCCTCGTGCTAATGGTATTGTGGAACGAGCTAATCGCATGATTAAGGGTGGTCTGCAATTGGCTGTGGTCAATGGTTTGGATGCTGGTTCGGTGATCTCAGAATTGGTGTGGGGATATCGAACTACAGAAAATACAACGTCGTGCAGAGTACCGTTTGTTGATATGAGAGGTAGGAAACCTGTCAGTAAACTCAGACCTGCATGGATGGAGAGATTGTTGGGAGGTGGCGGCGCATTCAATGGAGACTCAGCCAATGAGACAGGGGATGACAATGAGAGAATTAAACCAGGTGATAGGGTAAAAATCAAATCTGGTAGAGTGAGACAGGGGTTTAGCAAGTTCTTAGGTCCGTTTAGAGTTCATCAAGTTCACAGGTGGCATGTCTTGCTTGATAATGGCCAACGTTGGAATTTCAGGCGTGTCGCAAAATTTTCCTCTGCATTGGATGTTGGATGTGCAAGGAGGGGTGATGATTGTAGTGGTTATATGTTGATGAAAGATGAAGTTCTGAACGGTCCTAGTGGTGGCGAGAGGAAACAGTTTGGTGGTGGAAGTGGTGATGCTGCGGTTGGCAGGAGTGAGGTGATTATTGATGCTCCTATTACCTGTTCAGATTCCATTGGAGCCTCTACTTGTGTTCCAAGTATGGTGTCACCTAGAACTGTGGGGTTTTCCAGGACTACTAGCAGTAGGAGACCTCCAGGGTTCTTGAATGACTATGTAACTTAAAGCCTATTGCTAGGGTAATGGCTCTGTGTATAGATTTTTCTTTGTTTTTAACTTGCTATCTCTTATTTTGTTATAGTTCTTTCCTGTTATTTATTTGTGGTTCTTTTTGTGGGTGTCAACGGCGGGGGATGTGTTATGATGTGGCTCGCGGCTAGATGTGCGATCGTTGCCGCGAGCCTAGAATGTTAGCGATGATTCTTCCTCCTGGCAGTTGCTTGCTGACAGGGGAAGAAGACACCGCGTTAGAGGAGAGCTCGGTAAATAAAGCTTACCCGCAATACCACAACGCTGCCTCTCGCCCTTCATTACAGTGTACTACTCGTCCCGGTTGCTCTCGCCAAGTGAAGGACGTTATTATTTTGTTGAAATCAGTAACTTCACGACATAACGACAATTTGCTACCTTGTGATCTGTAAAACAACATGAACTTCGGAACGGGGCCTGTGCTTCATTTGTCGAGTCCTTTAATACAAACACCCCTGCTCCAAGCCAAAAAGTGCTTTCACACGAATTAGGTAGGAGAGCCGCACAACAGACCCTCAGACAGTGATGTGTCCAGTCATTCATTCATTCACTCACCAGAAAGGTTCAATGAAGAGCGTTATCCAGGCATGCATATGAAATAAAACCACGTCTTTATCTGATGGAATGGTTATTCTTTTCAGTGGCAAACACTGGTGCTGTGGACACTGGCTGGCTGCACAGGGAAGATTCTGGAAAGCACTGGACAGTTCTCCCAGAAACATACAACTCGGCACTAGACGCCTAAAGATCAACTTAGTACTAAAAATAATAATGTATATATTTTAACAATGTAAAATGGAAATGTCCCATTCCTGCCCAATGCCTTCCTGGTTCAAAAGCACAAAATACCTCACAGTTGCCACGTGACGTCACTCTTTGTAAGGTCACCGTGCTCCTGCAATTGATACAGGTGCCAGGTCTGTGATTCGTAACGTTCCATCCCATACCTAGTAATGAGGAAAATGCGGCCTGTGTGAAGAATTGTTATTTCATGCCGAAGGCTTTGCAACATGATTTCCTGTTTCCTGCCATAACATAACGGCTACATATTTGTATTGATCCCCTTTTCATTTCTTGTTCTGACGCAACAGCCTGCAGCCCTGTTACCACGTGAATAAAGGCTACGTGGTTGAACCACCATAATTGCAGTTGTCTCTCTCCTTGGAGTTGTTCCCAGGTTTGGGGGTTTGAGGCGGGGGTGGGCTTACAACAGGTTGCACGTTCTGAGCGCACTACCAGCAAAGTCCTTTTTCGATGTCGAGTGACCTGTTCGCTTCCGCTCGATGCCTCCTACAGAGGTGTGTCCCTCCGGGCGCAGCTGCACTCAGCGCAAATTGCTTAATCTCCTTGTACATCTGAGTATAGACGCTAACAATATCGAATGGTAGCTACATTAGGCGTTTGTTTAATGCGCTGCAAAAGCGGAATGGATGGACTGACTGATAAATTCACATGGTCTTTATAGAGCAATGAGTCCCCATAGCAATTTCATGTAAAAACAGGGGAGAATAGTGGCTGGTGGAAGAAAAAACATAACATGTTGCTAGATACAGAATTGGGGCCAGATGTAGCAAAAATAAAAATTGCGACTCGCATTTTACGAGTTGATGCGAGTCGCAAAATGCGAGTCGCAATTTGGAATGCCAGAAAAAAAAACAATCCGATTTTGCGACTCGCAGCCGGACTCGCAACGCTGTGTGCGAGTCCGCAGATTGCGAGGTCGCTGTTTGCGAGTGTGCAAAAAACGAACTCGCAATTAGCGAGTATGTGTCGCAAATTGCGACTACCTTCAAAATTGCTTACAGGTGCAGCAGAACACTCCAGAAAGCACACCAGAACACTCTTTAAACACTTCCTGGCACATGATGATGACATCACAGCCAGGAAGTTAACAAATACACCTGGGAGGAGGCTGGACCACACCCTTTTATAACTGCCAGTCTTCACACTGAACAAGCAGCAGCAGCCATGGAGGGAACCCCACGAAGAAGAAAACTCAAATTTTCTGAGAGGGAGCTGGAGGTGCTGACAGAGGAATGCTGTCAGCACCATGATGAGCTTTTTGGGAGAGCAGCCCTCACTGTTCCGGAGGCCACCAAAAAGAAACTCTGGCAGGACATTCAAGAAAAAATTAATTCCCTGGGTGTGAGCCACAGGACAATTGAGGACATAAAGAAGAGGTGGTATGACCTCCGCTCCCGGACCAAGGAGAGGGTGGCAGAAAGGCTCCGGGAGATGAGAGGCACTGGAGGGGGACCATCATCTGTGCCACCACCCACACCCCTGGAAGAAAGGGTGGAGGAAACATTGGAGCAGGAGGCAGTGTGTGGATTTGGGGACCTGGACACCTCAGAGCCCAGTACATCAACCGGTGAGTACCATGTGATAAGCCTGTACCCCTATCAATGTCATACCCCACCCACCATGTACACAGGTGCATGCACAACCAAGATAGCTCCATTACAGGGTAGAAAAAGCCTGAATGATGCATTATGGGAAATGTAGTCAAATAGGCAGTTCATAGGCAAATGTTTATTAGGAATTGTGCAATAGATACTAGACACTGACAGTGTGTTCCCCATGTCCCACAGGTCTCCAGCAAGACACCCCCAACACCCCAACCACCCAGGCCCAGGAGGACACCCTAGGACCCGCCAGCACCCCCACCTGCACAGTCAGCAGCATTCCTGCATTAGTAACGCCTGCTGCAACAATCACGCCAGAAGCTGCCCCAGCAACAGGCAACAGGAGCACAGGGCAGCCACCGCTGCGCAGGCGTCGCAGGGCAAGACCATCTGGATCCGGGATACTTCCTCCAACCAGCAGTGAGGCACATCTGCTGCGGGGTCAGCGCCTGCAGAACAGAATATTGGGCAGGATTAGTGGTGTGCTGCACCGCTTTGTTAGACACAACCATGCAAGCATGCAGCACCTCAACAGACGCATGGACATGATGTGCCAGAACACTGGGGACATTGCCCTTGCCATTAGGGAACTGGCGGGCGGACTGCTGGGCCAGGCAGAGGCTGGGCGGTGCAGAGATCGCCAGACAATGCAACGACTGGACAGGATGGCCACATCGATCGGCAGGCTAGCCATTAATACAACAGGCCTGTCGAGGAGGACAGTTGGCCTGCAAATAGAGATGGGCCATTTTGCTGGGGATGTTGCCAGGGGCCTGGGACGTCTCACCCACATAATTGAACTTATGGAGACACGGGAAATGTCAAGGGCCACCGGGGAAACACCCCAAGACAGTGAGGAGGGCTCAACAGTGAGCAGTGTATCTGCCACTGACAGCAGGGTGCTGAGGAGTGGTCGGCACAGCACCACGGACGCAGCAGGGACCAGCCAGGCTGGCAGGAGGGGCAGGAGAACATAGATGACACCCAGGACCAATAAATGTGGCACATGGTGTTAATGTGCCACATGACTGGTTGGCATTTCCCTGCCCATGGACAATTTCAACTTGTATATAGTTTCTCAATTACAATTAGTAATAAAACAGTTATTTTTGTTCCACTTAACAAATGGAGTTTTTGGTTAATAGGTGAGTATGGTGGGAGTTGACACGTACCGTCCAAAATATTGTGTTGCAATGTGTTCCCGTCTCAGTCTGCCTTGATTAGCTAGACTCCTAGCCCCATGATGGCGATGTGGTTGTTCTTGCTCTTCATCATCAGGATCTGGGTCTGCAGGGGTGAGAGGTAGCCCACGTCGGGTGGCTATGTTGTGGAGGATGGCGCATGCGACCACAATTTTGAATGCGGTAATGGGGGTGTATTGGAGTGCACCTTCACTGCGGTGGAGGCATCTGAATCTTGCCTTCAGGAGTCCGAAGGTGCGCTCTATCAGGTTCCTGGTCCTCTTATGCGCACTGTTGTATTGCCCCTCAGATTCAGTTCTGGGTGTCAAAAACGGAGTCATGATCCAAGGCCTAAGAGCATATGCACTGTCACCTGTTGGGCACAAAAAGTACACTGTTAGGAAGTCCAGATTGTCGTGCACAGTGACCTGTGTGTATGTCTGCAAGTGTCTGTGGCTCTACCTAGGAGGTAACCGTCTCCGAATTCCCCAACTCCAGGCGTTGATGTATCCCACTATGCCTAAAAATGTATGAGTCATGGGTACTGCCTGGAAACTTAGCTACGATGTCCGTGATGACATAATGGGCATCACAAACGACCTGTATGTTGAGTGAGTGGGTACACTTTCTGTTGCGGAAAATGTGTTCCAGATTAGCAGGGGGGCATATTTGAATGTGTGTCCCATCTACACACCCTATGACATGGGGAAAGTGGGCAATGCGGTAAAAGTCCAGCTTGGTGCTGTTGATTTCTGCCTCATTCCTTGGTAAGTATATGAAGTGAGACATGTGCGTGACTAAGGCATCTAGGAAGGCCCTGAGGAACCTTGACACTGCACTTTGGGATACCCCACCTGCCACAGCAATGACCCCCTGATAGCTCCCTGAGACCAAGAGGTGCAGTGAGCATAGTACTTGCACATGCGTAGGAATGGCGCAGCCACGCAGAGTCTGGTGTTCTAGCTGTGGTTTCAGTAAATCAATTAATTCTAGGATGGCTGCGCTGCTAAGGCGGTATTTATCATAGATCTCCTCTTCAGTTTGCTGAAAAAGAGTCTGCCTGGTTCTATATATCTTCTCCTGTCTGTGGCCCCTCCTCCTCCTCTGCTGGGCTGCGTAGACTCTCCTCCTCACTGCTATCAGGTATATCTCCGCCATCTTGAGTAACCCAGATGGCTTCTGGGTCCCCTTTTATACTTTGGTAATGGTTACCACCTGCTCTGAGTTAGTGGTAAATGGGACATGCAAACTGGGCTTTTTGCGACTAGTCGCAATTTGCGAGTTGCAATTGCATAAGGTTTGCGACTCGCAAATTGCGACTTGCTATTTGCGGGTCGCAAAATGGGGTCGCACCGGATGCGACTCGCAAACGGGTCCCATCGCTTTTTGCGAGTCGGAAATGGGCTTTTTGCATCCCATTTCCGATTTTGCACTGTCGCAAATTGCGATTCTGCCCGTTTGCGAGTCGCAAACGTTTGCTACATCTGGCCCTTGGTTCGTTAAGTTCCCAGAGCACTGCACATGAGCTTCATAGGCCTCTGTCTCTTGTTACAAACTTGTAATAGGGAAGTGAGAGCTACCAGTACAAACATTGGTAAAGAGATCACAATTTACTTCCAGACTTTTAGAGAATCCAGTGGAATTTTGCAAACAGACTTTCAGTACTAATAGGACGGGTCGCAAAATACCAAATGGTGCTGGGTTACACTTTGACCTACCTCATGCACATAAATGATGTAGATCGCAATCTGAGGTTGACTACAATTCGCTCCATCACAGGGATACTAACGCAGTGATCACCGGGGTCGGCAGTCCACCATATTGGTGATTGTTTTTAAATAAAGAAGTTGCAGCCTGTTTAAGAAAAACAGGATGCTTTAAAAAAAATGAAAAGTTTTTCAAACTTTTTATAAGATTTAGGTAGTGGTCCATATGATTAATGCGTACAAATTGTTTTTGTCAACATTCACAAACGGAAAGAGGCCCTTTGAGGGCTGCATTTCCAATACCTTGATGTAGGCTGTAAAATATTAATGTGTTGGGACTACATTTCAGTGACAAAACATTAATACATCCCATTGTGAATCGCTATTTGGAAGGGGCGTCACCCCACTTCTAAATAGCAGTTCAACGTGTACCCGCAAACCAAAATAGTGATTCAGTAACGTATTACGGAATCACAATTTGGGTCTTGTACATACCAAAAGATCCTTTTGCAGTCGCAAAGGCTTTGATTCACCAAGTGAGCACATCAGCATGCCTTACAACATCAGCATGCCTTACCTACTTATCTCACTGAGTTGCAGACGTGTAAGTGCTAGGTGGGTGAACCAGATGTTTACATCTAAAAACTGCAAGGTTAAAAGGCATGCTAGAAACACTAATGTTGGAATAATATGAACACACGGCCAGCCCTTGGAACTATGTGACTACACATAGGTAAGCAGCCAGTACAATGATAGGCTTTCAGGTATGGCATTACAAAGCGCAGCCAACTTGCAAAAACACACAGGAGTCTATTCGGACTTTGTGGGAATGTAGAAGTAGGCTTCCTATATGAAGGTACAACCACATACCTCCCAGCTGCCATTCACAAGGTGGGAGATGAGGCTTAGATGCTGTCAGTCAGAAGGTGGTATCCCCACATCTGCCAGCAGCCAGGCAAACTTCCAATACGCTTGAATAGGTCAGGAGATCTTACTAACCATTTCATCTATGGCCAGATGGTGAGGAAAGCTGGAGTTGCGTATCACAGGAAAGGTAATCCAGATGATGACTTTGCCCCCTGGATACTAGGGGAATCTGCGGGTTTACCAGGTCCAAGGGATGTATGCGACCATGTGAAGCTTCCGATCATCTTCTGCTGGGCCATCTGGTAGAACAGAAACATCAGTCGGGCAATCCTTGTACTGCCATTGGGTCATATTCAGTTTAGCCCTTTCTGTCAGGCAGGAACCCCTCTCTTCAGGGGTGATGTCAGGTTCCTGACACCAATGCAAGCGTTGAGCTACTCCATTTGTTGACCAACTCCAGCTGAGTACTAACTCCTACTGAAAAGTACCACATATACACACACACAGGCTTCACACAGGTACACATAGCTACTGATCATTCAAACAGCATATCTGCACCCTTCATTTAAGAACCCGCTACCTCATTTGCTCTTACTTACTCCTTGCTTTCTGGAGTAGATGCAGTCTTAGGTTTCTTCCCGTCTTAAAAACATGGGGTCTGTCTGGTGCTCAACCAGCAATGCAACGTCTGCAAGCTCTTATATGCACATACCGGAGATCATGCTTACGGCAATCTGGTCCAAAAACCCAGAATACTTGCTGAGGCCAGTCCATCGCTGAGCTCTGATAAACATACACCAACAGACGTTTAACTGGTAGGGCCCTGGATGGCCCTTAATCTGACTGTGTAAGGTGAACTTTACAAAAAAGTGTTTTATTGAAAGGGGATGTGTTGAACGAGTGCAGCTTTCATTGTTAGACTGTGACAACAGGCAACACACAGAGAAAGTTTGTCTTCCTTTGCCACACAATTCATCTTCCCCATAATCAACTTTGTCTTTTGGGGGCACGCTAGCAACTTCTAAGAGGGACTACATATTCCAGACTGCTTTGTGGCCCCAGGACGCGGACATTTTCCTCAGCACCTGCACCCACTTGACCAGACCAACGAGCGCTATGAAGCACTTGGGGGCACTTTGCAGCGCGGGATGCGCTAGCAACTTCTAAGAGGGACTACATATCACAGACTGCTTTGTGGTCCCAGGAGGCGGCCATTTTCCTCAGCACCTGGACCCACTTCACCAGACCAACGAGTGCTATAAAGTGTGTGGGGGCACTTTGCAGCGCAGGACGCGCTAGCAACTTCTAAAAGGAACTACATATCTCAGACTGCTTTGTGGCCCCAGGAGGTGGCCATTTTCCTCAGCACCTCCACCCACTTGACCAGACCAACGAGCGGTATAGAACCAAGTTCAGGTCCGTCCACACCGGTCGGAGCATGAAGGAGACCGAGCTGGGCCCCCCCCAACATCTACTTTTAAGTAGGCTTTGTAAGAGTTTCTGTATTTTTATAGACTCTGGTGACAGTTATATTGTCTTATTTTATCCGTAAGGGTTCACCCTCTGGTGAAAGCAATTGCTATGGGTAAAAGGAAAGCGAATGAGGTCGGGAATGAGGTGGCACACAGGAAAAAACACAAACGGCAGAAGCATGCAGCAAGCAACTGCGTAATGGATAGGATAGATAATCTCCTGGTTGAGTTGATCTCCTCTCCGGATAGAGCCTCTAAAGGTATTCAGAGTGAGTGTTCCCCAGTAAAGTCAAGGGAGGGCCACAGGAAAATCCCAGAGATGTTAAAAAAAATGTGGGGTACAGGCTTTAACTCCTACAGGGCTGGGCGAAGTGAGAAATGCTATTATTCATTTGCCACTGTCACGAGCGAATGTGTCTCCACCTACTGGAAGTGAGGCCCTTCATTGCACCAATCGTTTCAGTCCCCTAAATGATACATTACATGACTATTCTGACCTAGGTGTATTGATGGGTGGAATAGCAGACGCAGGAGCAACAGATACAAGCCCAGACCTGCCTAATGCTCAGTACATCTCATGCATAAAAGATCTAAAGGATGAGGTATCTGAGCTTAAATCCATAGTTAATTCTTTAATTACAATGGTCAAACAGTTAACATCTGTAGACGCGACGCCCACCAGGGATCACATCGGTAGCTCCACGCTTAATCCCCCAGGTCTCTCAACGTTTTTGACCAAATTGCCCTCGAACATCGGTAACAAATTCTGCAATTGCGCCCCTCCCCCCGCTGCTGCCAGTCTGATGCCCCGTGCTGGTCATCCCACAGCAGGTGGTGGGATCAAGAACTCTTGCCAGGCTCCCACATACAATAATCTAAATATGGGTGACAAACCAAGACTTCACCATCGATTGCCTATACCAATGAAAGTCAATGTCCCAAATCGTGTTGGACAGCCCGTTGCTGACCAGTCTAATTCTAACAACACTGTCCTAATGGTTAACGTCCCCAAGTTCCACCTACCAGCCCATAGGGAAGGGGGAGAGTCTGTTAGAAACAAGGCAATCCATTGGATCCGCCATAAGGGGCTGTTACTCTATAATACGTGAGGACATAAACAATGCAGTTAGAAGGCCAGATCCGGACACCTGCCTTGACACAACTGAGTTGACACTTAGGGATAGGTTGATAATCTGGTGGCCCTAGATGCAAGGACAAGCGCACCAGGGTACTCACACATTCAGTTTAAGTATCCCAGACTCCCCCCGCATGACAGGGCCGGGTTTATCAACCATTGAGCAGGCATTCTTCCTACTCTAGATGTAAATGACTGACTCAGCGTACCACCTGATATCCCTGCTGATTTACCATCCCTTCCAAAAGACATAACTACCCCTGGTTTGACTGCTTCTCCTACTGCTGACTTTAAAAACACTCCCCTCCCCCTTCTGGACAGATCCCATCTACCAACTCAGGACCACTTGGTCAATTGTGAAAATACTGTTCCCGAGGGGAAGACAAGGATAGCATTCTGGAACATGGCAGGTTTACTATCTAAGGTGGGAATAGCAGACTGGTGTGATTTTGTTAATGGCTTTACTGTAGTCTGTGTACAAGAAACATGGGCAGTAAACCCAATCCACCTAAATGGTTTTAGAACCTATCATACCCCGGTGGAACCATCTAACTCAGGTAGAGCAAAGGGGGGGGTCTGTACCTACGTTTTAAGCACCCAGAGGGCAGCTAGTATAACTATGCTGGCTCCGCAACCCTACCATCAGATCATTGTTGAAACATCAGCTACATGGGAGCTTGCATTAATCAACTTCTATAACAAAATCCAGAAAGCTGAGATAAAAACCACCCTGCCTCTACTACAAAGGGATATTAAAGCTCTCAAGAATAGAAAATTCCAGGATTTGGTAGTTCTATGGGGGGGTGAGATTTCAATACTGAAGTTTGCACTAGGGCTTCAGAAAAGATCAGTGGATTAAGTGAAAGAGGGAATGCTGGGCACTCACATTTTACACACTCCATCTGTAGGGAACAACTGAATGATCTCATATTTAGCACTGACCTTGCATTCTGTAATGAGATTTGCTGCCCTCCAGTCCCATTTGCAACTACATTCAATGGCTAAGGCAAAAACTCAGTGATAGACTACATTTTGGTCACAAACAGATACGCCACAAGGGCTGGAAATTTTATTACCCACACAATTGCATGCAGCGACCACTACCCCCTGAGCACAGACTTGGATATGGCATCAGGTTTTTTTTTTAGCCCAAGCGCCACTCCCCAACTACTGCACAGTGGGATCCATGGACATTACCAGGCTTAATGGGTCTACCCAGCACTGATCCAAGATTGATCCCCAAGTGTTTCTAAAAAGCCTGATTTGTGGTTATACACAGGCTTTTGAAAGTTGTCTAGTTCTGGGTTCTGATCCTGAGCATATCATTGAGAGTTTTCAAAAGATTGCTGGGGACGTTAAGGAGGGGCTAGTGATTACAGGCAAAGACAGAAGCAACAACAGGATGAGGGGGTGGTTCGATGAACTTTGCACCAAGGCTCATAGAATGCTGAAAGGAAAAACTATAAGTACATTTTAAAGCAGTAGAAAGTAGTACTAAAAAAAGAACTATGGGATAAATTGCATGAAGCAAGCACTAGTAAGGACACTGCAGCTTTTTGGCGGGTAACTAACTTGCCCTATCTCCAGCCTGACACTGGACCACGTCTTGAATTGGCTATTAGTAATGGAGACTGAATTACTCACTTCTGTACTATTTATTCTAATCCTATTAACAGGTCAAGGCTGACAGTAGACAGCGCAACTCTTTTGCCCCGTTATTTTCCCTATCAAGCTTGCATTTACCTTGGATGAGATTATTTTTGCCCTAAACGCAAGTAAAGCTGGCAAAGCACCAGGTCCAGACTTCATCCGTGTAGATCTGTTTAAAGCCAACACAACCTTTAGGGGACCACTGCTTACTCACGTCCTGAACAATGTTGCCAAGTTGGCCTACTGAAGTCATGGAGGGAATCAATCATTATCAGCCCCACGTTTTACCATCCTATCTCTCTTCTAGATTCGATGCTGAAAGTGGCAGGTCACGTTATCCTGAACAGACTACAGGAATGGGCCCAGGACAAGAATGTCTTATCGGACTTACAGTACAGGTTCCAGGAGGGAGTAGGAACCGTGGAACAGAGTCTGAACCTAAGCATGCTGACTGAGAAATACACGACTATCAAACAAGGGAGCTTGTACCTGGTTTTTGTTGACTTAACTGCTGCCTTTGACTGTGTAATCCATTGTAAAGTATGGGCAATTATGGGGAACATGGGAGTGGACCTACCAATCATACAATTTCTTAGGCAAACATATCATGGATGTAGCGCCAGAGTGTGATATGGTCAATAGGGTGAATGTACCCAGCCTTTTAGTATAGAGAGGGGTGTAAGGCAGGGTTGTGTCCTGGCACCCTTTCTATTTTCCTTATACATTAATAGACTGGGTAATGTATTATCTGCTAATTATAACAACCTGCCCCAAATAGGGTCCCGGCCCGTTCCTGCCCTTTTATATGCTGATGATGCTGTTCTTATGGTGTGCGCCCCCCATGCACTGCAACAGTTACTAACATGCTTTGTGTCCTATATGGAGGAACTGGGGCTACTAGTTAATAAAAGCAAGACATTCGCTATGAGGTGTGGGAAAGTGTTACCGAAAAACCCCAGACTCACGATAAAAGATACTAGAATTGATTACGTTATGTACTTTTCCTACCTGGGGATCATGTTTGTCGTAAAAGGGACATGGCAGATGGCAATTAGAACGAGAGGGCTACACTTCCAGAAAACTGTTGCAGCCTTGCACAACTTTGCTTGCAAGATTGGTAAGAAATCACCTAGGGAGATACTAACAGTGTATAAGACCAAATGTATGTCAACAGCCATATATGGGGCAAGCCTCTGGGGGCATGTAAACCATGACTCCCTGCAGCTGACAGAGAATGCCTTTCTGAAGCACCTCCTTTCTCTCCCACAGAGTAGTCCATCACATGTATGCCACTCGTTAGGGGTCCCACTCAACTCATCTCAAACCTAGTCAAAATCAACCGATTTTTGCTATGGCACAGGATATGGACTTCTGAGTACACCAAGCTGAACCAAGAGATTATAGGGGACTTAGGTCCTCTCACGTAGGAAAAGTTCAATGGTTGCAATACGTAAAAAACTTTATGAGTGACCTAGGACACCCAGATTACTACTATAAACCAGAAACACTACGAGCTGTCACAAGAAAAAAACTGAAAAAAGACTGCTTGACATATTTAGAAGAACTAAATCTATCTGTTGAACTGATTAAGCCAAGTGTTCTTAAAAACCAGTTGATTTTAACCTCACCTGGCATGCAACTATACCTAAAGGAGGTGAGCGATGAACAGCATAGATTTGTTTTAACCAGGTTTAGGCTAGATTTATCACTTGGTGAGTTTTCCAACCATAAATGACTGGTTGAGACCCATGGCCAAATGCCCGTGCGACATGGCTACTGAGCAAGTATTTCCCATACAATTCTATTTTGTTCATTGTATAATTCCCCAACAAAGATATTTCTGCTGCCATTATTGAGATCCATGGACTTGACACAATGTCGACCAGCTTATGTGTACTTACAGTCTTTCCCAACCATATACATTTGTAACATCATGTCTAAATTTGTATGGGCCATTCTTAGACACAGGAAATTAATGCATTTTACTAGTGACTGAGAAGTAAATTCTATATCTATAGCCATACGTGACCTGTTGGGTGATTTTAACCATTTTATTACTGTTCTATTGTTGTGCTTTTAAGTTTTTATCCTGAACAGAATATATCTTTTTAAATATTTTTTTATTAGCTTTTAACTACAAAAACCCTGTATCTTACAGTTTTATTTGGCCCTAACACCATGTATTGTACCTGAGTCTTAATGTTTTTTTTTTTTTAAAATGTTTGGTTTGTGGTTAATGTAATGCTTTTGTTTTATGCATGCATGCTTTTATGACAACCGCTGTCGAATAAAGCTTATCTGATTTGATTTGAACTTCACCTTTCTAAGATCCGAACAAAAAGGTGCCATCAAGTGAATGATGTCACAATACAACTCAAAACCCCAGCTGACATCAGAAAACAAAGAAGCATTCTAAAGTGTTCATTTCTGATGATGGTTAGAGATGCAGGACTGGGTAAAGAAAACAGTTTTTTCCTTTTCCTACACTCGATGGACTTTTATCCCTTTTGACATTTCACAATGAAACATAGTCAACCTCACCTATTGCAACTGCCACTAATACCGGATATTAATAACTGATGCTTAGCAGAGACACAAAAAGTGTCTGCAAGATCATGGGGTTTGAATTATAAAGGCATTTATGAATCATAAAAGAGTACTTTAAAATTACACTTTCACGTACTGTTATGCGCCTTTGTGAACTGGCCCCAAATGGCTGACTCCTAAAAGTGCAAAAGCATGCACAGTCATTTCTATTTGTACTGAATGTACACTGATATTCCCTGAATAGTCACATTTTAGATATTTTATGGGCAACTTGTGACTCAGCCCGTGTGCTTTGTGCTATAAAAACTAGGGGTGGGCGATAAAGTCTGCTATGCCGGCAGAGTTTGCACAATTTTGGGCACTATGCAATTCCACCAACTGCTGTGTGGTGGAGTTTTTTCTCACAAGAGGCTCGCCAACGGTAACTTGGTGAGCACAGATCAGATTTAGGGGGTCATTCTGACCATGGCGGTAATTACCGCCATGGCGGAGGTCGGCGGTAGCACCGCCAACAGGCTGGCGGTGCACCGCTGGGCATTCTGACCGCGGCGGTTCAGCCGCGGCCAGAAACGGAAAGTCGGCGGTGTACCGCCGACTTTCCGCTGCCCGTCTGAATCCTCCATGGCGGCGGAGCGCGCTCCGCCGCCATGGGGATTCTGACACCCCCTACCGCCATCCTGTTCATGGCGGCTCTCCCGCCATGAACAGGATGGCGGTAGGGGGTGCCGCGGGGCCCCTGGGGGCCCCTGCCGTGCCCATGCCAATGGCATGGGCACGGCAGGGGCCCCCGTAAGAGGGCCCCAAAAAGTATTTCAGTGTCTGCCCAGCAGACACTGAAATACGCGACGGGTACAACTGCACCCGTCGCACCTTCCCACTCCGCCGGCTCAATTCTGAGCCGGCATCCTAGTGGGAAGGTTGATTTGCCCTGGGCTGGCGGGCGGTCTTTTGGCGGCCGCCCGCCAGCCCAGGGCAAATGTCAGAATTACCGCCGCGGTCTTTCGACCGCGGTGCGGTGTTCTGACGGCGGTACCTTGGCGGACGGCCTCCGCCGTCCGCCAAGGTCAGAATGACCCCCTTAGTGTTCCCTAAGTGTGACTTTCGGTCTCTAGGAGGGCACCTGGTGAGAGTTCTGCAACTCGGCAGTTGCGACTGATCGCTGTAAGAATGCTGGCGCTTGAGTAGAAAATCCACTTGAGTGGCAGCAAAATCAGCTTGAGAAGCAACGCCGTCTGGCATGCTGGGTGGTGCCGTTCATGCTGATTTTTCAGGGAGGAACAAGCTCCCAGCGCTAAAAATCAGCACAAGCAACATGACATGCCTATATCTGGCTGTTTGCGGAACTCTGTAGAATCTCACAGAGTTTTCATGTAATTCCATGGAATTCTGCAGAGTGAAACTTTGTGAGTTCCGCCCACCCCTAATAAAAACATCATAAATAACTACATAGACATACGTATTTGCCACATAGATGCTTACAGATCTATTGTAAAGAAAGCAGGCTCTGTGAGAATGTAAACGGAAAGGCCACCGATTGGCAGCAAATGTGTAACTTTGGAGCTCCACTCATTCAACCATCCTCACTCTCTTCTGAGCAGACAGATAACAGATAAGAAATTATTTGAAAGCTCCAACTCTGCTATTGCCCCATTACCTGCCCAGCAACACAAATATCATTGCAACCATATTAGTCATGATATAATATCACCATATAAATATGATGTAATCATAATATTACAACAGGCAACAAGAGCTTTCAGATAACCAATGAGCACCAAGGTGTTATTGAACACGGAGCACTGATGCTATACAGACTTCTGGCCAATCTATCTATGTTACCAGGAGACGCTTCAGTCATTATTCATATTATTATCCGGCTACCCCATGATACCTAAATCAATGTTTATATAAAATCCTGAGTATTATTTTTTAACATAAACTTCCTGTCTTCATTTACTTAAATTATCATTCAGGGATCATTGAGGCACATCTAAGTTACATTTTAAAGAGCTTTCTTCGTATAGTTACTGTTTTATGCATGTCCTGGTAAGGAGAAAAATACCGGCTTCCGATGGTTTTACAGTTTTTGCACCGGATGGGACATTAAAATACTGGTCATGCCGGTAACAAGCAGCCAGGTGATAATCCTACTGCCAACACGATGGGAGCAACTAGGGAATAACATCACAAAACGGTCCTTATTTTCTGAGTACCAGCAACTCTTTTTTTTACTTAAAACTTTTTCCATTATTTCACTTTTCTCAGCCTGGCACTCTGTGGTGTCCAGTGGGACCCTTTGCAGTTTACATTTCAAACAACTAAATAATTTCGTTCTTGAATATCTTCCCAGTAGACTTACGGGTAATGTGCACAACAAACACCTCATTAGCTGCACATTAAAGGCAAAATACATCAGGAGTGATCCAACAATATCCGGACAGTAGGCCAGGTCTCAGATGAGCTCCTCACAAAACCCGCGGTCAGCAGAGTGGAGCACACACTTTATGGAACTCACAGAAAGCTTTACTTGGAAACCTTTCATTTAGGGGCAATGATCAGGCAAACTAATATGTAGCATCATTAAAACTCTTGAAAAATCCATTCTCTTAGAGATGGGCTTAAACTAGTTTTCAAATCAGGTTTACAGAGATATGGCCTGGGTGGAGCGTGGCCAGGAACCAAGAAAATCTAGTTCAGCGTGAGATTTGACAGGCGCCCATTACTGGTGGAAAACAAAGAACGGTGACGTATTTTGCCTTGGGAATACCATACCTTGTAACTTTGCTTAGCGAAGCAATTTCTCATAAGAACCAGTGCTTCAAATGGGCAGGTGCTGCCGGTACTAAGTGCCAGCACTTGAAAGGGAGAGTACCTGCACTTCTCAGCACTGCTGCAGAACATTTAATGGGCGAGTCAGTGCCCGCACTCCTCAGGAGCAAACTGGTACTCTAAACAGTGAGTCCCTGCACTTCTGTATTTCCATTCAAAGCACTGGATAAAACCATATGAATCCCTCCGCAGTATTGGAAATGTATGGAGACGGGCCTAGATTTTTGCAAATTTCCATTTGGTGTATTTAAAGAAAGCAAGGAGCACAAAGCACTGGGTGCCCCTGCTGCCAGCGAGGCCTTGCGATCAAACATACAGCGCAACGGTGTGTCTTTCAGTGGCAAGCTCCTCTCATTGTAATTATTAGCATTAAAAATGGTAGCGGGGGACAGCAGTATAATTAGCAGAATACTCCCACGCTCTCTACTGGAAAAAATGAGGTACATTCTGTCTCTTATTAAACGCCTTGCTTAGCACTATCATGGTATGACTTTTAATAGGGATAATTCTGAAAAATTCTGTAATTATATGATGTGTCATTGAATTTATCTGCCATTCAGCGTTTCGAAAAACTTTGGTTACACCCATGACTAATGTCTTGGCATATTTAACAAGCATTGGCAAAGCCGATAGGTGTGGCTTTAAAGTGGTAAACCCTTGGAAACTGCATTTGCACGTGCCTGTGATTGCATGTGTTGCTATACTGAAGCCAGTCTTATGGGCTTTGCAATGCTTGTTTGATTCCATTGTGCTGTCCAGTAGTTAAAGTAGCCACTGCCACCATGTATGTACTTTCGTCTTGGAAGTTCTGAACAGGTCAGTTGTGTATTTCCAGGCAGGCTGCCAGGTCCCTCAGATCTCAAACGGGTTTCCTTGATTGACTGACCAACCCATTGTTCTCTGGAGTTACATTGGCAAATTACAGTAATAAGGAAATTATTAGTAAAGTAAAAAAGCATTTGCAATGCAATGGGTCTTGCGTTTACTTGAGTTAAAGCTATTAGATTTGTAAACACACACATAAGCGAGCCGACAGCCACCATAAGAGCAAAGCAAACACAAAAGGAAACAGAAGTTCCCTCGCAGTGAAACATATTGGCAAAAGTGCAATTACCCATGTAACTGACAAAAGTGCAAATATCCATGTAAAAGGGTCGATGTGATTCAAAGTGCTCTACTACTGCTCAGCGAGATAGCGCTGCCTACAGAATAAAGAGACAAAATAGTGCAGAAACCATATGGAAAACATGGAGCCTCGTATGTTTTCAGTAGATGGCCGGTGCGCTTGAGGCGGACTAACCACCGGAAAAGGCATGACGTGTGCATTCCTTTCACTAATTAAATGAAACAAATTTTAAAAGGCAAGCCCAAGAACCAACCAAACTGATGGGCTTGACATGGGCGTGGTTACAAGCCCATAGAGAGATTACACCAGGGACAGAGCGCTTTGTGCTCGACCCTAAAAATGACCGGCAACTGCTGTGAAATGAAAAACACTTTCCAAGTATTTTTTTCCACAGAATGTTTATAAACTAAGAAAAAAGTCAACAAAAACTGTGCATATAAAACTCATGGGCGTAATATCTGTACAACACAAAAGGTTGTGCTAAAAAAGTAGAGGAGCGCTTCTCTTGTGGGAGCAAAATGGTACCCTAAATTTGAGACATCTCAAAATTTACCTCAGCCACAGTTCCCACATTTCAATGGATTGCAGACAGTGTAAAACCTTAGTTTCACAGGGGCAATGTGTCCCTGCGTTGCCACCTCTTCAGGCATCAAAATTAGAAATACAATCAGTTAAGTAAGTGATTTGGGTCAATCAGTAACTGAATTCTAAATCAACAAAAAGTGAAACTTTTTTTACAGAATTAAAAATAAAGCGGTACAGAGCCAATGCCGCAAAAGGCTCTCAAATACAGGTGCAAAAATCAGAAATTATTCTAAATTCCAAATAGGTAGCAAAATCAGGAGAAAATAAGACAGCATTCCTAGCAGCAAGAAAGCTCTCTCTCACCCCCACTATCATGGAGTTTTTGTACATAGTTTTCGCATATGACAGAGACCAGACTCTCATTGTGGTGTACACTAATGTATCATTCCATCAGCAAATAAGAACACAAAAAAAATAAACTTCATATTGGCTTAATACCTAAGCACTAACGCACGACATTAATATTTTTTCAGCACCCTCTATGCTAATGTCATCTGGAGATGCTGGAGCATAACTAAATACATGAACAATGATGCGTTATGTGAATGAATGAAGCACAGCGAACTAAGGAAAAGACCATGTAAGGTAAGTAAATCCTGGTGGAACAGAGAAAAGTTCATCAAGAGCAGGCTATCAGTAACAATGGAAATAAAACATTACACCTCAGCTTGACTGCCTGTTGGAGACTTTGCGAGGAGAGAAGGTGGGCAGGGAGGGAAACCACGATGAGTGAGAGAGATGACTTCCATATTGGACAGATGGTTTTTGGCCTTACTAACATACATCATAAAAACACACATTTTCTACCCATCATAGAAAATTCGTTCAGAAAGTAATAATACATCAGTGTATTCATGTGAAATAAAATGCATTCTACACATTGTTAATTCTGCCCAAAAATATAAATTCATCAAATCTCTTACAATCTGAAGGACCAAAGTTTCTGACTAGTACACTAGATGAAAATGAGGCCCCACTTCTCACTGTTTTTTGTATCATGTGCCTGCTAATTTGGCACACACGTAAAGCACTAATACATATTTTCAAATGAAGAACTAAGCTGTTAGGGTGACACTATTGTAATCGGTTCTATGTTGTTTGAATGGTGTCACTTCCTGCCTGATACAGTACACCCACTGCAGTTCTCTGTTCAGCAAAGGAGCTTGCAAACACAAGATCTTTGTGGTTTTCCTTAAAAATCACATTCTTTCCCCAGGGGCATAGCTTTTTTTGGGGGGGTCAGAGGGGTTTGGGGTGTTACACAGCGATTGTGCAGCGATTTTCACATAGTTATAGATTTGGCACATTTGCCACATAATCCATTATCTGTCGCATAATCTGCAAAAAAAAAATTGTTACTAGCTCAAATGGTTCAAATGTTACTAAAAACGCAGTCCCATGTGTTGTTGCAGAGTGGAAGGCCCTTTGCAAAGGTTGACTGTTCACCTTTCTGTTGCTTATTGCTATATTTGAGTGTTAAGCTGATTCTAATGAGGTGCAACTCATGCCCTGTGTGAGTAAGTTTAAAAATGACCAATTAACAAAGTAATACTATCACAATATGCACCGCATTACGCCACATAATTTGCCTTTTCTTGCTGCATAATTTACTCAGCCCTGCTGCATTGGTTGGCCCTCCGCTGCTGCATAATTCCAATGGCCCCAAGTATATCCATTGTCTGGAGTGCCACTCTGCCTCTGTGCTGCGCAGCACACCAGGGGCCGTTTCTCTTTTAGGGCTGAGACGCTGTGCCCCTCTGAAATTCCTACACGTTCATATAAAAAAATGTTAAATAGATCGATTTGTTTAGCGATACGATCGTATCTCTAAACAAATCGTTGCATTTAAATCTGAGCTGTCTGTCTCAGGCTGCTTGCCCAGCTTCGCTTTGAAGCATGAGACGGAAGCCAGGCAGTAAATCAACTTTCTACACTTTGATGCATGATGCAGGCTGACTGCTCTAAAGCCCTTCATTTCCATTGTGGCCTATGGCAGTTTCCACTGTAGGCCAGTGACGCTTTTAGCGTCATGATTTTGGGTGTTGGAGTCTTCATCCGTGCATGAGGGCAGCCATCTGTCATTAACATGCATAGATCCCATCCTTTCCCCATTCGTCACGCAGTAGGAGTGGCTGCCAGCATGTGTGATTTAGTGCCTTGTCTTTGGTAACATAAGTGTTATAATGCCAATCTTGTGTTATTTTTATTGTACTGAGACCCCTTGTCACGCTATCCTCCCCCCATGTGACACCCCAGGCCCTGGCTACAGATTGCTGGCTCCTTTAGAAGTTGAGCTGCTGTATTTGCTCCTCGTGAAACTGTTCCAAAAGATAAGCAGGGTTCTTGACCCCTTGCAAAACTGATTCAAATTTCCAAATCAAGAGCCGGGGGGGAAATACATGGATACAGCAAAAGCAGTAATCTGCGGTATGGCGTTAAAACTGGTCCTATCTTCATGCTCTTAACATTAATGCCACAAACATGGATTGATATGCGAACAATGAATAGTAAAATGTGTGTAAAGTGTGTCAGCCTTTTAGTTCCTCTTATTTCTACTTAATGTTGCATTCCCCAAGAGAGTTAGCTGTTTCATCGTGCTGTGTTTCTGTGCATTGTGTTACTCTTGCATAGTGCATACTTTGACTCATGGCAGGTGTTTATAAGGGGCTTTGATTGAGAGTAATGGTGCTGAGGCTGAAGGCAAAGCAAAGTGCCTGACAGTAGGTTGGTCTCTCTGCAGAGCACACAGAACAATGGTCATGTATTCCAGTTGCAAATTAAATTCAGTGTAAATGTGTGTGAACGGGTGCGTAGAGGTCAAAATATTTAGAAGACAAAAGCAAAATGAAATAAAGGGCCTGATTAGGAGTACGGCGGACGGTTTTCAACGCCCGCCGAACTTCCGACATGGAGGTTGTCGCCATACTGGCTACCTCCCCGCCGGACCCCTTAAGATCCAATAAGAGTTTCCTGCTAGGCTGGCGGGCCAGCCTAGCGGGAAACAGGCTATAGCATTGACTCTGGCTCGTAATCGAGCCAGCGGCAATGCTGTAGCCAGCAGGATGCACCAGCACCCTCGCAATGTTCACTGTCTGCACAGGGAGGGTGCTGGGCTGGTGTGAGCCCTGCACTGCCCATGCCAAGTGCATGGGCAGTGCAGCAGCCCCTCAGTGGCCCCCTGCACCTGTTCCCCGCCAGCCTTTTCATGGAGGTATTACCACCATGAAAAGGCTGATGGAGAACGAAGTCGTAATCCGCAGTGGATTAAGATCTCTGCCACTGCCACACCACCGGGATCTAAGATCCTGGAGGAGCTGGCAGTTCCCTGGCAGTCAGACCACCGGGGTCGTTATGTGGCAGTCAGACCACCACCGCGTGTCCACCACACTCGTAATGGGGCCCAAAGTGCTTAAATGTGAATGAGTGCAGTGTATGTTTGGGGTGGTAAAATGAGGGACATGCGAGGGAGTGCATTCAGGGGAGAGGGAAAACAGGGTGCTAAAGAGGAAAGAGAGGAGGCTGAAAATGTGCAGATGGACGAGATGTGAAGAGAAAAAGGGCATATGTATTAACGTAAAGCACACATAACTGAAGGCCATACACCTTCCATAGGCCTCAAGAATATTTAATTCACAGTCCCACAATTTCAAAATTGAGATATTTCCAATGTTAAATATTTAAAACTAATCATTGGTATTACTCATTTATCTTAAACAGCTCCCAACAATTGACAAAGCCAATAGTACTGATGGGTTTCAGGTGTATGTCAGTTGTTGTGTTATATTTCTGGATGCAATAACATCTCAGAGAGAAACCAAAATACACGCCGGGTGGCACACTATGGGAATCACAGAAATTTATTTTAAATATTCCTTTTTAGAGAGCCACCACTTTTTCATCCCACTTAAAGATCTGTCTGCACATATTTCTGTATGATTGATTGCAGCAAGAAGCTGTGAGTGGTTCCTGATGCCTGCTTAGAGCATTTTCTTGTAAAGTTGAATCTGCACGTAGTGCAAGACAATGGGTAAGCACACAGTTTAAAGGGCCTGAAGTTGTTGCGCTGTACAATATTCATGTTAAAGTATCTGTTGAATTTATTAATGCAGTAAGATATGGGGCAGTTTTTAATGTGTTTACTATTTCAAGACTATACAGTCCCACTGCTTTATAAATCTTGCTTTCTCGCTAAATTAATTTGCTTTCAAATGCACCAGTTGTCAATCTTTTTTCAATTTTTTCTTGGGAGGAAGACTCACCTTGGACCATACGTTTGCCCATTAAGGTTCCTCACTTCACTTGCCACTTTCAAATGTCACCAGCCACCACTGCTCCTAGGCCAGACTCTGCGAAGCGGTTAAATAAACGGGATGTGGACCACTCGTAGCCACTCCCACAACAGTGAATCAGTGTGTGTGAGTGTGTTTCTCAGTGCCAGCTTCCAACCAGCGCAGCCTAGATCAGCCGCTTACACATTTTAGAAATCAGCCCATATAACAAAAAATGTCACAGGCTACAGTCTCGGTAGTTTTGACTCATTCATTCATCTTTCTGAAAACTAGAGCATTAGTACCATTCGGATAAATAATAATGGCACCAATAATTTAAGCATTAAGAGACACATTTGATAGTGCTGTAAACAAGACCGGTAGTAATTGTTCAAAAATTAAAACTTGTGTTTCTCATTTTCATTCTGAAGCGGTTTGAAGCCCACGAGTGTGGTGGAAGTAGAATGACAGGATAATCACCCATGAAATAAAACACATGAGGTTTTTTTGTTTACAGCGCGTGCTGTGCTATGTTGTGTACTTCATGGAAATGTTACTGGTCTCCAAGGAAGAAGGAAACGGCGATAGTCTTTGACAACAGTTACAATCCCCCCACTGGTACCCCCTCTCCTGAGTCTGGCGGTCCTCCTCCGGGACAGCATGGCACACATGGTAGTGTGCTGTTTGGCCAACAACCCCTCCTCAAGGGATTCTACATAATCAGTCAAGGCCTGAGTCATGAGGGGTCCTCTGTTTGATTCATCGTCCTAGATTATACCTTGCAGGGCTAAGAGTGTAGAGCTGCATTATAATACTATCATATTACTCTATTTTTGATGAGAATGCCGCTGTTGACTGTGGTCACTCCGGTCATGTAGTTTTCCCACCACAATCCTTCCCCCTCCCTTGGGTCCTAGCATTTTCCAAGTACCCTTCCCCTGTTATGGGTATGGCAAACATAAGGGATCTCTGTTTGTTCTGTGCATTATCTTGCAATGGACAGAGGGTCCAAGACTGGGCCCAGGGGGATGGCCCAACTGTCCTCTCAGTGAGCCTATTACTTTTGCAGTGACTGTTCTTTTGACGTGAACCGATGCTCATTTGCCATTGTTGTACTCTTAAAAGTGCAAATAGAGAAATATTGCAAAAACAAAAGAAGTAGCAATACAACAAAGGGGGACACTTGATATCCCACAAAGTGCTTACACTTACAACACCCTCGTTCGTATTACTGGATCGATTCTGTAATAAAATCTAGGTTCTGCCCTTGGCATAATAACCTGTAGGGAAGCATATGTCAATTTCATAGCACAAATATGTAGATCAAACTTCATGTTGTAAGTCTTTCTAGGGCTTGACTTGACACTATAGCTGTCACCAGTCCTTTTGACCTCTGGGCATAAGTTGTGTGCTACACTAGAAAAAGTGCTTACCCTCCTACAACTGTAATCATTTGCTTATCAAGCTGAGTGAGCCACCACACCTCCAATAGTGGCAACACATTCTTTCTTTTTGCTCCCCCAGAGAGGTAGGTTGGGGGTTTGCCTCAAATCTGTCCCTTCTGGGTTGGTAGGAAGCTCTCTAGACACCACGAAAATATAAAGAAACAGGGGTGGGGGACCCAGGCATTGGGTTGTAATGCCATCCAAAAGGGGTAAAACAGTCTTTCTGATGGGGGTTTGCTTAAAAAAATCCCAATAAACTCTGGGGATATCACAATGGAGCAAAAAATATGGTGGCAGTCCACCCTGGCATTGGACAACCACAACATTTGCCACGACTGGGGGTTTGCAAATACTCTGCTGATGGAATGGCATGAGGGAAAAGGGCAGAAAGACACCCTGGTTTTTACAGTGGTGCAAAAAAGGAGTTGGGCATGCCCTCACGCACTGGGTTTTACCTCAATCCCAAAAGAGGCAACACAGTCTTTTTTGCCCCTCCAAGGAGGGAGGGGGAGTTTCCCTTTAATCTGCTCCCATGAGAGCAGAAAGCTCACTGGATGCCAGGATATTTTAAAAGAAAAAATAATGAGGCAGAGGCCAGCTCATCCTGACATAGGGCGCCACCACCACCCTTCAAGCTGTAGCACTCTTTCTGCTACCCTGGAGATAATGCATTGCCATCCTCATGGAAAACACGATTTGATTTTTATTCTTCATATTCTTCTACATGTAGTTTTCATATTTGGGCCAGCAGAGTGGGGGTAAATTCCACACTTATTTGCCATGGTGAATAGATGCACTATTCAGATTAGGGGTAATAAGGAAACCTACCAAATCCAAACATTTATGAAAAGCAGACACACAAGAGAGTTCAGGGTGGTGTGACTTGTATGGCTCCCACAACATTTTTCCCCAGAAGGCAATGGGAACCTCAAACTTTGGCTACAGATACCCATGTTCCCTATATTGCTGTGAAAGAAATTTCCAGAAGCTGCAAGGATGCACAAAATTCCTACTACCTAGTGTTCCCTGTCTCCCTATAAAAATGGGTATCTGGGTCTAGCGCCTTCAGCAGGAGCTGATAAAAAAAGTCCTTGAAAATCTACATGAGCTAGGGCCTAAATTCCGCGCTATTTCAGTAGCAAACAAGCATTGGCAAAGCAAAATAAGTCTTGCCTTTAATACTTTTTTGCTCTGCCAATGGTTTTTAGCCATGCTATACAGCATCCCATGATTGTGAAGCCTGGCTAACTTGCATGTCATTTTGTACAATGTTGCATAATCTTGGCTGAAATTATGCATAGATACATGAAAGCAAATTACATTAATTTTGCACACCCCTAGTAGTGCTGTTGTGCATATGTGTGTCCAAGGAAACATGTCCTAGTTACTTCAAACCCATATCCGTTCCTAGAGAGCTGATTATTAAACAGGGGGGGACAAGTTGGGGTATATCGCTGCAAATCACATATTCAAATTCTGAGAGGGGCAGTTTATCCTTTCATTCCTCCAAGGCCGATACAATAAATACCACTGAATTAGAGAATTATAGCACCTATTACTCTTTAAGCATGCATAAGGAATTTATTCTGTAGTGTACAATGTAGAAATAATTATTATTGTAAAGTTGACTAATATTTATACGTGACAATTTAGTAATACTTGCATAATGATTTTGTGTAGCCATTTTACATAAACTACCATTTGGTATGAAATGAACCAATATGCCGGAAAGTGAATTTGCTTGCCGAGAATCACACAATTTGTGCAAGCTGATTAGCCAAGAAACAGTTGTTTTGATTTGCTATGTTCAAAAAGGGGGTTTCACAGTCTCAAAATTAGTGTTTTTAAATTGATGTTATCATGTCTTTTGCACAAAACACGTTTGACGATTTCTGTTCACGCTTTAAAATAATAGGTCCTATTAAAGCAACCACTAGACTGCATCACCTTCCTCATTGGTTAATTCTGCTCTGTTGTGTGATCTGTCGTGTCCAAAGGCAATGGGTCCTTGGGTGACCGCTTTACTCACTCACATTGGCCACCAAGAACAATGGGAAGGTTTCTGCGGGATGGAAAGTACAAATGGTAGAAGCACCACCCTTCATTACATGTGCTTTTAGTGTATGTAGGATGTTGTTAACAACAGCACTGCTATGAAGTTCTGCATAGTCGTGAATCATGGAGCCTCGACTGGCAAGAGAAGTGCTTCTTTGCTGGAGGGGTGCCCCCGACATATCCCAGACATTGTCATAAAAAAGACTGCAACACCATGGTCATAACCCTTTGCAAGCAAAGATACCCTGTGAACAAGAGGGCCGCACTGACATGTAACCTACCTTGGTCATGGCAATGGGTGCCATCTTGTGCAATATAAAATAGCTTGTCCATTGGCTTAATTGACAAGTAAAGGCTCTTTAGCCCGTCTTTTTTTTATCGGTTACGGCTGCCGATAGTGGCACTTGGTTTAGATGCCACTGGAAACCAAGTAAAACACACAGACTAAGCGTTTTGTTTTACGTTATGAATTTTGCATTTCAGAAACCTACGCCAGGGGTGGCTCCTCCACTAGGGCGGAGGAGCGTCGCCACCCCGCCTGCAGCAGGAACGGCAAAAAGTTTATAAGTAAAAACATAATAAACTTTGTTTATTATGTTTTTACTTATAAAAGTAGGCAGGGCCACAGGCATGACAGGCATGGAGGCACTCCCCCTCAGTTCACATGTATGTTTGGACGGCCGGGCTGGAGAGAGCATGCACAGGCTCTCAGTCTGCCTGGGAGCGCCCTGGCTGGGCGCTCCCAGCTAATCCTGACGCTTCCATGAGCAGCATCGGGATTGGCTACAGGGCAGACTTGGAGCCTGTGCCTGCAGCGAGGGAGGAGCGGAGCGGCGCTGGAAAAAGGTAAGTTTACTTTTTATTATTATTATTTTTTGGTTCCCACCCACCCTTCCCGCCACACGCTGTCCGGCCCCTTTTCCCTCCCGCGAGCTGCACCTGACCTACACTAAAGACACTGTGTCCCTCACCCCCATCACATATCTGTGGGACCTGCATTTCACTTTACCCTGTAGAAAGAAACAGGACATGACCGGAGCGTCCACGAGAGGAGTACTATAAGAGCTTTTAACCAACCTATGAAAGTGTACAGCCAAGGTCATCTCATGGCAAAGGGGTGAACTGCAATGATATGTGACTACGTTTTTTTAACAAGTACAAAAACACAAACGCGCTTTCACACATTTATTGTGTTATCATCATAGCACATTCAAAGCAATGCAATAACATTTTCTGCTGAGGCCTAACACACTGAAACACCGCGTGAGCTGATGACACCCTGCTCACAATTAATATCTGCAGGCGCTGAGAGGCGACGGTCCCACTCTGCACACCTCATGGGCTTTCCCCTTTTTAACTTTGTTTCTTGTGCTAATGTATAACGTAAATGAAAACTGTGCTTCTTCTCTGCTGGAAGGCCAGGCAGCAATGATCCGTACAATGTCACTCTGCAACTCTTTTATGGCGCTATACTGCAGAGTGTGTTCACACTTGCCGCTCTCTGCATTGTTATTTTTTAACAACTTGTGACAAGAGGTATGTGTAGTGTCTTGCATGATTTAGAACAGAACCTTTCTGACTCTCAACAGACTTTATTTCAGTGTGGCGTAAACACTAGAATAGAATGTAAGGAAGAATTGGTTTAGAATGTTGGGGAGTTCACAGTGACATGCAAAGGAATAAAGACATATGATTTGCAGCTCTGTGTGTGGGTAGTGTTTGGCAGGTACCCAGGCGGGAGAAGACATTACAGTATGTTTTTGTGCTTGCATGCAGGGCCAGCTTTAGCGCTGACGGCATTCTGTGTGACGGTCTTTTTAGGCACCCACCCACCCGATGACCAACACCTCTGATTCACTCACTACCACCAGGCAAATGTGCCCCTCTTGTCTTCATAGCCCCCCTTCACATGCATTCATTTGTATTAAAGCGCTTGTAAAGGCTGGATTTACTAATCCACTCAGCTATCCACATAAAATATAGTTCTGTTCTTTGCAGCAGGCATATTAACCCCCTATACTACTTTATAGAAAGTCAAAGCTGCCGCTAGGCAAAACTCACATTAATCAAAAGAGATATCTCAACATTTTAATTATTTCCTGAAGACTGGACGTTCAAGGAACTTTTCAGCAGGTGCTTTTAAAATGCAGGTTTCTTAAGTCATTGCTAAACACAGCTCCCCCTGAGGTTAGCGCCCCCCATTCGAGGTGAGCATCCGGTACGGGTGCACCGTTCACACCGCCCTAAAGCCGGCCCTGCTTGCATGTAACAGGTATTTTTCCTAGATTAAATGTAGCTACTAAATGCATACCTTGGAGCAATATATAGCTGCCTTCTGTTATATTTTTAAGGCTCACAACAGGTTCTCATGGCCCGAGCTAACACTTGGCTTGGCTCTGGCTCGACTCTCCCTGTTAATTCATGTAGGTGGGTGGACAGACTTCAGGGATGCTGTGTTAAGCATTTTCTCTAATGTTCATTGTTAAGTAAATTTTAAAGAAGCATAGAAACAGACGTTTCTCTGAATCATTTTCTGTTTAGGATAATTAGAGGTGACATTGGTGGAAGCACAGTGGGAGAGAGGAGGAGTGCTTTTTGTCATGTAAATCACCTTTTGAGCGTGCCCTTTACCAGCAACCTAATGGCAAGTTAAAAAATGTTTGGGTGGAAATCAGACTGTGCCTTTATTATCACCTACAGAAAACGATATGGACAAAAACAACAGAGGCGGTACAGGGCATGGAGAAGGCGGTGCATAACAAATTGCCAGTGCTAGAAAGCATGTGCACGAAAGAAGCAGTGGTACTTAAAAGTGCTTGGGCAAGCTGAGGAAGAATAAATAAAGGGATAGGCAGTACTGAGGGTGGGAGGGGAAGAAGCAACAGGGACTGTGTGCGGGAAACAGCAAGCAGCACAGGGAAGGTGCAAGCTCCTTTAGGGATGGTGGGTGAAGGCAAGCAATGGACAGGGGAAAAGGCAAAAAAAAGGACACATGAGGATGTAGGTACGTGGACAAGAGAGGACAGGATGAACATGGAGAGGGGAGCCAGCTGAGAAAACAACGAGGAGCAACTGATAATGGGGGAAGCACTTCTATGCATAAACGTGCAGTGAGCCAAAAAAAATAGTACCTGAATCATGTCGGGAGCAGTGGATGGGCACTAATTAAACTGAAACAATCTGTGAATGGTCCCTGCTCCACAGCAAGCAACAAAAGTGACATTTTGGCTCCAATGGCAAATTAGGATGACTGCAGAGAAGCCTTACACAGAAGCTGACAAATGGTAAGCAATGGGTGGGCTTCAAGCCCTTTTTATAAACAATAGTGTCTTGCAAATGAGATGCATGCGCTAGCCCATGCTTTTGCAGGCTCGATGCTAAAGCAGGTCAGTTTCGATAGATGAAATTGGATGTTTCCATGTTTCGTTTTGGAGTGTTTTGTGACGCTGGTGCTAGGGCCAGCTACACAAGTGGGTTACCGTTTTTATGAGAAGAGGGCCGGAACATAGAATAGTAGAACATGTGTATTCATCAATCGGCTTTCTCTGCATTTTTGGCTTCCAAATCCAAGCCAGTGTTCAAGAAAGAACACATTTTGCAAAATGCAGTCTGAATCACATGATAGTATGACTAACCCCAAATTCGGTAGTGTACAAATAACCACTGTTCCTAAACTCAGAATCCTGTACACAGTTCAGAAATACATTTGTTTTCTTCATACCCATTTTTCATTTATGAGATTTTAATATATGCATTGCTGCATTAATGGTACACAATGAAAAATAATTCGAAGCTGCGGCTTAGCTGTTGTTTCTGAATAGTGCATATTTCTGGAAAACCTAAAAACCATATATATGCCTGTGACCAGAAGGATCCAACAGATGTAACAGCATATTGTGACAGAAACGTCAGATAAAAACGTTGTCACTGCTGCTTTTTTTATACTTACTTTGATTATATTTTTTAATATCAACAATGTGTTTGTTTGGGACAACTTTGTGGGGTCTAAACAAATGACCCCTTGCTGAATTCAGAATTTCATCAATTGTTCAGAAATGTGTATATTTCCAGGATCATCCAGGGGGTTTGACGCATGTTTCCACCACAAACTACAAGTAGGTACAAAAATGTAATAACTGTGGTAAAAAAAATGTTGTTTTGATACAGCTCTGCTTGTTCCTGAAAACTGAGAAAATAGCGACCCCAGCACATTAAACCTTTTGTTAATGCTATTTTTAAGAAGAAAAAAAACAACACATGCTTTCGTGTACAGTACATTTTCCTCATTTTGGCCAAAACAATGAAAATGTAGCTATATTCTGGTTATTTTCATAGTGTACTCCAAGGAGGTCCACAAACCCTGGCTACCTCTAGAATGCCCAGGATTTTGAAAAATAAGGAGACAAATTTGGCACAAATACCTTATGGTGAAAAATGTTATACAGATGTAAGCGCAAAGTACCCCAAATATCAAAGAATGTCTCAGCACTGAGGGTAGGAAGGCCAACGCAGTTCAGATGCTAAAGAGTTTGAACAGCGTGTTTAGAACATTAGAGGAAGTTCTTTCAAGACCATATTCTGCTGTTTATGTCCAGTGGAGCTGTGCTGCATTGCCATCTGGGGAAAATGACCACCGCCGCACTAATGGAGTAAGTTGCTGAAAGTCAGATATTTTGCTGTTACACCACAATTCGGTAATAGCGTTACCAGAACCAATTATCATGACATTACGGCAATTTTAGAGATAATTGTGCAAGCGTTGTTCCTGTCGCTTTTTCTACAATTAGTGGTGTAACATTAGCAGCAACCTTTTTTGAGCCTTGAAACCAACAGGCATAGAATGCAATACTTTTCCCGTAATGCACAAATAATGTTAAATGTAGTGAATGAAAATCACTTGTCAACATTTCATCAGGTTTTTACAGCTTCCCACATATTCTAAAAGACCCCAAAGCAGTATGTCTGCGAATGACAAATAAAGCAAATGTTTGTAACTATCATAAACATTTCATGATAATGGCTTATCCGGGTAAGGTAGGTTTCCCTTTTCGGGTCTGGCTTGTCAGCACAGCTGTCTGGATGACATATTTATAGAAATTCTTTAAATTATGCATGGAGTGAGCTTTGGCTTGGCTCCAGCCAAATGAGTATTACTTTCACCTCCCACTATCAGCTGGTGATGTATCATTCCTCCTTCCAGGAAGTGCTTCTACTAGAATGCATGAGAGATTCAAATACTGAAAATTAAACTCAAATAAGACTTTTTGTAACACTCAGTCTTTTTCTTCTACATGCAATTTCACAGAAAGCAATACTTTTGCTACATTTTCTCAGCATTGGCAAAACCAGAAGGACAAGCTTTAATGTGAGGAACAAACAGCCCATGTTCACATTTGTTGGTACACTAAAACCAGATCTGCTGGCCTAGATATTTTCTCCTAGGTAGATTTGTCACTAACAACATGCAATGCAAGGTCTGACTTTCCCTTCCACACATCTATTCCTCACAAAAGTCAGAACTGACCCTTCTCTTCATGCTACTCATGCCAGGATGTCCCTTATGGGCCATTTGTAGGATACGCTCAGTCACACCTGGATGTGCAGTTAGCTGCTAACCTTCCAAAACACCAAACCCTTCTAAATAGACAACTCCATTTCCACTTTGAAGTTTGATCATTCCTCTTGCTTCCTGACAGGTTAGGATCCCATAAAGTCCATAATTTTAACCATAGTGTCATCACTTGACACTAACTTCCTACATTCACGTTCAGAAATGTGACCCTTGGATACCTACCATATAGAAACTATCCACTCCTCCTCTTGATCTTTAACTCCTTATGACCCGATTCGTTAATCAGCAATCTACATAGGTAATCAGCCAATGCATTCCTAGCATCAGGAATGTACTCCACTTGAAAATTAAATTCCACCTGGGGGTTTCTCTTCTACATCCTTCTGTGGTGAATCCTTGTCACCAGCATTAGAATTTCTAAGCAGGTAAGGGAAATATTAGGGCTTATTTCACAACTTACAAGTAATATTGAGAGGGGGTACATTCCAAGTGACCCAAGTGGAATTCTGATCTTGGATTAAAGTCGGCATTTCCACTGGAATACCTTATTCCATCATGTTGTTCTCCTGTTAACAGTTTGCATATCTGTGCCATTGCCAGAACGTGTTTCATGCATATGCGCTGTGTGTTATGGGAGACAATGAATGCTATTGTGGGATATTCATCACAAACGTAATGGATATCCTGTCCCCTGTATTACTGGCATATTAGGATATAAGGATGCATTAGGAGTACCTGTCCACCAATCACTGAAACCGGCCCTCAATTTTAAATTGTTTTTCAGTTAATTTTAGAGCTTTCCATCCCCCAACGCACACGGCCTTTGACTGCACACGCTGAAGGTTGGGCACCTGGCCCTGCGCCCAACCTGCCATGGGCACCTAACCCCTTCTGTGCATGGCCTTTGGGCATAGGATTCGGACTGCACCCTACCACCAGCCATTCAAACAATGACAGACATTACCTCTAGCATTTGAGTTTTCTTGTGCTTTTTTTTTTACACTACCTGAAACTTGCAAGTCAGGCATAAAAATGTCAAGTCTTTCCAGGTCCCTAAATGGCACCTCACTATATCACAGGTTTGATTCGATTTACGAGTTGCGCACCATTTTGCCACTTTTTTCTCTGGGTACGTTTATACTCCTCACCACTGCCCCGTGTTTGGTTACTTTGGCTCTGCATGACTGTTGACATGTTTTTTTGCAGCATGAAACTTTCAAGTCGAAGCGACTTGTGTGTTTTAAGATGGCAGAAAAAAAAATTCTGCCCTAATCCAGCAAGGTTTCCTGCAAATCCACAGGGTCAAATGATATAAGAAAATTAAAAATTGTATTTTAAATGGAAACACGGTCTGAACCATAACTACACAATGCCAACCACCACTGTATAATATCTATCTATCTATCTATCTATCTATCTATCTATCTATCTATCTATCTATCTATCTATCTATCCATCTATCCATCTATCTACATACATTTATATACACACACATATTTAAATATATATATACCAGGTGGCCCTGTGTCGAGCTCTTCTGTGCATTTCTTGCAGTGGTGCTGCTTCTCATACGGTGGGACTACACCGCTAGTATCCAGCAAACATTTGTTCCAATTAGCAACGAAAATGAGTCGCACACACACACTAGGAATCTCCAAACGGTATCCTTTTATTTCATGCTAGCAGGGTGGCAAAGTAAATGCCCAATACGTTTCAAGCCCCCTGGACCTTGCTCACAGGATCCCTGCAGATGGGAGCAATGCTGGCTCCTGCTGTATGCGCGGAGCTGTCCGGGGCTAGGGATAGTGGTCCTGGGGATCCTCCCTCAGTCTCCACTGAGAGTATGGTGGGTGACTGGAGTGGGTACTGGGCACCCAACTTTCATAGTACAGGGCTCTGGTGTAAAGAGTCCCTGGGGCTGAAATCAGCCTGTGGAGGGGGAGTGCGTTTCCTCCTCCCCTAAAAATAACATCAGGCACTGAGGCATGTGGGTCCCAAAGCCAATATCAGCCCATAAAGGGGGGGCATGTTCCCCTCCCCCTCAAAATCATGAAGGGCCCAAGGGAATTATAGTCAGGTAACTATGTCAGTGATAACATTAACGTTTTGAACAAAACAAAAAAACAGAAATTCACCAGTTGTAGATAGCATATACTTGCCACATATTCACCTAACTATAATATAATTTATTTTTAGAAATGGCCCTTGGGGGTGGGGTCCTCAGGGCCTAACAATGCTTGTGGGAGGGGGAAGTCCTTTCCACTTTAATTAAAAAACAAATGATTCTGAGGAATGGGTCACCAGGGCCAAGCCCAATGGCCAACCCTCCAATGCGTGGGGTTCGCTGTATAGGGGGTTGCATTTACATATGGTACGTAACTATTACTTTACGTAAAAAAAAAATAGAAATTCTTGGAAAAAATCAAAGGTTAAATTAACATTATTGCTAGGTGCAATAAAAAGATGAAAAAAACCTTGGAAATTCACTGAAAAAACAAAGCTTAAAGTAACATTGTAGTCAAGTGAATATGTCTGTGATAACAGTAATGTTTTGAACAAAAAAAACACAGAAATTCACCAGTTGTAGTTAGCATGTACTTGCAACATATTCACCTAACTATAATGTTACTTTAACCTCTGTTTTTTTCTGTGGACACATATATATGGAAAATGTCACTTACCCAGTGTACATCTGTTCGTGGCATGAGTCGCTGCAGATTCACATGCTGTGCACAGTCCGCCGTCTGGTGTTGGGCTCGGAGTGTTACAAGTTGTTTTTCTTCGAAGAAGTCTTTTCGAGTCACGAGACCGAGGGACTCCTCCCACTTCGATTCCATTGCGCATGGGCGTCGACTCCATCTTAGATTGTTTTCCCCGCAGAGGGTGAGGTAGGAGTTGTGTAGTAATAGTGCCCATGCAATGGAATGAATACGTATGTACATAATAAAGGTTAAAGTAATATATTTACAAATGTACAAATGTTGAAGATCTACTTCTAAACGGCTACAGGCTCCCGGGGAGGCGGGTGGGCGCATGTGAATCTGCAGCGACTCATGCCACGAACAGATGTACACTGGGTAAGTGACATTTTCCGTTCGATGGCATGTGTAGCTGCAGATACACATGCTGTGCACCGACTAGTAAGCAGTTATTTCCCCAAAAGCGGTGGTTCAGCCTGTAGGAGTTGAAGTAGTTTGAAATAATGTTCTTAGTACAGCCTGACCTACTGTGGCTTGTTGTGCAGTTAACACATCTACACAGTAGTGCTTGGTAAATGTATGAGGCGTAGACCATGTTGCTGCCTTACATATTTCATTAATTGGAATATTTCCTAGAAAGGCCATGGTAGCCCCTTTCTTTCTGGTTGAGTGTGCCTTTGGTGTAATAGGCAGCTCTCTCTTTGCTTTAAGATAGCAGGTTTGAATACACTTAACTATCCACCTAGCAATGCCTTGTTTTGAAATTGGATTTCCTGTATGAGGTTTTTGAAAGGCAATAAATAGTTGTTTTGTTTTTCTAATTAGTTTCGTTCTGTCAATGTAGTAGACAATGTGGTGAGGAGTATAAACATACCCAGAGAAAAAAGTGGCAAAATGGTGCGCAACTCGTAAATCGAATACTAATGTATTTTGATGTCTAATGTATGTAGTGCTCTTTCAGCTACAGAATCTGGTTGTGGGAAGAACACTGGTAATTCCACTGTTTGATTTAAGTGGAACGGTGAGATAACCTTTGGTAAAAATTTAGGATTTGTTCTTAGAACGACTTTATTTTTATGTATCTGAATAAATGGTTCTTGTATGGTAAATGCTTGAATCTCGCTCACTCTTCTTAGAGATGTGATGGCAATCAAAAATGCAACTTTCCACGTTAAGTATTGCATTTCACAAGAATGCATGGGCTCGAAAGGTGGACCCATGAGTCTTGTTAAGACAATGTTGAGGTTCCATGAAGGAACAGGTGGTGTTCTTGGTGGTATGATTCTCTTTAAGCCTTCCATAAACGCTTTAATGACTGGTATTCTAAATAGTGAAGTTGAATGAGTAATTTGTAGGTAAGCTGATATTGCGGTGAGATGTATTTTTATGGAAGAGAAAGCTAGATTTGATTTTTGCAAATGTAGTAAATATCCTACTATATCCTTTGGAGATGCGTGTAATGGCTGAATTTGATTATTGTGGCAGTAATACACTAATCTTTTCCACTTGTTTGCGTAGCAGTGTCTAGTGGTAGGTTTCCTAGCTTGTTTTATGACCTCCATACATTCTTGTGTGAGGTGCAAGTGTCCGAATTCTAGGATTTCAGGAGCCAAATTGCTAGATTCAAAGATGCTGGATTTGGATGTCTGATCTGTTGTTTGTGTTGTGTTAACAGATCTGGTTTGTTGGGTAGTTTGATATGAGGTACTACTGACAGGTCTAGTAGTGTTGTGTACCAAGGTTGCCTCGCCCATGTTGGTGCTATTAGTATGAGTTTGAGTTTGTTTTGACTCAACCTGTTTACTACATATGGAATGAGAGGGAGAGGGGGAAAAGCGTATGCAAAGATCCCTGACCAGTTCATGCATAGAGCATTGCCTTGGGATTGATCTTGTGGGTACCTGGATGCGAAGTTTTGGCATTTTGAGTTTTCCTTTGTTGCAAATAGATCTATTTGAGGCGTTCCCCAAATTTGAAAGTAATTGTTTAGTATTTGGGGGTGAATTTCCCATTTGTGGGTTTGTTGGTGATCTCGAGAGAGATTGTCTGCCAACTGGTTCTGAATCCCTGGAATAAATTGTGCTATTAGGCGAATGTGGTTGTGAATCGCCCAATGCCATATTTTCTGTGTTAGGAGGCACAACTGTGTCGAGTGTGTCCCTCCTTGTTTGTTTAGATAATACATTGTTGTCATGTTGTCTGTTTTGACAAGAATGTATTTTTGGGTTATCTATGTTGAAATGCTTTCAGCGCTAGAAATACTGCTAACATTTCCAAGTGATTTATGTGAAACTGTCTCTGATGTATGTCCCATTGTCCTTGGATGCTGTGTTGATTGAGGTGTGCTCCCCACCCTGTCATGGAAGCATCTGTTGTTAAGACGTATTGTGGCACTGGGTCTTGGAAAGGCCGCCCTCGGTTTAAATTTGTACTGTTCCACCATAGAAGCAAGATGTATGTTTGGCAGTCTATCAACACCAGATCTAGAAGTTGACCCTGTGCTTGTGACCATTGTGATGCTAGGCACTGTTGTAAGGGCCGCATGTGCAATCTTGCGTTTGGGACAATGGCTATGCATGAAGACATCATGCCTAGTAGTTTCATTACCATTCTGACTTGTATCTTTTGTGTTGGATACATGGCCTGTATTACTTTGTGAAATGTTTGAACCCGTTGTGGACTTGGAGTGGCAATCCCTTTTGCTGTGTTGATTGTCGCTCCTAAGTATTGCTGCGTTTGACACGGCAAACGGTGTGACTTCGCGTAGTTGACGGAGAAACCTAGCCTGTGAAGGGTTTGTATGACATATTTTGTGTGCTGTGAACACTGTTTTAGCGTGTTGGTTTTGATTAACCAGTCGTCTAAGTACGGGAACACATGTATTTGCTGCCTTCTGATATGTGCAGCTACTACTGCCAGGCATTTTGTAAAAACTCTTGGCGCAGTTGTTATTCCGAATGGCAACACTTTGAATTGGTAATGTATTCCTTGGAATACGAACCTTAGGTATTTCCTGTGTGAAGGATGTATTGGTATATGGAAATACGCATCTTTTAGATCTAATGTTGTCATGTAGTCTTGCTGTTTGAGCAGTGGGATTACGTCTTGTAATGTGACCATGTGAAAGTGGTCTGATTTTATGTAGGTATTTAGGGCCTGATTCTAACTTTGGAGGACGGTGTTAAACCGTCCCAAAAGTGGCGGATATACCACCTACCGTATTACGAGTTCCATAGGATATAATGGACTCGTAATACGGTAGGTGGTATATCCGCCACTTTTGGGACGGTTTAACACCGTCCTCCAAAGTTAGAATCAGGCCCTAAGTGTTCTGAGATCTAGTATTGGTCTCAGAGTTTTGTCCTTTTTGGGTATTAGAAAGTACAGTGAGTAAACTCCTGTGTTTTTTTGTTGAATTGGTATTAATTATATTGTGTCCTTTTGTAGCAATGCTTGAACTTCTAGTCCTAGAAGATCTATATGTTGTTTTGACATATTGTGTGTTTTCGGTGGGACGTTTAGAGGGAATTGGCGAAATTCTATGCAATACCCATTCTGGATAATTGCTAAGACCCAAGCGTCTGTTGTTATTTCCTCCCAAAGTTTGTAAAATTGGCTTAGTCTTCCCCCCACAGGTGTTATGTGATGGGGGTGTGTGACTTGTGAGTCACTGCTTATTTTGAGGGGTTTTGGGGCCTTGGAATTTTCCTCTATTTTTTGGGAATTGGCCCCCTCTAAATTGCCCCCGAAAACCTCCCCTCTGATATTGACCCTGGTAGGTAGGCCTTGTTTGTGAGGTTGTGGTTTCTGTGGGTTGACCTCGAAACCCTCCCCTAAACGGTGTTTTCCGAAATGTGCCTCTGCTCTGCGGGGAGTAGAGTGCGCCCATGGCTTTGGCTGTATCGGTGTCCTTTTTGAGTTTTTCGATGGCAGTGTCAACCTCCGGCCCAAACAATTGCTGTTCATTAAACGGCATATTGAGCACAGCCTGCTGGATTTCCGGTTTGAACCCAGAAGTGCGCAGCCATGCGTGCCTTCGTATTGTGACTGCAGTGTTTATTGTCCTTGCAGCTGTATCTGCTGCATCCATGGAAGACCGTATCTGATTATTTGAGATACTTTGTCCCTCTTCCACCACCTGTTGCGCTCTTTTTTGGAACTCCTTGGGTAAGTGTTCGATGAACTGTTGCATTTCATCCCAATGAGCCTTGTCGTATCTTGCCAAAAGTGCTTGTGAATTGGCAATACGCCACTGATTTGCTGCTTGTGCTGCAACCCTTTTTCCCGCAGCATCAAATTTGCGGCTCTCCTTGTCTGGAGGTGGTGCGTCGCCTGAGGTATGAGAGTTGGCTCTCTTACGAGCTGCCCCCACAACTCCTGAGTCTGGTGTTAGTTGTGTTGTAATATATATTGGATCTGTGGGCGGTGGCTTATATTTTTTCTCCACCCTTGGAGTTATGGCTCTGCCTTTAACTGGATCCTGAAAAATTTGTTTTGAATGTCTTAGCATTCCTGGGAGCATGGGAAGGCATTGATACTGGCTATGGGTGGAGGATAGGATGTTAAAGAGAAAGTCATCCTCAATTGGTTCCGAATGTAAGGAGACATTGTGAAACTCGGCTGCCCTTGCGACCACCTGTGTATATGATGTACTGTCCTCAGGTGGTGACGGTTTTGTAGGATAAGAGTCTGGGCTATTGTCAGACACTGGAGCATCGTAGAGGTCCCATGCATCGGGATCATCCTGACTCATTGTGGTATGAGCTGGTGAGTGCATCAGTGGTGGAGTTGTTGCTGGTGATGCATGTATTGATGGTGGTGGAGACGGTGGTGGGGTTGTTTTCCTTGCCACCTTTGCCTGTGGTTGCTTGTCCTTTTGTTGAAAGGCAAGTTTCCTTTTTATTTTTATTGGGGGAAGAGTGGTTATCTTCCCTGTGTCCTCATGAATATGAAGCCTTCTTTGCATGTAGTCAGGCTCTACAGCTTGAAGCTCCTCTCCAAATCTATGTAATTGGGAGGTTAATCCTTGTTCCTCTGTATAGGAACTAGTTTTCGGCTCCGAGGCTGGCTGTTTCGGAACTGAAACCTTTTCGGAAGTCTTTTGAGGCTCCGAAGAAACCTTCTTTGTTTTTGGCGTGGTGTCTCGGTGCCGAAATTCTTCGGTGCCGCTGTCTCTGTGCCGAAGTTTCTCGGAGCCGCTGTCTCGGCTCCGAGGTTGCTGTGTGGCGGTATCTCGACCGGAGTCGGATGACTTTGACACCAGCATGCCCTTTTTCGGTGCCTTGGATGGGTCACCTATTTTTCGGGTTAAGCCATGGCCTGTTGGCGGTGGCGTCCCCTGGGCTTTTGTAGACTTCTCGTGAGTCTTGATTTTCGACGTCTTACTCACGGTTTTGGTTGTTTCTTCGGCGTCGAGTTCTTCCGAATCCGACTCGCGGACGGAGAAAGCTTCTTCTTCCTCCTCGAAACGATCTTGACCTGTCGGCGTGGACGCCATTTGTAGTCTCCTGGCTCTTCGGTCTCTCAGCGTCTTCCTCGACCGAAACGCTCGACAGGCTTCACAAGTATCCTCCTTGTGCTCGGGGGACAAGCACAAGTTACAGACCAGATGGTGATCCGTATACGGATACTTGTGATGGCATTTTGGGCAGAAACGGAATGGGGTCTGTTCCATGAGCCTTGAAGTCGCACGTGGCTGGGCCGACCAGGCCCCGACGGGGGATCGAAAAAACCCCGAAGGGCCACCGGAGCTCTTCAAAATTCGGTGTCGATTTGTTCTAACTAACCCGATACCGAACGCAAACAATACAGACGTTTTCTTCCGAGATTCTAGCTAACTTTCCGACCCGAAACACGGAGCGAAAAGGAACACGTCCGAACCCGATGGCGGAAAAAAACCAATCTAAGATGGAGTCGACGCCCATGCGCAATGGAATCGAAGTGGGAGGAGTCCCTCGGTCTCGTGACTCGAAAAGACTTCTTCGAAGAAAAACAACTTGTAACACTCCGAGCCCAACACCAGACGGCGGACTGTGCACAGCATGTGTATCTGCAGCTACACATTCCATCGAACATATATATATATATATAAAACCTACTGGCGGTTGAAAAAGTGTTTTTTGACTGTTTGCCTATATCTCTGGTGCTGTTAGATGAATCTTCTCGAAATGTTCCCAAAAAAGTGTTACAGTGAATCCTGTTGTGCGTGGGAAGGTTTGGGATGATCCGTGAAGTGGGGGACGAGAAAAAGGGGGGTTTAAAAAACATGTGTTTTCCATTATAATTCCCCAAGGGATTTTAGACACGACTACAGCCTGAACCACTGGACAGAATTACACAAAATTTGGCAGAAAGGTAGCTCTTGTTGTAAATCCGTTCAGTACTTTTTGAAATATTGAAAGAAAACTAAATATAATTTTCTAGAGGTGCAAAGGGTTTATGAATAATAAAAATCTCTTGCAGGGAAATGCAGAGATCTGATTGGCTGCCCACACTTCAACGAGGAAATATTGGCAGCCATTTTGGGACTTGGCTTCAGCCAAGCCCCACAAAAAAATATTTAAAAAAAAGAAAAGAGGCAGGCTAGGGACACCCTGACCCCTTAGCTCTGGTGTTGGTATCCCAGAGGGCCCATCCAAGGGCAAAAAAGAAATTAAAAAAAAACTTTTGCCACAACTTCACAGTGGATCCAAAATTTGCAGTACATTTTAAAAAAAACAAAAAACAAGCGTGGCTCCAGTGCTTGTTCTTAATAAGCTCCCTGGTGGGCCAAGTCCCGGTGCATTTTGAAATAAAGGAGGGGGGCACACGGGGCCCCGGGAAATGCCACCTCCCCGGGACTTATTTATAATGAATGTGGGGAGACTAAAGGTCCCCCTGCTGCCCTGAGGACCAACACCTCCCCGGGGATCCAATAAAATGTAATTCGGGGGCACCCAGCCCCTCCACTGCCCCAGAAACCACCACCTGCCTGAGGCTCAAATCAAATGTAATGCAAGGGGGCTGCCCGGCTTCCCCACTGTCCACAGGGACCACCACTTCCCTGGTGCTCCAATAAAATGTCATGCTGGGGGTGCATGGTCCCCCCTGCAGCCCAAGGGACCAACTAAAAGGACTAAAAGAATGAACTAAAAGAATGAAGGGGGTCTGTTGTGGACCACCAGCCCAGGGGACCACCACCTCATCAGTGCTACTTTACGTTGGAGGGGGGGCGCGCAGCCCCCTTTGAGGAGCCATAGATGGCCCTGGGGACCACCCCAGGACATAGCTGTTTGCTCTGACTTGGCGGGAGCTTTGACAGCACCTGCCAAGTCAGAGCAAACACTTCACTTTCTGCAAGTGAGAGTTGTCAAACACCTCTCACTTGCTGAAAGTGAAGATTTCATCTGTTTCCCTGCACGCTAATATGTGGGCAGGGAAACAGATGAAAACATTGCTCCCACAAGCAGGAAGCTGCTATTTAAAGCAGCTCCCTGCTTGTGGGAGCAATGCGGGCTACCTCAGGACATGGGGAGCTGGCTAGGACCGCTGGGGCATGAGGCTACCCCTGCGGTCCTAACAATCTCTCTCTTCCATCCCACAATGGGATAGAAGAGAGAAAGAGAGAGATTGTCATTGTAATGGTCACTCCATACAATGACTTCACAGAGTAAGACTAGCAAGATGTTTGGTATGAATGTTATAGTTACGTTTGGATGCAGAGCAGAAGAGAGTCACTTCTGGCCTAATCGTCAAGGTCTTGGGCTATAACTCAGTAGGCTGAAGGTTCTAGTATCGCTTGGCAGTGTGTCTGTTTGTTTTCTAGTGTTTCCACTGTTAAACATTCCTAGTGATGGAACATTGAAGTCTTTCTGATCACCCCAGGGAGGTGGCGGTCCCCAGGGCTAATACAAGCCCCCGTGTACCCTCCACCTTCATAAAGGTGCCCGTGCCCCCAGGACCTGGCCCTCCTGGGGGCTAATTAAAAGAAAAGGGGGGGAAGCACCCTTTTTTTCATAAGAACGTCAGAAAAAATCTGCGTATCCGGACCCACTGATTCTTCTGCCCCTCTGGGACCTCATACCAGAGCTAAGCGGTCAGGGTGTCCCTACCCTGGCCCCTTTTCTTTTTTTAAACTTTTTTTTCTGAGACACAGCTGAAGCTGAGTCCCAAGATGGCTGCCAACACTGCCTGGTTAAAGTGTTGGCAGCCAATCAGGTATCAGCACAGGGACAGTTGGATCCACGGAGGATGAGCGCCCCTAGATATCTATATTTTTTAACCTTAAGTATCTCCAAAACTACTGAATAGATTTATACCAAATCACAAAAAGGAGGAACTGTGGAACAGGATCTAGCTTTCCACCAACTTTGGTGCAATTCAGTTCAGCGGTTCAGGCTGTAGACCCTATGGAACAATGCATGGGAAAATGTGTTTTGGGACCTCCCTTTTTCTCGGCCCCCGCTTGACAGATGACCCTGAAACTTTCAAGAGAAGCTGAACTGACCAAAGTATACGTTCTGAAAATTTCATGAAGATTTGTCAAGCGACGCCAAAGTTATTGGCAAAAAAATAAAGGCTCTTCCTATTGAGACTAGGACCTAACTATAAGTACCTTCTGGCGACCACCAGTAGGTAATTATATATATAAATATACATATGTATACAAAAAAACAAAGGTTAAGGCGGAGTTATATGTGAGGACGGTAGTATGATTTTAAATTATGTTATGAAGCCTTAGAAATTAACTGAAAAGGCACTACTATTTAAAAACAAAAAAACAGGAAATTCATCAGTTATACATTACTGACATAAGCATAGCTTGCACCGCCGTAGATTTCAGTTCTCATCAGTATTGTAAGATGTGAAGTCATGAGCAGAGCATCACAGAGGTGCAAGTTATTCTCATGTCAGGTCCTGCGCCCAAGCCATCAGTGCACCAGGTCTTCTGCAGTGCACAACATGGAGCAGGAGGTTAGGCAACAGCCTTCAGCCATCCAGCAACAGAACCCCGACTATGCGAGCACACTTGCTCCTGTGGGAGTCCCGCGTGATTTTGGCCAGATGGTGATAAGGGCCATGGGATCAGAGCACTCTACCCTGCCCATTAATATCTATTTTGTTTTAAATATTTTCAGAATGTGGGGACTGAGTCCAGTACTTGTAATGGCGGCTACAGCATTTTCTTTCATATTGCTGCCAGCCAATCAGATTACTTGTTCCTTTGGGAGTGTGAGCCCTATAGGAACGAGCGGGCAGATGGGAAAAAAGCACTTAGGACCAATAAGAGCACTCCACGGAACTGTCAATGCATCTGTACATTTTGAACCTTAATAACTCAAACACTTAAACTAAATTACTGAACAGATTTACTAAGCCTACTAGATGAGGCAGTCCCAGAGAAACTAATCTCCCTTACACAAGCCACTTTAATGAGAAACACACAACGCCCTCTAGATGCCTTGTATTAGAAATGGAAGAGGGATTGTGAAGACATTGAAGAAGACTGGGGGAGCACTTACGTTCCCATCTGAGGTTGCCATACCTGCATCGTTCAGATTAATACAGCTTAAAATATTCCACTGGGTCTACTATACCCGCACTCTACTCAGTAAGCTGGGAAGGCCTATTAGTGGGGAGTGCTTGCGAGGGTGCGGAAGGGAAGACACATTCTTCTATACTTTATGGACTTGCCCCAAGATCGAACCTTTTTGGTGGGACAGACATTGGAAGAGGCCACAGGGATTCCCCTGGACCTGTGTCCAGAAATGGCACTTTTGGGAATATGGGGAAACACTGACCACACAAGATATCATAAATTATTGATCAACCTGGGGTAGATGGTGGCCAAGAGTAATATCGCTAGGAAATGTGATTCCAGGACACCTCTGGGAAGACGAGAATGGTGGGAGGGCATGGACAATTGCCGAATACTGGAAAAAGAGGTATATCGTGGTAGAGGCAATGAAAGGAATATATAAAAATATGGGGTGGATGGGAAGCAGCGCACAACATGTAAGTTATTTATAAGGAAGCCACAGATATGGTAAGGAAGAGTCATGTAGGGGTTGATAGCATTCCTTGAACACACACAAGCTCCACCGGAAGCTCTAAGGAGCTACACACGACACTAACCGATGGGGAACTGCATATGTATTGTACCACTGGAAGGGTGTTTGTTTGTAGTAATTCTGAAAAATCAATAAAAATAATATTTAAAAAACTACTGAACAGATTTACACCAAAACACAAAATACACAATTTCTGGGTAAAGATCTAGCTTTCTGAAAGTTTGGTATAATTCTTTTCAGCCATTTTACCTGTATCATTGTTCTATTTTTCCTATGGAAAATATGTGGGTAAAAAACTGTTTTGGGACCTCCCTTTTTCTCTGCCCCTGCCTGACTGACCACACTGAAACTTTCCAGGAAGTGGCTGAGGTCGATAAACTTTTTTGGAAACCTTTGTGAAGATTCCCCAAATGATGCCAAAGTTATTAGCAAAACAAAAAATGCTGTTCCTATGTTAACTGTGACTCATATATGTAACCAAACAATGGTGACCGCCACTGTGTTATACATATCTATCTATCTATATATACAGTTGCCGCTGGCGACTTGAAAAAGTAGCAGGGCGGGGGGACTAAAACAAAACTAAATAATACAAAAAAATAAATAAACTTACCTGAACTTCGCCGCCGCTCTCCGCTGCACTGCAGGCAAAGGCTCCCAGCCTGCCCTGCACCAATCATAACGCTGCTTGGAGCAGCGTTATGATTGGCTGGAGCCCCCTGGCTGGGCGTTCCAACGCAGACAGGGAGCCTGTACAGGCTCTCTCCAACTCGGCAAGAAAGTGCTGGGTTGGAGAGAGCCCTTGTGCGCTTGTGTGTTTGGCCGCACTGAGGGGAGTGCTCTGTGCACTCACCTCACTGCTCATCACCCCATTACCCTGCCCCGTTAGAGGTAAAAGAATAATAAACAATGTTTATTATCCTTTTATTTTTAAAGGCTTGCAGCTCCTGCTGCTGCTGGCAGGTGGGGGCTGGGGGGTTACGCTCCTATACCCAATCGCAGGAGCACCCCTGTATGTATATATATATGTATATATCTATATGTATATACATATATATATACACACACATATATACAGGTTCAGTGAACGTGAGAATTAAAACCTACACACTTTGCAGATCCCTCAAATTTTTTGATAAGAGTTGGCTGAGGTTCCACAAGAAATAGAGAAATTCTCAGTGCAACAAATTTCTTCAACTCATGGGGACAACACCATGGACCCCAATCTACTCCACTCCTATCTGCCCCAGTCCAATTTACCCAACTCCACTCCAAACTCTTCTGCAATCTATCCAACTCCTCTCCATTCTACCACAATCTGCCCCACTCAACTCTACTACACTCAACTCCATCCATCACACTCCACTCAACCCAAATACACCCCATTCCACGTCACTCCAATCTACCACACCCCACTCTACCCCTAACCAATCTACCCCATCCCATCTACCCCTATCTACTCCAGTCCAATCTACTTCACTCCAATCTACCCCACTTCACCCCATCCACCCCACCCCACTGTAGTCTACCCCATGCCAATCTACCCCACTCCACTCCAATCTTCCTCACCCTGTTCCAATTTACCCTACTCGAATCCACCCAATCTACCCCACTCTACCCCACCCTAATCTACCCACTACACTCCATTCCAGTCTACCCTGCTCCACTCCACTCCAATCTATCTCCATCCATGCTACTCCAATCTATCCTAATCCACTACACCCACCCCACTCCAATCTACCCTATCTACCCCATTCCACTCAACCCCAATCTACTACACTCCATTCCACTTTACCCAATGTACCCCCACTCCAATCTACCCCACTTCACTCTACCCAATCTACCACACTCCATTCCATTCTATCCAATCAACCCAACTCCACTTCACTCTAATCTACTACATGCCACTCAAATCTACCCCACTCCAGTCCAATCTAACCTACTCCACCCCAATCCACTGCACTACAATCTAACCTACCTCACTCCACCCCAAACTACCCAACTCCAATCTACCCCATCCAATCCACCCTCTCCAATCTACCCCACTGTACTCCACCCAATCTACCCAACTCCAAATAACCCCACTGCTATCTAATCTACCACACTTCACTCCAGTCTACCCCACTATAATCTACCCAATCTATCCCACTCTAATCTACCCCACTCCACCCTAATCTACCCCACTTCATTCCAACCTACCCCTCTCCACTCCAATCCACCCCACTCCACTCCATTCTACTCCTACCACTCTACTCCAATCTACCCCATTCCAATCTATCAAACTGCACTCCAATCTACCACAATCCACCACATTCCACTGTTCCGCAATCTACCCCACTCCACTCCAATCTACCCCAATATATCTCACTCCACTCTATCCTGATATACCCCACTCCAATCTACAGCACTCTACCCCTTTTTACTCCACTCCACCCCATCTACCCGATTCAATCTACCCCACTCCCTCACCCTAGTGTACCCAACTCCAATCTACTCCATTCAGCGCCAATCTACCCCACTCCATGCTTCCCCTCTCACAATATACCACACCCCACCCCACTCCAATCTAACCCACTACCCCAACCTATCCCACTCCACCACACTTGACCCTACCCAAATCTACCCTACTCCACTTCACTCCAATCTACCTCACTTCAATCTACCACACTCCACTCAAATCTAAACCACTCCACCCCAAAGCACCCAATCCACTTTACCCCAATCTACCCCACTCCCATCTACCCACTTCACTTGCCTCCACCCCACCCTACTCCCTTCAATTTACTCCACTCCAATCTACCCTGTTCCACTCCAATCTACCCCACTCAAAACATCACTCTTCAATTTGCCCCACCCCAAAGTACCCCACTCCATTATAATCTACCCTACTCTAATCCACCCAATATACCATACTCCACTCCAATCTACCTCACTCCACTCTTTGCCAATCTATCTCACTCCACTACAATCAATTAATCCATCTCCACTCCACCCCAACCTACCTCACTACACCCTACCCCAATCTACTCTACTCCGATCCACTCAATCTATCTCGCTCCACTCTACCCCAATATACCACACTCTTTTGTACTCTACCTAATCTACCACTCTAATCTACCCTACTTCACTTTATTAGATACTACCACATGCCACTCAAATATAACCCACTCTCTGCCAATCTAACTCACTTCACCCAAATCCACCCCACTCTAATCTACCTTACCCTACTCCACCCTAAACTAACCAACTTAAATCTACCTCATCCAAACCACCCCATTTCAATCTACCCAAACTACTCTACTCCAATACACCCCTCCCATATTCAGTCTTCCCCTCTTCAATCTATACCAGCCCATCTCAATTTACCTCACTCCATCTCCACTCAAACCTACTCCACTCCAATCTATCCCACTCCACCCCAATCTACCCCACTCCACGCCAATCTACCCCAATTCTTCTACCACACTAATCTACCCAACTCCCTCATTCCAACACACCCACTACAATCTCCCCAATCCACCCCACTCCATTCTATCCCATTCTACCCCACCATAATCTATGTCAAACTACCCACTCCACTCTAACCCCGATCGTCCCTATTCCAATCTACGCAACTCTACCCCACTCCAATCTATCCTACGCCATCCCAACCCACTCTACGCCACTAACTTTTAGCCATGCTGAACAGCAGGCTCACTGGTATACAACATGGCTAAAACACAATTGCATAGGTGAGGCCTATTTGCTTTGCCAATGCTTGTTTTTGCTGTCAAAGTGATGAGGAAGTTCTCTCTGAGTACTGCTGATGCTCTTTTTGTTCCTCTCCTGGGTTTGAATCCTAATTGGAGGTCTTGCAGTAGATTCTGTTGTTCCATGACCTCCCAGTTTCCTAGTAACTGTTTTAATGAGTTTGCTTGATTACAATTGGATAGAAAAGGGTCTTTAGTTGGCATAGCCTTTCAAATTGGGATGCTCCTTTCAAAGTGGTAAGATGACTGCTTTTTTGCAAGCAGATACTTCTTTTCTTGTGTCATGATTCACTGACTGAAGCGTTGATATTCATGGAAAGGTACACTTATTGCTGCAGAGAGTTGTGAAGAACAACATTAGTATTTCTCAGAAATCTGTTTACTATATCTCTAATTTTTAATTTTGGCCCATCTTTCATTTTAACAGCTGTTCTTTCATTCTCTGTACTTTCAGGACCATTTACCACTTGCTTTTGCCTAAAGGTATTTTAAGATGGTATTCCGCTGTCCTTATGTGGGGTCTGTTGCAAAGAATATTCAGGAAAGGGGAATGGCAGTTCATCTCCATGCTCTGCCCTCTAATAATGCAATTATCTGTAAGGTGGTATTTTCCATTGGTTCCCAATTACCTCTCATACTTGTAATTGGGTTTTATTTACAGTATGGTTTTCATATGTGGTAAATATCACACAGGGTAAATAGCACATCTGATAAATAGCGTCCCTGGACCACAGCTCCTGGGTATCTCTAATATGCAATTATCCTTTGGATGGTGCCCATATCAGGCATGTATGTTCTTAGGATCTCAGATTGACTCATTTTGAGGGGCTCCAGCCATAACCCCTAAGTGTGGTAAATGTTGCATGCAGTTTTTTAATTCATGATAAAAAGGGTAAGTAAACTCATACGCTATTTATACTGGCATGTGGTAATTACCATTATGCCTAATTCATAATCGAGGAAATAGTATGGTACTTGGCAGGACAGAAGACAAGAAATCATTTTTTTGGTCCAGAAAGCAGTATACACAATTACAAAGATATAATATAGCAAAGTAAAGAAGGGTAAGCATTTTGCAGTGCTAACATGTATACCAAAAGGAAGGCTAGGCAAGGCATCTCATCACTGTACAGGCCCCAGTCAAGTCACAATTAAAATACTGTGTTTTACCTGGATTCTCATATACAGTATATATATATAAAAACTAATAAGAAAAGTTTAAAAATGAAAAGATGGGCCAAAATTAAACATTAGAGATATGGTAGACAGAATGAGATCCAGGTTGGGGTTGTGGTTTTGGGAACTGGTTTACCTCCTCATGCTCCATTGATTATTGTAGCAGAACGCGGATCTGGCATAGCGTGACACAGTGACCTAACAGTGCTGCTCCCAAGGTGGTGTACTGCGAAGTGAAAATGTGAGCTGCTGCAATCAAGCTGCGTATGGTTCACCGATACATGGCTCTTTATGTAGGTCTGGCCCGGTATGCAGGTCTATGCATGAGTTTGGTTTTTCAGCTCAAATAGGGCATATACTGGGTTTTTCTGCATTGCGTTCTTCATGTTTTATACTGTTTCCAGCTTTTCTTTTATTCCCTATACTTTCAGGAACGTTTATCGGTGCTTTTGACTAGAGGTGAATTTTTAATTGGGTTTAATTTACCACATGGGTTACTTTGTGGTAAATATCGAATGCAGTAAATAGCCTCCATGGAGCAGAGACATATGGTATTTAAAGCATTTGGTAAACTCATGATCATATGGTGAATGATGAAAACATGCCTTTGCAAGGCATTATCGGGCGCTCCCAGCCCCAAAGCAGTGAATATCATAGGAACGGATCTCCTGCTGTAAAGATTTCTTTGTGCCATTTTTAAATGCATTTTTTAACGCCTGCTCAGAACAGGCGTTAAAAGGAGGCACACCATTTATTAAAATGGGCCTCTATGTACTTGGCGCTAGTCCTGCAAAGTACATCAATAGCGTAAAAAAATGTTGACGCCATTGCCCCTACCCTGCGCCATGGTGAGCCGTATATTAAATACAGCACACACATGGTGGCAGTAGGGAAGCGCTAAGAGGCACTAGAAAAGTGGCCCTGCATTGGATGCAGCGCCACTTTTCTTAAATATGCCCCAGAATGTGAGTGGCTGCTGTCTGCATCAAGTGCAATTTAGCGCTACTTTTTTGTGCTAAATGTGTCTTCTCAACCATTTTGGATGTGAGGAAGCACTTCACATTAAAAAACTAGTGCTAACTTCTGGGTTGCGGTTTGCGTAATTTTCCCAAACTTTTGGATAATTGTGCGAAAGAAAATTAGGTGAATTTTGCACACCTCTAAATGAAAGATGCTTGAAGTTTCAGTTTCTACAATTATTTTCTAGCAAATGTGTGGATATCCCATGTTGCAGACAGGCTGCTTCCCTCACAGTATTTATTTGTTCGGATCCCAAACCATAAAACATTTTACATTTACCCTTTAGCAGTTATATTTCCCCATCCTCACCCTTGAAAGAGTCCAACAGTAGTGCTATTGTTAGAAAATCTGCATTTGTTTCTGAGTTTGGAGTAAGAATGCAGATTTGTATTTTAATCTACAAACAGCCCATGTACATAAAAGGCACAGTTTAAATATACTCGTTTGGGAAGACACCATGGGGGGCAGTCTTCTGGCTACCAACAAGATTGCAAAAGGGAAAGATGTACCACTGGGTCAGCTTCCTCTTGCAAATTGATCACCATCCGAACTCAAGGATTGGTAACCAATGAATGGTTTATGACTGCAATTTGATGCATCCCTTTCCCAACTGCAAATAATAAGGGGGGGCACCCATTTCACGCCCCCTCCTATATGCAGTTCGGAAATGGTTACAAAGTCCTCTTATGAGTTACAAAATCTTTGTACATTATGTAAAAGCCCTTTTGTGGTTGCAGACTCTCTGGTTTTGCAAATCACAAAATTTGCGAACACAAAAGGGCTTTGTACATCTGCCCATAGTGAAATGCATGGTAAATGCACAGTTTCTGAAAAGAAGATAGTTGCACATTTAAATGAAGGTTTACCTTTTCTGCAAGCCAACCAAGATGCCTGATCTCGCGGCTCCCCGCAAACCCGGATTTGCCCAACTGGTCTTTGACTTCAGTTATCACCCTAGTCATGAGGTCGTTCACATTTGAGTGAATAGAATTAAACCAGGAATGGGCTGTGGCAGGATCTTTACTCCTTAGGACCACCGTATGTTTGGCATCCGGCGAGTGAAGTTCCAGGTGTCTGGAAAATAAAGAAAAGGAAGGTTTTTAGAAGGAGAAATCGGGAATAACCATTGTAGCTGTATGCTCTAAACATTAATACAATGCCATTAAGTTAAAAAACAAGCACTGGCAAAGCCAATATGTTTCGCCTTTGGTCCCTATTGGCTTTTCCAGTGCCTTTTGGGAATGCTGTACACCATCAGCAAGGTGCTGTGCCTCATGGCTCCAAGGAAAAAAAGGAAAAATACAAAAAGAGGCAAAGAAATTGCTACAGTAGCCATGCCATTTTGTAGGTACACTAATGTGTCATTAGAAGGGAGTTAGGTGGGAGTAGCACAAGAGGGAGTACTTGCACAAACAGGGACAAACACTGAATGCACGGACAAGTATTAGTGGTAAGACAAGCACACAAAGGGGAAACTGGAAAACACATGTACTGTCAGTGTAAAAAGTACAAAAAGTAAAAAGTACATTTTCTAAAAGTGAGCAGTGGAATGGTAGAAACAAGGAAGCTGGTAAAGAGGCTATTCTCTAGGAAAGGGATAAACACAAGATTGACAGACTGGGACAAGGAAGGCCACTGGTTAAAAAGCAAACAAATGATAGTAACAGTAAGGCCACCCGATTGTAGGAATTGGCTGGCTGTAACACGTGCAAGTTCTTGGGGAACCCACAATAGGTCTTATGGAATCAGACTGCTTGTGCTAGCTAACCGAAGCGTTCTTCTGTTAAGAACATGTAGGAATATACCAAAGGATTGATTTCTCTAACACTATGGACCACGGCATGCATGGTGCCACATTGCAAAATAGACTGGTCATTAGGTTTTGTGATCCAAAGATAAAAAAAGACAGTTATTAATGACCAATTACATGTCAACAGATATTCTGTATATATATTCTTCCTGTGGCTTATGTTGCTCTATTCATCATGTTTCATTTTTTCATGTTTTTTTCTTTGTTCTTTTATCTGAGGACTCATGCAATAAACAACCTTGGTCCAACTTTGTGTCTTACTACATTAGGTGAGGGATATGAGGATCTTGTAGTACACTGTTCTCTCTGGGTGTTTCTTCCTGCATGTGACTCGGAGGCCTAAAAGTCCTAACGCTGAGGCACATATTGATGTTATATGGTATACATATGCCACAGCAGAACATTGCTTTTAAGCCATCTGGCCTACTTAGCCTGGAGAATGAGCCAGAACTCCTTACTGCCTGAGTCCCATGAACACCTTGGCTCCCTCCTCACCCCTGTTCAACTTCTGCCCTGGGTTCTTACAGACACCAGAGGTCTTCTGATCCATGATTCAACCAGACTGGTGAAGCTCCCGGACTACTGCACATCCTGGTTTCTGAGACCAGATCATTCCAATGGTAAATCACTCTATCCCATTCTCCACTACATTCCTTCTTGGTCATTCCTTCTCAACTCAACATGCAGCAAACCCCAAAAACAATCCAGAGCCATCCAAAACCTCATCTATCTACACTGTCATCTTCCAAGGCAATGGCCTAGTCTCTGATTTGTCATCCAAGATTACTCTCAACTAAACTATCCTTTGCATACCGTTTCCAGGTTTTGCTTCTGTGTCATTGCACAAAACACTACTAATCTTTTTGTAAAGGACTATTGACAATTTCATGGAGCCTTGCGTCACAGCAAGCTATCGTCCAAATTATTATTATTGGATTATTGTGGGGGAAATTATCCTTACCATGTATGTTCATATACTCAACACATCCAATGATTTAACAAAAAAACTATTTTTTATGCTATTCTTATCCTAGGCTATCCCACTAAAAGATCTAGTAGGCAGTAACAACAGCGCAGCAAGGAAACATGTTACGCTGCATTGAGAGAAAGGGAGACATCAGAAAGGCACCATATTTACAAACATATGACTTATTTCTGCCTCCTCCTTGAGCTGGTGCACTGAGTGCTGCCTAGTGACAATACAGGAACTCTTGGAATGTTGTTTAAGGGTGACTGACTTACAAGCAGGATTGTTTATGTAAAGGAAGGGACACCTTCCTACAAAATAATTATCCTTAAAGGTTTTCTATGTGTGCTGCAGGATACATCACACATAGGAACAAGAATTTGCCATGCAATAGGTCTTGCATTTGTGAGAGTGAGAGTTAGAGCAAATGGCGCTCTAAATGACAATGCATTTTGTCTATGTGTTTTGGTTTGAAGTGTAGGACATATATGTGATGTGTTTTCGAAATCTGAAATTTGTAGTTTGAATTCTAATTGTTAGTTGTGGAGTTGTGTGGGGTGGAATAGTGTGGTGTGTAGTGGACCTCTGTGGCATGGTAAATATGTAGGGGTGAGAGCTGCACAGAACAGATAGAAAGGAATATCGAGAGGGATAGGTACTTTTGTTAGGAAGTGGTGAATGAACCTGAGACAGAAGCTATGTTGTGGATATCAGCTTCTCACCAGGTGAGTATGTGAAGGGAACCAATACTGCGCGACACACAGGGCGTGTTGGCAGGTCTGCTATAGTTTCAGCTTGCTCACATGGTTTGCTTCACTTGCAATCAAACAACATAGTGGGGGGGAACTGTTGGAAAGAAAGTTCTCAATCATTTTTCATGTTTTACAGAAACACTTCTGGCACTATTCCTGAACGGTTGATGCTGGTTTTGCGAGATAATTTGGGTGGGAAGAAGCAACAGAGGCAGAGAGGGAAGGAGCACGGTGAACGAAAATGTTAGGACATGTAGCCTGTACAGCACATATTCAAATCTAACTGAAAATTAATTACGATTGAGATCTGTGTGTATCCTGCAGGTGACATATGCAAATCCCAATGAGAATATTTGGTGGGTTAATGTATCTACTGCAGAAATTTGGGTGAGATGCTGGTTACAGGTTCCAATTATGAGACAGACCGGTGGGATATCACACCTACTGCAGAGTTTCTTGCATAACCTCAGGTTCCCTGGTTCTAATCAAGGTAAGGTAGCCTTTTCATGGGAACAGAGACCAAATATTTTGTAAGCAGTGTACTGTAAGTGGAAACCCCACAAAAAAATTAAGTACTTTTCACTCTTTTTAGAAATGTTGTCGAACAGGTTCACACATCCGCTGACCCAGTCACCAGTATCTTCTCTGGAACTTGGGATCACAGTTCCTATGTATTTTCTATACACTTCAAATACTACTTACAATGCTAAAGCACTTTTGCAAACATATGTGCATTACACAAACGGCCGATTTATAAGCTTGCCCTGTTGAATTCAATAATTATCACAATCAATAAAAATTCAACACTGAGGTGCTTGGAATTTACTGGATGAGATAATTATTCCATATTTCATGTTTTCTGGAAAAAGCCTGTGGATTTTGGTATTCACCTTACTAAAAACTTGCATGTCCCTGTAATTACTATGCCCCTTCCCTTGTTCAATTCCAGCAGGTTTGGCCTGCTGAAATTTATGACGGGTGTGATCTTACTCCCTGCTCCCAAGGGACAAAGAGGCATGACTGACCACTAGCAAGAAAGGATTTTTAAATGACACTGAAACAAACAAATGAAATGGCTTTGAGTCCACAGAAGTATACAAGAGGTCGTGTGCTTACGTTCGAGCAAAAAAGAAGTAACAATGAGAAATAGAACTATTTCTCCTTGCTGCCCCTGGGAGGCCTACAATTTTGAGGCAGTCCAGGATATACAACTGTTTTTAGAACTGGGAATTAGCCACTGTGTAGATGCTTATGAACGCTCACGTTCCTCCCTGCCGCAAGATAATGCAAGGCAGTGAAATGCTATGTCTTGCGTCACCTTGGATTTATTAAACCATGAAGAGCCATGCAAGGGGTCTTTGCATGTCTTTGTATATCCTAGTTTAGCTGCTTGCATTGCCTCGCGTGATACAAGGGCAATACAAAACGTTGGTAAATCTGGCCCCTGGTCTTGGAAACAATCGAAAAGTCTGGGGTACATGCTCTGCTTAGTTGCTCTAATGGCACACTTGGTTGTAAATTATGTTGTAGTTGGTGCTATCACAAAATTCGTCTCTGTCCCTACATAAGATGATCCCAGCCTATTCACTGATGGTATTATTTATCTGGTTAGTACAACCTATAACATTTGCTAATTTAGTTTCTAGTTTTATAGTGATCTAAGCGATGTAGCTGTATGTGGGGACAGAACACATTAAGAGACATCCAGGCAAACAGAGAGCAACACAAACAGAGACCAACATGCAGGTGATGACTACCCACCCCCAGAATATTAGGGGGCATTGTTTCCAGTCCTGGACTTTCATACGATAGCGGAATGCATTCTGTGTTTTGTAGTCTTGTTGTGTTGCCATTCAAGTAATTCTGATAGCACACGTGAAATCAATGCTTACCTGGGTGCCACCTGACCTATGGGGTTTCATACAGGCCTACCTTCAGGGACGCAGTGACCCAGGAAAAAAGCTTACCATACAAGTACTCATGTTTGCAGATCAACACCAACATGCAGGCACGCATGACACCACACTGGTTTGTTGGCTCAGTGGGCTAATGCACCCCCTGCGGGGATCTGTGTTTGACATGGCTGTCACAGGTTCGACTCTTGGTAGAGTCCCCCTTAATCTTTCATCCTTCTAAGGCTAACTAAATAAATATGATTGAGGTAGCTAACAATAAACGTTCAGGGGTGAAGGTGCACTTCGCAAGTAGATGTCATCTTCTGCACACAGGGAGGCCAGCATGGATGGCCAGACAGCTGCTTGCAGGCGTAGTGACGAGTGGAAACGTTTTTCACTGAAATGGGGAATAACCACAGGCAAGCAGTGTTTGCGCCTCCATTACCCCGTGCTTTTACATGTTCACAGACCATATTCCCCTTGCATACATCTCCAGGTTTTCCCTGAAAATGTGTGTGGGGGGGGGGGGATAAAAAGGGAAAACGCTATTCCTACGCAATTTGTAGTCTTGATGTGGTTGATAACTCTTGCTCCCGACCAAAGTGGGATTCCCCCAGTGCGAGTAAAGAAGGTCTTGAGGTCAGCTAGTCTGCTCAGCAAATAAACTTCAGGGTGGAGAAAAGAAAGAGTGTATTGTTAACGCAGTCAGTCCTCTCTCGCTGTCTGGTGGGTGACTACATGTCCAGCCACTCGTTAACGCGCAAAATAAAATAGAAGTGGAACTGGGACAGAAAAAAACCCACAAAGACCTTGAGTTTCAGGCAGCTCAGTTGTTTTCGTCGGCACTGGCAATAACTGAAAACGATTAACATCTGTAACCTGTGTGATGACGCTCCAGACATGACTCCGTGACGTCAGTCCAGTTGCCCGTGGGCTGAACCCTGCTAAAGACAAGACCGTGAACTGGCCTCGTGCCACTGCCTAGCCCCTAAAAAGGTTAGTGCAACCCGAGCCTGACTGAAAACAAATACTTCAAACTGGGAGCCACAGCACAGAATTTTTCAGTGGTGAAAATCGTGGCAAATCCACTTGCCTCGTTTTGCTTTTAGTGGAAGACATAATGAAACAAGCAGGACTTGGTTCATCCCGTATCACAGAAGAATGTTTGCACCAAAACAAAAATGGAGTAAAATTATCGTGAAACCATAAACAACACGTGGCCATCCTTGATTAACTCCACTGAAAAAGGAAAGCAAACAGACAGCACTACTTTTCTCAGACAGCTGACAGGAAACGAAACAACATGGCTTTGTCCAAAGCATACTTTCACAAAATATATATGAAATCAGTTTGCTCCATATTTTCCCGTTATGCAAATATACACTGGCCCATTCCATACTGTAAATGCACACAGATGCTGCCAAATGATTCGCTATATTATTGCTCCAGCGCAAACATTCTATGCTATGGCGGGACGTTTGCATAAGGAGAGGAGCGCGTGCACTGGAGTGGCGTGCAACAAAATTAGCAAGAGATTTATTGTGTGAGACACTAAGGTCCAGATTTAAGAAGCACTAGCGCCACATTAGTGTCATGTATGCATGTATTGCGCCAGTTTAAAACCTTTTGCGCCACATTATGCATGCGCCATGCAGAATGTATGCAAAGGGGGTGTCCCCCATTAGGAGACCTAAAAAATGGTGCAGTGGAGTTTAAGAATTTCCACTGTATCATTTTTTGCAGCTACTTTTAACGCCTGCTCAGAGCAGGCATTAAAAAGGGGCACACCATTGGTTACAATGGGCCCCTATGTTCTGTTCAGGGTTAGCGCCAAAATGTTGCCGCTAACCCTGAACAGTACATCAATAGCTTCAAAAATGTTGACGGTATTGTCTCCTACCCTGCGTCATGGTGCTGTATTTTAAATATGGCGCACACATGGTGTCGGTAGGGGGGTCGCTAAAAGGAGCAAGAAAAAAAGTGGCGCTGCACTTGGTGAAGTGCTACTTTTCTTAAATTTGCCCCAAAGGGGCATATTTACAAGGCCCTAGCACCACCTTGTGCCGCCCTAGTGTCAATTAATGTTTACGCTAAGGAGGACGTTGTCCCTTACCTTATTTACAAAGTGGTGCAATGCTTGCATAGCCCCACTTTGCAACCCCTTGTGCCACATTATGCCTGTGCCTGGCATAATGTATGCAAGGGAGCGTTCCCTAGCATGGAGGCCCCAAAAAATGGTGCAGTTACATTTACAACATTTAATTGCACCATTTTTTCCATCTTTTTTAACAGCTGCTCAGAGAAGGCGTTAAAATAACACATCCATTTTAATCAATGGGCCTCCCTCTGCTTTGCTGCACTGGCGTAAACATTTTTGATGCTAGAGCAGCAAAGCACCACAATAGCGTCAAATATTTTTACTCTATTTTCTAACAATCGTCATGGTGCGCTGTACTGTAAATACGGCACAACCACAGTGTTAAGTGAGGTAGAGGCGTCACAAAAAAAGTGGCACAGCGGGACCGATGCACCACTTTCTTGTAAATATGCCCCATAATGTTGTACAAAAAAAAAGAAAGACCTGCGGCTCCCCCAGGGATATGGCCAAGCTCACAGTCATCACAAGACACCAGAAGGGTCTTAGAGCCCCTCAACTTCCAACCCTAGATTCCAAGCCCTGGCTGTCCTTCATTCTCTTGCAGTTAGTGGAAGGTTTTACCCTTAGCGTGAGAACAACAGTTGCTGTTTTTGGTCAGTATACTGGCATTGTGGTGTAAATCATCTGGTGGCACCTTGGTTGGCGTCTTTGGCATAAAACCAGAATAGCTCACCAGCCCCACTGCAGGCAGCGCAGGTACTCGCATGGGTTGATGGGTCTTGTTTGTAGGTCTTCATAGCTTCTTGCAAGTCAGTTTCACCTCTCTTGCTGGCATGCCTATTTTTTAGAGCAATTACCAAATTTGTGTTGAATTTAAAACATTCCACGGCATACCAATTAAAATATGAAATGTGCGCTGTTACAATATAATTCCCTCTGTTCTCCTTCAGAACTGATCCTATAATTTCAAGGAGGAGCTCGAACTCTTTCAGCAGTGTCCCCTGTGTCATAAATAGTCTTTCGTCTAGTGTTTAGAAAGAAGTCAATTAATTTCCATTTGGGGGTTGTTCTGACTACATTTTTCCATTTAGTGCTCAAGAGCGCCTTGCAGAGATGTAAACTCTGCCTAGGAAGATGAGCGATTTGTTGAGAAAGAGGAACACGAGCTCAGTTGGGGGGGAGAATAGAAGCACATGGATAAGAGAGAGTAACATGGAGCCCAGCTGTAGAACATATGTATATGGGCGAAAGATAGCAATATGGCAGGGGCAGAAATCCACATAATGGGGATAGCTGGAAAACACATGCACTCACACGGAGAGCATTAACTAAAAGAAAAAAAATCTTCCCTTTATGTCATCAGTGGAAGGTATAAAATCCAGCCTATGCTCCAGGGGAGGAATAAACGTGATTGCTGCAGCACGGAATGCTAGTAAATAAGAAGTAAGCAAATGAGAGTGCCAATAAAGCCAACCAATGGCAAACAATGGGTGGGATATAAGCCCAGCTAAGCCCTCAATAAGCCAGCTATAGTTTTTTTGCAACCACAAAGAGCAGCTAGATGTCTGGTGTGCTAGACCTAAAAAGGGAGGAATCCCCAAGGCTCTAAAATGTAAAAAGGTACTTCCAAACAATAAAGAAGTTATGATCATCTACACCAAATATTCCATTTGTTGTTAAGTATATGAAAAGGTTGTAGTTGTACAGGTGAGAGATCAACCAGGACCCTAATTTCTGCTAAAGACAGAATCATTAAATTCCCTAGGCATGCACATGAGATAGTTTCCTTGTATCCAGAACTATACACTATAACAATCTGTCGGCTCAAATGTCTGAGAAAGTAAGAATAGACCATGCTTTATTAGAAAAGATGAGTGGCGCGCGCCAAGCATTATATTACAAGACTCTCTGGCACTGCTGAATATCATGACTGCCAAGTCTTCCAGCACTCTACAACTCCTGTCTCTTTATGATACCTTTGCAGGCTCCCTTTCATCCTTGCTTTCGCTCTTTCTCTTTTGTTTTTTTCTATCTTTCACTTCCTCCTTCTGTCCCCCTTTTCTGCCTTTCTCTCTCTTGCACTCGATCAAAATCTGATTAAGGAAAATATGTGCTGATTCGATCCTAGAACTAATACTGGTATATCTCGAGCACTGACAGCACCCAGAATGGCCTTAATAACTTCAAATCCCATTTCTATGACAAGTGACAACAGGAGAAGCTAGGGCCTGTGACTCCTGCTACGTCTCTAGGTGCATTCTTTTACCAACATTATTTGACATTTACCTGGGATCCGTGTCCTCACTGAAAATTATCCTTAAAGTACATTGGCCTCCCACCCTACATACAGCTGAGTCCTCAATGTGGGGCATGCATCAGGCATATTCCATCAAAGTTGTTCATATGTAAAATAAATCGCTCTCACAATCTCAAATCTTTAACCAATAACATGTCATATTTGAGTTTTTTGTCATTCTTTTTTAAGGTCTGTCCAGACAGTGCATCAACTTTTAACTATATATATGAAGAGGGTTTTGGCTCCGCCCAAAAGACAATTTTTCTCTCTCACCTGGTGCTATTGACTGTTTGGTATATCTTCACGTCTCCTAAAGAGTGCTTGTACTGAGATGCACGATGGATTATTCTACATCTTAAAAATACTCTAAACCATCCCACATTCAGTTATTTATCTCATAGATACATTGTATTACAAAAAGCAAAAAATATTTATTGTGATTTTTTTTAACTGCATTTTTAACATTTTACGCAGGATTCACAATGCAAGTCAGACCTATTGGCTTTACCAATACTAGTTTCTCCTGGTGCTGTTAATAGTGCGCATTTGCACAGCAGCATTTTAACATCTACTGCTGTACCATGAATTATTTATCACTGGTAAACATTTCTTGGAAAACACTGGCATGTCATTTCAAGTAACACAATATTCCAAGGAAGGGCAGCTTAGTGACTTTCTGGTCTACCCTCAAGGAACACCGTCAAACATTAAATATAGCGCCGATTATCTAGTGCACTGAAGGCTAGGTCGCCTCCTGTGGTAGGACCCGAAGCATGAAAGGGTAGATGCCCAGGATGTGTTGTTCAGTGAAGGAGAATGCAGCCAAGCCCTCTCGCTGACCTTTAAACAACACCTGCCATCATCGCTGGCTTTGCTCTGGCTGGTGAGGGCTTGCTACAATATCCTGCAAACATTTACAATGACCTGCGAAGTGCTAAGAAAGAAAACAAGACACTTCAGAAGAGAAAGAGCTGCAGATTTCAGGGCAAAAATTCATCTTAGGTTCAAAGCGAGACCTGGTTGACCCATATACTTCAGAACTATGTTTAACTGCACTTCTGTGATAAGGTTTTCTTTGAAAATCTCATTAAAGTGAAACACTTGGAGCGGTTGCCCAGCTGTGTTTATTCCCACACTCCTCCACAGTTATATAAATACTGCACAAGGAGCTATTTCAGACACAACCACAGCCAACCAGCAGGGATCACTTGAGTCCTGGCTGGCGAGCGCACAGCGTAGCCGCGCAAAGTACCCGGCTTAGCGTGGCACGCCAGTGAGGCCACAGAGAGCCAGTGGGCCTTCAAAGCGGCTTTTAAACTTTCGGTCTATTTGAGACCTCAGCTCACCCATGGAAGACGGAAACCCACGATTCCTGCCTACTATTTGTAGCACACTGGTTAATCCAAAATCGGCAAATTCTAAATTCCAAAGGAACAAAGCTCACCAGGGCTCTTGCCAGCAGATGATAAATGTATTTATAAGTGGGTTGTAAGGTGCTGTGTGTCCTTTAATAAGAACTTTCGAGCAAAGCGACGTAAAAAATGATCATTCAGAAATGTATGCTATGGCTTTTGTAGTCTGCTCACACATCAACACTTCCATCAAATCTGCCACCTGCCCAGAAGCCTGGATACATGCTGCAGTCCACGCCCTCCTCAAAAATTCATTGGCTGGCCTCAGCCAGCTGAGCAACTTCTGACTCATTTCTCTGTTCCTGTATCGTATTGTGCCAAGTTAATGGAGAAGGCCATCAAAAAACAAGTCATCAGCCACCTTGAACCCCACGATCTACTGAACCACACCCAATCAGGATTTCAGAGCAACCACAAGGCAGAAACAGCACTTGCCACAGCCACAGACAACATACGCAGAATACTGGAGACTGGAGAAACCACAGCTCTCATGCTTCTTGACCTCTCCGCAGCTTTCAGTACAGTCTACCACAACACCTTTGTCAGAAGACTAAGGGCCAGATCTACAAGAAAGTGGTGCATCAGTCCTGATATATATGGCACCTCAGAAATGCCTACCTAACAGCACATTAGTGTAAATCAATTACACTAATGTGGCACAAGGAGGTGCAAGGGCCTTGTAAATCTGGCCCTAAATGACAGGCATCCGAGGTCCAGCTCTCAACTGGATAACTTCCTTCCTCACAGCAAGAACACAACAAGTCAAACAGCCACCCTACACATCTGAATCCCTGGATCTGATCCCTCAGCGTTCACCACCCAGCCCAACGCTAGAACATAACAAAACATAACATAGCATAGCATAGTATAACATAACATTTAAAACGACTCATGAAACTGTAAAAACAGGATCTTAACAATACATGGTAACCTGGTCTAGAAGTAGGAAAGCAAAGTGTTTACAATGTTCCAGAATTTATAAAGTTGGATTAAAAATGCCTGGTGATCCATACTGAGTGCCACCGCAAGGCATCCAGTATTCTGAAAGCCTTGCTACATTGTCTTGTTTGGTGAAGAGTAGGTGTTGTGAAGGACACAAATAATGAGGAAGGGCAGCTCAAACTTTGTTTCAGACCACAAAAGTACCCAACACTAAATGCCCTTAATGGCCTCTTATTACCCTTATGCAAACCAACATTCTAAAGTTCGCTCAACAGGCACAATGAAGTTTACACACACTTGCATGCAGGTCCTAACGGGGAAAAAGGAGGAGGGAACATAGGAAAAAGTGATGATAAAACAATTCAGATGGTCAGAACATGACCTTTAAAACAATTTAATGATACAGGATATTACAAGATGGACATCCAACAGAGCTGCAAAGGATGGTCTGAGAAACTGAAGTGGAGAGTATCTGTGAAATATGTTTTCTCAAAATATAGCGTTGAAGATAAAAACCTACTCTGGAGACACTGAAATTCAATTTCATTTCATCACACTTTGGCTGCATTAGCCCTTGAACACAGCAACAATAGAAACACATGTATTATGCAAAAGTTATACAAACAAGAGACCTTGGACCCTGTGAGGAAAGATTAACAGGCAACCAAGTAAGGTCAATTAGATTGGAGCCATGTAATGACCAAGTTTGGATACGGGTATCAGATAAGGAAATGGGAACAGGGAGACGGGAGATGGGGATAAACAAATGAAAGAGACATATAGCATGGGTACTAGGAATGAACGACCGCACTGGCACAGTATTCATTATCACAGTCTAGTGTATAAGGCTGAAGCCAGCAGCATTGTGCGACTTGCTAGATTTACTCAGTACTGATGCGACAGATCTCCAGGAATACTCCATATTGAAGTGTGTGTGGATCTCCTTCTGAAGTCATGTTCTGCATTCTAGTCATTGATCTGGATTCTCTTTCATGTAATCACATAATCCAGAACCACGGGCTCATCCTTTCTCCAATGGCGCAATGAAATGTGAGGGTGCCCCTACCGTACCGTGCATGGAAGGGACCCCTCCGGACCCCTCAGGCGCTCTCTGGCCAGGGTGCTTGTCTGAGGGGCCCCCTAGAGATTGGGGCCCGCCTGCACCACGTGGGCTGTGAGGGCCTTGTTACCCCACTGCCACTCTCTCAATTTTAACTCTCCAGGTACATGTTCCTATGCTCTGATATACTAATTACAATGCCCAGCAATGGGTCATCAGAAATGTGGTTTGGCTAATCTATGATCAATCGCGAAGCGTAGTTGAGACAGTTTCTGATCTTCTTGAGAAGCTCCGAGGCCAATTACCCAGGGCCTGCAGAACTCAAGGTTAACAAGCCAAACCCTCTGACAAGTATTGCTGTTTCCCCTACAATCACAGAAGACAAATATGACTGCTAGCTCACAGAATTGCCAAGTATCTCTTATTCCGGTTCCTGAGAGTATACGGCCACAGCGGAAAGGGAGAACAACCAAGAGTGGGTGGTTGTGACAGTGTACTGACTGTGTAGGCACACCCGGTGTCAGGGCTGCAGTTTTCTTGGTCAGCTGGAGAGGAGCCACTATTCCCATGCTTCTGGGCTCTTCATTCTTTGCAGTCTTTTTGGAATTGAAGACCTTCACAGAGACATCATGATGAGCTGTATCTTAACTATGCTTTCTGATGCATGCAGGAATTCTATACATTATCAAGTCTCCATCCTTTCTCCTTCAGGTTGCCACATCAGAGAAGTATTTTCCTCAGCCCTAAAGTAGAAGTGCTACTCCTTTAAAAAGACAGGCAAAGATTCCTACCTTTGGTCTCCGTCTTTCTCTAAACAGATGAACAAAGCATTTCTCGATAAAAATGCAAAATCTGAATGAGCCAAAGTGGCTACATTATATTAAAAGAAAGTTTGGTTCCAGCCTAATGACAACTACCGCTTAAAGTAGTCCCCTGTGGGAGCCAATCATTCCAAAATGCATTTTTTTTTTTTGTAAAACTTTTTATTGATTTTCATACCAACATGACAATTCCACATTTTCATAAAGTCGATACAATACAATTTCAAGGTAGTAAGCATTAAAAGTACATCATATACTACACTAAAATAGTATGGATGTGAGGCTGTGCTCCCCATGTCTCCCCACATTCCATGAGTCAGGCATCTCTGTCCTTCCTTCCCTCCGTCCCCTCCCCCGTGTCCCAGGCAATTGTGTATTGTCCATGGTGGGGCGGAGCATGGTTCAAGGGTAATTCCTCTCTAGTCAGCCCATCCCTGCCAGACCTCGTGCGCCAGGTATATTGCTCTCTCTAGGGCCATGACATGGTCCATGCATTTGGCCCATTTAGAGGTGTGTGTGGGGCAGACTTGTGCAATATCTCTTTTTGCTGTTACAAGACCCAACCACAGTAGTGCTCTTTGGTACCTCCTCCCTTCTATACTCTTCATAATATGTATGTAGTATCAGTCTGGGGTCTCTAGGGATGGGCAAGCCCTCTACCTCCCCCATAATGTCTAGGATATGTTACTAATATTGCTCAAGGGCGAGACGTTGCCAGAAGGTGTGCTGTTTATCTCCCTACAGGTGGTCTCAATGTAAGCAACAACTTGACCTGATAAACCCCATCTCGTGGAGCAGTGTTCTTGTGAGACAAGGTCTATGCAACAAAATAAATTGTATTAAGTGAAACTGTGAGGCAATTGTTGTTTCCCGAGGGGCACTTAGGGCATCGTTCCACATCTTCATCGTCCAGGGTTCCCAAATAAGATTCCCAAGTCTCCCTCACTCCCTTCGTAGTGTCTGGCATGTTCCTGACAAGCAAGCAGTGTATATGTCTGATAGTTTGCACTCTTTGATCTTAGTTAAAATCAACTTAGCCTCCAGGGGAGAATACTCAGGGATGGCTTCCCCTTGTGGCAAGCATAATTGCAGTGCATGCCGTAGTTGGAGGTATCTAATGAAATGGAAGTGGTGGAGGTCAAATTTTGGCTTGAAAAGACACCGAGACAAGCCACTTGCAGAGGCCTTGTATAGAGGGGTTTCCAATGGAGGTATAGGTGCCCACCCCATTGTTTTAATCGCTTTCATCCACGCTCTCAACATGGTCTGGGTGGCAGAGGGCACTCGCTCCGGGGTCGCCGCACTGTACAGAAAGTGAGCCAAACTCCCCTTAGCCTTGACCCAACCCTCTACAGCATAAGCCAGGTTGTTGAAGCCCCCAAACCACCAACCACCAGTCATTGAGGACTAATAGGTGGGCTGCCCAAAAGTAAAGAAGCATGTCTGGAGTTGCCAAACCTCCCCTAAAAACCGGTCAACAGCAGTCCCCCCAGGGATCTCAGCAGTGCGCTTAGCTTTGCCAAAATACATTTCTGACAGACATCATGCAGTTCCATGGCCACCATTTTCCAAAGGGGAAATGTTACTCTGGTTTCACAGATTGTAAGCAAATGACCTCTGTCCAACTAGAGGCTGTTGCTGGATCCTGGCCATTTGGAACGAGCTGGACACACAATGCAAATGGTAGGCCATCTCTTTGCGAGGTGTGAAGCTTTGACCATTCTATTGGCCACAGTTCTGGGGTCAGGTGACACACCTGCTAGACTGCAGGCTTCCCTGCTTGAACAGGCCAAGGTAAGGTGAAGATGTTTCCTGTTCCATTCAAATGTATGCAATTGCACATACACTGGGCTGTACAACGCTTTCTAAAGAGGGAGAGAAAGAAACACATGGGGGATAGGCATAGAAGGGGCAGATAGCCGCTCTTACTGCCACTAAATGAGATAGTGGCTGCATACATATAGAGGGGACCCAAACCAATGCATACTCTCCCACGTACTCAAGTACTAATACCACGCAACACTTACACTCATGAGAAATTAAAGGCTAGGGTGCGACAGACTAAACTGATATACAGACAGAGACAACAGGACGTCTCCTGACTGCGCTGCTGCTTAAAACAGCCTGCACTCAATGGCTTTTATTCAGCTGGCACAAATCATTAGTCATATGACGGTCTGATGACAGTAGCCACACATGATAAAAGAAATATCATTTTGGGTGTACCCCATCCTCCGACAGAGACTAGGACTGTGTTGGTAAACAACATCCAAAACAATGTAGCACCTGCCTGGGGGCTCGTAACGAGTCTCCTGCACAGGGAAATACACTGGGTTGGTCAGAATGAGAAAGTGAGGATCAGGAAGGCACATGGCTGCTGTGCCCGGGGCGTTGGAGTCCGTGGAAACGCTCCATCATCAGGACAGAACTTAAACCACGTTGTGTATACTTCCCAAGAATATCACAATGCAATTATTACAATTATGTAAAAAACTAAGATCAATGTTTGTAACTTCTAGGGGTTGCTCCACCTCTTAAAAACTCTAGCCATTTTGACCTACTCCCCCTATCTCTTATGTGATCTTACACTGACTCTTGATTTTCAGTCAGAATTTCCAGGATTAACAATGTTCATTAGCCATCTCATTGCGAGTGGTAGAACATTTTAAACATAGACTCGATCTAGCAACCAATGACTTACTGAATTACCTTTTAACACCCTGCTTGACCTCTTGAAGGAGAGAGTATGTCTAGATGCGAAGAGGAAACCTCCCTGCCTGTTGTACTGAAGAACTCCTTGTTGCTTGCCTAAAGATCATTGCAGAGCAGCATCTCCTGCAGTGGCTGAACATCTGCTTCCAGGATTTTGCTACAGGGCTGGCAACAACTTATTCTTGCTGACCACCATGGCATAGAGGAAGTGATGGTCTTGATAGTAAACACTTTTGAAATTTTCTTCCTGGAACTGGGGGTCATGAATGAGGATTGGTCCTTCTGCCCAAGTCACACCCATCTCAATAGGTCATAAATCTATAACTGTGCTTTTATGTGGGTGCTCATTGTTATGCACATAGCCAGTTTCTAAAATCAATACACATTTTTTTTAATTGATTTTTCAACCAGTGTATCAGTATCTCACACTACAAGCACAGCATGTAGCATTAAGCATAACAGCAATGCACATCAATATTTTAGCAATATTCATCCATTAGGTGGAGCTAGAGTAAATATCGAATCTATGCCTGCATTTCCCCTCCACACTCCCACATAAGCGCCTCCTTCCTTCTCGACTTTCTGTGCCCACGTAAGACCTCTCTAAGCCCCTGTAAGATCATGGTGTGTCTGGGTAAGGCTCCAGGTATATACCTCTGGCCTTTGCCTATCCCCTTCACGTCTTGTAGTGTGTGTTAGGGCAACCTATTGCTTTATAAATGGGGCGTTCCATGCCCAAACAAATATCCATGCCTTTATGCCCAAACCTCAAAAAATGGAGCAGCCACATCCTTCAAAGTCTCTGCAATATCTCTCTAGGGAACTATGAGGCCTTACCATAGGAGTGCCTTCTGATATTGTGTGCCACCCAGCTCATTTGTGACATGAAGCAGCACTAGCTTAGGATCCATCGCGATTCCCCAGCCCAACACCCTCTCCAATCCCCTCAGAACTCCTTCCCAAAACTGAAAAACAACACAACATTGCCAAAACATATGGGATAAGTTCCCAGGGGGGCTCCCACATTGCAAGTACCCTCCATCTGATATAAGTCCCGTAAGATGAAGTCAGGCTCTCGTATAATGTACATGATGAAGCAGTTTTAGTTGTATGTGTCGAAATTGTGCAACTATTACTGCCTCCCGGGAGCATCCTGTGCTTCCCTCCAGTCATCATCGTCAAGTTCACCTACCTCCTTTTCCCTAGCCCTACATACTGCCACCATGGGATCTTGTACATGCCTTAGCAGCATCTTATACGTCTGTGAAAGCTTGCGTCCTTTGATGCTCGTGAGGAGAAGCTTGGCTTCCAATTATGAGAAATCCGATATCTCTGCACCTGCCTGGAGCACAGGTGTTAACGCATGACGGAGTTGCAAGTATCAACAGAAATTGTGTACGATGTAAAGTGTACTCCTCCTGCAATTCTTGGAAGGATTTGAGAATCCCATAGTGTAGAACATCCCCCAGAGTCGAGATTACAATAGAGCCCCATGGAGCAAAGCCCTCAGAGCCAAGATCCGCTGAAGATATGCACCCTGCCAAAGCCGTGTCTCCAGGATCAGCCTATCTGTCCAGCCGGTGGCTTTCTTCGCTGCTGCCCACACCTCCAGCACCAATTGAGTGCAGGGGGGAGGGACCCGGACATGACACCCCATATAATATGGAAGGCCATGCAGAAACATAGCTCTTCCCTCAAGGGTGTAAGCTGGGTCTGTGAAGCCCCCAAATCACAAATCATAAGGAGATGGGCTGCTTAATAATACAAGCGAATGTCCGGTGTAGCCACACCCCCTTCGACTGCCAGCCTACAGCACTTCTCTAAGGAAATGCACACCCCCGCCAAACAATGTCCATAATTGTGCATTTACCTTTATGAAGAAGGTCATGGTGATCGGGAGAGGGTGACTTTGCAATTAATATTAGTCTTGGTAGTGCGACCATCTTAAAGCTAGCAGAGCGTCCCATCAAAAACAATGGAAGTGTGGTCCAGCCTGTAATACTTTTATCAGGCGTATTGGATCATGGTAGATTCGGAAATCAAGTGTCAGGAACAGCATGATAAATGAATGTGTGTTTTATTGCAAAATAGACAGACATTGCTAGATTTCCTGAAATTCAAGTCTTGGCTGCCATTTTGAAACCGAAAACTATAAATAGCTGCCACACCCCAAGCAGTGTTTCAGTTCCTGTGAAGTATCTGTTTTGAAGTAGTAGTTTCTGGCATCTGCAGACTTTCAGTTAGTGGTAGCTGCAGAGATCATGGTGAAGATGAAGATAAGCAGTAAGGTGAAAACTAAATCTTGGTTCAGTTGCTTATTCTGCGGACCACCCCTTTTTTTATCAAAAAGGAAATGCATGTTTCCTAAGGAAGACTATGTTTAGCACCAACATTAATTGGTTGTAAAATTGAGCGAACACATGGTTGTATGGAAGTAATTAAGACATTTGCCATCAGAAATTCTTTGAGGCATGGTGAATGGACATGACTTTTAGATCATTTGGCAGATACAAGTGTTATACCTGTCCAGGTATGTGGCAACTCAGTCAATGATGTTTTGGGCCAGTGATGGTTGACTTCCAAGTTGATTGACAGTCTGTATTGATCTTACTCCAGATCTCCTTCCTTGTAGAACTCTCCCCTATATCCCCTGCTCTCATCTGATCACTTTGAATGTCTGTTAAGTTGTAGGCAGAGTCCGAGAGACTAGAAGGTAGCACTTGAGGGTTCTGCTCCCGAGGAATTGGAACCTGTGACAGAGGACGCAGTTGCCTGCTGGGGAGATTTCCAGGTGCTAGTTGGTGCTGGAAATTTCTGGTGGACCTGAAAGTGAAGTTGGGGTGGAGTCCCTGCAAATGGACTTAAGTGTGAGGAGCCAGTCTTGATGATTTTGGACTTAAGTCAATGTAGCATTGTTACCAGAAATGGTGGTAACATTTGGAATTTTTTGGACAGTATTCTCGGCACCCTGACAGCTCTCCCCATAAAAGGTGCACACTTGGCAGATCGAACTGTGCCATTTTTCTCTGCTCTTCTCTGAACTTTTTAGAAAGACGTTTGAAGGCACTGCCTGATGGCCCAATCATGTATCTGGCTTGGTGGTGCGTCTGCCAGCTACAGTTTAAGGTTTGCTTTGTTCAGGATGTGCATGACGAAGATAGGTTTCTAAGTCTGGAGGTAAAAGCTTTCAATAGAAGCAACCACCTACTGGTATCTGATTATGTCTTCAATTACCCACAGCATGTGTGTAAATCCTGCTCAACTAAATGGAAGAACCTTAGACATTTTTTTTTACATTTGTCATTCTTTTTGTTTCAAAGGCTAATGCCTTTTTCCAATACTTCTCAATAGGGCAGTTTTTGTTTGCATCATAATCTTAGATCCCTACATCCAATTGTCTTTAGTATTGTGACATTTTCCGTATCAAATATAGTCTTTTTAATCAACTTTGATTGAAACGTTGTAGTCCGTTACAAATACAGTGATTAAAAATGCTGAAATAAGAAGGACATTGATTAAAAATGTTTTCGAAATTGGCAGTTAATATTAGTTCTGATATGAGGGGCAAAAATTTGCAAAAATTTTTTGGGTGGGAAGTTGTGTTAATTTTTGCAAAGCTGACTCAGAACAGATCAAGTTTTATTTTTAAATAGTGATGTTCAGCATATAATAAAATGATTACAGTTATCTAGAGCTAAGTGCCAGATGAATTAGGGTGTATTGTCTTACGGAGTCAGCCAAATTGGTGGCATGCAGCGCTTAAATCAATCTTTAATGCAACTGTTAGTTTGGGGGTACTGAACTAAAAATTGGCTGACAAGTTTTGGTATTGGTCCCTATTTTGAAACAAACGACTGCAAAGCATGCTGGGCAGCCTTAATTTGTTCTACATTTTATTGCAACCATATCCTACACAAATAAAATGAAAAAAAAAATTGTTGTCTAAACGCAGCGTCCATATGTTTGATATAATTAATTCAAATAAAAAAATATATCCATCACATATAATTTAATATAATAGTATGGGTGCTTCTTCGTAGATGGGTACACTTCGAACAGCTATAGGAATAGGTTTTTGTGTTTTAATGCACTACGCAGGAACATATGCTTTTTGGTGTTGCAAAGAAAAAGTTATGTTGGCTTTGAATTAAAGCAAGTGGAAACAAACACTCAAAATTGACCAAAAAAAATTACATCGGACAAAAGAATGGAAAGAAAAAAACATTGACAAAGTATTGACTCGCTAACCGGGCGCTCAAGTACACTTCTTTTTAGGTGGGTATGCATAAGTGGGCAGGCAAAATGCCATCACTCAAAGTGCAAGAAAGACAATGGCTGAAATGTTCTGACCTATTGGTCCGCGCTGCATGCTGTGGTGTTGGGAATGAAAATGAGAATGATAGTTGAACAGAACAATGACTGAAGAGCCACTCTACGTATTATATACAGTAGAAGAAGGTTGCATAACCGATAAAGCTGTCTGTATGCCAGAACTAAAAAGGGAGCCCCCCTTGACCCACGCCACCTAGGCTGCTTCCTATATTGAGCCAGAGGGAAGACTTCTCCCATCTACTCCACACAAACCATGGAGCTGAACTGACACAAACCCTAGTCCAGGCCAGACTTGACTAAGGCAATATTATCTACTCTGTCCTCCCCAAAAATCTCAACATTTTCAGAACCAGGCAGCCACACTTTGGCCTAAACCTGGGAAGTAGGACCCCCACAAACACTTCCTCAAGTGCACTTGCCCCCTGTTGACATCAAGATCCGGTTCAAGATCTTGTGCACAGTCCACCAGGCACATGGGTGCAACGTCCCTGTATTCTCTCTGGAACTGGCTCTTTAGTAGATCTGAATCAAAGGCACAGTCTACTCATTAGATCAACCAATGATTAATACAGAAGATGAAAAATCTAGGAAGATCATTGGGCATTCAAGGACGTAGGCTCTGGAATGCCTTTAATCTGAGCCTCAGATCTTAAACCAAGTGCAGGGTGTTCAGAAATATTTGAAACTGTACTATTCATCATTGTCTTTAGCTGAACTCAGCACCGATCAGGGTTTGCAATCAAATATTTTCAGAATTCGCCAGTTTATCTGGACTCCAACACCCAGAGCTTACCATAATTCTAAATTTGCAAGTTCAAAGGGAAGGAAAGCATGAAGGAACTGGATGGAAAGATGAGGGAGCTCGAAGAGAAGTGTAAGAGGGGTTTATTGTGCAACTGGAGTGGAACAGGAGGCAGGATGTGGACATTACCCCTTGAACTGAATGCTTTTAATACTGTGACATGCTGGTAAAATATTTGGTATAAAGCCTCTCATGCACCTCTGGTATATTCCTGTTTAAGAACAAGATGAGACAACAAGGTCACCTTCAGTGGAGGGTGACATAAGCAAGACACCCTCAAATCTTTCTCCTCTCCTGGTAAAATGCATGTTCAAGTATAACATAACATGGTACTGGGAAAATGTCCTGTGAGTAAAAGGGCTTATTCACTTCCAGATACTTGAAAAAAAACATACGGAAATCTGCTGGTATGGGAGCCGCAAAGATATTCTGCCATTATACGGGGTGAGCTGTGATCCCCTTTCCAGGAAGCTAATCACAGATTTTGGAGGAACATAACACAATGACCTCTAGCCATACAAAATGTAAAGTTAATTGTGTTCATTGTATGAAGCTCTCCAGAGCTCCATCCAGTCCCCCATCATCTTCAACCTTTAAATGCAATCCCCATGGAACCATGCTCACTGGCAGCAGCATCACGCTCCACCTTTACGTTGATAACACTCAGCTGTGCTTGAAATGCTCCAGTGGTCACAAGAGTCAGTGACTCAAAACCAGTCTCCTTCTCAGAACTGGTTGTCCAGCACCTACCTTAAGTTCAATCCTACCAGGGAAGAATTCCTCCTGTTCTCTTGTGGAAACAAACAACTACATCTCTCCCCAGATAATACCCAAAGAATACATTACCAAGAAAACCAAAACAGCATAGTCTTTCTTCAGCTCTCCCTTCTGAAGAAAGTTAAACCTTTCCTCCAAAAAACCTACTATAGAACAGCAATCTAAGCCAGTGTGTGCATTCACATACGGGCAGATGCAACACCCAGTTATGATAGAACACATCCACACATATTATATCTCACGTAAATGATTCCATTCATATTTCAAGACCTCTGCCCTTGATCAGTGCTCTGATGCATTGTATCCGGTTTCGCACTATGCAAATACACAACATACTTGGACATTGACCTCTTGAGGAACCACATATTTCGAACCCTCAGATTTTGTTGCCATGCTGTTGTAACAGCTCTTGCGTCTATTTCGACACTATCACACAACCTCAAGATCTCAATGGACATGTCTCTTTAGGAAACTTGCGCTCCACATGACATACATATTTCACCTTGAATGCTGGACTACGTATTCCAAACATGCAGCAAATCACCAAAGGGGTTTGGAAACCTGTCACGCAACAAAATAACCTGGAACAGGATTGAAGGTTTAACCTTGATAAACAACCCATAGTGACATCACTGCCCTAGAAAGCATAAAGTAGATAAGGAGAGATCGAATAGTAGCATGTGGTGAAACTGATTGTGAATTCACCAGCTCAACTGTGTTTCTCTGACAGCATAAAACCACAAATTGCCTTAAAAGCCTTATACAGAAAGGGATGCATTGGCTCTCCGGACCAGCAACTCTACCTTTGGGAAGCCAGAACCACCCAGCCCGCTAGATAAAAGACCAAGGACTACAATCAACTGGACTCAATGGACTAAAACGAATTCCTTTTTAAATGCTTTACAACCAGGAAACTGATTAAACATTCATTTACATTGCTATCAGCTGAACCCATTCTGGCTCACTCATTGGCTTCTAAATAAAGAATAATGTTTGGCGTGACTGATGTAACAACAGGCTACGCCTGGAACCTGCCTTCATACCCAGGGATACGATCTGACTCTTAAATCTACCTTTGCAAATGGGGGAGAGGGCTAACGGGGTGCTGGTCGGGTGAGGCATGGGAAATGCTAGCCAATATATTAATGATCAGGCCTTTGTCTCACTAGAGGATCATAAAAGGCAAAGAGAATTCTAGTCGCCACGAAAAAATACTTCTGCATGTAAATCTATGACATCGCCTGGGGTAAAAAACGGCAGCACTCTTAGAAGATTAAAAAAAACATGTTATATAGATGCACTTGGAAATTTAGACTGATATAGCTGAGTATGTCAAAAGAATCTGCAGTGCTGCACCTTATGGATTACCGCCATAACAGAGTCACTGAAGAGAAGGTGGTCGACATATTGAAATTTCTTCTTCTTGAATTTAGGGATGTCTCGCAGAGCTGGCCCAGTGGCATTAGACACTAAATACAAGTTATCATTCTTCGGTTTCACTTATTGATTAAGGTTAGAGTATGTGGTTTTCAGATGAAACCAATTCCAACCAATAAAGCACCACAGAAGGGAATATTTGTTTTTAACTAGAAACTGGAAAACAATGGATTTTTGCTGCACTTTTCTGCTTTGGTGCCCAGGTAACAAAGAAGAAGAAATGCAGTCTGTACCTCCAAGCACTTTCATGTGTGGTGCCTAGGTAACAATGAAGAAGAATTGCAGTCTCTACCTCCAAGCACTATTCTGTGACGGATGCTCCTGTGAGGACCCTTTTGGGCAATGATATGCCAATCAACACGCCATTTTTGAATTCCACAAGGTCCCAGAACTCCTTTGGAATTACTGCCACTGCCTCTATCACAGCATGGCTCATATCATATGGATTAATCTCACTGTTCATTGCACACTGCTGTGTAGTGCCAAGCGGATTGACAGCTGACTCCAAGCAGGGCCAGGGTCCAGGTGAAGAGACGCCACCATGATGTGATACTACTTCACTAAGAGTGGAGCAGAGCTTTGCTTTCTTAAGGTTAGCTATCAAGATTGTGGCAATAAAGCTCACTGTTAATAGGATGCCTGTAGAATAAATGTCTTCAGCTAAGATGTTCTACCTAACACCGTTCACTGTTCTGAGATTAACATGGTAATGGCCTGAGAAATCTTCCTCTAGATTCTGCATCTCCTCACACAGAAGGGCAAGGACCATTTAATGAACATTTTCAACAACAAAGAACAAGCTCAGAAGAAGTCCATGTGCTAGTTTTGCTGAAACTGAGCTACCTACAGAACATACATTCAGAAAATCCACAAATACATACTTTCAGAAAATCTATGAGTTAGTGTATAAATTGCAGACAGTGCAGCTACGAAACATCAAGAGACTGCCACTGCCCTGCTGTCCCATTTATGTGAAGCAGACTGCACAATTTGAGTAAAAATAGGTGCATTGGCCCATTATGAGCCTTTGATCTGAATTGGAACCTGTCCGTGATACGTACCCAGGATCAGCAAGTTCAATTTTCATTACTGTTGCCACAATGTTAAAATGAATCTCTGAACCTATGGTGTTGAAAGAAAACCTAGCGCTTGATGAAATTACCAGTACTAATTAGAGTGATGTATTTTTGTTGCTTATTTTCTTTTACTCCTTACAGTCTACTAGCTCATTAAATAGTCCTCAAACAGGAGCTCTGCTAGTACATCATAAAAAGTTGCACTGAACTCCAGAGGGAGCCCATCAGGGCCTGGGGCTTTACACCTCAGTAGAGCCTTAATCACCTCCTGGATCTCATTTCTGGTCAGACCTTGGTCTAACAGTCCCCATTGTGCTGATTCTAATACATGCACTTCTAGCCCCCTAAGGAACTCCTGCACTGCAGATGTAGACCCATCCGGATCATCCCACTGTCCATACACTTGGCCGAGATATTGTTGTAGATACTGTTAATCACGGTTTGAGACATGGCAAGTCTGCCATACTCCAGCTACAGTGATAAAATCAGAGAGCTCGGTCTCTCCCTACAAAGTAACCAGGCCAGGAGGCGGCCAGGCCGGTCACCCTCCCTGTGCAACAACTGACGATATTCTCTCAACGTAATTCTAAATTTATCAAGTCTGTTTCAGGTTTCCCACCACCCGCTGGGCCTCAAACAATCTGCCCTGCGCCAACGGGTCCCCCTGATCACCACTCTGGGCACTGGGCAGTTCATCCTTATAGTGGATCCCATTAGTTTTTATTGGGAATCAGGAGTTCGCTTAGCCTTCTGGCTTGCAGACTGGGGCCCCCATCACCTAGTGACTTTTAACCTACTTAGCCTGCTCTGTTTAGCACATTTATTGAACTATTTCTTTCAAGATGGCTAGCTATGTTTAAAGTTAGGAAGATGTTTTGATTTCATGTTATCGGTGCCACTCTGTGAAAGCGTCACTATCAGAGTCAAAGACAAGTGATATACCTTTTCCCACCTACATGTGACAGGAACATGATGTATTTTTGGAGGGAATTGTTTACATAATTGCTGCCCCAAGCATGCCTTCTTATCTATTGTTTGGGAACGTACCTGCGTCAGGGGTCCTACAAGATCTGTATAAATACATCTCACACAGGCAAGGTTATTAGAGGAATTCCTACCAGATGCCATCAACGCTATCTATGATGTCACCTTGATACAGACCCAGCCTTCGTGTCCCCACGTAGTCTGATCTAGAGACCTCATTCCAAGGTAACAAGGGTTGGGGGGCATTTATTATGGACATGGTACTGGCAGATTAGGTTTATCACACCTAGTCCTATTTAGGTTTGAGATTAGGTTCTCCATGCTAGGGTATTAGGGCCTATTGTACATTTCATGTTATTGCAAGATGGTGGGGGTCTTTGTATTCACGACTCATTTGTACAATTCTGATTCTTGCATTGTTCAATATCCTAATCATTGCAGCTCATGCATTTTACAATAGATTGCAGTCTTGTTAATAAAACCTATTGAAAACTTTACTGCATCCCCTTCATTGCCTGTGTGTTGTTGCTCACGTGAGAAAAGGGTACTCTTCGTTTACCCAAGACTCCCCTGAGATGTTCAACTCTTGAGCCCATGAATAAAGGCTGCCAGAAATTACCTTTTACTGTTTGGGTTTTTGGTGAGGTACTGCTTGTGAGCCGTAAGTGTTGGGTTGACAGTGACCTAGTTGCCTACAAACAAGGGTGCTGTCATCCCTAAACCAGCAGTCTTGCCTAGAGCAAGAGTCCAACTACGACATCCTCCTAGTCCTTAAGCTCCATCTGTTGCTTTATGCCTTTCACTTGTGAAAGACATTCACCTCGCAATGCCATCTTAAGGGCATCCCACTCATTAGCCCTTGTTCCTGTGGCCCTCAGTCACCCGCTAGGTATCTCTCCAAGGCTTTATCTTGGATCTCCTCTCAAAATACATCATACGTCAGTGCCTCCAGATGCAACCTCCACATGGAGATAGGTGGGACCACCCTTTCCAATGAAAATGTCAAAAACAGAGGCACATTATCTGATAGGAATCATCCCAGGTGGTCAACCGCAGTCACCACATCAGCCTCTCCAAGCAATATAAGTACGCTGTCCAGTCTACAACTCATGTCATGCATTTCTACGCGGTAAGTATACTACCTACCTCTCTGGTGCATCTCTCTCCATTTATCCACACAATCCACCCTCCACATCGCCTCTCTCAGTGACTCTGCATTATTCGGTTTCGTGTTTCGTTTAGGGGGGAACCTTTCCAAATCCTTGTCTAAGATGGAATTTGTTGCACTCTATGATGGATACTCGTAGGTTATAAAAGAAGTAGGTTAATTAGCTTGGTTGTAGGTTACAGATAGAGCCCCACCAAGAGCAGCATCCTGCGGCTCAGTCCTTCTCACTCCAACTGTCCACTCTTCCAAGCACAAACACTGTCAACATTCCAACCATACAATGACCTCACTCACTGGCTGAGCAGCAGGGAACATTAAGGTAGTGGGGAGAATGCATAAGATAGCAAGAGGCCACAAGAAAATGAAAATAGCCACTCCAGAAGAGAGGTAAAACATAAACATAAAAAATGTAAACTTCACACTTGTATAGCGCACTACTCACCCGTTAGGGTCTCAACGCGCTGTACAACCCCTCCTGGCTTTTCCCTGTGAGGTGCCCACTCCTGGGCAACCCCAGGGTGAAGCCAGGCATCCAAGCGCTGTCAGGGCCGTTGTGGAGATTAAGCAAGCTATTGCCCAGAGTTACAGAGTGGGACCCATTAATTAGATTAGACACCGAGGTGAGAATTATCTGGTCCAAGGGAATTGAGCCCAAGACCCGCCGAGGCAGGTATTGAACCCTGGCCCCAAGCCAGATTTTTGCATCAAGGTCTGCCACTCTAACCATTGTACCACACTTCTCCACCAGAGGCGCATTAAGGCTCAGCAGGAGTACATTGAGCACCTTCCCAAAAAATCCTCAGTCATTGGAGTTCGGTGCGTACACATTGAGGAAACATATATCTCGTTCATTCAGCGTCCCTGAGAGGACCAAGTACATCCGCACACATCTCTTACATTCTGAAGTGCCCCCCTGGAGCTACCGATATGGCCACCACTATGAGTAAGATGATTAGCTTAAGGCATACAGTTGACCTCTCCATTTATTCCTCAACATAGCTGTTTCAGACTCCACTAGGTGGGCCTCCTGGAAGAGTGCAATACCTACATGAGGTCACTTAAGGTAAGTATGGACCCTATATTGCTTTGTGTAGTCTCTCAGGCCCCGAACACTACAAGCAAGAATATGTACTTCACCAGCCATAGGTGTTTGTGCCACCCCTTTTACCTGCTTCCGAGGGCTCCCACCACACCCTTCCGCAACCAGTGTCTGTGACTCGATCTTTCGCGCTCCATCTACATTCAAGGCCTCAGTGTGGGGGGGCGGGGTTGCGTCTATGAACTCACTATGTCCATAAATCAAAACTAACTAAATACAACCCCAAAACCAGTTCAATTGCCACCCTCTCCTGCTGGGTAAACATCAATATGTTCTCCCCAATGATGCTTCTTCATTCTAGAAGCAACTGAGTACTCCTCCCTTACTGTCGCAGTGTAGCATCTAGAGTACAGTGTCGATCAACACTTCAATAGTACTAAACAAAACAGAATAACACCAGAGACCCAATGGAGGGCACAGATCACCCACCAGCCTAGGCAGGCATCCACCTTTGGTCCTAGGTCCCCTGACAACCCTAAGCCAACACCAATAAAAGGTGGCTAACTGTGACCTGTAACAAAAGAAAGAAACAAGATAAACACAATGTTAGGAACAGAAACAGCTGGTGAGAAGACATGGCCCAGCAGAGTGTCCCATTGTGTCCATGTAAGTAAGCACAAATAAAAAGCTGGAGCCCTCTGCAGCAAACAGAAATCAGTTTGCAATCACCAGCTCAATACACCTGGGGAAGAAATCAGGGGCATAATTAATAAATCACAAGCATATTAACCAAATATGGCTCTGTGTACAAGGGTCCCCTCTCCATCCATTTTCCCCAGTCAATAGGGATCGGCCGTCTGTGACTGGGCATCCTCTTCGACTCTCCAGTCTAAAACGAAACATCTGTATGAGAGTGTCCCTCTGCTACAGCCAAAGGTTCATCCCTCTGCTTTTCCACTTGTAGGGGATCTGCGGCAGCTTTCAGGCCTGGACAACTCAGTTTGGCTGATCTCCTAGGCTTGCCACTCCTGTCCCTTCATGGGCCAGCAAGTCACTCAGGTGTCCCGACCCAGTCTTATGGGCCCGCCGACTCAGGCCAAGCCCACACATCCTCCAGGCTAGCAAAAAATAAGGACTGACCTTCCTGCACCACTCGGAGCCTAGCAGGGAAGAGTAGCATATACTTGACACTCAGGTAGGGTAATTGCTGCTTGACGGCCAGGAACGAGCACTCCATGGCCTGCACTGTGCACGTATAGTCGGGGAAGATCCGGATCTGTGTATTCTCAAAGGCAGGGTCCCCATATGTCCGGGCCCATTGCAAGATGTTGTTTCAGTCCCTGTAATTGAGCACTTTTGCTATGATAGTCCTGGCGGAGCCCCCAGCAGGGGGCAGGTGCCGACATGCATGCACTCTCTCTTTTACAAAGAATAGACACAACTGGGATGGTTCAACCACCAATCTGATCCATTTCTCCAGAAATGTCTCCTGAGAGTTCTGTTCCCTTCCCTCCCCTCGAGGAAACCGATGAAAAGTAAACTGCAGCGCTGGGCCTACCCCTACATGTCCTCCAATGCATCATCGAGGAGCTTGGTCTTTTCAGTGAGCCCCCGTACCACAGCCCTAATATAGTGATGTTCTTAATAGAATCTTATAGAGCTCCACTTGTTCTTTTCATGAGACAGAAAGTGCCCTAGAACAGTGTTTGCTGCATAGACCATAAGGCCTTACCTCCGGCAACTCTTGCAATGCCCTGGAAGAAGCACAGTTCACATACAGCTTTCAAATAAACAAAGGTCACATGCTTGTGCTGGCTTTCTGATATACACAAAATCCCACAGGGAGGTCCCGACAATGTAAAGTAAACGTCCTTCTTCTGAGTACCAAACTACATCAGAACCCGGACCTGTGGTAGGTTGTGCATTAAGCGGAGGATCGTGCTCCGACCAAACCAATGTAATAACTGTCAAGAAATAATGATTTCTGAAGAGAAAAGAATAGAAGACTTTTGTAACTTGTGTAAGTAGAAACGTATGCATGCATATATGACCCACGTCTTTTAAATAGCATAGCATCGACAAAGTTTGCTATCTTACTGAAGAGCTATATTACTCACAATTTGCAAGGAATTATATTTCAGTTTTCAAAATCTTACAATATACACACATGTATATGGGCACAATTAACCCTTTGAGTGTATTATTTATTTTTCTCTATCTTTTGCGAACGTCCTTACTTTTTTCCACCACCCCTTTATGCATCGGCAGCAATGTTCTAAGTAAATTCCCTCATGTGAATGAAGAGGCAATCCATTTGTACTCAAGAAAATAATAGTCTCATATATTTATTTGAGTGTAAATAATAATCCACATTATTGTACGTGGAATAGATTTTGTCTCAGAAAAATAATATGTTATCCACTCAGTAGATGCGAAATAATAGCTGCAATCCATTGTTATGTTGATCTTTACAGCGCGTTGACTGAAAGTAAATTTACCCTTTCAGTGCCACAATGTGCTCCGAAGTGGGTAGAAGTCTGGCAGTGATTACACAAACCGCTTGACTCCGATGCAGCCTAATATACACTTCTTGTTCGCACTGTCAAAACATTTGGGGAAGGATGAGTGCGCTTTATTTGTGGTATGCTATAATGAGTTCCAAATGGTGGCCTTTGCAAGAACAATCTAAGTCACGCCGGCTGCTGCTGGCACGGCGGATTATGTGGAGAAGCCGCGTGCCTATTTTACAAAGTGCTATTTGACTGAAGAGTAAACATTACTAAAGATGGAAGATGCACAGCGCGGGGGATTCCGGGGCAGACATGTTGTTTCCTGGTGTTGCATAAACTGACTTTGATGGAGCTCAACCTTTACGGTATTGCTACAGAGCGCATGTGAAATAGCGCCCAGAAGAGTTCTCATCGTTCTTCACTTGTGAGGTCACAACAGGTCGCACTGAATTTAAAGATCTCGCACAATTTTTTCAGATATTCTCAGGAGGCGAATTACTACTTTAGGACGGGGTGACCTCACCGATTTAATAATACATTGTTCTGTAGGGCAGTATACAACTCTTAAAGAAAACTCCTATCAGCTATGGCATGAGCTGTAAGAATTTCCACAGGAAAATGAGTTAAAGGGTAAGGTAGTATTTAACAACATTAAAACAAGAAAATAGCAAATTAAAATGTCCAGACCAATTTAGAAAAGCAAAAAAAAATGTTACAAAAAAGGTTTTAATCAGATTAAGGGAACCACAGATATGCATTTTTAAATATTTAGGGTAAAAAGTGCCAGGAAAACACAAAGTGGTAATTGAAACCAAACATCGCAGGACCTATGAATGACTTCAGGCCAACCGTGATGTGGAGGCCTTCCAAAAGTTTTGTATTGCGTCTTAGGGTTTCATTTAGGGTTTTTCCGTCTACGGCACTGGTGTAAATTGATGGTGAACCTGCCCACCAAGCTCATGGGTCATGGATGTATTTAAAGTTGGAGGAAAGCTGTCCGGACTTCAACTGATCCTTTCACCGTATAAATGAATAAGCCACTTTCTCAACGCAACCAACCATTTAACCAGTCAATATTTATCAGCAGCTACCCTCCCTAGTTCATCACCTCTGTTGAAGTATTTCTACTTCCGAGGGCCTCCACTGAACTCTGTACTCTTGAAACTACCTCACAATCTCACTTCCCACCTGCACAAAATGCTCAACAGGCATGCCTTTAGCAAGCATAACCAGTAAAAGACATTTGCACGCCTTGAACTGAATGTGTGATGGTTACTGTGGAGTTAAAAAAATATATATATATTTTTATAAGATTTTGTAATAAATAGTAGTTACAGCACTACAGTAAAATGCATACATTTTAACCACACAGTAGCGCGTAAGTAAGAGCATTCAAAAAAGTGGTGCTACACAATGAAGAAATTCCACTGGAGGGTCAGAACAGATCTTGCCAAGGCGTTGTATGTCTTGGCTATCTGCAACTACTGAAAAGATCAACAAAGTCCGGTCTGTGTCTAACAAACGGAAAACAGCTGGATCCAAGCAATTGGATGACACATGGATAGTCATGAGGAGAAGAGAACCCAAGCATCAAAACTCCCCACACTGGGCGTGGTAAGCGGTGGCATCCGGGGTTTAGACTAGATACTCAAATTGTGATACAGAGCCTGCACGGGCAGGGACCTGGTGAGAGGTTTATTAAATCCCATAGCTAGGAGGTGAAGTTAATCGAAAAAGTAAGGTCAGAAAGATGCCCCAAATGTCATCAAAAACTTCCATCTGATTGTTAATTTTATATATCACTCTCTCATAGGACGCCGTGTCCATCATGGCCGATTGTGGAGTTTTAACATTAATATTTCATCAAGCGCCATCAGTGTGATCTATTAAGCATGTATTTTACATAAAGAGTGAACAAATTATCTTTCTTTCATCAAGTCACAGGCTGCCCTGATAAGTATTGGCAGTTTCCCAGGAGGTGAGGCCTAGTGGTCTGAGCTGTTGACTTTATAACACGGGGACTCAACATCATGTGATTCTGGACAAACCACTTATTCTCCCTTGGCCAAAAAACGCTAAATGTAATGCGTGAAATATACTTGTATAATCTCCACTTGATAGCACTTAGCTCAACATCATGTGATTTTGGGCAAACCTTTGCCTAAAAACACTGCAGCCCATATTTATACTTCAGTTGCACTGAATTTGCACCTTTTTTTTAAAGCAAATTCGGTGCAAACCTAACTCCATATTTATATTTTGACGTTAGACACGTCTAACATCAAAATATAGCAGTTTGCACCATTTTTGGATGCGTGCACCTACCTTGCGTCAATGATATGCAAGGTAGGCGTTCCCATCTAAAAAATGGTGGTATCCCCGTAGCCCCATATTTATCCCCCGTGCTAAAATTACACACGGGTGGGAGGAGGGTCTAAATAATGGTGCAAAGCTTGCTTTGCGCCATTGTTTAACACCTGGGCCAGACCAGGCATTAGGGGACCCGTGGACCCATTTCCTTGGTTAAACACCATGGAAATGTGTCCACAGGCGCCCTCCCCAAGACCCAGGAACACCACCACCAGAGGGACACTGGAGGATGGGGGACCCCATCCCAGGTAAGTATTTTTTTTTTTTTGCTTTTCAGGGGCCCTAACTTGGGCCCCCCCTGCAAGGCACACAGTGCAATGGCTATGCCCAGGGGACACGTGTCCCTTATGCTGGACATTGGGGTGGTGGGCATGACTCCTGTCTTTCTTAAGACAGGAATCATGTTTTTGGTGGTTGTGCGCCAGGAAATGGCACTAGTCTGGTTAGAGGCATTTTTTTCCCTCTAACCAAGCTATCGTCATTTTCTGATGCACAACCCCCTACTTTCCTACCACCACCCCCACCCAGCTAACGTCTTCTTCTAAGACGCTAGCACAAGTTTAGCGCGGGATTGCGCCGTTCAATAAATATGGTGCCTGGCTGGCATTGTTAAGTTCCACAAGCCGGCGCTAAACATTTTGCCTCAAAACTGTACTAGCTCAGTTTTGTGGCCAAAAGCATAAATATGGCCCTAACTGTATTGTATGACACATTGTTGTCAACAGCACTTCATTACTTCCAAGTAGGACTGTGAGATATATATATATATATATAAATATATATATATATATATATATATATGTAATCTACTCACACAAATAAATACTGTTGGACTTCTATCCTTATGCAGGGTCATCCCCAATCTTTTTGCCTCCTGCCTCCTATTTTTTCTGACCTGTTGCTGTTGGCTTTTGAACTCTGGGCACTTTACCACTGCTAACCAGTGCTAAAGTGCATATGCTCTCTGTATAAATTATATGGTTGATTGATTTATCCATGATTGGCATATTTGATTTACTAGTAAATCCCTAGAAAAATGCACTAGAGGTGCCCAGTGCCTGTAAATCAAATGCTACTAGTGGGCCTGCAGCACTGGTTGTGCCACCCACACAAGTAGCTCTGTAATCAAGTCTCAGACAGTTTTAAACTGTAAATTCGACTTGGCAAGTGTACCCACTTGCCAGGCCTAAACCTCCCCTTTTCTTACATGTAAGGCACCCCAAAGGTAGGCCCTAGGTAGCCCCAAGGGCAGGGTGCAGTGTATGGTTAAGGTAGGACATATAGTATTGTGTTTTATATGTCCTGACACTGAAATACTGCTAAATTCGTTTTTCACTGTTTGCAAGGCCTGTCCCCCTCATAGGTTAACATGGGAGCTACCTTCAAATATGATTAAAGTGTAGATTCCCTTTGAGAGCGGATAGACATGTGGAGTTTGGGGTCTCTGAGCTCACGATTTGAAAATACATCTTTCAGTAAAGTTGATTTCAAGAAAGTGTGTTTGCAAATGCCACTTTTAGAAAGTGGGCATTTTCTTGCTTAAACCATTTCTGTGACTCTGCTTGTTTGTGGATTCCCTGTCTGGGTCAGTTTAACAGTTGGGCTGGTTGCACCTCTCACTAGACAGTGACACAAAGGGAGCTGGGGTGTAGTCTGCATTTCCTGATGAGCCATCTGTGCTAAGAGGGAGGGGAGAAGTGGTCACTCACACCTGAAAGGGCTGTGCCTGCCCTCACACAATGCAGTCTCTAACCCCCTGGTGAGTGTCTGGGGCCTGGCCTGGGCAAGGCAGGATTTCACAATCAAAAGAGACTTTGCTTTGAAGTAGGCCTACTTCAAAGGAGAAAATGGGTATAAGAAGGGCACCTAAAACCACAGACATTGGAACACTTCTGGGAACCAAGAGGAACCTCTGCCTGGAGAAGAGCTGAAGAGCTGACGAAGAAGAGCTGCCCTGCCTGTGATTGTGCTTTGTGGAGCTATCCTGCAGTCGCTGCTTCTGCCAGAGAAAGAGGGCAAAGACTGGACTTTGTGTGCCTTCCATCTTGTGAAGATCTCCAACGGCTTGATTTAGAGCTTGCCTCCTGTTGTTTGAAGTCTCAGGGACAGCAAAGACTTCTCTCTGCCAGCACCTGGAGTCTCTAGAGAGACTCCTACTCTGCCAAGTGGTGCCCATCCAGTTCCTGGAACCCTGAAAGGAGAAGCTGGCAGCCCAAGAGTGAGAAATCCATGCACAGAACGCTGTGTGGGGAAAAGATCGACGCAACTCTGATCTGCGGCTGAAAAAATTATGTGCCGCCGGCTTCACGGCTGAAATTCGACGCTCGCCTGCAACGCGACCCGAAGATCGACACCTGGGGCTGGAGAAACGACGCACAGCATCGCTGATGGGAGGCTGGTGGGATCGCAACCCGCGCTGCATGGTTTTCGGATCATCGTGCAGCTGGATTTCCGAGGCAAACACCGCTGGGTGTGTAAAAACAACGCAAGGCCTGCCCGGACCCGAGAGTACTGACTGGATCGGCGCATCACTCTCCTGCAGAGAGAAGGAACGACGCACGCCGACCCAATGAAATGAAACAATGCAAGGTCTCGCTCGTGAGTGATATCGACGCATTGCCAGCCCTTTTTGACGCATACTCGCCCGTGCGGGGTTATTTTTGATGCACCCAAGGTACATTTTCATGCTATCAGTGTTAGTGTGTGTTTAAAATTACATGAAGACTCTTTTTGCATTTTAAGTGATAACTTGACTTGTGTATTGTGGATTTTTGTCATTTTGGTCTTGTTTTGTTTTGATAAATATTTTCTATTTTTCTAAAACTGTGTTGTGTCATTTTGTAGTGTTTTCATTAAGTTACTGTGTTTGTTGGTACAAATACTTTACACCTAGCACTCTGAAGTTAAGCCTACTGCTCGTCCCAAGCTACCAAGGGGGTAAGCAGGGGTTAGCCGAGGGTGATTCTCTTTTACCCTGACTAGAGTGAGGGTCCTTGCTTGGACAGGGGGTAACCTGACTGCCAACCAAAGACCCCATTTCTAACAAAAAAGTACAAAAGTTCACAGTGACGAAGCCCCAGCTGACTCTACTTGCACAAAACCCTTAACCTTGCAGCCCATGGCAGGGTGACCATCACTCATTTTCCCTACCTGAGACGGCAGTTAAAGGCATGGCGGTCGTGGGTAGTGAAGACACAAAATGGAGCAAGGCTCAGAAAAAAAATCCAAGAGCTTCAAGGCCATTGTTTCTAATTCCTGAAAACAGGAGTTTACTTTCAATAAAAACAAACATTCTCCTAAGCAGGAGCACTGAAACATGGCACCCGATTGCCAAAGGATCATTCCCTTGAATGGAACCGTTGCAGCAGTGGTTCAACTGAAAAAAAAAATCCAGCTTGCTTGGTGGCACTATTAAATACTGCAGGATAGTTGAGGCCTTAATCTCCATTCCCTAGTGGGCTGCTCACCATTCTTATTGAGCTTCTTGCTTCTCTAGCAGTGGAACACATGATGCTGCACCCCTTAACCCATTCGCAGCCAAGGGAGTAATGGTTACATCCTTGGCAGCGGCCGTCCTGGGACCGGCTCATGGAGGGAGAGCTAGCGCTCCCCCCATGAGCCTCGCCTCGGTGCCCCCACTGCAGGGATGGAAAGGGCATCGCTTCCCCTTCCACCCCCGCCCCCTCTGGCCACCCCGTGATCGCACGCTGACCTCATCAGAGGCCTGCCCCTCCTTGATGGAAGCTCAGCTTCCAGCGCAGATCGGAGATCACGTGGAGGGGTCGAGAAAGGCATCAAAGGAAAGGCCTTTCCTTTGATGTCTTTCTCAGCATTTATGCTGCCCGACCGCGATGAGATGGGGCAGCAGAAATTGCCACTAGACACCAGGGAGTTTTTTTTTGTATTATTGACATGAGGGGAGCGGCACCTTGGGCAAGGGCTGCAAATTATTTTTAGGCCATTTCTGCCCCCCCCCCCGGGGTCAGTTCGGCCTAATATAATTAGACCAATTTGCCACCGGGGGCAGAAACCTCCTAGACACCAGGGATAATTTTTTTTTGTTTTTTTTAAATTTTTATATGTCGGGAGCGACCCCTTTCTGCTCCCTTTGGCCCTTGGGCCCATTGGCCTATTTTTATTAGGCCAATGTGCCCCCAAGGGGGGCAGAAACCACTACACACCAGGGATTTAAAAAAAAAATATTATTGAATGAATGAAGGGGGCAAAATATTTTTAGGCCTTTTCTGCCCCTGGGGTCAGATCCGCCTATTATAATTAGGCCGATATGCCCCCGGGGGGCACATCGGGGGGGGGGGCAGAAACTCCTAGACACCAGGGATATATATATATTTTTGTTTACCTTATTTTTTTTTTTTATATGGGGAGCGACCCCTTAGGCAAGGGTCGCTCCCCTGAGAGGCAAATTGTATTTAGGCCATTTCTGCCCCCCTTAGGGGCAGATCAACCTATTTTCATTAGGCCAATCTGCCCCCAAGGGGGGCAGAAACCACTAGACACCAGGGATTTTAATATTTTTTGTGTCAATTTCACACAAGGGGAGCAGCCCCTTAGGCAAGGGTCGTTCCCCTGGGGGCAAATTTATTTTAGGTCTTTTTTGCCCCACTTGGGGGCAGATCGGCCTATTTTTATTAGGCCGATCTGTCCCAAGGGGGGCAGAAACCATTAGGCACCAGGGATTTTGTTTTGCGCCAATTTCACGCAAGGGGAGCGACCCCTTAGGCAAGGGGCGCTCCCCTGGGGGGGGGGGATTTATTTTAGGCCATTTCTGCTCCCCCTTGGGGGCAGATCGGCCTATTTCTATTAGGCCGATCTGCCCCCAGGGGGCAAGGAAACCACTTAGACACCAGGGATTGGTGTGTGTATGTGGGTGTTTTGTTTGGGGGGGGCCCTTGGGCAAGGGTCGCTCCCCATGGGAGCACATTACTGTTGGCCATATCTGCCCCCTTTGGGGGCAGATCAGCCTATTTTTGGAAGGCCCATCTGTCCCCAAGAAAGGCAGACTTCCCACCAGAGACCAGGGAAGAATTTTTTTCTCTAAAATAATAGAATGGGGGTATGGCCATACCCCCACCCCAAATAAATGGGGCCAAAGTTGTTCTGCCCACAAGTGGGCAGATAGGGCAATTATCCCCGATCCACACCCAGGGAGGGGGGGGGCTGAAAGTCTATTACATGCCAGGGAATTAAAAGAAATATAGTGGGGTGGTTGCTACTAACCAGTATGGGCCTGGTTATGCCCCCATCCCAAGTGAAGGGGGTAACAGTCTTTCAGCTATATCCCCACACACTAACACATCTTATCCCACAACAAGCAAGAGGACATTTGATTATTTTGGGTTTTGGTTTTACATCTGTGCCATGAGAGCTTAGCTAACTCTCAAAATCGTCCCACTTGGAACGGTGAGGGCTGCACTTTTGGAATTTGGGACACTGCCATGTAGAAAACTCCACAAGACCTAGACACATCTGAAAACTAAACATCTGGGTGAGTCGCTTCACATGCCCCCGCACCATTTCTTACCCCCAATGCCCTGCAAACCTCCAACTTTGCTGGAAATCACACATGTTTCCCCCTTTTTGCTATGGAACCTTCGGTAATCTGCAGGAATCCACAAAATTTCTACCACCCAGCATTGTCTCATCTATACTGATAAAAATTCTGCCCCACTAAAAATTTTTTTTTTCCAACTGCCCTTTTGGACCCGCTTTTGTTCCCCCTCAGTTTCGACATGTTTTTGACCCTTCCCTGTCACAGGCACTTGGCCCACCTACACAAGTGAGGTATCATTTTTACCGGGAGACTGAGGGGAACATTGGGTGGTAGGAAATCGGTTCTGGTGCAGTTATCCCACACAGAAATGTGGGAAAATGTGATTTTTTTAAGCTAAATTTGAGCTTTGCTAAGGATTCTGGGTAAGAAAACACGGGGGGATCCACGTAAGTCACACCTCCATGGACTCACTCGGGTGTCTAGTTTTCAGAAATGTCTGGGTTTGGTAGGTTTCCCTGTATGGCTGATGAGCACAGGACCAAAAATGCAGGTGCCACCCCCGCAAAAACAGGTAGTTTTGTATTTGATAATTTTGGCATTTTGCAAAAAAACAGCTCTGTTTTCTTTGGGAAAATGTGATGTGTCACGTTGTGTTTTGGGGTATTTCCTGTTGCGGGCGCTAGGCCTACCCACACAAGTGAAGTACCATTTTTATTGGGAGACTTGGGGGAACGCTGGGTGGAAGGAAATTTGTGGCTCCTTTCAGATTCCAGAACTTTCTGTCCAAAATGTGAGGAAAAAGTGTTTTTTTGGCCAAATATTGAGGTTTGCGAAGGATTCTGGGTAACAGAACCTGGTGGGAGCCCCACAAGTCACCCCATCCTGGATTCCCCTAGGTGTCTAGTTTTCAAAAATGTATAGGTTTGGTAGGTTTCTTTAGGTGCTGGCGAGTTAGAGGCCAAAATCCACTGCTTGGCACTTTGCAAAAAACAGCTCTGTTTTCTTTGCGAAAATGTGATGTGTCCACGTTGTGTTTTGGGGCATTTCTCGTCGCGGGTGATAGGCCAACTCACACAATTGAGGTTCCATTTTTATCGGGAGATTTGGGGAAACGCTTGGTGGAAGGAAATTTGTGGCTCCTCTCAGATTCCAGAACTTTCTGTCACCAAAATGTGAGGAAAAAGTTTTTTTTGGCCAAATATTGAGGTTTGCAAAGGATTCTGGGTAAGAGAACCTGGTGAGAGCCCCACAAGTCACCCTATCCTGGATTTCTCTATATGTCTAGTTTTCAAAAATGCACAGGTTTGGTAGGTTTCCAAGGTGCCAGCTGAGCTAGAGGTCAAAATCTACAGCTAGGGACTTTGCAAAAAACACGTTAGATTTCAATGTAAAAATGTGATGTGTCCATGTTGCTGCTCCTGTCGTGAGCATTAGGCCTACCCATGCAAGTGAGGTACCATTTGTATCGGGAGACTTGGGGGAATATAGAATAGCAAAACAAGTGTTATTGCCCCTTGTCTTTCTGCACATTTTTTCCTTCCAAATATAAGAGAGTATGTAAAAAAGACGTCTATTTGAGAAATGCCCTGTAATTCACATGCTAGTATGGGCACCCCGGAATTCAGAGATGTGCAAATAACTACTGCTTCTCAACACCTTATCTTGTGCCCATTTTGGAAATACAAAGGTTTTCTTGATACCTATTTTTCACTTTTTATATTTCAGCAAATGAATTACTGTACACCCGGTATAGAATGAAAACCCATTGCAAGGTGCACCTTATTTATTGGCTCTGGGTACCTAGGGTTCTTGATGAACCTACAAGCCCTATATATCCCCGCAACCAGAAGAGTCCTGCAGACGTAATGGTATATTGCTTTAAAGAATCTGACATTGCAGGAAAAAGTTACATAGTAAAACGTGGAGAAAAATGGCTGTTTTTTACACCTCAATTTCAATTTTATTTTTATTTCAGCTGTTATTTTCTGTAGGAAACCCTTGCTGAATTCAGAATTTTGTCTTCTTTTCAGAAATGTTTAGCTTTCTGGGATCCAGCACTGGTTTCACACCTATTTCTGTTTATAACTGGAAGGAGGCTGAAAGCACAAAAAATAGTACAAATTGGGTATGTCCCAGTAAAATGCTAAAATTGTGTTGAAAAATTGGGTTTTCTGATTCAAGTCTGCCTGTTCCAGGAAGCTGGGAAGATGGTGATTTTAGCACTGCAAACCCTTTGTTGATGCTATTTTCAGGGAAAAGAACCACAAGCTGCCTTCTGCAGCCCTTTTTCCCATGTGTTTACTGAAATGTTCGCTGTATTTTGGCTAATTTCTTGGGCTCCTTCGGGGGAACACACAAAGTCTGGGTACCTCTAGACTCCCTAGGATATTGTAAAAAAAGAACACAAATTTGGCAGCAGTAGCTTATGTGGACAAATAGTTATGAGGGCCCAAGCAGGAACTGCCCCAAACAGCCAAAAAAGGCTTGGCACCCAAGGGGGAAAAGGCCTGGCAGCAAAGGGGTTAAAGTTAAGGTCCGTATAAGTCAGACATAATGAGTCTAAGCCCCTGCTCAACTCTTCAGTTTTCGTTCCACAAGGTCTGAATGATACAAAGCAGAAATCAATAGCCAATGAGGTTGCTTCATTGCTGGTGTGTCTTTGCCATCGTGCTAATGGTCCCAAGTTCAACCATCAGCTATAGTTCGTTTTTTTGTTTGCATGCTCCTCCACTGGATCAGCACTGAATTTTGTTGCTTAATAATGCTTCATGAAGCCAGATTTCTTCACCACATGGTCCCATTGAAACCTTGTTTTTGCTGCAACAAGCTACATGCCAGACAAAGCTCTAAATCTTGCCGGTGAGGTCATGCCTTTCCTGAGGTAGCCTTGGCACTTTGTTCTGGTCCTTCAATGGTCAGAAAATTGCCAAAGTTCCACTTTTTTTTACATTGTTTGAAAAGTAGCTGATGGTCTTTCCTGTAGATCATAGGTTTTCTTGCAAGGCTTATTGGGGTCCAGGTCTCTGCAGTCATGGCTCCTAGAAGGTCCAGTGCATTTCTCTCCCAAATGAGCAGCTAGTACTCCCACACAGGATGGAGCTCTTCTCCCGCCTTATATGTGCCTGTGGGAGCCAGCCAACTGACTTTTGAAAATCACTTACTTCTCCAGTTTTGAAGTGGAGTATAGTTTTCATAGGATGTTCATGCAGGCTTCTTCCTTTTCCTAATGATTCTTCCAGGTCAAATAGTGACTTTCCTAGGTCCAGTATGTGCAGTTTTCACAAATCTAGCCAAGCCGGTTTTGCAGCACTTCCTGTCTCAATAGATGGCAAAGTTTCCAAGAAGCTTTTAAACAAGATTGAACAAGATTGCAAGATGCAGGTGTCCCATTGCAGCATTTCTAGTCCTCTCCCAGGTCCAGCCCTATGAAAAAGACATTCCCCCCTTCTTTCTGATTTTGGAACAGCTTTCTCCTGTATTGTAGCGGAGACGAATGTCTGATAAGGCTTCCCTGATGACAACCATCTTTCACAGTAGCCCCCCTTCAGGTATCATAATATCTAGCTCTTGTCACATGTGATACTATCTGTTATTTTACACTTCAAAATGGCAAATCCTAGATAAATGAACATCAATTGTCCCGTCCAATCTTCCTGCTATTAGAAGAAGGCCTATTATTTTATGGCAAAGCATGTTTTCAAGCTGCATCAGGGCACTATGTACTACCTCTAGAAGAATGGGGACTCCAACAGAACTTGTTTATTACTGCCAGGCCTTAAGGCAGCACAAAGTATGATTTCTAAAAGTTACTTTTCTAATGTAGTTATTAAAAACCTATCTTTACCACTGAACTAGATTTTGGATACTCATTGAAAAAGACGTTTAAATGATTTTTTTAGATGTGCCCTAACCGAAGTTTTAGAAATATACATAGGATCGTAAAGCAATTTCTTGATAGGGAAAGCTATGTTTACCTCTAGAGTAAAAACATTTTTCAGCTGGTCACTTTAGGGACATGTGTTTCCTAATTTCTAGCATGTCACACTTTTTTACAAAATGCAACCAATCCTGAGGGCGCAATTAAGGGTGACTATCTATAAAAGTAGTTTTTTTCTACTTGGCAGAGCATTTTTCTTTGACATCCAATACTGCAGTGGTTGAAGATGAAACCCAGCAGGCTACAAGGTGAACCTGCTGCTATACGTTTCCAATGTTACATGTAGGTGGTGGAACTGTACACTGCAGCCTGCGTGTGACATTTAACTTTCTCAACTGGTGCGTTCCCGGAGTCACCTTACTACGGGCCTACTGGAGAGTTAAAATATGTTTCAATCTGTGGTAGCCAATTTGACCTCATTTCATAGGGCAGAACATATGCACTGTAAGACTAAATGTAAGATCCACAGAATCCTAATGTCATCAAAATCAACCCATACAAAGGACAAACGTCTAAAGCAGGTGTCTCCAACCAGTAGATCGTGAGCTACCAGTAGCTCCAAGGCACCTTCAGTGTAGCTCACAGTCTTTAGGTCATTTATAAATTGGCACAGGGTCACATTTTTCCTTTTAAGGTTAAGCGAATATCTGTGTTTATGTTACATGATTATCGTCAGGCTGCAGGTATCAGCGCCTGATAATGAGCAGTGCTGGAGTCAGATTTATGATGCAGGTCCCAGAAGTGAGGACCTGAAGCAGGGAGGTATGTAACTCTTAAATAAAAGTCCCGGTCAACTGAATATTGGAGGTGAAAACAAAATTATGTTCCTCAATGCTTTTAAATCAGAGACCATTAAAATGGAAAGTTACCTTAATCATAAAGTTACATTTTCAAGTGGATCAAACTCTTTTTCAAAGTGTTGCATATACAAACATCAGGTCTCTTGCACTCACTGGTCAGTAGAATGCTGTGCCATATTTGTAACTGAAAAATACACCCCCTTTTTAAATAGGAAACATTTTAAATGTAGAAAAAGTTTCCATTTTAAATACATTTTGCACTTGAAATGTCTCATGCCTAAGAAAATGGTTGTATGTTTGTGTGATACATGTAATGGTCCACATGTGGTGAAAGGTATGTCCTGTACCACGAATACATACAACACAGGCTCTCAGTCACCCATACACATATATCGCATTCATATGGACACATATTCATTCATCCCCAAAGACCACACCCTCACTCACACACATGGTAGCCCTGTCAATGTGCCCCTACTCAAAGTATTTTGTTCAAACCATAGTATCTGACTCCTTGGACATTAGGCTTAAAGTCATTAAAGATGGGTACAGGGGTGCCCGGTAACAGTGCGCAAGGTGTTTAGACTTCAGTAACTCACGAGTATTTTCACTGATCAGAAGTAGCTCACACTACAGAAAAGGTTGTAGACCCTTGATCTAAAGGGACCATGAAAAATGATGAGATTGCTATGCTCTACAAAATGTACATCTGTGTAACACATCTGAGAATACATCTAAGTTGAAAAAAATAAAACAAACCACCTATATTGTCACCAATATCAACTCATTTAAATGCTCGGGCTCACAAATCGCTTCTCACACCTTTTGACCCCTGATGACATTATAGACTCCTTGTCTATCCCTGCCTCCTTTAGCCGCTCAACCTCAGCCCTATGACTTCTGGGAGCCAAGTGGGAGGGCAATGACTAGAAACTTTTGAGAGTGAACACGGCTCATAGAGCTCCATGTCTGCTACTGACCTTTGGGACCAAGGGTTGCAAGAGCACTGCCATTGGTATCTAATAACAAACTTGGAGCAGCAGTGGGTACCCCAGGCTACCAATAAATGATGGTCATGGATTTACAATTTAGAAAAGTTATGATAGTACTTAAGACGTAGTCATCTATTGCTGATGTGAGCCAAATATAACCTGCAAAATGTAACCTGAAAACATTTTAAGGGATCTTATGGATGGACACATGAAGCAATTTTAAGTTAGTTTTAAGTACGATTCTGTTAGTATAGCTGAGTGGATTTTTGAGGATACCACATGTCAATAATCCATTATAGAAATTCCAGCTGTAAATCAGGACTGTTTTAGTATGCTGTGTTATGCCATGCAATGTTCTGATTCTGTATTATGCTACTGGTGTTCATAAAGTGCACACTCTGCCACTGGCGAGTAGGCAAGGGTTGACTTTCCAAATGGGTCTGAGATTTGTATCACATACCCGATTCGGCTTGTGAAGTTGCTATATGAGAAATGTTAATTGGTATTTTCCTATTTTAGGGGAATGTGTTATCTTCAAAGAGCTGTGGGTGAATTTTCCTTGTATTTGAAGGGTGAAACTAGAAGGCTGTACTAAATTGCTTATGCATCGTAAAGGATGGTACACAAGCCCACTTCTCTGTAAAAGTACTTGTCTGTAAGACTATTGATCGTGTTGAGTACTGCTTGGTGATGGCATAGCCAAATCATCCCATATTTAGGCTATGACAATACGTATGTTGGGAATTTTGTATTAATGTGTTATTTTGCATGGTATGGTAGTGTTAGACATGGTTGTGTGCAGACTGTATATCTTTGCATGAATATATTGACCGACTTTTCCAACTGGGTTTCCAATCTTTTATTTGCCTCGTCATACACATCAGTTATTTCAGAATTCCCAGGATCTTTCACAACCCAAAAAATCACATTATTATTATCATTTTATAATTATTATCATTAATATTATTTGCATTTACAGAGCACACTTTGTTACTGTAAAAGGGGTCCTGGTGCTCGACAACCTGAATGAACCAGTATGGCCATCTAACAGTAACCAATAATTCTGTAGTCATGTCTCAAAAGGTGTAAAGCCAGGTTTTAAGTGCTTTCCCGAAAGTAAATTCTCGATGGAACTCAGCGTAAAAGGAAGAGAGTTCCACAACGGTGCTGCTTGAACTGAGGAGGTACTTCCGCCTACCTCTGCCTTCCTCAATGTAGGAACTGTAAGAATGTTAGCCTTGGTATATCATAGCAAACAATTAGGTGTACATCGAGAAAATCTTATCTGAAGGAAGCAAGGCCCTCCCTAGTGTACAGATTTGTGGACTATACAAAAGGACTTAAATGTAACTCTTTTTGGTACCAAAAGCCAATGCAGAGTGTCTTGGGTGTCGGGGGAGGGGTGTAGAGGGTGGGCAAAGCTAAATTGGCAGCAGCAGTTTGAATACCATATGGTTACTTTAACACAAACATCTCAAGATGGAGGTTTGGACTACCAGAAGGTTGAAATTCGCATGGAAGGAGTGGCACGATTTTGCAACAAAGTCACAATAAATCAAAACAGGAAGTAGACAGTTTTTTTTACATGAGTAGACAGTGAGAGAACTGCATCCGGATGTATACCAAGGTTCCAAACAGTGAAAGTAGCAACAGGAGTAGGACTACTGGATAATGGCCAGAAATCTGATGGTCATGGGGCTAGTGGACTGCCTATGGAGCAGGTGAGGATCTCAGTTTTCTCATTATTAAATTTTAGGGAGTTACAGTTCATCCACGTGGAGATATTGCACAGGCAGTTGTGGAAGACTTCAAGAGGCAGAGGTGTAGACCAACCAACTGATCAAATTATATGTTGACCTTCTTTTCCCAACATGTAAGCCAACAGAGCTCTCTTTCTTGATGATATAAAATCTTTAACGTCAAAAATTTTTTGCGGCATAATCAATTGCACTTCCATAATAATTGTATTCTAGTGTGCAGGTTCTCATAATTAGATGGGTGTTTGAGGGTTGCAGTGACTTGTAAACTTCTGAAGTTCAGTGCCACAGCAGTTTCTATAGTTTTCCTCGAAGCAGGCACTCATAGCCACTCAAAGCCAAATTAAAGTGACTGCTCTAGCAAATTGAGGTAAGAAACTCATCTTTAATCACAGGATGACCAACACACAACATGGATCTTTCCTAACTGCTTCAATCGCCCTTATCTAATAGTCATTAGAACACTGTGACCTCACACAGGCCCCAAGTAGCTCCAACAATAAAAATTTAACAGCTCCGCGATGGATGGTGATAAATACCTGATATTTCTTCATACCATCATAACAAAAGGCTATTTTTTGAAAGATCATAGCTTACTCCACCTCATTTTCCTGTGAAAAAGTAGGATGTCAGGTGTGAAACCATCATTTTGTTGATGTCCCTACTAGCTGATATATCAGTTTCAGTTGATATTGCTGACGCTGTCAGTGTTGCTCATTATACATGATTAGAGGTGTATTGTGTGAAGGAATTAATAATGCCATCAGTATGAAAGCGGTTGCTTGCTGTTGAAAAACTGGGGGGTCCTGGTTCTCCAATCAGGTGCAGGGTCCTTCCCCCTGTGATGACCACTTCCTGGGAAGTGTGGCAAAAATCAATCCCAGGGAGCAGCATTCCTCAAAAATCCATCATGGCTGAAAGTGATTTTTGGAGGATACATCTGGCTGAGCCCACCCACTGGTGTGGCTACAAATCCTAAACACACCCCTCTCATGCCCTCTCCTAATCTAATCAAGGGGGCACCTAATTGTCTGGGTTTGCAGGATGTGAGGGTGTTGCTGGGTTTCTCCAAATGTCCATCTCTGCCTTTGAAGACCAGTTTGGCAGACCTCCTCCTTCCTGCCTCACCATCTTCTGAGGGGAAATCTCCTCCCACAGGCACATCTCTTTGTGTGAAGCCAGGCCACTTCACAACTCATCAAGGCAGCCTGGCCAGGCTGCAGAGGCTGGCCAATCACAGCACAGCAGCAAAAACACTGCATGGCTGAAGTTGGCAACTTTTCAGGGAAAGTTTAAAACTCTTTACCTGAACAAGTTATATTAACTCCAACAACTGGAAGTTGTGGGATTTATTATAACAATTAATTTGATACCAAACTTCTGGTATCTGTTGCTTAAGGGGTCTTTTTCAATTAAAATAAAGTCTCCCCATACTAACCTATGGGGGCCATTCACTACGATGAGGGAAAAACGAATTTGGCTGTGTTTACCTCACCAGGGCTTATAAAACTATTTTTATAAGGCCCCTGTTTATAGTTACATGGCACCCAGCCCTAGGGGCACATAGGGTACACCTTAGGGGTGACTTATATGGAAAAATAAGGTAGTTTAAGACTTTGGAACTACTTTTAATTCTAAAGTCGAATTTGCATATAACTTTAATTTAAAAGCAGCCAGCAAGGCAGGCCTTCCTTTAAAATGACACTGGGCACCTCAGCAGTGCACCTATGGGTGCACTACCTGTGCTGGGGTCCCTAAACCTACACACCCTACCATATACTAGGGACTTATAGGTAGGTTGACTTAGCCAATTATAATTAGCCTAATTTGCATACTGGTTTTACACAGAGCACAGGCCCTGGGACTGGTTAGCAGTACCCAGGGCACCATCAGAGTCAGGAAAACACCAGCAAAAAGTGGAAAATGGGGGCAAAAAGTTAGGGGGCCTCTGCAATCAGCCCTGTTCTCCCAATATATATATATATATATATATATATATATATATATATATATATATATATATATGCATATATATATATATATATATATATATATATATATATATATATATATATATAGTGTGGTCTGTAATGTAATTAGCATAACTGAGGACTTATGAGCAGTCTAGAGGTTTTTACAAGCATTATGGCGTTGTCAGGGAATTCACCTCGGACTGAGATCTTCTGGTTCTCCAGTTACTGAACAAAAGTTGTGATTTGGAGCTAGGCACCTCCAACTGTAGATGCCATTTGGTTATAACATTAGACTACGTAAAAATTTGAATATGGACAGTGATAAGGAAGTAACGCCTAATTAACCAGTTTCCCGTTTCATTGGTTAGATTCTTTCTTGTTAATTCCAGTCCTAACTAACCTTTCTCTAAATATGTTCTAGAGTTGCAGACAACGGCTCTGGTATTCAACCCAGGAACTGTTATGGTAACAACATAATCGTATTGGGCTAACCCAGGGGTCTGTGGTGGTTCTTGTCCAGTCCTTGATTAAAATAAAGGACAAAGGCATAGAAGAGTCAGACAAAAGAGGTCACCAGTAAGTAATCAGTGCTTTATTTCACTACGCCTTACCACTGATCGGATTATGTCACTCATTCAAAACATCAATCACTGCTACAATAATCCCATTTCCTGCTGCAGCTTGGTTTTTAATATGCTTTATGGTCTGCATAACTCCTTAATATAGGATGCTTGGTAAATGAACAGTGTGATATCTCTCTTTCTTTCAGTTCCTGGCTATTTTTAAGTTTATGAATTTGGTGTGGGAAACCACATTCAAAGTTTGTACTGATCACAAAACAATGAAAGAAGTGCTCATTAGGAAGGCGTTAGACTATTTCTTCAAAAATAAGGAGGTGGGTAATTGATCTCCAAGAGTGCAATTTTTCATAGAACACATCCCGAGAGTAGAGACTTTTTTGTATATTTGATTGTCACGCCTAGTACCAAGTTCTAATAAAGATGATATACATGATAAATTTGTGGATTACGTTGTAAATGTGTGTTAGGTCACCAAGGGTGCTGTAATTAAGGCACATTGGATAGCAGAAATGGAAAAAGATGCAGTTTTGTCAAAGACAGTGGATGATGTTCAATATAACAAAGTTAATTTGTTAAACAAATATCTGTCCATAGTAAAAGTGAATTGTCAGTTGGCAAAGGCATGTTGTTAAGAGGTACGAAGTTAGTACCTCCTCTGGCCTAAGGAGTAAGCTAGTAGCTCAAGCTCAGGGAGGTCACATGGGCATAGTTAAGATCAAAAACGTTTGCAGATGAGTTTTTGGTGGCCTGGAGTCGATATGGAAGTTGACCAGACTGTCCTGGGATGTTTGGAATATATCAACTGTGCCAACATCTAGTTCACTAGTCACGTTCCCTTGGTATGCAGAAAACGAGGCAGCTATCATTGGGATGAAGTTGCTATTGATAAAGCTAGACCTTTGAAACACCTTATCTAATAGTTTTAGTTGATCCGTACTCCGGGTGAATAGAAGCATCTTGTCAGACAATGGACCACAATTTTGTTATGGTTTCTGGTGTGTTTGAAAAATATTTTAAACTCTGCAACATGCAACAGAGAAAGAGTTGCAAACATAATCTGCAAACCAATGGAGATGTGCAAAGATTGAATACAAGTTCGAAGGAGAGTATACGATTAGCTTGAGTTATTAAATTGACTTAGAGGAAGATTTTACAGCAAAGAATCACAGCATTTCTCATGACCACACATTCTTCCAAAGGGAAAACTCCTTTTGAGCTTTTCAAAGGAAGATCACCAGCTACCATCCAGTGTCCAGGGAATATATGTTTGGGAAAAGGTGTGAAATTCAATGGAGAGGGTGAATGGAGAAACAAAGAGTTGGAGTTGCAGCCTAAAAGATTTTGACAACAGGAAAAGTGTCAAAGGTAAATACCTCAAGGTAGGCGAGAGGGTCAAGAGTAGGGCACTAGTGGAATGTGTGCATTGGTTCAAATTAAAAAGGGTTCTGAAGGCAGTTGACAATTAAAAATGCAGTTAAAACTGATGATGATAGGATCTGGAACAAAAGCCGCATTGTGGTTCTTGATTTAAATACCTCTCGAATGCCAACAGCTGCAAACGAGGAAAGAGACAAGCATGTAAACAATGTTAGTCTAAGCTGTGATGCTAATAGCAATGCTGCAGACAGCAAACATTCCAGATGGTCAGGTTATCTCGATGATCATGTCAGTAAGCAACCTCAATATATGTAGGTGTAAATTCTTTACAGCTTTATTCTGTGTTCATTTGGTTAATTCCATAATTGTACGGTGTTATTTTCGTTGTATGTACTTGTTTCGTTTCAGTTTTGTACACAGTTAGTTATGTCCTAGGAATGTTGGAGTGTGACTGGGGTGCCAGTTACTGGTTGCTGCGGATCGCTAAGGTGTTCTTAATAAACAACTCCTAACATCTATACAAGATTTGCCTTTTACTGTTCGTATCACCTTATTACAAATAGCAAACTTATTTTTTCAAGATCTAGAACAATGTGTGGTGCTTTTTCACAGGCTCACTAGACAGCACAAATTCTGCGCTGTGGTGGGTTCATCACTCTAACCAGGAGAGGTGTCATCTAGGGGGGAGCCGCTTCAGTCTTAAATATATAACTCTCCAATCCATTGGCGTTTCATCATGGCAAAGAGACAATTAACACTAACATTTCAGAATGTTGATATCAGTGCAACAAGGACGAGAGAGCTGTGCTGGATGTTCGAGCTATTCTCTCGAACATTGCGTATTGGAAACAGAGGCACTACAGATTTCAGAGAACAACTCCACCCTGTTCAAGCCCCCTCAGTTATGCTGTTAAGTGCCTTTCTTCTGCTGCTTTTAATAGCTAGACATTGTGTATTCTGGCGTAGCACAGCTCCTTCACACATACAATGAACAAGAACCAATGGACTTGCTGCCAATTAAAAAAAAAAATCAGCCTTCTATTATAAATCAGTTTCAAATGTAACCTCAAGGGCCAAAAACATCCGAGTCTGTTTTTTTAGGTCTGGCTTGACAGTGCAGCTGTCTGCAATACCTGTTATTACTAATAAAAGTAGTGTGACCTTTATCTCAACCCAAGGGACTTACCTCACGCTACTGGATGTCTGGGGTGCCAATCGGCCTCCCATGGAGCACTTCATTTGGAATGTATATAGACTTATTTGATATATCTGAAATGTAAACTCAATCACCACACTGATTGTCACATTCAACTATTTATCTCTAATATGTATAATGTGATATTTATTCATATAGTGTTAACATAGCCAAAAGGCAGGGGGGCACTCTGTGTATGTTTTATGCAGCAATCCTTTTTTATTACTTTTTCCCCAAGCTTTGGCGAAGCCAAAAGGTCTTGCTTTAAAGTGCAGGCAAAGCCTGCATACAACATTTTAAAATGCATGTGTTTACATGCCTTAGTATCTAGCTCACATATAAGTAATGGGATAGCGAAATCTATCATTCTTCAGTCTGCCTGTCCAGGGTACATGCTACACGGATGTGAATGAAATGTAATTTGTTGGATGGTGTGACACGTAGATCAACTCATGATCTGATACTCTACCAGTGCATGCTTATGTACATTTTGCCTGTTTTACGAATATATTAGTACAATTGAAAAGATCACGAAATGAAATGTTTTTTTTTTTTTTTAAATGATGCAAAATGAATACACTCACTTCTTTGCAATATATTTACATAATATGTCCTGTTTGCAAAAACAGTTTATTCTATTCCTTATTATTAATGCAGCAAAAAGTGCAAATCAATTTGGTCATTTTTTATATTGCTATCAAATTCAATTCTTACAGCCACAGATGATAAGCTGTTATGTTCTGATATGTTCTTTTATTTTACCTTAGACTGTCCTGTGAAATACATGTTTATCGTCTTCTAGATGTGGCGTCAAGTAAGCCTGTGGGACTTAAACGTTATTCATTCTCTTGAGGTGAAGAAAGAACGAAGCAGATGTTCAGCACTTATGGGATAATGAGGATATTATTGGTAACATGATTGCCACTCAATGCTCAGTAGTCCCTGGTCCCTCTTGAGTCATGAAAAAACCCAGGAACAGTGTTGTCCCCATTGTTATGGAAACTATAAATTATTTTTATCAAGATGGGTCCAAGATGGCCGCATTCTCTGAGAGTTCTGGTGTGTGCCCCAGATCTGCGGATTCCCTGAATGCCGCGGTCTCAGGGGAACTGTCTGAGTGTCCGCTGGCCTTCCAGTGGTGATGTGCTGAAGTGGCAGTCTTCTGGGGCCTGTGGTGGTGATCCAGTGCCACTTGTTAGAGGTTGAAGGCAAGAGCATCCTCAGAAACCCTGAAAGCTGCAGTGCCCCAGCTATCTGTTGTCCTGCAGTGTAACCAGGAGCCTATAGAGAGGCTGGGAGTGATGGATCAAGTGAGGAGTTAAACTTCTCCATGTGGTGAGGGGGAGGCAATCTCTTTTGACATCGGGGAGTGGTCCTGTAAACATAATCTTTGCTAAGTGACTTACTCCACTTGCCTTGCAGCCCTGATAGAGAATATGGGAGTTAGTCTGTGGACACTGGCCACCACATGGCTGGAAAAGTGTCCCTGAAGATGTTTTTTCAAAGTATAGGCCTGTCTGATACCTGTGGTGGCTAAGATGGTGGGACGAAAAAGAGTGGATGATTTTTTGCCATGTGACATAAAAAAACAGAAATGCATTCTATGTCGGCGGTGGTGGAGATGTCACTGGCGAAAGTGCACTTCTGCAGTCAATGTGTGAACCGAGAATGGATCTACATGGTCCAACTGAAGCAACTGGGAAAACTGTTACTGGGATTGAGTGAGCAGAAGCTTGAGGGCTTAAGCAGTATAGTCCAGTGAGAGGAGGAAATACAGGAGGAGGAAGGGTCATCTACGCCAGGGGTTCCCAGCCTGGGGTCCGGGGACCACTGGGGGTCCGGAAAGCCTCCTCGGGGTGTCCGCGACTGCTTAGACAATTAAATAATATTAACAGATTAATAAAGTGTATATAAATAAAGTTGCTAAATGTACAGTTGAACATTTTAAAACATACTATACATGTCAAGGAATAGGAAATAAGGGGCTACAAATGTAAGTTGTATCGTCAGATTGATTCGTGGGAGCAGTGCAGGTGCATCAAACAGAATATAGTATCGACAATGTGTGGCTTTGACTACATTTAGAAAAGCTCCAACCTTTCATTAAAGTTTTTATTTTAATTTTTTTATTGACATTTGTTTCCACATTAAATAAAATGTGTTATCATTTGCGTATGTGTTTGATGAATAATTGCGTCTGTATTTTTTGTGTATTGTTTTGGGTTCAAATCATCGGCAGTGTTTAATCCAGGGACCTCGGCTTTCAGTAATGCCTCAGTGGGGGGTCCCTGGATTCCAATAATGATTCAGTGGGGGTCCCTGGGTTTCAGTAAGTCCACAGAAGTCAAAAGGTTGGGAACCACTGATCTATGTGCAAGGAAGGCTGCTTGGTTGAGGCTGTAGGTGAGGTGTAGAATCTGTACTCTTCTGGAAGACCAGAGTGGATGCTCTCGTAAAAACAGAAGAAAGGTATGAGATGCTGCATAATCTTAGGAGTAATATATATATATATATATATATATATATATTGAAGAGCAAAGCGGTTCTGAATGGCGCTGCGCTCAAAAGTACCGGTGCAACCGCTCTGGGTGAACCGAACCCATAAACAACTATTACATCCAAAAATTTGCAGTGCACTCCATCAAGGTACGAGTAATTCTTAATTTAATTTGAAACAAAAAACAGAACAACTGGTTGCGACCGAAAGGTCTTGCTCTAGTTCTAACAGAATGACACATTTGGCCAAAGATGGGTGTACAAAAACTTGTTAATTTGTAGTGTGGCACATGATCCTCCAATGTGTTTTATAATCTATATGAAGCCATCTCATGTCCTGCTGAAAGCGTGTGGTAACTTTCCATAAGTATATTGATAGCATTCATGTGATTTTCCCTCAGAATGGTGATCACTGCATTGATGCTAAAGTTCTGTCAGAGTGGAGTAGATTAGTGAGTGAATGCATGAAAGCTGGGTAAACACCAGTGACATCGAACCAGGGATGGGCTCCAAAGCAATCGTAATATAGCAGAATGAAGTACATAATCATTGGACCTTGGGTGACCACGATACCTGTATCTTTCACAAACTTTGACCTGTAGTGGTTGTATTATTGACAGATTGCTCGCAGTGAAGGGACAGGTCAATCAATTGACTAAATCCTTTTGCTATTATTTCCGCCTTTCTGGAAAATTAAAGCCATTTCTAACGGAAGAAAATAGAGCTCAACTAGCCAGGGGTATAAAAGGTTCTAGGCTAGATCACTGTAGGACTAACATTGAAGTTGTGCTTAATAACATATAGGATTGCTTGCAAAAGATTTAGAATTATTCAGCTCAAATGGTGTCTGGGCTCAATTGTTATAACCCAAACATTCTGGAGACTCCACTGGCTCTTACCTCCACTTAGGGTCAGAGTTTGTGCCCTTATTATGACCTTCAGGATGATTCCCCTGGATGATTTGGCAAACGGAAAACCAGATTGTAATCCTATATTTGAATCACATTACTACTATCTTAGGCAATGGAATGGCTAGTGGTCTAAAAAATAACCCCTAAAAACATGGTTTTAGAGCCTTGTAAATGCTTTTTGACTTGACTTGACCCATCAAGCCACCCTTCTTCTGCAAGTAGAACAATAAGCCCTGTGTGCTTCACGTCCCTGCTTCAGACTTTTGCAGAACTTAGAATGCAGGAAAACAGTATGCAATGTCTAAACTCTGAAATTCTGATTGCTGAACTCAAGTCAGCAATCCAAAGAAAGTATAATACTCCTAGTACTTCTATTAATAATAATAATAATAATAATAATAATAATCATCATCATCATCATCATTAGGAGACAGCAAGTGGAGTAGAAACTGCTGAAAGAGAAAGAACGTTTAGAGAGATTCACACATATTGTACTACTCGTGCTAGGGCACATGCAGAATAAGGAGCATTTTGAATATGAGTTTTTGTGTTCGGGCCGGGTGTAGGGTAGGTGCAGATCTCCTAACATTCTGGATTCACATAGAAATATGGTTTGATCTGAGACTGGTGTAAGGACAGGTACAGGCTTTAAAGGTGACATCAGTCTGTTAATACATCCCCATCCCTCCACTCACAACGCTCATTGGAGCCTACTTACACTAAAGTGTTGGGAGCTCACCCACTGATGTAATGATCATGGACCGGTTGCTGAGACATCTGACTCATTGGGGGAGCAGCCACTAGTCTCCTGAAAATCACCTAAAAGGGTCGCCCTTTTGAATCATTTAGCACCTCCTTTTTTAAACGTCGGGAACGTCTGAGTGGTTTGCAACTGCAGTTGCTGTCACAAAATGTTAATACAGCTCACTGCTAACTGCAAATAGGAGGGCATGCCTCTTTCGTGCCCCCTCCTAATTTGGGGTTGGGATGAGACACAAAATCCCTTTTGCAATTCGAAGAGGCTTCTTCTAATCACGAGAGGTGTGTGGTACAGTAAGAAATATCTTTTTGTGGTCAAGAACCCTGTGATTTTTTGCAAATCACAGGGTTTGTGACCGCAGAATGCTTTCATAACTCTAGCCCATATTTTTGTAAATTATGCCTGAAGTGAACAAGAGAGACAAAACATACACCCTCTTGGATCTCATCCAGTGCTTTTTAGGAAAGACGAGAAAGTTTCTTAAATTGACGGAACTATGAGACTTTAAGAGAACAAGAGGACTGTGTGTTACTGCTTCTTAGTCCTACTGTTTCTATAGCACTGGACATTCTTCTCTCACAATAAACCCACTCTAAACGTAATATCCGCTGACCATCCCCGAAGGCTTTTGTTTTTGGAATGTTCATTTCACATCTGATTCGATGAAGGTTGTCAGGGGTGTGAATTTAATCTTTACACAATGCCATGTGCGGTAGTCATAATCAACCACAAACTCTGAAATGTCATGACACCAGTGCTTAATTTGTGCTAGTTGTTTCTGGTGCTGAGTAAGAGGACTTATTTTTTAGGGCCGGTGCTTATTCTTCTGCTTCAAGCATTTGCAGCGAGCAAAAGACACATATGGGAAAGACGGATGAAGAGAAAAACGTAAAAGTGTCACAAAGGGAGAAAGTAGAAAGCTGCAAGAGTGAGCTGAAGGGGCAGGGAGTGGCTTTTTATGGATTGCAGAGGCCCGAGATGGCTTCGGGAGTACGTTTCCTGAGTATTCTGTGTTCACACATTTAATTGCAGCAACTGCGTGTTTGAGAATGCTTTGAGCACCGCCACCATTTTATTTACAAATTAAGCACTGCATGACACCATTCCATGTTTAAGGCTGGACGAGTGCCACAGCATTGGTAGCTAAGTACTGCACCACCAACAAGTCATGATTCTCCTGAATTGTAATCTTTGTTGACCTGTCTCACATTTCATACCTATTACTCCTGGTAATCTTCAGTACCCGCCATTGTACTTGACTTTGAGCTTTACTAACTTAAACATTTATGAATTTCACCTGAGCACTCAACCCAGATCTGCTTTCCTCAACAATATATTTTTAGGGAAGTACTTATCCAAAGACCAGGATTCAGGTTGAAACTCGTTAATTAGACCATGTGGAGATCTGCACTAATGCTCCAGATGATGGTAAGTACATCGGAGATACTCTGACACTCATTGGACCGTACGTATAGCTAACTGCCCAAGGTGCATGAATATGAGCCCAACTTAGAATTTAGGGTATGTTAGGCTGAACTGCACCCACAAGCATACATGCATGTGCGCACATCCTATTGCAACAATGCATCCATGCAAAAGCCTGCAACAAAGGCAGAAAAAGGTAGAGTGCTACAAGGCTACACAACTACAGCATTGCAGTCTACAAAAGTTAGGTGACACTAATAATAATCCACGTCAGAACAAACGTTAAAATAACAACCAAATCTCTGAATTACAGATTTGCTCAAGAGATGATGGACTTGGAGACTTGATCCAAAAGTCTTTGGAAATAGCATCCCTTGAACTCTGTAAAGATTGCATAACACATACTTGAGAAACAAAGCTAGATATTGAAGATGCAAAGCTCAGTGCACGATTATGGAAAGGGTTCATGTGTTTTGGTTCTGCCAATATATAACAGGCAGCTGAAAAAGAATATGGTGAGCACATCTGAGAGCAAACCTATGTAATCTAGAGGTCCAAAAATCAAATTAACTGCACTACAAGATGGTACTGTTGAGCCTGGTTCCTAACACATTTATGACAGTTTTTGCAAACCTGTTGTAATGAGGCGGATCAGATATCCCTTCACTATATAAATAAGTTCTAAAAATGGAAGATGTAAACAATGTGCTGTGTGCACAAATTAGCCACAAGAAAAAAACACTTTGTATATAAACACATCATTGTGCTAAAAGTAAATGTATGATTCGTTTTATGTTTTACATTCTTAGGAGCTTTAAAATATTTGAGAACTCAAGTGCTCACAGGAGTATTAAATTATACACAGTTTATAATTTCCTTAGCACCAGCATGGCTGTATCTCAAACCACTCATTCTTCCATTAATAGTTCAACTAAATAGTAAATGCAAGTCCAAATTTTGATGTTTAAATACTGGTATTTATGGTTATATGTACTTATACAGCTGCCATAAACTGAATTCTGACAAGACTGACGTCCTCATCTTCGGCTCCACCCCCTCCGCATGGGACAACTCCTGGTGGCCTTCCACAATGGGAACCTCACCGACACCCGCCGACCACGCACGCAACCTGGGATTCATCCTGGACTCTTCACTATCCATGACCCAGCAAGTCAACGCCATCTCCTCCTCCTGCTTCAACACCCTCAGCATGCATCGGAAGATCTACAAATGGACCCCCACTGAAACCAGAAGAACAGTCACCCAAGCCCTCGTAAGCAGCACACTGGACTACGGCAATGCCCTCTACGCAGAAACCACAGCCGACCCCAGAAAAGACTGCAACGCATCCAGAACACCTCAGCACGCCTCATCCTGGTCATCCCCCGCCACTGCCACATCACAGCCCACCTGAGAGACCTGCATTGGCTCCCCGTCAACAAGAGAATCACCTTCAAACTCCTCACCCACGCTCACAAGGCACTGCACAACCTCAGACCAGAATACCTCAACAGATGGTTCTCCTTGTACATCCCGAACCGACAGCTTCGCTCCGCCGACCTTGCCCTCACCACCAATCCACGCATCCGCAGAACAACCACCGGCAGCAGATCACTCTTGCACCTTGCTGCCAAGATGTGGAACACTCTTCCCACCCACCTACGTCAGACCAAGGACCTCCTTACCTTCAGGAGACATCTCAAGACTTGGCTGTTCGAGCAGTAGCAACCCTCCCCCCCCCAGCACTTGGAGACCCTCATGGGGGAGTAGTGCGCTTTACAAATTCCCTGATTGATTGAATGAATAATTCTGGAGGAACGTCACTGTAGATGCAACAGTGATATACCCAAGCAATTAAAATGGGAAATAGGAAAGATGGGTAACAGGAAATAAGGAAGTTTAATTGACTGATAAGCAATGGGCCATTAAAGAAATAAATGTATGGATAAATCACATTAGATAAAACACTAACATGAAAATTGTTGTTAGGTTTCTACTCTTTTGGGCACATCTTCATTTCATCATCATGATATATGACTAAGTCATTTACTCAGTGATTTACACATAATTATTTTAATTTGAGGAGCCATTCATGTCTGCATATATTTAACCATTCAATATAGATGGCGATGATATAAAAGCAATGGCTCATCTGGCGAATTCAAACAAGGTACATTCTACATTCAACTTAAACCTACTAAAATTCAGTTTTCTGAACAATGGACTATTATAAATAAATATCAGAAAACAGACTATCCAAACCTAGTTTTTGCACTTCATAAGACAAGACACCAAACTTTAATAGAAGACAAACTTGACCATACATATGGTGAGAGGAGGTGGATGGAACAATACAGGTATCTTACCTGTTTTCAGGATCAGGCACAGTGAGGTTCTTGGTCACAAAGCACATTCTGAGTGGGATGTATTTCCGGTCTCCTTGGATGGAAACTGATACTGGTGAAGGTGGATCAGAGGAGGCACTTCCTAGTCGAGGCGATTCAGGCGGAGGGGTTTCCCACCCAATCTCTGACACCGGGGAACCTTTCTTCACATAAGGGGTTGCTTCTCTCATATACTTCACTGTAAATAGAACACAAAGTGTTATTGATGACATTGTGCATTTAGATCCAATATACAGTGCTGAAAAACAATCTTGTTATTGTGGCAAAGTACCATAACTTGAGAACATTCCAAGTTTCATGTGTATAACTTTTAAAGCTATTAAACAAGTTTCTAATCATGACACACACATGAGATTGGAACATTTTACATGTGTAAGTCACCGAGGGGAAAGGGGCGTGGCATGCCATTCAAGGGATCCGATTGTTGCTTCCTCAACTGATTCTGTTCAGAGGATTGATTAGTGTTATGAACAGGGAAACTAGCACATGGAAGGTATTATTTGTAGTCCATAGGATATGACTTATGGCCCATCACATGTTTTTGCAGCACATGCCCCTCTGATATTTTACAATCTGTTCAAATCGTAACAAACGCTTTAATATTCTTTCCAACAATCTGCCATGAAATCCTCTTGGGCTGCATGTGGTACTTTTTCACTTCAACCTTATAATAATATGGTTCTAACATTTAACTGCTCTTGTCTTAGAATATATTTCTATTTATCTTCACAATTCAATTTCACAAGAAAAAGCACGGGCTGAATACGTCCACAGGAAGTAAAACTCAGATTTGATATCTGAAGTTCATTACGGCAAATCACTCTGCTTTACGCACAACTACAAACTATTTCCTGAATAACGAATTCCCAACCACTTATAATGTCAGACAAGATTTAGATGTAGGAGAGGTGGAGGGGTCACTATATCACAATGGAAACGTCGAACAACAAAATTATCTCATAATACTGACTACGACTTTATCGTAAAGGTAAGCAGAAATGGAGTGAAGAATAGAACATCTATATGAATAGTGAATCTATACCATGTAAACTTACTGTGATGATAGATCCTATATTGCATACAAAATGTTTTGAGTGATAGCAACAACCTCAATATCGTGACACACAACCATAGTACAAATGTATACATCAACATTTTTAAATCATATACTGAGGGAATGTAAGTATGTGAATTTATATTGTGCAAGACTAGCTACGAAGCAACATTCAATGTTGAATGTATTATATCTTGAATTTAAACTAATAATGCTAGTTTTCTGGTTACAAATAGAAGCAGGAATAGTTCGAGGGTTCTTGACATCTCATGGTATCTTTCCCCTGCAATCTTGCATTTCTTACTGTCCCCTGCTGGTGGAGCACCAGTCCTTATGAAAAATACCAACATACTCACAGCTAATCACATGTTGTTGTTTTTATATTTGTACATTATGTTTTTTTACTGTGCACCAGCATGGTACTTTGCGGTTACCTCAGAGCCCCAACTGCAATGGCGCAGGCTGCATTAATTTTCTCAGCATTAAACCTGGTGGCTTGCAATGGTTGGATTCAGTTCATAGTGGGAATTATGGTGTTCCTTACACACTTAGCCTGGCTTGGATTTTAGGAGTTTAAGTGTGCCAGGTCCTGCCAGTGCTCAGACCAGGCAAACATTAAATATTGACTTTGAAACAGGTCCTTATAGGGCCCAGCATTCATGTCCTTACCTTTACAGGCAAAAAGACTGATAATTTTTTCAGTAATGATTGTAAAAAATCTTATATTAATCCATGTAAGTCACCAATCCCTGTTTATATTCCACATTAAGGGCCATATGCACGAACACATTTTCCCATTGACACAGAATGGGAAAAACCCTTTGCTACATCTGGCCCTTACTTCCTCATGTATCCCCTAAAGATATTTCATTTTTCCAGATGTATTTTTTCTGTAGTTTTGCTTTTTTCATGCATCATATAATTCTTGTATAGTGTGAACTGATTTACCTCTAGGCATTGCTTAATTTGTAAAGGAATAACTGCCAGGGCCCAAAGATTTGCTCAAAAGCCCATCTCTGACACTACTGAATGTTGCTGTGCCAAATACTAAGGCTGTGTGTTCTTCATTCCACCTCATGCCTCTTTAATCTCCTTTCAGACACGACCTGCTTCGCTATCTCACTCTTGCAATTTTCTGCTTTCTGCCTTTTTCATGTTTTTCCGTCTTTAGCTTCTTTTTTATTTTCTCTCTTGCTCTGGGTCAAAATCTGATGAGGAATTCCCCAAAAATGAGTGACAATGTGCTCCGCCTCCAACCACTGCTTAAATTAAGGACTGCCTCTAGGTGTCTGGGTGATTTCACCATGTGAACTGGTATTCATTAGAAGGCATGACTGAGTGGTCTGGGGTGACCCTGGAGGCAGCATGAGCTCCTGTCAGTTGGCTTTATCATCATCATCTTCAGTCAGTATTTATGTGGTGGGGCTCGCCACCCGTGAGGACATCCAGGAGCTAAGGGCTGCTGCTTTGGGTGGATCAGTTGAACAGCCAGGTCTTTAGTCCGTTCCTGAACACTATGAGAAAGGGTGAGATCCAGAGGTGAAGAGGAAGGCAGTTTCAGGACCTGGCAGAGAGGTAGGAGAAGAAGCATCCTCCACTGCTGCATCGGCTGACACAGGGGTTGTGAGCGAGGGAGGCATAGCGCAGGTGTCTGAAGGGTTGGTGGAAGTTTATGCGGCAGTTGATGTATGTTGGTCTTTGATCATGGAGTGCTTTGTAGGCATGGATCAGCATCATGAATTGGCATCTATCCTGGATGGGTGGCCAGTGGCTACTTCAGGTGGGGGTGATGTGGGTGTGTTTGGGGAGAATGAGGCTGAGTCTGGACGCTGCTTTCCGTATGGTTTGAAGTCTCTTCAGGAGGTGATTGGTGCTTCCTACGTAGAGTGTGTTGCCTTAGTCCAGCTGGCTGGTGACTAAGGCTTGGGTGATGGTTTGTCTGGCTTTGATGGGAAGTCATCTGAAGATGAGACTGCATTGATGTGGCTTTTCATGGTGAGCTTGCTGAGCAAGATGATTTCAAGGTTGTGGTTGGGGTCTGTCGGTGTGGGTGAGGGTCAGAGTTTGGGGGCAGCACAAGGAGTCATTCCATGCGGAGGTGTTGTACCTGATAATCAGTACCTTTGTTTTGTCAGTGTTAAGTTTCAGGCAATTGCTTTTCATCCAGTCAGCGATACTCATCTTGGATTTGTGGAAGTTGGCCCTAGTGGTGGAGGGGTCTTCTGATAATGAGAGGATGGACTGGGTGTCATTTGCAGAGGATATGATGCTCAGTCTAGGGGCTCTGCCGATCTGAGCCAGTGGCGTCATGTAGGTGTTGAATGGTGTGGGGCTGAGGGGTGAGTCTTGAGGGATGCTGCAGATGATGCTCTTGGTTTCCGAGCTAATTGGTGGTAGGCGGCTCCTCTGGGTTCTTCCAGTGAGGAAGGAGGTGATCCATTTGAGGGCATCACCTTGTATTCCAATGTGATGAAGCCTGTCTATAAGAGTGTGTGGGATACTGTGTCGAACTCCACTGAAAGGTCAAGGAGGATCAGGGCTACTGTTTCTTCCCAGTCAAGGACAGTTCTGATGTTGTCTGTGGCAGCGGTCAAAGCAGTATTTGTACTGTGTTGGTGCAGAATCCAGATTGAGAGGTATCCAGCAGTTTGTTGTTCTCCAGGTATTCTGTGAGTTGTTAGTTTATTGCTTTCTCAGGGACTCTGGTGACAAAAGGGAGCAGAAAGAGGTGGCAGTAGTTCTTGAGTTTGTTGGGGTTGGTGGATGGTTTTTGAGAAGGTGTTTCACCTCTGCGTGTTTCCATTCTTTGGGGAAGGTGGCTGTGGTGATACATGAGTTGAGAATGTAGGTAAGCTTGCTGCTAATCTTCTTGCTCCAGGGGTTGCAAAAGTGGTGGGGACAGGGGTCAGTGGGTGCTCCTTAGTGGACTGGGTTCATGAAGGCCATGGTGTTCCCTGTAGAGAGCTAGTCCCAGGTGGTGAGTAGGTGGTCAGGGTTTGTCTCAGTGGGAACGAGAAGGGTGTGGAGGTCAGTGGTTTGGTGTCCAAAGTTTTTGTAGATGGTGGAAATCTTGTCATGGAAGAGGTCAGCCAGGGTGTCGTAGAGTTCCTGGGAAAGGGTGATGGTATTTTCAGCGGTTGAAGGGCTGGAGAATTCTCTGACAATGTTGAGGAGCTGTTTGCTGTGGTTGGAGCTGGCTTCGATGCGGTCAACTAGTGCGCTCCTTTTGTGCCTTTCAAGAGTTGGTGGTATTGGTTGAGGGCTGTCTTGAAAATGGCTCAGTCTGTGGGTTACTTACTGGTACGCCATGTCCTTTCTATTCTCTTGCAGTTGTGTTTAGACTTTTTCAGCTCCATAGTGTACCAGCTGGCTTGTTTGGTTGATCGCCTAGGTTTGGAGGGCTTGATGGGGGTGACTCTTTCTGCACAGTTTGTGATTCCGGCTTAGAAGTTTGTGACAGCCTAATCTAGGTTGGTTGCAATGTCAGGGTCAGAGGTATTGAGTACATTATTCCCTGGCCCTCTGAAACTGTGTTCCAGCTGTGGTGTGGGGTGTTGGGTGACTTGGTGGCAGTGCTGGGGGCTCCTGAGATGGTGACGTGGATGACGGCCTGGTCTGTCCATGTGAGCTAGGCAACATGATTGAACTTGACTCTGTTGCTTGCCATGAAGATGGGGTCCAGGGGTGTCCAGTGTTGTTTGTGGGGTTGGTGAGGAGTTTGGCACAGCCGATGTTGTTCATCTTCAGACTACATGCTCATCCTATCTTTGATGTCTCTGAAAAGTGGGCAGAGCGATGGCAAATTGTAAGTGTCTAAATGAAGTATTCACAGCTGTAGGAAAAGAAAATGTTGTGCTTACGGTGAGGAGAGAGACTAGGGGCCAGATGTAGCAAAGGTTTTTCCCCATTCTGTGTCTTTGGGAAAAAGTGTTTGTACATATGGCCCAAAGTGTGTATATGTGTGAGACATGGGAGCATGGTGTAGGGCACTTTATCTGGGACATAGTGAATGAGATATGCAGATGGAGGATTTCAGAAAGATGTGGGGAGAAAAGGAGAATTAGTGTCTAACATAGAGACAGAATGAAGGGGTAAATTAAGTTGAGAACTAGAGTGACTGAGACACTCCGAAGATCCCTTCTACTGACCTCTGCAACCTTTTTGTGCATGGGTGGCTCAATAAAATTTTAGGGTGACAGGGACTACTCATCATTTGCAGGAATAATTTATGAACTGTGAGATGAATGCAATGAGTGTCATGTCTTGGGAGAATAGGAGTCCTAAAAAGCAAAACAGCAAAAGGCATATTCTGTCCCATGGTTTCAACGATTGGTAGAGGTGGAGGGAGAGGGCTCTGAGATGATTTGAAGGATGGATATTATTTATGAATTGTCAGGAGTAATTAAATATAAGGTGCATTTGGCAGGAGAAGGTTTCATTTACTGTGGTAATGTTCCTTTATATAGGTGCATGTTGCAGTGAGCAGCAGTTGACATGAATTGGTGAGATGGGTTGTTGAAAGTGTTTATGGTGGAGTCACGCTGTGGGGTGATATCAGTGTCAAATCACCACCCTTCCTAAAACTGACTACTCATGTTGTCACCACTATTATTTCATTGGACAGCTTATTAACAAGCAAATTCCCCTGGTTCCGGTATTCACCCAGAAGGCAACTGCATTACAAGGGAAGACGAAATGGTGAGCGAACAGAGTAAACAAGGAACTAAGGTGGTCATTACGACCCTGGCGGATTACGTCCGCCAGGGCCGCGGGACACGGTGGCACCGCCGACAGGCCGGCGGTGCCCCGCGGGGCATTCTGACCGCGGCGGCTTAGCCGCGGTCAGAGAAGGGAAACCGGCGGTCTCCCGCCGGTTTCCCGCTCCCCCCAAGGAATCCTCCAAGCCGGCGCAGCTTGCTGCGCCGGCTTGGGGATTCCGACTCCCCCTCCCGCCATCCAGTTCCTGGCGGTTCTCCCGCCGGGAACCGGATGGCTGGAGGGGGAGTCGCGGGGCCCCTGGGGGCCCCTGCAGTGCCCATGCCAACGGCATGGGCACTGCAGGGGCCCCCGTAAGAGGGCTCCAAAATGTATTTCACTGTCTACCTTGCAGACAGTGAAATACGCGACGGGTGCAACAGCACCCGTCGCACCTTCTCACTCCGCCGGCTCTATTACGAGCCGGCATCCTCGTGGGAAGGGAGTTTTTCCCTGGGCTGGCGGGCGGTCTTTTGGAGACCGCCCGCCAGCCCAGGGAAAAACTCATAATACCCTCTGCGGTATTCTGACCGCGGAGCGGTATTATGGAGGGCGGAATTCTGGCGGGCGGCCTCCGCCGCCCACCGGAATCGTAATGAGGGCCTAAATGTATCTAGAAAGGCTACTCCACAACACCATCTGTAGTGGATTTGTAGTTCGATGTCCACATTTACTTGTTCCATTATAAACCTCGGGAATGGAACCTCGAACCCCTTCCAGGCTGATCTTCCGTAACAATAGTCTATAATGCAGTGTGGTTTTGAGAGATTATAATGAGATTTATTGTTAACAATGTTTTTTCTGTTTATTTAGGTGTTTTGCTAAGCACAGATCTGTCACCTCGCGGACGCGTCATAGTCACAATGGCACATCTTAAGGAATTGCATGTACAGCATGTACTGCTAACAAAAACTTGAGGAAATTAGGGAAATCAGAAGGTTCTGAGACCACTTTTGCATTGCTTAGTCTCTGGGGTGTGGGAAGGGGAATCTAGATATTTATTCAGAGCTACATACACACGCCATTCCAATATAGCACTTGAGGAGAGCCGTAGATAGGCAGTGCTTAATTTAACCTGGTGCTTTCAAGTGCTCAGCACTGGCACTTACTTGTCAACACCAGGACTTATGACAGTCTGCCACGCGGTGGTGTTGTCTGTTGAACTTATGAGCACAATAATAGTTGTTTATTAAATAAATATGCATTGAAAATGACTGAGACCTGCTGCCTAAGCCATTCTCATTGCTTTGGGGGAAAGGAATAGTCGGAATTGTCACGCTGGTAGGATTGTGATGGTCTGTAGTTTTGTTGCTATGACACTGGCAGCGCTGGCAGGGGAAATGGGTGGTGCCGGTTGCAGTGGCCTCATGAAGAGGGTCCTGGAACCTTTTTATTTTTTACAAATTAAGCACATATAAACAGACATTATCACAATGCGGCACTTAGTGCAAGCCAGGTAAAGACGGTATAGCAAATCTCTGCTCCCATGTACCACTTTATATTACTCCAGCACTTTCCTCGACTACCTTTAAAGGGCAATCAAATACACATTGTGTTTTAGCTCATTTTCAAGGAACCAGCTAACGAGGAAGCTGTAAAGTATGCTGGATCTTATTAGGGCTAAAAAGAGTTGCAAAGTTGAAGTAAATCAATGTTGAAGGCTGTTTTAACCCGCAGAGAAGGTAGAAATCGTTTCAATGTGTTCACTGTTCAGTGCAAGGGTTTTGCCCAAGGGAAGCTTTCATCAATTTGACATGCACATAAAACCTCGTAGCACTTTTACACGCCTCGAATAATGCACTGACTGCAGAACCAGCAGCACCTGAGAGGGGCTCATTATCTGTATTATTCTGTCTGATAAGGAAGAAGTGGACTCTAGCAAAGACAAGCATTGGGAAAGCCAACAGGTCCGGCATGCATGTTGAGCCCTGATTAAAACATTTTAAAAGTTTGTAGACCTTGTAAAAAAATATTGCTTTCTGTATAGAAAGGATCTATGCCACAAAGATTTTAATGTGTGAAGGTTCAGTGTGCTTTTATGGTGTAAAATAGTCCCTGAAATTAGTTCCTCGTGCGCTACAGAGCAAGCGCTTCCAATGCTGATAGCATTAGGAAAGAGAGGGTAATGCTCCTTTTGGTGCAGCCAAAGCCTACTCTATGTATACTTTAAAGAATTGGTAACAATACATCAAGCCAGCTCCAAAAAATGGGGGAGACAACGGTACTTGAGACAAAGCCTTTGGGAATCCTACTGTGCCACTGGTTAACAGTTTGTCTGTGCATTTACAGGAAGGTACCAATCAAATATAGCTAGACCCAAAGGAACTGCTAGGCGGGTGAGCCTGGTCAACTCCCTCTTAGTTTGGGAGACTCTCAAAGAGGAGAGTCATTCACTTCCTTCCAGAAAAAAGCAGTGACCTTCTTTGTTTGGATCGGCGGCCGGACGCCCAGCAGACTAGTGTGTGGTTCAAAATGGTGTCTATTAACCTTTGCAAGGGAGAGAAAGCAGTGCATAACAAAATGTTTGGGTCCTCCTGCAAGATATGCTGAGGGGGCCCCCCACACTCACGTCACTAGGGGTGGAGGGGGCCTCCTCCAGTGTGGGTAAGCCTGGGGTCGCCCTGCACTGCGGGGGCCTCTGTTATGCCCCTGAGTGGAAGCCTTCATCACTGAGTCCCAGTTTGAGTTCTTATGCTCAGCGAGCTTGGAACCTATGACTTAAAATTCCTCTACCACGCTGGAGGCCTGAATACTTGTGTTTTACGTCCAGAAATACAGGAGTAACTTAGTAGCAAATCAGACCTACCCTACAAGAATCTTCATGAATCGGGCCAGGGAGACTCAGTCATGCCATGACTCAAACACTTCCGCCCACTGCTTTTATGTTTGTGCCAAATTGTCCTCTTGGACGAAAACTATGTCACGATATTTGAAGGACAGGGCATGCTCTTATAACTTGTGCTGTAAGCTATGATGCACTAACGATGTGCAGGTCATTTACAATAAGTGACAAAGTGATTCATTGTGTACATTACATTACACACTATGGTGAGTCTTAAAAGATGTGTGTCACCATTCACAAGTACTAGTTGCTTGAGTGAGCTTTCTTTCTGCATCTATTGGTGTTCATGAATGTTGAGGGGTTGAGGTTGAAACTAAAGCCTCCCTCGCCTAGGGTAATGGAATCTCGATTTAGCCAGGATTACTACAGATGGGAACTACACTCGTAGCCCCTAACCTCCTAGTTGTGTAAGCCACTCCCCACTCTGCTGCTGCCTCAGCCACCTTCCTCTGCCGGTCAGTGCAGCTGTTCACAGTCCTTGTAGCCGCCGATTTGATCCTGCTGCCGGGTGACCTCACCTAGCTTGCCAGGCATTTTTGGGTAATCTTAGTTTTAGCCCCCTGGGCCTTCGAACATCTTACCTTTGGGTTTATTTTGGCTGTTTGCTATATTTGGGTAGACTGTTGGGTAGCTTTTGATTTTCTTTGTCTGTTTGCTATTGTTTGGGTAGATTGTCCGTTTCTTCCTGATCGGCAGTAACCCCGCCTGCCATGTTCAACCAGGTCCCGCCCGCTTGTGCCATTTTTCATCCATGTTCCTGCTCCCACAGGCCTCCCATTCTATGCCCTCCTGCCTCTCTGTCAGCCCCTCCCACCTCCCAGGACTACTTGTGGAGGCAGCTGCGTAGCAGAGCCACTGGCATGCTGCTGGCACGCCAAAGGCAGGCCCGTCTGTGCCCATCCATGCCCGGACTGCACTCAGCGAATGGAACCTTCGCCCTTCTGACCCCCACAGATAGCCACCACAGACCTTTGTGCTCGAACCCCCGATGCAACAACAACTGCTGCCTCGCATCACTGTGCTCCACAGTTGGACCGTTCATCTTCATGTGCTGCCGGTTGACTGCCACCCCAGCTCCAACCAACACCACCGCAACCTGCAACATGCCAGCCCCAGACCCCGCCGTCCCACCCCGGGACATCTCAGCTGGCTCCTGATCAACACCAGATCTCTCTGCAAACATGCCATCAAAGTTTGAGACACCATCTCCACACCCTCAGCCCTCAACAACTACCACTGCCAGCTCAAAGCTGCAAAATAAGAGACCCTGACCCACTGGATCGAGATCATCACCAACTAAACCAAGAAACTCTTCACCATCGTCAGAGAGTTTACCTGCCCATCAGCCACTGAACACCCGATTCCCTCCTCACAAGAACTCTGCGACGCACTCGCTGACCACTTCCACAACAAGATAGCAACCATCTACAGAAACTTCGATCCCCAACCCTCTTCAGCAAGCCTTCCACCACCACCGTCGGCTACCTGTTTACTACCTGGGAACAACTCAGCACACCAAACACAACCACTCTTATGAACTCCATCCGCTCAGGAGCACCCACCGAACCGAGCCTCCACCAACTTTTCAACCTAGGAAGAGACCAGATCAGCCACCAGCTCATACCATCCTTAATGCCTCCATAACCAGAGCCACCTTTCCCAATGGTTGGAAACAGGCGGAGGCCAGACCTCTTCACAAGAAACCTTTGGCAGACCCCAGAAAGCTCCAGAGCTATTATCCCATCTCCCTGCTCCAGTTCACCGCCACAGTCCTGGATAAGGCCATCAACCTCCAACTCACTGAACACCTGGAGAGAAACAACCTATTGGACCCTTCCCAATCAGGCTTCAGAACCAACCACAGCACTGAGACAGCCTTGATCACCACAACAGACGATATCCGCACCCTACTCGACAGAGGAGAATAAGTCGCCCTTGACCTCCTGGACCTCTCCGCAGCCTTCAGCACCATTTTTCACCAAAAACTCATCGATTGACTACCCCAGATAGGAATCACAGATGATGTTCTCAGATGGATGGCATCCTTTCTCACCGGACGCACCCAGAAAGTCAGCCTCCTCCTCTTCACCCCGCAGCCCAAGCACACCATCTGTGGCGTACCTCAAGGATCATTCCTCAGTCCAACCCTCTTCAACATCTACATGCAGACACTGTGAAATCGCACATCATCAACATCATCTCCTACGCTGACGATACCTAGCTCGTCCTCTCGCTCTCAGCGGACCCCACCTCGATAAAGACCAACTTCCAAAGCTGTATAAAAAATGTTGCCACTTGGATGAAGAACAACTGCTTGAAGCTCAACATGGATAAAACTGAAGTTCTGATTTTCGGCAGTCACACCAATCTCTGGAATGACAGACCCTGCTCTACACTGAAAAACCACACCCACAACCTTGGCATCATCCTGGACAGTTAACTCTCCATGAAACGTCAGGCCAACGCCGTTTCTTCATCCTGTTTCCACATGCTCCACATGCTCAGCAAATTCTTCAGATGGCTCCCCATCAGCACCAGGAAAACGGTGATGCAGGCCTGCATCACCAGCAGACTAGACTACGGCAACGCACTCTATGTGGGCACGACCACCAAAGTCATGCAAAGACTCCAGATGATCCAGAATGCAGTTGCCAGACTGATCCTCAACTTGTCCAAGAGGACACACATCACCCAGCACATGAAGAACCTCCACTAGTTCCCTGTCCACGAGATGCCAGTTCAAGCTTCTGACCCATGCCTACAAAGCCCTCCATAACTAAGGACCAGCATACATGAACCACACCTAGCATTTCCACCGAATGATCAGGAATTTCTGCTCCACACACATCGCCCTCACCCAGATACCATGTATCTGCTGCACAGGAAGGCGATCCTTCACCTTCCTCACCACCAAAGCCTGGAATGTCCTCCCCCTTTACCTCTGCACCACACCCTCACTGACCCTCTTCAAGAAGGGACTCAAGACCTGGCTCTTTGAATGACACCTGCAGCAGAGTGCCTGGATACCCTCGAGGGTGATAAGCCGAGCTATACAAGTACAAACTTAATTGATTGATTGATTGACTCATTGGGGAAAGGCAGCAGAGTCTATGGAATGCTAGCTTTTATGTTGTTTAAATAAGAGGCACTTGAAATGCCAAACCACACTAGTAAACTTTGACCAGAAACACAGACGTCTATTAAATGAAGCATGACAAGTAAGGCTTGGTTGGCTTGTCACTCAAGTATCTTTAAAGGTCACGATAATGACAACATGAACATGCTTAGGGGGCCAAACAATGACACAAAGGATAGAAAGTCTGCAACATAATACAATGAATCAAATGTAAAACTATTCTATATTCAAACGCTTCAGCACTACAGTGGATCTTCTGAGCACACATGAGAAATAAGCAAACTTAAGTATGTATTTTCATAGCTCACAAGTAGCCTCTTGTCATGTGCGACCCCTTCGGCCATGCTGAGGATTTCAACACCATATCTATACAGGGAAGGGCAAAACTGCACGCTTAAAATGAACTGTGCTGCTGAAAAAGTCAAGAACTAGCAGATGGTGTTACACATGAAACTCAAGGAACAGAAGTTGGTGTCGTACATGACATCCAAAGACTAGCGAATGGTGTTATTCATGACATACAAGAACCGGTAGATGGTGTCCCTCAGGAAATACAAGCACTGGCAATTGAAGTCACTCATGACATACAAGGATCAGTGTATGCTGTCACTCATTACACACAAGGAGTGGCAGATGGTGTCACTCGAGACACGCAAGGACCAGTAGATGGCGTCACTCATTACACACAATGACTTGCAGGTGGTATCACTAATGACATGCAAGGTCAGGTAGATGGTGTCACTTATGAAATGCAAGCACTGTCAGATGGTGTCACTCATGATATACAAGGGCCTCTAGATGGTGTCACTCATGACATACAAGAGCTGGTAGATGCAGTCACTCATGACTTTCAAGGACTTGCAGATGGTGTCAGCCAAGACATGAGGCAGCTTAAATTCTGTTGCTACTCATAAAAAGTAGTCACAAATATGTCACTGAGGGAAATAGGAATGATGAGCCAACAATACAAAGAGACCTTAGTGCGTCTTATCTCTCAATAAGATCTCCTCACAGCCTGGCCTGTACTTTTCCAGGCAATGCTGTGTTAACGCGGTGGCACAAACTGTCCTGTGCTGAAGCCTCGGATGCAGGTCCATTACATGTAAACCAGTCATGCTATGAGTTGAACTTTGTGAGAGGTCATTGCCAAGGGCTCTAGCAGGGCGAGCATTTTCTGGATTTTTTTTTATTTAAAGCAAAAAGTCTTCTTATTTTTTGCAGATTTTTGATGCTTCCGGTAAGGTTGAACTAGCATTTAATTTTGCTATAATAACAAGCCAGACAGTGACTAGTCAAGAGTTTAGATGGACAGAGTGCCCACATCGGGTTATTCTGAAAAATAGTGTTGTCCTGTAGCCTTATAGGTACAATTAAAATGTAACTAAATAACTATATAACTGTCTTAAGACGTGTTTTATTCAAGCTGGCATTGAAGGGGCAATATTGTTGAAACAGAATTCATTTAATATGGTTTTGCCAGGGGTATGAAGAGCTATATACATTTTAAGTTACAATACAAGACAACATCGTACACCCTTTAAAGTACCATTCTGTCCTAATGGAAATGCGTGTTCAAAACATCAATTATCCAACATAAGCATAAAGCTGTACAGATAATGGAAAGCAATGGTTATGTGAAAAAACATTTATAGACACCTGATCTTGGCTTTTGCAGACCTGGAGGTGGGCAGGTATGAAGATAAGGTTCCAGAGTCACATTTATTTGTGTCCATTTTTCAGGAAGGGGTCAGGTCTTCCTCGTTCAGACCTGTTCAATCTCTCCTGTGCAGACTCTATCCTCTACAGATGCACCTCCCAGGCACATGTTGGTTTGACCATGGAAAATCATTTGGCCAGTGCAGGCCACTATTTACCCACAGACAAATTTTCATGCAACCAGATTAGGTATGTCATCACTTTGGCCTAAAGTGCTAAGGAGCACACTAGTGGGAAATGGACGTGGGACGCCTTTAGAACAAAATGGGTCCAAACACCATAAACATGTGGGTCAAGGAACAGCACAAAAGGTGCTCCATTCGATGAGAGCAGGGCAGGAAGAATCACCATGTGGACAAAGGGCCGGGATCAGGGCTGGCGTCTGTAGGTGACAGTCAGGATCTTTTCATTATCTCTTGTTTGTTCGACTCTTAGCGAGGGTGAGCCAGCAACCGAGTCCTGCGGAGTTGGGTTATTTCTCTTTTCTCACTGTAGGATTTGCTGTGCCATGAAATCAGCAAGAGGAGGCATTAGCTCATAGGCCCAACCAGCATGCCTTCTAATGTATAACCATAGCACACCAGTGCTACATTAGGGGACCACCCTAGACCCCTGCCCTTTCCTGCTGTGCTCTCTAACTCCCTATTTATGAGTCACCATTCCCACTCTCAAGCATAGTCGAACATTTCACCTTTCATATTTTTGATTAGAGAGTTAAGAAAAAGGTGGGGGCGGGAGGAAAGGTTCAAATTTACACTTTGAATGAATATGGAGTTTGCTAACTAGGTATCTCATTTGTACAAGTTTTAAACAATACACGACTTGTGAGGTTGAAAAATGCCAGTGTGCTAAGATAATGCGTCATCTGCCTCTCTACCTACACGAACCCCCTGGTCCCCGGGTTAACAAAAGGAAGCTGATGGTACCACCTGAAGCTTGATACCCCCCTCCATACACGTCACCTTACTTTTCTCTGCCTGACCAAGAGAGTGGTAAAAGCTGTAGGAGGCAGCGTGGGATGCTACAAGATGACACCATTAAGGCGTAGAGCTCCACACAAGCACTTACTACTTCAATTGAAACAAGACTAATTCAGAAACGAAAGTCCCCCAGCAGGCCACAGCAATTAAAGGGCCACGGTTTGCAAACACGGTTGTCCTAAAGTACTTAAAAACTGTTAATGTAGAAGGACTGGCCAAGCCTGATCTCTGTTCCTCTAGGTACCTTAGAATTGTGAAACAATGATTATTTTATCCATCCTTCACCTACACACTGAGGTCTAACAATCGATCTGTCACTTATTCTTCTGTAAATTCACTTTAAACCCCTGCCAAAGCCCCAGATAATAGACACTAATTAATAACCAAGGGCCACAATGCACTCTACACCTACTAAGAATAGTTAGCTAATTATATTTCAACCCTCCAGTCTGAAAAAGAAAGATCAGAGTGACAGTCCTTCTCAATAAATCCACGGGCACAAGGCTCACTTTTTAAGTGGTTATTTCTAGATTTCTAGATGTGCAATTGCCTTTTGAAAGAGCACAGCCTGGCATGGCAGCGCTTTCAAGTTCCAAGTTTCCACAATCAGTCCTTTGTGACAATGCCAGGCTGGCATTTGAACAAAAGCCACGGCGCTAATGAGGAAATACTTGAAGCAAAAATGGCCTCGTCGCCCTTCTTGCGTTTACTGTACCAGGATCCGAGCGCCGGGAGCTGCGTGCTGGGGATTTAAACGTATGAAATATAAGATGAAATGCAAGATTGTTTCGGACTGATTCGAATGATAATGAATCTGAGTTGAACTAAACTTTTATTAGAGGAAAACAGAGTGATCTCTTGTGCTTTTTTTAAAATAAAGAAACGGGTTGTTGGAGAATTTGTGACTCTAACATTGTTTGGAGGACACAACACAGGAAAAGCTGACTGTGGCTTCCTTGATAAACCACTTCCAAGTGGGACGTACAAGCACAAGTAATATCCAGGTACTAGGTCGTTGCCACTATACCGCGAGGTTACACAGCTGCGAGTGGGTCTGCGCACACAGGGATTCAGGGAAGTGCCCTGTTTGGGAAGGGGGACAAACCCATCTGTTGTTTTGTTGAAGGATATTTGGGTTCCCAGGTGAAGAGAGGCGTAGGCTAAGAGCGACCCTTGAGAAAAGAATGCTGGGGATGAGTCAAGAAGTGGTTCCTTGAGTACTATTACAGCTGGAGGGTACCCGGGATCCATGAAGAGACGCGTTGGCTGAGAGCGACCCTTGAGAAAAAAAATGCTGGGGCTGGGTCAAGAAGTGGTTCCTTGAGTACTATCACAGCTAGACCATACCTCGGTTCCGTGAAGAGATGGGCAGGCTAAGAGCGACCCTTGAGAAAAGAATGCTGGGACCGAGTTAAGAAGTGGTTCCTTGAGTACTATCACAGCTAGACCATACCTCGGTTCCGTGAAGAGATGGGCAGGCTAAGAGCGACCCTTGAGAAAAGAATGCTGGGACCGAGTTAAGAAGTGGTTCCTTGAGAACTATCACAGTTGACGTGTACCCGGGATCCATGAAGAGACGCATTGGCTAAGAGCGACTCTTAAGAAAAGAATGCTGGGGCTGAGTCAAAAAGTGCTCCTTCTCTGCCATAGCTGGAGGATACCTGGGTTCCATGAAGACACGTGTAGGCTAAGAGCGGCCCTTGAGAAAAGAATGCTGGTGCTGAGTCAAGAAGTGGTTCCTTGAGTACTATCATAGCTAAAGGATACCTCGGTTCCGTGAATAGATGTGTAGGCAAAGAGCGACCCTTGAGAAAAGAATGCTGGGACTTAGTCAAAAAGTGGTTCCTTGCGAACTATCATAGCTGGTGGGTACCCGGGATCCAAGAAGAGAAGCGTTGGTTAAGAGTGGCCCTTGAGAAAAGAATGCTGGGACTGAGTCAAGAAGTGACTCCTTCTCAGTCATAGCTGGAGGATACCTGGGTTCCATTTAGAAATGCACTGGCTAAGAGCGACTCTTAAGAAATGAATGCCGGGTCTCAGCCCGCAAGTGGTTTTCATTAATACTATCAACCTCGGCTGGGAGGGAAATCATGACTTCAGATCCAGGGTCTTTGAAGAAGAAGAATGACTGTAAAATGTCTGATTAGGAAAGAGTAGGAAAAAAGGTGCTGATGTTACGTCATCCAGCATCACAGAGGCCTCTAAGTATTGATGCAACCCAGTCAGGGGCATAAAGAGCCAACACTAGGTGAGTTTTTACTGAATCTCAGGAAGGTAACTGTGTGGGCAGCTAAGCCCTCATTCAGTTTCAGACCTTGATTCACAGAACTCCAATCACTCTGTTTGCGGAGCTCCATCCATGGGTGGATTTTCCATTAATCTTCTTGTTAGAAATGCTAATACCATGGGGAAGGAGGGGGTTCCATGCCTCATGAAGGGTATGGGAACCTGAGGCGCAGACTATAGAGAGTAAAAGTTGCCGATTAGGAGGGCCCAGTGATCATCCATGTCTGGTGCAGGTAGATGCCCGCAGATCATGGAGTCTGTGGGACACTTGAGGGCAAATGTAACTCTACATATGTGCTCAATACTGAGAGCTTGGGGAAACCGGTAGCTGGACCTCCTAAAAGCATCTATCATTACTGAAAGACAGTTACTGCTCACAACCATGTCACTGTTATCCCAGAAGAACACCCAGCAATGTTATTCTTTCAGGCAGTCCCCATCGCTGGCTCAGTTCAGGAAGGACCTCAAGACCTGGCTCTTTGACTGACCTGCATCCCCCAGCTAGCGCCTTGAGATCCCCTGGGTGATAAGCTGCGCTTTATAAATGTTGATTGATTGAAGATAAGTGACTGAAGATACGCTTCTCTTTACCCATACTGTGAATTTAAGTCCATCTCACACCTGATTTACACAAACCTTTGTGAGCACACAGCTGTAGCTCAGCCATGTGATGCATGAAACGCAGCTTTTTCAAAGCTCATGAAACGCAGCTTCTTCAAAGCTCTACTTACATACACCTACATAAAAATGTGGCATTATTGACAACCTGCTGTCTGTGCCTGTAACCCAATGTATTGAAAATATTTCTAATTTCCAAATACATTTACGAGAACAATATAAGATTATCAAAATGCTTTCAAAAGATGTATTAATACAGCATAACTCATATGTCCCTTGCCATATATACTATTAAACAGGTTAATGAGAATGCCGTTCGAACAAAGTGTCCAGTGGGAAAGTGAAGAGCTATAGCCATTCCCCCTAGCATCATCGCCCTTTAGTTATAGATTAAAGTAGAACAAGAACATATGTTTTTAAAAAATGTGCTATCCCTTGACATAGTACATAAGCAGTCTCAAGTTTTAAATAATTTCTTATTCTTAAGACACGGTGTTTGACATGAGTTGTTTGAAAATCTTATGAGGCATTCTCATAAAATTAGGTTGCTGCCCTAGTTAGGCATTTGGTTTTACTTACACCACGTTGTATATTAAAGAACGAAACAGAAACTATGTAGGTATTTGTCTTCTTTTACTATATCTCTAAGATATTTTACAAGGCACATAAACCTTGGTTTCTGGGTGTTTTTTAGAAAAATGAGAACATTTTGAAGAACGTAACTTTAAAGATTTTCCGAGGACACAAAGGTAAGTAGTCTGAAGCAAAGAATTCAGAAGTTTTGGGACTGTCAGATATAAAAGGAAGAAAAGAGTGATCAGTAAAGAGGTGTGGAGACAGTAATAGGGACCTCAAAAATGTGAAGGCTGGAATAAAGGTTGATAACAAATCACATAGAAAAAGGCCATTAATGTAGTTAGATATAAATAGAAATCTGAGTCTACAGAGGCCATTTTGGGTTTGTGTCCAGATTCCAATTAAATGAGTAGAGATTGTATAAGATGATGGGTTGGTGCTGCATGATACAGAAAAGTGATATGCCTCTACCACCATTCCTACTCAACAGACAATTAAGTTTTACCTTCATACTTACAACAAAGACGAGTGGGCATGGAACAAAGTAACAAAAATGCTGGATAGTGTCCCCGGTTCATTTGCAGCAAGCACAGGTTTGGAATAACGTGTGTCTGTAAACACACACACACAAAGGAGGTTACAGGCAAATTGCCAGATCTTAATTTAATAAGTTTGCCAGACATAGTCAGTAGACCCAGCGATGCTGCTCTCAGTGTGTGTGACAGCTTCATAGAAATAGTTTTTCTGCTTTCTTATTCCCTTAGATAATATTCTATTCTTACGCCACAAATACGTAAGAAATGTTGGGCAATGTCATGACATGGAATGTCAACTTACTCCCAGTAAACTGGTCTGTCCCCTGTGGCTGATCACTGTCCGATCTATAAAAGCAAATGCAGCACGTGTAAGGGTTTACAATTTATGAGGACTGTGAAAAATCTAAGTGTCACACATTGATAAATAGAGAGAAAATGAGCCATGCCTATGCCTATTCAGTAAGAGCGCGGTAAGGATGTAGTATGCAGCAATGGCGGCTGCTGCAAATAACACTTGGCGGGGCAGCACCAAGTGTGTGAGGATAATTTTAAAAAACACATGCCGCATTGATGCTCCTCTGCTCCCTCCGCCTCGGTGCTTCTTCACTCTCCTCCCCACCCAATTAAGACATTGCTCTCATGCTGTTACCCAGCATGAGAGAAGCGCCAGGATTGGTCTGAGCTGGCTGAAATGCCGCTCAGTTAGGGCCTGGGAGCCTGCGATGGCCAGCCAAACCAACATGCGCACTTACAGTGCAACTACCATTCATTCTTCCCTGGCTGCTGCTAACCTAGAGGATGGCCCCGCCTGGCCCTAGACTCAGCGGACTGGCTGAGTAAGTGAAAAATAAATGCTAATAAAATCATGTTATTATCCTTTTTTTGCTGCCTTACAGCAGTTGGGCAACGCCCCTCTGCCATAACAGAGGGCCCCTGGTATGCAGCTGGTGGTGTATTTTGGATCACACTGTCACAAATGATTATTAAAGCATGGTGTGGAAGTGCACTGCCACTTACAGACGGCACAGTCTTCATTGAAATGGACACTTAAATGTACAGCCATATTTTACTGATACAACTATATAGTGCACAAACAAAAATATGTAGAAATTGGATTTCAGCGAATATTTGTCATTTGTGCATCAACAAGTAAAGTGTCTTGATTTGTTTTGATCCTTGTTTTCATCACACTTTGGAATTATAAAAAAACACTTACTTTGTGCTTTCGTAACTACTGATATATTTTAAAATGTTTGTAAATTTAATTTATTGGTATTTAAATTTTACTGTTTGAAAAAAAATGACAGGCTTTCCTTTCACGTCAGCAAGATTGTCACATAGTTCATGTACAAAATCCTCTCAGTTCGCAGTTGGAGAAAGAAAACATCAGTCTTCATGCTAAAAGAATAGACACCAAATTGTCATAAAACACAGCCTGACATTTGGCCCCTGTCTGATTGCACAGCAAATATGACAAGATAAAAATCACATTTAAAAGCATATTTATTGGTCATTCACCTTTGGACCTCCAGGATGGATCTTTTGGGGGCGCTGCAGCACCCCTGCATCCCTACTCCCAGCGCCTATGACAATTTCAATTCCATTTAAAGTCCTGCATAGGCGTATGAGCCAGGGTGGCCAAATCTTTATACAAACAAGTGTCAAATTAATAGGAGATTTGCTGGACTTTTTCTTCCAGCCCTTTGGAAGCCAGTGGTTACTTGTAAGTTGCCAAGTGCTTAACTGACATTTACCACTTGTCCCAGGGCATTGGGAGCTACAGCACTGACTGAAAGTGCCTAGGGCTCCTATGTGAGTGTTGACACTTACTGTAGTGAGGCGGCTCTGTGGAAACTAGAAGATGGTTATTAGTTAGTATGCAGTACCAAAATAAACAAAACATACATTTAAAATCAAATGCTAAGTAGGTCTAAGTTTCTGTAGAAGTATAGTTGTTTATTTGCATTTAGATCCAAAGGTGCTAGCAACTACACTGATGGAGATAGAACCCTAAATGGTATTCTAGTACTTTCTCGTTTACTACTGATGTGGTAACATTGACCCCTTCGGCCAAAGTTAATCATAGGAAGAGGCTGTTCGCAGTCAGCATTCTCTCTTCAGAGCCCCAGGGGCACGTGTCTGATTGCAGATTTAATGACGCGGTCTCTACATCTCAACATTTCACTAGGGGCTAAGGCTAAAGTGTCACTAGTTACTCCAAAGCATAAGTATCACAGACCTGAAATACTTTAGCAGGTTTTCCTTTTATCACAGGGATTCTGGATGGATCAGTTTCCTTAATGTGCATTCTTCCATAGGGAATTGTTACAACAGCTTGTCTGTCTTTCTGGGCAAACCTTAGCTGGGTAGTTTAGTAGCTGCATCCAGTGCAGCTGAGGCTGATGTGACTGGAAGGATGATCACATCTTGAAAGGATGTAGAATGTATTTACAGAATGGTGGCCTGAACAGAAATAGCTGGAAGACTAATTACATCCCTTTCATTGAAGTAAGTGATTAGTACGCTGTAGGAGCAAATGTAGTTTCAGGGAACTAGATTAGTGGTACTCTTCATGCTGAGACACAGAATTTAAGACATTGCATTTCAGTATTAGAAAGGCAAAAGAGCATATATGTGCAGACTTCTGGTAGCCAGGTTCTGACCTGGAAGCTGAGAGATTAATAAAAAATTGTGAGGAGTGTCTAGTCAGTGAAAAAGCCTTGAAAACCTATGTTCCACCTATGGTATAGAGAGACCTTCCCAGTGGTCCTTGAGAGGAAATGTCAGAACATATTGTGGAGCTTTTGAAGCGGGAAGGCAGATGTTGCTGAGTGTTGGAAATTTGTCCTATCTGCAGGGTCACTGGAGATTTTTTCCCTTTTTTGCTAAAGTCTATTTTTGCTGGCTATAGAATCTACCTGTGCTAATCAGAGGTAAAGTGCTTGTGCTCCTCCTTTCTACTTGGCGAAATTGTTATGCACCTGATTGGTTTTACTTAATTATAAGTCCTTAATATAGGGTAGCAAGGTGCACCCAGGGTCTTTTAATTAATGTCATAAGTGGACTGCAGTACCCATTGTGCGACCCACTACAGTGACAATTTAGACATGACTGCAGGGAGATCACTGTAGCCTGTCTGTGCAGGTTTTAACTGGAAATTCAACCTGTCAAAATAAGCTCTTATGAAAGGCCTAAACCTTCCTATTAAATATTTATACGTCACTGCTAAGTAGGCCTTATTGCCTACAACCCAGTGCATGTTATTTTAAAGGTAGGAGATGCAAACATGTAATGTCAAATGTGTCCTTACAGTGACTAGCACCTCGAAGCTGTTTTTACTGTAGCATGTTTGGCTGTTCTATAGGAAAGCACTGGAATGAAACATTAATAACTAACACTGTATCTCATGAATGGGAGAGGTAGGGAAAAAAATCAAATACCTATTTTTCAATAGTTCCTGGACATCCAATTGAATGGTGAAGTCTGATTCTTTCTACATATTACAAAAAAGTAACATTTAGCAAGTTAACATCTAATGTCTGAGAAAGAAATCTTTATATCTGTCCGATTATAAAATTTAGGAATTTATATTCTTATGGTATATTTTCATTCGTCTTTTACTTGCCTGTACACATTCATCTTTAAAATGCCATCTCCTCTATTGTATAACTTTTCAATGTAGTGTTCAGTTCTTTAATAGGATATTGAAAAAGAAACCATTTGGACCACATTGTGTTGCCCAAGGATTTTGGTAGCCACACTTCGACCTATTGATACATGAAAACCTTGATATGGACTTTGCTTGGAGATGTACAAGTATTGACAACTGTGAACCTCATAAATTGGGATCATTAGAACAACCTTGCCATGAAGTTCTCTTTAGAACGAAACATATTGGCTGTATCACGTGTTTAAGAGAAGCCATATTTAAAGAAGAACAAGTCATTGTCATTTGATGGGATTCCCTGGTCTGGGTACGGAGTGAAACCTTCACTGTTTTTGACTAGGTCTATCCCTGTCTTCAGTCAGGAGATTAGCTTGACACCTATATGGATCTGTTACACGCGAAAGATGCAAGCTCCTTATTAATCCTCTACAAAACATCAGTTTCCATGTGCTTGCGATTTTAAACATGGATAATTTTCATCTTTACAGTTAGATCTTTCACATATTGTTCCATTTACGCAGTTACATTACCAAGTGGCACCACTTTTCTTGTCATCACTATCAATTCCTCTCAATTGTCTTCACTGTAGGTATTCATATATGGGAATACAATGGCACTAATGCCTATCACCACAATCCATGAAACACAAAACACTCTGTGGACCAACTGAGGATCCCACTCCCTGATAGGCAAGCCCTTTAATTCCCCTTTTTAACATTGGATGTCTATTTGTCATATTCAATGTCTGTTTAATTTATAAGTTCTATTTATCACGTTTCACATTCTTTCTTAATTATATCTACTGTCAGGATGTGGTCACACATTACACTGGAATTTAATGGTAAAACAACAAATCACACATGTTTCCTGTTTTCACAAATGTATCTAGTAAGGTTGTACAATATGTGCATATTGTAACTTACTTTGATAACTTTAATGTTTTACTTCCTTCCTTATATTTATACTTTCTGGCCTATTGCAACAGTGTATATAGTTACATGTTCGTATGTGAGTTAATTGTTGCTGATTCTGGATTCCTTTTTCTTTCACACTTTTAGGGAGTATAGCGGTTCTCTTTATTCACCCTTGTTGATACCATAGGGTAATTACACTAATGGCTATTTGTTTTGTGTCTAACATTAACATAATACATGTAGCTTTGCACACCGCTGTTAGACACTACTTAGGCATCTTGGTACATTAAGTTTACCATCTATGACATGTTACATTGTGGGAATCCTATATTTATATATGTGAAATGGTAATCGCAGCAACTTCATTTAATGTTGTTACAAAACATACTACTGTAATTATTAATGTAAAAATACATTTTCCTAGCAAATGATGGATCCAGAACGGCTTCCCTATGTAGACATGCTGCACGTTTTACCACTTGTACTCGGTGCGGTGTGGCAACAGAGTTAATCTGGGACAGTGCCATGCAATATATGGAGTAATATGGCTCTTGTCCTGGTAGTGGCCATCTTATGTGTGTCACACATGGGGTATATGTGATGATATAGGTCAAAATACTATGAAGAGGTATTTTCTAGCGCTGGTGCTGCTGTTGGTATAATTACCCACAGATGAAACACATGTTGCCCGGAACTTCTTTACTGATTGGAAGTCTGAAATACAAGAACATGGCTCAGGTTTCTGTATGGACTCACTTTGAATTGGCTTTTACCAAGGGATTATTGCACTAGCAGATTTTGGTGTGGGAGCAATTGTTTGAATATCAATAAAGTGATGCAAAAACATAAAGATTGGAAATATATATCTCTAAATATATTTTTCCAGTGGCTCATTTAGTCCCCAAACATTCTCTTGTAATTTTCTAAAATACACCCATTACGTTCTCAAATATCAGTTATTCATAAATACACTAATCCACTCCACCACAAAACGCAAGCAAGTCATTTTTGGAACATGCACTTGTACAGGCAGTGCTGTAGAAGTTATTCTACTATTAAAAGAGGCAGGCATTGCCATCAAAAGAATTGTGTCGCAGACAAGGGGCCATGTATTGATATAGAAGAAGTTTGCTAGTGGCAAGGCAAGGGATTGCCATGGAGGGAGTGTGTCACTTACATAGGTCTGGCAGTGCCAAGGTCCAGGCATTGACATACAAGGATGGCTAAGGCTGGCTGTATCCTAGCATTGCTCTTTAAAGAACTCTGCCACTGACAAGGCCGGGTGCCCAAAGAAGGTATGTGACACCCGATGAGAACTCGTTAGTGATGACGGAGAGATTATGCTAATGACCGGAGCAGGCTGTTCCACTGAAGGAATTCATATGTGCATTGCCAAAAGCGAGTTTCCATTGCTGACAGGGGCTAGGCAGTGCAGGTTTCACACACCTAGTTCTTTCTAAAGACCTGGTCCTGGAAGAGATTTCACAGTTGATAATGACACACGTACAGACATAAATCATCACTGTATATCCCGCATAGTCTGGCCAGCCCTGGACATTCCACCCTCAGGAGTACCCAGGAGTGCCCAGAGATGACCCTACTCACGAGAAGAGGCAGACAGCTGCTCTGCGGGCGGATCTAGCATGCAGTGAAGGCCAAGCATCACGCGGATTGACAGCCCAGGTGACCAATCAGAACCACACACTTTGCTGTTGTTATCTTTGGCTAACCTTGGAGTAGCTAACGAACACCACCAGGACGTTAGGCTAGATGTTTGAGTATTTAAAACTGTTTTCGGTTTTATGAAAAAAAAACGATGTGCTCAATAAACTGCAAACAATTACATCCCACCTTTGCACTAGTTCTAGATAAATCAAAAGTTCAGAGCGGGAGTGACACTCCGAAAATAACTTGTGGTTATGCCGTTCTCCTATTTTCAAGGAGCAGCTGACATGTCTTTCTTTCATGTATCTAATCCTCAGCTCCGTACAGGGTGGGGAGAGGCAGATGTTATTGATTCATGAAAGGAAAACATATAAATTCGCAAACAAGGGTTTAAATGAAGTTAATCAAAAGTGCCGGCTTGACAAAACACTAACCACACAGCACCGTAAAACCAGAGCTCTGAACTTTAAACAAGCCGGGGGCAGTCTGGGGCAGGCAAGAGCAGCATTCACAGACCACCGACTGAATACATGTGGCTTGTGCAAAGAGCAAATGCAAGGGCGTACCTATGGATGGTGCAGTAGGTGCAGTGGCACCGGGGTCAAAAGTCCTACTGGGCTCAGAGAATCCTGATTGTTGCTGTTTTTTACTTCATGACCAGCTGCCAAGGGGCCCATCTTCCTTCTTTGATCTAGGACCCATGGCACATTTACTATGCCGCTATGCAAATATACAGTATATTACAAGCACACAATGTGCACAGAGCAGCCAGCGTTAACATCTAAGAATCTATAATTATGGAGAAAAAACAGAGGTATCCACCGAACAGTCAACTATTTCTTTTTGTGGAGGAGAAAACCAGCATCTCCGGTTACGATTCTGATGTAATTATAATTTTATTGTCCACGTGCTCTCCTCACAAACCTTATTCACTTAACTCTTGGTTACGCAGAAAGGAGAGACCTGCATAGAGGGTGTGCGACGCCATTATCCTGGCGGCATCTTGGCAGGGGCTTCACCCCTCCCCCCACACCAGCAGTAGTAGCTGCAAACCTTTTACAATAAATCCATAATAAATAAACCATATTATGGTTTTATTGTAAAAGAGGAAGGGGCTAAGGTCGATGACAGGGACGGAGGGGGAGTGCACAGTACTCCCCCTCAGTGTGCATGTATGTTTTGGTTGGCCAAACACACATGTGGACAGGGCTATCTCCAACCCAGTTGGAGAGAGCAGGCAGAGACTCACACTCTGCCTCGTATCGCCTACCCAGGGTGCTCCGTCCAAACCTTAGGATTGGCTGCAGGGCAGGCTGGGAGCCTGTGCCTGCAAGTACTGGAGCCAGAGGAGTGGAGAGGCGTGGTGAGAAAGGTAAGTTAAAAAAAATATATAGTTTTTTGTTGTTCTCTCCGCCACGCGCTGCCCCACTCTCCCGCGAGCCACGACTGCATCTTGGGGCAGTGAGCACTACTTCATCAGGGCCTTGGTCGAGAGAGGCATTGAACGTCAAGTTCCAGCAGTCTGTCTTTTGAGACTGTTATAACAACACAAAAAGATGACAACACAAAAAGATGATGGACGGTGCTGACAATGCAAACACTCACCCCCAGCCACAGATATGGGTTTAATCCATCGTTCTTTTGCTCACCATGCCACACCAGTTTGGACCCATCCATATGCAAATCAGTCTTGACCCTGTTCCTCATGGGAACAGTCCAGCCCGAACTGCCAGGCCAGGCCCTCCCTGGACCGTAAACAAGCATCCTGGGACCAGTTTCAGGGTATCACCCTTCTTCAGCCAGGCTAGCTTGATTCCAGTGGCACAGTGAGCAAGGGAGCCACGTCTGGGCATACCCTTCCCACTTAGGGCAACTTCAGCAACACAAAAAGATGATGGACGGAGTGTTGACAATGCAAACACTCACCCCCAGTCACACATCTGGGTTTACTCCATCGTTCTTTTGCTCACCATGCCACCCCAGTTTGGACCCAGCCATATGCAAATCAGTCTTGACCCTGTTCCTCATGGGAACAGTCCAGCCCGAACGGCCTGATTCTTGGAATCAGGCCGTTTACAACCAGTAAAATGAGTTTTGGTATTTATATATTCCAATCTGAGATCTGGCATCATGTTATCGAATCCCAATTTGGAATTGGGAATACATACCGATTCAGTATTAGGAAGGGGCTTCCTAATACTGAATCACGTCGGTATGCAAGAATATTTTGTGACCAACATTTGCAAACGGGAAAGGGTCCCTAAAGGACCACTTCCCCTTTGTGAGTTGTAGAGAAAATGTTTTATAGGAGACCCACGGACCACTGCCTGCTCTTAAAAAATGAAAAGAAAACTTTTCATTTGTCTTTTTTTAAACACATTCCCTTTTCCTTTAAGGAAAACGGGCTGCATTAAAAAAAAAAAAAGAAGATTGCTTTCTTTGAAAGTAAAAACAGACATGGTAGTCTGCTGAGCCCAGCAGGCTATCATCCCTGTGATTTGTGCTTTCCCTAATGGGTCTCAAATTGCGACCTACCTCATAAATATTAATGAGGTAGGTCACTTTGCAACCCATTGGAAAACACTAAATGAAACTCATGAGTTTCATACATTAGGAATAGCGATTACCTAATTGAGATTCACAGAGAATCACAATTAGGTAATCGCTATTTCTAATTATGATACTTGTGGCCCTTATCTATTCAGTCTTGGCAACATCTCCTCCAAACTTCCTCATCAATCCTTTTCCCATTTTTCCGAGCCCTAATTCATACCAATACATCCCAACACTCTACATAACACTTTGCATGACATAATAATGGACAATATAGAACACCACAATCCAAATCACTAACATAAATAACCTAACAGACATTGTATACGAATGTATATACATAAAATAAGTAAAAAACAATGTTACACTGTATTACAAAGTTCCTATCCTGCAGGATGTTGAATGGACTGTAGCCTGTAACGGTAGGGGTGGTGTGATACATCCAAATAGTTTTCTTAAGTTCAACCATCCACCATTTCCTCTTATTTACTGCCATCTTTAAAACACCTTTAATTACTCTATAGAATATTTCCACGTCCCAGTTGCCCTTGTGATGATATACAGAGATACCTTTGTTCTCAACATCCTTAGCCTCAAAAGTTAGTCAAATTTCTCATCCATAAATAGTGTACCATTATCCATTTGTTTTTTTGGAGGCTCCTCCCTCTGGAAAATTTCATCCAGGAATTTAACTACAATCACGGCATTAGCACATTCCACAAAGACTAATTCTAGCCAATTTGAAAAATAATCTATGGCCACAAGAACACTGATACAGTCACCATTCTCATCATCCACAGGTCCTATTATGTTCAATCCTAGTGTTTCCCAAGCCATGCTAGGACTTTTAGCTGGACAACACTACGTTCAATTTCAACCTCGTCACCTGGCCATCAATAACTCTCCTTGACTCTCCTTTTACTCTTCACAATTCCAAAAAGGTCCTTCATGGCACAATTGCACAACCCTCTCCTGCAGATCTTTCTGTGGTACAACTCAACAATTCTATCACCTCTCAATAGGTTTAGACCACAAATATAAAACTACTCACATGCTTCACAAAATTTGCGATACTCATCACTAAAGAACGTTTTTCCATCGAAACTACTGTTGCAAAAAAATGTACACAAATAATAACAATCACTTGCAAGAGCTTCATTCCATCCATTCTCTGTTATGGTGCCAATTCCTTCTTCTCTTCTTCTCCAAGCTACCCTTGGCCCTTACCATTTATCCTCTGGTACTTCATTCAATGGTAATGACAATCAACTCAATCAGCCATTCTGTTTTTCATACCAGGGACATATTGCACCCAGGAATTATAATAATTCATCAATCTAATGGATAATCTAGCAATTCTCAGGGTTGCAGAAATGTACCCTTCAGTGGACAACAATATCATCAAAGGTTTGTAATCACATCTTATGGGAATATCAAAACCTCAAAGAAAGTTCCTAAAATGTTCAAGACCCCATACAATGGCTAATATGTCTTTCTCTACCTCAGAATAACGTTCCTCTGCAGGTGACAATGATCTAGATGCAAATGTCACCATTAACACTTTATAATTTTTATCCCTGTGAGAAATGGGGTCACTAGTTGGCAGATGATATAAACCTTTGTCCAAATAGGGACCACAATCCTAGTCAGGGTAAGTCACACACAATCCAAAATATCCCGTGCCCACCCTCTGGCAGCTTGGCACTAAGCAGTCAGGCTTAACTTAGAAGGGAATGTCTAAAGTATTTGTGCAATAAACCATAGAGTAACACAGTGAAAACACCACAAAAATACAGCACACAGGTTTAGAAAAATATAAGATATTTATCTGGTTAAATGAGGTCACAATGATAAAGATTCAAAAAGCATAAATTGAGATATCACTTTTACAAGATTAAAAAAAGTCTCAAATGTTAGAAATCGACAGTTGTCTCTTGGTTACACAAAGTACCTGGTTTGCCTAAAAAAAAACATGCACGGAGATTGCAGAGGAGAAGATGCGTAAAAATAAGTTGTGCTTTGGATTTTCCAGCACGGCACAGACTTTGCGTCGTTTCTTTCCACGCTGCAAGGACTTTGCTTCATTTCTTGGCGCACAGGCTTGGTTCCTCACTGCGATGCAGGGATCTTTTTTATGCCCAGGGACGATGGAGAGAAATCCTGGGCACCCTGGAAAATGTCACAGGCATTGCGTCAATCTGGTAGGGTGATGTGGTTACTTTTCTCTTGCACGGCAGGCGCTGCATCAGTTTTCACTTGGGGAATCGGCTGTCGTTCTGGGCCATCTGTGTGTCGATCTGGTAGGGCTGTGTAGTGAATTTTCTGTCACAAGACAGACGCTGCGTCAAATCTTCACTCGAGAAGTCAGGCTGCATCGTTCTGGTTCAGCTGTGTGGCAATTTCTCGGTTGCAAATGGCTTCACTCGAGAAGTCAGGGTGCATCGTTCTGGTTTGGCTGTGCTGCGATTTCTCAGTCACAAATGGCTGTGCGGCGTTTCCGGCAGGCGTGTGTTGATTTTCAGTGCACAAGGAGTTTCCTGAAGAGATTAAGGGGGTCATTCCGACCCTGGCGGGCGGCGGGCGCTGCCCGCCGGGTGGAAACCTCCAAAAGACCGCACCGCGGTCAAATGACCGCGGGGGTCATCACAACTTTCCCGTTGGGCCGGCGGGCGATCTTCAAAAGATCGCCCGCCGGCCTAGCGGGAAAGCCCCTGCAAAGAGGAAGCCGGCTCCGAATGGAGCCGGCAGATTTGCAGGGGTGCGACGGGTGCAGTGGCACCCGTCGCGATTTTCAGTGTCTGCAAAGCAGACACTGAAAATCTTTGTGGGGCCCTGTTAGGGGGCCCCTGCACTGCCCATGCCATGGCAGTGGCATGGGCAGTGCAGGGGCCCCCGGGGGCCCCACGACACCTGTTCCCGCCAGCCTGGTTCTGGCGGTGAAAACCGCCAGAAACAGGCTGGCGGGAAGGGGGTCGGAATCCCCATGGCGCTGCTGCAAGCAGCGCCGCCATGGAGGATTCCCTGGGCCAGGGGTAAACCGGCGGGAAACCGCCGGTTGCCCTTTTCTGACCGCGACTTTACCGCCGCGGTCAGAATTACCCATGAAGCACCGCCAGCCTGTTGGCGGTGCTTCCGCGGCCCTCTGCCCTGGCGGTTTCAAACCGCCAGGGTCAGAATGAGGGCCTAAGTCTTTTTGGCCCTGAGACTTCAGAAAATAGGAGGCTCAATCCAAGTCCTTGGAAAGCACTTCTCAGCAAAGTCAGAGGACAGCAGGGCAACAGCAGGGCAGCAGTCCTTCTCAGTAAAGCAGTTCAGATGAGTCATTTGGGAAGCCAAGCAGTTCCTCTTGACAGGTTGCAGGCTCAGGTCCAGAAGTGACTGAGTTGGTGGGGTCAGGGACCTAGTTTATAAACCCAAAGATGCCTTTGAAGTGGGGGAGACTTCAAAGAGTGGTTTTGAAGTGCTCAAGTTCCCCTTTCAGTACAGGTCTGTTTGCCACGGTCCCAGTAGGAGGTTTGGCAGTCCATTGTATGAGGGTAGGCCACTAGCCTCTGAAATGTAAGTGTCAGGCCCTCCACCCTCCCAGCCCAGGAAGACCCATTCAGTATGCAAATGAGTGCAGGTGTGACTGAGTGTCCTGTGTTTGTGGTTGTCTGGGTGAAATGCACAAGAGAGCTGTCAACCAGCCCAGACATTGATTGGAGACAGGCTGTAAGGCACAGATGGATTTTCGGTGCAGATAAATGCTCACTTTCTAAAAGTGTAATTTCTAAAATAGTGACATAAAATCCAACTTCACCAATAAGCAGGATTTTTTAATGCCATTCTGGCCATACTAAATATGACCTGGTTATCCCTTTCTGATCAGAATCTACCACTCAAACAGTATATGAGGGTAGCCCTAATGATATCCTGTAAAAGGAGCAAGCTTCACAGTAGTGGAAAACAAATTTAGGAGGTTTCCACTAACAGGACATATAAACCACACATGTACATGTCCTGCCTTTTTACCTACATAGCACCCTGCCCTATGGGTTACCTAGGGCCTACCTTAGGGGTGACATATGTTGAAAAGGGGCAGTTTAAGGCTTGGCAAGTACTTCTAAATGCCAAGTCGAAGTGGCAGCGAAACTGCACACACAGGCCTTGCAATGGCAGGCCTGGGACATGGCTAAGGGGCTACTTATGTGGGTGGCACGATCAGTGCTGCAGGCTCACTAGTAGCATTTAATTTATAGGCCCTGGGCACACATAGTGCACTTTACTAGGGACTTATAATTAAGTTAAATATGCCATTCGGGTATGAGCCAAGGTTTCCATGTGTTTAGGGAGAGAGCACATGCACTTTAGCACTGGTCAGCAGTGGTAAAGTTTCCAGAGTCCTAAAGCCAGCAAAAATGAGGTCAGAAAAGGAAGTAGAGAAAGGCAAAAAGTTTGGGGGTCACCCTGCAGAAAGGCCATTTTCAACAACCTATTTAAGACAACACTTCACCAATGCCTTTGTTACTTGCAACCAAGTTTATGATGCATTTGTTTACAGGGTCAAAATCATGTTAGGCTTTAACTTAGCTAGTATCGTCCTTGATACTTTCAAAATCTGTCTGCAATTTCACACTCCATAAAACCTTAGGGCCTTTTTATGAGGGTGGCCGTCAGAAGACTGACAGCCTTGTGGTGCAGTCGAGCCGTTGCAGATGTGGCGGTCCAACCGCTATGTTACAAGTTTGGCAGTTGGACCGCCAACCGACCACCATCTCTGCCAAGTTCCATGATCCCAATGTGGTGACTGCGGTCTTGGTTGTTATTAGCCAGGGTGGTGCTGAGCTCAGCGTCGCTCTGCTGATTACAACCTTGTTTTCCCCCAGCCTTTTCATGGAGGTTTCCCTACCATGAAAAGGCTGGGGAAGAACAAGTGCAGGGGGCCAAATGGGGGCCCTTTCACTGCCCATGCCCACGGCATGGGCATTGCAGGGGCCCCTCAGTCCAGCACCATCGGAATGCAGGTGCTGGTCGGCCCCTTCTGTGCTATGAGATAGCACTGTTCCCGCCAGTCTGACCAGCGGGGGCGCTCTATTTCATGGTTTCCGCCAGTCAGCCAGGTCAGGCCGACAGAAACCTTGTAATAGGGTAGGGGGACACCACGGTCACGGGGGTGGAGTCCTCCCTGTGAGTTTGGCTGTGCCCCGTTGGGACCGCTAACTCATAATGAGTCCCTTAGTCTTCTTGGTAGTTGTCTCATATCGTACGTTTTCTGTGAAAAATTAGGTACAAATTTTACATAACATTGTAGCAGACCAAAGAATGATATCAAGTCATCTTTAGTAGAGGGTACTGGTGCATTACATATGACCTGTATTCATTCTTTGCTTACTTCGTGACCCAGATAATTTCAACATGGAACCACAAACTTGCATTTAGAAAGTAAGTTCTGCAAACAAGCCATTTTTCTGCAAACTACTTAAGATGTTCTCTAAGTGGCGATCATGTTCCTTGTAGTTCTCCATAATAAAAACATCAAACTGGAAGTATACTGTGCCCTTAAATTACTTAAACAACGTGAACATTACTTTTTGGAGAACCACGAGGCCAACCCAAACAGCATCCGTACATACCTGAAACATCCTGTGGGAGTGATGAAAGGGTACGACCTTACTGTCAGGGTGTAACCAGCCCTGATGATAGCCGATGAAAAAGAACATCATATCCCCTTTTGACAGCCAATATGTCATTAATATTTAGTATGGGACATCTTTCAATCACTATATTGTCATTGACTTATCTTATGTCGACAAATTAAGTTTTCCTTTGGGTTTTCCAACTACGATCAAGGAAGCAGTCCATTCAGATGCCTCGCCACCTCCATTATCTTAGTCTTTAACAACTTTTCACTTTCTATGTTGACTTCTCTTACTATCCAAGGAATATTCCAAATTGTATGTACTTTGGGTTTTGCATCCTCTTTTAACACAATCCTGTGTGAAAACCCTTTAATGTGCCAATTTTTCCTCAGAATACTGGAGTAAATTCTCTTGAACATTTTATTGCCTCACTGGTGTTTACAACCAAAACCTGTTCTGGACTATTCAGTCTAAAATGATATCAAGTGTTCTTTGGTAAATCTATCCTAGAACTGATGGACCATCTTCTTTAAACTTAGAAAATCCATCGTATTTCAACCTCAGGTATTAAATCATCCCTAAAGATTTTGGGAGCTATATCTGACTGTAAACGATGGTTACTAAATGCTTCTGTCTGCAACTTTTTCCTACCATGCATTTTTTTCAACAATTATGCACGGTGAGCCGGAATTGGCTTCTATTAAAATTGTATTCTTACCTAATTTAATTTCGAACACAGGTTTCTTTCTGCATCCTTTGACAAGACTACCCCCTATCCCAGACAAACTGGTGCTACAAGAATCTATACTAAGGACGCAATCTGCCTCATCAAAAGTAGTTGATTCATTATTGGAAATAGGGTTCTCTGTGACTATGTTCACCTTATTTCCCCGACTGTTCCTTCCACAACTCCTTAAAAAGTGTCTCTTTATTCCACAAGCTAAACATAAACAATACTTACAAAAGGCCATATGCTCCACTGCCACACCTATAGCATTTCTTAGCACCACCTTCTCCAATATCTTGCACACCCTGTTAGCTTTTAATTGACTCACCCCCTGATTTCTTTTTGTTGTCCTTATTATGCACAGTGTGCCTTTGTATGTTCTATTTTTGCTTATCTTTGGCAATTACTTCTTTGAATTCTCTACAGAACTTCTAATGCTGCTTTAGCGCATTTATTTGACACCTCAGCTTTCCTCACTACTGCAATTACATCCGCTAGCGGTGAATCACCACATGTTCTTAACCTCTCCTTCGCATATTCACTGCTAGCATGCGTAAGAGGTTGCTCGTTTATAAAATTATCATGTAACAGAGCAAATCTGCAATTAAGTGCCAATTTTCTTTTTTTTTTTTTTTAACAACAACGCATATTCATCTGTCAGTTCCATTTCACCTGCTTCATGTGGAAGAAATGAAATCAGTCTATAAGGATGCAAAAGGATGATGAATAGTAGAATAGCCTTCCAAGTCATCTAACGCATTCAGAAAAATACTCCCTTCAGTCAGCAGTCTAGGGGGCCGAACTTCCAACGTGGAGGTTGCCACCATAGTGGCTACCTCCCCACCACCCTATTAAGAGTGTCCTGCTAGGTCAGCGGATGGAAACCTGGGTTTCCACCTGCTGGCCTAGTGGGAAACAGCCTGCAGCATTGTCTCCGGCTCGTAATTGAGCCGGCGGCAATGCTGTAGAGTGCAGGGTGCACCAGCACCATCGCAAAGTTCACTGTCTGCAAAGCAGACAGTGAACAATTTGATACTGCTGGCCATGGAGGCCCCTGCACTGCCCATGCCAGGTGCATGGGCAGTGCAGGGGACCCCCTGCACCCGTTTTCTGCCAGCATTTTCATGGTGGTTTTATCACCATAAAACCGCTGTTGGAGAAGGAGGTCGTAAACTCAAGCGCTGCCCTGGTGTATTAGGACTGCCGCCACTGCTAGGATCTGAGATCCTGGCGAAATTGGCGGTTCCCTTGTGGCCCAACAGCCAGGGTTGTAATGTGGCGGTCGGACCGGCGCATTGGCCACAGTCCCTCTGCCATCCGCGAGTCTGGCGGTCTAGTGACTGGCAGACTTATAAAGGGGCCCTAAGTTTCTATTCAGTCACGTTATACTTTGAGACCTTGGGTATGTAAGAAGTGAAGACTTATTTTTTACTTTGTTTCTAGCGTTAACTCCTCGTCTTATAATTCAAGAACTATTCTTTCCACTCTTGCTACTTAAGTGGAGTACCTCTTGATGTAGCCAAAAATGGCTGTGCTGGCATAAGAGAAAAAGTTTGTAAAGCACACATGATGCTGTTTAATATAATATTCTACAGTTCAGACCAAAATACTTCTAAGTAATGGAAAATTAAACGTTTTGAAAAACACAAATACCCCGACCCCCCCACCTGTCCTAAAAAACATAACTACCCCGACCCCCCACCTTAAAAACATAACTACCTCGACCTCTCCACCCCGCTCCATTAAAAAAAATTGAACTACCTGCTCTAAAAACATAACTACCCCGACCCCCACACGCCCTAAAAACATAATTACCCCGACCCCTCACCTGCCCTAAAAAACATAACTACCCCGATCCCATACCCACCCTAAAAACACAATTACCCTGACCCCCATACCCACCCTCAAAACACAACTACCCTGACCCCCACACCCACCCTAAAAACCCAACTACTCTGACCCACCCTACCCGCCCTAAATAACATAACTACCCCAACCCCACCACCCTCCCTAAAAACATAACTATCCCGAACCCCCAACACCTGCCCTAAAAACATAACTACCCGACTCTCCAACCCGCCCCTTAAAAAAAAATGGCACCACCTACCCTAAAAACATAACTACCCAACCCACCACCCGCTATAGAAACACTACTACCCCAAAACCCCTACCTGCCCAAAAACACAACTACCCAGACCCCCCACCACCAGTCCTAAAAACAAAATTACCACGATGCCCCCACCCGCCCTAAACACATAACCGCACCCCCACCCTAAAAACATAACTACCCCGACCTCCTCCCAGCTGCCCTAAAAAACACTGGGCCGTATTTATACTCTGGTTGCGCCGAATTTGCGTCGTTTTTTTCGACGCAAATTCGACGCTAAACTAACGCCAACTAACGCCATATTTATACTATGGCGTTAGAGGCGTCTAGCGCCAAAGTTCCCGGAATGTGCGTCATTTTTTAGCGTGAACCCCTTCCTTGCGTTAATGATATGCAAGGGAGGCGTTCCCGTCTAAAAAATGACTCCCAGGCCTTTACGTGGTATTTATACTCCCGGGCAAAAGAGACGCCCGGGAGTGGGCGTGGCTAAAAACGGCGCATTTGCGCCGCTTTTTAACGCCTGGGTCAGGCATGGCGTTAAGGGACAAGTGGGCTCAAAATGAGCCCAGAGTGCCCTCCCCTGCCCCCAGGGACCCCCCCTGCCACCCTTGGCCACCCCAGGAGGACACCCAAGGCTGGAGGGACCCACCCCAGGGACATTCAGGTAAGTTCAGGTAAGTATTTTTTTTTTTTTTTTAATAATTTTTTTTGGCATAGGGGGGCCTGATTTGTGCCCCCCTACATGCCACTATGCCCAATGACCATGCCCAGGGGACAGAAGTCCCCTGGGCATGGCCATTGGGCAAGGGGGCATGACTCCTATCTTTACAATGATAGGAGTCATGTTGATGGGGGATGGGCGTCGAAAATAAATGGCGCAAGTCGGGTTACGACGATTTTTTCGACGTAACCTGACTTGCCCCATTTTAAGACGCCCATGCGCCATTTTCCCCCTACGCCGGCGCTGCCTGGTGTACGTGGTTTTTCTCGCGCACACCAGGCAGCGCCGGTCTGCTTGCGCCGGCTAACGCCATTCAATAAATACGGCGCCCGCATGGCGCTTCAGAATGGCGTTAGCCGGCGCAAAACTTTTTGACGCTAAACTGCGTTAGCGCAGTTTAGCGTCAAAAAGTATAAATATGGGCCTCTCTCTCCCTGCTCAAAGCTGCCCAGTTGCTTACCAGGTGCCACCAGACTCGAAAAGGCTGAGTTCTGCAATGGTTGAATTTCACTGTGTATGTAATCTTACAAGAAGCCATCAAGTGTTGAAATCTGATGTGCATCACAACCCTCAGCGGACAGCACAATTGCAAAACTTTCAAAATTCTTCATGTGGGTTCGCTTGACATCCAGGACTGAATCTTGTCACCATTTATGTTATGTTGAATGAATTTCAAGACACAAAGGCAGGAGCGGCTCCTCCACTAGGGAGGAGGAGCTTTCGCCACCCCCCAACGCCAGCTGCAGTAGCTGTAACCTTTTACTACAAAATTATAATAAACTATGATAATAAACTGCGTTTATTATCATTTTGTAGTAAAAGGGGCGGGCATTGGCGATGACAGCCATGGAGGGGAGTGCACAGAGCGCTCTCCTCAGTGCACATGTTTGTTTGGCCGGAGTCTCACGCTGGCCAAACACACATGCGCACTGGACTCTCTCTAGCCAGGCTGGGAGCCTGTGCCTGCAGCAGAGGAGCGGTGCGGTGGTGGCGGCAGCGCAGACGATGCAGGCAAGTGTTTTTTTTTTTTAATCCCCCACTTCCCGTCCCCGCATGCCGCCTCGCCCCTACAAAGTACCACGAGCCGCTCCTGCACAAAGGTAAGTTACTTATTTATTCAGTCCCGGACAGCTGCCCCTTTGACTTCTCCTCAAAGCCACCTCTTCCTTCTCCCAACAGCCCAGACTCTCAGAACCCTTATTCATGCCAATACGTTTTAAACCTCTTTACATGTTATGAAAATAGAACAATTTTCGCACATCAGAGTAACCCTGAGATGATGGCTATGCAGTGTAAGAAGTCGGATCCCCACAGGGGGCAGGAAGAAGTTGGGGGGGGGGTAGGGGCATACGGGTACCGACAGGAGCTGGCAGGATTGGAGCCCACATTCTCTGCACTGTTCCACCAAAGCTATAACTTCCTTTCCTCATTAACTGAGCTTCGATCACATGGAGCCTATGAAGGAATAACAGAGGGACCTGTGGGTGGGGCGGAGCTCTTACTAATGCTTGGAGAAAGAAATGTCCTTGCCCTACGTTCTGGCAGAACTGTCAGTTTGGACAGTGCTCCCTGCCCTCATTCCTGCCTTCAAAACCACAAACTATGCATTAGTCAGTGGCAATGTTGAGGTGCCCCACATTTGTATTGCAGCTGCCTGTGATGAGACTCATTGACCATGCTTGCAAAAAGGAAGAGAACTCAGTTTTTATTAGTGCATCTATGGTGTGAACAATAAGGTCTGACAATTTCCACCGGTGACAGGGCCTTTGTGCTAAATTAGTGCTGGCATGAGAGGAGCGCCGCTTCTCCTGTTACGTAATGCACGTGAAGACCTTTGGACAAGCAGCCGTAAGCGTTTGTGCGTCTCCTAAATGTGTGCTTTCTGCTGCCACGCAATACGGCATTTGCACTGGGGTTAAACAACGCTGCGCATTCAGATATCTACTGCGACACTGTAGGAAGGAGATGTGTAGGCACAAGTATTTGTAACTATAGCATGGGTTTGTCTTGTGACTTTTCTTGAAATGTGTTATGGGCATGTCGATACTATATGGCATTAAGCAAGGTTGCTCAGTTTACTCTGCACACTGAATACAAACAGCTAACATTTTCAAGAGCACTCGTTTGAATAATTGTGCACACTGTACAAGTAGTTTACATTCCTTGTAAATTCCTAGCACTGGATGTTACACAAGCCATCTGCTTTAAGGTCCAACATGCAGTGTGCATAACGTCAATTTACTAGACTGCTATGAATAGCAGGAGTGACGTCACACACCCACTGAGCCCAGATGTCGTCACAAAGTTAACCCTTTATCCCACACCCATACTCCTTTAACATCCTCATACTCTCTACTTCAGTGCCAGGGAAATGTCAGGGTGGGACTTCAGAAAGTAAACACAGTTTAGAGCCCCATTTACAAACTGATTTTTCTGCTTCCTTCATAACCACTGGTGCCAGTGGTAGCAGAAGTAGCAGAGGGCAAAGCAAAGGTGCCAGTACTTCTAAAGGATGCCCATGGCAATACACAGCCAACCAGTGTGAAATCGAGCTTTGTGGACATTCCACAGGTGACCACAGAAGGGCACAGATTTGCTTGCTTGTGGAGAGTTTTTTGGTTACGCTACGTCTGCTCAAGGAAAATCATTCTGCACTATTAGCAGATGTTATCACTGTACAGTAGTGATTGCATCTGTTAACAGTACATTAGTGACCACCCAACATGTCAGGCACGGTAACCAGCAGGGGCGGCTGGTGCCAAGAACAGTCGGTGGGGCAGCACGCCCAGCGGGAGGGGAAGAAATAATAATAATAATGAAAAAAAACACTTACTAGCAGCTGCTGGATGCCGCCTCGGTGTTCCTCACCGCCTTAGTTCTTCTTTTGTTGCACCCCTCCCCACCCAATCCAGATGCTTCTCTCATGCTGTTACCCAGCATGAGAGAAGTCTTGGGACTGGACTGAGCGGGCTGAAATACCGCTCAGTTAGGGAGTGGTAACTTGCACTTGGTCTCCACCAGGCGGTGAAATACAGCTACTTTTTTCCCATTTTGAGCAAATAAAGTAAATTTCCATTTTTTGGGTTAAAAATATAATTTTTACCTTCAAAAATAGCAGTTTTTATTTCGATAACTATGTGATTTCCAGACTGCAGCATGTCATTTCCATCAAATAGTCACATGTACAAATACTTCACCTGGACAGAACCTGACTCAAAAGTTCAGGTGGCAGATTTAAGAGCTCCTTTTCCACTTTAGCACTGCCTTAGCATCATTATTTTTAAAGCTAAGGTGTCCTTTGCCCCGCGCCATATTTATAAAGTGCCGCAATGCATGCATTGCACCACTTTGTAATCCCTTGCGCCACATTATGCCTTCGCCAGGCATAATGTATGCAAGGGGGGGGGGCGTTCCTCCATTAGGGGTGGCACAAAATGGTGCAGTGGAATCTACGAGATTCCACTGCCTCATTTTTAGCTGCATTTTTAACACCTACCCAGAGCAGGCATTAAAAGGAGGCCCACCATTTTTATAATGGGCCTCTATGTACGTTTCAGGATTAGCGCCAACATTTTTGGCGCTAATACTGAAAAGTACAACAATAGCATCATACATTTTGATGGGTTTAGGAGGCGAGCATCTCCACTAGCTGGAGTGTCTTGGGGCACTGTAACAAGAGGCCTCAGCCTTTGAGGCTCACCACCAGGTGTTACAGTTCCTGCAGGCTTTGTTTCTGGCCACAGGGAGCACAAAGGTTCTCACCCCATGTGGTCAGAAACTCGTCTTGAAGTGGCAGGCTGGCACACACTGGTCAGTCCTGTACAAGAATTTTGGCTAAAATGCAAGGGGCATCTCTAAAATGCCCTCTGGGTGCATTTTTCAATAAACCCAATACTGTCGTCAGTGTGGGTTTATTGTGCTGAGAAGTTTGATACCAAACTTTCCAGACTTCAGTGAGACCATTATGGAGCTTTGGAGTTCATATTGACAAACTCCCAGACTATCTACTCAGAATGGCCACACTGCACTTACAATGTCTAAGAATGGACTTAGACACTGTAGAGGCATACTGCTCATGCAACTATGCCCTCACCTGTGGAATAAGGCAACCTGGCCTAGGGCTGGAAGTCCTGATAGAGGGGTGATTTACCTATGCTACAGGCAGTTTTTTGTTTGCATGGCACCCTGAGAGGGGTGCCATGTGGAGTTTGTCTTTTTCTCCCCACCAGCACACACAAGCTGCAATGGCAGTGTATATGTGCTTCGTGAGGGGTCCCCCAGGGTGGCATAATACATGCTGCAGCCCACGGGGACCTTCCCTGGTCACAGGGCACTTGGTACCAGGGGTACATTTTACAAGGGTGCCAGGGGTGTGCCAATTGTTGAAACAATGGTAAATTCTTAGCAAAGAACACTGGTGCTGGGGCCTGGTTAGCAGGATCCCAGCACACTCTCAGTCAAGTCAGCATCAATATGAGGCAAAAAAGTGGGGTGGTAACCATGCTGAAAGGGGCACTTTCCTACCATTCACAGTGTGATTGACCATACTAGATTGGGAGTGGATATGTATCGGTTGTGTTGCAGCCAAACACAGTGTGTGTTTGTGCTTTGGCATGAGGCTCTTCCATTGATTTGGCTGGCTGCCACTGTGTGGGTCTTGAGATGAGCAGTGCTATCTTTTGTAATCTGCATGAGTCCTCAATATAATGTACTAGGGCGACTTTCACTATGTAGAACTACTTCTAGGGTGTTGGTGAGCTACTAGTAGCTTCTGACCTACTCTCGACTTCTCACTGGAGACCTGTGCTTTATATTATTTATTTTGGAAGTTTAGCCACCATCATGAAGACTGCATACTGTATTGTGCTGCTTAAATCACTATAGCTTACCTCTTCAGAAAATAAACTAGCGTTTCCCTCTCTGAGAGTCATGTCAGGCTTAGTCAGCAGTTTGTCAGAATTAGTACCAAAATGAGTGAACATTACAAAGTCACACAGAATTAACTTGTGCTGGAAAAGGGGATTGCCTGCCATGGGAATGTCAGCGGCTACAATGTATGTAATTACACCAAAGTAGATTACATTATTGAGGTAATCAAATCATGAGAACTTTTACCTCACAATGTTTTACACCATGGTACCTTTACACCGCAGCTTTGATTATATAATTATTTGTAACCCTACATGTATGTGTGCGTGTGTGTGTCATATATGTATATATATATATAATGTAAAAAAAATAAAAGGGGGCAGAGTATGTATACCCTAACCCCCTACCCTTGGTTCAAGGCCCCCTCTAAAACATAACTTTAGAATTGTGGGGTTGCCTAGGAGATGTTGTTGGAACATGGAATGTGGAGAACTTTGGAATGTGGGAAGACTCAGTTGTTGCTAAAGGAGCCTCTTGGCTGGCAGCTCTGCGCTGTTTCTAATAAACTCTACAGCTATATGTCGTCCACTTTTCTTTTAAACACAACAAGAACCCACCCGAAAAAAGCAATTAAACGTACAGACATATGTTATGCTACAGTCTTGAATTGTTTCTGGGAACCACTTTCTAAAAATATTCCTTTGCCGTTCAGATATGTGTTATGCTGCTCTGGTTCATGAGCTAGCTGAAATTAAATCACTGTCGAGCCTGTCAGGCGTACGGTCTGAAACAAACTATTACGGAGGTGCCTTATTTAAAATAAGGTCTGTCGGGCCAAATGTACTAACCTATTTTGCAGTCACAAACTCTTTGATTCAAAGGACTTGCGACCACGAAATAGGTTTTCCTTTTGTATAAACCTCATGTTAGGAGATGGTTAACTTTCACTGGATGGATCCACATTCTCAATTTGGAAGGGTTGTGTTGTAGGTGTCCCTTCCAACTTGCAAGTATCAATCCAGCTGCGAAGTTGAACAGCTAAGACTCCAGAATTGGGGTGGAAACGGATTCCTAACAGAGAAGGGGTTCATTTTGGACCCCACGCTTTTAGAAATTATGAAAAAACTTACTGGGGTAGTAGGCAGTGGTCCTTGACGCCCCCTGTCAACGCTCAGAAAAACGTTTTAAAAACCAGCCCAGTTTCTGTTAGGAAAAATCTATGCTTAATTTTTTTTATTTAAATACAGTCACTTACATAGTGGTCAGCTGACCCTTGAAGATCACTATTCCTGTGATTATGTCCAATCGGATTAAGCTGCACTGTACAACCTATTTAACAAATATTAATTAGGCAAGCCACATTGTGACTCAATCCAGTTTGGAATTTTGAGATCCAACCTATCAGTGTATGTAAGTTCCACAATGGTGACAGAAAATGCAGCTTCTGTGACTAGTGCAGTGATAAACCTGGATCACTGCTCGTCATTATGAAATCATTTCATTAGTATCATTAAAAATCATAACATAAAACATAATTTCAATAGTATCATTAAAATCATAACATAAAACATAATTTCAATAGTATCATTAAAATCACAACATAAAACATGCACATTAAATAGTCATGTGATTAATTCTTCAGAAGAGTTGTTTCTGCTCAGTTCTCTACTCAGGGACATCAATAACAAATCTAGCCCCACTCTTTCACGTCCTCCTGACCATCATGTCAGCACATAGTTTGAGCAACGATTGACTTGGAAAGGAGCAAATGTTCAGAGTAAGCCTTCATACGACTTGCAAGGTCTCATTAAATTGTTAGGCAGTGAATCCTATTGGTTAGCGTGGTTTCCAAATTTCCACAATTTACACTGATTGTTTGAAAATGTGTCGGTCAATTAAGCCACTTTGGCAGGCAAATGATTCATACGTTACAGAGACACTCAGACATGTTCTTTGCTACAGTGAAAGCAATTTGGAAAGCTCACAGATAAAATGGGCCAATAACAGGATCAAATCTAAGCGCATTAAGCTGGATTCGTAACACTTCTAAGGAACAAGTCAAGTGTCTCTGCATTGTGTACATTTTACAAGAATAGATTTTGAAAGTTAATGGAATCCATACAGTTTCACTGAACTTCTTTTTTTCTCTTCACAGGAAGTATTTTTCAATGAAGTGTTTCCTTCCTGCATCCCTATGAGAGTATGAGAAGTACTGGTGCACCTTCCATTCCTTTTGCACCACCTACACCGGTTCATATAGAAAACAAGCCTTCGAGCTAAAGATGTGTGCTTGTGCATCTTATTTTCATTACATTTCCATAACTATTCATGTGTCATGCCAATGGCAACGGCCACCTCTACACATCTTGCAGGCATTTACAAATGTCAAAGTTCTGCATTCTTTTTGCGAGTTTCGTGCACTTCACATCAGTGACCAAGATGGTTTGACTAAGGTCTCCTCACCATGAGGACTGGTAATTTCAGTTCAGATGCAAACAACAATCTCTGGCTGAATCGTTTTTACAAGTAGTATGCGCATTTCATGGTTCTTTTATCCACAAATTTTACCAGGTAATAACTGGCGCAATTTGTTGAGGGGAATATGCAATATTCTTAGTCTCATAGCTCTTAACTGGAGAAAACATGCATTATTATATCGCTACTACCTATTTCAGAACAATGTGCTATAAAGCATATCAATCTTAAAGTACAACCATGCATAGCCTAGAGTATGAGGCATTCTATAAAAATCATGTTTTAAGAAGTTTGTGAAGTAAATCTGATATGGTTCCAAAATGTGGATCCTCAAACCAAATGCCCGATATTCACACAACTGACAAATCTAGTTTGAGGTGCTACAAGTTTGGGGTCGAAAAAGAAAAGATTTGTCATGAGTAGGTAGCCAACAGTCTTTTCTTCACAACTCATGTAAGCTTTTAAGAAAATACTTCAAATAGAGACCTAGGAACTTACGATCAACCAGTGGACACAAATTAAAACCATACACGTACAAGTTAAAGGTTCTGCCAAAAATGAACTTACCTACCAACATTGAGTCAGAAGTTTCAAAGGTCCATACGGCAAACTCTAATTGCACAAAACCACATTGTGAAGAATAGTAAAGTGACAATACCATGTCACCACATATTCAGACCTCAGAGAGCTACCTGGAGAAGACAAGAGAATAATGCATGTGCCAAATACATGGGAAGCCACTAACTTGCATCTAAAAGCACTGACTCAGATCTCAAAGTACAGTATATGTTGTGTTTATCTGTTTACTAGGACCTTAGTAGGTTATAGAAACAAAACTTCTAAACATCACTGGGGGTCTACTGGTTACCAAAGACCAGGTCATAGCCTGCACTTGCCTCTCAGCAGCGTTTTATGATATCACCCTTATGATATTACTCTGCAATGGGATTACTCATTTGCTTTTCATTGGTATCCCTTTTTCCTGGTTTATATCATTCCGGAATTCCCGAATCATTACTGAAGTGCTGCTCTGATCTCTCCAAAATCAGTTCCATCACCTATGGCATGACACAGGGATGAGCTTTCTGACAGATTGTTTTCAACATCTTCATTGGTCAATTATCTTGAAAAGTCGAGACAAATCAAATTGTCTACAATATGTGCTCTGACAGGACCAAAATGTATATCAAACAATAAGAAGGCTATAGGGTGCCTTACAAAGTAACAACTTAATTCATAGATGTCTAGAGCTGGATAAAAGTTTTATTTAATGGCTCAGTCAAGGAAACATCCCACTTCAAAACAATGTGTCTACATGGCCATGCCCCAGGATATCTATCAAGGATCTTCTAGAGGAAAGTTTATGTGAACTTGAGATCAGTCTTCTTGCTACCGAGACATTTGGGGTACAAACTACTACATACTACTGCAACAATGTAGGCTTTACTACAGTGTTGCCTTGTAGTTTGAGCTCATGGACAGCCACTGAATATGTGAATCTATGTGAAAGATTCTTACTTTAGGTTTGTTTTATGTAAAACTAAAAGGATATCCAGCATCATGGAATAGCATTTGATATGTGTATTTTACATTGTCTAAAGCTGTTTGTTTCTCATTAATGGTGTAAGAATTTTCAGAGCACCAGCCAAAATAGAACTAAACCCAAATTCTTAGGCCTCCATAGCCAGAAAGGGACTATTGTTTTATTTAACTTGTTCCAAAAGGCCACTTTTGATTATTTTAGTCTAAGAATGTATTACTTATTGTGTTTTAGAGTGTTTTTTGCAATGGTTTTTATTAACTAAGCAATAAATATAGCTCACAGAGTGCTCAATACTCACAAATTAATTATGCTTCTTATGGCAATTTGACTCCATCACCTGTCGTGCATTAATGCTTCTGTGTTACCTTCTATTAATGAAGCATTTGCCCTACTTTTACTTAGTGTCCAGCTCCTTGTCTAGTTTTATTATTACACTTTTACTGCTGAAGAAGTATTCATGTTACTCAGCACTAGAAGTAGGTTTTCCGTAAGTATAATGCTATTACACAGATGCCTGTTCCCTTCATTTCCTAATGAAGAGGAAGACCATTTTGTCAATTCACCTGGTTAGAACGAGCCATGGCTTGTGCCAGGCAGTCAGGTAGGATTCTTTGATGCTGAATACTAGACCTTTAAGAGCAGAGTGCATTGTGCAAGTGATGCGATCCATTACTAGCAAAGGGAGAGCCCAGGATCCTTCACAAATGGATTAAGAGGGCCTCTGCCAGAAGATCGCTGGAGCGTTGCTAACACTCACTTTACAAACAATCTCTTAACCACATCCTACTGCACAGCGGGACAATGGAAGTTCTGTTTAGCCTCTTGTGGGTAATACTTGACTGTGCATGTTTGCATATCCGTGTAAATGACATAAGTCACATTTCTCATTGTGTTCTACCACCTACAGTAAAGGCATGTGGGAAAGAACAGAGCTTCAAATGTGCTGCAAAGTGATTCAAATTATATCTGATGCTTTTAAGTAGCTGACGTGGCACAGACCAAGGTTCAAGGTGCAGTGGGCACCCTACTTAGAACAGTACCTCTTATTTACTACGACATCTGAACCATGAGGTACTGAATACAGGGCAGCATGATGTGTGGGATCCCACCTAGATTGGTTTACAGAAACATGGGAACTGGACTGAATCAATGCCTGGTAACATTTATATAACACCCACTACTCTGATGGGGTCTCTTGCTGAAGAAAGACAAAAGTTATGCCTGAGAACAGGTGAGTCTTGACTAGACATCCTTTGGAATGACCATAACAGTCTGATCAGCCCTAACAACCAGGGAAATACCATTCCAGAATGCCACAGCTTGTGCTCAAGAGCATTGCTTCCCTTTTGATAAATGCTAGAAGGAGGATGTCACTAGGAGGTCTTCATCTGCACTGGGTGATGAACCATTTATGATAAAACATAAGATGGTGCTTTGCCATCAAGACTTTCAAAGGCTGTATAAGCGATATTGAGATTGAACTTATGCCTCACTGGGAAGCAGCACTTAGATTTTCTAGCAACTGTAACATAATTTGTATGCATTACGCAGAGGAAAACCCCACCATCAGTCTTAGGGCAATCTGTGATTAAATATTGGTAAATCACGAATGTAGGTGCCCTGTGTAGTCTAGCAGTAAAGTAATTGTTGTCCAACTATGGAGCACCTATGTGTCACCAAGAACAGGCATATCAGTCTTCAAATTTTAAAGATGAACATGGTAGTGTCCAATAGAAGCTAACATTCTTCGATTCTCTGACCAATGGATGCGTGAGGTCATTGAAAAAGTGGGAGAGAACAAACTACAGAATTTTCCTACTTTTTTCTTTATGCAGCAGGGACATAATATATTACACATACATTCCATAAAAGAAGAGGAAAAATACATTAGAAGTAAAATGGCCCTTTTATAAAACATAAAGATTCAATAATCCAATTACAGTTTCTAGCATAATTCTTACTATAATATTTTATCAAAGCTTTCAACCTATTCTTACATGAAGGATGAGCTAGATACTTCCCAATAATGAATCCAAAATATCCCTTTTAGCAAGCTTCAATCGCCGTCAACTAAGGTCTCCAATCTTCAACCTTTCTATGGAGCAGTACTGCTCTTTTATAATGAGCCTGCCCCCACATGACGTGCTCCCCCATAGTTGTTTTCCATTTTCCCACGATTGCAGGGCTCAAACTTTTCCATTTTAGAGAAATTAGTTCCCAGACTACATGGAAAGCAAAATATTTTATATTATCTATGGGGCCCCACCTCTCCTTGTAAAGCTCCGAAATACCCATCACTGTAGTATTTTTTTTAATCGACCACCATGTACTTGCTACCTAGCAAAGATAGAAACTGATGTCTATCGAGCCAGAATTGTATATTTTCAAGCTCAGTGAACATATGTTCCCATGTTTCAGTACCTCTACACCAAGGACTGTTTGCCTTTACACTAGGAAATCAAGAATCAACGTTTTTAAGGATGTAATATAACCTAAATAGGGAAAAATACACTATTTCTTGATAATTGACTAATCGTGTTGAAAACGTAATGCTTTCTCATGTTTGGGATATTTTTCTTCCTGTACCTTAATACTTTGCCACCATCCACTTTTCCCTGGCATCTCTAAAAGGTTATGCTTCCTTGATCAGCACTCCATAAACAGAAAAGGTTTGTTGTTTCTTACAAAGCTCAATAATACTTTTGGGTTTACTAACCACCCCAAAGTTGTGTTTATTTTTATTCCACTAGTCCTTTAATTGCAGGTATTTGTAAAATATTCCTACTCTTGGACAGTATATGTTTCCGAAATTTCAGGGTAAGATTTAAATTGTCCCCAGTCCTCAAACAAATCTCCCAATGCCACCCGAGACCTGATTGTCCCCCTTCTCGTATCTCTGGACCAATCCCAAATGGGGGGCCAGTCATGTATCTAAGGAATTTTCAATTCTTAGATCATTCTCCAGAAAAGCTGAGCATAGCATTTTAGTGTTCTTTTAGATTTTTTGTTTAAATTCTTTGGGCAGTCGAACTTAGAAAGATTTCTGTTTTCCTATTCTGGTCCCACCATAAGAAGTATCAAACTATTGCCATGCTGTGTTTTATTTTTAGCACACCAAACAAAAACAGTTTTGTCATGAAAGTTTTGTAAATTGCCCCTCCTTGTCACCCGGCCTCAGAAATTTACATACTTGAAACTCATCAATCACAGCTTATTCTCTTGGCTTTCAATTGATCAGACAAGGTTATTCAAGATTATGCCATGTGAGGTGGATATTTATGAACTCTACACATAGGCGTTAAAATCAGTCACATCTGGATTTAAATACTCCCTAAATAATTGTTGATAACATTTGTGAAAGAGAGTCATAATCTTTTGTGGATCGTGAATCAACTTATGTGTTTCTGCATCTTCTATTAAATTCACTTTTCTGCTTACCCTTTCTTTTTTAGCTTGCCAAGCTAATAGCTTGCCAACTTAACTGCCTTCTTCAGAAATCCAGTGCCTGTACTTATTCATGTGTACTCTGTTCTTGCTCATAATTCAACTTTCTAGACTCATTAAGTTTTTTTGTGGGGAGTTGGTTCTTTTCAATTTATTAAGTAATTCTCTATTCATTTTTGATGTTCCTTCCTGCCTTTAAACTCTACAATATGTACCAGCCAGGAAAGTATGCTTTGAATGCATCCCAAACCACGATCAATGGCACCGACCTGGAATTCAGTTAGAAATGTTACTTTCTTTTTTCCTCCAAACATTCCAATATGATTTACCTTTCTAATATTTTACCCATGAGCTCTCAAAATATGTGTGTATTCCTCCAAGTCTCTTTTATTACTTTAACCCCTTCGCTGCCAGGCCTTTTTTTGGCTATTTGGGGCAGGGCGCGCTTAAGCTTAACTTTTTGTCCACCTAAGCTACCCATGCCAAATTTGTGTCCTTTTTTTTAAACATCCTAGGGATTCTAGAGGTATCCATAGTTTGTAGGTTCCCCTGAAGGAAACCAAGAAATTAGCCAAAATACTGCGCAAATTTCGTTTCTTTTTTTTTTTACAAAAATGGGAAAAAGGAGCTGCAGAAGAAGGCTTGTGGTTTTTTCCCTGGCATAAACAAAGGATTTGTGGTGCTAAAATCGCCATCTTCCCAGCTTTCAAGAACAGGCAGACTTGAGTCAGAAAACCCAATTTTTCAACACACTTTTGACATTTTACTGGGGCATGCCCCATTTTTACTGTTTTTGTGCTTTCAGCCTCATTCCAGTTAGGGACAGAAATGGGTGTGAAACCAATGCTGAATGCCAGAAAGCTAAACATTTCTGAAAAGTAGACAAAATTATTAATTCAGCAAGGGGTAATTTGTGTAGATCCTATAAGGTTTTCCTGCAGAAAATAGCAGCTGAAATAAAAATAATATTGAACTTGAGGTGAAGAAAACAGCCATTTTTCTCCACGTTTTACTCTGTAGCTTTTTCCTGCAATGTCAGATTTTTGAAAGCAGTATACCATTACATCTGCTGGACTCTTCTGGTTGCGGGAATATATAGGGCTTGTAGGTTCATCAAGAACCCTAGATACCCTGAGCCAATAAGTGAGCTACACCTTGCAATGGGTTTTCATTCTATACCAGGTGTACAGCAATTCTTTTGCTCAAATATAAGGAGTGAAAAATAGGTATCAAGAACACCTTTGTATTTCCAAAATGGGCACAAGATAAGGTGTTGAGAAGGAGTGATTATTTGTACATCTCTGAATACCGGGGTGCCCATACTAGCATGTGAATTACAGGGCATTTCTCAAATAGATTTCTTTTTTACACAGTGTCTTACATTTGGAAGGAAAAAATGTAGAGAAAGACAAGGGACTATAACACTTGTTTTGCTATTCTGTGTTCCCCCAAATCTTCTGATAACAATGCTACCTCACTTGGGTGGGTAGGCCTAATGCTCGCGACAGGAGACACAACATGGACGCATCACATTTTTACATTGACATTTTTTGCACAGTGCCTAGCTGTAGATTTTGGCCTCTAGCTCAGCCGGCACCTAGGAAAACCTACCACACCTGTGCATTTTTTTAAACTAGACACCTAGGGGGATCCAGGGTGGGGTGACTTGTGGGGCTCTTACTAGGTTCTGTTACCCAGAATCCTTTGCAAACCTCAAAATGTGGCTAAAAAAACACTTTTTCCTCTCATTTTGGTGACAGAAAGTTCTAGAATATGAGAGGAGAGACAAATTTCCTTCCACCCAGCGTTCCGGCAAGTCTCTTGACAAAAATGGTACCTCACTTGTGTGGGTAGGCTTAGCGCCTGTGAAAAGAAATGCCCGAAAACACAACATGGACATATCACATTTTCCCAAAGAAAACAGAGGTGTTTTTTGCAAAGTGACAAGCTGTGGATTTTGGCCTCTAGCTCAGCCGGCACCTAGGGAAACCTACCAAACCTGTGCATTTTTTAAAACTAGACACCTAGGGGAATCCAGGATGGGGTGACTTGTGGGGCTCTCGTCAGGTTCTGTTACCAAGAATCCTTTGCAAACCTCAAAATGTGGCTAAAAAACACTTTTTCCTCACATTTTGGTGACTGAAAGTTCTGGAATCTGAAAGGAGCCACAAATTTCCTTCTGCCCATCGTTCCTCCAAGTCTCCCGATAAAAATGGTACCTCATTTGTGTGGATAGGCCTAGCACCTGTGACAGGAAATGCCCCAAAACACAATGTGGACACATCAAAATGATCAAATACTAAACTACCTGTTTTTGCGGGGGAGGGTCCTGCGTTTTTGGTCCTGAGCTCAGTAGCCGTATATGGAAACCTACCAAACCCAAACATTTCTGAGAACTAGACACCCGAGGGAATCCAGGGAGGTTTGGCTTGCGTGGATCCCCCAATGTTTTCTTACCCAGAATCCTCAGCAAACCTCAAATTTAGCTAAAAAAAATCATATTTCTCCCCACATTTCTGTTTGGCATCACCGTACCGGGACAAATTTCCTACCACCCAACGTTCCCCTCAAAATCACGGTAAAAATGATACATCACTTGTGTAGGTGGGCCAAGTTCCTGTGACAGGGAAGAGCCAAAAACATGTCGAAATTGAGGGGGAACCAAAGCGGGTCACAAAGGGCAGTTTGAAAAAAAAAACATGTTCAGGCTGACAAGTGTAGCAGAATTTTTATTGGTATAGATGAGACAATGCTGGGTGGTAGGAATTTTGTGGATCCCTGCAGATTCCGGAAGGTTCCATCACAAAAATGTGGGGAAAATGTTTGATTTCCAGCAAAGTTGGAAGTTTGCATGGCATTGTGGGTAAGAAAATGGTGCCGGGCGCATGTGAAGCACACCACCCTGGAATCACCCAGATGTTTAGTTTTCAGATGTGTCTAGCTAGGGCGTGTGGATTTTTCTACATGGCAGCATCCCAAAGTCCAAAAGGTGCAACCCTCACCATTCCAAGTGGGACGATTTTGAGAGTTAGCAAAGCTCTCATGGCCCAAATGTAAAACCAAAACCCAAAATAATCAAACGTCCTCTTGCTTGCCGTGGGATAAGATGTTTTAGTGTGCAGGGGGAGAGCTGAAAGACTGTTAACCCCTTCAGTTGGGGTGGGGGACATAACCAGGCCCATACTGGTTAGTAGCCACCACCACACTATATATCTTTTTTTAATTCCCTGGCATCTAGTAGACTTTCTTCCCCCTCACCGGGCTGTGGATCAGGCGTAATTGCCCCATCTGCCCACTGGTGGGCAGAAGAACTTTGGCCCCATTTATTTGGGTTGGGGGTATTGCCATACTCCCATCCTCTTATTTTAAAAACAAAAATCTTCCCTGGTCTCTGGTGGGTTTTCTGCCCTGCTTGGGGGCAGATGGGCCTTCCAAAAATAGGCCAATCTGCCCCCAAGGGGGACAGATATGGCCAACAGTAATGTGCCCCCATGGGGAGCGACCCTTGCCCAAGGGGCTGCCCCCCAAACAAAACACACACACCAATCCCTGGTGCCTAAGAGGTTTCTGCCCCCACCCCCTGGGGTGAATCAGCCTTAAGGAAATAGGCTGATTTGCCCCCAAGGGAAGAAGAAATAGCTTAAAATAAATTTGCCCCCCCGGGGGAGCGACCCTTGACTAAGGGGTCATTCCCCTTGCGTGAAATTGGTGCAAAAAAATAAAAATCCCTGGTGTCTAGTGGTTTCTGCCCCCAATTGGCCTAATAAAAATAGGCCGATCTACCCCAAAGGGGGGCAGAAATGGCCTAACTACAACTTTCCCCCTGTGGGAGCGACCCTTACCTAAGGGATCGCTCCCCATATATAAGAAAATAAAGTAAACAAAAAAATATATATCCCTGGTGTCTAGGGGTTTCTACCCCCGCGGGGGCAGATTGGCCTTATTATAATAGGCCAATCTGGTCCCGAGGGGGGGCATAAAAGGCCTAAAAATATTTTGCCCACCTAGGGAGCAGCCCTTGCCCAAGGGGCCGCTCCCCTCATTCAATAATATTTTTTTTTAAACATCCCTGGTGTCTAGTGGTTTTGCCCCCCTTGGAGGCAGATTGGCCTAATTATAATAGGCCAATCTAGCTCCAGGGGGGCATAAAAGGCCTAAAAATATTTTGCCACCCTGGGGAGCTGCCTTTGCCCAAGGGGCCACTCCCCTTATGCGTAAGTATATATAAAAAAATGTCCCTGGTGTCTAGTGGTTTCTGTCCCCCTTCGGGGCAGATTGGTCTGATAAAAACAGGCCAATCTGCCCCCAAACGGGGGCAGAAATGGCCTAAATACAATTTGCCCCGAGGGGGGCAACCCTTGCCTAAGGGGTCACCCCCCATACATATAAATATCAAGTAAACAAAAACAAAATTATCCCTGGTGTCTAGGGGTTTCTGACCCCCCTGGGGGCAGATCGACCAAATTATAATAGGCCGATCTGCCCCCGGGGGGAGGGAAGAGAAAAGGCCTAAAAATATTTTGCCCCCCTGGGGAGCGGTCCTTGCCCAAGGGGCCGCTCCCCTTATACTTAAGTATGAAAATTTAAAAAATCCCTGGTGTCTAGTGGGCATTTCTGCTGGGCATCAGAAATGCTTGCAGAGACATGAAAGGAAAGGCCTTTCCTTTCATGCCTCTGCCTGTCTTCTCCTCCTGAGCGGAAGAGAAATGCTGAGCATTCTTCCAGCGCGATGAGAGGTGACGTCTGACCTCAGACATCACTGGGGGGGGGGGGGGGAGTCAGGGAGTTGGGATGGAAGGGGAAGCGATTCCCCTTCCTTCTCCGACTGGAGGGTGTGGGAGGGAGGCTAGCTCTGCCCCCGTGGGCCGGGTGCAGGACGAGCAAGTCTTGTCCCCGGCACACAGGAACCGTGTGCGAGGACGAGACCAGCTCGTACCGGACACCCTAGGGGTTAATTGTCAAGTCTATACTACTGTGATCTGGGAAATTAGCTGGTTTGATTGCAGGCCCAAAACATTCTAAATCTTAAGTGGTGAAAAAATATCAGTTCTAGCAGTGGTTTTATAATGGAGTAGCAGAAGTATACTTCCAGGCATCTGGAATAAATTCTCTCGAAATATCTTTTAAATTATATATTTCAATTCATTCCTTTATGTGTGCCCCAAATGAGTTCCACCCCTATTTTCCCACTGACACTTATTAGAACAATCATTTCTAGCTACTGTCACATTGAACTCCTCTCCTGTAACAATTGCTTCAGTTACAACAAAGGTTCAATAACCATTGAACCTCAAACTGCAAGGCTGTTTTTTAGCTATGAATAGTCTTCTTGGTTACTGGATGTTGGCTCATAATATGAAATTAATTTCAGTTTTTTTTTATTTTTACTTTAGGATGTATAATCAACCACCTTCTTGCCAGTTTGTTTCTTTCTGAGCTGTACCCTTTTGAGCAGCTGTGGTACAAAAGTGATAAATTGCTTAGGTCTATAGGGATATTTTCTTCCACATATGGAAAGAATATTTTTCATACTTTACACAAGATTCTTAGAGCAAAAGTATATTTGCTTTACAGTCTCTTGAATAGCAACCTTGGCAGTAGTTAGGAAACTAGCGTCATCATTTCTGATGCTAGTTCGGCCCTTTGCAGGATTTGCGTCAAAAATTGTGACGCTAATCCTGCAAAGCACCCAGAGGCCCACTGAAAAGAACGTGAGTCTCCTTTTAACGCCTGCTCTGAGCAGGCATTAAAAATGCCAATAAACATTATGCAAATTTCTTTGCGCCATTTTTCGGCCCCAATAACGGAGGAACTCTCCCCCTTGCATACATTACGCCTGGCGCAGGCATAATGTGGCGCAAGGGGTTACAAAGTGGCGCAATGCAAGCATTGCAGCACTTTGTAAATTTGGTGCAGCATTTTTGGCGATCTAACGCCACATTAGCATTTTTAAAAATGACACTAATGTGTCATTAGGATGGCGCTAGGGCCTCTTAAATCTGGGCCTTAGTGTCTAGCTGAGTTCTCAAAAGTGGCTCCAACATTTGGGGACGTAAAATCTTTTTCACTGGAAGTTTAACCCCTTCCGCCTGTGAAACCTTCTAGGAATATTACTGAATGTAGGGATGGGACCTCAGTCCCCCACAAACTGAGCTTTTTTTGCTTCTACTCACTCCTTTTTTTAACTCCACCATTAAACAATATGAAACCTGCATACAATTATTGTAGACATGCACAGTTGTCTTTAGTTGGGCTACACAGTTCACCTCTTATTTTCTTTAGCCAGTTGCTCTGCTTACATGTCTCATAAAAAATGTTACAATATCTCATTTTACGTGTATTTAAGATCTTGTTAAACGATTAAGGCTTCTTCCCAATATTATGTAGTTGTACTTCCAGTGTGTGCTCCTTAACGTGGCGAGCACAGAAGCGAACTGGATATAGTTTCATTTTGTTGAAAGCAAAGTGAATTCCATCAAGGTTAGCAACTGTGAACCAACAATGTTTCTGTGCTTGCTGTTAACAAACAACGTTTCTGTGCTTGCTGTTAACAAACAACAATGTTTCTGTGCTTGCTTTGATTCGCAGAAGCCAGATTTCGCGCTTCTCTATTGAGTTCCTTTGCTATCCTCCTCTTGTGAGTGCCGGCCTGGGAGCTGCAAAATGCACCTGAAAGATCCCTTCTTCCAAGCGCCAAAATGAGTCTGCGTCCTTACAGTACTTTCTGTCCAATTGTATTCATCCAAGGCCAGAGTTCGAAAAGGCAGATCGCCGCTCACTTCTGCTGTCCATCTCCTCTGATAGCCTTCGATACTTGTGGCAACTACACCATCTGACTCTTGACTCCACCTGTTTCTGGACAACGATCTGCACTGACCTTCCCTCCTACTGCAGCATCAGCATTCTTCATCACCCTGCAACAGCACTACACACCTACACCCACCTTGCTGGCTTCCACTTTTCCAACACGTAATCTGCCAGGTAAATTGCACATCTTCAAATCTTCAGTAACCAGTTGGAGATAGTCTCTAGCATTTTGACTCCTTTTGAAGAGCACTGGGCTCCCTGGATAAAGAGCAGCTGTCTTTAGGCGAAAAGCAGTCTCTTGGCGTTGCCTTCAACAGCCATCTTTTTCCAGTGTTTGCCTACTCTTGAAAGTAAAATAGGATGTCTTCTATTTTTTTTCTCCATTGGATATACTTGGCGTAAATCCAGATTATAAATGGATTCTAAAGATGAGAGCTCTGCAAGTGTCCCTGATGCACACTAGAAATCAAAAATGTTTCTGTGATCATTACCCCAGGCTTACCTCCTTGAGACCTGTCACCCATAAACTATGGAAAATGTCTCATAGTGTGAGGTGTCACCGGTAACTGATCACTTAAATCCTCGTGAGCTACCTGTGCAATAGGTTAACAACCAATAGGATTAAGGGCCTGATTTAGATTTGGGCAAACGGGTTACTCCATCACAATGGTGACGGACAGTCCAGTACATCCACTGAAATCTAAATCCCATTATCTCCTAATCTAAATCAGGCCCTAAGTGTTATAAAAACTAAAAACGTGCATATCTTAAGAACCTTTACTCAAGGATGAAATATATAAATGTGTTTTGCAGCAGGAGAACCTTGCTGCCTCTGTTCCAGTTAAAGACTCATCATATTTTGGTATTCCTTAATTCTGGCTCTCTGGGAGCTACCCTTGGAATTAAGACTTCTAGGTGCTCATGGAGTCTCTGTAACAACTTCTGCATCCAGAGTGCAGTGGCTGGGCAGTTATTCGATCCCTGCACAACTTGGCAGAGTTTTAGTAAGACATTCTTCTCCGCCTGGGGCATTGTCCCAGAAACCCAGAAGTGCATTTTCAGTTCAACGTGTAGACTGGATATAAGACTGGAGAGAGAAATTCAGGAAGATCCAAGGAAGCTGTTCATCACAATTTTTCTCAATGATTTTAACTATATGTGGTAACTTTATGGTGGGCTGCAGGGATATTGTGTTTCAGACCAGGCTTCTGAATAAGCAGAATAAAACTTATTCTTTACAGAACCCCCAGACACTCTCCCTGACAAACAGACTTATTATTGCTGTAGTACAATGGGTGAATAATCCATGATGTTGCCTTAGAAGCCAGGTGCGAATGGATCCCAGTTGGAATCGTTAGGTTTAAAGTCAGAAAGCAAAATGTACACTGCCTTTTAGTTCTGACCTAGAGAAACATTTAGCAGCTTCGCAGCTTCATGTTCTACAACAAAATTTGGATAAAAATACATAAATATACACATATGGTGGCTTCCAGTATGCGTGCCTGTCTTTAGTCTGCCTGCTTTTTCATTGGTACTCTTGCACTGTGAATGATGGCACTTGGCTTCACATGTGCACCGTTGCCTAAAAAAAGAGTGCCCTTCACTGCCAGGGCTGGTGCTCCAGGGCTGCTGTGACACCAATGTATTTTTTTAATATATATTTTTATCAATTGTTTTGCTTATTTCGTATGTTTGCGAAAACATAAAATAACAAGCATTTGCAATGCAACGGGTCTCGCGTATGCTCGCGTTAGAGCTATTAGCGTTGTAGACTCCTAACCGGGCTTTTCTTGCCACATAAACTAATAATGAAAAGTAAAACAGTTTCACATATGCGAGCCGATGGTCGCCCTGAACGTGCAAAAGACACAGAAAAAGAAACAGAAGTTGGCTCGCGGTGAAATTTATTGGGAAAAGTGCAATTATCCATGTAACCAGCAAAAGTGTAATTATTCATGTAACAGGGTCGATGTCATGCAAAGCGATCGACTTCTGCCCAGCAAGATCGCGCTGGGCAGGAAATGAAAAGATGAAGTAGTCCAGAAACCAGCCGAAAAGACAGTCTCGTACAGTTTCAATAGTTTACCGATGCGCCTGAGGTGGGCTAAACACCGGAAAAGGCATGATGTATGCATGCCTTTCACAAATTGAATCAATCGATTTTTAAAAGGAAACCAACGCTTGTTGAGAGCTAAGTTCATAACAAAATATGAAGGACTAAGTACTGGTTCTATACTCTTTGGGCAATTTATTTAGCAGGGCTGAGTGTTTATGTTCCATCCCCCAAATCCTTTTTTAGTTTAACTTTTTTTCGGGCGAAAATACAATTATGGTTCGCACATTGTGTTTGAGGAGGCAGCTTATCATTGGAACTCACAATTTTGTAGTTTTTTATATATAACTTTTTCTAAAAACTAGGAAATTAAGTGCTTTGCACAGAATATCACATTTCAGTTAAATGCTGAAGCCAGGATTAGAACAGTTGGCTAGAACAGTTGGCTCGAGACCCAAAAGTTTGCAAGCGCCAACTGCATTTAAAAAGTTGGTATTATTGGCGGCAAAAAAAATTTACCCTGATTAAGGAAGGTGCTCTAACACTTCACTTAACAAATGCTGTTTGCGCACGTGCACAGATTCTTTTTCTATAGCATACTTGTCACCTTGGGAAGGAGCCATTTGTGTTCCCTGGGGAACATCAGGGGTGGATTATGTAAATGAGTTGAACACCCTGTGTCGTAACTTTGTGGGTGTTCACAAATATTTGTAATACCTTTCCCACATTTAATAGTAGTTCGAAAAGTGCATTTAAAACAAACAAATTTAGAATTAAGTGTGCCAAAGTGCACAAAACACAGCATTTGCAATGGTGTGTGAGGTTAGGGGGAAGTCATCAAACAACAAAACATGTTTCACTGTGAAGAAAAAAGAAATACAAAAGCTATTTATGAAATCACTTTAATGTCACAACCCTGTGTATGTAGATGTTATGCAATGTACAGAATGTGCATTCATAGGTTTTAGGAGAGACAGTGGTACTCCTGCCAAATCACTAAAATTATAAGACCCACTTCAACAAGCTTCTTGGTTTGATTAGGTGTCATTTATTCATCAAATACCCTTACCCCATTCCTGAATTACAACAATAAGACATATATTCTCCTCCAATACAGGCGTAAATTGGGAGTACTAAAAGTGTAAATCACAGCAAAATGTTTGTTAATCGGATCAAAAGGCTATCTGGAAAAGTAAATACAATTTTGGGGTAAAACAGAAACAGACTAAAAAGGAATGTTTGATAAAAAATGCAAGGGGTAAATAAAAATGTGAATCTGGGGATACCAAATGGAGATATGAGCAATACAGTCTTACACATATGAGGCATGCTCCTGGGCTGGGTTTGGTCAACAAGTGAAACCTAACTATAAGAGAAAATTCTTCCACTATTTGATTGGCTGAGATGTGAACAATAACAATGTTTCGCCTTGTGCCATAGATATTAGCCTACAAGCCGAGGGAGGGTTAAGGGAAGGCAGAGGTAAAGAGTGAGGGTAGGTTTGTAATCAGGCCATAAATGTGAGACAGATCTCAAAAGAAAGGCCATGTTTGACTGGAGAAGGGGTAAATGATGTGAAGAACACGAGGATGAAATCTAGTAGCAAACAGGTTCAATTTCGAAGCAGAAACCCAAGTGTTGTGTTGCATGGCCATCCATGAATCAACTGCATGGGCTTGGAATTCTATACTCAACAAACAACCACACAACACAGAGCATAACAACATTCTATTTATGTTTTAATCTCCCCTTCAATACCTAGAACCTCAATACAGAAATGGAAAAACAAGCAATACTAAGAAAGCTGAAGAGAATACAAACAAAATACAAGAAAAAGGCAAACAAAGCAAGATAATTACAAACCAACAAAAAGGATGTCTATGAAACGAAATACTGTGTGTTAGAAATTTACATAGTCCTGTAAACATGTAGGTGGCCTACTGTTTCTTTGACATTGTTTTATATTCTCCACTTATACACCCTGCAAAGCATTCTACGTGAGTGACGTATTCACCCTCAACCAATCTCCTTCCCCATCTGCCACATGTGTCCTCAAGTTGTCCATCTAAGCACCTACATGGTGACTTAATTCATGATCATCCATCAACCATGTATCCAGTGCTACCACCTTCCACCTCAGACCTTACAACTTCTACCTCTCTGGTATAAAGCCACCATCCCACGATTTCATTGTTCACCATTCTTCAGAACAACATGGCACTCATTCACCTCACTGACTTTCAACGGACCTCAAAACTTCATCAGTCCACTTCCAACCGACTAGGTTTGACTTTAGCCCATTTCAATGCCTCCCCCTTTACAATGGAATAAATCAATTCAGAGTTTGTCAATGAGTGCAAGGCAAACACCCCAAGCTTCTCTGGTCTGTCATGCATTTGTGAAAGAAAAGCTTGTATCTCTGTAGCAGTTGTTGTTGATCTCAGGTGAGTGTCAAAAGAAATGAAAATGATGCCATTGCAGATCTCCCCCTTTAATTTCTCAAAACATCTTTGCTGACAATCCTTCCACTTGAAACTAATTCCCATCCTTATTAATAGTCTCAGATTTTCAGTCTTGTCTGCAAAATCTTTAAAAAATATACAATAGTGTTCAATTAAGTCCATAAATTACCTCAGTTGATCCTGGTCCTGTGAAGGTTCACGTTTGATGGCTCTCAGTAAGTTAGCTTTTGGCTTCACTTCCTAAGCTGTTATTGGGCAGCCAAGCTATTCAATGTCCATTAGAAGTAGGCTGGCAAGAAAAGATATAGTATCCTTTGTTTCATAAAGGGTTACATGATGAACTTAAGGATGCATTAGCCAGAGAAGCTCGACTAGAGACTCTGCAAAAATGAATGGAAATTTGCTTATAGGCAGAGTATTGGATCAAATTGAGAGAAGATGGGAAGAGGTGTGAGCAAGGTTCACACCCTACTTTTTTGTCACCTTTAGTTACTAGGAACACAAAGTAACCTTCAAAAATACCAAACAGCCTATCAGTTAGGTTCCATTAAAAGACCTCTGTCTGAGGAAGAATGAAACAGAAGTAGGGAACAGGGTCTCTGTTTGTACCGTGGTCAAAAGGGTCATGCTGCTCATATGCGCCCAATTTGCTTTAAGACACAGAGAAACTCCAATTGTTGGATGAGGCTGTAAATATGTAAAAAAAAGTCTTGTATTGGCTCCAGACTTCACAGAAATGGCTCAGTTGCCTTGAGTAGGAGGATCCATCGATCTCACATGCCTCATAAAAACACTGTTAACAAACACAAGACTGTGTGGACTTTGCAGTCAACACTCTTACTTCTTGAGGCCATACTCCTTTGAACAATGGAAAAAGGGAAAAACTATTGGTGTATTTATAAGGTCTGGGCCATCTAGTGGTCAGAGGACAAAACAACATGGTTCTCCATAACAGGAGGTACAACGTTATTCTATGTGTCTTGCAAATACAAGTTGTGTTATAGGTATTTTTATAGCGCACTATCACCCGAGAGGGTATCATTGCAAGCGAGTGAGGCTATCCTAGAAGGAACTTCATTGAAGAGCTAGGTCTTTGGTTTAATGCGAGAATTCAAGCAAGGATGAGAAGGAACTAAGGTGGTGTGGAAGATGGTTCCACGTTTTGGGAGCAATGGATGAGAAAGAGCGACCTCCTGATCAGGTTTTGCATATACGTAGGGTGTGTGCTAGTGAGAGTCTTGCTGGGTGGAAGTACCTGGAGCATTGGTGGAACTGCACATGGTTGTTCAGATAGACAGAGCATGTGTTGTGTAATGCTCTGTATGTGTGGGTGAGACGTTTGAACTGTGCACGCGTATGTATTGAGAGCCAGTGGAGTTCCCTCAGGTGTGATGTGGGGTGAGCTCAGCATGTGAAGTTAAAGACCTGTCAGGCTGCTGTGTTCTGGATGGTCTGGAGTGTTTTTGTGAGTTGGTTTGTGATTCCTGTGCGGAGGGTGTTCCCATAGTCCAGTATGCTTTTGATGAAGGCTTGGGTGATGGTTTTCATGGTGCTGCTGGGTAGCCACTTGAATATCATTTTCGGCATCCTCGTGGTGTGGAAGCAGGACGTCGTGACTGTGGTGACCTGGGAGCACATGTCCAGCTTGCTGTCAATAATGATTCTGAGGTTCCTTGCTTGTGTGCTGGTAGTGGATCCAATGTCTGTGGGCACCCAGGCAGAATCCTAACCGAGTCATCTTTTACAAAAACCATCACTTCGGTTTTGTCAGTTTGATGGAGTTGGACTTCATCCAGGATGCCACTGTGGTCATCCACACGTTGACGTTGGCACAAATTAAAGTTGTTCCTGGTGCTGGGTGTTTTGCCTGAGAGAGACAGTATCAGCTGCATGTTGTCAGAACTGGTAAGTATGTCGATGTTGTGTGCATGGATAACATCTACCAGTGCGGTCATGTAGATGTTGAAGAGGGCCAAGCTGAGCGAGGAACCCTGCAGGACTACGAAATGGTTCCCTGGCTTCTGAAGAGTATTGTGGCATGTTAACTGTTTGGGTTCTTCTGGGGAGAAAGGTGCAGATCCATAGGACAGCAGGCACTTGGATGTCCATGTTGTAAAGTCCTTTGATCAGAATGAGATGGGAGTGTGTGCCAAAGGCTGAAGAGATGCAGAATAGGATGAGGGCTACGATTTATTCTCTGTTTGGTGGACACAGTGTACCTGATTTTGAATATTATTATATTGTTTCTCAGTTGCAGTGGGTGGTTCGTTGGTTTGTGGACACTGATGAGGAAATACTGCATATATTGGTGGCCATGTAAGAGCTAGTTTCTTGATCCATTAGTGTTGTGCTACAATATACCAGTGCAATCTTATTCTAGGCTATTTATGTACTGTTGAAGAAAATGCTTAGTCCACATAAAGACAAAAGTGGTTTATTCACTGCCACTTCCATTCCATCTGGAATTTAAACGAATTGCAACTAAAACAAATGTGATGTCCTGGGAAGAGGCAACTATCGACACATTGGGCAACCTGTTCACGGAATTTGCCTAGGGAGTATGCGCTGCCAGCGGAGCAATTTTGTTTACCTGCGATATAATTTCTCATACTACAAAAACCATATGGAAATGTCGGACTGATGAACTCACATCATTTATCATGTTGCAATTATTACTAACACATGGTAAGGGCCAGGAGGCCATAACCATGCTCTGTTGTGGTATATCTAAATAAACGAAAATAAGCTCTAAAGTGTTGCGCAAGAGGTGGGTAATTGACATGAACAAACAATTCGCTGTGAATGGGCAAAGATTTCCAGGAATGTGAGGTTTAAGTTAGTTCAATATAAAGTTGGGCACAGGGCATATTTAACAACACTCAGGTTGCACAAACTATATCCAAAGCATGGGATATTTGCCAGAGCTGTGCAGGCACCAATGCAGAGTGCACGTTTTGAGGCCATACTGCATTAAATATAGACTGGCAGAGGATCTCAGATCTGTTGTTGGAGCTCACTGTAAAAACCAGATTGGTAAATCTGGACAGCTGTGTCCTTGGTCTCAGCAGTAAGACACAGGAAAGCCAAAATAGAGTATAGATTAATAGATCAGGGATTGCTTTTGGCATTGCCCCAAATTAGAATGTCTTGGAAATCCTCATGCCAACCATGACTGAGAAACTGGCTTCCTAAGATGGGCGGAGGCAGAAGGTGAATCTTTGACTGCTATGCAAATATTGATGAGAGCTGTTTGATGTGAATGTGTGGGATGTAATGTTGCTGGGCTAAAAAACTAAATTACGAGATGTTGGCGTAGTGGAGAACAGGATACAATGTTTGAGGGTGTTTGCACTGTGAAACATCTTGTATTCTGTAGCCTATCCCTTACATAAGTTGACATGCCAACTCTTTCAATAGAACTACTGAAACTACTAGTAAGTCTTAGGCAGCCAACTGCCAGTTAAGCAGTGTCTGATTATTTGTAGTGGTTTCTTGGTAAGTTATGAAGGTGTGATAGTTAAACGGGGTATTACTTGGTCTAACAGCTGCTGAAATTGTTTATTTTTTTTGCATACTGCTATACATAATTTGCAATTTGATCTTTGCTGTACTACTGCACCAACATTATTAAATGTAACAATACAACAGTTAAATTTAATACCAATAAAGATATTTAAAAAATACCTCGCCTTTGATTTCTCCCTCTCTAAAAATTATTTCGGTAGACACAAAGACCAATTTATCAATTTCTTCACCCGAATATCCTCCCGGGCAAATATCCTTGGTCAAACTTTTTACACGGGGCTACTCCAAATGAAAATGTTTTGTAACAATTCAGTACACAGAAGCCAAATAAACCATGAGTGCAACCCTTCCTCGATCATATAAAACAGTCTTGGGTCTACGCTTCCTTTGATTCCTTCATTCCCTCACACACTCAACGCCGAGTCGGTAAACCATCACAGGGTTATGTCTTCTGCTAGAGTCCCTCTACTCTGGCTACACTCCTTGCATCTAAGGACAAAATGTCATTTACCCCTGCACATCCTATAGATGGCAAAAAAGATTGAGCTCTGGGCCGTGGCACTCCTACATCTATGACAACAACAACTGTTCTCCATTGTGAAACCTCTACTGTTCACAATTCTGCTCACAAGTGTGGATATTGCTCCAGCTTCCACATCCATGCTTTCTCTTCTCCTTATAGCTAAAACTTTGCTCCCCGTGTTAACATCTACGTTCTCCATTTTCTACACAAAATACTTCGACTCCTCCACAACTTTGACAATGTTAATCTTGTCTTTGAGAGAGGAATACCTCACTGCCCATGACGTATATTGCAGCTTCCTACTCCTACATTGAACAATGAGTTGATCTCCTCTAAGTTCGTCAGTCATAGCACCAAGTTGACACTTGACCGAAAGGTCATGCAATTGTGCTACAAACTTGTCAACAGAGTCACCATTCCTTTTAGGCTGACTATAGAATTTAATTCTGGGTAATGCCAAATTCACATCCTTGGCAAACCTAGGCTCAAGTCTCAGTTTGGCCTCTTTAAACGCTTTTACAACAGGCAAGCCATTGGTTTCGAGAGCTTCAAGTAAAAATGAACATGTGCTGGTCCTCTTCACCTAATGAATTAAGCAATGAGGCTCTCTGCCTAGTGGGGTGAGAGTTCTGTCCATCCAATACCACTAGGTAATTTTCAAAAATGTCCCCCCACTCCTTCGACTCGATTAGTGTGGCCCCTGTTTGGGTGACTTAAAGAATAAGTGAAATAACAGCACTTGATTTTACTGTGACAGAAATGATGAGGATACAAAAAACTGAAGCACCAGTAAATTATGATCAATAGAGCTGCTTGGCTTGCACCAAGTAAAAGTTTGAGGTACACCAGAGCACAAATTCAGTTTATGTAAAGAACTGCCATGTTCGAAAATATCCAAGGATATCAAGCAGAGAGGGAGATAAATTTGTTTACATCAGCTTATCAGTAATTGCAGAAATGTGCTCGCCAGGGTGCTTTTCTTGAATGGCTTCACGTGTCCCCTTCATTAGAAGTAGTTTCCTATTGAGCGTCACAAGAAGGATGTGCATCATTCTGTAGACAATCAACTCAATTAGACCTGGAGTCCAATTCACCATGTTGGAGCCTGTACAGTACAATGGAGCGACACCCCTATGCTTTCCTTCCAACAGGGGGCATGCTGCCTGCTGGCTGGGATGATGTGCTGGGTGCTCTATGGCATGGATAACACAACAGCAGCATTCTGGACTTCTAGGGAGGCCTGAGGTATAACAAGGTTTGGTGTGTACTAAATAGACACGCACTGCTTTACAGACCCATGGACTTTGAAAGTTTAATAGGCGCACACCAGCAATCCTTTTTTGGGCATCTTCAGGCAATCAAGAAAGACAATTAATGAAAGCACAGGAAGGCAAAGCGGAGAGAAACAATGGCTAGAAGAAACTGTACTCTACCTGTACAGACGATGTGTATTGCTCATATAAACAGTTTCATTTTCTGGACCACCTTACGGTTGTGCAGTCCTTTGGCTGACCAACTCGTCACCAGAAAATGTTCTGAAGGACACCAGGTCATGATCTAGTACCAAACAGGGATTTTATTTCCAAACACAAACCCGATGGTCCACCATGGCCAGTGGGAATCTACTGCCTGTACATGGAATCCCAAACTCATCAAACAACAATTGAATACAGAGCATCATATATTCCGAGTATGCCTTAAAGGCATAACATCAGCCTTATTGTGAATACAGTGAGGCTGTACAGGGGAAGTGACTATGGAGAGTACCACGGTGTGGCATATTTCCAGAAGAAGTGTATTCCATAGTCTTGTATTGCATGCACAGAGGAATTGTGGCTGCCAATGTCCATGTGCAGCTGGTTCGGAGAGCAGGGGGCTGGCCAGGAGACGCAGTCAGATCCCACTAAGCAAGGACAAAGGCAGTGGGGGTTGGGCACAAGGCAATATCGCAGGCCAGACCCCAAAGCTAACTCACGCTGCAAACATCCAAAGGCCATGTGCAGTGAGATTAAGACATGCAGGGGTGTCTGCAGGGCCTTGCCACAGGCCAGGACGTGTAGCCAACCTTCGCAGCACAGGGCAAGAGTCCAAGCGCAGTGGGTTTCGGCAAGCAGGAGGTTGTGTGCTTGGCAGGACAAACACAAGGCTCTGCAACCTTCCCCCACTTTGCACTGCCAACCACAGTGCATATTGGGGGTTGGTTGTACAGAAGGGAGGTGTAGTATGTTAACTACACAAGCCATAACTCGCACTCCTGCTGTGAAAACCATAGTTCGCCACCGAAAAGCCCTGCTCGTTATCTCACACATGATGTGACATATGCCATCACAAATACTATTGAGGGACTCCGATAATTGATGAGAAGAGTAGGAACACAGTATAAAGTCTTTGTTTGGATATATGCTGCTATTTAATGATGCTGTCCTGTTGTTTATTATTATACACATTGTGAGGTCACGAGCCGCCCATATAAAAGACAGGTTATGGTTTTCGGGGTAGGGCTCCCACGTATGGTTTTGAATGAACAATTTTAGGGCTGTTTCGTCCTTATTTTCTGAACTATTCACCAACTACAGGTATAGCAGACAGATCAGATTTGTACGTTGTTCGCATTTGTACTTCCAGACAAACCAGTAATTTATGGATTACAGTTTCCAGCAGTACCCGTTCCAGCCAGTGCAGAATTTTCAAAGGGTCTGAACTTAGGTCTCGCTCTGACCCAACTCTGCCAGCGCCCAGCAGACCCAACAATACTCGACTTGTGTACAGCTGTAGGATTCCCACAGCCTTCGAGACCTCCATTCTCCACCCACATAAAAATACAATCTGTGGCATGTCCTGCACTTAACAGCACACTTTCCTCTCGAGGCTCCTCTTTTGTCCGCCGTTCTTCGTAAAACAATTTGAGGGAACAAATAGGCCCCTAACACAAGGCACTCGTTTTACAGCGTCACTCAATGTGGCCTAAACCTGCTTTTCCTGTTTCAACTCCTTTACAGCTGGCCCAGCACAATCCTCAGGCACTAGGTGTGTTTATTCGGCATGTTATTTTCAAAATAGGCGATGCATGACAATATTTGTTCCTTTTTGAAGCAGACCATGCCAAGAGACTGGTATTTCCATCATTGAACTACAAAGTTTGCATTGTGCTGCTATTTTTATCCGAGGGACATAAGATTAAAGCTGGTAAATGATAAACTTGACTTTACCTTTTTATTCTCTTTCGATACTAACCTTAGAAGGAAAATGTACTACCTCTGAAAAATACTAAAGAACCTTGGTGAAATTCGCACAGCGTAAAAAAAATGTTGTCACCAATGACTTACCTGATTGAAATGTATTTTTCATGAGAGATCACACCCAGGTTCACCCACCGAATCACACTCAGGTTCAAAGACCCATTAGAGCAAAGACCATTAGAAAAGGGATTGCAATACACTGATCAGTGTGTAAAAGCTCTATCTATTTTTTATAGGTGTCACATGCCTGACAACTGACACAGTGACACGTGTCACACAATATCGGCTCTCCTCACCCAATCAGGTGTTGATTATTGCTACATGGTGAGCTCAAGCCCCACGCAGAGAGGTTTCCAGCTCATTCGTAGAGGCTTTGGACCGCTTTAAAATCCAAAACGGGTTCTGCATCCACCCCAGGACAGATGTGGCTTCAAGAACATTTATTTATGCATCTTATGGCAGAGCGGCTGTTTGAGCCAGGGTTGGCTCTAAGCTCCGCCCCTCAATTGAATCTTCATGGCTTTTCGGCCAGAGAATAACATTAAGCCCCACCTCTTCCAGGCCCATATTCTCTCTCACACAGTGAAAAAATATTTCGAGACAGGCAAGGCTGGTGTCAACTGGCCTACTGGCCTGGTTTTTCGGTAAACAGCACTAAGTAAGCACACTTAGACTCAAAGCAACGGCATCATGGGAAGTTAGAAACTACAAGTTGCAGAATGTCCATTCTACTACACCTCCTGGCCACTTTCACCTCAGCCAACCATCAATTTTCCCCGTCCTCCAACCACCCAAAACATCATTGCATGTCAGATGGTTAACTTTTCACTGACCCCTTCCAAGCTACCTGCTAATCTCTCTGTCTGCACTGATGCAGTAGATTCTGTGCTCTCCTAAGCCCAGGAAATGCCTCGTTAGTAGAACCCCTATATGTATCTTCCTGTATTCTACAATACAAACACTGCATTTAATGCTATTGATTTTTGTCGCAATTACCTCCCATTACTATGCATTACCACCACTGCATATATCCGACCAAACTGTTGATGTCCTCACGCGTAGTACTACACTTCTGTGTTTCTACTTCCGATAGAAACACTGATTTTCTAAGTCAGTATTGAAAAAATGAAGGTAATTAACAAACTGGCCGTCACGTCACTCGTTTTATTGGGTCACTTTCGCTATAGACAGGACACACAATCCATGGAGGTTTTTGCTAAAAGTTCTTCCGGTTTTCCCCAAACTTAGTTCGCCATCTGTAACCATTTCATATATTTGTTAAATAAATTTGGACAATGACAATAAAGTTCTTTTCTGCCATTACAACAATGAACACAAATCTCTGAAAATGTATTTCTACTAACGAAAGCTGGATGGCTAAGGAGAGATGTGACAGTCTCGTCCCTAACGCACAAATGTGCTCTTTGGAGATAATATCTGTAATTACGCCTTGCTAACCAGTTAATGTGCCAGTACTCAATATACCATCAGTCCGTTGATTTTGCCAGCAGTTATGCCACCATAATACAACTATGGTGTCAATGGTCATGCCCTCCTCAGATATCTATTGCACAGTGGCATAAAACAAAATGATGCCCCCCCTGCAGAACATGAAGAGGGCCCCCTAAGTCTCCCATATCTCACATACACTCAATGATCTTGAGTTGAATGGGGGCTTCTTAAAGTGTTGAGGGGCCCCTGAGTGGTTGTGGACCACCTTGCACCGCAGGGGCTGCAGTGCCTGTGATACGCCCCTGCTTCTGCGCCAATATTGGTGGTTCGTTGGGACAACTAGCCACAGTGCCAAAATGAGTCAATCATGATTCCAGTAAACACGACCCACTAGTGTCCTGTGCTGGTAACTAAGCAGAACTGCTTTTCTTAGCTGTTTATTTGAAAACAGACAAATAAATAAGATGTTCAACGTGTGTATCTCCAATTAAAAAAAATCAAATGAAAAATCGAAATCCTTCTCTTAACTATCCAGCAAATGAGCTTTTGTGTGAAAGAGTCGCAGTCTTGGACATCATCCCACACGTGAGGTTAAACTGAGGAGGAGGCAAGCGAACTTTATGTTCTGTCGTTATCAGTTTAAAAATACTTTTTGCTGCAAATCCCATTTCTGAACCTTTTGCACTCTTGCATTTTTGTGTAGATCCACAAATTCCTGGAGTTTTCAGCTACCAAGCAATGCATCAACTTCCTGTGGTGGTTTTGTTTTTAACTTCTTGCAGTGCTGTGCTTTAGAATTATATGCTTGTTGTTTTATTTCAGATGTTAAAAGACATTTTTGTGAATGTGCCCTCTTTAGGTCTGGCTGCAGGCAGCTAAACTGACTTCTACCTCTCACGTCCTCAAATTACAGAAAAGGGGTTCTGGGTAAATCCTCTTCAACCACTGGCTGCTTTAGATCTTTTCCCGAAGGCTTTGCTTGATTGCAATGCCTGCCGCATTTGGTCAGCCACTTTGAGCAGGTAGGTATACATTTTGGAGTGGACAGGTGATGGCCCATCAAAAGAGTCCTTCTCTGGAGTGCTGCTGATGATTAGGAACCAGAGTCGGACTCACCTATAGGGTAATCAGGCAGTTGCCAGTGGGCTGCTCTGACAGATCTGTGTGTGGGCTGTTTTTTTTTTAGCAGTTTGTGGGTCTTTTTAATGGTCAGGTGGGCCGATTAACACTTGATTTCCCTGATTTTGCCACAAATATTGTCTGCAGTAAACACAAAAGCATGCAGTCTACCTTGAAAAAAAGCATACAGGTTGTCTTTACAAGTTCAAAACTAGACAGATTCAATCATCATTTTCAATCATTATTTTTGTAAAGCGCAACACTATCTCCCCTAGGGGTATCTGGGCACTGAGGTCGCTGCGTCTGCTTCAAAAAGCCAGGTCTTGAGTTGCTTTCTGAAGTCTGCCAGGAAGGGTGCCATTCGGAGGTGGAGAGGGAGGTTATTCCAGGCTTTGGCGGTGAGTAAGAAGAATGCACGGCCCCCTGCTGTGGGTGCCATGGATGTAAGGAACTTGTGCGAGGGTGAGTGAAGAACAGCACAGGTGTTTCACGGGAAGATGGAAACTCAGCTGGTGGTCGATGTAGGACGTCCCAGTTTGTGGAGGGCTTTGTAGGCGTGTGTGAGAGTCTTGAACTGGCATCTTTTCTGAACAGGGAGCCAGTGGAGTTTTCTGAGATGAGGAGTGATGTGGGTACGCTTGGGGAGGTCCAGGATGAGTCTGGCTGGCACGTTCTGTATTTTCTGGGAGGGGATGCCAGTGTACAGCGTGTTGTTGTAGTCAAGGAGGCTGGTGACAAGGTGAGATGCTCTTTCTGGTGTTTACTGGGATCCATCTGAATATCTTGCAGGGCATGCGGATGCTGTGGAAACAGGAGGAAGCGACTACACTGACTTGTTATTTCATGGTCAGTTGGCTGTCCAATATTATGGCGAGGTTGAGAGCAGGGTCAGTTAGTGTGGGTGTGGAAGTGGGAGTTCTTCCTGCCACCAGCTTTGGTCCCACACGGAGGTGTTCTTGCCAAAGATCAGTACCTTGTTTTTTTGGAGTTCAATTTGAGACAGCTGTCTCTCATCCAATTGGCTACATCGGTCATGGCATTTCAGAAGTTGCCTTTAATGTTAGATGGTGAGTGAGAGGATGAGCTGGGTGTCGTCGGTGTAAGAGATCATGCTGAGTCTGTGAGATCTGATAATGTCCGCAAGGGGGGGTCATGTGGATGTTGAACAGCATGGGGCTGAGCGATGATCCTTGGGTCATGCTGCAGCGGATGACAATGGAGGTAGGTGGATGCTCTCTGTGCGTCCTGAGAGGAAAGAGGTAATCCACTTGAGGGGGGTTGTTTAATTCCGATGTTGTGGAGTCTATCGATGAGGATGTGGTGGGTGATGGTGTTGAATGCTGCAGACAGGTCAAGGAGAATCAGAGCCACTGTTTCTCTTTGGTTGAGGAGGGTTCTGATGTCTTCTGTTATGGCAATGAGCGCGGTCTCAGTGCTATGGTTGGCCCGAAAACTTGACTGTGATGCATCGAGTAGGCGGTTCTGTTCTAGGTAGTCGGTGAGCTGTCTGTTGATGGCCTTCTTGAGTACTTTGGCTGGGTATGTGAGGAGGGAGATCGGCTGGTAGTTCTTGAGGTAGCTGGGTTGTCTGAGGGCTTCTTTAGGAGGGGTCTGATGTCTGCATTATTCCATCCATCTGGGAAGGATGCTGTGGAGATGGAATGTTGAGGAGGTTGGTTAGTTCGGAGCTGATTGAGTTGATTCCAAGGTTGAAGAGATGGTGAGGGCAGGGGTGGGTGGGTGTCCTGGAACGGAGGGAAGACATGATAGTAGTGGTGGTCTGGATGCCGATTGAGGACTAGGTGGTTATGGCTGGGCTGGTGTTTGTTGGTTCAATGAGGCTGTCGGGTCTGATCGAAGTGGATTGAGGGTTAAAGTTGTTGTAGATATGGGCAATCTTGCTGTGGAAGTAGTCGGATGGTGAGTCGCAGAGTTGTTGGGAGGGGTGTACTGTGTTTTCTGTGGCAGCTGGGGTTGGAGAATTCCTTGATGATTGTAGGAAGTTGGCTCTGTATGTGTTATTTGAAAGTAAGAAATAGCATGCACAGAGTCCAAGGGTTCCCCTTAGAGGTAAGATAGTGGCAAAAAGAGATAATACTAATGCTCTATTTTGTGGTAGTGTGGTCGAGCAGTAGGCTTATCCAAGGAGTAGTGTTAAGCATTTGTTGTACATACACACAGGCAATAAATGAGGAACACACACTCAGAGACAAATCCAGCCAATAGGTTTTGTTATAGAAAAATATCTTTTCTTAGTTTATTTTAAGAACCACAGGTTCAAATTCTACATGTAATATCTCATTTGAAAGGTATTGCAGGTAAGTACTTTCGGAACTTTGAATCATTACATTAGCATGTATACTTTTTACATAAAACACAATAAGCTGTTTTAAAAGTGGACACAGTGCAATTTTCACAGTTCCTGGGGGAGGTAAGTTTTTGTTAGTTTTGTCAGGTAAGTAAATCACTTACAAGTCTCAGGTTTGGGTCCAAGGTAGCCCACCGTTGGGGGTTCAGAGCAACCCCAAAGTTACCACACCAGCAGCTCAGGGCCGGTCAGGTGCAGAGGTCAAAGAGGTGCCCAAAACACATAGGCTTCAATGGAGAGAAGGGGGTGCCCCGGTTCCGGTCTGCCAGCAGGTAAGTACCCGCGTCTTCGGAGGGCAGACCAGGGGGGTTTTGTAGGGCACCGGGGGGGACACAAGTTCACACAAAAAGTACACCCTCAGCGGCACTGGGGCGGCCGGGTGCAGTGTAGAAACAAGCGTCGGGTTTTCAATGTAAATCAATGAGAGATCAAGGGATCTCTTCAGCGTTGCAGGCAGGCAAGGGGGGGGCTCCTCGGGGTAGCCACCACCTGGACAAGGAAGAGGGCCTCCTGGGGGTCACTCCTGCACAGGAGTTCCGTTCCTTTAGGTGCTGGGGGCTGCGGGTGCAGGCTCTTTTCCAGCCGTCGGGAAATGGAGTCCAGGCAGTCGCGGTCAGGGGGAGCCTCGGGATTCCCTCTGCAGGCGTCGCTGTGGGGGCTCAGGGGGGACAACTTTGGTTACTCACGGACTCGGAGTCGCCGGAGGGTCCTCCCTGAGGTGTTGGTTCTCCACCAGTCGAGTCGGGGTCGCCGGGTGCAGTGTTGCAAGTCTCACGCTTCTTGCGGGGAGTTGCAGGGGTCTTTAAGTCTGCTCCTTGAAACAAAGTTGCAGTTCTTTTGGAGCAGTGCCGCTGTCCTCGGGAGTTTCTTGGTCTCTTGGAAGCAGGGCAGTCCTCTGAGGATTCAGAGGTCGCTGGTCCTGGAGAAAGCGTCGCTGGAGCAGGGTTCTTTAGAAGGCAGGAGACAGGCCGGTAGGACTGGGGCCAAAGCAGTTGGTGTCTTCTTTCTTCTTCTGCAGGGGTTTTCAGCTCAGCAGTCTTCTTCTTCGGTAAGTTGCAGGAATCTAAATTCTTAGGTTCAGGGGAGCCCTTAAATACTAAATTTAAGGGTGTGTTTAGGTCTGGGGGGTTAGTAGCCAATGGCTACTAGCCCTGAGGGTGGGTACACCCTCTTTGTGCCTCCTCCCAAGGGGAGTGGGTCACATTCCTATCCCTATTGGGGGAATCCTCCTTCTACAAGATGGAGGATTTCTAAAAGTCAGAGTCACCTCAGCTCAGGACACCTTAGGGGCTGTCCTGACTGGCCAGTGACTCCTCCTTGTATTTCTCATTATCTCTCCTGGACTTGCCGCCAAAAGTGGGGGCTGTGTCCAGGGGGCGGGCATCTCCACTAGCTGGAGTGCCCTGGGGCATTGTAACACGAAGCTTGAGCCTTTGAAGCTCACTGCTAGGTGTTACAGTTCCTGCAGGGGGGAGGTGTGAAGCACCTCCACCCAGAGCAGGCTTTGTTTCTGTCCTCAGAGAGCACAAAGGCTCTCACCGCATGAGGTCAGACACTCATCTCTCAGCAGCAGGCTGGCACAGACCAGTCAGTCCTGCACTGAACAATTGGGTAAAATACAGGGGGTATCTCTAAGATGCCCTCTGTGTGCATTTTTTAATAAATCCAACACTGGCATCAGTGTGGGTTTATTATTCTGAGAAGTTTGATACTAAACTTCCCAGTATTCAGTGTAGCCCTTATGGAGCTGTGGAGTTCGTTTTTGACAGACTCCCAGCCCATATACTCTTATGGCTACCCTGCACTTACAATGTCTAAGGTTTTGCTTAGACACTGTAGGGGCATAGTGCTCATGCACATATGCCCTCACCTGTGGTATAGTGCACCCTGCCTTAGGGCTGTAAGGCCTACTAGAGGGGTGACTTACCTATGCCACAGGCAGTGGGAGGTTGGCATGGCACCCTGAGGGGAGTGCCATGTCGACTTAGTCATTTTCTCCCCATCAGCACACACAAGCTGGCAAGCAGTGTGTCTGTGCTGAGTGAGGGGTCCCTAGGGTGGCATAAGACATGCTGCAGCCCTTAGAGACCGTCCCTGGCATCAGGGCCCTTGGTACCAGGGGTACCAGTTACAAGGGACTTACCTAGGTGCCAGGGTTGTGCCAATTGTGGAAACAATGGTACATTTTAGGTGAAAGAACACTGGTGCTGGGGCCTGGTTAGCAGGGTCCCAGCACACTTCTCAGTCAAGTCAGCATCAGTATCAGGCAAAAAGTGGGGGGTAACTGCAACAGGGAGCCATTTCTTTACAATGATCTTGAACAGTTCCTTGGTGTGGTCGGTTGCAACAGTGATGCGGTCAGTGACGGCTGTTCTTTTGGCCTACTTGATACGTCGTTGGTAGTCCTTTATAGCTGTTTTGTGAACAGCTCTGTCAGAGAGGTCCTTGTAGATGCGCCATCGCTTCTTGAGTAGAAGACAGTTATGCTTGGTGGTTCTGAGCTCCGGGATATACCAGCAGGCTTGTTAAGACTTTCTGTTGGCTTTTGCCAGTTTCAGCGGGGCACCTTTGTAGGCGCATTACTTGATCCAGGCAGAAATGTTGTGGACGGCCTGGTCAAGGTTGTTTGATGTACTGGGTAGTGTGGTGCTAAGAGCCTGTGTCAATTGGCTCTCACTTACTTTCACCCAGCTGCAGTGGGTAGCGCTTTGGTGCGTGATGATGGTGTGCTGGGTCTTGGTGACGGTGAAGTGGACGATTGTGTGGCTGGTCCAGGAGAGTTTTGTATTGTGTGTGAATTTGATTCTTTTGCCAGAGGAGAAGATGGTGTTGAGGGTGTCTGGCTCTGTAGGTGAGCCTGGAGACTAGCTGGGTGAGTCTGATGTTGTTGAGGTTCTTCAGTAGGGATGTGGAGTTGACATCCTTGGGGTCCTCGATGTGGAAGTTTAAGTCACTAAGCAGCATGTAGTGGAGGGTGTTGATGGCGAGGGGGGTGATGATGTTGCTGATGGCGTCGCAGAAAGCTGGTAGGGGTCCTGGTGATCTGTATGCGGGGTGTCCCTTATGGTTGTCTTGGAGTTGATGTGTAGTAGGAAATTAAGGTGCTCCATGACAGATGCTGGGTCGTCGTTCGTGGAGCATTGGATGGTTTCCTTCAAGATTATGGTGATTCCTCTGCCATGCTTGTTGGGGCTGTCGCAGTGTACCACCTTGTATCCATTGGGGTGGCAGTGGCAAAATCGGGGTTGGAGGCGTGGTTGAGAAATGTTTAGGTGATGAAAGTGACCTATGGGGTAAGAATGGTGATGGTGTCCCAGATTTCTGTGGCATTTGCTGAGGGAGTGGGTGTTCAGCAGGATGCGGTGTAACGGCTCCGGGTTGGGTGGTGATCTTCTGGGAGGTAGTGGTGTTGGGTACTGTATGGGTAGGTGGTACTGTGAGGCAGGAGAAGCGCCAGTGGCAGCAGGCAAAGGGTCCTTCGGTGGAGCACAGAGAGGCAGTGCAGCAGCGGTAGTCCTGGCATCCGGTGTTGAGGACCAGGAACTCAACTGTGGAGTGGCAGCGGATGGTCGGAGGACCAGGGGTCCTGGCACTGGGCATGATCCAGGCGCAGACGGGCACAGAGAGGCTTTCGTAAATATATGCCACTTTTTTAGCTACTTTGGTTCACTACTGGGGGATACTTTTATTTTAATGCCCGGGTCAATTTTATGTCCCAGTTAGGCTTTGTTAGGACAGCAGGAGTGTGTGTACAGTGCAGCAGCACAGAGTTTCTTTGCCACTCAGATACTCTCCCTGGTCAAAGAAATGGGATGATCCCTTCAACCCCAACTGCACCTGAGAGACCTCATGTACAAACTGCTTTGTGATGGTCATTCGAGGTTGGCAAGACACACAGGGGCATATTTATACTCTGTTTGCACCAAATTTGCGTCTTTTTTTAAGCAAATTTGGCGCAAACTTAACTCGATATTTATATCTTGACATTGGACATGTCTAACGCCAAAATATAGCAGTTTGCACCATTTTTGGATGCGTGAACCTACCTTGCGTCAATGAGATGCAAGGTAGGCATTCTCAGGTAAGTAGGGTAAGTCTAGGTAAGCTAGGTATGTATGCTTTCATTATTTTTTAAAGTGCCATCAGGGCCCCAACTTGGGGCCTCCTGCATGGTGCAGGGTGCAACGGCCATGCCCAGGGGTCACTTGTCCCCTGAGCTGGCCATTGGGGTGGTGGTCATAACTCCTGTCTTTCCTAAGACAGGAGTCCTGTTTTTGGTGGTTGTGAGCCAGGAAATGGCGCTGGTCTGGTTAGAGGCATTTTTTCGCCTCTAACCAGGCTAGCATCATTTTTGAGGCACAAGCTCCTCCTTCCCTACCTCCACCCTGCTAGCGTCGTTTTTCAGAACGCTAGCCGGGCCTTACCGCCGCTTGCACCATTCTATAAATATGACGCCAGGCATGCGTCTGAGAATGACGCAAGCTTGTGGTAAAGTTTTTGACACAAAACTGTGCTTTTGCAGTTTTCCACCAACAACTATAAATCTGGCCCACAGTGTTTAGTGTGTATTTATGGTTGGTAAACATTGCAGTGTGGACCCTGCCACTCACAATGTGGCATCTTGTCGCTCTCGACCTGGCTATGAAGTAATCATAGTATTATCCATGCCAGAAGTCCATTGCCTTTCGAATTGTGTTCAGGGAAGACAGGCAGCATTGATTTGAAATTTTCCTCAGAAAGGACACAATAATGCCACTATTACGATGTGGAATGTTGACATCAGGAAAGTATCTTAATGAAACTGAACTGTTTAAGTGAAAAGAGATCAAACTCACTGAAAACTGGTCAGTAAGATTGAATCCACTGAATCTACTGAACATTCAAGGACTACACCTACCAGAATGCTATGGGGCCTTGCTATAGGCAGCCTTATTGAAGGTAAACATCTATGGAACATTCTGTGCTGCTTTGTTTCAGTGCTACCGCAATCTGTGTTTGCCGTTTTGAAACGTGTAGCTTCTTGAGCCGGGGCCTGGCTGATGGGTTACTCTCTGGTGGAAGAGGTATCTGGGTATTTTACCACTTGGATGCATCTGCAGCACTCGGAGTCAGCACCACCTACCAATGCTGAGTTCCTCCGAAGAGCTTTAATGGACGCAAAACATCATCACGCCCGGGAGGTACCGTAGTGAACACTGAACTGTTTAAATGAAAGGGGTTTGCCTCACTGAAACTTGGTCAGAATTTTACTGTTAAATGCAGATTAAAATGAACTGGAAAGTGTAAGGACTTCATTTACCGTAATACTATGAGGCCTCACTGAAGGCAGCCCTATTGAAGCAAGCAACTTCTGCTCTGTGCTGCTTTGTTTGAACTCTGTTTGAACATTGCTACATTTTGTTGTGACATCCACCCATATTTTCTCACCAGGTTTCTGATCGTGAATCAACTGCTTTGATTTCTAGAAAACACCTGCACAGCCACTCGTGGTCGCGCCAGAGACAGCCGTAAGGGTCTGTTTGCGTCCAGCATTACAAACAACATTATATAAAGTGCTGTTTAGTTCAGCCCCACTCCCGATTGGATGGCGTTCTCATTTGTCTCAGTCTGCTGCCCCCTATTCTTGTTTTTGTCCGACTACTATGCCATTTCTCCTTTAACATCTATTTAAATTCGATGAGTTGGAACATTACACAATTGATCTTACACATTGACAAGCAATGGCGTCCGAAGGGCATTAGCAAAGAAAGACCGATTGGCTTTACCACTGCTTGTTTTGCAGCTGTGCTGGATGCTGTTTTCTATGCAGCATCATTCCTTATAAGTTAAAATTCTATGTGCGATCGGTAACCAGTTATAATAAGTAGTGCAGGCGCTTTGGACCTGCGAAGGGTTGGATAGCGATACATAACTGAAAATGATATTTTATTTGCCATTACAAGTTGCGCATTACTTATGGTGCACGGACTAATATCTGAAAACTGAGCGACACCAATGGTTAATTGACATCTAAACAGGAGTGCAAAAATGAAATGACGCTTTTCACTTATGTACCTATTTGCGACAATTTTAACATGCCCCTTTCAGTTACTGATTCGTAATATAAAGCACGCTTCCAAAGTACATAGAACAACAATTCAGGTGATTCTCTTGTGAACGAGTACATCCCTGCTCCTGACAACTTGGCTCACCACAGTTACAGCTGGGAGCAATCACTGGCTCACTGTGAATTTCATTACACGGGTACATTTATAACAACTGAGTTTATCATTCAGATAATATCACTCGGACCCTGGCACTTTGGTTATGAATTCAGTTGTTTAAATATTACTTCTTGTTTAATTTGGCACCAGTTTTAACCTTCAGGATGACCTTTGCTTGTAAGATTCACTGTTTTGACAACATAGCAGTGGGTTCTGTGCCCTGACCCTTGTAGTCAAATTATTATTCACGTGAATTTCCTTTAAATTTATAGTGGTATCTCCAGATATAGGGGGTCATTCTGACCGCGGCGGACGGCGGTCGCCGCCCGCCAAGCGGTTCCCGCCGAAAGACCGCGGCGGTCATTCTGGCTTTCCCACTGGGCCGGCGGGCGACCGCCGAAAGTCCGCCCGCCAGCCCAGCGGGAAACACCCTTCCCACGAGGACGCCGGCTCAGAATGGAGCCGGCGGAGTGGGAAGGTGCGACGGGTGCAGTTGCACCCGTCGCGAATTTCAGTGCCTGCAAAGCAGACACTGAAATTCTTCGTGGGGCCCTCTTCCGGGGGCCCCTGCAGTGCCCATGCCATTGGCATGGGCACTGCAGGGGCCCCCAGGGGCCCCGTGGCACCCCCTACCGCCATCCTGTTCCTGGCGGGAGAACCGCCAGGAACCGGATGGCGGTAGGGGGTGTCAGAATCCCCATGGCGGCGGAGCGCGCTCCGCCGCCATGGAGGATTCTCAAGGGCAGCGGGAAGTCGGCGGTACACCGCCGACTTTCCGTTTCTGGCCGCGGCTGAACCGCCGCGGTCAGAATGCCCAGCGGTGCACCGCCAGCCTGTTGGCGGTGCTACCGCCGACCTCCGCCATGGCGGTAATTACCGCCAGGGTCAGAATGACCCCCATAGTGTTTATGTATTCTTTTCTCAAAGTACATCTTGGTGAGCACAAACTATTCAAATATTCAAAATAGGAAGCACTGTTACACTTTCGACGTTACAAATCTCTGCCCTTTTTAGGTCTTGCCTGAGACAGCGCGCGCACTGTTGCTTGCAAGACATTTTGTTAGCTTACAGGAGGCTTAAAGCCCGACCATTGCTTACCATTGGTTGGCTTCATTGACCTTGTTTCTCTTTGGTCAGCATGTACCATTCACCGCGTCATAGCGCTTTTGTTTTACTTTCAGCAATACTTCAGAGCAGCCCCATTGCTGTACAATAAGGCTAAAAAACTCACACTGACAAAACCAACAGACCTCGCATACGGCGATCTATTGGCTTTGCCAATGCTTGTTCTAGTAGCCGAGGAAAAGAACAATTTCCTGGATGTCTTCTGATTCTCAGAGGAGATTGCGCCCCGTCTGCAGCTCACTTTGGGGTCCAAGTTGTGATCTGTATTGACAATCTGAAATATTTGCACCACCTTACCGCGTCTGAGGTTCAGATACATGGCTCGCAATCTACATATCTACATCTCCTACAGCGCATCTGACAGGGCGCTTACGATTCTAAAGACATATCATGAAAACCTGTGAAACGTCAAATCTTTCCTGAAAATCAGTGTTCTTTTCCAGTGATAAGCAGGAAACAAACTCCCAAATGTCTTCTAGGAGAAGACTGAGTACACTCAGTAAGTGACGTGGTCCTGCTAATGCTGAATCCCGGGTGTCAAATAGCTCCTCCTTATCCGTCCCTCCTCATCAGAGACCTGCCAGTTGGAGGTCTGGAGCTGAGTAATTCACAACAAGTTCCTGGTGTTTTCAGAGCAAGAACACTTATTGATATGAAGCACTCCCAGGTCTAGTCCTAGGATTTCCGGGGCGCTAGGCAGATCTGGAAAATGCGAGGCCCCTCTAATTTGCATTTGGTCTAACATTGTCAGAAGTGACATCACTTGACCTTTCATCCTCGCATTACAAGAAGTAACCTCGTAGGGCTTCAGTGAAAGGGATTACAATGTACATAAGTAAACAGCCTAATTAAAATGATTATCTATATACTAACCTCTACTAATAGCTGTGCAAATCACTCATTTCACTAGGTAGAAAAATTACCCACTGGCCCTTTTTTCTTATAAGAGTAAAAGATCGCTGAGTTACTTGCACGGTCAGTTCCTAACGGTCAGTTGGGGCGGGAAGGCTTATAATAGCTTCATAAAATATTTGATATCACACTACATACCACTAAATTCTGTAAAGAATCGATGTTGATATTATCCTAATGATGCTGGTCAGTTTACCATTAGGAAGGCTTCCACTCCCGCGGCCACCCTACCACCAGCAGGCTTGTGTTAGGCGCTCCTGGTGTCTGACTGACTCTCCCAAAGACACATTGGACATTTTTAATGACCTGGACCAAACAACTGAAGGAGCAGACAAGTCTGCCTTACCTGCTCTCACCCGAATTGTCTTTCTCTATCCTCGCCTCATCCTTTTATAATGGATAGCTCTTCCTTCTTCCCCTTTCACTTGCAGGTCTTTGCTTTTCCGCCCCTTCTTGCTCCCCTCCCCCGTTTTATCTCCCTGCCCCCCTTTCCTTTGCATGCGTTCTGCTCTCCTCTCCACCGTCTTCTTTCTCTTTGGCTCTCTGCATGCTCCTTTAACACGTTTGCCTTCTAATTTCTGCTCTTTTGTGTCTTTTTTTGTCTCCTTTTCCTTATCTCCACTGCCCGGCTTTCTCATGTTACGCTCTTTGCTTCTTAAGTTTTTTCATTATTTCCTACCCCTCACCCAATCTCACCTGCTTCTCCTCCTTACAGCACTTTCCCCATCTTCTCATTTCTGTTTCTCTTCTTCCAGTCATCAGCTTCCTCCATCTTGACCTTCCTCAGGTCTTCTTGCCAGAATACTGTCAACACTGCTCGCTCCTCCCGTCCTCTCTACGCCCTCCTGCTTTCCCTTCCTGGTCTCGCTTCACCACCCGCTGCTGCCGCCCCAGAGGCTGACTGACCTGTAGACCCATCATGCAGAAAGGCGCATCAAGACACTGAAGGAAAGGAACTGAGTTTGGAGAAGGGTCAGTTACAGGTTAGGCAGAGCCTTCCTCAAGGTTAGATGCGTTAATGATTCCACCACAGCCCAGCCGAACCTTCAGTGACAGCTTCACAGGGTCATCAGTGGTGAGTGAGAGGTGGGGCAGAGGATTGTGTGGCGTGAGGTCTGTCCTGGGCCTGCAGCAGCTCAGTGTTTTCCCTAGACGCCGAGCCAACTTTATGTGATCACACATATATATCAATTACATTTCACCCAGATCCACAGGCTTTAGATCTGTACCGAAAAGGACAACTGTGGCAGAGCCAAGAAGACATTGCCGGACAGACGCTAGCTTGGGACCCTCATGGTGCGCACTGATCCCTCTATCACTGTTCACGTACTTTGAACTGGCTTTGAGCCCTCGAATCGTCTAGACAGGGGCTGCCTCGGCTCTCACTGATGTCTGAATTCGTGGGCACGACAGCACCTTTATTCCCCATAATGATTAACAAATTGCACAACAATCCCAACAAGCCTTTATCAAGGACATTAACCACAGTTCAAGGTCACTGCAGAAGGTGATGGTAGGGAGAGCTTGCAGATCAACTATGCTTCAGACATTCTACATGCAGCTTGACAGCAGAGTCCTAATGCAACGCATGGTTAATTTTTTAAGCAACATTTCTTTTGCATATATTCTCGTACACCTAAGTCTTTTCAGGGACTTATTTGCCATTTTTCCTACAAAGTATCCTTGGTAAACAATTTCTTGCTGATTCTAATATTCATTGGCATCAAACCAATGCTTTTGTGAGAACGGGCCAGATGTCTTCAGGCCAGTTGTTGGTATTTTTTTAGCCATGCATCTGCACACACAAGTAAAGCAAAGCTGCACAATGCTGAGCTAATCAGTAGTAGGTGAACTGAGGAACAGACACCTTGTATCTTCCTCTTTTGATGGGAAATTAGCCCTGGGAGCACATTAAATCATTTATGTACACTCACACGCTCATCTTTTGCCATTAATCCATGCGCACACTAAACCATTCATCCATTTACTAATCTATCACTCTCTTCTGTAAAGCTCACATATGTCGTCCCATGCACCAATTTGTGAATTCTTCATACAATTGGCTCATTCTGTCTTTCACCATCTTCCAACCGTGGGTAACTAACAGAGTAGGTACTTCTTTGTACACCTCGAAGGAGCTTTGGATCTTGCCAGGGCTAGAAGAATGATGAACAAATGCCAAACAAAATACCAGACACACACAAACTTGCCAATCCGGAAGCACTTCCACTTATCAACAGAACCAGCCCTATTGGCTTTGCCAGTGCTTCTTGGTGTTGATGTCATAATGATGCACGAGCTTTTGTCCCTTTTCTCTGAAGTGAGGCCTTTTATCCTTGAAACTAAGGCATGCACATCCAGAGGCCTCCTTTCTCCTTTGCTAGTTTATTTCTTATTTTCTGCCACTGCGAGATTTGCATTACTTGTTATGGGTAAGGAGCCGAGCTTTTTAAATGGAAGATTACACGGTCACCATTCATATAGAGCAGTGCCTATTAATCTTTTAACTTCTGTGAACCCCCAATGGCTCATTACTGGAATCCATGGACCCCTGTTGAGTCATCATTGGAAGCCGTGGACCCCCGGCTTAAGCAATATCTATAATTTGAACCTCAAAACAATATTCAAAAATCCAAAAACAAGTATGCACCAAACACATGCTCAAATATTTACCCTTATTCACAAATACAGAAAAGGAATTTACATTTTCAATGAATAGGCCGCTAAGATCTCCATGAGTTCTCAGACCACAGGTTAAAAACCACTGATCTAGAGTTAACTCTGTGTTGTAACCTCCTAAAGGCATTTTAGAGTTTTCAAACTGTGTATTATTTTTGGCAGTCACGTTGCTATGCAGACTGAAGTAGCTAATAAAGTGGAGAAATTACTATAACATGAATATTAAGTACTAAACATGTAACTTCAATGAGACAGCTTTATGATCCAATGAGCAATTTGTAAAGTGAAAAATCTCCGATTATGGTGACTTTAAATCTATTTCTGCACAAAAGGCATCTTCTGTCAGCCAGCCCATTCTGTGTTTGCCAAGGCAGCTTTGGCACTGAGACAAGTTGGGCTAAGTACTACCCAAATAACAGGATTTACTGAAAGCTTCCATAAGTCTTTTTATGACATTCCCATATAAAACTAAATCTACGAGAATACCGATTCCTATTTATGCAGTGGATCATGCACTCCAGTCGTAATTTAAAATGAGCATTGGTAAAGCTAATAGATCCGAGGTTAACTTTTTTGGCTGCCAATGCTTGCTTTGTCATGGTCTTTGCAGAACCTTATTGCGGTGGTAGCAGTTGGGCCACCAATCAAACAAATCATTGATAAAAGTGAAAATATATTTTTTGGTTTCAAAGAGAACAGATTACCATAGTAGTCTGCATCACTTAAAGGAACTACTTTGTGCGAGGTCTGGTCCAAGTGAAAGGGCAGAATGGTGTCACTCACAGTGAACATAGCCAATGACTGAGTGGGCTGGTCCGCTCCCCATGCTTTTTGCTGTAATAGGGAGAGGAAAACTGGGAACAACATAATATCAGACCAATAGATTAAAGTCAGTATAAATAAGTATATTATACATATACCTTCATTAAAACAAACAGTCATGACAAATATCAGACCTAAAAATCAGAGTTAGTGTGTAAGGCTAGCTGTACACCATCACCACCAGAAGGAAAATATTGTCCTTTACTGAATTATAAGTAAAAAATATAATATACTGTGCTATTTATTCATGCTGAACTCATTTAATGATTTTAATAGTCTTATATGTGACCTATATCCAGTATAACAAAAGCACACTTTGCATTTGTAAGCACTGCAAGAAAACGAGAGATAGAGAGAGGCTGTGTGATATACCCATACGCTGCCATCATGAGATTTTGGTGACATCATAAAGCTAAGAGGCCAGAAGTCATGTGGTTTGTAAATGTCACCAAAATCCTAAAATAGCACTATAGAAATATATTATAAAAATGAACTCATTATGTATTGTTTTATATCACATATTTTGATGCAATTAGTATGAAAATTAAACTATGCTTTATTTCACCCAAGGAAACGTTTTCTGAAAAAAGTAAGCACAAAAGTGGACTATGCTATTTGATTATGTAAAGTAAAAAGTGAAAGTATTTTATGATATAGTTAAGACCAAAACTTCCTATCAAAGAGGCCGGAATAATGTGCAAAGCCATACTGTAGCCACACAAACTGTGATTAAGGAAATTACAAGGTTTGTAACTGTAAAGTGTATTCTTTAAAATGTAATAAACAGAATTTTGTGTTTCTGTAACATGTTCCAGAATCGCAAAATGGGTTAAGAAACATACCAAATTGCTATTTGGAAGGGGCATGTTTAGCATGTCCTCTTTCAGATAGCAAATTGTTAAGGCATGTATGAATGTTTTGCAAAAGAATGAAAAAAAGTCTGTTTGGGAGACAAAAAAGTTCATTCACCTCAGTTCCTTAGTGAAATCTTTCAGGGTGATCTGTTAAGCTGGGGCTGACAAAAAAGGGGGTGGGGAGCCCACTGCCAACTCCTAACAAATTTAAAAGAGAACTTTTAAAATGCAGCACCATTTCATTTAAGGAATAGGTTTACTTTATTTCAATGTGATCACAGATGTGGTGGTCTGCACACCATTTGTTTGAGGACAAACAATCACAGTGAGCCGCAATCTGCGAGCTACCTCATGAATACTGATGATGTAAGTCATACTGTGACTCACTATGAATCAGAATTTTGTGAACCGACCTATTAGTATATAGTTTGGTCTGCAAAATTCTTTTCCATTTGCAAAAAGTTTGTGTGGTATTTGTGGAAATTATTTGCTAATGGAAATTTCATACATCAGGCTACTGTTAAACACATTCTTGCTACAGAAATCAGAGATTATCTTTCACAAATGGACAATGAGCAATGGCTACGCTCAGAGATGTTTGAAGCTTCTCCTACCATGTTACTAACACGGAACCACAATAACAATTTGAATATTCCTGTTTTGTTCTAATGGTAATATACTAATTAAACAATGGGCAATTATGAAGCTCTGCACAGACTGTCATGAACCCATTCCAGGAAAATGTGGCAAATATTTAATGGGCTCCAGTGAAATATGAGTGTATGTACATCACTGAGTTATGTTCAACAAAAGCACTTAAAGTGTAATAAACAGTACAAATGGAGTTGTGCAGAATGTAATATGTCACTTATTACCACTGCTGAGTGTACCTTGTGAATAATAATACCCCTACCCTTACCTCAACAACTGTAAGAAATACATATTGCACTCTTCACATCTGCACATAGGATTTATGCCATGCACTTATGTTAATTTGCAGCGGTTATAAACAAACTTATCTAACCATATTCGGACCACAATGAGTTAAACGGGTGTAGTGTGACACAATCACAATGACTAAGCTTTGCATCTATGGCTCAGTTGTTTTCTTCTGTCAACCATCAACGGGATCATACAAAAACTAATAAAAACAAAAAGTGAAGATCCACCAGCCCTCTACTGCACACAGCAAGCCCTCCCATATGTGCAAGCTTGTGGCCAACTCTGTGCTGCTTATGGCTGAAGACCTTATACAGCACAGATGTAGCCTGGCTGCAGAGGGGTGGATGAGGCACTAGCCAGAGACCAGGACCACCAGCCACTCCTTCACCTGGCTGATGAGTGGTGGACACAGGGCCTGGCTGGAGGCAGCCAACCCTCCACTGCGCATGGCTGAAGGCTGTGCGCAGCAGAGGGGTTACCTGCTAGCATAGGATTGGGCATAGGGTCGGACCAGTGGCCTGATATTTTATGAGATGCCATCAGTGATATCATCAATGATGTCATTTAACATGTCATGTGTACTGTAATATGTGAGGTCATAAGAAGTGCATGATGGGGGCGTAAGTTATAGTTGGTTCACTAAACTATAACTAGGGAATTTCAGTGTTTTTTTGTTTTAAAGACGTAAATTCATATCTCATTTCAACACCTAACTTCTAACTTCACTATTTTTAATTTTTTTATTAAAAAGACATATATACATACAACAGCACTGAAATTCACCAGTTATACATAACCGAGTATAGCTTGCACCGCATTAAATTACAGATATGTGATGTAATATGTGAGGTCATAAGCTGTGCATCATAGTGGTGCAAGTTATTCTTATATCAGTTGCATATAACTTGTGAATTTCAGTGATTTTTGTTTTCTAAATGTTTGTTTTTTCTATTATTAGAAGAACAATGTACCTTAGTTAGATATAACTCCACTTTAGCCTTTGATTGTTTTTAGTGAATTAGTATTTTTTTAAATATAAAGTAAGACCCTTTGCGGCCTCTGGCCATGCATTTTGGGGGGTTACAGTGCCTGGCCTATGGCCTGGTGCCAAACCCCCACAAGCAGCCAACCTACCACAGACCACCACCCCACATTTATCCTTTTAATTTCAAATTGTTTTTTTTTTGGGTCCCGCAGGACTCTCACTGCAGAACAGGGGTCTGAGTTGGCTCCTTACAGAATCCCTGGGGACCACATGTAGGGACTCACTGTGTCTCTCATTACTCAAAAAATATACCTTTGGGCAGAGCAGTCAGGGAATGCCTAGAGTGCCCTGTTATACTGTTATTGTTTAATTTTTCAAGGCATGATGACCAAATCCCTGTGTCCTGTAATGGGGACCACATTTTTCTTAATGTTGCAGCCAGGCAATCAAATTTTCCAAAACTGTGGAATGCTGTGTCCTACAGTACGGAGAGAGCCAATGGGGGAAAAATGCCCTCGCAACCAATCTGATCGATCTATTTTTTTTTACATTTGTATTTCTGTTGAACTTCCGCGGGACCAAACCACCCAGATATATATATGTTTTTGCACTCTAATTTCTCAAAAAAGACTGAATAGATTTACAACAAATCACAAAAACACTTTTCCAAGATAAAGACCTAGTTTTCTGCTGAATATTATGTAATTTGTTTCAGGTGTTTTGTCTGTATCATAGCCTAAAATTTCCTATGGAAATTGCACAGGGAAAGTGTGATTTGAGACCCCCCCCTCCCCTTTTTTGCCAGTCCCAGCTTGACAGATCAACCCAACACTTTCCAGTAAGGAGCTGAGGTGAATGAACTTTTGTATATATATATATATATATATATATATAGCCTACTGCCAGTTGCCAGTAGGTAGGTTTAGTTAGGACCTAGTTTCCAGAGAAAAAACATTTTTTGACTTGCCTATATCTTTGGCAGCGTATCACGAAAATTCATATACTTTTTTTTGTTAAAGTGCCCCGGGGATTCTTGTTGCACACCATAAGTTTCAGGGTGATCCATCAAGGGGGGACTGAGAAAAGGTGGGGGGCGTCCAAAAAAGTTGCATTTCCATGTTAATTCCTATAGGACCTTTAGACATGACTACAGCCCCAACCACGGAATTAAACTAAATTTGAAAGAAAGCTAGCTTTTGCTATGCAAATTACGCTTTCACTTATTTTGTGTAATCTGTTCAGTAGTTTTTGAGAAATTAAAGGACATACAAATTTGTATATCTGTGATCACGAAGTCTTCACAAAAAAAGAAGAGCTTGTGCAGGCAAATGCACAGTTCTGATTGACTGCCAACTCTTCAAACCAGGAAATGTTAGTAGCCATTTTGGGACTCGGCTTGAGCTGAGTCCCAGGAAAAAACACTAAAAAAATAAAAAAGGGCCAGGGTAGAGACACCTTGACCCCTACCTCTGGGGCTGGGTTCCCAGAGTGACCCACCCCAGAGCTAAAAGGCATTCAATTTTTTTTTACAGTGAATTTGATCTTGCGAATTTGCGGTAAAAACTAGTGCAGGCTCCCGTGCTTGTTATCTTAATAACCCCTAGGTAGGCCAGGTCCTGGGGGCAGTGTTTTTTAATAGGGGCAACTCCTGACCCCCCACGCCCTGAGGACCACCACCTCTCTTGGGGCAAAATGCTTTTGTTATGTGGGGGAGGCCTGACCTCTGGCCCCCATGTCCCACCCTGCAGCCCTGGGGATCACCACTTCCCCAGAGCTTCTTCAACATTGGAGGGGGTAGTGCGGCCCCCCTCATGGAGCCACTGATGGCCCTGGGAATCGCCAACCCCCAGGGCCGACTCCTGCTATGTACCGGAGTGCCCATCCCCGAGACATAGATGTTTGTTATGGCATGCTATCAAAAAGTGGCGTTTTCATCTCTGCCCCTGTGGTCCCAGATAGCCTGTATAGAGCAGGTCATAAAATAATTTTTTTTTAAAGGTGAGGGACCGCGGGGTGGCACTGAGGCTCCCCCTGTGGTCTCAGATAGCCCATAAAAAAATATACCAAAAAAAGAAGATCAAGTGTGAATGTCACAGTCCTTCACACTGAGCATTAAGTGTTTGAGACCAGGTGTATCCCTAGTCATTTCCCTTCTTTTTTTTCCAAGTGCAAAAGTTTAAGGCTTACTCTGAAAGGTGGTCTTACTGTTTTTAATTGACAAACACATTTTTCTTTTCAATATCTGCAGACATATCTCATTCTAAGTATATCATCCATTAAAGCCTAAAAAACTCTCTATCTTCCTCTCACTCTCTTTCTCTCTCTCTTTTAATCTATTTCTCCCACTCACACACCCACTCAGACCCTTGTGCACCCACTCACAGACACACTCAGACACTCACAGACCCACTCAGACCCTCGTGAGCCCACTCAGACCCTCACAAACCCAGACACTCATGCACCCACTCGCAGACCCACTCAGACTCTCACACACCCACTCACAGAGCCACTGACACCCTCATGCACCAACTCACAGACCTGTGTTGACACTGACGCACCCACTAAGACACTGATGCATGCACTTCCACACCCAGAGACTCTCACAGCCACTCTCACCCCCAGATACACCCTCTCACACCCAGAGGGATAGACTGCGGCCAACTCCCGCCACTCACGGCCAAAGGGTCATGTGCAGAGTAGGGTTGGGTGGTTAGGGGGGTTGGCCGCAGGGACTGGCTGCAGGTCTGGTGTTGTGGGCAACCCCTGCTATGCACGGGTGGAGGCCGTGCACGGTAAAAGGTTGGGTGCTCATAGGGGTTGGTCTCAGGGCCTGGCCGCAGGCCAATGCACAGCAGTGGTTGGAGTAACATATAGTAATGAAAATTACAATATGTAAAAAAAAAAAAAAAATGAGAAATTCACTGAAAAAAACAAAGGTTACAGGGACGTAATAGTTAGGAAATAGAATTTTAAAAACTATGGGAATTCCCTGAAAAACCAAAGATTACAGGGACGTTATAGTTAGGAAATAGAATTGTAAAAACCTTAGACGTTCACTGAAAAAAACAAAGGTTACCGGGATGTTATAGTTAGGTTCTGAATTTACTCACACAAAATCATAGAAATTCACCTATTATAGTTAGAGTTATCTAAAGTAACTATAACTCATGTCCTAAGGTAACTATAACTCGCGCCCACGCCATGCACAGTTTTTTTTCGCAAAATTTTACTGAAAATATTACATTGATATTAATAATGATGTTATCAAAGATATCATGAGTTCTGTAATTTATGGTGTAATTAGCAGTGCATGGCGAGGGCGCGAGTTATAGTTACCTTGGGCCACGAGTAATCAGGCCCATAGTGCCTAAGCCAGGCCTGGGGATGGGGTCCCCGGGGACAATAATGGCACAGGAAGTCCCTCTTCCTTAAAGTAATCAGCCCTGGGGGTGAGCTCCCCAGGGCCTTTTGAGGCTTGGGAGGGGGGCTGCACTGTTTCCTCCCCTTTTAGGTAAATTTTCACCCCACGTTGTGGGCTCTCCAGTGCCTTTTGAGGCTTGAGAGAGAGAGAGGCTGGGTAGCCCCTTCCCCCCAATTTCTTAAATTTCAGCCCCAGGGGTGGGCTGCCCGGTCCTTTTGAGGCTCAGAGGTGCAGGGTCCCCTTCCCATACAAAGTATCTCCGGCCCCGGGTGTGTACTCCACAGGGCCTTCGATGGCTTGGGGAAGGGGACTGCATGTCTTCATCCATATCCAAAATATGTTCAGCCCCGCTGGTGGGCTCCCCGGGACTCAGGAACGGGTGCTGAGCATCCCCCACCCCATTCATTATTTGTTCAGCCCGGGGTTGGTGGCCTCCCCGGGGCCTCTAATGGCTCAGGTAGGAGGGCAGCACATCCCTACTCTACCCCCTTAAAATATTTTGTTTCTACTTTCAGGACAGGGGACTGTGATGGCTGCCAGCAACATTTTTCTCATGTTGCTGGCAGCCAATTAGAGCGTTTGCTATTGCAGGAGTGTGACAATCACAGGAGCAAGATGGCCCAATGAAAATAAAGCTGCCTGGCTCAATCAGAAAAATCTGTTTTTAAATTGACGTTCCTTCAAGAGTCTTTAGAGACTCACTGGCCCAACTGTCCAAATATCTATATTTTTTACCCTTTATTTCTCAAAAACTACTGAATTGATTTACAGACAATCACAAACAGCATGATCTGTGGGCCAAGATCTAGCTTCCTGTCGAATTTGGTGTAATTCCATTCAGTAGTTTTTGCTGTCACCAGTCTTAAAAAAGTCTATGGAAAATGCATGGAGATTTTGTGTTTTGGGAAATCCCTTTTTTCTCTGCCCCTGCTTGACAGATCACCCCAAAACTTTCCAGGAAAGAGCTGAGGTGGATGACCTTTTCTTTTGGAAAGTTTTATGAAGTTCTGTCAAACGGGGGCACACTTATTAGCAAACCAAAAAATTATCTTTCTGTGGAAAATCAGACCTAACTATAACTACCTAGTGGCAACTGTGTTTATATTACATGGTTAAGTCTTCTAATTGAATGTTTGCTAGTGATTTCAAAGCTTGAATTTCACAGAACACAGGTGAATTGTTTCCCATAATTGACATTGCTGAATAGTTTTGCAGGATATTTATGTTAATTAAACAAATTAAAAACAACTTGTGGTTTATAAATGTCATCAGATCCCCGTGATTGCAATAATGGTAGGTAGTAAACAGATACCCGTTATATATTTGCTCAGGAAAAAACACAGTTAAAGTGGAGTTGTGAATTAAAAATGAAAAAAATAGAGACTAGTAAATTATGATTAAGACCATTATCTGTAATTCACACAACAGATATGCAAACCATAACTCGCACACCAAATGCAATATTGTTGATCACACGTGTGTTGTGAGAGATGTAATTACTAATTTTGTAAACAATCTAGATTACATATCATATTACCCTTAACACTATGAGGAGACAACTTTGAACGTGGTATTATTTCCTGCTTTGATTATGCACTGTTATTTAATAAAGTTGTGGTTTTAGACCTTGTTACTTATTGGGATAAATACTGTATGGTAACTTGCACACCAAAACAATGCTTATAACATCGCAATATGTATGCAAATAAACAACACCTAAAAGTAAAATATAATTAAACAATAACACAATCAAAATAATAATAAAACCACGTTCGTTGTCATTTTTGTCAAAGTGATAAGGATAATGTGATATGTAATTTCATCTGTAAGATGATTTACAACATTTGTAGTTGCATCTGTAACTATTTTTTTCATTTTCATTCATTGAAAATGCCCTTCATTTAAATACTCTATATTAGGTTTTACAACATAACCGTAAAAATAATCACCATCAAGCCTGGATGGTTAACAACCATATAATAGAAAACAAAAATAAAAGGACTTCAGAAGGATGCAGAGATATAAAAAAGGAAGAAATGTAAATAAGGTGAAAGTAAGCATTACAGAACTATATAGAATAAAATGCAGAACAAGGTAGTTAACGGTGAATGCACAACAGACTATTCAGAAAGATCTCTTTGAGTGGCCCACAGGCCCATTACAGGTCCAACTGTATCTGTTTCAATAAAGGTGAAGCTATGGTCTTTGCATGTGTGGTGTGAGTTATGGTCTACATGGTTGTTGTGCAAGTGATGGCTTTTGCTTCTATTTATAACTTGCAAGATTTTTTTTATTTTTTTATTTTATATTTATATTTTAAAGCATAAAGCACAGTACAATCAGCATAATTAGTATACAGTAGCACGGCACCAGAAAAGCAATTCCCGGAGCAATCCTGCACCGTTAGTCAGCCCCATCTCCAACCCTCCACTCCGGTTCCCATCCTCTTCCAATATTAACAGAGTAAGCATATCAGACCACAGTCCTAAATCATCCTGCAGCTTTGGATCAATTCAGACCATTTTCATTCTTATCCTCCCCATAGCCCACTCCTGTAAGTCCCTTGCCGAGGTTGCCAAGGAGGGGCCTTGCGTTCTCATCCAGTGTAGAGTGATACATCGCTTCACCAGTACCAACCCCGGTAAAGCAAATTCATCAGTAATTTGCCGCTTCTTGGCTTGGTGTGAGATTGAGGAGGCAGTGATGGAGCTAGAGTACAACAGGGATAGTCACAAGTGCCACCAATTTTCACAACACTGCCTGCCAAACCAGCTGGAGCTCTCTACAGCTCCACATCATGTGGAGAAAGTCAGCCCCCTCCAGCCCGCATTTGGGATATGTGGATGATCTATCTGGGTAAAATCTATGTATTGTTACAGGGTCATATACGCGAGGTGAAGAAAGTTGAATGGGTCAGCAGAAACCTGGCATTGCTGGAAATAATTTTCATGTGTCCCCTGGTTAAGGACCAGTCAGAGTCCATCATGGGCGAATCTAGATCTGCATCCCACACTTGTCAGACCTTAGGTCCAGATCACATGATCAGACTTCAACACCCCATAAAAGTGCTGTATAGTGTGGGTGGTATCGCCTAGTTCCATAATCACGGTCGTGACTGCAGGAACTTTGTGCCTGTTGGGAACTCTGGCCATAGCTCACTAGCTGTCCTAGACAGTTTGGCAGACTGTAGAAATCGTCCTGGTCCAACATAAAATTGGTGTTGTGACACTTGAAAAGAGGTAAAGCTGTCCGATGTTTAGAGATGTCCTAGCGTCAAGCATCCTTCTGCATCCAATCCAGCAACAATCTTACGGAAGTGTTGTAACCCTCAGATTTCCAGGTTTCTCAAAAATTGGGGCACACTTCAGAATCCTGCAGGACTCTCAGACTGCAGCCCTACAGCAAATGATGTATTTGCATCGTACATGCAGCCTTTTGCCCCTACTTTCGTTGTGTTCGTTCTGTGAATTTCTCAGGTTTTTTTAAACATGTGGTGACCAAGCTAACCTGCAATAAACAATGTTAAGCATAACCTCATTTCAAACGTTGTTCTCTTCTATGACTATATAAAATTATAGTTGGGTTAACAGTGGATACGGGATGTTATTCACAGAGATTCTGAGGGACATCAAACAGGCAAGAGCGAAGCAAATATGTGCAAATATGTGTATGCACTGTTTATACTTGCACTTACTCAAACATATTTTAACTGTCAGTTCACAAAGAAAACGTATGCATGTTAATGGAGTGCAATGCTGCATTGCACAGTTATATTACTAATAAATACAGAGGAGAGCTGAGAGATTATGCCAAGCAGTGGATGCTGAGAGGTTCTGTTGAGTTCCCTGTTTGACTGCCTGAGGACCAGGCGACTCCTTCCACTAGTCAGGGTGGCACCCTGCATGGACCAGTATGTCTGAGAAAAGGGTCCCAGTGAAGGGAAAACACTATAAAATGGCAATCTAACGGTACTTCATTGAAGATAGACTTGAAAAAATCAGCACACCATCAAAATCTGAAGCTCATGCCCCCATCCCCAGTCTTACTGACCAAGGTACGCCCCTGGTGGCCAGGGGTGAACAGTATTATGAGAAATAGGTGGAAGAATGTTTACAACACACCTTCCAATCATGACTCCAAAAAAGACTCCACTCCATCTGAGATTGGGAATCTCCAATAATGTTTATGCTCAATCTGCCATCTTGGGAAGGGCTGGTTATAGGCCTTTTCAGATGATCATCCAGTTCATCTGGAGTTTATAGAAGAAGCCTAAATTCGACATCTTCTATTCCACGCTGGATTCCAAGACCTGGCCGCTGCAGGCGAACAGTGTAACACCCCTCTGGGTGATCACAAGCTGTAAGCTGCCGGAACGCTGAACGTTCACAAGGGGCGGTGTTCCAGGAACACCCAGGTTGTGGCGATGGGAGATGGCAATGCATCTCTTTGTGGATATAAGATGTGACTCCGTAAAACACTATAGACACAGCCTGCCTTACAGAGGTGCCTTGACGAGGTGGTAATTCACAGTGGTCACTAGGGTGCAGTTCTTTCTTGTATTTTCATGCATTCACCGGAAATGAGTCTTGCATTCTCACACTGTGTGGAAAATCTGGTTGCCTCCTTAAAGTGAGCAGCGTGCGCTAGCTTGAATCCATATAAAACGGGACCCGTTACTTTTATTGCAATTAGTAAATATACACATACGCTGTAATCACGCCAACACACAGACACAGGGTCACACTCATACAAGACCAGAGAGCAGCGACGCAAAAACTACAATGCACGTATCAATGTAAAAATAGACGTACGCCTGTGAACTATAAATTGCCTTCAGCGGTTTCACATTTCAGAGGCTTAATTCTCTGAGCCGCGCAGGGAGTGCCTGCATTGTGAAGCGGAGATGCTCTATACCCCGAGGACTGCTGATGAGACTGCACTCGCCGACAGTGCCAGCCTCGCAGTTGCTGAGCGGTCACCTTCTCTCGCGCTCCATTTCCCGCCCAGTGGCGTAACGAAAAAGCCCTCTCCCACCCAAAACACACCCGCAAGCTCACTCGTGCCAGGAGCTGTGCTGAGGGCCCCCCTGGAGCTCGCCCCCGCCCCCCAACCCGGCACCACGAGGGCTGCAGGGACCTTGTTACCCACCACTGTTTTCGCCACCCTCTCGCGTCACATTGTTTTGTTTGCTTGGTTCCTTCTCTGGATTGGTTCTCTTCTACCCGTCTCCTCTTTTGGCCCCTCACACATTCCGCCCTTTTCCCGCTTCTTTTTGAATCTTTCATGGGAATGTTTTTGGAACATAGTGAGGAGGAATAAGATGCGCTCTGCTGAACGCTTATCACATAAATAAATATTAAGTGAACCGAATTCCTGCGACCATCCAAACGAAATGCCCTCACCTCCTCCGCCTCCCCCGCTATCTCCCTCAAAACCATATTCGACACTATTAATTTTCGAAAGCAGGAACAACACAAGTCAAGCAATAAAACATTACATATATAATTAGAGTTTGCATTTTCCACCGTAACCAGGGAGATATCACCACAGCACAAAACGCGACCTTAAAATATCACTGCACTGATTGGTCTCGGCCATACTTAGTTCGCAGTGTTCTGTCGGGGGCACCGTCTGCAACAGATTAACGTTGCAATGCACCAAGCCTTTGGAAGAGGCCTGGTGTATTTACAGAAACCATGTTTCCATCCCATGAGAGCGGTGCGCACACGTTGTGGCGTCCAACAGCAGCAGGGCACTGTTTTAAGACGTATGGTGAAGTATTGTTTTAATAATAAATATTGGGCTTGCGAGGCGGAATATAAAAAAATGCAATATTTTGTGAAAATTACGATTTGAACTTTTGTACTGCTGACGCGAGAAGACCTATTTGTACATGGAGTCCGGGTAATTTGCATGTCAGGGGTTGTGCTAGCGGAAGGATCGGAGGCCATTCGTAACCACAAGATATACACCCCAGGACACGTTCTATGAGGATGGTCTCTCCCCAGGGTCCTCTCTATCCGTCTCTCCATGGAGAAAGCCATAGAGATGTACTTCCAGCGATCAGCACCACAGCATTACTTGTGCTGAGGCTTCCTGGTTTAGCCCCACCTCTAACCCCTGGCCCAAGTCTTTGGTTGCAGCAGGAAAACATGTGGAATGGGCAGGTGTGGGGATGGAGAGTTCACGGTTACATGGTTATTGCACGTGTACAAGGCGGCTGCACCGCCAAGGGATGGTTGTGGCTCCTTGCCCACAAGAGAAGAAGAGTCGCCCCCGGCAGGATGCAGACAGCTGGACATGGTGCAAAAATGGCTCCTTACTCTAGGGTTACAGTACACAAAATAATATCTCATTCGTGGGGACTGGGACAGACTTATTTTTACATCATTATAATGTGAGCCAGAACAAGAGAGGGAAACATACAAAAGAAAGAAAGAAGAAGGCAGAGAAAGACAGAAAAGGAATAAACGGAAAAAGCAGGAATGAAAAAGAACCCACAAGAGTGGCATAAGTGGGCAGGGAGTGTAAACCGGTACATGAAAAAGGCATGATGTTGAATAGAGACACATTGCCTTGGGATTCGGAATTCCATACATTCAGTAGCCCGGCTGCAGGCTTCTGAGCAAAATGCCTCAGCACTTTGGGCCCGATTACGACCCTGGTGGTCAACCGACCACCAGGGTCGTGGTCGCGGTGGCGGTCTGACCACCGCCAAAGCGGTGATACAACCACTTTGGTGGCGGTCTGACCGCCACATTATGACTGCAGCTGTCGTGATAGGGTCGGCCCCCAGCACCGCCAGTTTTCCTCTACAGGAGGATCTGGTGGTCCTAATCTGCCAGGGCAGTGCTGCAAGCAGTGCCACCCTGGGGATTACGACTCTCCTATCCGCCAGCATTTACATGGCGGTGGAACCGCCATGTAAAGGCTGGCGAAGATGGGGTGCAGGGTGCCTCAAGGGGGCCCCTGCACTGCCCATGCACTTGGCATGGGCAGAGCAGGCCACCCCCCGGGAAGCCCCATCGTAAAGTGATCTTTGTTACAGGTGCTGGTGAACCCTATGCACTACAGCATTGCTGATGGCTCGATTAAGAGCCGGAGACAATGCTGTACGCCGTTTCCCACTGGGCCACCGGACCCAGTGGGAAACTCGTAATGGGACCTACGGGGAGGCGGCCGCACTTCGGGACCTCGGGACTTCGGAGGATGGTGTAAACCATGCGCCAAAGTCATAATTACCCCTAAGTCTGTAATAAATGAAACTCTACATTTAGCAGTTCATGCCCACACCATGCCTTCCAGAAGAAACTGCTTAATCATTCCTGTAAACAGATTTGCAAATCCTAGCACGTTATTAGCAATGTTACTGGGTCAAGGTAAAGACCAAAAGTGACACTCAACACTAACCTTCAGTAGCAAAAGATTTTTATTGTTGTTGAGAAGTCCTTATTGGTGATCAGGAGGTATCCGCTGTAGGGTTTGATAAACTGCAAAGGACAACACTACATAAGGGAGAGGCGATAAGAGTTTGAGATTTTTCATGATTTCTTAAATGAGTTACTGTGGATCAGATTGGAATATCTGAATGCAGAAGTGTGTAAATACCTGGGCCTCAAATTATGACTGACAAGAGTGCCAATAAACTATATTGTTCATTTTGTTTATTGTGCAGAACGTCACATATCTAGTACACAAATTGATATGTCCACCAGGACCATTCCTCATCCTGCAGCATTTCCACCTTTTCTCTTTGCACCACTCTATCTTTCTCTCCCCATATATTGTGTGTTAAATGCGTTTAGTATATAACAATGGAGTTAGCAGCACATTTCTGATCTCTAGCAACAAACCAGCGAAAGGCTATCTACCTTAGATGCAATATGTTGAATTGGGGCCACAACCATTCAGGTCATCTGATTTCAATAGTGCAAAGACAAACAATATTTTTTAGGCACTGTGGGACTGTCCCTTGCAACAGAGATGTTTATTAGACTCATCCAATAGGATGTATCTGACAAACTGATATCTTTGAATCAAGTGGAAATCATTTCAGAGAAACTGGGTGGAGTAAGGAAGAGTTTCATTTTCTTTCATTGTCTCTACAAAAATGGTGGAGAGAACACATTTTCCTTTGGAGATGTTTATGATCACATATGGGGAAGGGAGTGTGAATTGTTTCACAGCTTTGATTCATTCTTAGATCTGTTTCTGCTTGGTCCTTTTCCAATGTTATGTAGATAACCCTGGTCTGAAAAGTATTTTAAAAAAATCTATTCAGTACTTTTTTAGAAAATTAGAAAATAAACGTATTTAATACTCCAGTTCAATCGCGCTTGCATAGAATCATAATCCAATACAAGGCACTGGTGTATTAATTTAACAGGTTGTTCTTTTTTCTGATGGCTTCAGGAACATCGTTTCTTAAAACTGCCAGGTACTACCTGTAGATGTAACTAATTCAGTAACTATCAGAAGGCGTCTCTCACTTAACCTTAGAGTTCGGAACTTATTCTGTAATTCTGACTTTCAAATTATCTGGACCCACTTTCTTCACTGTTTTAACGAGATAAGAACCATGATTTTCACTCAAAGCCAATTTCATTTTAGGCTTGTGGGAGAAATGTGCTGTTGGTACCTGATATTTGCTACTACCCTGGCATCCTGTTGTATGTGTTGCAGCCTCTCCACATTTTCTTAGTAATTATCACCTTCATTATCCCATTCCGCACTCTGGCCATATGTTGGTCATAGTTTGGCTAAAAAGCTGCCTGCCTTGTTTACATGATTTACATGTTTCTCCATTGACAGATAATCATCTCGAACACTACCCATGGGTTTCACAGAGGAAAAAGTGTACCATATATGTCTCCAACCTATGAGTTTTATTGTATTCTACAGGTTTGGAAATACTAGTTAGAACAAAATTTGCTTTGATGTTGTTGTTATAAGCAGCCTTTCCCTTACACCCAACAGGGCTGTCCCTGTCCCTTTTCCAAGAGAGAAATACAACTGCAAATTTCCTAAGAGACCTTGTGATTCCAGAGGATGTCAACTGTCCGGCAATCTCTTACTATAAGATTCTGGTAGAAAAATGGTGTTAGCTATTGGCTGATAGCTCGCAGAGTCTATAATGCATTTTTTTTAACAATGGTTTTATTCAGGATTTTTTCATACATAAGGCAACATGGCTTTCTGCCACAGATGCATTAACAATGATAAAACGTTTGGCAGGGTTGTAACTTCTTTCACCACCGTAGCTGGCCATGGATCACACGGCCATTGCATGAGATTAGGATCGTCTATAATTTTCTCAATTTCCTGCTGGGAAACAGGAGTAGGGACAAATTCTCATCTAATTAGTTGTTCCTTTAAATCCCCATTTACATTAGGGGAATTCTGATTGGGATTTGGCTCCTGCCTCAAGCACTTGATCAGGAAGTATGATTTTTCACGCTTTTTGTAATCTTTTCTATCTTACAGTAGAAGTATTTAGGAAAATGTTCTGCTACATTAGGGGTAGTATCTTTATCTCTCTCCATCTGCCTGCCTTGGGCCACCTCTTTAAGGATGTTAAATGATGCTTTTGTTCTATTCTCTACATTAACTCTCAGTCTTGAACTTTTTAAAGCACTTCAATGCACTTCGACAATCTTTCCTAACATCTTTTAACCTTACCTTATCTGCATCAAGTTTATACTTTCACCATTTCAGCAAGGCAACTTAGGCTTTTAGTTTCAACTCCCATAAATGAAGTTTAACTATTTTTGTTATGGAATGAGGATCTGATTATAATCTTGGCAGATGGATATTCCGTCCGCCGTTTCGTGATTTCCATAGGATATAATGGAATCGTTATATGGCGGACAGGATATCCGTCACATTTGTGACGGAGTAACGTCATCCACCAAGATCGTAATCAGGCCCCAAGTCTGTTTTTGTGCACAGTTTCTTTTTACAATGCTAAATAATGCCATATTCCTCTAATGGAAGGTATGAAAAATTCTGCAATTTCCTATACTGACTGACGCAGAGGAGCACTGTGTAGCTCTACATGTTCGGGTTCAGTGACATCTCCTTCAGTCATCTAGTATCCTTTTCCTTTCTCATTTCCATTTTCTTGAATTGTTTTTGGGACTGGCAATGAGACAGTGTAATTTGTCGGTTGTACGACGGAATGCCGACTGACAAAACAACGGGTGCCTAAACAACGAGGTCGGAACACCGACCTCGTTGTTACTACTAATGCCTTTATCACGAACGCCTTAACAATGATATTTTGTTGTAAAGGCATTCCTGGTAAAGTCATTAGTAACAGGCACCCATTGCTCCTGCATGCCTCACCCCACCCCACCCCCCCAACCCCACCCCAAAACTTAAACCCCCCGACCCCCCAACCCCTCCCCAAAACCAAAAATGCCCCACCCCCCCAACCCCACCCCAAAACCTAAAACCCCCGACCCCCCACCCCCCTCCCCAAAACCAAAAACGCCCCACCCCCCCAACCCCACCCCAAAACCTAAAACCCCGACCCCCCACCCCCTCCCCAAAACCAAAGACGCCCCACCCCCCAACCCCACCCCAAAACCTAAAACCCCGACCCCCAACCCCCTCCCCAAAACCTAAACCCCCGACCCCCCACCCCTCCCCACAACCTAAAACGCCCCACCCCAAAACTTAAAACCCCGACCCCCCAGCCCCTCCCCAAAACCAAAAACGCCCCACCCCCCCAAAACCTAAAACCCCCGACCCCCCACCCCCTCCCCAAAACCAAAAACGCCCAAACCCCACCCCAAAACCTAAAACCCCCGACCCCCCACCCCCTCCCCTCCCCAAAACCTAAAACCCCCCACTTACCTGAGTCGTCGCCTCGTCATCTGCGTCGTCCTCCTCAGCCGACTCCCTTGTTTGTACCTTAACCATGCATGCTCGTTGTTCAGGACATGCGTGGTTAAGGCACAAAATAACGAAGTCGTGGTTAAAGAAAGCGTTGTTCCGCTTTCGTTAACCAGGACTTCGTTTTAAAAAAGTCGGCATAAAGGATGTTTCCCTAATTTGTCTCCTTAGCATCATGTAATCAAAAATAAATCATAAACAAAAAAAATCTATAAAACCATAGCTGGTCATTTGGTCAGTGCTCCTCGTCCACTCCTCTGTTAAACTGTCATTCATATACGCTTATGCTCAAAGCAATAATCAGCAAGGGGCAATGTGTCATCCAGCTTCAGACACTTGCTCTTTTGCACTGTAAGTGACGCTATTGTGCCTGTTCACATATGCTCATCTTAAAAGAACAATACTTGCCTGGACTTTTTGCCAGTTCTCGTTGCACGTTTAAGCTATGTTTTCAGGTTACATGAATTGAAAGCATTATTATCACAAGCACGTGGCCACCATGTTTAGGCAGTGGCATGTGGTCTTTTTTTCTTCTTCTTCTTCGTTTTTTACTTTTCTGCCCTCTGTTTGTAATAAAAGGTAAAACAAATGTAACCATGCCATCAGCTTGCCAAATGGCAGGCCTGTTTCATTTGCAAATGCTTGTTTTTAATTTTATTTGCCCGGTAACCATATGGTAAAAGATCAGGCTTTGAGCTGACCAGGGCTGTGACTACAATCCCTACTTCCTTATGTTGTTTCATCCCAGCAGCAAATTAGCGCGTGGTCTTTTTCATGGGTGTATTACATAGCCCATTTCCATGTGGATAGTGCGTTATTATGAGCCATTCGTGAAGGTATACAGATTTTTCTTATCATCGGCCTGAATGTTAAAATCTCCCATGATAACATATTCTAATACTAGGCCTACTAGGAATCTACATAACTCAGTAAAGTTTTCCCCCAAATTTTCCAACACGTCAGAGAACCTATACACGGTTACTGAGGTTCTACCTGTTTGAGTTTTTGTCTTTATTTTATAAATTACTGCATCAAAAGTCATTATTTTGGGGGCTTTTACCTGAAAAACAAAACCCTTCGTGTTTATTACTATTGCACCTCCTCTGTCCCTGCCAGTTTCTCGATTCACTAAGCGCATTCCATAGTTTGCTGGAAGGATTGTATAAATATCAAAATTCATATTCTCCCTCAGTCATGTTTTTGACTCTGCAACAACATCAGGGACAGGATTCACACAAGCATTTATGAGTATGGGAAGTAGTACTGCAGAAGTACTCTTTCACACTCTGTTGCAGGGCTTGGCCCTGAAACATGCAAATCCCTATTAGTAAAAGTGCAAAGAGCATTAATTGTATGGCATTATTGGTGTTTTGTAAAGCACGCAGCTACCTGCAATAAATAGGTTTCCTGGCACTAAGCCTTTACTTAGAGAGGGACGGGATAATTTATTAGAACAGACAGGTTTTCAGTTGTTTTCGAAAAATGGAAAGAAACTGACAGGATCTCAGTGACTGTGGCGTTGTGTTCCATAGTTTGGGAACTGGGTAGGAGAACGCACAGCCTCCTTGGCGTGTTCTTCTTTCTCTAGGAACTGAGAAAAAAATAGAGTTTCTAGATCGTAGGGAGCAATGTGGTTTGTAGGGTGAAACCAGGTGTCTGCGCTACTGAGAGCCTGTGCTTGATACTAGGTTGTGCATGTAGCATAACGCTTTGAAATGAATTATTTTTTCCCCGGGCAGCCAGTGGAGCTTGCGCAAAAGCTTAGCTGTAGATGTGAAATTTGTTGGTTTTTGAAACAGCCTAGGCAGCATTACAGAATAGGTGCATTCGCTTGAGCGCACCCTTAGTAACACCCAGATACAGAATGTTGCCGTAATCCAACTGGGAGAGGATAGACGGTTGTATCACTGTTCTTTGTGCTCGGGATGGAAGGCAGCCAAGAATCTTTCCCAGCCATCTAAGCATTCCAAAGCATGAAACCCCTACCCTAGTGATCTGGGTGTTCACTGAAAGCTTGCTATCTAGCCAGATGCCTAAATTCTAAATAGCTGGCACATCGGGTGGGAGAAGTCCTAACAGACCTTAGCCACAGATGAGGGCCTCACAACACAGGGGTGGTTGCCTACCACCAAGATTTCGGTTTTGTCACCATTCAATTTGAGGTAGTTAGCATTCATCCAGGCCAACATTTTTGACAAGCAGGTATTAAAGGCACCCGCATTCTGGTTTACCTGGTCTGCCAAGGAGACGACGATCTGTGTGTTGTCAGCATATGAAAAGAGAGTCAAACCATAGCTCTCTACGAAGTCAGCTAAAGGCTGTACATAGATATTAAACATAGTTGGGCTGAGGGTTGAGCCCTGTGGTACCCCACGGGATAGTGGGTAGCTCTGTGAACACTTCTGTTTTGTCTGAACTTGAAAACAGTGGCCTTGCAGAAATGACTTGAACCGTCGCAAGCCAGTGCCACGCACACCTATGTCTTCTAGTCTCTGCAACAGAAGGTTATGACTAACTGTGTGAAAGGTGGCACTTACGTCCAATAACATCAGCGCAGCAGTGCCACCTCTGCCCAACTGAGCTTTAAGATTTTCCGTAACTCCCAGCAGGACTGCCTCTGTACTTTGTCTGGCTTTAAAACCTGATAGGGACAGATGAAGAAGATAATTGGAATCAACAAACATTGTAAGCTGCTTGTTTATGTGTTTTTCTAAGATCTTGGCCTGCATTGGGAGAAGGGAGATGGGTCTGTAGTTTGCCCAGTTTGAGATGTCTAGCTTTGTGTTAAGCAACGGCCTGACCATTGCATGCTTCCATGCCTTGTGAACATACCCTTCCCTGAGAGAGGTGTTTAGGAGTTGTGCTAGAAGTTCGAACACTTATGGGTCTAGCTTACCCAGAAACATGGGAGGTAATGAGCCTAGATGGGGGGAAGCCATTAGTGGTTGAACATTCCAATTATATTCCCATTTTAAATGTATTTGTGCCATTTCTCAAATGTTATGCATGATGGGTATGCTGCAGCTGTCAAGCATGTGGTCTGTCCAGGTCATTGATGCTGACTGTTTGACTGTGATATTGCTGATTGAAGAGAAAATTGGGTCCAATAGGTGCCTGGTGGTGTGGATGGGCTCAGTAACATGCTGAGTGAGGTGAAGATTTCCGAATTTTTCTAGGAAGGCTGTAGAGTTTGTTAATTAATATTAAATTAAACAAAACACCAGGGGTTTAAAAACTACAATCGCAACTTTCCTTGATGACAGCTCTATTTTCACAGGCAAGATGATATCTTTACTACTTAGGAAGAGTTTATGTCAAATGTCACAATCGCCTAATGCAAGGAACAGATTAACACCTGAGAAAGCTGCTAGGATCAAAACTATCTGTAGCCATATTACTGGGATCAATTAGACGCCTGTGTGCCGATCTTCGAGCACCTAATCGTAATATAGTAGAGGATTGTCATCCAATACCATGGAATCATGATATGTTGGCAAATTTAGGGGGAAGCAGATATTTACGACCTTAGATCTGAGGTCAGCATTTCATCAAATTCCGTTGGCTAAAGAATCACAACCCATATCATCTTTCATAACACCGTATGGGATATACGTACTTGCATATACCACTTGATTTGGCATCCTCAGCGGGCCTTTTTCAAAGATTTATGGATGAATTGTTTGGTGAAGAACAAGGCATTTATGCTTTCCAAGATATCTTAATTCACACTGAAAGCTTAAAATGACACAGTGAACTATTAGAAATAGTGTTAAGAAAACTGGAGAAACATGGCGTTATGGTCAACAAAGAGAAGTGTACATTCTCAACAAATCAAGTTGATTATCTCGGACATAACATTTCAGGTTAAGGTATAAAACCTGAGCTATATGGAAGTGCCTGTACCAAAAGACGAAGGGGCACTCAGAGCGTTACTTGGTCTGAGTGCGTATTATTCTAGGTTTGTTCAAGGGTATGCTATGCTCTCTTGAAGAAAAATGCCAAATTTACATGGGTGGATAAATAACAACTAGCTTTTTACAAAGTAAAAGATTTGATGGTAAGCGCTCCTGCTATTAAGCCATTCACACATGGAGTGAAAATGTTATTACAGTGGGTGCCAGCTCTTTAGGCCTTGGCGCTGTATTAAGTCAGTTAGCGGATGTGCGAGAAAATAAGATCACTTTTGCATCAAGAATTTTGAATACAGCTGAAAAAAATATGGCACCATATAACAAGAAGCCCTTGCTTGTTCATGGGCAGCAGAGAAATTCAAAATGTACATTTGGGTTACTAGAGTTGATCTATATACAAATACAAACCTGTAATTTACATGTTGGGTGATAGTTGCTCCAACAAAGCATCTTCCAGATTGATGCCAAAATTACAGTTTCTGGACTAAGACCTGACAGCCATGGTGCCCTCATTCAATGTCTCTCCTGGGCATTATCCACCTACTAAATGCACACATGCACACATCCGCGGACGGGGGGCCCAGGCTCAACTTAAAACAACACATACTTGATGTCTTTGCCCTCAGCCAGAGTGCAGCTGCTGTCTTCTAACTGCCTCAACGCTGCCAACAGTCACAGGTTGGTCAGCTGAGCCGTGTTGTCTAAAGCTGGGTCGGTGCAGCGCTCGCCTGGATCAGGCACATAGTATCAGACTGGTCTGTAAGGCAAACCAGGCAGTGCCTGATGGGCTAGTCTGACAGGTCAGTGTGAGGACCATTTTTTGGCAGATTGTGGACCTGTTTATGGTCTGGAGGGCAGGCATTTATTGTTGATTTCCCTAATATTGCCACAAACATTGTTTGCATCAAGCACATGCAGTCTCCACTACCTTGCAAAACACCTCTAGAGAGTGTTGTTACAAGTTAAAAACTACCCCGATTTGCAAACACGGGCAACTATTTTAGCAATTTGATTTACTAATGGGAGCCACTTTTATTTTAGGCCTGCACCTATTTTCTGGCCCAGTCTGACTCTGCAGACACAAGTCTGTCAGTGTCCCTCACCACCGTTCAAAACAGCTGGAGGGCAGCAGTTGTGTTGTTTACTCACTCTCTTCTGACTGCCTTGAGTTGTTGCAAGTCTGCCTGGAGGGTCAGGGCTGCTTAGGCTGGGAGACAGGCAGGGGGTAACAGGAATTGAGGGCTAGAGCACAACTAGCCTGAGGGCGAGAGGACAAACTCTTCCTGGACCAGATGAGTTGCCACTCTGGCTGCAGCAGAGTGTGCAGCAAGAAAAACCAAATCTGCCGCCTGCAACCTCAGGGCCCAACCAGACTCACTACTCACAGAGTGGTGAGGCCTCTAGCCAGGATACAACAACAGGCAAGGTGCCGCTCCCGGATCCGTGTGATGTGGCAGTCACTGCCGGATGCTCCTGCGTGTGTTTATACCCTGCGCTGCCTCTGAGTGAGATCATATGGTATTACTTGAGCTAAAGTCTCGGCTCCAGACTGTAGTGCCAAAAAAAACCACTACAGGTGCATTTGCGAAGAATTATTTTATTAAAAAAGCTTGCCACAGTGTATTTCAGAGAGCAGGCAGGTATAACACAACGCACTCACTGACACTGTTGCGGTCACTGCTTACATGAAGCTATTTGTTGACCGTGCCTCACAGGAATGGCCCATAAACGTGTCACTAATTCACACAATTATAGACCTGTCTGTTCATTTCTGTGGCCCCCTTCCAGTGAGTTTCACTCTAATATGATAATGCCACGTGTATTAGCAAATCACAGCCAGACCTACTGGCTTTGCCAGTGCTTTTCTGTGCTTGTACTCACCTACACGATCACCTTCAGCCCTCAACAGAAGTTCGGTTTTGTATTTGTTTAGCTAAGGATGCCATGGAATGCTAATTGCAAACAAAAAGTGGTGTGCGTCACAGAGTCACCACAGACCAGAGGATTGATGGCCTGAGAAGAACAAGCAGACGCTTATAGCTCTGCAAGGTCAAAGGTGAGCCCGCTGTCGTGGCTGAGCGCCAACTTTGAAAAGCCCCTTTACAGTCGGAAAGGTCAGCCGAGGTTGTTGTTATTTACCAAGGCATTAAGAGTTCACTTTTGACTGATTAGGGTCTCGCGGGGTTTCCTCTCCTCGTGCAAGTACTTCCGTGTAACAGCCTTGATAACTGTTGTACATACCAGCAGTGTTAAAAGAGGAAGGCAACCTCTTGGCATGCCAGGCTTGTCCGCATGCTGCGAGGACAAAGGCCAAAGTGTTGGTTTAACCATGTAGAAAATCTAGTGTGTCACCGAACCACCCTTCCCCTGAGACAGTCTCCTAGTTACAATAGAAACAAGATCCCAGTTAATCTCAAACAGAGAGGGCCCCGGGCCATGGTTAAAAACAGCAACATGGAATTCACGCTGTCAATCAAAAAAGGAGGGGACAAAAGCAGAATACAGGAAGTCGCAGTGGGACTCCCGAGGTTGAGCCTGAAGTCGTCAGATATTAGAGGAAGCTAAGAGAGAGCACATGGGTCCAGGGCATGCACATACACACTAGTTGTTGATGCAATTAGAATAAATATGTCTTGCAATAAAAAAAAGTGGAAATCTGCGCTTCGTAGTTTACCACATTGGAATTGAATAGATTTCTGCATTTTCAGGATCCACTCAATCTCAAGGAGCACACTTGAGAAATCTCTGCAGGTTACAGGACTTCCAGGTGTTCCAAGACCCCCCTAGGCGTACTCTTGCAGATTATCCACACCGCAAACAACCTGTAGGAATGATCATGGCACAAGCATGTGCACATTTTACTGTTCTTGCCTGCCATTTCACCAGGTGGAAATATTTTCCATCTCGGAAAAACCGTCTCCTACAACTTCTGAAAACAATGGCACGTGGGTGGCACTGCAGACCTACCAGGGGCATTATTGTGAGACCAAGCACACTTTGATTTAGAAATTGTGTTGTTGAGACTAATGTACAATGAATATTAGAAAATTATTGTACGTTTCACTGAATATTTTTATCTTGTATAAGCTTTTAATGTATGCACACAATGTGTGGCATTAGGTTTTTAAAATCGCTAGGGTTTTAATTACCCAAGGCAATACACTTGATTAAATAGAATTGAACAATGATGTGTTAGCAATGTTTCCTCATCCTATTTACAGACTTATCCAGCTCCTTTCAGTGCTAAATTTAGCTCTGTAAATAAGGTGAGAAAAGTACACGGGAGTTTTTGTGATCACAAACAGAATTATGACTTTGAGGATGTTCACTGCATTTCCAATGCCACAAGCCCATGCGATGCCCTGCCAACACACGTTTCCCTGCCTTACCCTACAGCTATAACTGCAGAATAGATTCCAGACAAACACACTTGTCACAGTCTTTTGCAGGATTTACAGATAAAAAATCCTACAAACTCCGAATCGCGTTTTGGCAATTCTGATCATAAATCAAACAAATGACAGACATTTTGTGAATAAGGCCCTGTAGATCATATTTGCCTAAAATGCGGTTGTTTCCTTGTTTAGTCTTACCTTTTTAATGTCAGAAAATGCACAGAATCATAAGCTTTAGCAATACTCCAGCATTTGTGGCAACAACATTTTTCTGTCTGTAGAACATTGAATTCCCTCTTGGTCATTGAAAAGTGAGGGTAACCGTTTATCACACTCTAGTTTCACCTCCCAGGCCAGGTGACAGGTACGACATCACCGAACATCTCAACTACAACATCAAAACTGGGTTTGTAGTTATGTTAAATAGCTTAATGCCTGATTTAGATGTCGGTGGAGGGGAACACTGTCACGAACGAGACCGATACACCGCCGCCGTATTACGATCCAATTACATCATATCGGGATCATAATACGGAGGGCAGGATATCCATTATGTTTGTGATGAAGTTTTCCCTCCACTGACATCTAAATCAGGCCCCTTTGTCCTTTAAAAATGTGTGAAAAAATAACTTGTATTCTTTGGTAACCTTCCAGAGGCACGGGCAGCAGAGTGAAACCTCTTCAAAGTTAACAACAGGTGCAAATACAGAATTTCTAAAAATAGTTTCTGATACTAAAGACAGAGGTAAATCAGCACCTCTCTAAAAGCATATTGGATTGAGGGTGACACAGAACTTGCAGGCTCGGGCATCATGCAGCATAACCATCTCATAGGGCACACAGTTCCAGAGGCCCTGGCTTACATTACAGACATCCCACTGGAGAAAGCGTTTGGGTGGCTCAGGGCCTTGCACAGCAGAGCTATTAAGCAAGCAGCAGAGAACACACTGGTGTTGGTTTTAAACAGATCTATCTGAAAGACATTGCTTATAACAGAACTGTGTCTCAGATTTCACTAACTCAGCTCTGGTACTGCAGACCTAACCTTCAATCATCATGCAACATACAGGTATTGGGGGTATATGGAAGAGCTACTGGCCACAGACACCAGCGAGATCTCTGTCTCAATGGAACATAGGAGCTCAAGTCTCACATGGGAAAGCTGCCCTCAATTGAACCTGTCGACTCACACGATGCCACCGTGTGACACACGATATCTGCTCACTTCACACGGTCACCCAGTGAGGAGACGACATCACACAATGCCATGGAAAACGAGCTGAAAACCACTGTAAATAGTGGACTTACAGATCATTTTCAGAGGCTTTTAACTTCCGACGACCATCAAGGCATGTGAAAACACCCCAAGACATTGGCAGGAGCCCAGCAAGCTCCTTTTTTTTAACTTTGAAGGAGGGGGTTGTGCTGGAGCTGGAGCAAAAGTGCTTTCCAGGTACTTCTCGACACGTGGCCCCATCCCCTCCAATGCCCCGGCCCTCCTCACACAGTGTTTTTTTTATTTATAAATTACAAATTCTGGCCTCGGAGAGCACATCTATCTCACAAGCCCAGGCCTCACAAAGAAGCACTACCTTTAGGGTTAAACAGATCTGATTGTGAGAGGCGCCAGACAGCAGACTTGTCCCTAAGGATACATTGCTCTTATTACATGACAGACCGAGAATACCACGGATCAATCGTCAGTGTCTTTGCATTATGCAGAGCACCAAAAAAGAGCTGAGAACTGGTCACATGATGTCTAGCCATTCACTGCCTGTCCATTTTCTACCCTTCACTGTGAGGCAAACATACATTTTCGTATTCAGCGTCCAATTTGACAGTTTCTAATCCTTGTAATAGGTTCCGTTATACACAAAGTCTGTTTCTTGGATAGTGCAATCACCTGAAGCTTTACGACTGATTTCTCTCTCGCTTCTTTGTCTTTTTCTCTCGTCATCTTGCACTCTCTCTCATTGTATCCATCTCGCTCTAGTCAATACTGTGCCTTAAAAGGTGGGTGTTTTTGTAATTGGAAGCAAAGGCCATCAACCCTCCAATATGGCTGCTGGAATTTCAAACAGCTGTGTCATAACAACTGAGCTGATTTGCACTGAGTAGGTAGGCCCAGACCTCTCCGAAGGCAGAGAATATTTTTTAGAACTTGAAACAGTCCACTAATGTAGCCTTGTTTTGTAAGAAAATACCAGTTTTACTATCCATACTGTTGTCCTCAAACATCAGATTATATTATCCTGATAAAACAGTATTTTAGTACCATAATACCAGCGTTAAATGTTTAATATATACACTAGCTTAGTCGCTAACCACCAGCTTGGCATTTCCTAAAATATGTCCACCCATCCCAAGCTAGCTCAATCAGTACTGATAGAATAACACATTTTTCAAAGCAAAACTCACAATTTTCTGACAAATCAAATGTTTTGTCCAAAAATGGCAGCTTTTTAGTAAATAAACCAATTTGTCTCCAAATATTAGCACATCATCCTATGAGAGAGCAAATATTCTTCCCAACAACAGCGGCTTACAGTGTATACTTACCCTATTCTAAATCAACTGTGCATTTCCGAAATTCCACTTCTGTCCGCAAATATCATCTGCACTTTCAGGAAATATACTTATTGCAAAAAAGCTAGGTTTTCATTTATGCTAAATAAGCTGATTATGTCACAGGGTTTCGATTCACAGTCCACTAACAGTCACATATACTAATTTACAGTCATTGAACAGCATCAGATGCAGAGCTTCATATTCACTGCCCATATTCGTTTCTGTAGGGAAACCCCTGATGTTTCAGGTCAGAATATAAGTGGATCCATGGATACTGAAACACGTGACTACGTGTTTATGCAAAGGCCACTGAAGGGGACTCATTACAGCCCTGAGTAATATTCCAGATCATATGCCCATGTTTCACCTTCATATACCAGGAACAGCCTCAGATGCCCAGATTCAACGTTACAACCTATAGAATAACTTACATGCCCCTGCACAGTTTCAGGTGCCTAGGCACGGTCTTCATGTGCTAGGACAGCTCACGTGCCCAGGTTCAATTTCACTGCTAAGCTCTGAGATACATATGCCTATGACCAGTCTCATATCTCACCCATCACACATCAATAGTAAAACACTCACACCTAACAGAGGAACATATTAATTTAACACACAGCACTGATGGCACATCTTGACCAGAATCATACCGTTATTTGTACTGGTATTCTCCATGAAAAGTTTGGAAGATTCCCAAGCACTTCCGGCCATACCAGTGTCACAGTGAATCCCACATCAGTGCTTATAACACATCGAAAACGCTTCTGGTGCTCAGTTTCTGCCAGTTTTGATGTACTGTCTTCAGTATCAACGTACACTATCACATGCCTGCGCACCTTTTTGCATACTCATATGCCCATGTATAATCATCATATGCTAGGAACAGATTCACATGTCTAGTTTCTGACTACCTATACACAGTCTCATTTCTGCCCTCTCCACACACAAAGTCTCAAAATGCCCCAATAAAATCAGCATATGCCAAGAAAGACCTTCAGAACCTCAGGTTAGTTAGATTTAGTTAGTTAGTTTATGGGATTTATAAGGCGCATGGCTACCAGAAGGCCTCCCAGCGCTGATGAGGCATTGCTAGATGGAGGAATCAAGACTATACTGAGAACAGGGCAGTTTTCAATTTCCTACTAAAGGAAAGTTCGGATGTATCTTGGCGAAGCTCTCAGAGGAGGGAGTTCCAAAGGTTAGCTGTTCTCCAGTCAAAGGACCTACCTCTACACCTGGATTTCTTGGCACAAAAAGAATTGATTAAAAAAGCTGATGAAGATCTAAGTGTTCTCCGAGGGATGTAGGGTATAACAATTCGTCTGAGAAAAACCGGACCCTTGTTTAGAAGGGCTCGGTGCACAAAACACATGGCTTTAAAGATGGTGCGCTGTTCAATAGGGAGCCAGTGAAGGAAGTCAAGGCCGGTTTAGCAGACAGATGTCTAGCGGTGTCCGTAAGAAGGCGAGCAGCAGCATTCCGCACCACTTGCAATCTCTTTAGGACATCCGAGGGGGAACTCAGGAACAAAACATTCCCATAGTCAAGATGTGACAATATGAGGGCCTGGATAAGAAGTCTATTGGTGGAAAAAGGAAGAGGCTTGAAAATCTTTCTAAAAGTTCTTAGCAGACTAAAGCAGGTGGCTGCAAGTTTTTTGGAATGACATTCCATTGTGAGATGTGAGTCTAACCAAAAGCTCAAGCTCTTTATAGTTTCTTTTGGCAGGGGAAGTTCTTTAAACTAATCCGTAACTGTGGGAGAAGACTTGAGTAAAGAGGGATTCGCAACCATCATAACCTCTCTTTCCATCGTTGATCTTAAGTTTACTATCTGCCATCCATCTGGCAACATCTAGAAGACAAGAGGAAAGAGTGGCTTGTTTTAAATTAGCCTTGGTAGAAAAGTAGAAGACCAGCTGAGTGTCATCAGCGTAGGATACCAAGGATAGTCCACAGGGCTCAACGATTTTTGCCAAAGGGGACATATAGATGTTCAAAAGAGTGGGGCTTAAGGAGGAGCCCTGTGGCACCCCACAGCTAAGGTGCAAGGAACTGAAAAAGAAAGATCGATCCAAGAATTGAAAGTTCCTATCCTTCAGGAAGAAGGAAAGCCACTCAAAGGAAGTCCCTACAAATCCCATCTGAGATACTCTATGTAGCAGTATCTTGTGATCTACAGTGTCAAATGCGGCACTCAGATCTAATAGAATGATTGCTGCATAACTGCCTGAATCTAGGCGTTGGCGGGTATCTTCTGTGATGGCCAAAAGTGCACTTTCAGTGCTGTGTAAAGGTGTAAAGCCCATCTGGGTGTGGTCCAGAAGATTATAGTCCTCAAGAATACCTGTCATTTGTTTATTGACATGTTTTTCAATGCTTTTTGTTTCTATTGGAAGGAGAGCAATTGGTCTATAATTACTCAATAAGTTCGGACCAAGCCTAGGCTTCCTGAACAGGGGTTTAATGACCGCATATTTCCAACACTGTGGAAGCTGATCAGATGTAAGAGAGTTGTTAAGAGCCGTGGTTAGGACCGGCACTATAACATCCGAGCCTAAAGCCAGTATAGACGGTGGAGCAGGGTCAAGAGGAGAGCCTGATTTTATAGTACACAGATTGTTCAATACTAGATCCTCTGTCAGGGTCTCGAATGCGACTAGTGGAATCAATTTGGCCTCTTGGGGAAAAGTTAGTTGAATATCAAAAATGTTCTCTTGAAAGTAGCCTGCTAAGTAGTTGCTATGCTCTATAGAGGCTTGATCTGAAATGCTAGGAGTGGGGTACTGAGTCAGTTCTTCACAGATTGAAAAGATCTCTTTAGGGGAGTTGGAAAATTGTTCTATTCTAGCAGTGTAGAATGTTCCCTGTGCGGCTTTGATTTCTGCATGATAAGATCTGATCGCTCCTCTATATTCGCGTTTAGAGACATCGTCATAGGGGTTTCTCCATTTCCTTTCTAGCTGCTTACATTCCTTTTTTAACTGCTGCAGCTTGGGGGAGAACCAGGAAGGCTTCTTAGTGCAGACGATTTTATGGACAGTCTTAGCCGGTAATATGATGTCAAGGCAGTTAGATATCCATTTATTAAATATCTCTGCTGACCGAGGCTCATTAATAGAGAGGAAAGGACGATAAAGTTCTAGGGTGTCTGTCCAGTCTTTAAGACTTAATTTGGACCAGTAGCGTCGGGTTGAGTTGCTAGATAGAGGTTGTAAAGGTGCAGAGACTGTGGGAAGGGCGAGCAAAATTAAAAAATCATCAGACCATATCAAGGGAAGCTGGGGCCGGGGTGATAAATTTAGGAGGTTGCTGAACACCAGGTGAATAGTGTGACCCTTGATGTGAGTGGGGCCAAGAATCAGCAGTGCCAAGTCTAAGGCTGCTAAATCCATAAGCAATGTTTTCACAGAATTATTGTGTTTATAATCTATGTGAATGATGAAATCCCCCCAAAATGGTGAAATTAGAATTCCTACAAGCAAAATATGCTATCACTTCTGGTAAAACCTGAAGGAACTTCTTATCAGGACCTAGAGGGCGATAAATCAGTATTCCAGAAAAAGTAAAGGTAGCATTAATTGCTAAAGAGAAGAATAGGCTTTCACAATCAGGAATAGCCAGAGTTTGAGTAAGACATTTGATAGCATTTTTATAAATAATTGCAATTCCCCCTCCCATGGAGTGGGGTCTATCTAGTCAGAGGATTAGTTAGGCCTGGGGTGAAGCCCTGGCTATATCGGGAGAAGACTCCTCAGACAGCCAGGTTTCTGTTAAAGAAATAGCCTCAGGGGCAAAGTCAGTTAATAATGAGTGAACATGAAATTTATGAGCAGGTAAAGATCGACAGTTGACTAACAGAAGTTTGCCCACATGTTCTAAAGTATTCCTTAGCTGAGGTAGGGAATGAAGCTGTGGAGTCCAGTGGCACATGTTACAGGATATAGTGGGGATATCCAAATTTAAAATGTGCTTACAGGGATGTGAAATATAGTTTCTAAGAGTTAAAAGTTGAGGTTTACCCTCACAGCCCATGCACTGTTTATATATTAAGGTTAATTCATCATACACCGGAAAAGTGCCATATTCCCAGGATTTGCCTCAAATCCCTTGCACAGACTCGTAAACAAATGTATAGTCTTGCTTGCACAAGTAAAGCCATTGCATCACCATCATATGCCAGGAAAAGCTACAGATACTCAGCCGTCCCCATCTCTGCCCATAAATGGTCTCGTATCTCCATTTAAGTACCTCTCTGCTGTTTCAGATTACACTGGGTTCCCATTACATGTCAGAAATCGTTTCTTGCCTAGTTTCTTACTGTCTGTCTAAAATCATAAAGGCTGGAAATGGTTTTTGCCCCAACCATATACATAGATTCCCTCCTTACTCCTTGCCTCTACTTACCAGGAGGGCCAGCGTAGTCTTCAGTGTTAGTCTCACAGGCTCTGTTCTACTGCACCACCACAGCTCAGTGGACTAGTCCCAGTGATGTTGCGATGAGGGGATTTGCACTAGGAGTACGTAGAATCAGGGGGACATATCAAACCTGTGTATACATGTGGAGAATAGAAGTCTATGAAAACTCAGTTATTTCCTAACGCTGGTCCACAATGTACTGTACATTCTCTACTACATGCCTGTTCATTGGGAAATCATGTGGCCTAAATGTGCAATGTTTTGAAAACACATTTTTTGTACTACTTTCCACCTTAAATTGAATGCCATGTCTGACAGACCATCTGCAAACAGGAAGAATGCTTAGTGTAAGAAATAAGCAGGCACACTGTGGCCATCTGCCAATGCAGCCCCACTGACCACAATAAATCTCTGGGCCTAACCTTCCCATGATACAAGGACAGTGGAGGATGATAAATGTTCCCATTCCTGAAGAAACCCATACTTGACCCTGACATCCTTGCCTACTACCCGCCCATCATCCATCTACCTTTCATCGACAACAGCATCAAAAAAGCAGCCTAGGTGCAATTTGAAGATTACATCAATACCAACCATATCATGCATGAATATCAATGTGGCAGCTCGGAGACAGCTACCTTACAAATTAGAGATGATTCCCTTTTGATGACAGATAAAGATGAACCTTGTTCCCTAATAGTACAGAAAATTTCAGCTGCCTCTAACACTGTTGATATCCCCACCTCCATCCACAGAGTGAAGTCTCAAATGGGATTTCCGGGAAATGTCCTTCACTGGTTCTCCTCCTACCTATCCAACTGACACCAATTCATTGTGGATCACTTGCCTATCATCTTGAACCTCTACATGGAGCCACTTATGACTCTACTCAAAGGTACCGACATCAAACGTCACCAAACATGCCTGCTACACACACATGCTCTTGGAGGTCTCAACCTTTCCAGACATACAGTGCCTCAAATTACAGGCCATATTTACAAGCCCCTTGCGCTCTTTGCACCACATTAGCATTTTATGCTTATGTGGCGTTAGGGAGGTATTTATGATGCACCTTATTCACAAATTGGCACAATGCCTGCATTGCGCCACTTTGTAAACCCTTGCATTACATGCCAGACATAATGTATGGAAGGGGGGCATTCCGGCGCTGGGAGGCACTAAACAATGGCGCACTGAAATCTACATGATTTCACTGCACCATCTATTGCATTATTTTTAACGCCTGCCGGAGGCAGGCGTTAAAATGAGGCACCCAAATTAGTCTATGGGCCTCCCTTTACTTTGCAGGATTAGCACCATCATTTTTGGCACTAATACTGCAAAGCACCACAATAGCGTCACAATTTTTATGCTATTGTTCTAATGTGCACCATGGTGCGCCATATTCTAAATATGGCGCACACATGGTGTCTTTAGAGTGGCACCTGGCAATGCAAGAAAAAGTGGAAGATCAGGAGTGATGGGCCACTTTCTTGTAAATATGCCCCTATGTGTGTACCTCTACTAACCTGGATGTTCATCACCTACCCAAAACCTAACCTGACCAAAACAGAATTCCTGCTGTTCACCAATATAAAAAGCAACAACTCGTCCACATCTGACTCAACAATATAAACCTGGACATATTTAAAAACTCATCTTCCACCCAATGTCTAGCCTTTCAGATTCACCCTAGACAATGATCTCATCTTCAAGAAACACATCGCGAAGAAAACTAAGGTGGTCTGGTATCAGCCACTAAAGAACGTGAAACCATTCCTCCTAGAAAGTGAGTTTGGAACAATTGTTCAAGGTCTCATTCCCTTGGCATATAGATGACTGCCCTTCTCCATGGCTTCTCAGGCTTCAGAGTGGCCCCCACTTCAGAGGTCAGTGCACCTCATCAAAGACTTAAAGAAACATGACCACATCACCCCCACTACGATGGAACTCCATTGGCGGCCCTTGCCAAGGCGCACTATTTTCAAAACCAACTGCATTATCCACAGAGCCATCATGACTGACAACCCAGCCTGTCTGACGGACAAGCTCACCATTAATCGGTGGCTGTTGGTACACCTGCAGCCAGGACACCATCAGACTAGAGACAAAGAAGTGCAAAAACCAAAAAAACAACAAAAACAAAGTAACATCTACGTACTCAGGATCTGGAATGCTATATCCATCAGTACTTACCCAAGCCTGCTCCATTTTAGGAAACAGATGAAGAGACACTCTTTAAAGAAGACTGTGGGACAGATATAGATCTTGGCGGAATTGGTCCTGCTGTTGCTTTTCTCTTGGACAATCCATCCGCCGAGTAAGAGGCCTGCCAACTCTACTTACATGCTGGTGGGCCCATAGACGATATAATGCCCAATTTTCATTGTCTCTGACAGAATTTTACACCTGCGTCAACAGCACCATAGGCAAAAGCGGCTATCAGCTGGACCACAGACAGTTTTTCTGTCAGGCGAATCACGATGTACTTTCCCACCAAGCCAACTGTGATGGGAAATCCTCCACGCCTGAGTTGATGGATTGGAAGGGATATAAAGCTAGAAACCTACCTTTTTCTACTTCTGTTTCTGTCATGAACCCGATTGTACACGTCCTGCCTTTGCTGCTGCCTCTTGACCACTAAGCAAATTTACCCCGTCTTCACCAGAATTGAACGTGAGCATTTCATATTATTTGTTTACACTGAATTGTCACCTATCATTTGCTCTGGATCTGTGCGTTTACATAAATGTCCTATAAAAAATGTAAATTATCTGTGAAATGCACATGTTTAATCTACTTGTTAGAAATTAGATGAAACACACCTGTATCAACACATAATTAGAAATAAAAACAAATGTATTTCTTGGTGTAAATATTAATTTTCAAAATGAATGCTTGCACCAAAACTCCATCACAATTGAAATCAATGACAATGTTTGGACTTGCAATGTGACATGTCAGAGAAAGGATGTATTTACAGTTGTGATTGTGAGTCAGAATATGAATATCGCTGTTACATCAATTATATTTCTTTAACACAATGAATTGTACGGGAATAATCAATGTGGGACAAACTTTGTGAAAGTGAAACTCAAGTAATCATTCATGTAATACTGCTCTCATGTACAATATTTTGGCAATGTAATGCATATGTGACACTGAACAATGTTTGGAACATACAATTTCTCCTGACTTTGTTGCCCCTAACTTGTCTCCTGGATATAGTCCAGGGGCAACCTCCACAGGAAGAGGCATCTCTTGGGCACATATCAGGCACCTGAAGGATTTTACTTGAGGGGGATGAGTTTACGTGTGGTAGGGGTCAAGGCAAGGCAAATTAAGAATTGGGAAGGAGGAATACAGGTAGGAGGGTAGGGAGTGGATTAGCTGGCTGAGGTAAAGGGAGATTAGTGGGTGATGGGGTTGTGTCTGTATGTTTGGCAGTTGTATGTGGGTCTGGTGTTTGTTGAGTATGTTTGGTTGTGTGTTTCTATGAAGTTCTGTAATATTCAGGTGAGTGTGGTTGTTTGGTTCTGGTTGGAGTGATTGTGTTGTATGTGGGTGTTGTGTCAATAGTGAGTGTATGTTGTGTGTTTGATTGTGTTACTTTGTGTGTCTTCTGTGTGTGCTGATAGCATCCACTCCATAGCCACAGGCATAGCACAATGTTGAACGCCTCCACTGTGGACTTCTTCCATCAGGAATCGCCACTAGAACAACGCCAACACAACTGTGAAATCTAAATATGCTCACCACAATCCTGCCAGCCAGACAGCGTCGAAGTAATGTTAGCCAGCATAGGAGTCTGCCGCGCCGTCAACGGTGAGCCTCTTACAACAGAAAATACTCTGTCAAGGAGAACGGAGGTTCAGCCGCCATACATCTAAACATGGCAGGGAGGAATCCGTCAGCTTGACGCAGTACTTGAAACCGCCGCAACGGAGGGACAACAGAAGTCCTGTCAAGGTCTAAATCAGGCCCGACATCATGATGCAGTAACTGTCCAATTTCATTCTTAGAATGCGGCTACCAATCCTCATATCTTGTTAGTCTTCAACTTCTTTCGTACATTACTTTTCTTTGATGAGCACTCTGCTGCAGAACGTTTTGCACGGGAGGACAGGATCTGCATTCAGGTCGGGAAACATTGACTGACAGAATAGTCTACAGCACTACCTCCCTCTGATAGTGCTCTGCACACATTCTGAAATGAGACTCCTCTGCCAGTGCCCACTCATTTGTGTCTCTGAGCCATAAAGACGCAGAAGAGCTTCTACTCCCTAACCAGCCTATAGTCTCTTTGCCAGGATCAGTGTCATGCGCAAAAATGTACATTGAATTTTCTTTTGCGGATGATGATATATGAAAAGAAGAGCTTGAGCTCAGGATAGAGACAGAGTGAAAGTGATAGGTAGATGGATAGATAGATAGATAGATTAAGAGCAAGGGTGTAAATAAACAGAGCTTCTTTGTGAAAATACAACAGTTCCCTGTAATAATGGTAATAGACTGTACACAGAGCAGATTAATTTGGAGTGCTAGGCACAATACTTTATCTTCAAATCCAACAAATTATCCCTCTCATTTTTTGTTCTCCGGCAGAAAGGAGGGAGTACACCATGTCATATGATTTCGGTAAAAAACGCCCAACCCTCTGAGGAGATCTGGAAAGCTTTTTGAACACCTTTTCCAATATTAGATTGTTCAGCACTAAATAGCGGAATGGGGCTGATTGATTAGGTACCAAATGACAGAAAGTCCTCTAAGTAAGCACCTCATGTTTTGACGAATTTAATCAACATCCAAAACATTTACTTGAATTTCTTGTGAGGAGAAATGTAAGACATGACAAAGATGCCTGGTGTGATTACTGGAGATCAGGAGAAGCAAACGGGATACTGGGAGGCCACATTCCGAACACAAAACTATCCCTGAAAATAGATATGGCGAGATGACAGTGGTAAAATATAAACACAACGGTTAACTAAAGAAGAACTGATATAGCCAGATGATATAGAGGGCATTGTTCTGTATGCTTTCAAACCAGGTTCATCGAACATAAAGCACTGTCCTAAAGATGGACCAAAATCCATAACTCACGTGGCTGATTACATAAATTGTAAGGATATGAAAAGTCAATGTGAGGTTCCTTCACTGTCTAGAGGAAGGAGACAAGGCCAAATTATTTAACAAATTCCAGCCTTGTAATATCCCTTGGCATAAAGCAGGGATTATTTCTAGATAACTCTTGCTTGCATCGTCACTTTTCCCAGTTGTCTTTTACGTACCTGTTATCTTGCTCCATTTTAAACAAATGTTAAATAAATATGGAATTTGTGTTGGGAAAATATGTCAATATGTAGCTTGCAACCTATTGTAAGCACATATTTCACGCAATTAAAAGTCATTTTAGTGAAAGTTAGAATGTGCGGCAACATGCGAATAAATTGTTACTTTTACTGTAATTAACTTAAGATGTACAGTACTTAAACATTGGTCAATCAATGTCCCCTTATCACTTAGCAACAGTGAATGACCAGAGGGAGAAGTTCTGAAAAACGTTAGCACTTAATTAGATAAGTGACACTTGGCAAACAGCCCATCAGCAGCTTTTCACACACTGGCTCTGCAGCAGACATTATGAAGTCGCAAATGAACTGTAGGAAACAAGTGACATTATTTTTTCCGTCTTTAATTTAGAACATTCTACCGACATTGGATGGAACTTTATAGCGCTTATGCTTCGGGCTATACCATTGGTAAAAGGCCCTCACCCTCGTTATGGGACCTCGCTTGTGGCTCAGACTTATAACTTAGGTCTAGACCTTTAACAACTGGTACAGCCCTTGGCAGCAGCCATAAGGCTATATTAGAACACTGGAATCGACAGAACTAAGTTGAAGCCAATGAAGTGGCTGAGGGCCAATAATGGCTGGAACAGGCTCCATTCAGTTCTTGTCTGTTTTCCTCTTTTTTAAGTTAGAGCATTCCACCCTTAGTAAGTGGAATGTTCCAATAGCCTTTTAGCCCTCCTGCCTTGGGTTGTACCCATAGCTTAAGCTACTCTGCCTCAGTATAGGCCCTCGCATGCAACTTGAACACATAACTAAGGTTCAGGATTTTTGACGACTGCTATAGCCGTCGGTAGCTGGCCGTAAATACGGTTGCAGCAAATTAGGTACAGGTTTTCATAAAGTTGTTGCAGGCTTGCATTATAAAATACAAAATGGGGAGTAGGGCAGTGCTTTAAATGGGCCGGTACTGTACCGGCACTTTTTTGTTTTAAGAGGGAGAATACCGGCACATTTAAAGAAAAACGTAATACTTTTAATTGGAGAGTACCGGCACTTCTCAGAAACAAGCAGGTACTCTGGCAGAGAGTACCTGCACTTTGTTTTTTCCATTTCAAGCACTGGAGTAGGGTAATGCTTAAAATCAGTTTTTAAGGTGTAAAACAAAATGAATCAATAAGAAAGGGGCCAACGTTTTCTTAGGGACCTGCCACTACCCTCTTGAATGTAAGGGATACTCAATACAAAGGCTGCCTAGCCCTAAATCCACAGCATGTCTCTTTTTATTTCACAATTGTGTGCTGTTTCTAATTCATGCTTTCTTCCTTTGACACTGTTTTCCTATTTTTCTTTGCTCTCTTGTTCTGCCTTTCTCTCCCTTACTCAGTCTCATTGTCTGATGAAGAAAAAAGGAACCAAAACCGAGTGTCAGGGCCTGCAACCTACAACCCTGGCACAAATTAAGCACATCTAACACTAAAGAAAATCTGACATTAAAACAAGAGCATACATATCATACGATCTATTCAATCATTCAGTACGTGCTGCCTGGAAATGGTCGCCTGGAATGTCAGCAGTTGCCACAATGACTACCAATTAACGCCACTTTTACATACTCTGTCAAAACTTTCAGCAAAAGTATAGCTTTTTACACGAGAAATGGGTTCAAGAAATCAATATCCCACTGGAGCAAGCAGATAGTCATCACGAAGCTGCACAACAAATCGAGATGGGCAGGCCAACACAAGATTTGTACTAGCACACAAGTAAGTATTACAGGCAGTCATTAATTTGTAAAAAAAAAAAAAAAAAAGAGTGCCCAAAGGGCTCTGCTCAGAAGCCCTCAGTCAAGTGAGTAGTGTTGAATTCACTGTGGGCTTCTTAAGTTCACTGCCAGGAACTCCCTCCCCCTTGTCTCACTCTTGCTGGTTCCTGCTTTCTCCCTTTGTGGCAGTTTTTCCATCTTTCTCTTCTACCTTATTTTCTTTCCCCTTTGTAAGTATTTTTCTCCCTTGCTCTCAGGAAATGTCTGAAGAGGAGAAACAAGTGCCAGCCCCCAAAAATGAGTGCAAGTGGCCCCCACTGGGAACCACCGGCTCAAAATAACCACTGGTTATATGTGTGGCCCAGAGCTTGTGACTGTCGATTTCCAAGTGCAATTGAGACAATGTTGATATGCAAAGAGTGCACTGGACACAGCTCCCTAAGAAAGGGTCATTGTGGCACCTTCTGCAATGCCATCTTACACATACATCCAGGGATAACGGGGGCACTGAAGTGGTAGTGCTCGTCTGCGCCCTGGCTCAATTGTTCATAATTGAAAGGTGTGACTTCAACACCTCAGCAAAGTTAGAAAAAAGCAAATATAGCAAAGCAAGGTTTCACCCCACAGGTAGATATTCAAAACTAAATATATTCATATGTATTCTGTGGACTGATGTCTGTGACTTAAGGTCATTTTGGCTTCAATCACTGAAGCTATGTGGGCACCCAAGTAAAATTCAGGTAAGCAACAACAGCAACATAAATTCATAAATTCAAACATCGTAAATTCAAGGGTGACAAGATTTTGCGCTGGTAAATGAAATGTGATTTTCTCACATTGAAATTCTACAAGTATGGAAGAATTTCCATGTGAGTAAATCTGCTCAACGGATCAGGCTTGTGGGTGTTTCAGGGGCATCTGTATTCACAAATCCTTTATAGGTAACCATTCACCCTAAAAAGGTTTGGGGATCTATTCCTGCCAAGAACAGGGACAATTATTTTTTCAGGGGAGGAATGAGGAGAGAGCACTCCAAAAATATATGGAGGTGCATAAGGTTTTTCTCCTTAGAGAACGTGTTTTGCATGGGGAAAAACAAATAAATTGCTTGGTGCAAAAGTAGTTTAAGGTATAATTTCTTCATGCTGAAACAGTTAAGAATGCTGGTACTCCTTGGGAATCTCTGAATCTTGCAGTTTGAGTGACTCACTGATTTCCACAAAAGTTGTAAATTTCCATCATTTTCAGGGTGCAAGCCCGTGTGCATATATTTCTAACTTTCAAACCTGGTGTTTTGTGAATCGGGCCCTTTATGTTACCACCCTTTTTCTAACTTAGGTGACTGCAATTTCTTTTTTGTATGTCAGTATTCACAGAAATTCCTATTTTGTGGCCATATTTATTGTCAGTGACCAGCCTTGAAAAACAGCCACCGAAAACACCTGTTTGCCTGAAAAGAAGTTAAACAGACATTGGCATAGCCAATAGGTCTTGCTTTTGGGACCTTGCAAGTGTTTAGCCAGAGCTTTTAGCTTTGCCAATGTCTTTAAGATATGCTGTAGAGCATTGTGGGTTTTGTGCAGCATGTTGAAAAGTTATAATAAAAAGGGTTATAAGCATTTTTGTTGCCATATATATAACCAATAAGACATTATTGTGAAGGCAAGACCTAAAAAAATGAGGTACTGCTTGTTTTTCAATGCTGGCATACGGTTTTCCTGTTTCAGATGAATGGAGGTTGTGAGCTGATACACACAACTCCGCGGGTGAAGCAGTGCACACAGGAGGGAAGGTAGACAAGGCTGCGATTGTAACATGAGGCGGCCTGGCCCTCAGCCAATAGGTGCCCGGAACTAAGCACTGTAGCTGGACAGCACGCGTGGAGGATGGGTCGTTATGTTTTGACGCAGGGAATGGCGTGCTGTTGACCTCACGACCCCTCAGCTGCATGCACACTCACGCTGGTAGGGTAGCTGAGTGGGTTAAGCGATCGCGACTGAAGCCTGAGGGTCTTGGGTTCGAACCGTGTTGGGTCTGCACCCACGTACAGACAGCCACATGAGTAGAGTGTTGCTTGCTATGCCTCACAACTGCTTAACTATGGGAGTAGACTCCATACACCCACGATGTAATTATAACAGTCGCACCACGTTTTGCTTGTTCCTAATTCCACTTTAATAATTTGAGACATATGGGTGTAAAAGTGTGTTTTAAAATATTCCCTGATACTAAGGCAGTAAAAGCTATTCCCGTGCGGGGGAGCTGTCACATGTTAGCCTGGTGTGCCAATGAAAGGCTGCAATTATCAGCAGGAACCAACAGAAGGGGCGCCCCTTTGTTTCTCTCTCATCCTTTTTGCTTCAGACCAGGACACATGGTCCTGCGGGGTGGGGTGCCTGGTGTTCTCATTGGTGTGTGAAGTTTCAGAATTGCAGTGTTTTTAAAAGGTGCGTGTAATAGGAGCCCGCTACCCCTGGTGGAAATTCCAGTTGCATCCTGGATCTTGCTTCTAATCCAACTCTTTTAATGTTGAGCATAGAGCTACATAAACTCTTTTGGGGAGTTTAAAACATTAAAACGTAATGGCTAAAATGTAGCAAGACATTCCGCTTTTTAAATATAAAAATACTTTCATTGCACTGTTCTGGCGACGGAATCAAGCACTTTGTGACCAGTGGCTTAATTGGTTTATGCACCAGAGGCCAGTGCAATACCACACTCATAGCAACCAATCAACAGGGCACTGTGAAGTTTGTTACTGCCCGTCCTATGCTCATAAGTGCTCTTCGACAATGAAGTGTAGTTGCAGTGCTCGCTGCTGCACGATGTCTTTTCTATACTCCATTTCTCAGGTGCATTCATTCAGAACATTCCTCGCCCTAAACAAAATGGCATCATCTGAGCCCTGCAGTGCCCGAATCTCTGCAGCATGAGTAACGCTCCAAACTGTCTACACGGCCTTTTCTGGGCCTGCGGACGGGGGTGGCTGCTGTTGAGTCTGGTTTCGGCACAGTCCTGTTTACACATCGAGGCCTGTCCTGCTATAGGGGTGGTGTCGCCTGTGTGACAGTTGGAATGTCACTGCTATGGCGAGTGGGTGACCGGAGACGATCCCGGAGTTTATGAGCACCGCTTATTGCCACCAAAAGTAGACTAAGGCTGCAATGCCCAGACGGGAGGGAAAAGGGGCCATCACATGCTGGAACAGGAGGAAGCGTGAACGTAGTGTGATGGCCAACAAAAATGTTCACTTAGTGAAATCGCCTGGGAGGGATCTAAGCACACAAAGGGAGGGACATTTAGAAAAATGCACCAATTGAAGAAGAAGCATTTAAGACAAGCACAACAAAGAACGAATGGTAATAGTGGGCGTGGTTTAAAGCCCATAGATTGAATTCAGCATGTCTTGCATAAGTGCATGCATGCTGCCTAGGCTCGACCTAAAAATGGTGGTATTTAAGATCAATAAAAGAAGAACTGCTGCAGCCATTCAGATGTCTTCCAATGAGCAGCAATAAACAGGCACAGTAACCAGACTAAGATATTTGAACCACTTGGGAGAAGCTACTATGCGTGTGAACTGTAACTGAACAGAATGTAAACAAGGGTATTACATTCACACTCCAGAGTCAATTTATAGCTTCAATGAGAGGTAAGGCTTATCCTAAACCAGGGCCCGTAGTATCTCTGATCTACGTTATGTGTGGCTGGTTAATGTTATGCAGAAAATCACAGAAATAAGCCACACAAAATTAAGGAGAATGGGGAAAGCCAGTGAACAGAGCACACAATTCAAGGTTCACGCAAAATTGCATTGAGGACGGATCCCCATCAGATCGCCTTTGCAAGTGCCCTTTACCACAAGAAGCAGGGCATCTCTACTCTACTCGCTACTGTGGGTGGCTGTGGGACTCTAGCCAGGACAAGTCTGTTGATACTGGCTCAAGCTTAGCTTTGCTCAGTAGCCGGCAGCCATTTCATAATCGCAAGAAAAGTTTCTGGGTTTTATGAGATAGGACTGAGGTAGAAACATTCACACGGATACCCACCTGTTGGTGCTGATAGTAAAATCACATCTCCTTCCGCAGTGACCCCGTGGAGCTCTGCAGAGTGGAAATTCAATGGATGGCATCAAAGTCTTGTCTTTGACCATGTACAGGACTCTGCTGCCTCCTGGCTAGCTCTGTGCTATAGAAATACCATGTACATATATACAAAGTATTTCTGGTAGATTTTCTATTTGCCACTTTGGCAGATTTAATATCCCCATCAGTAGTTTCTACAACAAAGAGGCTCCCTTTGTCATGAAAGGAGTCACTTCATTGCTGAAACTTAATTTGGCTGAGTTCTGAAATAAATACAAATACAATACAATGTAGTTCTTGTACAGTCAGTGATGGCGCAACATAACCGTACAATGGTTGACGAAAAATATTCTGTTCACTACCTGACGGCGAACACCGTGCTATTCAATGGCATGTTTTAATCCTCCTGCCAAAATCTGGTTACCTTATAACAGGTTTGCAAACCTTTACCATTCGTGATCTCAGGTATAGCAAGCAAACAAAACTGGGGAAAAAAGAAAACACAGTGGCATGTTGTTAAATTAGGACACAGTAATTCAGTAGAATGTAAAAAAGTGTCTATGATATTTTGGGTGGAAAACAAAGCAACTAGGAAGTTCCCTTTTCTCCCAAGTGTACGTCTGGGGATTAGGCATCTTAAAATGTAAATATTTCATAACCCAGAACCCTAAGGCGTCTGGGCCAGCAGGTCTACACTCAAGGGGGATCAATGTTATTGACTGCTTTCTGACTCAGGAAACAAACGAGTGTGTTGGCTCACAAAGAGCATGCAAAGAGACAACTCAGATCCATCTCAGGATCTTTTCAATCAGACTATTATAAAAAAAGGTAACCATCAGTGGGAACTCTACATGAAATGTCAAAGTCAGAGAGTTTAGAAAACAATAAGGAGTGGTAAAAGGAGTGAGTGTGCTTTCAAGTCAAAGTCAATTTTCATCTCACCTGCACTTATAGATGTTGAATTTTGGTGTAGCCCTCCCGTCTGGTGAGGGGAAAAGATGTATTTTTGGCAGTGTGTGCAGCTCTCTAGACATCCGCGCAGGTGTGTCAGTAGCAATATCGGGGCTGACCAGCAGAGATGAACAAGGGCCTTCAAACTTGCTCCTTGTGCTAAGGAAACAGAATCACTCAGATCCATGTTCTGGAAGCACCAAAGCAGGGTCCACACAAGTCTGTGCCATCAACTATTACAATTTGCAGCAGTGGAATGCCCACCCACACAATCCCACTCACAGAATGTGGGCATATTCAGATCGTACCACCCAGCACAGCAAAAAAGGTAGGTGCTACAACAGAAAACACTCCTGCTGCGCAGAAAATGTGAACATGGTGAATTACGTCAGTAATAACCAAATAGACTTTTTTATATTGATCTCAAGCATTCCAAATAGTCAAGTCACGCAAAAGAGTTTTGTTACAAAATGTATTATAACTTTATCATAGTGCAATAACATGAATTCATTGTTGGTTGTACACACACGGCTCAGTTTAAAATACAGAGATCAGCTATCTTGTTGTAAGTCTGATACAAAGAGAAAACATGGAAGAGTTTCACAAGACTAAAGTGGTTCAGACAAGAGTTGCAAAATACACAGAGTAGAAATAGATTCGTTCCCATGTAATGTCTGGTCTACATGCAGAACCAGAACGTGTTCGGACGTCCTCAGGGTTTCTTTCAGTACATCATAAGCAATTCAAATAACAGCAAGCAATAAGGCAACTCAGCGCCAACATAAAAGCACGTATTAGCCATATCTAAGGACGGTCCCCTTTACATCACTGTAATGTCGTCAAATAATGGTATGGAAGTTTCAAGTATTGGAATACTGCACCGCCAGCCAACAATGTTATCTCAAGACTACTATGGGTGACAAAATCAACTTCTGCGCATTACCCAAATCTATCAATAGAGAACTATTGATAGATTTGTGTTACACAGAAGTTGATTCTGATAATATGCTGTTGGCCCCTGACAAAGTGCAAAATGCATCGTTTTTTTTGTTAGGAGTTATGATCCTGGTAAGGCATCTATCCGAGGTCGGTAAAGTGAGTACAATAAATTAGGTAACATGGACATCTGGTACTACATCACTCATAAACTGCTGACATGTGGTATGCAGCACTGCATAAAGGTAACTTACTCCCTTATACTGCGAACGCCTATGGAAAATGTTCTACAAAGCCAGGGAATGCGAAATTAAAGTCTGCCACAAAAAATATCAAATACAACTAAACCGAACAATCACAATCCTTCCATTTTCTGACAGATCAATTCCAAATAATTAGCATGTTATTGTGTCAGTTGAAGAAGGGTACGCGTATAAGATATATATTGATAGCTTTTATCCGATCGACAGAATACGTGCAGCCAGGAAGACTGCATTAGCTGTCTAAGCCACTCAGGCCTCTGCCTCAGACAAATGGAGAACGAGGAGTAAACGTGGTACGGCACCCATCAGATGTCCCTAACCCGTGCTGCGGCTGCCCAACTGGTAGCACTCAGGGTCTTACTTAGAGCTTGGCGGATGGGACACTCTGTCTTAACCTGACATATATTGTGTCTTCTGCATTATAAGAGCACTTTAACCTACGGTGCTTGTCGTAAGGTGGACGGCGGATGCCAAGAATGCCATGCTTGTGATGGAGTATGCTGTCCACCAAACTCTAAAAAGGCACTTAGTCAAGTCAGTGGTAGGACGTAAAATGCTCCTGGGAAGAGTGGGATGTCCAGAATCACACAGAGCTTCAGTAACATACCAGAGGCATCAGGCACCCGAATACAAGCACGGAAAACTGCCCCCATCCCGCCTCACGGTTGGATAGTGCAAAAAGAAACAGACATAGCCGGGTTGCAGTTTGGTCCCAGGTACAAGCAAGGGAAATGAGCGACTCTGTCTACTGGTTGAACAGTACAATAAAGCTGTAAGACCGTTGGGGGGCACCAGTGGCGTAGCGTGGGTTGTCAGCACCCGGGGCAAGGCAAGTAATTTGCGCCCCCTAACCCGGGGCAAGGCAAGTAATTTGCGCCCCCTAACCCGTGGATTTAGTCTCTTCCAAGATGTTGCGCCCGGTGCGGCCGGCCCCCCCTGCACCCCCCACGCTACGCCACTGGGGGGCACTACACCCCCGGTTCCAGTGCACCTGATGCACCAACCATAGCTACTACCCTGTGGGGCCTCAATGCAATGCAGGGGCTGTCGGGGCTAACATTACGCCACTGTCTGGAGGCAGAGGAAGCAGTTGTCCAGCATCTCATATATTCTCCTCAGCCCTAAAGAGGGCATGAACAGAGTAAAAGTACTTGCCCGGACCCTTATCCACAAAACAAGACCCACCAATTGACTGATGACGTATCTGGGACACATTCCCACGCACCCTCCTGACTGCAGACATTCACACAACCGAGTCTGACTATTGAGAGTCAGACCTCTATGGAAAGCGCTGCGATGCCAAACTAATGACAGATTGGGCGCTTTACAAATGCTAATTCAACTGTAATTAACAATGTGCAAACTAGGACGGAGCACGATTCTAGTGTGCGCGAAACGCCATGTTTCTTGAGTAAAACTACAATTTTTGAACAGAAGGGCACCCATAATTAACCATAAAAATGACTTAATAGCAGCAGCAGTGCAATTCAGCGTGCTCTTTCTTAAAGCTACTGTCCTGTGGGAAACGTAATTCTAGGCTTGGAGCGAAATCAAAATAGTTTTTCTGGTGCCAGTAGACACAAAGACAAGTGAAACTGTGGAAATGTGAGATGCTTCATCATTTTGAAAAGACACTTTAATGGAGGGGCGGTGAGGCACGCAAAGTCTGTGATTTCAATGTGACTTTTCACGGGATAACGTAATGGGTTCTGCTACACCTTTCAGCTGAAAGACTGGGCTGTGTGTAGCACTGTGGGGTGAGTCGTTCGACATGCCACAAACATACATCTCTGGCTTTAGTGACCACAGATGCACACATTTCACAACTTTTGAAAATCCCAGACAAAGAATCAGTTCTTTTTCTAGGCATATGATCCAGTGGCAGCTGCTGCCAGTCTCAGGTGGTGGGGCGGGGAGGGGGGTGGGGATGTCAGGGAGCCTATGCGGCTGTGTAACACAGCCGGGTTGGAGAAATGTAAGTGCGCCTGTCAGTTTGGCCGGCCCAAGTCACTTCCAAGGAGATATGACATTATTTTACTGTTATATCTGAAAGATTTAGACAGCCTGTAAAAATTAAAACGATAATATATGGTGAAATGTAAAGCTTTTGAAGCAAGAGTAGGGGTTCACTTGATATCAGTTCACTAATGTGTGTAAATAGAAAAATAATTTCTGTTTTAGTTTTGCAAATAGAACTTCATGTCCCAGAATGCTGCATAATGGCATTGTGTGGGCGAGTATATATAGTGAACAAAGAAAACACACGCACTACAGTGATCAAGAATTGTTAGTCGAAAAGTGTCGGTGTGGAGATTCATGGTGTTTATTAAAAGAAAAACAAGTCTCTTGGAGTGCTGTGACTTCATTTTCGATGGAAATTATGCACAGGGGAATGGTCAGCTGCTGAGCACACCACCAGAGAACTGCTTTATTTGTATATTATATATAAAATGTTCACCTTGTGATCTTGTGTGTAAGATCTTATCATAGTTTCTGATTAAAACAATGATGTTGAACATTCGCAAAGCCCCTGGTGCTAAAAATACTCTTAAGAAACGTGTTGGTTACAGAACTTAACCTTTTACTTTGAAGGTAATTTAATCAAAGTGTTCAGTCACTTTATAGCAGTCTGACATTAAAATGCACTGTTTGCACGCTGCAGTTCCATTCAGGCATAGCATCCTAAGTTCAATTCAGGAAGCCAATTTGTGTCAGAGTTCAGATTCTACCCTGGGACTAGCACTGCCATTGGGCACTCCCTGCAGGAGGATTTTGTCCTGATAAAAAATTGATGGATGGAATGCTTGAGTTAATCTCAGTCACTGGTAATTACTGGGGCCTGCATCCCAGTCCATCGTTATTTTGCACACCATGCCACCTTAGTTTGGACCCAGCCACATGCAAATCACTCTTTACCCTGCTTCAATGGGAACTGTCCAGCCCGAACTGCCAGGTCAGGTCCTCCCTGAACTGGAACACAAGAAACCCAGGACTGGTTTCACCCTAGTTAGGGCGCATCACAACATGCACAGGACCCACGTCTGGGCATACCTGTCCCATTTACGGTGACACATAAAGTATACAAACAAGCATTACCAAAGCCTACTTAGAGCTATTGGCTTTGCCAATATGTTTTAGCCATGTTGTATACCAGCATGGCTGTTGTACTGGCTTCCCTCAGAGAGTCTTTAACGGTTGCTCTACAGTCGTGCAGGAGCACACCTTGACAGCCTTTTGATGTTCCCCAGATGCAGTAGTCATAGTATATCTTGCCAATATTTTGCCCTGCCATTCCTTACTCACTGGAGGGACACACAACACCTGCTCCAATAGATGTTTGCTGCTATCATCCTAAATGCACAATCATTACTCCAGTCAGCGGGAGTGAGTTCACAAAGTATAGTTCCCAAATGGGGCGCCCCCACAATATTAGAGACTCCCAAGCTGGTTTTATCCCTTAATCAAGCTAGTATTAGGGTTTTATTTTGTTCATCGAAGATTATTTACACATCACTGCATAGGTCTTGCGATGAATCCAAGGAAGGACACCTTATATTTGTGATGGTTTTAATAAACTAAGTTCAGACTTGGTCGTAGTTATTAAGGGCAGTGTGGTATATAAATGTAGGCTCATTAGGCTGGGCGATCAGCAAACTGTTCCTGGGTTCCCCAACATACCACCTCACCTTCCTGGCTTAGGGAGACCTGTTCCCAGCATTTAGATCATGGAACTTCGACCAGTGGACCACCAGTCTGCTCCACCAGTCACTGAATCTGGTTGTATCCATGGCATCAGGCAATCACGGGGGCTATCATGCAGCATCCCATCTGTCCTTTGGCTCACAGGCCTCATATGGACTTCTCCTTTTAATTGTGGTTCACTCCACGACAAGTCGGGTCTCCAGACACACCGTTAGTCTGTCGGGCCACTTGGCAGTTGGTACCTCGCTATTGGGAGATCGTGTTGGGTTGGGTATTCCAGCCCACCACAGTTGACACCACAGGCCTTGGTTAATAAGCCCTGGTCCCTCTGCAGGAGCCCCTGTAGGGCATATGGACACGCACAATTCAGCCAAATGGACCCGCTGTACCTCCTGTTATTAACTGGTCCGGTGTCCCTCATCCTGCAGCTACATACCTTTCCTGTCCTCGGGCTCAGCGGCTCGGGCTCAGCGGATCCCTCCATCGGGGTCTGTCCTCTGTTTAGCCGGGCATCCGGAACGCCGTGTGATAGGCCTTTCATTCTGCCGAGGGCCCCCTAGTTTGTCCTACTGCTACATGCTCATTGCATCGCAGTCAGAAGTAGCTGAAAAAAGGAGACCCCCTTAAAGGTACAGTCATTTTTCAACTGTTCACTCTCCACTCTCTCTTCTGCTGTGCGACATGGCATCGTACGCTGCTAGGCCCTGCGCCATCACAACAGTGGTCTAGTGTAGGATTTGAACACAAAAATGATTGTCACGTATATGGAGACACTTGTGGTTAGATTAAGAAGGATTGTGGCTTCATGATGCACAATTCTGACAAGGGATTGTGTAGGATTTTAGATGAGGGCTTGGGAGCCAAGGAAATCGGCCATATGACTAAGCCTCACCCCCAGGATTGATAAGTGTGGTTAGTGGATTAGTTGTTTGAAGGGTCAGAGATAGGGTGACCGGAGTTTTTTAAACTAAATCTGGTAGATTTACAAACACGGAAGTAGGGCTACAATTTTGCACTGAGAGAGGGGCTCAGAATAACGTAAATGACAGCGTTCGCCAACATGAAAAACACAGAAAATGATGCGTACAGAGATGTAAGTGCAATATTTATACACAGTATCATTTGTGTAACTAAACTGTGTTCTGTTCGAGTCTGGTATAAATCCCCCTCAAACACATGAAAACACGCATCCCTCAGTGTTCAGCGAACCGTCTCTGACACCTGGAACATGTGCCAATTTTACAGAATTTTTTTCTACAAAAATAGAAAAAAAACGTGATTATGCCAACAAATCCAGGGCGCCTAGGCACTCTAGGTGGACAGAGTGTGAGTACAAAGAAAAAGCATATGCATAAGTATTTACTGTGATCAAGCCCTTTTATGTGAATACAAAAGACATCCAAGTAATAGCTACATGTCTAAAATGATATACTGGGACTTTAAAATAATAAACTCCACTCTATGTTTGCTGTGCATATTTTGAAACCCTGAGTGCCTATTATAGGTTACACAGTTCAGCGTGGTTATATAACTGAAGATATTAGAAAAACATGTTTTTTAATATCATGTATCATAAACAGACTAATTTCTATGGCCCAGGTAACCAGAGGCTTATTATGAATATGACACACTTTCCTTGTTTGTGCCACGATGCACCTTTCAAAAGGTGTGCCTTGTGCAAATAAGGAAAGTGCACAGAATTAGAATGAATGCGCCGTCCCCAAGGCAGCCGCAAACTTGTACTGCCCTTGGCTCAAGCCAGCTAAATAGGAAGCACCAGTTTACAAGCTGCTCCGTGTTTCACTGTGCATGCGGCAACCTGCCGGCACTTTCAAGGGTGATAAGAGACCCCTTGCAGGCGGATGCAGTGAGTGACTACATGGAACCCCTTTTCTTCCTCCCGAGGGCTGCCTTTAGGGGGTGCACTGAAAAAAGTGCCACCTTTTTGTGGCACACTTTCAGGTCACCTCTTAGACCCTTGTTGGCCTCTGTGCCCACGTCTGTAATATGTTGCGGGTGCAGTGGGAAAGTGATACTCCCATGCAAATGAGGAAACGCCTTCTCCGGATAACGCTGGTGCAACATGCAAGTTTTATAGTATAGAAGGGGGCTCACAGGCATCTGCGGCCTCTTCTGTAACGCCATTGTGCCCCGGGGGTGCTCAAAGCAGGCACACATGTGCATTGAGCCTCTGTGGCACGATGTATAATATGGGCCCATTTAGGAACATTTCTAGTATTTGCTTATTTTTTTCCTTAGGTTTTGCAGAATCATTGCCTCTCCTCTAGGCTCTATTTAACCCTGTATTTTTAATTATCCACTTTTTAAATGGAAGTTGTTAGAAATGGGATCTCTAGTTGGCAGTCGGTTTGCACCCTGTCCAAGTAGGGACCCTCACTCTAGTCAGAATAAGGGAGATACCCGCTCAGATAACCCCTGCTCGCTTGACACGAGCAGTCAGGCTTACCTCAGAAGCAATGTGTAAACCATTTGCACATAACACACAGTAATAAGTGAAAACACTACAAACGGGCACCACACCAGTTTTAGAAAAATAGTCAATATTTATCTATATAAAACAAGACCAAATACGATAAAAATCCAACATACAGTAATAAAAATAGGAATTCTGCAAGATATACTAAAAAATACAGTTCCTTGAAGTTAATAGCTCCACCTGGGGCTATCACGGCATCGTGATCAACAAAGCGAACATTTCAGGCCGGCCGCAGCGTTGCGGGAAAGCTACTGTGTCGGGAAGACCCGCAAACAGTACCTTGGATTTGCAGGGCTCTGTGATGCTCGCGGTGAGCTCCAGAGAGCGGCGTTGCTGATGTCGCGGTGTTGGTTCCGGAGTCGGTGCAGGAGTCGTCGGACCCTTGAGGTCACACGCGTTGTGGATCGAACCCTGGGCTGATGAAGTCAGGTGCGCCGGCGTGGATGGCATCGGGGCTGCGGCGCAAAGAGGGAAGATGTGATGTGCGGTGCCCACAGGTCACAGTGCAGGCAGTGGCTCAGTGACGGCGTCTAGCGGTGCCGGGTAGACCAGGGCTGCAGTGTGAAGTAGGGCGGTGTGACTTGCGGTGTCCACAGGTCACGGTGCAGGCAGTGGCAGCGTCATTGCTGAAGCGCTGTCGTCAGTCGGCCCAAGCCAACGGTGCAGGACGGTGCTTCGGGACCCTCACGAGCGGTGTCCACAGGCCACCATGCAGGCAGGATGCCTGGTGACGACACAGGAGTCGATGGTGCTGGCGTCGGTGGACCAGGGCTGCGGTGCGGGACGGGACGATGCTTTGTGTACCTCACGAGTGGAGTCCACAGGCCATGGTGCAGGCAGTGGCGCCAGTGTCAGCAGGAGCGGCATCGTCGGGGATGCCCAGGCTGCGGTGTGAGCAGGCGATGCCAGAGAGCAGCGGCTCGGTGAAGTCGTCCAATGACAGCGTGGGGGAGACCAGAGTCGCGGTGCGAAGCGGGCAATGCAACTCTGTGTGGCGTCGGCAGGTCACGGTGCAGGCCAGCGGCGTCGTTGGTGGCGTCGCAGTGGTTTCTCCTAGTGAACAGCACAAAACACACAGTTCCCAGTGCTGCAGGTCAAGAAAACTGAAGTCTTTGGGGTCCCTGAGACTTCCAACAGGAGGCAAGCTCTACTACAAGCCCTTGGAGAATTTTCTCAAGCAAGACACACATCAAAGTTCACCCTTTGCACTCTTTTCAGGCAGAAGCAGCAACTGCAGGCCAGTCCAGCAAAGCAACACCTCAAAGGGACAGTACTGCTCCTTCAGCTCTTTAGCTCTTCTCCTTGCAGAGGTTCCTCTTGATTCCAGAAAGATTCTAAAAGTCTGGGGTTTTGGGTCTTCTTCTTATACCCAGTTCTGCCTTTGAAGTTGGCAAACTTCAAAGCAAAGTCTCAAGTGTCTGCAAGATCCTTCCTTGTCCAGGCCAGGCCCCAGACGCACACCAGGGGGTTGGAGACTGCAATGTGTGAGGGCAGGCACAGTAGTTTCAGGTGTGAACGACCACTCCACCCTCCTCTCTAGCTCAGATGGCTCATCAGGATATGCAAGCTACACTACAACCCATTTTTGTGTCACTGTCTAGAGAGGTGCAAAACAGCCCAACTGTCAAACTGACCCAGACAGACAATCCACAAACAGGCAGAGTCACAAAATGGTATAAGCAAGAAAATGCCTACTTTCTAAAAGTGGCATTTTCAAACAGACAATTTAAAAAACAACTTCATTAAAGATGTATTTTTTAATTGTGAGTTCAGAGAACCTAAACTCCACATTTTTATCTGTTCTCAAAGGGAATCTGCGCTTTAAGGATATTTAAAGGCAGCCCCCATGTTAACCTATGAGAGAGATAGGCCTTACACAGTGAAAACCGAATTTGGCAGTATTTCACTGTTAGGACATATAAAACATACATATACAACTAGTATATGTCCTACCTTAAACATACACTGCACCCTGCCCCTGGGGCTACCTAGGGCCTACCTTAGGGGTGCTTTAAATGTACCAAAAGAGAAGGTTTAGGCCTGGCAAGTAGGTACACTTGCCAAGTCGAATTGGCAGTTTAAAACTGCACACACAGACACTGCAGTGGCAGGTCTGAGCCATGTTTACAGGGCTACTAATGTGGGTGGCACAACCAGTGCTGCAGATCCACTAGTAGCATTTGATTTACAGGCCCTGGGCACCTCTAGTGCACTCTACTAGGGACTTACCAGTAAATCAAATATTCCAATCATGGATAAACCAATCAACAGTACACTTTACACAGAGAGCATAAGCACTTTAGCACTGGTTAGCAGTGGTAGAGTGCCCAGAGTCCTAAAGCCAGCAAAAACAGGTCAGAATAAATAGGAGGAAGAAGGCAAAAAGACTAGGGATGACCCTACAAAAAAGGCCATTTCCAACAGAAGTCAATGGTGTTGGGGAATAAGAGAGCAATAATGTTAGGGGAGAAAGGGCAGTGAGCATGGATGGTGACAGTTTACTCCAAATCCAGTCGTATCCATTGATCGCTGCAGTGTACTTAGGTTCCATTTTCTTGTCTAGCTCCCTACACTTTCCCTGCACACAGCATCGAGCATTCCTGCTCACATCACTGATAACTCCCAATAAAGGATTGGAACAAAAAAATTAATTCTGCAAAGGCTCTGGTTCTCAGAACTAGATTTGACCCATAATATTTTTGTTTTCCAATTTCTTGATGTATAGTTCTGCCAGCACCTTTAGCAGATTCCTTCCTTTTAAGGTCAAATGTGTGTACATGGACCTGTGGCACTGGGAACACTGGCTTCAATATGTCTATTGGTGAGGGCCAGACTGCCCCAGTAGCCACCAAGGCAGAGATCAAAGACAACCTAAGATCTTTACCACTTTTTAAAAATATGGCGGTGCAATTAATTACATTGATCACAACATGCTTAATCATTGCCATGGATAGTATCATAGCATCTTTGTACTATCTGACTGTATTAATACTGACACTATCACAGCCAAACATAGCATCATTGCTTCTATGCATTATAGTCAATACATAACATTAAGGGCCACATGTACAAAAATCAGGTTTTGCGACTCGCAAATTGCGAGTCAGAGAGACTCGCAATTTGCGAGTCGCAAAACCTGATGTACAACAGTGTCAATGACACTGTTTGCGATTCCAAATGTGGTCGTAAATGACCTACCTCATGAATATTCATGGGGTAGGTCGCAATTTGCGACCCCATTGGGAATGGCCGCCCTCACAGGGATGGTGGCCTGCTGGAGACAACAGACCACAATGTCTGTGACTGCTTTTAAATAAAGCAGTTTTTTAAAAAAATGCAGCCCGTTTTCCTTAAAGGAAAACGAGATGCATTTCAAAATCAAAAATGAAAAGTTTTCTTTTCATTTTTTAAGAGCAGGCAGTGGTCCGCGGGACCACTGCGTGCTCTGCAAAAATAATTTCGCTACCATTCCTAAAGGGGAAGGGGTCCCATAGGGACCCCTTCCCGTTGGACCGCTTCCCGTTTGCGAATGGGTTAGCACCAGTTTGAAACTGGTGCTAACTGCGATTGTTTTGCAACAGCATTCACGGTCACAAACCAATCATACATACCATCTGGATTCGGTATTAGGAAGGGATGCCCTTGTCACGCCCCTTCCCAATACCGAATCGTAAAACCGAAACTGCGATTCGGTAACAAGTTACTGAATCGCAGTTTGGGCTTTGTACATCCCAAATAGCATGTTTCAAGTCGCAAACTGACCGATTCGCCGTTTGCGACTTGAAAACTGGTTCGTACATCTGGCCCTTAATGTATTGTTTAAGTGCACGTGGCTAATCCTCAAGAAGTTCCTTGAACCTTTCCACCTGAGCCATACAGATAGCTCTGCCCCATTTGGTTCTTGCAACATGCATCGTTTTGAACTGTCCATTTCAACCGGTTCCACGATGCCACGGGGCTTGACTGTGTCCCAATCTACACTGCCTCGAAACCACGAATTCTCCTACGTTGGAAATGAAATAGCCTCATCTCTTTTTCTGCATCTAATTCAAAGACGAAACAGAATCTGTCCTCACGAGTGTCAGGCACTAAACACTCTTTCGGTCTATGTTCTCTGACTTCCTCCTAGACTGAGATTACTACTGAGCTGTAACTAGAAACACTAATTAAGGACCAAGTCATATATGGAGTGACAAGAGCCATATCATTTTCTGGAAGTTAACACAATCATTAATTTTATTTCTTTATATTTTATTCTGATTTAAATGTCCTCTGAAGGGTACAAATCTCCTTTGTATCGTGACAAGAATAAAAATGCAAATATTTTTTATACTAATGCTCCCTACATTGATCAATCGATGATGCCTCCATATAACACATGAGAACAATGAGGAAAAGGGGTACAACTAGCTGCTTAGATTACTTTTTGGTGGAAAATGTTGAAGAAGTGTTATTTTTAACTAGCTCAGCGCTAATGATATATGGATTCTTCAAACTGATGTTACATTTGAGATCCTTCTTCAGTTAAGGTAACTAAGAGGCAGCTGTTACCTTGAGGAAAGAAATATGTGTGGGCTGTGCAGGGTGGGATTCTGGAGACGTAGAAAAATTCCATGAAAATTCCCATAGGAATGTTAACTATCTACCCTGCAAAAATAAAAGCAGCACAGCTGAGACCAAATGTCTGTAAATGCCCCAACTGACAGACTTTAACAGGAGAGTTCCAAGGTTAAAAATACGAAGACTGGCGACTATTTGTTGTCATGATAGATCAGGACTGAGAGCAGGCTGCAAGTTATCTTATGTGGAGGAGGTGGGGAGCACATTACACGTGCCTTCACTCCACCCACCGGATCTACAAAAATGACACGTTTTCGGGATACTGAACTGTGCTCATTGGTCCAGGCACAAAATGTTTCCACCCATTTGATGGGCTTACACATTTGAACCAGCACGAACTAGCTATAGAGTGGAACATCCCTGAAAATCAAACCTGATACTGGTACAGTGTGGTAACGACCGCTCTTTTCCTGTTGTGCTCCATGAAGTGACCTATCTGAGGTTATGGGCCCCAAAATACAAATTCAATCTACTTATTCTCGAATTAAAAAATGTGACTAGTTTACTTCGGTTCGTTAGTAGGTCCATTGTACTTTTTAAAATCTCCTCTAGTTATTAACACTAAATAATACGATAGTGGTCTCGTGGCTTTGGAAACGTGGTAGCCCTTTCTATTTTTGATCTTTCAGCCTTAAATTGTCTACAGCAAATTGTTAAGCATTCATCAGTGGCATAACGCAAAAAAGTAGGCCTCTAGTGCAGATTATGATGAGGAGCCCGTGAGTCTCACAAACATTCATTGGCGTTGGGCTGAATGGGGCCCTTGTGAGGGTGGGGGCCCTGCAGGGGCTGCAGGGGCCTGCGTTTCGTCCTTGTTATTCATTTCAAATGCACATTCTTGTTTAGCATTTCCTAAAGTTGCGCATCATAGCATTTGGTGTTTACTGGATTGTTGAATTTGAAGTCAATACACCGTTCACTTTGACTGTCCCAGTGCTTGCTTAAGAACTGGACATTTGTTCCACACATATACATGCAGGAATTGCATTTATTGTGCCCCTGCAGAGTGGGACTGACAGTGTAAAGTACTGGAAGGCTTAGCCTATGGGAGAGGGAGTGTCTCTAAAAAAGTCAGGTAGGCACTTTGTTTAGCAATAAGAAATCCACTTACCCAGGTGAGTACCGCCCCTGGCTCGACAGCGTGCACAGAAGAGAAAGGGGAGGGCAGTGGGGGGGGAGGGGGGGGGGGACCTTTGAAACTTTCATCTGATGCTAAAATAGTTAGGACAGAAAATCTACCAAGTTCAGGATTTGAATGCAGAAAAGTTGGATAAAAAACAAAAACTTTTGTAGAATAAACGAGTAACCCATTGCTGCTATAATTTCATGCAACTTTTTACATCCTAGCCTAAAGTTTTACAATGCTTGTAAAATCATCTTATGTTATTACATTTTGATATGTGATGGGAGGCTTGTAATAATGAAAGGAAAAACGTTTAGCAGGCTGGTGTTTCCAAGCCAACACAGTGCCTTAGCCAGTTAATGCTTTAAGTCTCCCAGATCAATGCACATAAGGTCAGCAATGCCACTTTGTTTCAGGCTTAACTATATCTTTTATTAGTAAGAGACTTCAGGCAAGAATATCAAGTGAATGGAGTCATAACCCTGCGCTAAATTACTCTAAACCATTATTAAGGTACAATGGTACACTGCTCTGCCCTCAGGAACCCCACACATTTTCATAAAGGCAGCCTCAAATAAAACCACTCTCCGCAGAACTTCTGCAGGTTTTTGAGCAAAAAAGTTCAAAGCAAAAAATATAGTTTTAATTTCTAACATTAGATTTGACCTGATGTCATGTTGAATGTGTTATAGAAATCCTTTAATCTCCCAGGTTTACATTTTTCCAATTTTTGATCTGATGACAGAAGTCCTCATGGGATCAATTTGCAGCCACCTCATGACTCCAACCTGGAACGCCTTACCAGCCCTTGTTCAAATCAAGGGAGTTTTCAAGGAAACAAACTTTCAACTGTCTGCCCTCTGGAAGATCCCCCAGTTCCTGCAAACTAATCACAGAACCGAAGGCCTGATTTACAGTTTGCCGGACGGGTAACTCTCTCACAAATATAATGGATATCCCGTCATTATATCCAAAGGCACTTGTAATTCGGTGGACGAGATATCTATCACGTGGATCAGCGTGGACCAGCAGTACAGCCCTGCCACAAAGCAGACTGAGGCAAAATAACTGGTTGTAGCCAGAATTTGGTTCACCTATATGAACCTTCCAGGAACCTGAAGTTGGATTTCTCTCTCTTGACCCATTAAACGTCTTCTTGCGGTAAGTAGTACCTATTATGAGATTTTAACCAATAATGGTGAACAAGAGGTAAATTTTTCTAATAGCCAGATATTGTTCCCCTGTTAACTTCTGGTAGGTTTAGCCTGCTGAAATGTATTGCAGTCTTTATCAAACCCAGTAAGTACCAGGTTCAATACACTTGGGATACATTATTTTTCTGAACCCTGTGCAAATGTATTTACACAGGGGACGAAACTGTCGACCCATTTATAATGAGGGACTTAATACTGTGTTCTGCTATCTTATAGCTGTGAAGTCACATAGGTGATGTGTCTGCACTTATTACACCTCTGTATTCATAAATAATTACCTCACACCTTCTGGTCTATAGCTGGTGGTAGTATTCAATGGTTTTGTTGAATCTATTTTATCCATATTAATTGGTACAAATATACTACAACTCAACCATTTCATCTGAAAAAATGGCAAGAGCTTAGGGCCAGATGTAGGTAGGTTTCATTTTGCGAGTTGCAAATTGCGAGTACTAGCAACTCGCAATTTGCAACTCGCACAATGAAATGCAGAAAGGTGTCTCAGACACCTTCTGCGACTCGCTATGGGGTCGCAAAGACCCACCTCATGAATATTAATGAGGTGGGTCGCAGTTTGCGACCCCATAGCGAGTCTAGGCACTCACAGGGATGGTGGCCTGCTGGAGACAGCAGACCACCATGTCTGTGACTGCTTTTAAATAAAGCAGTTTTTTTTTCTTCTTTTTGCAGCCCATTTTCCTTAAAGGAAAACGAGCTGCAAAAAGAAAAAATACCGAAACCATTTAGTTTCGTTTTTTTCAGAGCAGGCAGTGGTCCATACTTTTTTGTGGCATTCACAAAGGGGAAGGGGTCCCATGGGAACCCCTTCCCTTCTGCGAATGAGTTACCATCCACTTCAAGTGGATGGTAACTGCGAGTTGGTTTGCGACCGCTTTCGCGGTCACAAAGCAACTCAACATCGCGATGCGGTCGCAAATAGGAACGGGACACCCCTTCCTATTTGCGAGTCGGAATCACATTTTGCGAGTCGGTACCGACTCGCAAAATGTGACTCTGCATCGCGTAAGGCCTTTTGCACCTCGCAAACTGCGTTTTTCGCCGTTTGCGAGGCGCAAAAGGCTTCCTACATCTGGCCCTTAGTTTCTGATAATTTTGTTTAAAATCTACAGGTGCATCTATGTGTGTACTTTTAGAGGTGCATACTTTTTTAACCTCTTTGGTGATTGATTTTGTATTTCTAGCTAAATCCTTTCAGATAATTTACTTTCCCGACACTTCACATGGAACTAGTATTTTCAAACCTCTCATCAAATTCGACAATTCTGGAGTATGGCCACCGACAGGCACCAGTGAAATCTCAACGTCTATGTGTGTTGTTGTGGTGTGAGCATGATGGCAGCCATACTGTTGTGACTCTGCAGCCATAGCCAAGTACCTCAGCCTCCTTTGCCTCTGGCTTGTATTAGGGAACTATACAAGGTAGAATAGTGGCAACAGTACACTCTCCAGCCACTGGGTCCAAATGAATGGCTAACTCTGCCGAGATGATGCCATTATGACTCCATTGGTCAACCACTCATGTAATGAGAACAAGAAAACTACATACTTTGTGTTTGCTGGCTAGAGGTTTTCTGGTTTCCTTGCCACAGTGGATTGGTTACACTAAGCCTACGGCATGAGGGTGAAGCTGACAAGTGGTTGGAGGTGAGAGAGCTTAAGGCCCCATGGCATTTGGTCTCTTTCTCTTGTCACCACTGAAGTTTTTCTCTCAGCTCACTGTATATTTAAAGATACATTCTAGACCTCCAAAGGGCATGCTGAAGCCCCCTGCTGCCTTGTGTTCATGAGTTGTAAGTGATACTATCTGGTGTTTTTATCTTCTAGATCAAACAGAATGATAGATTTCAATTGGACTCCCAAACCAATTTGTCATATCTAGAAACTGTCCATTTGGTAGTAAGAAAAAGATGATAAATTTACACCACATTACAAAAAGCAAACAGGAGACAGTGGCATTTGTTTTCATGCCATATTTAGTGTTGTTACAGCCAGAAGTCTTTACTCATTCAGTAAATCCACCCCCTGTCGGTTTGAGTCCAAAACACAAGTTGTGTGACCCTTCCACCAACTTTCTATTCATTGATCAATCAGCACAACATTTTTCAAGATCAACATTACCCATATATGCTTCTACTTGCAACATCCTATGTAGATTTGTAGCCAACCACATCTGGGAAACTTCGTTTTTTAGGTTTTGGACTTTAACCATAACATCCTGTTCAACTAGAGATATTTGAAATAGAATAGTATGTCTGCTCATAAAGTTAGTCACTGCCATAGGACAGTCAGTAGTTACTGTACAGTATAGCACTGACAGTCCCTCATGTTGCTTCCTCTGTACATTTGACTTCCCAAAGATAGGTTGTGCAGTCAAAACCTACTCCACAGGGTGTTAGTAGCTTTAGAGCTCAAATACAGCAAGATAGAAAAATCACACAAATTAAACTCAAAATCCAGTCTGATCTATATTTACAAGTAGGTAAAGTAGCACTTTGAAAATGATGATCAACAAAAGATGAACCTTGTGGGCCTAAACATGATCCAAAGCCATTTTATAATGCAATGGAAATTTGTTTTCTCTTTAGATTATGAGTCTTTGCCTATGCCCAGAATTACAATAGTACTAAAAAGATGCCTAAAGTACAATTCTACAAATATAGAAAGTATGCTTGAAGAATGTGACGAGGGCTTCCACAAGGTCCAGAGAAGTCAAAGGGCAATGAAGACCCACACTGATGGATACTCTGCAACATATTATTGACTCTCAAATGAAGCAAATATTTTGTGTTGATTGCAGTTGGGTCTTGACTCTCTCCATTTCAGGGTACGTTTAGATACATAAGTGATCTTTTTTGCAGATTGGGCTTGCTAGACCTAACTCAGCTCTCAAGGTCAGCAGCTTCTCTTCTCTCTAAGACAGTACAATCCAATTTTTCACAGTAGAGCACATCACTAGGGTTCTTTTTGGTAGTCTAGGCCTGATACCAAGATGGTGCTGCAAAACTTCATCCAAAGACCAGAAGAATACTATGAACTGGTCAAGGGAGTCCAGGTCTCAGACAAGCTATCTCCAGGAAGGCCTGCAGGCAGAGCTGCCGGACCATAAAAACTAGCATTTATTTCTCCAGTACAACGTCAGCCTGGCAGTGGCTCAATCTAGGCTCTCTAGAGCCTGGCTCACAGGTATGTGGCTTTACAAAATGAAACTGCTGAGAACTGTCACACCCACATTGTCCAATGGGAAGAAAGGCAGTATCAGCTACAAAATGATCTTTGTAGCTAAGTTTAACATTCCTTTAGCAATGTTTTTCATTGGAGAGGAACATATATATTAATATAAACAAAATAGAATGTATATATCTCTACCAGCATATGTAGGTAAAAGACTAGAATAGACTATGTAGCCACTAATAACTTGTGGTATATATTCCTGTTAAATGTGGGTTCAATATCCGTCCACCATTCAGGGCATAACACAGGCCCCTACAGTGCAGGAGGGCCCCGTAATGTTCCAGGCACCTGAAACCTTCAATGAGCCCCCATTCAGCTCAAGGCCAATGAACACCTGTGAGATATGGGAGGCTGAGGGGCCCACTTCACATTCTGAAGGGGGGCGGGAGTGGAATCATCATTTTGCGTTTCACCACTGTCCACCATAGTGAACAGGGTTTTGACAATACAACTATTCACTGCTGTGACATAACAATGCTCAGTCCTGGAGCTGATGCCTGCTTCCTACAGCCTACATTTGTTTCTAAGCTTTAAATATCCCAATTCACAAACCATGTTCACAACAGTAGAGAGGTTTGGAACCCACTTACACAACATTAAGTTGTAGATGGGGAACTGTGAATTTAGGGGATGTTTTTCAATTTTATTGACAACTCCAGCTTTGCTTCATTATGCACAGTTATCAATCTATAATTCTAATTATCTCAACTTTGTGTCTCCTGTAGTCAACCATGGCCCGAATGAAGGAACACATTGCTGCTCTAAATGCTGGGCAGTGCCGGTGCTCCCGTAATCCTCAAGTAGTTTAAATCAAGTACCGGTGTTATTTTACACCACAATAGCGGGATTTGAAGTGTCAGTTTACTTTCCTCTACTCAAATGGAGTATTTCTTTCAGCCTTCAAAATGAGTGCACTCAACCCGCATTGGAATGACAATGACCTGCATTGTGTTCATGCCAGCACTGACAGATAACAACACACACCACAAGAAGTGGCTCAAGAGGTGGGAGGAGATTGGCAATGTGACATAAAAAAACTTGCTTCCTGTGACTGTCATTTCGAGTGCAGGTAACATAAAACAAGTGATAAAAACACCTCAAAGCAAAGGAAAAACAACAATGCTTTACCAATCATTTTCACCCGTATACTTCCTTTTCCATGTTGCAAAGTCGCAGGTCAAGTAATGACAACAGAAAAAGAGTAAAATAGTGTGAAGTCCCACTCACTTGTTTGCAATACAAAGGCTGTGCATCACAAGGCCCCCATCAATACACCGGCCCCTTATAATAACAATAATTTCATACCACAGTTCAGCAGTCTCTAAGCACTGTACATACCAGGCTACAATTAGTCAATATAATGGCTATTAATGTACTGATACCAGAATAATGGAAAGCTCGGTTGGCCTTGCTGGGATTCAAACTTGTGGACTGCAGTTGTTTAACTCACTTGCCATTAGGATATAATGCACTTGTAATAAGGCGGGAGGGATAGCTGTCACATTTGTAATGTAGTATCCATCCACCAAATTCTAAATTAGGCTCTGTGTCTGCCAATGAACAAACTAGACAGCAGGAACTTACTTTATAACAGCAAATCGGAAGCTTTAGGAGTGTAGGTCTGAACCGATACCTCCTAGCCATGCTGGAGATGGAGTGTACCCAAGGCATGTTATCTACAGCAGGGCTATCACCTGCGTCCACATGTGGACAGCACATTTCCCTGAACCCTCCCTAGGTGCCCAAAGCAGGGAAATGCTACTTATTTCACTGATACCTTTTTTAAAGAGGTTGAAGTGAAATTCTGAACATGTCATCTCTATGGGTGCAACACAGACAAATTGGCATCGGCAGCTCTTAGCCCATCAAACCAAATGTCAAGAAGCTTAGCCTAATTTGGATGCGGACTTGAGTCTAAATTTACAAAGAGGAGCAGAAGCCAAATCCATGTTCCATTAACTAAAACCCCTAAAAAAGCCCTGCCCTTCATTGTGACTGAACAACACCCACAGTAGTGGGCACCCTGGGCAGCTCATGCTTTCACAATGGAAACAGGTATTCCAGCATGCCGAATTACAAGAGTAGAGAAAGCACAACATGAAACCATATGCTCAGCATCGGGCTTCTGAAGCAACACTCACTTTCTTCACAACAACAGTGGTGTTTATGAAAATATAAACCAGCAGAGCATTGAATCAGGGCGGCGTTCTGGTTCCAATACGTTTTGCCAAGTACCTTGGTCATTGGTCAGCCACCAAGCAAGTGAGATCCTTCCTACCGAAACCAGGAGGGGGTCTACTCAGATTATGTTGTACACTGCTGACATTATTCTTCTTGAATACAAACTGATTGCTCTATAACATTCTTTAATTGCTCTGATGGTTTGTAATAAGGATACAGATTGCAGATCAATACAAAGAAAAGTAAGATGTTGTCATACATCGGGATCTTTTTTGGTCACTGCGCACAGAGTGAGTAGAACTCATACTTATTTATTTCTTCTTCGGTCATCAGTATTGAGAGAATTTCAGTCGTTAAAATGTCATCAAAACAATTTAAGATCAAAAGTAATTCCAGCCCATTTTCTTACCCAATAGATTACTTTGCCCACGACATCACTCTAGGCACTGACAATCTATATGCATATTAAACTTGGTCCTCCTCCAAAAGGGAGTGTACAGACCGAAATACCTTGTAAATGCCACTGGCCCAAGCAGTTCCGACTGGACTGTTCCAATCAGAACAGGACAACAACACATTTGCATGTGGCTGGTCTCTGCCTACTACGTAACTGTGGGCAAACAATGTTGGGCAGGAATGTGTGCTGAATAATTACCTGTCACTGCGATTAATTAAAGCATATCATCCATCACTTTTTGTGTAGACAAATATCACAGACATGGGTCTCTGGGCTATAGCTGCACCTTACTGACAAGACCAAAAAGGGCAAAATTGATCTGGTTTGTTTGTGTTGGCTTTTGGGGTGAACTTGCCTGTCAGTCTGGGCAGGACTGTTCCTAACAGAGCAGAACCAACAACGTCTTGCATCATTGTTTTCTCTCTCTAAAGTGGCAGACTGTACAAAAAAGGATGGACTGGAATGCATCTCAGGTAAATACCAGTGACTGAAATTAATTTAAACATTCTACTCGTCATATTTCAGCTTTTCTAAATCACTTACATGTGGGGCACTAATTGGCAACTTGACTGCTACTATGTTGTGCACCCTATCAAATCTGATCTACCAAGCAAAAGCCCACTGGAAATTTGGGGTGGATTCGATAGTGGTAGAGTTAAAGACCCCCACCCCGAAATACGTGTTCAGTAGGTGGTCTGCCCCAACATGTCCTTTTCATTTTCTAAATTGAAGGGAGATAGATCCGAGGCGACTGCTATTTAGTTTCCTGACAGTTCCTATATCCTTTTCAAATTACATTCAAACAAGGGTGTAGCTTCGGGGGTGGGGGCGTTTGGGGTGTTACACCTCCCTAAAAAAATTATTCTGAGGTAAATAGCTGGGTACAAGTGCTTTCAGTTGGGTATTTTGAGGTATATGTCGGATTTCATCAGGAATTCCTACATACCCACACACACTCTCTCATCTCTGTTTTGAAGGCTTTAAAAAATATTGATGAATTTGTAAAATATTGTTTTTTAAGTACCCCTAACAACCCACACTCTTTCCCTTTTCACTGCCTCTTAAGCCCCCCTCTTGTCTTGATTCTCACATCATGTATTTTAATAAAATATGCCAGCAAGATTGTAGGGAATTCTGAAGCTCGCAACCCCCTCCCCCTCAATCCTACTGACCAAACTACAACCCTGCATTCAAAGATGGACCTGAATGTCTTTTATTTCTAGAAGATCTGGATGCCTTTATATGCAACCTCTCCATACAAGTAGTTTACACATATCTTTTTTTAATTAAAAAAATATATATATATTTTGCAGGAAAACACAAACATACCTTTAACCCAAAACACATAAGTTCTTGTTATTCTTTCTCAAGTGCAATTTATAAGACAGTTTTCTCTGATTTCAACTGCCTATGCTTCCAATTGAGGCAATAAGAGGACTTGGTAGTTTAACCGAACTACTGTACAATTTGTAGGGTCTGGGTGTGCCTAGGACTGAAGATACCTCCCACTTACTTGGTAACTAACCCAGTTTTAAGGCTAAACTTGACCTATTGCTTAGAACAACCTTTAGAGGAACCTAAACCGTAACACTTGCATGGTGAAAAGTATGCTGCTTCTCTGCTCTTATTTTCAATTGTGCTTCAGGAGAGTCACATTTTTAAAATGTTGTTTTAAGAAATTGGATGAATTTTTTTTTTTCTGTGAAAATTGTAAATTACCTGATGCGTAACCACTGATTTACCTGCAACTTTTCTGATTAATAATTCTTGGCTTGCTGTGATGAATTTGTTTTTGGGTTCTTTTTTTTTTTACAGAGAGCAAACTGGTTTTGTCTGATGTCATTAATATTTGCGATTTTAGATGGTTTTTAGTTTCAATGGTTTTTTATCCGTACAATAAGGATTTTACTTACTGGTGCACTGGCTTCCACTAAAGCCAGAATCAATATCAAAATATTAATCATGTACAAAAGCGTTAAATGCACAGCTTCTCCCTTCCTGCAAAGCAAGATCCAACAATACAGGGCCACACGCCTGCTTACCCGTATCCAAAGCCAACAGATTAGTTATTCACAGACCTAAACGCAAAGCAAGAAAGACATATACTGAGATTTGGGCCCTCACTCATGGAATGACAACCCCTCCATCACAGAGGATCACTATTCAGGTCATGAATTTAGGAGCCAAATTGAAAACTCATCTGTTCAACCCCACGATCAGAGCTCACACAAAGCACTGATGCAGCAATGAGGAATGTCCAATAACCAGCGATCAGACATAAGGCACCTGACCTATCCCAGCAGGTCTTAACCAGTCCAAGAACTAAGGTTCTGCCAGATACTTCCGACATTTTGAGATGCCAAGTGAAGAAATGCCACATTCCTGGTAACCACAATACATGCAGGTGGGCGACAACATCAGCTGTCCCGCTCAACCTTCAACAATATACTGTCATTTATATAAGGATCCTTGACAAAACCATGTAATGATGCAGTTAGAAACAAAGGTCCTGAATTACAGCCTAGAGGGCCAGAAAATCAAGCAAAAAGTATCAGATCTCCTGTGCAGCATATTTACAGGGCTATTGACATCAATGCACTTACTACGATGGATGGGGCATCAGAGTATTTTTGGGAGATGTATCGCTTCAGCTAAACTCTATACAATGCCCTTAGTTTCAATCTATTGGGTGATTGTAACACCAATATAACTTTGAAAGAGATAAAGTGCTCAGTAGCAATACTAATTATTATTTTACTATTATTGTTACTATTATGTTCAGTTGCACAAACATACTGATTTTTTCTGCCAGGCCATTATAAATCCAGATTTCAAACATGTTGAAATGTCATAGATAGCAATCGGAGAGTTGGTTTACAGTTCCCTCTGTGTGCTGCCTCCTGCTTCTATAATATATTTCAGAGGTAGCTGACACCAACACTTTGATGTCTGAGTCAAGTGTGGGCGCAGATTCCACAGTAAATAGTTTTATGACTCAACTAATGCTAGAGAGTCACAAATGCAATCTAGTTACTCTGTTCCAAATACTGATAATTTTGTAGCTTGACATTAGTGGGCCTTGGCCCTCTGGTGTTGTCAGAATTGCACATTTCTAAAGCATGTGGCTTTCAGTGTTTGCCATAAACTCACCTTCATGTACTGTGGAGCTGAGATGCGACTTTTATTGTTTTTTTAATAGCACAAAATCGAATTTGTTCTATGGTTTTCCTTGCTCTGTAACTTTATGAAATGTAGTGTTTTCTGTTCCTGATGTTTCTTGAGCGGATGGATTTACAGTTGTATACAATTGAAGGCCTTTTGCCGAAGGAAGGCGCTGTTTATATTTCCAATGTGGTATTGTTTTCTGTGTGAGGCATAGTACAACGTAATCATTAGATTTATGTAAAATGAGAGTATTACTATGTAATGTGCATTCTATTTAACTATTCGTTGTGATATACAAATTCTTCTATCACACCACAGTGACTGACCTGTCTACAAATGTTAAAGGCTTACCATTTTGGGGACACAGATTTCTTTTCGGACTCTTCTAGAGGTAGACGTCAAGTCAAAGCCTTATTTACTAAGGCTGGATGTAACTTGCATAATTTGCTGTAGTGTAATTATGTGAAATTACAGCAAAATTACGGAAGATTACGTAAAGGACCTTAATCAAGTATTTAGCGCTATTTTCTTAGCAGAAAATTCACCCTCATGCCCAAATTGGACTGAGGATGCATTTTGCACTAAGAAGACTGTGCCAAAGGCAACAGAATACGCGCAGCAGCAGCTGCTCACGCTATGTTCCGGTGATCTTCCGGCTAGGCATTTTTGTCCCAAATTACTCTAAATTATGCAAGTGGGTGCAATTGCGTAATTTTGGGTAATTTCGCATAATTAGATTAACATGAAATTACAGAAATTATTCTGATTATTCTGGCGTAATTAAAAGTTCTCCCTGGCCTATTATTTACTTTATTACTTAGAAAAGTACCAGTGCTCTTTCCCAAATACCTTGAAGGTAGGTTTCATGTCAAGTCTTTCATTATGATGAAGTTAGAATATTTTTATTTGTTCCTTCTCTGCTGCATAATTGAGCAGTCCTTATGACAAAAGCTCTTTTATTCACATTTTACTTGTGGTTGACCGTATTTGGTGCTGCCTATTGACTGAATTAGGGCTTAGTTTTTGCTGCCAATGATATTTCACATTTACTTGCATTGAGAGCAATTTTATTTTTATGACTAACCAATGCCTTTTATATTCCCTATTTACTTTTTAATTTTTAATAAACCTTTATGGTTTGTACTTTAGAACCCTGTCTCATGCGTATTCTACTGAGTGGATTTCTTTATGTTTCTGGGTAGAATTGTCTGTTTAATGTGGAGATCTCGTCTGGAATAGATTCACACATGACCCGAAGCATCAATTGGTCCCTTTGATGCTGAAAAGTGCCGACATAAGCATATGAAGGAGCGATTACAGGTCCAGAGTTGTTGCGCCTCACCATGCATTTCCAGTCTTTATTTAAACAGGAACCTCTAAGTCCATACCAGCATCTCTCTACCCACTGGAAACTCTAGTATTAGATTCTGTTTCCTGTGTTTTGGGCCTTAATCTATAAATTAAAAATAACATAGGTGCAGGGACCTCAGGGCTTTTCTTAGAAGCCCGCTCCTGGCTCTGCCAAATGGTGGGGTTGGCTAGTTTTGATTCCATCTCATGCTTTTTTCCCCACCCCTCTACACTTTGTCTCTTTATTTCAGTTTTACCGGTTTTTTTTTAATGAATGTTGTCTGATGATAAAAAGTAAATCCTAAATGAGTGCCAGTGTCCACTACCTGCAACTATCACCACAAATTAACTGTCTGCTTTGCAGTCTTTACCTATAGCGTTGTGCGTGATTGTGGATCGGGTGGGTGTCAGCATTCACCAGTCCACGCACCTTAATAAGTGTCATCTTAGAGTGCAAGAAGTGTAGGATAAACCTCCAATTTAAGATCAGCCATGAAGCTAAGGGTTTACAGCCATATTCCTAAAGTAAACATACCAACAAAAATGTATATTTACTGTACACATGATTAAGAAGGACTCTATATAGCAATATAAAGTACCTATGCCTTCTCACACTTTGCACCTAACAGTTATTGTTAGGAAGTAACTGGAACAATAGGTATGTAAATGAAGAAAGGTGAACCATATATTGACTGAGTGAGATGGTCTGATTTAGTAACTCGTCCGAACTCAAGAGGTAATCCCGCTAGAGATGGTAGTGTTCATAAGAAACAAAAAACATGATGTGATCAATTTAAGAAATAGAAAACTTTAGATCAAATATATTTTAAGGCATGGGCAAAGTGGGCAATTGCCCATGGTTCCCATCTTCAAAGGGGCCCCAAGGGAAAGTGATTTTTCTCTCTCTCTGTCATCTCTATTTCTCTATCTCAACCCTATTTCCCTCTCTCAGCCTACCTCTTCCTCAGACTCTGTCTCTGTCTCTCTCGCCACACAGTATAATTTTAAAGATTTTGGGGCCCCTGTCAAGACCCATTTCAGCTTTTTTGTGTGATCATTTTTCTGAAAATGTAACCTATGATTCATTATTGATAGGCATCACGGGTGCTTGGATTAGGAGTAAATGGGAAATTAAATTGAAAGGAGCTACGAACGGAGGGAGGTAGGGAGCAAAAATTGACTTATGTAGGTCCCATAAAATCTTCAAGGTAACGCTGTGTAAAGTCCAACCAAATGGGAGATGTATTAATTAAATACCACAAAACTTTGGGAATGAAAATAGAAGCAGCCTGCCTAATAATTAAGTCAAGAGGTTTTAGGATAAGGATCCTATAATATTTATACTGGGCAATTAACATAAATGGAGGTTAAGAATTGTTCATAAAGTTTCTATTTGTCTATGTGGACTTTTTGAGGGGCATTTGGATCAAAGGTCAGCCAGGACCTAAAGTGGAACAGATTGGAGTGCAGTAAATATTTGACCTAAAATTGAAATGTCACCTTTCCTTTGAACGTAGAAGAAATACTGGAGCCTAGTTCATTCAAGAGGTTTCTGGTGATGGGAAGAGCTCCAGAGAGGAGAAGATTCTCTCAACCACAGCAGGAAAAGTCTCTCGAATAACACCTCCAGTACTCACTTCAGAAAGTCTCATAGAAGGCTTCCTGGAGCAATGTTCTTTGAAGCAGGGGTCAGCTGCAGGTGGTGTCAAAGGATAATTCTATCACCTGAAATCAGTTCACTGCTATTGGCACTAAAGAACCTTAGTGATAAAAGAAAGCCTTGGAAGTAGAAAGCAAGTTTATTGTTTTGTCAAGGTTTGCCTTCTGGTTGGTTATAATGTTGGAAAATAAGTGCCTCAGAGACAAAACTGCAGCATGCATTTAACGCTCAACTGGGACTAATGAGTGACCTTTGTTAACACTCAAAGATCTTTACAAATTTTAAAACTTTGGTTTCCATTTACAATCTAGATGGATGACATGGGTTTCTACTGGAAATGCCATATAACCAACTCGATGTCGCTTGCTCAACGTCAAGACACAATTTCTCAGGATTTCTTGGCGTTCTCCTGCCTGTCTCCATCTAAAAGCTCTTACTGGGGATCTTCATTCATACAGGACAAGAGGTGCTTGGAACCCTAGGGACCAAAGACTGCTTTTCAGGGCTTCAGGGCACTTGCCTCCCTCCAGCAGTAGGACATACACAACTCCAATTATAAAAGTGAATTAATCAAGCTGCTCCTTGTGATCCATCAGAAAGTTGTAATAATTTGGAAAGAATCTCGTATAGAGACTCTTGGACACCTGGAAGCTTTCAAGTCAGCAATGGTGTTAGCAAAAAGTGTTAATTGAAATGATCTATAGCTTCGAATTACACATAGAAGAACATAACACAGGCTGTCCAGAATACTAGACTTTAAAGTAAGCAAATTGAATCTCCCTGAAGTTATGTTTTTAGTTTGTCAATTTTTACATAGCTCAGATCAAATTCTAAGTAGTGAAGAAATTTGCATGGAGATGCACACCGGCACCATTAACACAGGCCATTAATATTATAAAGAGAATACCATATAAAATAACTCTGGGAAGACCATGACAAATATGGTTCAGAAATTAGAACTGCTCAGACAAAAAACCCACCTGCATCTGTGCAAGGAAGAGTATGGGGGAGAACTATAATTTCCAACAAAATACACACTCAACTAGCGTCCAGAAACAACCTTCAGCTGTTGATTCATCGCTCCATCTTGCCCTGTTACCACCTTGCCATGACCCTTAGAGACGTGTGAAACATATTCACCAGTGTTTACAAGGCTGCAGATGATACTCCTGGCTGGTCTGACCAATGTTCAGCAGTGAGGGCTGAGTGCTCTTGTGAACATTTATGGGATCTTTTCAGTCTCCGCTGTGTAGGAGAGGAACGGCAGGAGAAACTGCAATATACATAGCGCTATGTTCAAATGGATTTGGGGTAGAATTTTGCTCTAGGGTATTACAGGCACCTGGGAGTCAGGATGATAAAAACAACACACAACAGCATATATAAAAAAAAAGGCAAAGGGAGAAAGTATTGCCTGTGAAGTTTCCATTTGTACTAAGCACATAAGGGAGAAGGAAATGAGCAAGGTGTACAATAACACGGTCTGCATCCTTGCAGAGATCAAAATATTGAATTAAAGAGAAGCTAAATAACTTAGGTTTCTGCAGAGATCAGATTCCATCCTATGTCACATACAATTACATAGTGCAGTGGTTCCCAACCTGTGGTCCGGGGACCCCTGGGAGTCCGCAAAGCCTTCTCAGGGGGTCCGCGACTGCTAAGAAAATAAAAAAATATTAATAAATATTGACAAATTAGGTCCCAAGCTTACAGTAATGACTCAGTGGGGGTCAATATTGTTAAATCTGCTTATTTCCACACTCATGTCATCCAGAAGCAGCATACAGGATCCCAAGGAGGTAATGCAACAGTGGCATTACTTAGCGTAGCTATTCTGATAGGTCTTCCAAACCGTCTTCTGAATGTCTGAATATTGTAAGCTATGCAGTAGCATTTACTTCTTGTCCGGTTACCGATTCTATTACATTACTCCTATTTTTAAAGATTTCTTGAACTCCTTGTTATTTTCAAAATTACATTTGCAATAAGTACAGTCCTTTCCTGTGACCGCTTCTGCTGCTCAAAAAAGCCTTGCATTTTGAAACCTGCTTTTTAAAAAAAGACGACTTTGAGACATCCTCCATAAAATATTATTTTTTCAGTAATCTGTACATTTTCCAACTATTAGTGGGGAAGTTCTGGGTGTGAGTGCTAAAGACATGTCTTCTTGGGACTTATGGGAATTGGAAAGGCATATTGTGAGGTAGTTTCGGAGTAGGCAATTCAGCTGAGGACCTCGGAAATAAGAAGTTGACAAAGAGGTTGCAAAACTGGAATGGTAGGTTTTGCTAAGCAGTGATTTGTTGAATTTATGGATAAGTTGGTGAGAAGCAATTCATTTATAGGGTGAAAGTTTAACAGAAGGTGCAGTATGGATATTGGGATTAAGTGATGAAGGGAGGGTGCAGACAATGGACTCGTGATAGTTAGGTCAAAGAGGGAGCTAGTTGGAAGGAGCTGATCTTGAATAGGTGGAAGAGAAAACTATCCACAATAATAATAATAATAATAATAAATGGATTTTATTTAGCATCTTATGCACACTTATGCTGTTTCTAAGCATTGTAGTTAATAGATGTTAAAACTATCCAGTTTAATGGTATTAACTTAATCGACCGGAGAAAGATGAAAGTCTACGTCTGTCTTGCCAGTATTCTAAAGACTGACCTTCAATGCATGGCAGGTGTCAGCACTGAGCATTTCAGAGGTGCGGGTGTGCTAAGGTCAGGCTAGCAGAAGGCGCTGCTTTTTCAGCAGGACACTCATCTGTGAGGTGAAGATTTGTGAAGTGCTGAATAGTTTGTACAGGAAGTAAGTGAATCATGCAGAAGGGAAGGCAGGAATCTGGTCAGTAAAGAGGTTAGAGAAGGCTAGAGAGGCAAAGGGACACAGCCTCTTCCAGGACACATGTTGAGGCAAAGGCAGCGTGGCGAGGAAGAGTGTAGGAGTTGAAGGGCAGATGACGCCACTAAGGGTGAAGATTTGTGGAGCTGTAGTGTGAAGGGGCAAAGAGATGAGAGGAGTGTGTGAATATGGAAGTGTTAATTCTAGAGAGAGGCTTTTGTATGGGTAGTTGGTCTAGATTTGTAGAAAGAGTATGAACGTAAGTGGCAGCCTCGTGGCTGCCTGCTGAAACTGAAGGCATGGGGAAAGAGGGTGACGGAGCCTTGGGGAGGAAAGCGGAGAAGGCCAATGGGTAAAGTGAAAGGAGCCATTGGTTGAGACTTGTGCTTACTAGCAGCCACGCAGCTTTGTTCAGTATTCTCCTACTCTACATTTCACTTTCCTCAGATCAGACTTTTTTGGTTTCATACCACTGCATATTTTACCTTTATCCAGCCAGACCTTTCAGTGTTATACTACTGCACTTTTTAATCTTCCCAAACAAGGCATTTGAGCGTACTACTACTGCTAACTTTACTTTTCGCAGGCCTGACTTTTCAGTGTCATTCTACTGCATATTTTACTTTTTTTCAAATCTGAATTTTGAGGGCCATACTACTACGTTATACCTTCTCCAATCAAGAGTTTTCAGTGTTATCCTACTCCATATTACACCTTTCTCAAATCTTGACTTTTCAGTGTTATACTACTACATACACTTTTCTCAAATCTAAATTTTCTGTGATATACTAATACATATAATACCTGTCTCAAATTTGACTTTACAGTGTCTTACGCATAGCTTTCTGCAATCTGACTTTTTAGTGTTATACCACTGCATATTGACCACTCCTGCACATTTTAATATTCTCAAATCAGACCTCTCAGTGTCTTACTCCTGCATGTTTACTCCTTTCTCAAATTGGACTTTTCAGTGACATACCACTGCATATTTTAATTTTAACTTTCGCAAAATAGACTTTTTTTTTGTCACACTTCAGTACATTTTGCCTCTCTGTTGACATATTACATTTTGACTCTGTTCAAGAGGGCACTCAGGCATCTGAATGCTAATCAGGCAGCACATTTCAAGAGCTGTTGCTCTGTGGATAGATTAAATTAATGGACCGGGACATCAATGAAGCATTTAAGGGCCTGAAATTACTCAGTGTTTCTCACACTGTTTTTTTTAAATCAAAATAATCACTGAGTAACCCGTTATGGTTTATGCTCTTTGCAGTACATGTTTTTCAGAAGGCTACTACATGGCTCAGCTGAGGCTTTTTATGGTATGCATAGTACATAGCAGCATTACCTATTGTAGGAAGTTGGCTCTGTATGCACTATTTCAAAGTAAGGAATAGTATGCACAGAATCCAAGGGTTCCCCTTAGAGGTAAGATAGTGGCAAAAAGAGATAATACTAATGCTCTATTTTGTGGTAGTGTGGTCGAGCAGTAGGCTTATCAAAGGAGTAGTGTTAAGCATTTGTTGTACACACACAGGCAATAAATGAGGAACACACACTCAGAGACAATTCCAGGCCAATAGGTTTTTGTATAGAAAAATATATTTTCTTAGTTTATTTTAAGAACCACAGGTTCAAATTTTACATGTAATATCTCAAATGAAAGGTATTGCAGGTAAGTACTTTAGGAACTTTGAATAATCACAATAGCATATATAATTTTCGAATAAAACACATATAGCTATTTTAAAACTAGACACAGTGCAATTTTCACAGTTCCTAGGGGAGGTAAGTAATTGTTAGCTCTTGCAGGTAAGTAAACCACCTACGGGGTTCAAGTTTGGGTCCAAGGTAGCCCACCGTTGGGGGTTCAGAGCAACCCCAAAGTTACCACACCAGCAGCTCAGGGCCGGTCAGGTGCAGAGTTCAAAGTGGTGCCCAAAACGCATAGGCTTCAATGGAGAAGGGGGTGCCCGGTTCCAGTCTGCCAGCAGGTAAGTACCAGGGTTTGTAGGGCACCGGGGGGGGGACACAAGTCCACACAGAAAGTACACCCTCAGCAGCGCGGGGGCGGCCGGGTGCAGTGTGCAAACAAGCGTCAGGTTTGTAATAGGAATCAATGGGAGACCAAGGGGTCTCTTCAGCAATGCAGGCAGGCAAGGGGGGGGCTCCTCGGGGTAGCCACCACCTGGGCAAGGGAGAGGGCCTCCTGGGGGTCACTCCTGCACTGGAGTTCCGATCCTTCAGGTCCTGGGGGCTGCGGGTGCAGGGTCTTTTCCAGGCATCAGGATCTGAGAGTCAGGCAGCCGCGGTCAGGGGGAGCCTCGGGATTCCCACTGCAGGCGTCGCTGTGTGGGATCAGGGGGGACAACTTTGGTTACTCACAGTCTCGGAGTCGCCGGGGAGTCCTCCCTGAAGTGTTGTTTCTCCACCAGTCGAGTCGGGGTCGCCGGGTGCAGGGTTGCAAGTCTCACGCTTCTGGCGGGAAACGCTGCTGTCTTTAAGCTGCTCCTTTGGAAACAAAGTTGCAGTCTTGGGTGAACAGGGCCGCTGTTCTCTGGAGTTTCTTGGTCCTTTTAGAGCAGGGCAGTACCTCTGAGGATTCAGAGGTCGCTGGTCCTGGGGAAAGCGTCGCTGGAGCAGTTTTCTTCCGAAGGGGGGAGACAGGCAGGTAGAGCTGGGGTCAAGGCAGTTGGCGTCTCTGTCTTCTCTGCAGGGTTTTTCAGCTCAGCAGTCCTCTTCTTCTTAGGTTGCAGGAATCTAGTTTCCTAGGTTCTGGGGAGCCCTTAAATACTAAATGTAAGGGCGTGTTTAGGTCTGGGGGGGGGTTAGTAGCCAATGGCTACTAGCCCTGAGATTGGGTACACCCTCTTTGTGCCTCCTCCCAAGAGGAGGGGGGCACATTCCTATCCCTATTGGGGGAATCCTCCATCTGCAAGATGGAGGATTTCTAAAAGTCAGAGTCACCTCAGCTCAGGACACCTTAGGGGCTGTCCTGACTGGCCAGTGACTCCTACTTGTTTTTCTCATTATCTCCTCCTGGACTTGCCGCCAAAAGTGGGGGCTGTGTCCAGGGGGCGGGCATCTCCACTAGCTGGAGTGCCCTGGGGCATTGTAACACGAAGCTTGAGCCTTTGAAGCTCACTGCTAGGTGTTACAGTTCCTGCAGGGGGGAGGTGTGAAGCACCTCCACCCAGAGCAGGCTTTGTTTCTGTCCTCAGGGAGCACAAAGGCTCTCACCGCATGGGGTCAGAAACTCGTCTCTCAGCAGCAGGCTGGCACAGACCAGTCAGTCCTGCACTGAACAATTGGGTAAAATACAGGGGGCATCTCTAAGATGCACTCTGTGTGCATTTTTTAATAAATCCAACACTGGCATCAGTGTGGGTTTATTATTCTGAGAAGTTTGATACTAAACTTCCCAGTATTCAGTGTAGCCATTATGGAGCTGTGGAGTTTGTTTTTGACAGACTCCCAGACCATATACTCTTATGGCTACCCTGCACTTACAATGTCTAAGGTTTTGCTTAGACACTGTATGGGCATAGTGCTCATGCACCTATGCCCTCACCTGTGGTATAGTGCACCCTGCCTTAGGGCTGTAAGGCCTGTTAGAGGGGTGACTTACCTATACCATAGGCAGTGTGAGGTTGGCATGGCACCCTGAGGGGAGTGCCATGTCGACTTAGTCATTTTCTCCCACCAGCACACACAAGCTGGTAAGCAGTGTGTCTGTGCTGAGTGAGGGGCCCCTAGGGTGGTCATAAGACATGCTGCAGCCCTTAGAGACCTTCCCTGGCATCAGGGCCCTTGGTACCAGGGGTACCAGTTACAAGGGACTTACCTAGGTGCCAGGGTTGTGCCAATTGTGGAAACAATGGTACATTTTAGGTGAAAGAACACAGGTGCTGGGGCCTGGTTAGCAGGGTCCCAGCACACTTCTCAGTCAAGTCAGCATCAGTATCAGGCAAAAAGTGGGGGGTAACTGCAACAGGGAGCCATTTCTTTACACCTATGCTTTCTGTAACTCTTAGGAAAAGATGAGCAAGACCAAAGCTATAGACCTGATGTGTTTAAAAACAAGCCTTTCTCTGCTGGGTGCAGACTAGAGTTTGTGTCCGGAATATTCGCCCACCTCTCTCAGGTAGATGCATATGCGGAGTCTGCTCGGAGACCATACTTTGACCATGCCATTGGGTGGCATTCCATTTAGCTGGTTACATAATATAAAAATGCCTACTTGCTGTGAACTGAAGCATATTTAAGTTACACGGTGAATGGTGTAAGCACTACCAGAGCGAACACATCCAATTCAAGGCGCTTGCATGAAGTGCGTTGTGCCTATGGAGTGCAGATAAAACATGCTAAGACTTTAAGGGCCTCATTATGAGTTTGAGGGTCCCACCGCGGGGAGGTGGTGACACCCCCCACGAGCATATTACAATGATATCGCCAGGCTGACTGTTGGGAACACTGTAATACACGGTTCCCGCTGGGCTTCCCGTAGGAACAATGCTATGACATTGGCCTTGGCTCCCAAAGCAGACAGTGCACATTCTGACGGTGCTGGGCCGGGGCACTGGCCTGTGGCCCCCAGCATGGAAAGGCTGGCAGAAAGCTGAGTTGTAATCAGCCAGGCCCTGAGATCAGCGCTGCACTGGCTGAGTACAACTCAAGCCGCCGGCATAACGTCAGGAACCACATTCCTGGTGGGGACAGCGGTCCTTAGGCGGGTCCACCAGCCAGGGTTGTAATGTGGCGGCCGGACCGAGGACCACCACACTTGTGGTGGCGGTCGGACCGCTGCACTCTTAATGAGGAACTAAGTTTGTCTTATGCAGTTTCTTAAACCTCTACTCATTGCTCATCATGTATCAATTTTCCTCCTGAGGTGTGAGGGTCAGTTTGTTTGAAAGCTCATCCATTAACTGGCTTCTTTGCTGACAGTGAAATAGTGTTCAAGTAAATATGTCTTAAGCCATATGAAGAGAAATAAGAAACAGAGGGCCCCTGATACATAAATTTGAGGGCCGCCAACCAGGGTAAATAACACAGGTAAAAACCAAGCACTGAAGCTGCCTAGCAAAGATACAAAAATCAGGAGAAATCCCTGTCTAGTTTTTGATAATATAAATACTGGAGCTGCAACAACAATATATGGGGTAGAGACCCCTGAGCTTGATTCATTCCGGTGGCCGCGTTCATGCTGGAATTTAACTCAGAATTTTGAACTGGCTAGAAGCACATGCTTAGTCTGACCCAGTTTTGTGATCATCGTAGTCCAGGCAGAGCCACTGGTATATGTAGGCACTATTTTCCTCTTTCTTTGTGCCACTTATAAGGTATAGTCAACCTGGGGACCTCTGACTGTGAACTATGGAATCTTGAAAGCCTTTATATATCAGAATGCAATGTAAAGATCACTTCTGTTGTTGCAGCGCTCTCCTCTAGGCTTTTATGCTGTATTTCTAAGCCCTGAAGAAGGTGGCTCCTGCTTTGCAGTTCCACCGAAACATGCGTCAGCGCCTTATGGGACATTAGGAGGAACAGTTTCCATCTGGAGTATACATATATTGGAGACTTTTTCAATGTTTATTAACAAGGATAGTCCCAGTATTAGGACATTATTTGAAGGTACAAGCAAGAGCGAATATGATCTAATAGTTTATTGTATATTTGTATGATTAAGAAGACTACTGAAATGTGTATATATAGGGACCTATTCAGAGGAAGCAATGTTTATGGTCTCCTCTCTTAAAGTAGTGACCTCACTAAGTTTTTTTCCCCATGTTTATAGGAATTGTGTATGCATTTGTATGTGATGGTGTATGATTGGTAGGGTGAAATCAACAAAAAGAGTCCAGTTTTGTCAATATTTATTCAATGAAATCATTTTTTTCTTCGGTGCTTTCTTTAAAACTATTTTTCAGAGCCATAGTGATTTCAATATTCGAGTTCATGTAAGATGCCACTCCAGGTTTATTGCTGCAGCATATAGCAGTTCACAATTCATTATAAATAACCATGATGGCATCAACCCAATGCATTTTGGGACAACCTCTGTCCCGTTATCAGGGGTAACTGTAATAGTGAGCACTGAGGAAAAAATAATTCTATTTTATAAATATTGATAAAACTGGACTCATTTTGTTGATGTTATTGGCTTATGCCAGTTGGTAGTGCATCTTGGGTCTGATGCACCTTTTGGGCACCAGCCAGTGTCATATTCAATAGAGCATACCACCTAAACTCCAGTCTTCCACCAGGGGAATTTGGGTTGTGTCCTGGTCATATTGAATGCTCCTCAAATAATCAGATGGGGAATAAGTGATAAGTATTGCATTGCCCATTTGCATGAGACAGTAGCTTACAAAACATTATTTTGTGATTTCTGAATAGTGTTTGTTATTTTTCGGTGCATGCTTCAAAGCAAACAGTGAGCAGTGAGGCCGTGCTCTTGCATCTTGCCAAAAGAGGCTGGATGAGTGGTTCCCCTTTCTCTTTCTCTTCTTTTACCCTCGTTGGGTATATTTCTTGTGCCACCACCGAGGTGGGAGTTCAGACATTGTCAGGAGAATTTGGACTTGCTCTTCATTCATCGAATCCGGAGCCTGACAGAGTGATTGGTAGTAAAGACTTAGAATTGATGTCCTTTGTGTTTCTAAGAATGAATGTGAAAGTAGGTGTAATTTAACTTGCAAGAAGAAGGGACTGGTCATAGGACAAAGCTATTATGGCTTATGGCTTCAATGTACTATCTATTTTATTAGATCTTCTAATGAAGAGTCAATCTGTAGTCAGGAAGAACCAAATATCTAGTAGCTCTATCAAAAGAAATCAAGAACCTGCCCCTGAAAACAAAAACGAAAAGGGTAACGAAGTGGTAAAGTTCACATTTAGATTTAGATGATCACTTAAGTTTGCAGAAGAGAAACAGAAAATAAATGTAATGTGAGGAGTGGAAGGGAGAGAAACAGTTGTGATTGACTACTAGGTCTTTTGCAACCCTTCCTGGTAGAGCAAAGTCAGCAATTATCGGGGAAGACTCTTGTTACATTCATGAAATGTCACTGCATTGGAAAGACATTTACAACATGAAAAGAGCTACAGCCACATGAAGAGATCTGAAATCATTCTCTTCTAAGAAACCCAAGATGAATTATTGTCAACTAGAGGATTTTTCAGTGTTTAATACAACAGTCAAAGAAGCAGTGACAATGATTTTGATCTGGGGTTTGCCAGTGAGGATTCATGATGTTATGAGAGCTAAGAAACATTGAACTGACTTTAAGTTGGGTATGGATTATTAGAATCTGTGCAAAGGCGCTGAAAAGACTTAACTCTTGTGAGAATTAAATGTACAGTTAATAAGAATAATCTTTTGCTAGAATTATTCCATGAAGAGTTCTACAAATTAAGAAGAGACCTTTCCCCAGTAATCTTCTAACCTGCAGTGGAGATTGTATAGCACATCCCTAGAGAGGAACAGACACTGACAGTGCCTTTAATTGTGGCTTTAATGTGCTGTACACAGCAATCTCACAGGCACACAGCTCACCTTGCCCTCACATGGTGAGCCAATGTCTTTTAGCCCCAGTGTAGTGGAAATAGGAGCGAGAACCGAGAAAGACAATCTGCTTGCTCTGGTGAAGTAGAGCACTGGCACAACCAGGAGTGCATGAGAAGAGGAATGAAATGTGAGAGGAGCATAGAGTTGAAGTCGAGAGCTAAAATACTTGGGGCAAGTGCCAGCAAGCAGCATATGCACCATTCAACCTGTCTTAAATAAGATCTGTTTATTCACTGATAACCTGTAGAGGAAGACTAACTAGGATTTAGCAGAAGCACCCTGGTGTAAATTAAGTAGCAGATGTGGCAGCTGAAGGCAACATATATTTAAGTAACACAAGGAAGGCTGCATTCCTATAATCCAAACATGATAAAACAGTTACTTTGATTATCAACATTCTCCCTTTGACTGAGACACAAAGATGAATTTTTGTTGAGATCTTCAAAAGAGAGTAACATCTATCAGCAATCTTACTGACATGCAGGCAGAAGGTAAAATCAGTATTGATAGTAACACCAACAGTTTTGCTTATAGTACCAGGGGAAGGACGTGGGCAGGAGCCAATGATTGCCAAATAGAGGGCTGTGCCTAAAGGTGGCTCCCTAGAACCAACACCTCAATTTTAGCTGCACTCAACTTCAAAAGGTAATTGGTAATCACACATGTGATGAAACAAAGCATTCGCAAAGTTAGAGTTAACAACATTGTTGTGCACCAGAAACTGAGTTTCAATGGCATAGTTAAAAAAGGTCAAAATATTAAATCAATTAAAGGGGTTAAAAAAGTATTAAATAACTCCACAAAGTGCATACTAATTCATAATAAATTAATGTCAAGTGTCTTCCTTTTAAAAAGTAAAAGTACTTTAATCCACACACAACTAAACATAAAATTATACATGTGCACAATGAAACTGAGACCTTTCAAGTACCACCTGAACTAGAGATCTTTGTCAGGTGGTGTCTTAGTGTAGCCCCTCCCTATTGTGCTCGTCAAGGGGTTGACAACGGTTTCTCAATGTACATTTCCTTCTTTGTGTGTTTGCAAAGAGTTCATAATATAAAACCTGACTCTCAGGGTACTGAGGTACAGCAGTCAAGGACTGACTCAGTGAGGTGCTGAGGGATAGAAAGTAAGAATTGAACAACACAACAAAATCACACAGTACATCAATGTCCAATTGAAACTTCCTATAAAATTAACATTTTAATTTTGGTATATTATTTGTTTGGAAATTAAATAAAGTGCGTTATCATTTGTGTATGTGTTAGATGGAATGCTTGTTTCTGTATTTTTATGTGTATTGGTTTGCGGTTCAAATCATTGACAATGTTTAGGCCTGGGTCCTCGACTTCCAGTAATGAGTTAGTGGGGGGTCCCCAGATTCCAATAATGATTCAGTGTTTCCAGTAATGAGAAACTGGGGGTCCACAGAAGTCAAAAAGTTGGGAACCACTGATATACACTAATCAATAGCACACAGGGCAACTGGCCCTCTAAATATCGTCTGCTTCCGCTATCTGTAATGCACCAACTGGCAATTTGTGCACTAAGGAGCAATGTTCCCACTAGAAAAAATGAGGCGTTTCACTATCAAAACTGTTAAGACTACATGCATTATCATGTTGTTCACAATGTAAATTGAGAGGGCTACAGCCTTTTCCACCATATTTAATGAACAATAAAGCAAGCTTGTTGGCTTTAACATGACAATAAATAAAAATCACCATAAAACGTTTTAGGAATATTCAAGGATACATTGAAGTATACTTTTCTCTGGAGATATCAAACATTTTCTGGTGCCAGACCAAAATAGAGAGCAAATGTATTAAATCCTTTCTTATTGCATTTGTCACAGAGTTCATAGTGTAAATTCCCTTTCTATTGTATTTGTAACATAGTTACAAATGTAAAGCCACTTGCTATACTGTTTGTTCTGAAGTTAACAATGCAAAACCCTTTCTCTTGTATTTGCCAGAATGTTCACATTTAAAACCACTTTCTCTTGCATTTGTCTGAGTTCATAATGCAATACCTCTACCTATTGGTATGTCAGAGCTCACAATACTAAACCCCTTTGAATAGTGTTTGTCATAGAGTTCACAATGTAAAAGTCCTTATTGGGTATTTGTCAGAGTTTGCAATGTAAAACACATTCCTAGTGAAGTTGTCATTGGTTACACACTGCAAAACCCCTTTCTATTGTATTTGTCAGAGTTTACAACCCCCTCTTTATCCATTTACAGAGAGTGCACAATGTTAATCCCATTCTTATTCTATTTGTCAGACAGTGTACAGCATAAGAAGTCATTCCCAGTAGTGTTTGGCAAGGAGTTCACAATATAAAATCCCTTCCTATTGTGTTTGTCAGAGAGTTCACAATGCAAAACCCCTTCCTATTCTACTTGATAAATCTGGTTGGGATGTCCCTGAATGGTTGGTAATTACTGGGCCCCATCTTGGCAATGGGGGTCTTTCTCCATTGGTGCCCTGGAGCCTTGATGCCTTGGTCCCTCAGCCTGGGAACCAAGTACCTACTTTAGCATTTAAATCTCAGGGCATTGGGGCAAAGCAAACTGAGGGTGACTCAGGAAGGTAATGTGGGTTGGAAGATCAAAAATGAGCAAAGTAACAATCCATCAATGCCCAGCCTTTTCTTTGAAAAGCAATGAGCACACAACTAAATACTATGAACAAAATTACACATATGTAGAAACTTTCAGGGTTTTATTTTAACATGGAAACCCGTCCAAGAAGGACTTGAAGAGTTGCAGGGTGTAAATCATGTACAACTAATAAATATCACAGGGGCAACTAACCCAGTACATTTAGACTATTCTTATCTGTGTGGTACCATGTGACAATCCATGCACCAACAGGATATAACCCTAAAATCCAGCCATGCCCCTACATGGGCCTATTGCAACACAAGTCTTTTCACAATGTGCAGTTAGGCCGGCAAGCCTTGTGTAGTAATCATAATTTAAAAAGGAGAGGCTTACTGCCATTGTCACTACATTTAAAAATTAGTACAGTAAGCCTATTGACTTTAACATGCACATAAACATGACCACATAATCTCTGCCTATGGAGACCCATCAAACATTTTAGGCAGACCTAAAGTATCCATTGATAATTAAAGTTGTCTCTTCTTCTGGAGACGCCATTTACTGTAGTTGGACCTCAAAAGGGATATATGAACTAAATGTACTACAAATGTACTACATAAAAAGGTTCAAAATCCCACCCAACTGCATTTGTTAAAAGGTTGCTAATGTAAAGACCATTCCTATTATATTTGTCATATAGTTCGAAATGTAAAGCTTTTTTCTATAGTGTTTATAATGGAGTTTACAACATATAACCCCTTTCTATTGCATTTGTCAGAGGGTTGACAATGTGCAAGGGGGCCTACGTTAACAATGCCCCTATAAGTAACAGAATGACTTTTCAGGCAGAGACCAACAGCTATTTTTCAGTAAAAAAAGATCAACATGTGAGCAGAACCTCTGCCCCCAATCAGTACTACTTCTTGCAGCTCTTTTTCCAATGAAATTCCAAAAGACAAAGATTAGCAAAGGGGGTAACCAAGCCCCTAGTGAGATGATCTTTGGCAATCCATGTTACAATATACTTGTCAAAGGATTTAAAACTTTAATAACAATCCACCCATAAAGGTCTTTTGGCGTTCACATAAGCTTTACACATAAATGATCTAGGCCTGCTGTCTTTGGCATTACTTTTCATAATAAACAGAGCAGACCTACAGTATATGACAAAACTTTTCCAAATCAACCAAACAGCACTGCAGCTCTGATCATTGGCTTACAATAATAACCAACTCAGGTCTACTGTACTAAGTACATTCTATACCATATGAGTCCTCTGTTTTTAGCGAAGCACAACAACTTCTGCCTAATTAAAGCCAGTTGGGTCAAAGACCAACATGTGGATGGATCCAAAGCCCCTACTATTGAGAGCTTGTTAAAGCTAATTTTTGTTTGATCACATAAGGTCTGGCGTCAAGCCAGTACAAAAAAATTAGAAGGAAATTGTTTAATATTATAAAGTAAGTGGGGATGACTACTGTGAACAAGTGGGATACCTAGGACTGTGAGTGAAAACATCTTCATTCCCAATCATGAACTCTGAAGATGCAACTACTTTACTTTACAAGAGAGAAATTGGTGTGTCTACAGTCCCCAATACGGGTTGAAGTAGGTAGGAGAGATTACCTGGCCAGATGTTTTGAGATCAGCTACATGTCATTCTATATGTTAAACCGATGTCAGATTTTTATACCATGTCACAGTAGTTGAGCGTTTGAATCAGATGACAGATATAATGAGGCACAACAGTAGATACTTATGGAATGAGCATTCCCTGTAACGTTAACATCTGCACCGGGCACCCTGCAACTTGGTTTATGAGGAGAGCTATTATCTGCATCATGAGGGTGCATGGAAGCAGGAGTTTACCCACCCTTAATGGCCGAGGGGAAAGTTGTACACAATTATGGACAAGTGGAGTGCATTCCACGCATGTGTAATCCGCACACCTGCTCACACATGCTAATAATACATGAGTCAGTCACTGAGCCTTTTAGCCTATTTTAATGATGATGATGTTGAGCGCAGACTCATAAGGCACGCAGATGCTCTGAGGAGAGTCCCGGCGCTAGTCCTCTCGGGCAGGAGGTTAAGTCTGAGGAAAAAGCCAAGCGTTCAACTTCTTCTTAAACATCTGTTCAGGCCTTGCAAGGGGAAGTTTATTCCTGGTGGAAGGTCTCAAGAAAGAGAAAGAGCGGCCTCCTGTCCTGGAGCGGTAGATCTGCGGTACCACTGCCAAGGCCAAATTAGAGGAACGTAACTCCCTAGAAGGAGAGGAGAAATGAATTCTAGTTGCAAGATAACGAGGGTCTACAAAACATAAAGCTCTAAAGGTAAGTACTAGTCTTTTAAACAGAGTCCCTTGTCTGCACTTGGTAAACGGGGCCATTAACTTCTTTGATAAACCAGCCTTTGATTTTCTGAGCAATGGGCAGGCATTACAACCAAGAGAATACGGGCTACTACAGGGGGCGTTTTCTGACCCCTTCACAAAGCTGTGTTTGCTCAGGGGTCAGAATTCTGAGTTGTGTGGGGTTTACTGCACTTGAAAATGACCGCTTCCCTGCACTCTTTGTTAACTTTTAAGCATATCAACGTAAGAGGGGAAAGAGTACGGTGTTTATACAGTCACATGAAGAATGTGGGGCAGTAAGCACAAAGACTCGGAATAGGTACAACTGATCACACCAGATACATTCTAAACCCCGGGCAGTCAATGGATTGTATGCAGTGAGATGGCCGGCACCTTCCCTCGGGGACTCGTAATTCGGTCCTGATTGTTCAGATATTGCCATCCTGCATAAACGACATTATGTGAAATACTGACATATGCATTGTGCATGTGCATCTAGTGTATTTCACCACAACAACCTCAATGTTTTTGAACATTAACATCTCCTTGTGGAGAATCAGGTCTAGACTTAGGGCACACTTTTGCATTCACGTGCCCAGTGTTCTTCTCATCAATATATCACACCTCCCACACACATTATGTCGACCACTTTACTACCTTGACAATTGTACCTGTTGCTACTACACTCTACTCTGAGGCTCGATGTCTGCTGGACCATAAAGAAAGGTACATTTATTTCAATAGTTGACAAAAAAAACAAGTACATGAATTCCTCGACGATTTGTCTGTGATGCAAGCTGCGGCTGAGCATAGTGTCGAGTTACAACACACACGCACACACGCACGCAGGAACGCACGCACACACGCGCACGCAGGAACGCACACACACACACGCGCGGTTTGTACCTTCACGGTTCCTAGTGACTCGTACATAGTTGGCAGCTGGCAACGGGACATTAGAGGCCCTGTGGTCACGCTCGTTCGCCTTGCAGCCGCGCATTACTGTGTGATCATAAATTCTGCGTCTCAATGCCTGCCTATGCAGGCTGGGACATCGCCTTCCTAAACTATAAACTTTTGTCCCGTTTTTGTTGTGCCAAGGGCACATTTAGCCAAACGCACGGCTAAAAATAGGATTGGTTTTTGCAGTGGAAAAAGCCAGACTTTTCAATAATCCCTGAAAAAAACACACAGGGAAGTAGGTAAATCATCATCGAAGGAGACTACAGAACGTGATTAATAAACTCATCTTTTCATAATAATTAGTTCTTAGTGATGGTGCAGATGTACTAAATTCAGAGACTGAGGGTCATAAGGCCAAACACTCTTTAACTCAGAAAATTCTGCTTCCGTGATTGGATGTTAAACTGCCTGATAACAGCTGTTCAATATTTAATCATTTCTTTCTGAGGAGGTCTCTGTGGTACTTGCATCTCGGTTTTTGGGCTTGTTAGAGGGGGAAAATTCTTAAAAGGCTAAGGCTGACTTTAAATCTAGACATGGGATTGGGAGATCCAAATTTTACAAAATGGTTGCACCTAAACTACTGATAATCCACTTTATATTGACGGAGCAGCTACCTATGTAGTACCCTCGTCAATGTCCAGAGGTCTGCCCCTTCACTATTAGAGGGGTTAGTGCCCCAAAGGTACAAGAGTCCTAAAGACTCCAACAAAATCTAAAGGCCTAGGTGAAGCAGTGGAAATCCGTATGGTGCAGTCTAGCCACCGCTATACGGATCTGTGTAGTACCAATTTGGCAGAATGAAGGAACCTCTCCAGGGGTGCACAGTAAAAGAAGGACTGGGCACCTAAGTAGACAAGGATCGATGGAATCCTCGAGGATCTAGGGAATTTTGGAGGGTGCTATGTTTTGAGGGACAGATCCAATCAGCCCTTAGCCTATGTGGTGGACAGTCTGTCGACTACAAGGAGAAGTTGTCCTGGATCGTGCCCTATTATATAAAGGACATACTAACAAAGGCAGAATTGTACTCATTTGCTTAGGCATCATTCCAGGAAAACGTGGGAATTTCTCTGCTACGAAGGAAGCAGAGGAGAACCTTCACAGGTGCAAAATTTGGTTTTACTGCATGGACCCTTCTTTTGTTCTGTGTGCATTTTCACTGGTAAATCCATCTCTTCAAACTTTGAGGGTGTGACTATGCCCTCCAATGAATCCAACTCTTCTTTTTCAACCGCAGCCAACAAGAGTGGAACAGGTCAATTGTATCATCTTCATGAAAGTCTCATGGGGAGAATTCCATGTGCCAACCCGGATTGCTATTAAATTCTTATCCATGCTCCTGGTACAGCTCCTGCAGCTGTATCAGGTGAACTTTGAAATGTGTGCTGAGGATATCAGCTTCTGTTTGGAAAACAGATCAGCAAACTGCGCCAGCATCGCCACTTTTTGAACATGCGTTCCACTGGCAGAGGCAGCTTCCTTTAGTTGAATGGGGTCTTCTTGGTGGTAGGAGAAGTAGAATCCATTTCAGTACCTTTCAACAAGCATCTACCATTATGGCATTCAGGAATCTCCTAGTCCAATTAAACTGTGGGCTCTCATTCATTTTCCGAGCAAATGTGATGGCTGACGGTGTCAAGTTACACCTCTCTCTTCATTGTAAAATACCCTGGGCCTGATTTAGAGTTTTGCGGATGGGGTTACTCCATCACAAAAGTGACAGCTATCCCATCCGCCGTATTACCTCCCGTCCCTCCCTCGCCTTCCTTTTAACCAATGAGGCCTCCCGCCTCCCCTCTAGACCCTCCCTTCCCCTTTCAAAACCCCCCCCCACCCTTATCCCCTCCTGTTCTTTTGTCTAGCCCACGCTAGACGGTTTTCTTTCCCTTTCTTACCTGCACGGCGGGGCCTGGAGGTCGTCGATGGAGGCACTCCTCGGGACGCGGAGCTCCGCGAGGAGTGCTACGGCTGGGGCGCGTCTTGAACGAGCAGCATGGTTGCTCGAGAGGCGTGTCCTGGAGGCCGGCTGACGGGGTCAGCCGGCCCTCTGTGGCTGGGACGTTGATTTCCGGGTTTCAGCGCCGCGGAGCCGCGGGGAACCGAGGGACTTCAATTCTGAGATGCTCTCAGGTAGGACGGGCGTTCGGCCCGTGGTTTTTATGTATTTGAGTGACCTCTTTAGGGATTGGTGGAGCCCTGATTGGGGGGAGGACCAGGTGCCTATATAAAGGGTAGTTTTTTGGGGTTCAAGTCAGTGATTATTTGTTTACCATGCCTAAAGTTCCAGCAAAGAGACGTAGGATTGTCTCTTCTTCCTCGGAGGAGGAGGGGGGTGAGGCTAGCATTACTACTCCTGAGAACTCACAGGTACCTGGCAGGGGTACTCCCCTCATGTCCAGAGAGGAGGTACAGGATATGATTGAGGTGGCGGTGACCAGGGCACTACAAGCAGGCGTGGCCAGGACTGGTCAGTCTAAATGTGCGCACTCATCGGTAGCAGCTAGGAAATCCTCATCGGAGAGTGAGGATGAGGCCCCATCGACGTCATCTGGGGGGAAATATGTTTCCAGAGAAGATATGTGGGAAGTGATGGCACATGTTCGGGACAATTTGGGTTTCCCAGTGTTTCAACCTGCAAACTCGGATTCTCATTTATTTCCTCAATATAAGACACCTTCAAAGTTTGCCATGCCTTTTCAGGGACCTGTGAGGGATATGGTGTTTCGTGAGTGGAAGGATGTGGATAAGGCTCAGGTTCCACGATTCCTTCAGAAACTTTACTTACTTGAGGGTGAGGAGGTTTTGCCTCCTTCAGTACGCCTGGACTCTATTTTGGCTACTCTGATTGGCAAAACGGCAGTCAATCCGGAGGATTGTGTGCCTACGGATGCCACTGACCGTAAAGTGGATTCGGGTCTTAAGAGGGCTTTTGCTGCGGAGAATCTGGCGCTGAGGGCAGGGATTTATTCTGCTTATGCGTCACAGTCATTGGTTCAAGACTTTGATAATCTGGCGGTGGCTGTACAGGAAGGGGCGGAATGTTCGGAGCTCCTGGCTGGTATGGAGCAGCAGGCCAGATTGTTGGCTGATGTGTCTTCGGATGTGGTCCGTACTTCGGCTCTGGCATCTGGGTCTTTGATTGGGGCTCGTAGGTCCCTCTGGTTGCGTTCCTGGAAGGCTGATCCAGGGGAAAAGGCGGCCTTGTTGAGACTGCCGTTTGAAGGTCGTACCTTGTTTGGAGAACAATTGCCATCCATGCTTTCCAAGGCTTTTAAGGAACGGAAGCATGCCTTACCTTATAAAGGGGGTTCTTCTTCGGGTAAAGGGTGGAAGAAACATTCCAGATCTTCTCCTACTAGGGATGCTAAATCCTTTTCATTTAGGAAACGGCGTTTTCAGCCGCGTTTTTCACCTAAGAAGTCTGCTCCTGCGACCCGGGGTGGTTTCAAGAAGGGGTCCTGACAATCACTGTGAGCCTGGCAGAGGGCCGGTTGGGGGAAGACTGAGTCACTTTCTTTCGGCTTGGAAGGACAGTGTAAACGATCATTGGGTACTAGACATTGTGGCCAATGGTTATGTCATAGATTTTGTGGTGGTTCCTCCAGATTCAGGGGTACGTCCCACACCTCTGCCTTCAGAGGGGTCACGGAGAAGAGCATTATTGGACGGAGTGCGGGACTTACTGGTCAAGGGGGCCATTTCCCACGTTCCGCTAGACGAACGGGGTCAGGGCACTTATTCGGTCTTGTTTCTTGTGCAGAAAGTTTCAGGGGGATTTCGGCCGGTGCTCAATCTAAAGGAGGTGAATACCTGGATCAGGACAGTGCATTTCCGCATGCTGTCCATTCAGACTATTTTTCCATTTGTCAGACACGGGGACTTTCTGGTGTCACTGGATCTGCAGGACGCTTACCTACACGTACCGGTGGCAAGATCCTCTCAAAAGTTCCTGAGGTTTGCTGTGGGTCAGGACCATTATCAGTTTTGCGTTCTGCCTTTCGGTCTAAAATCTTCTCCTCAAATTTTCACAAAGGTGCTGGCTCCTCTAGTGGCTTTGCTTCATTCAGAAGGGGTATTTCTGCATCCTTATCTAGACGACATTTTGATTCATGCCCAATCACGAGACCTTTTGCAGAAGCAGGTGGTCCATGTTCTGGGGGTCCTGCAAAACCACGGGTTTTTAATCAATTGGGAGAAGTCAGACTTAGTGCCGTCCCAGGATCTGGTTTTTCTGGGAGCTCGGTTTCAGACTCTTCTTGGGTTGGTGACTGTGTCAGAAAAACGGTTGGGTGTCCTACAGGCTTTGGTAAAGAAGGTATTGTTGCGGTCTGCTCCCCGAGCTCTTCTATGGTTGCGTCTGCAGGGTCATTTGGCGTCGGTGATATTTCTGGTTCCTTGGGCACGTTTCCATCTCCTGTGCTTGATGACATGGTTCTTGAGAAGGTGGACACCAGGGTCCGGTTCTCTGAAGGACAGGGTTCCAGGGTCCGGATTGATTCACAGAGAGTTGCAATGGTGGTTGGATGCAGACCACCTGAGGATAGGGGTTTCTTTATTGCCTCTGAGACCCGTGGTGGTGACGACGGATGCCAGCCTCTCCGGTTGGGGGGCATGGATGGGGTCGGCTCAGATTCAGGGGTTTTGGTCCCCTCGGGAGGCGAGTCGGTCGTCGAATTGGCGCGAATTGCGGGCAGTATTCCTGGCTCTGGTCCATTTTCAGGATTCCCTGAGGGGTTCGGCGGTTCTGGTTCGCACAGACAAACTTAGTGGCCAAGGCTTATGTCAATCGGCAAGGAGGGACCAGGTCAAGGGCTCTGTTCAATCTAGTCAGGGAGATTTTTGTGTGGGCTCAGGAGTGGGTTCCTTCTCTCAGGGCTACGTACATTCGGGGGGTGGTGAATGTTCGGGCGGATCTGCTGAGCAGAGTGATTCCTTCCTCTCAACTTTTCTCTCTCCGGAAGTCTCTGTTTCAGCATCTGGTTCGGCTTTGGGGTCTTCCAGTGCTGGATGTGTTTGCGTCAGTAGGGAATGCGAAAGTGGATCGCTTCTGCTCCCGGTTTCGATGTCCCCAAGCATGGGAGGTGGACGGGATGTCATGTCCTTGGCCGCAGGGCCTTTTGTATGCGTTCCCTCCTTTTCAACTACTCAGGGCGTTTCTGTTACGTGTGAGGGATCTGGGGTCCAGGGTTGTCCTAATTGTGCCACTTTGGCCGAGGGCGAATTGGTTCCCCTTGTTGAGGCTGATGGCGGACGGGAGGATGTGGCCTCTGCCTCTTTGTCCGTCTCCCCTGGAGTTTCCCTGCCTCCCATTGGGGTCATTGAGAAGGTTACACTTGACGGCCTGGAAGTTGAACGACGGGGATTGACAGGTCTGGGGGTGCCGGTAGCTTTGAGTTCTACATTGCTGGCTTCGAGGAGACGTTCCACTTTGCTTTCTTATGGTAGACAGTGGAAGGTGTTTTCGTCATGGTGCTTAAGTCGTGAGTTAGATCCTACCTGCGCTTCTATCTTTGAGGTGATGCAGTTCCTGCAGGACGGTGCTCATTTAGGGTTGTCAGTGGCATCTCTTCGGGTGCAGTGGGCGGCTATTCAGGCATTCAGAGGACCATGGCGTAATCTTCAGGATGAAGGGCGCTTGATGCCGAGATTTTTTCAAGGGCTTGTTAATTTATTTCCTCGCCCGGTACGTTCTTTTCCTTCATGGGATCTGTCCTTGGTTTTGGATGTGTTGACGGAGCCCCCTTTTGAACCTTTGGGGGACTGTGATTTGCGCCATCTATCTTTGAAGACATTCTTTTTGGTAGCCATTACTTCGGCTCGTCGGTTGGGGGAATTGGGGGCATTGGCTTGTTCCTTTCCTTTTTGTAAGATTTTTCACGATCGGGTGGTTCTGGTTCCGGTACCTTCCTTTATTCCAAAAGTCAATTCTTCGTTCCATTCCCGGCAGGAGGTCATCCTTCCTTCATTTTGTCCGAATCCCTCCTCAAGGGAGGAGGTCTGTTTGCATTCGTTGGATGTACGCAGGGTTTTGTTGGAGTATCTGCGGGTGGTGGCTCCTTTTCGTAAAGGGGATTCACTGTTTGTTAATTTTGGTCCGGCTCGCAAAGGTGAAAAGCCTTCCACGGCTTCCTTGAGTCGGTGGGTTCGATCTTTAATTCTGTTGGCCTATTCCTTGAAAGAGGTGGTTCCTCCTCAAGGGATTCAGGGGAGATCTACCAGAGGCATGGCGGCTACGGTGGCGGAGCTTCAGGGGACTTCCGTGGTGGAAATTTGCAGGGCCGCCACTTGGGCTTCTCCTTCGACGTTTGTGCGTCATTATAGGCTGTCGGACCTGGGTAGTTTGGAGTCGGTGTTAGGTCACCGGGTCTTATCCTCTATGAGATAATGTTTGGGATGTTCTTGGTGCAGGATATTAAATAAAGGTCTTGCAACTCGATGTCCGTCTCCTGTGTGTTTTCTTGCTATGTCTCATTGGTTAAAAGGAAGGCGAGGGAGGGACGGGAGGTAATGCTTCCATTTTCTTACGATAATGGCATTACTCCTAGTCCTACTCCCTCGCCTTCCTTTTCCGTTCCCTCCCACCCTCCCGGTACGGACTGTCCGAGTTGCAGCTTGGGCTTGGTTTTTGTACAGGAGGGGATAAGGGTGGGGGGGGGTTTTGAAAGGGGAAGGGAGGGTCTAGAGGGGAGGCGGGAGGCCTCATTGGTTAAAAGGAAGGCGAGGGAGTAGGACTAGGAGTAATGCCATTATCGTAAGAAAATGGAAGCATTATATCGTATGGAAATCGTAATACTGCAGAAGCGATATCCGTGACTTTTGTGACGGAGTAACCCATCCACAAAACCCTAAATCAGGCCCTCTGTCTCCTCTGAACCAAACATTGCTTGGAGCTGAAGAGGGGCCTGGAGAAGGAAGAGCATTGAAACTTACACCAGGTTCCCTCGCAGGAGGTAAAAACTTCACAACCTGGTAGCAAGAATTCTTTTTTTGAAACTGAGGATGCGTGACCATGTAAAACCAGCAACGTAAGTACTCCATTTACTCCTCGTAGATGAGTGGATGAAAGTTAAAGTTCAATACAATGTATCTCAGATCTGCTTGGGCAGTGTTATGGATATTAGCTAAACTTAGTGCTCCACTACGTGCCCAACAGGAACCCTGATTCAGCATTGCCACAACTAATCTCCCAAGTACTGGCTTGAGACTGGAGGGAGGATCGTTGGTGTCTATAACCCTAGGATCCAGCCCAAGGGCGGAATCAAATTAAATCCATTTTTTGGAAGGTCCTACAAATGGAACTTTATGTCGGCTTATAAACAGGGGCAGCAATAGAAGAATGCACTTTTAGAACTCTCTCTTCAATAACTCATCACCACAAAGTACAGACCAATGGTTTATTTGGTGCTCAAGGGTGACTTAAAAGAGACATACAAATGATATCAATGTACGTTGGCCATGCAAAAAGCAGGAGTGGAATCTATTTGCCCTAATTTCTTCCAGAGGCCCTTATTTTTTACATAGGCATATTTTATGTAATGGGGCCCCATAGTCTATCCCACTTCTTCAGGGAAGTCACTAATTTGCATATGATTCATCCCTCTCTGAAATGGCACACTAATGAAAAAACAAATGGAGAAGAATGTGACACAGAATACCAGTGGCTTAGATTAATTCAAGCATTTATTCTATCATTAATTATTTTTCTCAGTGACTAACGTAAATAGGGCATATTCAAACAGCTATGCCTATGCTGATAAATATTATATATCTGATTATTTGTATATTCACATAATATATATAATATATTCTAGTTATATATAGTTCTTTAGAAAATATGTATCGCTACTACGTCATAACAATAAACTACACACATACTCCTTAAACCTGTTTAACTAATGTATATTTACTCATGGTTTAAAAATGTACATGTATGTACATGTGTGCATATGTGTGTGTGTATTCATGTGTGTGTGTGTATATATATATATATATATACATATATATATATATATATATATATATATATATATATATATATATGTTTGTTATTCTATACTTAACATGTTCATAGGTCATTGCATAGCTCTTAGATAAGTTGTTATATTAGATACTTATGAATCCCTGCTCTCATTTTATATCATACTTTGTCTACCCATCACCATATGTCATGTCTCTATCTATCTCCATTCTCACTCTGACTCATCCCAAATCCATTCTACTACTTCCATCTCCTAAATAACCCTGCCTAAGCTCTTCCCTCCTCTTCCACATCTACCTCACCCAAATCTCACTTTACTACCATGATCTCCCAAACAACCCTACTAAATTCTCCCTCATTTATCTCAACCTGCTACTATGGTCTCCCTAACCCTTTCCACAGACTCTTCCCTCCTTCATTCCCCCTTTACTCATCCCAAGCCTAAATCCTATTACCATAAACTCCCAATTCACACTTCTGGATTCTTCCCCCTCCACCCATCCATTACTCCCATCAATCAAACAAACAAACTCACATATCTGCGGCTCAAATTAACTCATAATAATACTAAAACTGTACTCATATTTCCCTATACTAATCCACCACTAATTCCTTTTGGCCTCCGGAGTAACGTGCTACTCGCCAAAAAGCGCTTCGACGCCTCGTCAGGGGTAGTAAGAGCTATATAAATACTATTACAATACAATTCAATGTATGCCAGGATGTTGGTCTTGTGAAGCAGGAATTCAGATGCACTTTACTCGAAAGTCTAAATGGGGCCTGAAATAGGTTGATTTGGCCTCAGCTCCTTCACAGAGAAGATGTGATTTGTAAGTATGGGTTGCACTGTCCATTTGGGGTACAATCGATATTGACTTGCATATGGTTAATCCTTCTCTATCGTGCTGTGTTGTGTTGTATATTAATGGTATTGACAGAGCACTTCATTCCACTGAAGAGGGGCTGAAGTAGTGTCACAGTGAGCAAATGAAGGATGGCCTGGAATGTGCCCAAGAATACTGACACGTATGTCAGCATTTCATCTGTCATTTTTGATTCTTCTTAACATAAAATATGAACTAAATGTGATTCCCGCGATCACTCTTATTCACACATGCATTTGCAGCCTGCAGACAATGCGTTTCATTTTTTGCAAACTTCATCAAGGCCCGATTCGGAAATACTGTTGGATCATAGACATATTGGTGACCAAACTACTGTCAGATATTTGGAACAATGGACTGTGTGAAAGCCTTTTGAGAAACTGAGCCCTGATGAACTTCTCATAGAACCAAACACATTGGCTGCAGGCTACAAATACATGTGTGAATAAAAGTGATCACAGGAATCATGTTATGGAAAATCTTCGAGCAATAAAGGACATTGCATTTTAAAATTACAGAAGTAATGAAGAATTATTTCAAATACACAAAGACCATCTATTGTGACTTGTTCCCTAGTCTATAAACAATTTCTTGAGTACTAATGTTATGAGTGCTTAATCTATTTAGAGAGAAGTGTTGGAAAGCAGTTTTCCTAATGGGGGGGTGGGCTGGCGAACCTCCCGGAGATACGTTTATTGGTTATTATGATAGGAGCGGCAATGAAAGAGAAATTTGCCAATCTTGTAAATTATTAATTAGTAATTTAATGTGAAGTGTCTCCACCATGTGCTAGTAGATATAGTTCAGACGGTGTTTCCATTGAAAAGGCATTTTTAAAAATGTGCCTATAACTTTTGGGCCAATGGACGACTTTGCATGGCAATCTATTTCCTCGGTCAGCTAAATTTTGCCCTGCCAAATTTTGTAAAGATCTGCTCACAGAAAAAAAAGTAAAGGTGAAGAAAAAAAAAGCCAAGCGATTTCCACTTTTAGCTTCCATAGGACAATTTGGTCACATCTACAGCCCAAAAAGCTAAATAGATTTACATCAAACGACTGAAAGCAGGACTTTGGCTTGGCATAAAATCCATTCAACTGTTTTTGATATATAAATGTTTAAGAACATTTCCAAGTGACTTGAAAGGATTCACAGTTTTGTATAACTGGCAAGCCATGACTCATGAATAAAGTCAATCACATTTTGTTTGTTTTACAAAGTATGATTAAGTAAAAAAGGACTGATTTATTTTTTACCCCATCTTGAAACTTGCAAGTTGACTCTGACTCCCAAGTTTCACAATGTGGAAAAACATTTTACACAGCCACGGGGGACCAACCACATAGGTGACCAACCCCAGGGTAGTGATCTTGGGACCCCAGATGTGTGAAAACTGCAAAGCGCTCCACAGACAAAGTACAAAAGGTCAGAGCCAAATCGCGAGTGGCCGTCTTCGGTGCTGGATTTAACCACCCACAATTTTGTGCCTGAGCCATGAGTTTTCAGGCAGTGTAAAAAACAGCCAAACACTATAGTGAGTGTCTGGCTTTTAGATGGAAGGAGGCAGGGTGCAGGTCCTGGCTTTTGGCCAGACTGTGGTATTCTGAGCATAGAATGTGTAACATCATAATGCTCATGATGCAAGTCTGGGTTTCCAAGGAAACCAGGCAGCAGTTGAAGAGGGAGATCAGATACAAAGAAGAAGCATTTGTGACGGCTGGGGTGTACTTAACTGAACTTAAATAAACCGGAAGTTATTACCACATCTCATCGCCTCCCTACATCATTTCAGAGACCCTTGGCCCAACCACTGCAGTGCCACAGCATCTGGGCAGGGTTGGGGCAAGCCTGTGCTAAACTCCACTGCGCATTGGTCCAAAGGCCATCTGCAGTGGCAGCTGTGCGGGACTGGGCCAGGACCTGGCAGCGGACCAAGCCAGGCACCCAAACCATGCTGCTCAAAGCCAGTGCATATGGTGTGTTGGGCACGGGCCTGACCTCACAAAATCTACAAAGTCCATGCTCTGAAGGGGCTGGGTACCCAAGTCATGTTGGCACAGGGAAAGCCAGGCAGACTGGGGGCAATGCCTCGCCAGGCTCTGTACCCAACCTTGCTGTGTGTTTCACTAAAGGCAGTCTACAACGGGGTCAGGCTACGCACCCAACCACCACCACCACCACTCATGGCCACAAAGTGTGTTTCAGGGGTGGGAAATTAAGTACATCATAAAAAACTGAAAAAAAGTAAAAACTCAAAAACCTCAAATACATAAAGTAACTGAAATTCACAAAACAGGCCACAGGATATAAAGGCATTTAATATCTACTTGTGTTTCGAGATTTATGTGTGACGTGCTACTCTGAGCGAGCGGAACAGTGATTGTTTTGCTCTGGGGACATGTGATTCCTTACTGCACGTACTGTCATGCTATTGGACACCAGCTCATGAATAAGAAGAACAAATAATAGAGAACATTTGTACGACTCTGAGAGGGCAGGATTCGGCATTTCAGAGCGGTCAAAGGCTACCATTCATTAACTGCCTTCAGAGGCCCACTTAAGTTTGTAGCTTCAAAAAGACATTTAGAGACACAGCTCTAAATATTGTAATTTGGTACATATCACATTATTTTTTCTTGCACGTAGGCATTCTTTTGAACCCGGCTGAACATTGTGTAATCGGTCAAGGTGTCTTAGTAAGAGAAATATGTTTCAGTGGTCTGTAAGTCAAAATTAGATAGGCAGCAGCAGGATTTTCTTGTCCTACTTGGCATCTCAAAAAAGAACCAACGCTAAACCCTGCTGAGCAATATTCCTATTTTCTAAGCCCAATAACAATCTGAGGCTCTGCAGACAGACACCGGTCCTGCGCAAGGGGACTCTGGGGCCTGAATGGTATTCTGAGGTGTTTAATGTGTGAAACCCACATGCTCTAACTGGGAGACCACTTTTTATGATCTAGCTCCTGTCAGCCAACATGTGACACTTTCATACAAATAACAAAACCATGCAAAATAATAGATTTTCCAAATGGTTCATGTGACTCAGGTGAAAAATGCTCACTGTCCATAAACCCTGCAGTGAGTAGGAATGTGTTAATCATTCCTAATCAGAGATTGCATTCACTGTTCTGGTTCGTTTCCCTGTAATTGCAAAGCATGGTTTATTGAGTTATGACAACACCGAAGTGTCCTTGCAGAGGAGTGTTGCAGTTACATGAAATGTTTGTGAAAGTTTAACTCATTGCACCCTTGTGATTGAGAAGAGAGTAGCCAGCAGCTCGTCCTACCCTCATACTCTCAGAATCCTCCCTAGCTCGAGAGTTTTAATTCCCTAGCCTCTCCCTAGAGGGGGCCAGACGGGGCTGTGTCCCATATATATATATATATATATATATATATATGCAAGCTCTCTTTCCAATGTATCTTTTTAGTTGGCCCCAGCAAATGTATGTGTGCTCCAGTGGGTGCCCCCCCACATTTAAAATTCACTTCTAGTGACGTCACTGTTTTTAATCCTGCTGTTCACTGCACAAGAGGTCGCACCACCTTGTGCTGTCGTCTTTTTCTGTCTTTCCTTATTACATTGCTTTTTGCTTTTTATTTTAACTTTTGAACTCTGAAACAATGCCCTGCACGGATGTCTTCGAAACGTAATTGATATTTGATATAGTACTACAACTGCATTAGTAACTCCATTCATGACTTGGGACATTTAGGTTTGGTACTCCGACTGGCTATTTCCCATCATGCACTCAGTTCTGACCTCGCAGTTCTGAGCCCAGCTCACACCTGGAAAAGAGAACACACTGGTGTGCCACTGCTCAATGGGCAACTGCATTCAGTGGACATGTACTGTGCTTGGTCGCTGTTTGGGATACGTCAGACCCCCGGCCTATAGCACCATTTTCACAATGGAACAGTGTCTTGTAGTTTTAGCTAGCAGCCGGATGGGTCAAACGCTTGGAGTGCTCCCCCCCCCCCTGCCCTTCCCTGGGCCCCACCCCCATGGGAATGTTCAGGAAGTTGGGGCCAGATGTAGCAAAGGGTTTTACCCATTCTGTGTCTATGGGAAAATGTGTTCGTATATATGGCCCTTGGTTTCTAGTCTGCACAACTTCAGCTTCCTTTCCAGAGGACTCCAGAAGAGTTAGGCATAATATTCTGTGCTTGGAAATGTAAAACTCGTCTGTTCTTTGGAAGCCTAAATATGTGCGCGTAAAATGTGAACAGTAGATTTCCATCACAAAAACGAGCATTCAAGATGTGCTAATTTGTCTTTTCTCTGCTCAGCCAAAGAAGAGTTCCCAGAAGATCTGTGGGTCCCAGTACGAGCCCAGGGAGGCGGGGGGAGAGCCTTTGGGGGTGTTCTAAGGAAAGGACTGGCATCAGCAGGTATGAGAGTTCTTTCAAAGCTCCCCAGATAGAAGCGACCGTTCAAATACAGTGCAATCTATCAAACACTTTGCATTCTAGTTCCAAATTTTGTAAATTTTTGTCTTTTTTGGATACTCAAAGCCAAACACAACTGACTTTACTGAAACTTTAAAATGCTCACCTTGTTTCTATGCGAATTATAAATTATTAAATACAATCTGATTACCATCCCGTCCCAATTATCATCCCATTTTGAATTATTCCGCCAACCCAAATTTCATTGATCCAGAAAGGTGCCAAGATCATCTCTCTCCCCTGAGAGTACATCTTTAGGTAACTCCAGGTCTCCCCTTAGGAATAGCGGCAGCTATGAGGCTCAGAGGCCTGGGTTTTCCAAAGGTGTCTGAGGGTGGCATGATTGCTCCTCTCTTCTGTCTGTCTAGAAGCCTGAGCGCAAGCTTTGTTTGCAAGAAACAAGGAGGTGGGGGAGAGCGATCATTCATCTTAATTCAGGATATTTTATTGCATCGTTTATAACTTGTGAAAGAGAAGAGCAGTGGCCACGGAGTTATTAGAAGAAAAACAAAGAGCCTAGCGTCAAAAACATTTTGAAGATTACATGGACCCAAGTGTATAAGGCCAGAAATCCTCAAATAAAATGTGCTCATGAAAATAAGAAAATCATCTGAAGTCTCTATTTTTAATGTCATGTGAATGTTTTATACTCATCAGAATCTTCATATTTTGTTCTTGTTGACACTTGCTGAATAAGAACTTCATTCAAAGTGAGAAATAAAAGCCCAGGGGTTCAATGTAGATATTGGCACAACATTCATTATAGAATTTGGTGAGCTGTGATTTCATTACTTTTTTTCAACATTTTTTCCAAAACCATCTCACGCAGACACTCCGACTTGTTCCCTTACCCCGACTGCCAGTTCGCCAGCTTGCACACATCCCATTGGCCATCCAAGCTGCTACCATCCGCTAATCCCTCCCACTAGAAGTGCCTCGTGGGAGCAGCAGCCTGGCTCTGTGAGGGAGAGGAACTGCAGCAGAAGTGGGAAAGCAGCTTGGAAGCAAAGCTTGAAAAAAGATAAAAATGTAGCTGCTGTGTGTTTGTGTGCTTGTGTAAATGTATGTTTGTGTGCACATGCACGCCCGTGAGCATGTGTGGAGTGTCTGTGCATACATTAGTGTGTCTGTGTGTGTTTATAAATGTTGCTCGTCCAGGTGAAATGTAGTACTGACCATTTATTCACCCCAGGTAAACTACTGACCCTCACACGGTAGAGATAATTATTGGCAACTTATGGACACCAAAGGGATAATGGCTCTTACCAACTCTCATAAACTTCTGTCGGCTGCACAGTACTGATAATTCTGGCATCTGGAGGGCACCCATACGATGAGGCCCCACTGTCCACCTGTGGTAAAATAACGATCCTCACATAGTGGTAGTATTTCTTGAAAACTGTGGTCATCCGTGGCACGGTGTCAACCCCTATTAAAATGCTGACCCTGGTGCAATGGTGGCAATTCTTGGCAACTGGTAGGCAATCATGACATGTAGTCCACGCCTGATAAATGCATAATGGTGGCAATCCCAGGCACACCAATCATCCTATGATGCTACCTATCACTTGCATGATGCTAGACCTTACAGAATGGGGGTCATTAATGGTGTATTGTAAGCATCCACTGCACAAGAGGTTCTAGTCCTAGTGCAAAGCTCAGCAAAGCACGATGGCGGTACTTCCTGAGCAGTTGTGAGCAGTGATGGTTCTGCAAATATGATAGCAATTCTTGCCATATTGTGAACAGCAATTGCACCATAGTGGTAACTCTTGACATAATGTGAGCGTCTGTAGCATCCCGTATGCTATAATGCAGCTCCTGCATTATGATGGTAATTCATTTCTTACTGTGGACATCATGAATGATGGTGACCTTCTAGCATCCTGCTGGCCCAAGTCAAGCAGGCTGAAGAAGAGAGGAAGCAGTGAAAGTGATCCCTCTCCTCTTCAGCCAACTCTTTTCCAAATGCCATTACAAATACTTATTTTCTAAAACGTGGGCACTCAAGAGAAGTCTGGGCATTGGTAAATTCTTATTCTTTTTTTGCACATGTAAGTCTGTTTCTCCTTCACTCTTGCCCGGCACAGTTAAGCACCAAAAAGCTTGTCTTTTTGCAACTTTCGCAACAAACTATGTTTGTTGGTTTTAAGTGAAAACGTTGATTAGACTTTACTATTCTATACTTTTATTGCAAGAAAGGTCCGCCAACTACAGCTTTTTATTTACATTTTGGATTTAATATAATGTTACGCGGCAGGCTGGCAAACAAGGCTGTACAACGCTAGGCCGCTTCAATGGCAGATAAATGAGCCCAGCTGCAACGTCACAGAAGGTACCCAGGTGAGGTTACCTGAACCGAGACGGAGACGCAGCTGACAAACTAGGAAACAAACAGAAAATGTATACAGGGCGCCCTGCAAATATACACAGAGCCAAGTAAACATGGTCGACGTACACATGCCCCCGCCGACTACCTCTGTACAATGGCATACAATGAGCATGCGAAGAGCGCTAGCATGGCCCACAGGACCAGATGTAGAGAGCCATCCGGGCTCTCCCCTACATCGTATCCTGTTCTGCGCGTCCGGGCGGAGCGCAGAGCAGAGGTTATAAAATAAAGACGGGGCTGCGCTGACGCAGTTCCCCACTGGAGACCTAAACTGTGTGGCGTCTCCATCATTGCACTACACCAAGCACCACAGACATGCACGCTATACTGATATATGTCCACGGTGCCAGTTTCAGCTTCAAAGTTTAGTTTCCGAACTCGTATAACCTAGTGCCAGCGACTGATGGGATGCAACCTTTTATATGCAGAAACTAGAAAGGATCACATGATTGTAAAATTAAATGAAATTAACCAAACCAATCAGTGGCTCTAAGTTAGTTTCACGAATGTATACAATTTATAAAGAGGAAAAGTAAGAATAACTGAAGTAACAGCGAGAAGGGAGCAGTTCGCAGGAGCATCTGCTCCACTGTGAGAAACTACAGAATTTAACCATTCGTTATTCTGCGAACGTTGCATTCCAATACAACCATTTTAAAACCAATGGGGTCTATCCACTAATGCAATAGCTCACCTGCAGTACGCCTGTACGTACTCTTACATGCCGTGCTGAATTGGACCCAATACATCTAAAATGGGACTACAAACAGAGTATTCAAGGAATAGTTATATACAATTAGTACAGGGAGAAAGGAGTGCCATGTCTTTGCTTTATTACTAAGAGTGAGATTACATTTTTGTAGCCAATCACAAAGGCATGTAAGAGTATGGAAAAGAGTCCCCCTGTACTACTAAGTGTCACACTCTAGTGTTATTTAGTTCACAGACTCTGTGCTGTCTCACTTGAGGGTGTTCGCATATCTCTGCACAGAAGCATGATCACCTGAGCCGAGAAGGAGCCTTCATGGCTGCTTTGACGTCCATATTTCATCGCGTAGGTGCTCTGCTCCTTACCATGATCAGACATCTTTTAGTATCCTCAGGCAGTTGCAATCACCTGATGTCACCACACGAAGGAACACACCCTTGGCGCTGCATTCCAGCCTCGCTCTTCAGCCCCCACCCTGCCATTCCAGGCCGCGCGCTGAGCAATGACCCACAAGTCACCGCGGAGCCCAGAGCGAAAACCTTAACCGGAAGAGCCTGTTTTACAACCCACCTTCTACCTGCAGAGGAGTGAATGTTGACTTGTTTCATCCTCTAATCGTCCGTAGAGAGATCTCGGATGTTGGTATCTGAAGATAGTGATGTGTGATATAATTGTGAAATGACACAAGCTTTAACTGAGGAAGCTTCACGCACGATCTTTATTAATACCACGCCGATAAAGCAATAAAGATATCCTATCGAATAACCAGCAATTGCATTTGTGGTTATCGGGTATTCGATCAAAACGCCTCAGAAAAGATTTAAGTTCTTGAGCTGACCCTGCCACCTTTGTGTGGGCGCTATTATTGTCTGTCACAGAGGTTGAAGACCTAAATACTTTTTTAGGTATACAAAGTAAGACCAGCTTTCCAGAGTACAATAAAAAGTTACAGGTATTAATGTGAAAGGGTTTTCGCATCATATTTCTGTAGAAAAATAACACTTCAAAATAAAGCCAAATGCTGTGAGTCCGCATCAGTATTGCAGGATACTCTGTGGTGCTAAGCAGGATGTATATCTTAATGTGATATTAATAAAGAAGCCTATTGGGATCCACATGGATTAAGCTTTCATACATATGCATGTGAGGCGCCGAGGTCAAGGAGACATTTTCAGAGATGAGAATCTGAATTTAACAGTTATCTATAATTCACAGAAACTGAATATTTCCTATATTCTCAAGGTCTACTGATCAAATGGAGCCGAGCTGGTATTCTAATTAAGGATTCAACTGCTTTCTTTCTGAACAAGGTCTTTTAAATGGGCATGATTCTGCATGGGCCATTTTTCTACAATTCTTTTATTCACATAAGTCTTATGTAGCAAGATGTATTGAGATATCCTTTGGCACAGTGACCAGGTTCAGGTAACAGAGTGAGTGGGGGGCACACCTGGCTTGCTTCCTGTCTGATAACGAGCTTGCCTAGGATGGGAGAGAGGTCCAGAGGTAGTGGGGCCTTCACATCTTCAAAGAGCATTATCAGAATTAAAGGAGCTAACAGCCTGAGGTCTGTGCGACGCATACGCATCACAGACCGTTCCTCGTAGGTGGTGTGGAACAGGGGTGCAGCTGGGAACAGAGTAAGGAATAATCCTTGTGGCAGGAATGAAGAGGAGCGAGGCACTCTTGAGGGTGACACAGGACTTAGGAGGTGAGGGAGACCTGAGGTGACAGCTCAAGGCAGAGCACATTGATGGGATCTGCCACTTAGCACAGACGCATGATCGGGCTAGGGGGCTGATAGAGTTCTGATTTCAGAGTGCTTTCAGAGGGACTAGTGAAAATTAAGGGGACTGAGAAATATCCATCTGTTCTGAGGCTGGCAGAATGACCAAAGATGTGATATAGAATGACTAGGTCCTCGAAGAAATTCCAGAGTTAAAGATTCTTAAAGCAGAACATTATCAAAATGATTTACTTATAAACAACTGCAGTTAATACATCTTACACAGAAAAGAAATAAGAAGTTAGGTAGGGACAGCTGCACCAGCTTTCTCCTTGCATAAGTTCATTCTTGCCAATCAAACATAGTTGCACAAATCACTAAAGAGAGCGGGACTGGGAACCCATAAAGGTCAAGTACCTAGGTTCCTAAAATCTCTATGTACTACTAAAAGAGGTACACTTGACCCCGCAATGTTAGGGCACCCTCCCATCCTCCATCTTCATCAAATGGCAAAAAATAAAAGATCTATGCTAAAGTGACCAATCAAGGGGCCCGCAGGACATTGCAGCACCGGTCTTACGAGGAACAGCCTGATGATGAAGCATGACATCCGCATGGGATGTGTGAAGGCACCATAAGACTATTTATAGGCCTCCCTTGCTTTAGTACTCAGCTTACCTTTCCTACCTGGCTTAGTTATTCTGTTTAGGAACAGTACCTCTTTTTGTTGTAAATCAAACATAGTTATCAGATTTCATTAGGAAATGGGGATTTTCGTAACATTAGACCAGAGGGAATCCCATTGCACGCTACCTGCCCAGGAACATAGGAAATTCTGTTTTTGCTTTCTCTAATAGCAATTCCTAATAAATCGTTATTTAGGAAATGCAAATTGGAATGTACAAAATTTGTGATTTACTAATAGCGATCCCTATGGAGCAGGAATCGCTAGAGGCCCATAGTACCAAATGGTTCTGCATTTCTAAATTCGCAATTTCCTAATAAGAAATCGCAAGTTTGGAAATGCAAAACCAAGAGTGCCTATGAGCATAAGGCCCACCGTGGTGCACATGTAAAGTGCACAAATGCTCTAAGGGCAAGTGTGAAATCTGTGGCACTTAAAAAAAAGCATTTTTGAGTGTTTTTTTAAAACTCTACATGGTTATCATTGGATTGGATTCAATGGTAATATAATTTCCTAAATGCCCATTTCGCATTTAGGAAATGCTTTGTACATGTGTTTAGGAAATCGCAAATAAGAAATCCCTATTTGCGATTTCCTATTTAGGGAATTGCAAAATGCAATTTCTAGTGGGTAGAAATCCCATTTTGCATTCGTGTTTAGGCCTTTGTACATGTGGAAAGGCTATACTGCATTTCTTAACAGACGGAAATTGTGATTCGGTGCGTTAAGAAATGCAAGTTCATTTCGTACATCTGGCCCATAATTTAAAGTCTTATCAGCTGGGCTCAGAGAGGTCTGTATTCTGGATACTAAGAAATATACTAATTCAATGGACAGCTGATTTAAACAGTGAATGTTGGGGCCTTTGCGCATCTTGATGAGTAAAACATGTATTACAATGTTGCTACAGGGAAAAGGGTACGGTGTGGTGTGGGAAGTGGTGTTTACTGACCATTTAGGATCTCAATACGCATGCTCTGGGTGCAAGGGGTCAACCCCCCCCTTACTAGTACTAGATCCCATTGTTGTTCACTGATTTCAATGTGTTCACAATAACACATGCATAGTGAATGGGCTTGGGGAGCCTGAATATATTTCCACCTGCACTACTTTCATAGTTTAGAGACAATGGCTTATGAGAGAACAAGAAGCAGTGATCTTCTAAAGGTCCTGCTTCCTGTGTGATACGTCTGTTGAAAAGTATACATTTCACTACGCACAAGTGAGCAACTCAAATTGCTTGGTTAAGGGAAGGGTAGCTTGATAGATTGCATTTGGCTCAACAAAGAAATGTGGTGGACACCGACTCAAAAAACAAAGATAAACCCAGATCACTGTGAGGGGATCATTAATAAAGTTAGGAATACTCATCCCATTGCATAATAACAACAGGTTTTCCCTTCCTTACAGTCTCAATCGGTACACGGATCTCTGACGACAGCGGCCCCTTGGAATACTTTGCCCTTCTTACGCACACCCCGCTGTAAGCAGCATATTTTGCAACAGTCCCCCTTCGGTCCGCTGCCTCTTTAGTGCAGTAGGCCACCGGTGAACAGCACCTCAGATCTCCTCAATATATGTTCCATCCAGTGCTGTCCCTTCTCAGTACAGTTTCCCTCTCAGTACTGTATCATGTTATCCCATGCCCCTCTCAGTAGTGTGCCTGTTAGTATTGTGCCCCATTGCGTTATCTTCTCTTACATCAGGCGCCCCCAGTATGTGACTTCTGGAGTACTGCATTCACCGCCATGTATTGCTACCTCAATAAGTCACCATGCAACGCTACCTTAGTCAATATTACCCCCAGTCCATGCCTGTTGAGAACAGTGCTGTTTCACCGTACTGTACTGATTGATCAGTACACTGCACCTTCAGTGCTTCAATCAGTGTTTGTACAAATCATTCTTCTCAAAGTACAACTTCAGTGCTGTACCTTGTTAGAAAGTGACTTAGGTCCTGATTTAGAGTTTGGTGTGGGGGGGTTACTCCATCACAAACAGGACCGATACCCCGTCCACCGTATTACGATTCCATAATACCCGATGGAAATCGCAAAATGGCCGACGGGGTATCCGTCATGTTTGTGACAGAGTAACCCCTCGCCAAACTCTAAATCAGGCGCATAGTCAATATTGCGGCACTTCAATAAAGTACCCAATCATTACATGACCTCCGTACATTCTCTACCCACAGCAGAGATTCCTTAAACATAGGAACACGCCAACAGGGTAACCCTCAGTACAGGACTCCTTAAGAATTATGAACCTTCAGAACATAAATATTGCATTGGCGTACCTCCTAATGCAGTGCCACTTAAGCAGTGATTCTTCAGTACGCTACCTCCTGGGCACCATGCCCATTCACAGAAGGTCACTCAGCATAATCTATTCATGTATGTCTTGCTTTGGCACTGTACTGCCAAAGCACTGAGTCACCTGGAGGGTATTTCACCTTCAGTGGGTGGCACGTGAGAAGTGGAAAGGGGGGAATACTTCAGTACAGGTGCAACCTATGGGCAGCCTATGGTCCTGCCCAGAGCATAACGAGCCTCTGGCACTCACTGCACCTCTCCCGAGTGCCCAGGTGTGTGCATCGGCTCTAATGTGCACATAACCTTCTACAAAATTAGCTCGTGGCCTTATGTGCAATTGTAGCCTCTGACATGACCACAGCCTAGATAAAGCTTTACGGCATTCCATTATTTAAAAATGAAATTAGCAAGGAATGAGACTCCAAAATACATGTAAACTGAGCGTGAACATCTTTGCCTGCTCTCCCTAGTTGCAGAATCTGCAGCCTCAAAGCCTGGCGACCTGGAAGCAAATACAGTGCGAGCTGAGTCCTGCCCCTGGTGTTTTCAGCAGACCCCTGTGTTTACACTCTTTTTAAGTGACGCAGCTTCCGTGGAAGCCCTTAGAAAGTACAAATGGTGTTTTAGTGCTGTATCTTTGGGCTATTTATAGTGACAGAGTAGCGTGGGTGTTAGAAAGTAAGAAAGTATTTTTTGGCCGGAATTAATGGTGAAATTGACTTTACAGCTCCACAGCTATGCATATTTTTCACAACTGAAACTGGGGAAAACGTTCACTGAATTTTAATATGAGAATCACAACGTTAGATTAATATTTTCCACAAATTGAACTGTTTTCTCCAAGAACAGATTTTTTTTGTTAAAGTGAATGATTGTGCTTCAGAGACAGTGGTGGTGCACTGGAGCAATGGTCGATGACACCCATGCTGATGCGGTGAGACCCCCCAAAGGAGAAAGAATGAAAGAGATGGACGAAGTTAGAGAAAAGGCAATTCAAATCAAAACACACTTTATTTGGAAAACCATCTTCATGCTATGATTGATTAACTGGAACATTTCTCAAGCGCTGTATTAACCACGAGGGTGTCCTGGCGCTAGACTAAATAGACAAAGAGAATTTATAAAGCATCAATACACCCTTTAGCTTCTTCGGATATAAATTAGAGTCGATACTGAGATGTGCATGAATCCTAAAACTCGAGCTAAATAGTTAAAATCAGACTTATAGTTCAGACATCACTATCATGTTGGTACTGTAACTATTGCAGCATGGCATAGGAGCATGTGGGTGCTGGAAAGTTAACACTGTGTCATAGGCGCTTTCCTAGGCTTATCTTGTAACTCAAGACAAATGGCTCCCTAAATATAGATAATAAAAGGTACAAGAGATATTAAGAAGAAGAAGAGCTCATATGAAAAACAATGAAGGAGGGGCTAAACAAAACTCCCTTTATGTATGTATGAATTTTTCATTTTCATTTTTTTATTAACATGGGGCTGGCAAACTGCTAAATTGGTCTCCAGGTGAGGCCTACAAATGAGAGCGGTCCACAAGGGAGACAAGGTGTAAAGATAACCAGGAATGAGGGTGAACAAAATGAGACCACTGGGAGGAATGCCTTGTAAAAAAAACAACAACAAAATAAATAAAGAGAAGAGGATGGGTTCATTTTTTGGGCTTCACTTTTTTGGCATATTTATTTTCTCTTTATTTGTAATCCCATATGTAACCACAGACCCAGATATTCAAGAAAGAATGTGCTGGCTGTAGTGGTGCCCCCTGAAGTTGCCACCCTAGGCGGTTCCCCCCATTACTTACCTAGTTGGTCTGGCCACTCAGCGCTACTCTTCCTAACTTGTTGTCTTCTCTATATTGCGCCTGTGGTTAGTTGCCTCTTCTCCCACTGGGCTTACAGTGAAAGTCTGACTTGACTTTGGTGCATTTCCAGGATTGTCCTCGTTTTACATGGATATTCCAGATGACTCCATTTTTCATTCAGAACTGCTGCGGTGACTTTCAGAGTCGACTCTTTCCTTATTGCTGCATTGTTCTTTTCAGCCACATTTTAGACTTGTATGGATTTCACTTTTCCTTTCTTCACCTCTCTGTTTAGGTTGGCAACTACTCATGAATTTATTTCCTTGAATCTACGGCAATATTGAGTATTATATTGACTATTAGTTATGTAAATATTAGTTATTAGATTGTTAAAGCACTTTCTAGAAAAGGAGCGATTGTCAATCACAAAAGCCGTAGTACACCATTAAAGGTTAACAGAATACATGAAGAAAAAAATGGTAAAACGCGAATGTGTACAAAATACCAGTGACTGTTTTTCCACGATGCTTAAACAGAAAAGTGATCAACGACCTATAAAGCAGCAGGTGCTTTCTTTACAGACGTTACTGGCACGTAATCTGACGAACACTGGAAGATGAAACGCTGAGTCAGTCATGTAGGTACTTGAACATGTCGCCCACGCAGGGCCCTGGAGGAGGCCAGGTTACCGAGCCATCTTATCGTTATATATATATTGGCATCATATACAAGTTATGAGCTGGTAATAAAATGACACAGTAACAGGCATTCATCGAATGCAGTAATTGGCACTGAATGCAGAAAGCAACCCTTTGTAATTATAAACTGTTCCTCAAACTCGGCTTCCCTTTGAAGACTCCCCAGTGCCTACAAATCTGTTGAAACAGGACTTTTGGCAATATTTACCTGCACCAGCAGAACTGGGAGGTACTTAACTTTTTGCACTTCATGAAACTGAAAAGTTATAAATGTTTCAGCCCAACTGCACATTCGGGGAAGTTCTATTCACGTTTTCGAAGGATATGTCTCTCTCAAGAAAAGGAGATCCGCAACTTTCTTTTCAGCAAATAAGTAAAAAAGTCTCTTATGGATAGTCCACTTAATTTTCTGAAAATATTCAGCATTTCACCAGCTTAATTTTTTGTAAAAATAAAAGCTACTAAAAATACTACATATATTTTTCGCTGTATTTTAGGAAAAGTGTAAGAAAGTAAATCCCTAATAGTTCACATTTTCCTAGGAAGATATAGAATGCAAATCACAGATAAATGTACACGTGTGAGCGACAAAGGTCCAGAGAAATCACTGCAGGTAATAGGTGTTCCCTGCTTTAGCCTCATCTTTATTTTTAGGTCTAGCGTTTGACAGTACATCTGTCAGACAGATTTAATGCAGACAATAAATATATAGTGGGTTTTGGGTCCGCCTCTTTTAGCCATTGTCACTTTTTGCCAGCCTTTTTCATCCATTGGCTTGAGACTTTGCCAGTCACGTCTTGGTACTTCCCAGTGAAGCATAAATCTCACACATATTAGCTGTTTGAGTGTAACCTTCCACTGCCACTTGAGTGCTTGGCTTGAACTGCACAGGGGACTATTCCACAACTACTTTAGAACTGTATATCCTCTACTGCTGGCTCCCTCCCATGTTCCTCGCTCTAATCTGCTAACACTGCATGCAAAGGCACATGAACTTCAGATCTGTTGACTTTGCCAATGCTTGTTCTGCCTGGGTTTACCTGTCAAATTCATACTCTTACATATAGAGGTGCTCGGATCTTCAAGGTAAGTAAAGTAGTATAGATAACTTTCCAACATGTATTCCTTGGCAGGAGCTAAATTAGATTTAAGGTTTCATACCTGCTGCATAAGAAGCAACTATTTTGCCCTAAAATATATTAACTAATATAGCTGATCAGAGGACGAATGCAGCCGCTCTAATGATTAGTCAACAACCTGGAGGTCTTAGGATCAAATCTTTTCGGGTCAAACAGCTTCTTATTGGATAGTAACAACAGCTGTTATTAATGACTTCTCAGGATTTACTCCACAGTATGTGCAATGTAAGGACACTGATGTGGCCCAGTGGCTTACATATAGATCTGAGTTCTAATCACGTGTGATTCTGGGCACATGGCTTTGTCTCCATCTGCATTTTTACAATTTGTAATCAAAATATGTAAAAAGAAAATGTCTTGTGGACATTTCTTAAAAACTGTGAATAGATGCTACCAAATCAGAAAAATAACATAGAGGCAATGGTTTCATGGTACCTTTGGTATTTCTTTGCCTGCCTAGTGTCATTGTCTTTAGTCTAGGCTCCAACTCACCAATGGGAAATAAGAGAGATAAATTAGAGTTTGGGAGTCCTCCAATCCCCCAAATGCGGAGTCTGCAAGAAACATATGGTGACCAAAAGTGGATTTGAGTTTTTTGGGGAGCATTTCAAGCATATTCTTCAAACAGTCCCAAAATTACTAGAAAAAATCAAGCATTGGCAAATCCAATGGGCCAGGAGTTGACTGTGAGCTTTTCAGCTTTTTTCAATCCTTGTTTTGTCACAGTTTTTTGTAGAACGTTATTGTTGGGTGGAGCTGCTGGGCCCTCAGTAATATAAAAAATGGCTAGAAGTATGTTGTTGGTCTCAAATACCACACATTGTTAGAGTAGTCCCTGGCATGGCAGGATGCTTTCCTTGTGGAAAAGTAGAATGCCATCGCTCACAAATATGTTAGCCAATGACTGAAGGGGCTGAACCGTTTCCCCATACTGCATGCTGTAATGTGTGAAAGAAATATGTGACTGAAATACAAATAGACAAAAGGATGAATTGGGCTGGCTGAAAAACCCTATAACTATGTTATATTGTTTTGTAAAATCAAAAGGTATTCACTAATGCCATACCTAACAATGTTTAGATTACAAGACACTGTGCATAAACAAAACGCTATACAAGGGGCTTCTGGAGGACGACAGGTTACACTGTCCAGAAATACTAATAACACCCTTCAAAGGAATCTCCTATGGAAAATGTTCCTAAGGAAAATTCTCTGAAGGCAAAAGCTAACTGGCTCCAAGATCATCTTGATGGTCACAGTCTCTCTAACCATATCAATCTGTGTTTGGCTATGCACTACCACAGTCACTGCAACCATACAAGTAGTATTTCACGCTGTAACAACCACTGAGAATGTGACCAAGGACTCCTGGTAATGACTGAACAGTCAGTCGCCTTCCACACTGTAAACCACCAGCCCCTTCTTGCAACTCTCCTCATGCATGGGAATCACTGGTGCCTTCCTAAAGTGATTCACTGCTTCTCCAACAGATAGAATTCTCAGACCGCCACTGCTTGTGGTCCTGTGCACGGTCTGTCGGGGTCTTACACTAGCGCTCATGATGTTCACTCCATATGTAGATGCACCACTTAGCCATGAAGACGTTATCCATAAATATGCATTCAACACCCACTATACCTTAAAATGTTACCGGCTAACATCGGTAGAGGACCTCCTGCCTGGAAGTCATTCAAACAAAGATTTCACTTGTCCTCATTAATGGAGGAATCCTCCAGTCTCTTTTCCAGAAGTGGTCCAACGATATAAAAGTAGGTGGTTTCTCCCCCAGTCACTCATTACACTCAAGATATTCTGACAATCTTATTTTATTGCTCCTAAAATAAGAACACTAGGGGCTGAACTGATGAGGTGAAGGCAGGTATCTTTGTATTGGTATTTTCACAGGATATGAAGGCTTGGGTCACGCTGCTCAGGGGAACACGAAAGGGAAGATAAAGGAGCTGTATGTTTTGGTGGGGGAAGGTCAGCAAAATAAGTCGGGTGAACAATTTTCATCCTTCTGTGCAGCAAGTGGCTCAGTAGACTAAGTGTATTTTACATCTTCTTACAGCGAAGCCTGCAGATTGTAACCCGTGGTTCCACTGGGTGAAACGGAAGATGAGAGCCTGACCTATGGAGTGTTACTGTGTTGAGAAGCATAGGTCTAACAGGTGAGAACTTCCCATACACTGTTAGTCAGCAAATCATGTGAGACTTTTAGGTACATAAAGCTCTGGATGTGGGAATAGATAGTTAAAAGTAAGTGCACAACTTCTAGGTAGGTCTTATTAAGGCAACAGGCAAAATTGTTCTGTACCCTGTCCTTGGGACATGGACAGATACAGTGAAGAAAGCGAGAGAGGGGTGTGCTACCACTTTAATCATTCAGGCTGTGGAAGTTATATAATCTAGGCCGACTCTAAAATGGTGGCAAACGTAGTACGACTAGAGAGGTCAGTGCACATCCCAGACTAAAAGAAGATTGGTCTTTCTGGGGAGTTATAAGAAACACAAAGATAGCGGCATCTAGGAAGTTCAACTAAGCATATCCTTATGTTTCTCAGGGCAAGATCAAGCTCTGAAGACAGGAGGTATTGCAAGCTGAAGATCAACATTGGTGGAAAGTCCCCCACACTGAGTGTGTACTTGCACTATGGCTTATTGCGACAGTTCTGGCCGAGTAGCAGAAGAGTCTATCCTGGGGATTCTTCAGGTGGCAGCCACTGCAATCACAGTGAGAATCTTGTGCCTCTTTGCTCTGCTGAGCTACACTGAAAAGGGTCTCCCCTCTCAGAAGGCCAGCATGCAGTAACAGTTTACTGCTGTGATGTCTCAAAGGATTGGAAGAGCTTGTGTGCATTAACAGTCATTCACTAAAGGAATCTGAGGAAGGACAGATGATTACCCAGAATGCATGAAGGCAAGAACAACTGAAATGTCCCTCAGGATACCATTTCTTAGATGTTTCTAAAAGGTGGACATTATCTTTACATGAGGTTAAGACTAGTGATCAAAGGCGGCTATTCCCTGCTCGTCTTACCACATAAATATTTTATCCCACACTGCTACATAGAATCATTATTGTCTGAGTTTATTTTATTTTTCATCTACAAATAGTGGGGCAAGTGCATGTGTGTCAAAATAGGCTCTGCTATTGTAAATACTGATGAACTATCACAAAAACCCTAGAGGATCCTGCAAATGAAGAACACTTCACACTAATTGTTATAAGCTCCCGTAACCTGAACCATCCTCCCAACCTCCTGAACAAAACCATCTCTGAAACCTACTTACAACTGTGCTTAATTTCAGCTCGTAGTTGCCAGTGGGGCCCACCACTACACATTTTTGGGGACCGCCACTTATTTTTCCTCATTAGATATTGACCGCAGGCATGAGACAGAAAAACACACAAACAGAAAAGAAGACGGAAGATAACAATGGGAAAGTGGACACAAATGAAGAAAGCAGGCACCAACAAGAGTAAGATAAAGGGCAGACAGTGTCTGGTAATGGATTGAAGAGGCATAAGGCAAGTTCAACACTCTACAGCCTTGGTATTCGGTGAGACGATTTTTAATAGCACCGCCGGAGCAGAGCTTTAGGTACCAGCATTCATTCTTTTACAAATTAAGCGCTGACAAATAACCTATAGTCGACAGTCCGGATTCAAGGATAGCAAGCTATAGGTCATGCAACAAGCACCCTGGAAACTCCTGCTGCAAGGAATCACTGCATTTCAATTGCATCCACATGGTGGCAGGTATCTCCAACCAGTCTATTGTGAGCTACCAGTAGCTCCGAGACCCCTTCAGAGTAACTCATGGTCCTGAGATCATTTTAAATAAGCACAGGGTCACATTTTTCCTTTTAAAGTAAAGAGAAAGTTGTGTTTATTTTAAGTTATTATCATCTGGCTGCAGATGGAGCCTGATAAGGAGCAGTGCTGCAGTTAGATTTATGACCCAGGGCACAGAGGTGAAGCACTTAAGCATTTAACTCTTAAATAAAAGTCCTTGTCAACTCAGTATGGGAGGTGAGAACAAAATTGTTTCTCAATGCTTTTAAATCGGAGAATATTAAAATGAAAAATTACCTTATAATTAAGTTAACTTTTCATTTAAACTTTCTCCATTTTGTTTTTCAAAGTGTTGCATTTACAAATAGCAGCCTCTTGCTCCCAGTTGCCAGTAGAACACTGTGCCACATTTATAACTGGATAAATTTAAAGTGCAGAAAAATGTTCCACATTTGAATATCTTTGACTGTCTGTTTGTGTTATACATGTAATGGTGCCACATATGGCAAAAGGTATGTTCTGTGACGCAAGTAGATACGACACAGGCTCTCAGTTACCCAAACACATAGATCCCACTCATGGTCATACATCCCCAGGACCACGCTGTCACTGACACACATGGCAACCCTGTCATACTGCCCCTAGTCAAAGTATTTTGTTCAAACCATATTATCTGGTTCTATGGCCAATAGGCTTAGAGTCAAGGAAGATGGGCGTGGGGGTGTCCGGTAATTATGAACAAGTTGTTTAGCCTTCGGTAGCTCACGCTGATTTTCACTAATCAGAAGTAGCTCTCGCTACAGAAAAGGTTGGAGACCCCTGTAATCTTCAAGCGCCCTAAAGCACGTGCTTATCTTTTAGCTTTTTGCCATCAAATAACAAGAATGACATTTAATCCTTTATCACTGATCTCTCATGTGCCTTATGCTATGAAGCACTATTTAAAAGCAATTATTATAAAATAGGCCATGCCTGTTCAATGAAAAATATTTATTTAGAAACAGAAAAGCAACATATGGTAATATGACCCCGAAGCCCACAGCTTAGGGGGCACAGCTAGGTGTTCAGTACCAGTTTGACTCAATTAATGAATGACACTGCGAGGGAAGATTGGAAAGTAAATGATGCTGTGCCCTGCCTGGTTAGAAAGACGTGGGTTTGTCACTAACCTCTCTCCTCAGCCTGTGCCACTGCCATGTAAGATGTGCATGAAAAGCTGCATCTCTGGTCTGGTGATGGCTAAACTGGAAGTAAAAGCTTCATATTAAATAACTTGATGGATTATCGCTTCAACAACTGTTTAACTTCAAAGCCATCGGTTACCTAGTAGAATCAGTGCCTGTCCTTTTGAATTGCTCCACTATCAGTAGAATAAGCACTGATTATTCATCAAACTGAATGCTGTAGCTCCACGTCAAATTAGACGTCAGTGGGCGTCTCCCTTTAGTTCTCAACATCCACGTAACCCTACCTTGTCTTTATTAATTACATTTACTTTCTATGGTTAGTTAGACTCTTTCACACTTTACCAGTTGTCCTGGCTGTGCATCTTCTACACCCTTCTCCTGTCTTCTCTTGGCTTGAGTCCCTCTGGCTGCTTGTTCTTTCACTCAGTTCACCCTCTGTGCTAGTGTGACTGTCCTCTCGGTCCTGTTTTGTTAGCTATGATTAGTCTCCTCAATTTCCCAGGAATTCAGATGTTTTCTCAACAGAGCTTTCTCAACAACACTGCATGAACAGATTTGTGTTGCGAAATCGTGTTTCGGAGTGTCATTAGCAAAGACCTTATGATGGTGATGAAACAATATCGATCTACATAGATGCAGAAGAGAGGTTCTCTGCTGGCCCTATGTATCATCCACTGCCCAGTGTGGGACATAAGGTCAGATCACTGCAGCCATTGTCGTGCGTGACCGAGAGTGATGGCATTCTGTGCCTGCACCGCGCACACATCCACACAAAAAAGTAGTGCCTTAAACCAGTGGTTCCCAAACTGTGGTCCAGGGACCTCTGGGGGTCTGCGAAGCCACCTTAGTGGGTCCGCGACTGCTTAGAAAATTTAACAATTTTAACAGATAAGGTCCCCAGCTATCAGTAATGAGTCAGTGGGGGGTCCCCGGATTCCAATAATGATTCAGTGAGGGTCCCCGGGTTCCAGTATCGATAATGTTGGGGTCCACGGAAGTCAACAGGTTGGGAATCACTGCCTTAAACTACTGGTCATGTGTGATTTCTGTTCCAATTTGTTTTCCTTTTTCTTTTTCCTTTGGTAAGGGCCTGAAAGCTCCTCAAAACTGCCAAGGGCTGCTCTCCCATCTTCATATCCACACATATATTAAGATGACAGGGTAAATGCAGAATGAGCAGGAGCCCACAGTGCTTCCCAGGAGTCTGCCCTGAACGCTAGGTTGCTGAACACCGAGGCTGACTAGTCTGGATCCCAAATCAAGTCTCTTTCTTCCACATCCTACATTTCCTGTCCCTCTGTCTTCCTTCTTTTTTCATATCTGCTTCCTCACTGTGTTCCTGGTTTCATCTTACATTTTCTCTCTCTTGCTCTGGGTCAATGAATACATAAAATACATTTCAGCCCCAATTATTGAGTGCCGGTGTCCTCCACCTGCACAGACTGAACACTGGTTACCTGACTCGAGGTGGCAGGAATGTGGGTCTGCACAATCTGTGGTACAGGCAAAACAGGATCCCTTCTTCCAGATCTCCACGCAACATGATGGTTTTCCCTTTCCGTTCCTACCTTGGAAAAACAATGGTTTAGGCCTAGTTTTCTGAGTCTTTCTAAAATGATCCAGGTGGTGTCAAATGTATGTATCTGAATATCCACAAACATGTAGTTCTCAACACCAGTCATCTAATGGTACTTAGAAACATCCCCTCCACTCTTCCAACTAAATTTAGCATCTTGGATGTGGACGAGGAAGCCCTACAGGACATAGGGATTAGAAATCCTGATGAATCTCCTAATAATACCCGATAGACGGAATTACACACCATTCTGGAACCTAGCCTTGAAAGCTTACTGTATTGGCAACTTCTCTAACCAGGCCCTCTTTTCCAGCACAAATCAACAAAAGAGGTAAGTAAAAAACCAATATGTTCTCTCCCCGGCTTCCTAGTTAGGGTGTAAACTGACCTACTAGCCCGCAAAGTCTCACTACTGCTGGTGCCCTAACAGTGCCCTTCCACAGAAACCTACATTTGCAACTTCTTCAAACTTTTGGCGAAGGGATGCTCTGCAACATTTGCTGCTCTTGTTGAAGACTTTCAGAAGTCTCCCTGCTGGATAGAAAATTCAGGTTATAGCTTCATGTTTTAGTTAAAAGACATTCTGTCCAACTGTCTTCGCCATGATGAGTTCTCACCCGCAGAGATTCAGGTGTCACCTTTTTCTAGTGTTAATATTTAGAAACACTGCCAAAGAAGGCTCACACTATCAGCCCAGGGAGGCCTAATCTTGAAATGCTTTCACCTGAGCCCATGACTGCCAGTCTTGCCATCACTTCAACAAACATTTCAAAAGCTGCATCTGTAAGGACACCCCAGTAGCTTCCAGAGCCTTGTCGCGTGTAGACCAGCCTCTGACCAGATGGATTGTACCTTTAACAATATCTTTAATGTAGTACTAATACAGCGCTTTCGCGCCTTTCCAACTCTGCGGTGTAATAAATATCACCTACTGCCATTATCCCAATGATAATGCGGTTTTAACTGGTACCAGCAGCCAGATGAGGTCTCTGCTGCAGGTGCACGAGTCCACTGCACTATCTCACCAGCTAGAAATCCTACCTCTCATTACACATTCTACATTGCAATACATAAGGAAGGGTTAAATAGGTTTGGAGCCTCCCGCACCTTTCAGTCCTTATACCACTGATAATGCCCGCTATGTTGGGGTTAATGTTAAAATATAACACAGTTTGCTCAATGTTAGCAGGTGTGTAAGGGTATTAGAAGGGTCACATTTTCTCTGACATTCTCATGCCATGTAGGCAAGAGAATGTGACAAGGGGGTCTGCTCGAACTGCATCTTTAAATAACACTGCAGTGAATGCTTCATTGCACAATACTGCACGGCTGGTGTCTAAAAGGAGAGGGGAACAGTCACAGATGCGCACTGCATACAATATTCATTCTGATCACACAGCTACTTAATCATACAAAGGGCCACTGGAATTATGCGGCAATGGAGGACTAAACATTGTGGCTTGGTTACCTAAACTATGTGGCAACAAATAGCAAACTGCAGCATAATGAAGCCCAGTCTCCGGCCTCGTTATTTTGTCATAGTTGACGTGAACCGTTCTCACAATGTCGGCCTCCCTCCCTGCCAGTTATTACAGCCACCGCCCTCACAAAACGTTTGATAATTTCATGTTTTGAATTCTAAAAACGCCCCTGTGGGCTATTGTGACTTAGGCGTGTGGCTGGAGTGTTTGCTACGACATTCCTTTCCATGTGGTTTGATTTCACAACAGTGGAGAGACTCTTGGCTCGCAGGCCTCACGGCACCGACGTCCTGCAGCCAGTGGACGGGAGGGGGCGGGGCCTGACACCTGCACCACTTACCTGGTGAAGGGGTTCGATGTCGAATATACCAAATGCGGAGGGGCTCCGAAGACCCACACGTCTCCACGCCCCGCCGTAGTGGCGGGCGGCAGGGTGTGAGGGGAGGCCCACTTCACCCGAAGAGAGACAATACATGCTCTCGACCTATGCGGGCCACTAAACGCCCCCTCCTCCCCAACCGGTCCCCCCGCTGTCTTTCTAAGCAGCACTGGACAGTGAACGCGGTCTCTGAATTAGCGGGGTTCTGCCCTTGCACCAGTACTGTGCCATGCAATTCCAGGCTCTTAATCAAATCGTGACAAAGACGCACGCGGCCCATCTTCGCTTTAAGTGCAGCTGGAAGAGACTTTTTTGAGGCACGGACAACATAGCAAGGCTTCTACGAGTTATAATTCAAGCAAGGCAGATACCCCCGTACTCCTGCTTCAGTAGTTTAAACAGCCACCGCTGGGGTGAATTGGCCCCTACACACGCTTGGGCCCTGGTGCCACTGCACCTGCTGCACTCTCTATTGACAGCTTCGCCCTGCTGTCCTGCTCCTCGGGGAGACGTGGCTCGTCTGACAGGTACTCTGACTACAGGCAATCTATCCAGTCCCGATGCTTCTCCCAGCAGGGCCCGCTCTCCACAATGCAACACTTCACTGACACTGGGTAGACTTGTGTGGCAGCAGGGGGCACAGCATGCTTTGGTGCCACCCTGCACAAAGAATAAACTATTTCAGTGCCCTGTTTTTCGTAACTCTGGCACTTAAAACAGATCCTACAGTCATTAATCACCCTATGTTGAAAAAAACTATGGTGACCCACCAGCCTCAGGCTTCTATAACTTTCCTAATGAAATGAACGAATATCTTATGTAGCACATTTCTAGGAGCTTCATTGCCTGGTTAGAAAGAGCGAAAGCACGAAGGACCAATAAAAAGTGTTCTGGGGCAATGCGTTTTGGGTCCAAAGAGTTACATCTGCGGTCTGTGGGCTACAATCTGCCGGCCTTCTTTAGAACTGGAGTGAGTTCAAGGACACTGAAGTAGCCTCTTGTTTGATGAACACAGACATGAGCACAGGATTGGGGCTGCAGTTTGTTGCTGTGGTCAGTGGGTAGCTCAGGTGTGGACTGGAAGCGAGTATAGTAATTCCCGGATTGGGCAGAGAGGCTGCCAGGGCTTCATTCAGAGCTCTGTGACATTCCGGCTCACACGCAGAGGTCGAGTAGAGGTGGGGTTCACGCGCCCGGTCAGGCCAACAGCTGATGTCATCACTAGGCTGATGCATTGGCAGGATGCTTACTTCCAATCGGATCCTGCCACTGACAATTGTGGGTCAATGGACTAAGCCTTTTGCATATCTAGCTCGAGCCTCAGAGTTTGGATGGAGGGTTGTTTTATGGTGTGTTAGGCATTCATAACTTGTGGTTTCATTTTTCATCAATTAACATTCATGAAATGCATTGCCATTCTGTTTCAGTGGCATGCAGGCAGGAACGTCCCTTGGGCCTGGCATTACTTCTTAGTTGACAATTCATAGACAGTGGTACATGTCATCGGTGTAAGTGTGGTAGGAGAGGTTATGGACGCTTACAATGCTCAGTCAGGAGCTTATAGGGCGTGAACAAAAGGGGTGATCCTGCTGGGGTTCCCCACGAGACCTGCTGGTGGTGGATAACAAAGGTTGCGTGTTTCAGAAGTTGAACCTACATGGGAAGGAAGGTACCAATGAGTGAGAAAGCGCCTGCCACCTCTGAGAGTTGGCACAACAGAATCTGACAGCCTGCAGTGTTGGCGCACACACTACAGGCGGGATCCACCTTCCTCGTCTGAGTGGTGAGTGTCACCCCAGATCTTAGGGGGGGCTGCTTTAGCGATGCGCCTTGCACCAAACCAGTTACTGTCAAGGTGGCCACAGAGTTGAGAAGCAGTAGCTGCTAATGTGTTTATTATCAGCTAATTTATCTCATGTACGTCAAATAACTACATTTGTAGAGCTCTCTCAACAAAGCACTGCTAAATGCAAGTAACAGCAGAAAAATCAAAAGCCCATCAAAAGCAACAGCATCTTCACAACAAATAAGAAGTGAGAAACAGAAGGAGGGGGTGGTCCTTAAGAAGACAACTAAATGAATGGCACCTGAGAGATGAATGCCTGGAAAGAGTTGTAATGTTTAGTAGCGACTAGAGACCACGATCGCAATTGGGACTGTGACCAGCAGGCGTGAAGGATCACTACACTGAGATGTAGGAAAGAAAGGAGAGCTAAGGAGGGGTAAGAACACAAGTACACACAAAACAAAACAGAAAAAGCACAACATGAGTGCAGTGAGGGAAAAGAGATGAACAGGTCATTGGTAGGGGGGCGTATGAAGACAAGGGCACATTTATTCAATTACTAGCAGACTTATGTAGCAGGGAAAGATGCGGTGGGTACAAATATACTGTATAGTCGGTAGGTTGACAGCACGTCATATAATTTGAACACAGAGGAGAAAATTACTAATATAGAATGTTTGGGGCTAATATCAGTGGCAACAGGGATGAGTTGTTGAAGTAGATATCCGGTGGCATGACCCTGGAGCCTGGATAGGAGGAAGTGGTGTTTGGACACTGGGTAGGTATTTCATTTAACTTTATAAGGCCCTGTTAGAAGGGATCTTCCCAGGCACTAGATCAGCACACTTCCGGACCCTCGAGGCACTCTGAGTGAAGAACTGCTTTCGTGGTGTTGTTTCCTTAATGAAAGAATTGCAAGAAGACGGCGGTCAGATCTCTGAAGTTAGTGCTGGCACCAGAGATGGCCTCTTTCTGGTCAAGGAGGTTTGGGGTTCTAGAGTGGAGTGTCTTGTCGGCTGTGCATGCGCCTGTATGGATGCTCCTTCTCTCAGTGGGAAGCCATGCCAGTGAGGTAAGGACTGAGAGGTTTCATCACATTTTCTTCAGCCAGTCACAGCTTTGCAGCTCCACACAGTAGCACTTTAAGAGGGGGCTAGAAACAACTTGGGAATTCCTGCCAGAAGGGGATTCCATGCAGATCGAAGAGTGGAACCAGAATAAGCTGGAAGACCAGTGAGGAGAGAAGCACACTGGACCACGAGGGAAAAGAAGACAAGGGAGAAGATACGCGTGAACTGAGAAAAAAAGAGTCACATCGTCTGGCTACTGCACAATTGGTCATAACAGCTGCAAAGGACCAAGGAGACAGGATTACAGGAACAGAGTGAGTGGCTGAGGATGTGACCTGGGGTGTGCGCACCAAGGAACAGTGAGAGAAGGGAGAGGTTAGGACGCGGAGAACAAGAGGATTCTGGCTACAGAAACATTGCTGTGAAGAGAATGGGAGATCACCCGCACATGGCAACTGTCACAGGGCTGGGAACAGGACTGTGAATGTTAGACTGAACAAATTAAAAGGAAATATAGATCCGACGGTCATGTCAGGCGAAGGAGCAGATAAATGATGTGAGAGGAGCATTGGTGGTGGATTAAAGGACACAAACAGCCTAGATGTAACTTTACTGAGAAACATGTTTTTGCACTAAATGTGTCTGCTTCACTTGATGTTAACCCCAGAGGTGACATAGCACCCATATTTGTTTTTACACTTAAATTTGTTTTATACCAAAATATGTTTTTTATTCTGCATGTTTATCGCGCAGTTTCCGTGTAATTTTGATATTAAATGATATGGCTCACACTTAGAAGGCTCAGAGAAAGGCAGGGTACACAGAATCACTGCATAAAAAGGCTGTGCGGATGTGTACATGCCTGTGTTTGCATATATTACGATATTAATGCTAGGCCTATTGGCTTTGTCAATTTTTGTAAGCACTTTCCTTGGGAAGTTACTACTTCCTAAAACCTAACGGTAAATGCCTGGACACAAAGGGACGCGGGTGCAGCTCTTGAGTGGTAGCGCTATAGCAATAGTTACTGTTTGTGTCTAGTAAACCCCCCTCTGCTGCATCTAAATGACCATGACAGTGTCTTCCTCTAGCTCTGATTTCACACCCTCTATTTTGTGCGACTGTGCCAATGCTTGTTTAATTACTGGCTGCACACCCGCAGGTGCTCGTGAGAGGCAGATCTGTGCATTTAACAGCGTAACTTGTTGATCAGCAGTAACAAGCAGCAAACACTCAGTCAGGCTTCCATGCTGTCCCTGGGCACTGAGCCTTGTAGGTGTAGTTTGTCTATAACGAGGTGGCTTTCCGTCCTGGCGCGCTGTGTGCTATTTCACAATATGTCACATGGTATGTGGAAAGTCAGCCCTAGCTCAGTCAGAACTGGTCTGCCAATCAAGCCTTATCTCCTTTCCTGGCTCTGTGTGTCAGAATGTCGTGTGCAACCCATGGTAACTGTCAACTGGCCACAAGCCACGAGGGCGCTCAGCCACTTCTGGGTTCAGCTAACAGCACAGCGAGTTCTGGGACGGGGGAGGCCCGTGTTTACAATGGAAACGTGAAACTTCAGCTGAGAAAATGGGATTGACTGGGGGCCATCCAGAATAAAAGGGGTCCGTCGACAGCTGTGTGTGTGGACACAACTAAAGGGAAACGTGGGCTAATGGCTGCGGTGCAGATACTGGTACCAACACCTGACTCCCAATCCTGGCTTCTCCACTGAAGGAAAACTGTGTGATCCTGGACAAATATCTTTAACACACTTCATGTCAGTTCCCTTCCACGTATCTAACAATACTGGGAATCATGGAAAGAAAAAGTGACAACGGGCGAGAGAACGAGAAAGGGAGACCGGGAGGGCATTTATATGTGGCATACACGATTTGGCATAACTATGGTAACAGAAGAAACAAATGCACTTGAATTACACAAGTCATCTCATCCACAGACCGTTAGGGCCTTACTAATTTCCTCATAAAAAATGAATTTCTATACCGCTTCTGCAAAATCTAGATCATAGTCATGTGCAACCCAGCCTTAAATTCAACGTTAGATTACACACCAAGGCTGATTCTATTTTCCTCAGTTTCAATTAATTCGAGTGGGACTCCAAATCCCAGCATGCCAAACGCTGTTGGGTAACATTCCATGCCAGGCTGCGCGATGTCTCACGTGGCACGCGGCCACTTGACAGCTACTCAAGCGAAAGGTCAAGTCCATAAGAGCTAAGCTAAGCTCCCCACCAAAAACGCGCCTACCTGCAATGTTCTATCGTGCAGCGCTGAGCCGTAAGGACGCCATGGGCTCCGGCGCCTCGCAACGGGGTACGAGGCGCTACACTAATACAGTTACATTGCAATAGATTCACATGTAGTTTCCAATATGTTCTCATGTGTGCCCTACCCATGAGGGCAACGAGGCACTACATAAATGCAGCGACATTGCAATATCTTAACTTTTAGTTTCGTAGGTGTTCTCACGTGTACCCGACCCTTAAGGGGTGGCTCAACGGGGTACGAGGCGCTAAACAAATGCAGCGGCATTGCAATATCTTCACATTTAGTTTCCTATGTGTTCTCACTTGTACCCGACCATTAAGGGCAAGGCACAACTGGGCACGAGGCGCTACATAAATGAAGAGGCTCGCAATATCTTCACATGTGGTTCCCAAGGTGTTCTCATGTGTACCCTACGCAGCAACGCACAACTGGACACGAGGCGCTACATAAATGCAGCGACTTTGCAATATCTTCACATTTAGTTTCCAAGGTGTTCTCTCGTGTACCCGACCCTCAAGGGCAAGGCATCCCTACCTTCCAGCATCACCTCCTTGCCCGCCTTCTTCAGCGCCTGCACCGCCTCGTCGTGCGTGGCGTCACGCAGGTCGACCCCGTTGACGGACAGGATGGCGTCCCCCACGTAGAGCGCCTGGGTCTGGTCCGCAGCCAGCCCCTTGAAGATCTTGCTGATGAGGATGGGCATCTTGTTCTCCTTGCCCCCCTTGATGCTGATGCCCAGCCCGCCCAGCTCCTGCTTCAGCACCTTGATGGCGCGCTTCTTGTTGGCGATGGCCTCGGGCACTTGCTCGGGGAGGTCAGTGTGCGCCGTCCGGACCCCCTTGGGGCTGTGGCCGCAGTCGCCGTCCTGGGGGTTCCGGTACGAGCCGTTGGTGATGCCATTGAAGCTGACGCTCTCTCCCCGCTCCTCGCAGCTCAGGGTCAGCGCCTCGTCGCTTAAGTTGGCCAAAACTTTGTGCCACCGGTCCCGGATCTGGACCTCCAGCAGGCCGCTCCTCTGCACCCGGCCCGTGCCCGCCGCTGCCGCCATCTCTGCTGCATGCTCAGCATGCCATGCCGGGGCACAGGACTTTACTCCGGCGGCGCGGGGAGAGGGAATACTTTTCGAGCCAAGTAATCGCTTTCTCTCGGCTGATGGCTGCGGGGTGGAGCGAAGCCGGGAAACCTGAGAAGCGCCGAACAAACAGAGCCGGTCAAACAACCCGCCGGGATCCCCCCGACCCGCGTAGCAGGCACTGACAGCTCACCTGGGGCGGGCGCCGCGGGTCACACGATGCGTGTGTGCCCGAGTTGTGGCCTCAGTGTGTACTGTGCACTGTTGGTGCCCAAACCCGAGTCTGAACTCCCATCCCGGACAGACCTCACACTTGGGATACAGCAGAACTTAACTCCAAACCAAGGCAACTGGCGCCACCTATTGGTAAAATGTGTTATTTTTATTGCACTCGGCTGTTTCCACATTCCATTCTTGGTTGACAAGTGACCAACCAGGTGACATTCTTCACACAGTTAACAAGCGGTCACATGTTCAGTCATCTTGTCTTTCAGGCAGGATAATTTACCACTCTGGGACGTGTGGCATTTATTGGAGTTTGAGAATGTACGAATGCCATAGTGCAAAGTGATGTTGTCAACATGTCAGGACCGTCGGAATTTGTCAAGACTGGCACGAGGTATTTGTCAGGTATGAAACCCCAAACGTTCGACCTCTTTCAATTTTTGTGGCATGCACGCTTTTAAAGTGCAACTGACTCGAGTTTTTCTTACACATTACCCAATCTTTTCATTGACAGGTGCTGAGTACCTGCACTTATTTAATTTGAACGGAAAAGTACCTGCACTTCTCAGCAGGAGAGCAATACATTTAAATGGAGAGTACCCCACTTCTCAGTAGCGGTCAGGAACTCTGGGTTTGTGAGTAGAGGTGTGCGAGCAAACAAATTAACAGGAAGAGCTGAGCAGAGCCGAGTCAGTGGTCTGGCTCGGATCTTAGAGCTCGTACGCTAGCCGAGCCCTGAAAATATTTGCTATGTTAGTCGTTCAACAAACCACATAAAATGTAATTCTCTTTATAATGGAAAAGAAGTGTATTTATTTAACATGTGGAAGCTTTGGCATTAAAAAGGCACATATAGAACGGCACTGAGAAGTACTTATTAAAAGTGATAGTTTTGCACAACTGGTAGTCTGAATTTACAGATTTGAAACTGCTTTCATATGCGATAATGAAACAAAGAGTTTTGATGAAATAAAATATTTCCCAACCTAACAGGGTTCAAGCAGCGAAGCCGCAATTTATATAGGTTTTTTGGTTTTACTTCGTACAAATCCGTCGGCAAAGGGGTATCTCATTGTCTTTCCTTATGTTAATAAGTCTTTTTTTTACAACTTAGTGCATTTTTCTGCAGTTTATACCATATAGCACAAACTTGACCTGAAGGTATTGGAGCACTTTACATGGGCACTTTACACAAGGGCACATGCATTGTTTATAGGCACTGCGAGATTAAGTGATTTGCACAGAGTCAAAGCATGTTGAGCCAATGCTGAGACTCAAACCTAGCTTTCCAGTTCCGCAGTGGACAGCTCAGACTGTAACACCACATCCCGGGCAGAGGAAGGGAACCAGGCAGAAGCCCCATGAAAGCTCATTATGGGCTCAACTTACTACGAGACTTGGAGCTGAGCCAGAGCCAGGTTTCAGGCTCGAGCCTGGCTCAAGCGTTCAGTGGCTTGCCCGCCTCAAATGATGAGTGCCTACACTTTTTTATTTCCATTTAAAGCATTGAGATTACCATTCTTGGTTAATCCACAAAAGAAGTACAGAGATCATTTATGATGCATGGAAACCCCCAACTTTTTCACTTACCAAAATAATAAGAATTTATCTCATGGCATATTTTTATGCAGTTAAATTTTCAGACAGAGCGCTTGGTATTTCAAAAGTACATTCATATTCTTTAAAATATTTCTTTATTTGCATTTTTTAATTATAAACGGCATACTATCCATATTTATCAACAAAGAATGAGACACATCCATGTCACTGTACATTTTAAACTTTTACATTGACATAGTGCGTCTGTTTATGATTAATATACCAGCATCTCTACCCCCTAATGTTGTAAAGCCTTCATACAGCTTTTAGTAATATTATATATTCTCGAAATAGACAAACTGGTTACCTCCGATGTCTGGTACCATGGATGAGAGGGTCTAAAAGATATACTGCAATGTAGCATCATCTTGTACAATGCAATATAACACTAAACGTTGAACAGAACAATCCTTATCATGCCCAACATTTCCCCTCCCTTTAGTTCCCACCCACCTTGCTTCAATTACTGAACAGGGCACACTTTGTTCGCTGCTGTGGTTGTCAACCATCTCCGTGCTTCCCGGATGTTTCTCGGCATATCCGTAAATAGCATTGCCCGCCCATTCCACCCGTTTCTTTCCCAGCACGGTCCACCTCCTGCATTGAGATTCTATCTGGAGGCTCCAATATTGCCCGTTTCATTGCTCACCAGGATAGTAAATCAACAAGGACTTTATCATTCCTGCTGGTTGTCCGCATATGTGCCTCCTCTGCTCCTGCCCATTCCAATACATCACTACACCAGTCCTCGTGTCTGGGAGGTCCAGGGCTGATCCAACTAATTACTATTCACCTCTTTGTGACTATGAGTCCCAGTATTGTGAAGCAGTGACTTAGTGTCTTCTTTGGGTTATCTGGGAGTAGGCCCAACACACATTGTTTAATTGTTCATAACACCTCCCAACCTGTCACCTCCGTATGTGTTGCAATGTTCCTGTCCAGTATATCATCATAACCGGGCCCTGCCACATCATGTGCAAAAAAAGCCACATCCACCCCACATCTATGACATTTCGGTGACCTTTGGAGTATACAGCCTGTAGCCTCTTTGGGGAAAGGTACACCGTATATACTATATCAAATTGAATCAGTATAAGTCTTGCACTAATGAAGACCTTGTGAACATCCGTGTGTATCTGGGACTAGTCCCTGGGTATAAAGGGTTCCCCGCTTTCTCATTGTTCCGCAACGCGGAGTGGTGCAAGTTTCCTAGCCGCACGTAGTGCACAGCAGACATGGGTTATGAATTTGCAACCGCCCGCCATTGAGAGTAGTGTCACCAGTGTTTGTGTGGGATCAGAGTCCCCTGGGAACGTCGGCTAGAGCTGTCTTGCAGTGGCCCCTGTTTTAGCATATTGGCAAAAGTGTCCCTTCCCTTGACCAAATGGTTCTATTGCATTTGCCAGGGTTATAAAGCGCCCCCCCCGTATAGAGACAACAACATAATACATCTGCCTTCCTGCCATCGGTCCACAGCCATCACTCGGTGCATTTGTTCAAAGGGACACCCTATGCACACGTCTAGTTCTTGGGCATATGGTGCTCTACTTAGTACCCATCATACTGCTCTCTCCCACAACCTGCCCATCTGCCGGTTCAAGTGTGGGAATACATCTGGCATTATTGCTCCATGCATCAATAGCAACCCAAGTTGGCGGCCCTTATGAGTGCCCTCAAATAATGCCCTTTCCCAGTTAAATTCTCCATCTAGCCAGTATATTGCATGTTGCAGGTGAGCTGCTAAGTAGTACATTTCTAGGTCTGGGACCTTCATTCCACCTTTGTCCCATTCTCTCTGGAGGGTTTTTAGGCTTACCCTACTACATTTGGCCCAGAGAAGTTCCACCAATAGTCTATCAAGTTCTCGGAACACCTTTCTTGGTATTTCGTACATAGACCCCTGCAATACATATAGGCAACGGGGCAGAACTACCATCTTTATGAGTGAAATTTTCCCCATCAGGGACAGTTTTAGTGTGTTCCAAAATGCTATAGAAGGGCACAAATTCCAAATCACCCTCCCCAATTTCAGGTCATACATTCCTTATTTCCAGTGAGTAAGGTGTATACCTAGGTATTTAACATTGTCCAATTTCCACGGTATCCCCACTTTTGGTAGCTGAGGCTGTGCCACGTCCCACAGCTGTCCCAAGGGAAAGTGGTCTGACTTTGTTTTGTTGACTCATAGTCACAAGAATTCCCAGAATTCACACATTACATTTAATAGTATGAGTAAAGATATATCAGGTTGGCGTAAATATATAATTGCGTCACCTGCATATAACAACACTACATGATTCTAGGTCCTGATGCATAAACCCCACAGGTTGAGAGTCTGGCTGAGTCAACAAGCCAATGGTTCCATGGCAAGGGCGAATATCAATGGGGACCGGTGGGGGTGGGGGTAATCCCTGTCTGATGCCCCTTTGTAGCAGGATTTCAGCAGAAACATATCTGCCTGTCTGTAGCCTCACCATTTGGCAGCCATAAAGGAGCTTTATCCAGAAGACATATGTAGGAAGTTGGCTCTGTATGTGCTATTTCAAAGCAAGGAATAGCATGCACAGAGTCCAAGGGTTCCCCTTAGAGGTAAAATAGTGGTAAAAATAGATAATACTAATGCTCTATGTTGTGGTAGTGTGGTCGAGCAGTAGGCTTATCCAAGGAGTAGTGTTAAGCATTTGTTGTACATACACATAGACAATAAATGAGGTACACACACTCATAGACAAATCCAGCCAATAGGTTTTGTATAGAAAAATATATTTTCTTAGTTTATTTTAAGAACCACAGGTTCAAATTTAACATGTAATATCTTGTTTGAAAGGTATTGCAGGTAAGTACATTAGGAACTTTGAATCATTTCAATTGCATGTATACTTTTAAAGTTATTCACAAATAGCTATTTTAAAAGTGGACACAGTGCAATTTTCACAGTTCCTGGGGGAGGTAAGTTTTTGTTAGTTTTACCAGGTAAGTAAGACACTTACAGGGTTCAGTTCTTGGTCCAAGGTAGCCCACCGTTGGGGGTTCAGAGCAACCCCAAAGTTACCACACCAGCAGCTCAGGGCCGGTCAGGTGCAGAGTTCAAAGTGGTGCCCAAAACGCATAAGCTTCAATGGAGAGAAGGGGGTGCCCCGGTTCCAGTCTGCCAGCAGGTAAGTACCCGCGTCTTCGGAGGGCAGACCAGGGGGGTTTTGTAGGGCACCGGGGGGGACACAAGTCCACACAGAAATTTCACCCTCAGCGGCGCGGGGGCGGCCGGGTGCAGTGTTAGAACAAGCGTCGGGTTCGCAATGGAAGTCAATGAGAGATCAAGGGATCTCTTCAGCGCTGCAGGCAGGCAAGGGGGGGCTTCCTCGGGGAAACCTCCACTTGGGCAAGGGAGAGGGACTCCTGGGGGTCACTTCTGCAGTGAAAGTCCGGTCCTTCAGGTCCTGGGGGCTGCGGGTGCAGGGTCTTTTCCAGGCGTCGGGACTTAGGTTTCAGAGAGTCGCGGTCAGGGGAAGCCTTGGGATTCCCTCTGCAGGCGGCGCTGTGGGGGCTCAGGGGGGACAGGTTTTGGTACTCACAGTCGTAGAGTAGTCCGGGGGTCCTCCCTGAGGTGTTGGTTCTCCACCAGCCGAGTCGGGGTCGCCGGGTGCAGTGTTGCAAGTCTCACGCTTCTTGCGGGGAGATTGCAGGGTTCTTTAAAGCTGCTCCTTTGGATAAAGTTGCAGTCTTTTTGGAGCAGGTCCGCTGTCCTCGGGAGTTTCTTGTCGTCGTCGAAGCAGGGCAGTCCTCAGAGGATTCAGAGGTCGCTGGTCCCTTTGGAAGGCGTCGCTGGAGCAGAGTTCTTTGGAAGGCAGGAGACAGGCCGGTGAGTTTCTGGAGCCAAGGCAGTTGTTGTCTTCTGTCTTCCTCTGCAGGGGTTTTCAGCTAGGCAGTCCTTCTTCTTGTTGTTGCAGGAATCTAATTTTCTAGGGTTCAGGGTAGCCCTTAAATACTAAATTTAAGGGCGTGTTTAGGTCTGGGGGGTTAGTAGCCAATGGCTACTAGCCCTGAGGGTGGGTACACCCTCTTTGTGCCTCCTCCCAAGGGGAGGGGGTCACAATCCTAACCCTATTGGGGGAATCCTCCATCTGCAAGATGGAGGATTTCTAAAAGTTAGAGTCACCTCAGCTCAGGACACCTTAGGGGCTGTCCTGACTGGCCAGTGACTCCTCCTTGTTGCTTTCTTTGTTCCCTCCAACCTTGCCGCCAAAAGTGGGGGCCGTGGCCGGAGGGGGCGGGCAACACCACTAAGCTGGAGTGCCCTGCTGGGCTGTGACAAAGGGGTGAGCCTTTGAGGCTCACCGCCAGGTGTTACAGCTCCTGCCTGGGGGAGGTGTTAGCATCTCCACCCAGTGCAGGCTTTGTTACTGGCCTCAGAGTGACAAAGGCACTCTCCCCATGGGGCCAGCAACATGTCTCTAGTGTGGCAGGCTGCTGGAACTAGTCAGCCTACACAGACAGTCGGTTAAGTTTCAGGGGGCACCTCTAAGGTGCCCTCTGGGGTGTATTTTGCAATAAAAAGTACACTGGCATCAGTGTGCATTTATTGTGCTGAGAAGTTTGATACCAAACTTCCCAGTTTTCAGTGTAGCCATTATGGTGCTGTGGAGTTCGTGTTTGACAAACTCCCAGACCATATACTCTTATGGCTACCCTGCACTTACAATGTCTAAGGTTTTGTTTAGACACTGTAGGGGTACCATGCTCATGCACTGGTACCCTCACCTATGGTATAGTGCACCCTGCCTTAGGGCTGTAAGACCTGCTAGAGGGGTGACTGACCTATACTTGCATAGGCAGTGAGAGGCTGGCATGGCACCCTGAGGGGAGTGCCATGTCGACTTACTCGTTTTGTTCTCACTAGCACACACAAGCTGGCAAGCAGGGTGTCTGTGCTGAGTGAGAGGTCTCCAGGGTGGCATAAGACATGCTGCAGCCCTTAGAGACCTTCCTTGGCATCAGGGCCCTTGGTACTAGAAGTACCAGTTACAAGGGACTTATCTGGATGCCAGGGTCTGCCAATTGTGGATACAAAAGTACAGGTTAGGGAAAGAACACTGGTGCTGGGGCCTGGTTAGCAGGCCTCAGCACACTTTCAATTGTAAACATAGCATCAGCAAAGGCAAAAAGTCAGGGGGCAACCATGCCAAGGAGGCATTTCCTTACACAACCCCCCCCCCAAACGAAAGAGGATGAGACTAACCTTTCCCAAGAGAGTCTTCATTTTCTAAGTGGAAGAACCTGGAAAGGCCATCTGCATTGGCATGGGCAGTCCCAGGTCTGTGTTCCACTATAAAGTCCATTCCCTGTAGGGAGATGGACCACCTCAACAGTTTAGGATTTTCACCTTTCATTTGCATCAGCCATTTGAGAGGTCTGTGGTCAGTTTGAACTAGGAAGTGAGTCCCAAAGAGGTATGGTCTCAGCTTCTTCAGGGACCAAACCACAGCAAAGGCCTCCCTCTCAATGGCACTCCAACGCTGCTCCCTGGGGAGTAACCTCCTGCTAATGAAAGCAACAGGCTGGTCAAGGCCATCATCGTTTGTTTGGGACAAAACTGCCCCTATCCCATGTTCAGAGGCATCTGTCTGCACAATGAACTGCTTAGAATAATCTGGAGCTTTTAGAACTGGTGCTGAGCACATTGCTTGTTTCAGGGTGTCAAAGGCCTGTTGGCATTCCACAGTCCAGTTCACTTTCTTGGGCATTTTCTTGGAGGTGAGTTCAGTGAGGGCTGTCACAATCAAATCAAATCAAATCAAATCAAATCATTAACATTTATAAAGCGCGCTACTCACCCGTGCGGGTCTCAAGGCGCTAGGGGGGAAAGGGGGGGTTATCGCTGCTCGAACAGCCAAGTCTTTAGGAGTCTCCGGAAAGCGGAGTGGTCCTGGGTGGTCCTGAGGCTGGTGGGGAGGGAGTTCCAGGTCTTGGCCGCCAGGAAGGAGAAAGATCTCCCACCCGCCGTGGAGCGGCGGGTGCGAGGGACGGCAGCAAGTGCGAGGCCAGCGGAGCGGAGGGGGCGGGTGGGGACGTAGAAGCTGAGGCGTCTGTTGAGGTATTCCGGTCCCTTGTTGTGGAGGGCTTTGTGTGCGTGGGTGAGAAGACGGAAGGTGATCCTTTTGCTGACTGGGAGCCAATGCAGGTGTCTCAGGTGTGCGGAGATGTGGCTGTTGCGGGGTACGTCGAGGATGAGGCGGGCCGAGGCGTTTTGGATGCGTTGCAGGCGGTTTTGGAGTTTGGCGGTGGTCCCGGCGTAGAGGGTGTTGCCGTAGTCCAGGCGACTCGTGACAAGGGCGTGGGTCACGGTTTTTCTGGTGTCGGCGGGGATCCAGCGGAAGATCTTGCGGAGCATGCGGAGAGTGAGGAAGCAGGCGGAGGACACGGCGTTGACTTGCTTGGTCATGGTGAGAAGAGGGTCCAAGATGAAGCCGAGGTTGCGGGCGTGGTCTGCGGGGGTCGGTGCGGTGCCGAGGGCCGTGGGCCACCAGGAGTCGTCCCAGGCGGACGGGGTGTTGCCGAGGATGAGGACTTCCGTTTTTTCAGAGTTCAGCTTTAGGCGGCTGAGCCTCATCCAATCTGCGACGTCCTTCATACCCTCTTGTAGGTTGGTCTTGGCGCTGGCGGGGTCCTTGGTGAGGGAGAGTACAAGTTGGGTGTCGTCGGCGTAGGAGGTGATGATGATGTCGTGCTTGCGTACGATGTCGGCGAGGGGGCTCATGTAGACATTGAAGAGTGTCGGGCTGAGCGATGAGCCTTGAGGTACGCCGCAGATGATCTTGGTGGGTTCTGAGCGAAACGGAGGGAGGTAAACTCTTTGGGAGCGGTTAGCGAGGAAGGAGGCGATCCAGTCCAGGGCCTGGCCTTGGATCCCGGTGGAGCGTAGGCGGGTGATTAGGGTGCGGTGACAGACGGTGTCAAAGGCAGCCGAGAGGTCGAGGAGAATGAGGGCGACTGTTTCACCGTTGTCCATCAGGGTTCTGATGTCGTCTGTGACTGAGATGAGGGCGGTTTCCGTGCTGCGGTTGGTTCGGAATCCGGTTTGTGAAGGGTCGAGCAGGTTGTTGTCTTCCAGGAAGGTGGTCAGCTGTTTGTTGACGGTCTTTTCTATTACCTTGGCTGGGAAAGGTAGAAGAGAGATGGGGCGGAAGTTTTTCAGGTCGCTTGGGTCAGCCGTAGGTTTCTTTAGTAGGGCGTTGACTTCAGCGTGCTTCCAGCATTCGGGGAAGGTAGCAGAAGAAAAAGAAGAGTTGATGACGGTCTGGAGGTGCGGGGCGATGATGTCGTCGGCTTTGTTAAAGATGAAGTGCGGGCAGGGGTCCGAAGGGGCGCCGGAGTGGATAGAGTTCATGATGGATTTGGTTTCTTCCGTGTTGATGTGGGTCCAGTTGTTGAGGGTGATGTCCGGGGAAGCGGGTTCAGTGGTGTATGGTTGGGTCTGGTGTCCGAAGCTGTCGTGGAGGTCGCTGATCTTGCGATGGAAGAAAGTGGCGAGGGATTCGCACAAATCCTGTGAGGGCGTGACGGCGTTGGCGCTGGCGCTGGGGTTGGAGAACTCTTTGACGATGCTGAAGAGTTCTCTGCTGTTGTGGCTGTTTTTGTCTAGTCTGTCGGTGAAAAAGTTCCTTTTGGCAGTGCGGATCAGGTGGTGGTGTTCGCGTGTAGCGTTCTTGAGGGCGGTCATGTTGTCCGCGGTGTGGTCCTTGCGCCAGGCCTTCTCAAGGGCACAACAAGTTTTCTTTGATTCTTTGAGGGTGTCAGAGAACCAGAGAGGTTTTTTGGTGTTGGTCTGTCGATGCGTGCGTTTGAGGGGAGCAAGGTTGTCAGCGCAGTTGGAGATCCAGTTTGTGAGGTTGAGAGCTGCGTCGTTGGGGTCGGTGGTGAGGGTGGGTTGGTTGGCGGCGAGAGCGGAGAAGAGTTGCTCTTCAGGGATCTTGTTCCACTGTCGACGAGGGGTGGGTTGAGTGCGGAGGTGGGAGGTCTCGCGTCGGAATGTGAAGTGGACGCAGCTGTGGTCGGTCCAGTGTAGGGCAGAGGTGTGGCTGAAGAAGATGTGTTTGCTGGCGGAGAAGATAGGGTCGAGCGTGTGTCCGGCGATGTGGGTGGCGGTGTTCACCAGTTGTTTGAGGCCGAGGTTGGCGAGGTTGTCGAGCAGGGTGGTGGTGTTGGGGTCGTTGTTTTGTTCCAGATGGAAGTTGAGGTCGCCTAGGAGGATGTAGTCCGGTGAGGCGAGGGCGTGCGGGGAGATGAAGTCGGCGATGGCGTCGCTGAAAGAGGCGCGAGGTCCGGGAGGACGGTAGACGAGGGATCCTCTGAGGGTGGTCCTTGGGTCGGTGTGAATCTGAAAATGCAGGTGTTCAGCGGCGAGGGGGGGGTCTTCGGTGGAGGTGGTGACGCTGATGGAGTCTTTGAAGATGATGGCGACACCTCCTCCTACTTGGTTGGTGCGGTCTTTTCTGGAGATCTTGTAGCCTTCGGGGATGGCGGTAGCGATGTCTGGAGCAGAGGAGGCGTTCATCCATGTCTCCGTGATGAAGGCGACGTCCGGGGCTGTGGAGTCCAGGAGGTCCCAAAGTTCAACGGCGTGCTTGTGGATGGAACGAGCGTTGATCAGGATGCACTTGAGGTGGTTGATGGCGCGTGGGCTTGTGGTCGTGGTAGTTGCGTGGTGGAAGATGCGTTTGCAGGAGTTGCAGGATATGGATCCATATCCCTTCACAAACCTCCTGTAATACCCAGTCAAGCCAAGGAATGCCCTGACTTGAGTCTGGGTTTTTGGAGCTACCCAGTCCAGAATAGTCTGGATCTTGGGTTGAAGTGGCTGAACTTGGCCTCCACCTACAAGGTGGCCCAAGTAAACCACAGTTCCCTGCCCTATCTGGCATTTGGATGCCTTGATAGAGAGGCCTGCAGATTGCAGAGCCTTCAAAACCTTCTTCAGGTGGACCAGGTGATCCTGCCAGGTGGAGCTAAAGACAGCAATATCATCAAGATAAGCTGTGCTAAAGGACTCCAAACCAGCAAGGACTTGATTCACCAACCTTTGGAAGGTGGCAGGGGCATTCTTTAAACCAAAGGGCATAACAGTAAACTGATAATGCCCATCAGGTGTGGAGAATGCTGTTTTCTCTTTTGCTCCAGGTGCCATTTTTATTTGCCAGTACCCTGCTGTCAAGTCAAAGGTACTTAAGAATTTGGCAGCACCTAATTTGTCTATGAGCTCATCAGCTCTAGGAATTGGATGGGCGTCTGTCTTGGTGACAGAGTTGAGCCCCCTGTAGTCCACACAAAACCTCATCTCTTTCTTTCCATCTTTGGTGTGAGGTTTGGGGACAAAGACCACTGGGCTAGCCCAGGGGCTGTCAGAGCGCTTAATTACTCCCAATTCCAGCATCTTGTGGACTTCCACCTTGATGCTTTCCTTAACATGGTCAGACTGTCTAAAGATTTTGTTTTTGACAGGCATGCTGTCTCCTGTGTCCACATCATGGGTACACAGGTGTGTCTGACCAGGGGTTAGGGAGAAGAGTTCAGGAAACTGTTGTAGGACTCTCCTACAATCAGCTTGCTGTTGGCCAGAGAGGGTGTCTGAGTAGATCACTCCATCTACTGAGCCATCTTTTGGGTCTGATGACAGAAGATCAGGGAGAGGTTCACTCTCTGCCTCCTGATCCTCGTCTGTTACCATCAACAGATTTACATCAGCCCTGTCATGGAAGAGCTTAAGGCGGTTCACATGGATCACCCTCTTGGGGCTCCTGCTTGTGCCCAGGTCCACCAGGTAGGTGACCTGACTCTTCCTTTCTAGCACTGGGTAAGGGCCACTCCATTTGTCCTGAAGTGCCCTGGGAGCCACAGGCTCCAGAACCCAGACTTTCTGCCCTGGTTGGAACTCAACCATTGCAGCCTTTTGGTCATACCAAAACTTCTGGAGCTGTTGGCTGGCCTCAAGGTTTTTGCTTGCCTTTTCCATGTACTCTGCCATTCTAGAGCGAAGGCCAAGTACATAGTCCACTATGTCTTGTTTAGGCTCATGAAGAGGTCTCTCCCAGCCTTCTTTAACAAGAGCAAGTGGTCCCCTTACAGGGTGACCAAACAGAAGTTCAATGGGTGAGAATCCTTCTCCCTTCTGGGGCACCTCTCTGTAAGCGAAAAGCAGACATGGCAAGAGGACATCCCATCTCCTTTTGAGTTTTTCTGGGAGCCCCATGATCATGCCTTTTAATGTCTTGTTGAATCTCTCAACTAAGCCATTAGTTTGTGGATGGTATGGTGTAGTGAATTTGTAAGTCACCCCACACTCATTCCACATGTGTTTTAGGTATGCTGACATGAAGTTGGTACCTCTGTCAGACACCACCTCCTTAGGGAAACCCACTCTGGTAAAGATACCAATGAGGGCCTTGGCTACTGCAGGGGCAGTAGTCGACCTAAGGGGAATAGCTTCAGGATACCTAGTAGCATGATCCACTACTACTAGGATGTACATATTTCCTGAGGCTGTGGGAGGTTCTAGTGGACCAACTATGTCCACACCCACTCTTTCAAAGGGGACCCCCACCACTGGAAGTGGAATGAGGGGGGCCTTTGGGTGCCCACCTGTCTTACCACTGGATTGACAGGTGGGGCAGGAGAGGCAAAACTCCTTAACCTTGTGGGACATATTGGGCCAGTAGAAGTGGTTGACTAACCTCTCCGACGTCTTGGTTTGTCCCAAATGCCCAGCAAGGGGAATATCATGGGCTAAGGTCAGAATAAACTCTCTGAACGACTGAGGCACTACCACTCTCCTAGTGGCACCAGGTTTGGGGTCTCTGGCCTCAGTGTACAGGAGTCCATCTTCCCAATAGACCCTATGTGTTCCATTTTTCTTGCCCTTGGACTCTTCAGCAGCTTGCTGCCTAAGGCCTTCAAGAGAGGGACAGGTTTCTTGTCCCTTACACAGCTCCTCCCTTGAGGGTCCCCCTGGGCCTAAGAGCTCAACCTGATAAGGTTCAAGCTCCAAAGGCTCAGTTCCCTCAGAGGGCAGAACTTCTTCCTGGGAAGAGAGGTTCTCTTTTTCTGACTGTGTTGCAGTTGGTTTCCCAACTGACTTTCTTTTTCTCTTGGTAGGCTGGGCCATTTTTCCAGACTCCAGCTCTACTTTTTCACCCTGTGCCTTGCATTGTGCTCTTGTTTTTACACACACCAGTTCAGGGATACCCAGCATGGCTGCATGGGTTTTTAGTTCTACCTCAGCCCATGCTGAGGACTCCAGGTCATTTCCAAGCAGACAGTCTACTGGGATGTTTGAGGAGACCACCACCTGTTTCAGGCCATTGACCCCTCCCCATTCTAAAGTTACCATTGCCATGGGATGTGCTTTAGTCTGATTGTCAGCGTTGGTGTCTGTATAGGTTTTTCCAGTCAGGTATTGGCCAGGGGAAACCAGTTTCTCTGTCACCATGGTGACACTGGCACCTGTATCCCTCAGGCCCTCTACACTTGTCCCATTAATAAAGAGCTGCTGCCTGTATTTTTGCATGTTAGGCGGCCAGGCAGCTAGTGTGGCTAAATCCACCCCACCCTCAGAGACTAGAGTAGCTTCAGTGTGGACCCTGATTTGCTCTGGGCACACTGTTGATCCCACATGGAGACTAGCCATTCCAGTGTTACCTGGATTGGAGTTTGGAGTGGAACTTTTCTTGGGACAGGCCTTGTCTCCAGTTTGGTGTCCAGACTGACTACAGTTTCGACACCAGGCCTTTTTGGGATCAAAGTTTTTACCCTTGTACCCAGGATTGTTTTGTGAAGAGGCTCTGGGCCCACCCTCCTGTGCAGGTTTTTGGGGGCCTGTAGAAGACTCTTTACTATTTTTATTTTTGGCTGTCTCACCACCTTTCCCCTGGGGAGGTTTTGTGACCCCTTTCTTTTGGTCACCCCCTGTGGAAGTTTTGGACACCCTTGTCTTGACCCAATGGTCCGCCTTCTTTCCCAATTCTTGGGGAGAAATTGGTCCTAGGTCTACCAGATGCTGATGCAGTTTGTCATTGAAACAATTACTTAACAGGTGTTCTTTCACAAATAAATTGTACAGCCCATCATAATTACTTACACCACTGCCTTGAATCCAACCATCTAGTGTTTTTACTGAGTAGTCTACAAAGTCAACCCAGGTCTGGCTCGAGGATTTTTGAGCCCCCCTGAATCTAATCCTATACTCCTCAGTGGAGAATCCAAAGCCCTCAATCAGGGTACCCTTCATGAGGTCATAAGATTCTGCATCTTTTCCAGAGAGTGTGAGGAGTCTATCCCTACACTTTCCTGTGAACATTTCCCAAAGGAGAGCACCCCAGTGAGATCTGTTCACTTTTCTGGTTACACAAGCCCTCTCAAAAGCTGTGAACCATTTGGTGATGTCATCACCATCTTCATATTTAGTTACAATCCCTTTAGGGATTTTCAACATGTCAGGAGAATCTCTGACCCTATTTATGTTGCTGCCACCATTGATGGGTCCTAGACCCATCTCTTGTCTTTCCCTCTCTATGGCTAGGATCTGTCTTTCCAAAGCCAATCTTTTGGCCATCCTGGCTAACTGGATGTCCTCTTCACTGGAGTTATCCTCAGTGATTTCAGAGTTGTTGGTCCCTCCTGTGAGGGAACCAGCATCTCTGACTATTATTTGTGGAGTCAGGGCTTGAGAAGCCCTGCTCTCCCTAAGTAGGACTGGAGGGGGGGAATTTCCCTCCAAGTCACTATCTTCATCCTCTGTGTTGCCATCCTCAGAGGGGTTGGCCTTTTCAAACTCTGCCAAAAGCTCCTGGAGCTGTACTTTGGTAGGTTTGGGGCCTATTGCTATTTTCTTTAGTTTACAGAGTGACCTTAGCTCTCTCATCTGTAGATGGAGGTAAGGTGTGGTGTCGAGTTCCACCACATGCACATCTGTGCTAGACATTTTGCTTCTAAAAGTTGGAATACTTTTTAAGAATCTAAAACTGGTTCTAGAATCTAATTCAAACTTTTACCAAACTTTTAAACTCTAAAAGAAATGCTAACAGGGACTAACACAAGGCCCTAGCAGGACTTTAAAGAATTTAGAAAACTTTTCAAATTGCAAAAATCAATTTCTAATGACAATTTTGGAATTTGTCGTGTGATCAGGTATTGGCTGAGTAGTCCAGCAAATGCAAAGTCTTGTACCCCACCGCTGATCCACCAATGTAGGAAGTTGGCTCTGTATGTGCTATTTCAAAGCAAGGAATAGCATGCACAGAGTCCAAGGGTTCCCCTTAGAGGTAAAATAGTGGTAAAAATAGATAATACTAATGCTCTATGTTGTGGTAGTGTGGTCGAGCAGTAGGCTTATCCAAGGAGTAGTGTTAAGCATTTGTTGTACATACACATAGACAATAAATGAGGTACACACACTCAGAGACAAATCCAGCCAATAGGTTTTGTATAGAAAAATATCTTTTCTTAGTTTATTTTAAGAACCACAGGTTCAAATTTAACATGTAATATCTTGTTTGAAAGGTATTGCAGGTAAGTACATTAGGAACTTTGAATCATTTCAATTGCATGTATACTTTTAAAGTTATTCACAAATAGCTATTTTAAAAGTGGACACAGTGCAATTTTCACAGTTCCTGGGGGAGGTAAGTTTTTGTTAGTTTTACCAGGTAAGTAAGACACTTACAGGGTTCAGTTCTTGGTCCAAGGTAGCCCACCGTTGGGGGTTCAGAGCAACCCCAAAGTTACCACACCAGCAGCTCAGGGCCGGTCAGGTGCAGAGTTCAAAGTGGTGCCCAAAACGCATAGGCTTCAATGGAGAGAAGGGGGTGCCCCGGTTCCAGTCTGCCAGCAGGTAAGTACCCGCGTCTTCGGAGGGCAGACCAGGGGGGTTTTGTAGGGCACCGGGGGGGACACAAGTCCACACAGAAATTTCACCCTCAGCGGCGCGGGGGCGGCCGGGTGCAGTGTTAGAACAAGCGTCGGGTTCGCAATGGAAGTCAATGAGAGATCAAGGGATCTCTTCAGCGCTGCAGGCAGGCAAGGGGGGGCTTCCTCGGGGAAACCTCCACTTGGGCAAGGGAGAGGGACTCCTGGGGGTCACTTCTGCAGTGAAAGTCCGGTCCTTCAGGTCCTGGGGGCTGCGGGTGCAGGGTCTTTTTCAGGCGTCCGGACTTAGGTTTCAGAGAGTCGCGGTCAGGGGAAGCCTCGGGATTCCCTCTGCAGGCGGCACTGTGGGGGCTCAGGGGGGACAGGTTTTGGTACTCACAGTCGTAGAGTAGTCCGGGGGTCCTCCCTGAGGTGTTGGTTCTCCACCAGCCGAGTCGGGGTCGCCGGGTGCAGTGTTGCAAGTCTCACGCTTCTTGCGGGGAGATTGCAGGGTTCTTTAAAGCTGCTCCTTTGGATAAAGTTGCAGTCTTTTTGGAGCAGGTCCGCTGTCCTCGGGAGTTTCTTGTCGTCGTCGAAGCAGGGCAGTCCTCAGAGGATTCAGAGGTCGCTGGTCCCTTTGGAAGGCGTCGCTGGAGCAGAGTTCTTTGGAAGGCAGGAGACAGGCCGGTGAGTTTCTGGAGCCAAGGCAGTTGTTGTCTTCTGGTCTTCCTCTGCAGGGGTTTTCAGCTAGGCAGTCCTTCTTCTTGTTGTTGCAGGAATCTAATTTTCTAGGGTTCAGGGTAGCCCTTAAATACTAAATTTAAGGGCGTGTTTAGGTCTGGGGGGTTAGTAGCCAATGGCTACTAGCCCTGAGGGTGGGTACGCCCTCTTTGTGCCTCCTCCCAAGGGGAGGGGGTCACAATCCTAACCCTATTGGGGGAATCCTCCATCTGCAAGATGGAGGATTTCTAAAAGTTAGAGTCACCTCAGCTCAGGACACCTTAGGGGCTGTCCTGACTGGCCAGTGACTCCTCCTTGTTGCTTTCTTTGTTCCCTCCAACCTTGCCGCCAAAAGTGGGGGCCGTGGCCGGAGGGGGCGGGCAACTCCACTAAGCTGGAGTGCCCTGCTGGGCTGTGACAAAGGGGTGAGCCTTTGAGGCTCACCGCCAGGTGTTACAGCTCCTGCCTGGGGGAGGTGTTAGCATCTCCACCCAGTGCAGGCTTTGTTACTGGCCTCAGAGTGACAAAGGCACTCTCCCCATGGGGCCAGCAACATGTCTCTAGTGTGGCAGGCTGCTGGAACTAGTCAGCCTACACAGACAGTCGGTTAAGTTTCAGGGGGCACCTCTAAGGTGCCCTCTGGGGTGTATTTTGCAATAAAATGTACACTGGCATCAGTGTGCATTTATTGTGCTGAGAAGTTTGATACCAAACTTCCCAGTTTTCAGTGTAGCCATTATGGTGCTGTGGAGTTCGTGTTTGACAAACTCCCAGACCATATACTCTTATGGCTACCCTGCACTTACAATGTCTAAGGTTTTGTTTAGACACTGTAGGGGTACCATGCTCATGCACTGGTACCCTCACCTATGGTATAGTGCACCCTGCCTTAGGGCTGTAAGACCTGCTAGAGGGGTGACTGACCTATACTTGCATAGGCAGTGAGAGGCTGGCATGGCACCCTGAGGGGAGTGCCATGTCGACTTACTCGTTTTGTTCTCACTAGCACACACAAGCTGGCAAGCAGGGTGTCTGTGCTGAGTGAGAGGTCTCCAGGGTGGCATAAGACATGCTGCAGCCCTTAGAGACCTTCCTTGGCATCAGGGCCCTTGGTACTAGAAGTACCAGTTACAAGGGACTTATCTGGATGCCAGGGTCTGCCAATTGTGGATACAAAAGTACAGGTTAGGGAAAGAACACTGGTGCTGGGGCCTGGTTAGCAGGCCTCAGCACACTTTCAATTGTAAACATAGCATCAGCAAAGGCAAAAAGTCAGGGGGCAACCATGCCAAGGAGGCATTTCCTTACAACATACATCTGCCCTAGTCTCACCTTTTTCAAGGCCTGCCATATATATTCCCACCTCACCAAATCAAATGCTCGCCAATGTTCAGAAAGACCAGACCAGAGCATACTGATCACTTTCTAGTTCCGGAGCATGCATTATATATATAAGGCAGTGAAGGTTGCGCAATGTATTTCGGTGTGGTATAAGTCCCAATTGGTCCTCATGGACCAACTCAGGAAGATGCAAGAGCAGCTTGGATGCCAGTGCATGACTAAGTATCTTGAGTTCTACATTTAGCATGAATGGAGGTCGATATGAGCTTGCCCCTAGGTTTCTTTTGTCCCTGGTTCCAGTATTAGGACAATGGGTGCTTCTTTCATAGAATCCACAAGTACCCCTCTCTCCAATGCCTCATTGTACACCACTAGTAGACGGTCCACCAGTGTTCCAGCAAACACTAAAGAATTCCGCCAGTATCCTGTCGCTTTAGCGTTTTATAACACTTTTAGAGCGTAGAGCAATTTCTGCCTTGTCAGTGGTGCACCAAGCACTTCCTGATCATCACTTTATAGGCCATGGCAGTTTCAGGTCTTCTAAATACACCAGTAAATTACTAAAACCCTCCTTGAAAGGTGTCCTAGTTTAAACTTCACTTAGATGAGCCGCAAAAACATTATTGATTGCCCTGTGAGTATATTTCTCACTGCCCCTTGTGTCTGTGATCTCCAACACCAGGTGTATAGGCACCTCTGATCAAATCAGTTGGCTGCCTGCTTTGTCCCTTTCCAAATACCAGCGTCTATGTCCAGTATGACAGGTGTATTTCTCTGGTTGGTCCCACAAGTCACATTCCTTTTTGTGCTGTCTATCCCAGTCCCTAAGTATGGTCAGATCCTCAGAGAGTTTCCTCTTCAATCCTTCCAAGTTAGTCTCGTAACGTGTTATGTCCCTTGCTAGTGTACGGCATATTCCCACCGGGGTTGCCAGGCACACCCCTCTCAGCACCACTTTCACAGCATCCCATTCTGTCTCCCTATTGCCTGTGCTATTTCAGTTAAACTCAAAAGATTGCTCTATGGTCTCTGATACGGTCCCTCAAAAAGTCTGCTCTGGCAGGGTTTCAGTATTAAGTCTCCATGGTATTCTTGGTGTGTGTCGCTCCAATGCATAAGTATTCAGAAGTGGGAAGTGATCAGATATGTATCAAACTAAATAATATGCATCCATTAGTTCATGTACAGCCCCTAGTTGGATCAAAAAGTAGCCTAGTCTGCTATACGTCTTCGTCACTGGGGTGTAACATGAATTCTGTAGGGCATGTGGGTGGTGAGTTTGCCAAATATCAATAAGTCCCAGACTGGCCTGCGCCTGCACCAATGCTGCTGGTTTTGTGCCATAGCCGGTGGGAGGGTCTATCTATTGAAAGGAGTTGAGGTCCCCTGCCATTACTACCTCTGCCTCTAAGGAATCCTCTGCAATCGCAATTACCTCTCCAAAATACGCGCCATCGCCTATATTAGGTACATACATATTTACAAAAAACAAAAGTCGTGTGTGTCCAATGTTCCCTCTAGCATTATATACCAGCCTTTTCTATCTATTTGTGTGCATGTGTGTTTAAACAGTAATCCTGGGGCAATCCATATCAAGGCTTCCCTCGCAACCCAGAGTAGGATGTGACATACACCTGACCTCTCCATATCGTCTTCAGACACAGTTAGGTCGCCTGTAGAAATACTATTGCTAATCCATTTCTCCTAAGGTAGTGATAAACTCTGTTCCATTTCACCAGGCTATTGAGACCCCTTATGTTCCAGGTCAACATTTTGTATTTAGATCCCATCTGTACAATAGATTTTTCAGTACAGTCATACTTAAGTGATTCCCCCATCCCATATGGGTCAGAGTGTGAATCTAAGAACTGGCTGGTGTTAGAAGGAATTCCCCTACTAACCCCTTCTCTACCGGTGTCGTAATGGTTACATCCACCGGCACAGTGCTCCTGTGCCAAGGACGTAACCATTACGTCCTTGGACATGAAGTAGGAGGGAGCGCTAGCGCTCCCTCCGTGGGCTTCCCTCCCACCCCCCCAAGGCAGGGATGGAAGGGGAAGCCCTTCCCCTTCCACCCCGCCCCCCACTTGACCCACCATTGTGACGTCTGTCGTGCGCTGACCTCTTCAGAGGCCACCTCCCCTCATGTGATGGGAGCTTGAGAGGCTTCGAAGGGAAGGAATTTCCTTCCCTTTGAAGTCTCTCAGAGCATTTCAGAAGCCGGATCGTGAAGCGATCCGGCTGCTGAAATACCCTACTAGACACAAGGGATTTATTTATCAACAGAAATTGGCATAAGGGGAGAGACCCCTTGGGCAAGGGTCGCTCCCCAGGGAGCAAATTTTTCAAGGCCTTTTCTGCCCTCAGGAGGGGGAGGGGGGTAGAAACCTCTAGGCGCCAAGGATAATTTTTAAAAAAAGTTTTAAAAAGTTTTTTTAGAGGTGGGGAGCTACCCCTTAGGCAAGGGTCTCTCCCCTAGGGGGCAAATTATATTAAGGCCATTTCTGCCCCCCTTGAGGGCAGATCGGCCTATTTTTATGAGGCCAAACTGCCCCCAAGGGGGGCAGAAACCACTAGACACCAGGGAGGTTTTTTCAAAGGCGAATTCACGCAAGGGGAGGGGGGGAAATTTATTTTAGGCCATTTCTGACCCCCCGGGGGCAGATCGGACTATTCTTATTAGGCCGATCTGCCCCCGGGAGGCAGAAACCTCAAGGCGCCAGGTATCATTTTTTGTTTTTTGTTTGTTTTTTAGAGGTGGGGAGCGACCCCTTAGGCATGGGTCGCTCCCCTGGGGGGGCAAATTGTATTTAGACCATTTCTGCCCCCATTGGGAGCGACCCCTTAGGCAAGGGTCATTCCCCTGGGCGGGGCAAATTTATTTTACGCCATTTCTGCCCCCCTTTGGAGCAGATCGGCCTATCTTTATTAGGCCGATCACTAGGCACCGGGGATTTTTTTTTGCGCCTTTTTTACGCAAGGAGAGCGACCCCTTAGCCGAGGGTCGCTCCTCTGGGGTGGCAAATTTATTGTAGCCCATTTCTGCTCCCCTTGGGGGCAGATCAGCGTATTTCTATTAGGCCGATCTGCCCCTAGGGGGGCAGAAACCACTTATGCACCAGGGATTGGTGTGTGTGTATGTGTGTATTTTCTTTAGGGGGGGCAGTCCCTTGGGTAAGGGTTGCTCCCCATGGGGGCACATTAATGTTGGCCATATCGGCCCCCCTTGAGGGCCGATTGGCCTATTTTTGGAAGACCTATCTACCCCCAAGAGGTGGGGCAGAAAGCCCACCAGAGACTAGGGAAGATTTTTTTTCTCCAAAATAAGAGGGTGGGGGTATGGCCATACTCCCACCCCAAATAAATGGGGCCAAAGTTGTTCTGCCCACCAGTGTGCAGATGGGGTAATTACCTCTGATCCACACCCTAGGGGGGCAGAAAATCTATTAGATGCCAGGAAATAAAAAAAAAAACTGTGGGGTGGTGGCTACCAAACAGTATGGGCCTGGTTATGCCCCCGCCCCAACTGAAGGGGGTAACAGTCTTTCAGCTCTCCCCCGCACACTAAAACATCTTATCCCACGGCAAGCAAGAGGTAATTTGATTATCTTGGGTTTTGGTTTTACATTTGGGCCTTGAGAGCTTGGTAACTCTCAAAATTGCCCCACTTGGAATGGTGAGGGCTGCACTTTATGGACTTTGGGACGCTGCCATGTAAAAAAATCCATAAGACCTAGACACATCTGAAAACTAAACCCCTGGGTGATTCCAGGGTGGTGTGTTTCACATGCACCCCACATCATTTTCTTACCCACAATGACCTGCAAACCTCCAACTTTGTTGGAAATCACAAATTTTTCCCACATTTTAGTGATGGAACCTTCCGGAATCTGCAGGAATCCACAAAATTCCTACCACCCAGCATTGTCTCATCTATACCGATAAAAATTCTGCTGCATTTGTCAGCCTAAAAATGTTTTTTTTCGAACTGCCCTTTTGGACCCACTTTGCTTTCTCCTCAATTTCGACATGTTTTTGGCTCTTCTCTGTCACAAGCACTTGGCCCACCCACACAAGTGAGGTATCATTTTTACCAGGAAACTGAGGGGAACATTGGGTGGTATGAAATTCATCCCTGTGTGGTGATTCCACACAGAAATGTGGGGAAAATTTGACTCCCTCTGGTATCTAGTTTTCAGAAATGTCTGGGTTTGGTAGGTTTCCCTAGATGGCTGCTGACCCCAGGACCAAAAACGCAGGTGCCCCTCCCACAAAAACAGGTAGTTTTGTATTTGATAATTTTGATGTGTCCAGATAGCGTTTTGGGGCATTTCCTTTCGCGGGCAGTAGGCCTACCCACAAAAGTGAGATACCATTTTATTTCGGGAGACTTGGGGGAATGCTGGGCGGAAGGAAATTTGTGGCTCCTCTCAGATTCCAGAATTTTCTGTCACCGGAATGAGAGGAAAAGGTTTTTTTTTAGCCAAATTTTGAGGTTTGCAAAGGATTCTGGGTAACAGAACCTGGTCAGAGCCCCACAAGTCACCCGATCTTGGATTCCCCTAGGTGTCTAGTTTTAAAAAATGCGCAGGTTTGCTACGTTTCCCTAGGTGCCAGCTGAGCTAGAGGCCAAAATCCACAGCTAGGCACTTTGCAACAAACAGCTCTGTTTTCTTTGGGAAAATGTGATGTGTCCACGTTGTGTTTTGGGGCATTTCCTGTCACGGGCGTTAGGCCTACCCACACAAGTGAGGTACCACGTTTATCGGAAGACTTGGGGGGAACGCTGGGTGGAAGAAAATTATGGCTCCTCTCAGATTTCAGAACTTTCTGTCACAGAAATGAGAGGAAAAAGTGTTTTTTTTAACCGAATTTTGAGGTTTGCAAAGGATTCTGGGTAACAGAACCTGGTCAGAGTCCCACAAGTCACCCCATCTTGGATTCCCGTAGGTGTCTTGTTTTAAAAAAATACTCAGGTTTGGTAGGTTTCCTTAGGTGCTGGCTGAGATAGAGGCCAAAATCTGCAGCTAGTCACTTTGCAAAAAACATGTCAGATTTCATTGTAAAAATGTGATGTGTCCATATTGTGTTTCCTGTCGCAAGCATTAGGCCTACCCACGCAAGTGAGGTACATTTGTTATCGGGAGACTTAGGGGAAGACAGAATAGCAAAACAAGTGTTCTTGCCCCTTGTCTTCCTCTACATATTTTTTCCTTCCAAATGTAAGACAGTGTGTAAAAAGACTTCTATTTGAGAAATGCCCTGTAATTCACATGCTGGTATGGGCACCCTGGAATTCGGAGATGTGCAAATAACCACTGCTTCTCAACACCTTATCTTGTGCCCATTTTGGAAATACAAAGGTTTTCTTGATACCTATTTCACACTTTTTATATTTCACCAAATTAATTGCTGTATGCCCAGCATACAATGTAAACCTGTTGCAAGGTGCATCTCCTTTATTGGTTTTGGGTACTTAGAGTTCTTGATGAACCTACAAGCTCTATATATCCCGGCAACCAGAAGAGTCTAGCAGACGTAACGGTATATTGCTTTTGAAAATATGACATCGCAGGAAAAAGTTACAGAGTAAAACGTGGAGAAAAGTTTTCTGTAGGAAACTCTTGTACGATCTACACAAATTACCCCTTGCTGAATTCAGAATTTCGTCTACTTTTCAGAAATGTTTAGCTTTCTGGGATACAGCATTGGTTTCACACCCATTTCTGTCACTAACTGGAAGGCGGCTGAAAGCACAAAAATAGTAAAAATGGGGTATGTCCCAGTAAAATGGCAAAATTGTGTTGAAAAAATGTGGTTTTCTGATTCAAGCCTGCCTGTTCCTGTAAGCTGGGAAGAAGGTGATTTTAGCACTGCAAAATTTTCGCTGTATTTTTGGCTAATTTCTTGGTCTTCTCCAGGGGAACCCACAAACTCTGGGTACCTCTAGAATCCCTAGGATGTTGGAAAAAATTACGCAAACTTGGAGTGGATAGCTTATGTGGACAAAAAGTTATGAGGGCTTAAGCGCGAACTGCCCCAAATAGCCAAAAAAAGGCTCGGCACAGGAGGGGAAAAGGCCTGGCAGCCAAAGGGTTAAACACAAAGCAGTTTCAACTCCCCCAATGAATTTCCAACCCCTATCCCTCCCTCAGGCAATGTCTGTGGCCCCCGGTTGACTCAACAAGTGGCCATACAAGACCCCAAATCCTGCCCCAGTTGCCATCACTTTCCCTTCCTCAATCTATGTGCCTAAAGACACTTGGGCCCTCATTACAACATTGGCGGTAAATCCTGCTTACCGCTGTGCAGAAGACCACCAACACACCGCTGCGGCGGCAGAATTCCACTACGACCCACAGCATGGAATCTGCCAAAATCCAGACACCCACACGAGTCCGCCACACCAAAGGTCAGTGATAAACTGGCGATAACAAAACCGACACCGTCACGCCAACAGGAGTTCGCCCACACTATCATGACCCACGAATCTGCGTGGCAGTCTTTCAACCGCGGTACTCTATTGGCGGTACACACCGCTGCGCTCAAAATACACACACATTTACAAAACACAACCACATTGGACAATTCCAAATACACACACATGATACACATACACACACCAATCCCACAAACTCAATACAATATAAAACACACACCCACATCACCCACAAACCCCTTCGACAAATATTGAGAAAGAAGCCCAGAGAGAGACACCACAATCAACAATACTAGCATCCACAGGCATACAACACTATCACTCACACAACATCCACGCACCTCAAACAACACACACAAACACATCCCCTCACACATCACAACACATAGCACCTCACACATCACCCACACCACACCATGGCACTGCAAAGACACCCCAGGTTCTCTGAGGAGGAGCTCAGGGTCATGGTGGGGGAAATTGTCCGGGTAGAGACACAGCTATTCGGATCACAGGTGCAGCACACCTCCATAGCTAGGAAGATGGAGCTATGGCGCAGAATCGTAGACAGGGTCAACAGGGATGACATCAGGAAGAGGTGGAACGACCTACGGGGGAAGGAGTGTTCCATGGTCTCAAGACACCAGATTGCAGTTCATAGGACTGGCGGCGGACCCCCACCTCCTCCCCCACAACTAACAAGATGGGAGGAGCATGTCTTGGCTATACTGCATCCTGAGGGCCTCGCAGGAGTAGCAGGAGGAATGGACTCTGGTAAGTCCATTCTTAACTATTACATCCCCCACCCTACCTGCATGCTATCACATACCCCACCCTCACCCTCACCCCATCACTCCAACACCTCACAAATGTCCCACTATCACAACCCACACATCCCAACACTAATCCCTGCATGTAACACCAAAGCATGGACACCAATCACCAAAGCATGTCCACTACAGATACCCACACAGATCCCCAAACCAATTATCACACAAGGTCCTACACAAGAATGCAAGCACTGGAGTACAGGGTCACCCACACATTGCACACGATGGCACACACAGATGCAATAATCATGCCTTTACACCCCTGCAGGACCCCTACCCAACGTCACCGGACAGGAGGTTCCAGACATGTCCACTCCCCCCAAAGAAGAGGCCCGCAGTGATGACAGCAGCTCTGTCCAACTGGATCAAGAAGACCAGCCCGGCCCATCTGGGACCTCGGGGCCGTTGGTTCCCCTGACACTGGCACAAGCGACCACAGAGCCTCCCCCCTCAGGAAACACCAGCACAGCACCCACCCAGCGGGCCCATCCCTCTGTCCCCAGGAAACATCAAGCAGCGGTGTGTCCACCACTACAGGGAACCCAGGCAAACCCACCAACCCAAGAAAATCAGGGACCTGGGGGCAGTGGCAGTGGGCACACGGTTCAGGGGACAGAGGCACAGGATAACAGGGGAACTGGGAGGACTGCTGTGCGATGGGGGAGGACTGGCCCAGGGAACCCACTCTCCACGAGGCCCTCTCCAACATCATGGGAGCATACCATCATTCCCAGGAGACGATGGCAACGGTACTGGCCAAGTTTCAGGAGACCCAGCGGCTGCAGGAGGAACAGTATTTGGGGGATCATGGAGGAACTTAAGTCCATCAACACCACCCTGGTCACCAATGTAGGGGTCCTGAAGGACCTTGTGAGCACCAGGAGGGACACTGTGGCACAACAAGGGGCCCCTGACACTAGCCTGGAGGATGAACAGCCCACCACCTCCGCCGGCGCTAGTGGACAGGAGGCACCCCCACAGGACTACAACACCAGCACCCCACCCCTTGCAGAAGGAGAACCACCCGCAAAGGGTCCATGAGATCCAGGACAAAGACAGAGAACAATGCCAAGATCCCGCTAGGAAATGAGACCCCCCTGGATGTCATCCCTCTGTCCCACTTCGTCACCCTGTCCATCCATCAACTGCCCTAGCTCCACTTCCTAGGCCCCTTTGGACAATGCACCTGTGAAACAAATAGACTGGACTCTGCCATGGACAATCCTCCACCATCACCCCTGCCCATTTTCCAACCCCCTCCACTATTTTGCACTGAAATAAACACCCTTGAATCACAAAACAAGCTGGAGCCAGTCTGTGCTTTCACAAATGTGCATTTGCAATAACTATGGTATATAGCAATGTTGATTGTATTGTCAACATACCGATGTAACACAGCTCTAGTCCATGAGGTAATATAGCAGAGGTCACACAGTGGGACCCACATCTGTGAAATGGGAAGGCAAAGTGAGAAGTCAAGGTCCATACAGTGGGTGAAAGTGACAGACATATGATAGGTCTAACAATTGTATGAGAGGTGTGAGGCAGTGACATCTTCTTACCTGTGTCTCATTGGAAGTATTGCTGGATAACGTTGCTTCTGTTGTCGAGATCCTCTTCTTATGCCTCCTCTTCTTCACTGTCCACAGCCTCCACAGCTGCCACAAGACCTCCTTCTGGACCATCCTTCTGCATAAATGGCACCTGTCATATCAATGCCAGGTTGTGCAGAATACAGCAGGCCACGATGATCTGGCACACCTTCTTTGGTGAGTAGTAGAGAGAACCACCTGTCATATGGAGGCACCGGAACTTGGCCTTCAGGAGGCCGAAGGTCCTTTCGATCACACTCCTAGTTCGCCCATGTGCCTCATTGTAGTGTTCCTCTGCCCTTGTCCTGGGATTTCTCACTGGGGTCAGTAGCCATGACAGGTTGGGGTAACCAGAGTCACCTGCAAATGTAGAGGGACAACTGTTAGACACACACTAACCCTTAGGGACAACCCCAGACCCAGACAACTATTGACAGGGTATAGGGTCCTTGTCCTCACCTATTAGCCACACATGGTGCCTCTGGAGTTGCCCCATTATATAAGGGATGCAGCTATTCCTCAGAATGTAAGCGTCATGCACTGAGACAGGAAACTTGGCAGTCACATGGGAGATGTACTGGTCGGCCAAACACACCATCTGCAGATTCATTGAATGATAGCTCTTCCGGTTTCTGTACACCTGTTCACTCCTGCGGAGGGGACCAGGCCACATGTGTCCCATCAATGGCACCTATGATGTTGGGGATATGTCCCAGGGCATAAAAGTCACCTTTCACTGTTGGCAAATCCGCCACATGAGGGAAAACGATGTAGCTGCGCATGTGTTTCAGCAGGGAAGACAACACTCTGGACAACACATTTGAGAACATAGGCTGGGACATCCCTGATGCAATGGCCACTGGTGTTTGAAAAGACCCACTTGCCAAGAAATGGAGTACTCACAGGACCTGCACTAGAGGGGGGATTCCTGTGGGATGGCGGATTGCTGACATCAGGTCTGGCTCCAACTGGGTACACAGTTCATGGATTGTTGCACGATCAAGTCTGTAGGTGACTATTACGTGTCTCTCTTCCATTGTCGCCAGGTCTACCAGCGGTCTGTACACCGGAGGAAGCCACCATCTCACCACCTGCCGCAGCGGACGTTCCCTATGGAGGAGAACAGCGAGCAGAGAGTCAGCCAACACTGAGGTATAACTAAATGTCATTAGCAAACATTTGTAAATCCGCAATGTGCTTGTTACTGTGTGTATGCAAGGCCTAGATAGGTGTGACGCAGTTATTATTAATGCCATGTGGCCCCCTGAAATGGCGGCTGCCTGACCTGTAAGGTGGGACAAGGGGATATGAGGTAACTGTGCTGGCGTTGTACACCGTCGCGGTAGGCGGTTCAAGACCGCAGCGCAATCCTGCATTGGTTAACATTGGACCCCAGGGGTCCCAGGAGCCAATGACGATGTACGCCGGTGGTGACGGTACGCACCACAGCGGACGTGACCGCCATTTTCTGTCTGTTCACTCACTTGATACCTGATCTTCAACAGGAGAGGACCTACACTGCAAATGCTGCTGTGACCTCAGTCTGGAAGCAACAATGGCTCATGTGTCTGGGAAAACGGCCCCTGCCTTCACTTCGGAGGAGTTGCAGAATTTAGTGGATGGGGTCCTCTCCCAATACACGCTACACTACGGTCATCCGGACAAACAGGTGAGTACACTGTGAGCATGCTGCATGGGCAATGCCCTTTTGGAGTGATGGAAGATACATGGGGGGGACTGAGACCTGCATGTGCGGACGGTGAGTGTATGTGCGTCAGGGCAAGGGTTGGAACATGGGCCAATGACTGTGACGGTCTGGACGGTTAACGTTTTTCCTTTTCCCCTGTACTATTCCTCTAGGTCAGCGCCCACCAGAAGAAGGATATTTGGCGTGCCATCGCCAAGGACGTCCAGACCCTGGGGGTCCATCACAGATGGAGCACCCACTGCCGTAAAATATGGGAGGACATTCACCGCTGGAGCAAGAAGACGGCGGAGGCCCAGCTGGGGATGGCCTCCCAACGTGACCCCCCTGATGTTCTGGATCCTGGCGGTGGCGTATCCGGAGTTGGATGGGTGCTTGAGGGCATCACAGCAGCCACAAGGGGGTGAGTACCGTCACATCCATCTGACTCTGCGCGCATTACGAGGTGTCTGGGTGGGGGAGGTGGGCAGTGGGTTACCCTAGGCCAAGGCGAGCTTTGTAGGCAAGGACCCTTTGTGAGGCAGGCTATGTGGCACCCCAACCCCACCAGTGGTAAGAGCCATCTACACCTAGTGAGGCTCCTGTGACTTCCATGTGTACAGCAATCGGGCATAGGCCTTGTACCCCATGTCCCTGTGACTCTAAGTGCATGGCGTAGTGCAGGGGGCTGCTGTGTTTGTAGTGTCCGCCAACGGTAGTGGTATTGCATGCACTGAACATGTCTTTCTACTGTCTTTCCCCCACCCTTTTTGTGGTCTCCCTGTTCTTGTGTGCAATAGCATCATCAGGCGGAGGAGCAGTGGCACCGGAGCAGGAGGGAGCTGCATCCCACTTGGCCCTGGAGGACGAGACAACAGAGTCTGAAGCCACCAGTGGGACGGAGGGCGAGGGGTGCTCCATGGCGGGGACAGGAGGTGACATCAGCGACAGCGACTCCTCCTCTGATGGGAGCTCCTTTGCGTTGGTGGGCCCCTCTGTGCCCCCCCGCATCAATAGGTACAGCCGCCACCCCCCCTACCAGCACCACCCTCCCAGCAGCCCCTCAGCGTGTTTCCCGTGGCCGCTCACCCAGGAGGGTGGGCATCTCCTTCGCCTCAGGCACCTCAGGCCCTGCCCCAGTCAGCCCTGCTGCCCTCAGTGAGGAGGCTACTGACCTCCTGAGATCCCTTACTGTGGGCAATCTACCATTGTGAATGCCATCCAGGGTGCAGAGAGGCATTTACAACAAACAAATTCATACCTGGAGGGCATTTATTCTGGGCAGGCAGCCCAACAGAGAGCATTTCAGGCTCTGGCCTCAGCACTGATGGCAGCCATTGTCCCTGTGTCCAGCCTCCCCCCTCCAACTTCCTCCACCCAGACCCAATCCCCTGTACCTCAGCCTATCCCAAGCACACCATCAGACCAGCATGCACTCACCTCATCACACAAGGGTGGCTCAGGCAAACATAAGTACCACACATCCCTCAGGCACTCACACAAGCATCATTCCCATGCAGACATACCAACATCCACTGCCTCCACTGTGTCCCCCTCCTCCACATCGTCCTCCTCCTTCCCTGTCTCGTCTCCACTCACACCTGCATGCACTACATCCTCAGCCACTACCTCCATCACCAGCACGCCCATCACCACACACCGCTCACGTGCACTCACCACCCCCACTACCATTTACACATCCTCTGTGTCCTCTCCCAGTGTGTCTGTGAGCCCACCTCCCAAAGTACACAAACGCAGGCACACACACACCCAACAGCCATCCACCTCACAGCAGCCTCCAGCCCATGCACCTTCACCCAAATTCAGCATTCGTACACCTCCTACAACCACTACCTCTTCCTCCACTCCCAAACCCACTCCATCTACCCATCCCAGTGTGTCTAAAAAACTTTTCCTGTCTAACATTGACCTTTTCCCTAAACCTTCCCCCCCCGTCCATCCCCTAGGGCCAGGCTTTCCAGGTCCCAACCCAGCACCTCAGCCACCACATCACCGGGCACAGTGGTCCCAGCAACAGCGGGCTTTTGGAGTGTGCCAAGCATCAGGGCAGCCAGTGTGCCACGTAGCGAGGGCAAGGACATTCCACCACCTGCGAAAGTAAAAAAGTTGCCCACATCCCAGAGGGAGAAGGCAAAAACACCTGCCACCAAGGGCTCAGGGAAAACAAAAGGGGATGGTGGCAAGACAGCTGCGCCACCATCCAAGGTGGGGAAGGGCCAGAAAATCAAGGGCAGGTCAGGAGAGGGCATGATGGCACCGACTATGGGACCAGTGTCACACCTTCTGTCCACGTCGACGCCAACCGGTACGGCGGAGAAGACCGCCACCAGCACCGCAGTCACTGAGCCCGCCACCAGCACCGCCACCAGCACCGCTGCCACAGTCCGCCGCCAGCACCGCGCTGCCACAGAGTCCGCCGCCAGCACCGCGCTGCCACAGAGTCCGCCGCCAGCACCGCGCTGCCACAGAGTCCGCCGCCAGCACCGCGCTGCCACAGAGTCCGCCGCCAGCACAGCGCTGCCACAGAGTCCGCCGCAAGCACCGCTGCCACAGAGGCCGCCGCAAGCACCGGCAGCGGCCCCGCGACATCCTGAGCCAGTGGCACCACCGCATACATGGCTGCCATCCCCAGTGGTCAGTCGACCGAGCCTGGTGGTCAGTTCCAGGAGCCTAGCCAGCTTCCGTGATGCACCACCTTCAGTGGAGAAAGGCATCCACTACCTCTGTCCTTGGCTGGATGAAGCACTCAGGGAACAAAGCCCCCTCCAGAACCAGTGGAGTATCACATCCAGTACCTCTGTCCTTGGCAGGATGAAGCACTCTGGCCACAAAGCCCCCTCCAGAACCAGTGGAGACTGTTATCCACCTGAGAGACTGTGGCTTTGCACTCCCCAGGATAAAGCAGTGGGCAAACCACCCACTTGAGAGACTTTCGAGACTGTGGCTTTGCACTCCCCAGGATAAAGCTGTGGGCAAACCACCCACTAGAGTGACGTGAGAGACTGTGGCTTTGCACTCCCCAGGATAAAGCAGTGGGCAAACCACCCACTGGAGAGACTTGAGAGACTGTGGCTTTGCACTCCCCAGGATAAAGCAGTGGGCAAACCACCCACTGGAGAGATTTGAGAGACTGTGGCTTTGCACTCCCCAGGATAAAGCAGTGGGCAAACCACCCACTGGAGAGACTTGAGAGACTGTGGCTTCGCACTCCCCATGATAAAGCAGTGGGCAAACCACCCACTGGAGAGACTGTGGGGTTGCACTCCCCAGGATACATCAATGGGCATGGAGCCCCCTCGTGGAGCAGTGGCGTCGTGCACTCATCTGGCTGAGGTGTCCCCCCCCCTTCCCTTCCCCCTGAGGTGCATGTTTCTTTTGGATTTGATGCCCCTGCAGTTTGAAGTCTGGCATCGAATGTGGGCCTCGCCCCCATGCATTTTGGGCCCAGTGGTCCACGGACAATAAGTGGTGCACTATATGGACTTGTGTAGTTGGTGTACATAATTGTATATACTGTATTTCGAGTTATGACTACTGTTTTTTTCATGATTACAATTGTTCAACTCATTTCCTTTTGTCCTTGCATTCTTGAAGGTCAGGTGGGGGGGTGTAAATGTAATGTTGCAGCATGTATTTGTGTGTATGTTGTAGTTGGTGAGGGTGGGGGTGGGGGTGTTGCGTGTGTGTGTCACTCTTTTCCCTCCCCCTCCCCTGTGTTGTAGGTGCTGTACTCACCGTGGTCGTCGCCGCCATCTTTGTTGCTCCTGATAGAGGAGCAGGAATACCATCGCAGGGACTATTTGGAGTTCTGGCTCCATGGCGTCCTGGTTCCTCGTGGGGTGTGGAGAGGTGAGTGTTTTCCCTTCCAAGTCCTGTTTCCGCCGTGTTTTTGTTCACATTGGTTCGGCCCTGGAAAAGGTGGCGGATTGGCCTCTCATAATAGTGTGGGCGGTACATTGTCTTCCGCCTGTCTGTTGGCTGTGACCGCCAAGCTGTTTGTTTGTACTGCCGTGGCGGTCGGAGTGTTAAAATGGCTGACTGTTGGCGGTTTCCGCCATGGTCGTGATTCCATTTTGTTTTCTGCCGGCCTGTTGGCGGTATTACCGCTGCTTTAACACCGACCACCAGGGTTGTAATGAGGGCCTGGGTGTAGTTGCTTCCCAGGTGGCGAAGACCTCCAAAAGCCCCAATTAGATCTCAGTAATCCACGGCTGCCCCACCCCTAGTTTCGTCCTGCCAAAAGGTCATACAAACCTCAGAAATAGCACTAAAGAAATAGCGGAGCTTGTGCATTTATTCAACCTTAACATTTCTAACCCTTTTTGCGACTGTAATACAACATAACACAAAGTTAAGTACTTTAACTCCCTCTCTCCCCAATGCTCTCTATCATTTCACAATCAACTTCTTACTGTTCACTCCACTTCAGTTACATTGCTCGGTGTCTCTGGAACATGACTCAGTTGTGAGAAGGGATTTGGCATTTCTAAGAAGACCAGAGTAGCCTTTAATGTGCCATCTGGCTCGACCAGGATACATTCTCTTTCCTTCAATCCTGAGGAACCATGATGCTTCGTAGGCTGTTGTTGATTGCACTGTGATCAGTGCATGCCGCCATCCCTCAGGCAGTCTCTTGTCTCTTCCCAGGCCTAAGGATTCTAGCCACTAAACAGCTGCTGTTGGTGTAACACTGATGTGTATCTTCCCTTCATGTTGGATACGCAATCTGGCTAGCTACATGAGGCTGTATTTTATATTATGAACTCGCAGTTGTTTTTTGACCGACAAAAAGGTATTCTGAAGATCCTTCACCTTCTTTGTGTAATCAGAGAATTTCGAAAGGCACTTAGGTTTGAGTGTGTTAATGATCCAGTCCTCGAGAAATAGCTCTCCAGAGGGACCCTCTGCCCTTTCTGGGAATCTAATAAAGCACAGATTATTATGCCTCTTCTACATCCTCCACTCGTTCTTCCATATGTGTTGCGCTACATTTGAGGCCCGAAACTGTAGCTCTGAGTTCTTTAATTTCCAGTTTGAGGACCGCCATTATCACCACCATGTGCAAGTCAAGGTGAAGATAATTAATGTCCATTGACATTGCACCCATTTTATGTTCAGCACCTGTCTGGAGCTCTGGATCACCTCTAAGATTTCAGCTGTATCCTGCAAATGATCAGCTTTCTCTTGTGCCGTACTTATCTCTGATCCCTTTCCCTGTGGGACTGTATTGTACAATCGTGTTAGCTTGCACTTTCTTTGATCCTTTTGAACTTCACCATGTTTGGTGGACTTGTGGGCGGCTATGTGTTGCAAGCTACTAGCTCACTCTTGTTGAGTCTCCACCAGGTCCGAGCACAGTTATAGACTTGTTGGTAGCATTTACTGAAGTGGTTATGCGGCCTCTTTCAATCTAATGGAGTTTTTCTCCTGTCAACTCCCCCTCGGCCAGTCTGCTAGCATGCTCCTCAAACATCCTCACCTATCACCTAGGTCACCTGACCGTTGGATCATATAATCTGGAGGCAACCTATGGTAGGGGTTGAGACGGCCCCCATGAGGGAAAGGGCGCAATGCATCTCCTCCAATTATCCACACTTACGGCCCAACACTAGTAAGCATGCATCTCCAACCTTTACCTCTTGCAGCTGGGGACAGTCCAATTTCCGTCTCTCTTGTGGTCCCACGCTGTCTCCTGATCTATCGCCTCTGATGATATTGTGCTCATCCAGTGTTGGCATCCTGGTTCATTTTATGCTTATCGTCTGACCCCATTGCAGTTCTTCTCCGGGTATCACTGCCCATTCATGTAATCAAGTGGAGTCGGCAATCACCTGGTTCTACCACAACCAGCTGGTTTCTTTCTATTATCTCAGAGCACTATCTATGGGGTCTTCTTACTCACTTTAGGTCCTCCACATCATATGGGATATCTCCCAGCTCAGGCTTCACTTTCAGGACTCGCAGCGTCTTATCAGTCAAAGAATGACCCTCGGTCGTACTTTGGCCCTCGTGGTTCCAGCATCAGGCTGTGTTACAGTACGGCCTCTTGTGCTATATTGCGGGTGAGTTCGGCCTCATCAGACAGGTGCAACTCTCTCCACCTGTATTCTCACTGTTTCTGTGACTCCGCACTCACAGGTGCCACTAGTCTTAATGCTGGGTCTTCTCTGACTGCAGTCAGCAGTGTTTCAGGGCGCTGCCATCCTATGTCCGTCACCACATCTATTCCTTCTGCTATCGGCGTCCTGATACTGCACTTTTTTGGTCTCCTATTCACCTTAGTCGATTGCCGAGGTCCCAGCCAGTGTACCCTCCCTTTACCGGGCCCAGCAGGAATGCTTTCAATCCCCGCATTCCACTTCGCTGAGGCGCAGACCGCTGTGACTCACAATGCCTCATCCGTGGTTGCATCTCTGCCCGTGTTCTCCAGCACCACAGATTAGTTAACAGGGCCGATTATGAGGCTTTTTTAACACACAGTTGGGCACAGGATCATCAGGCTATCCAGAAATGGACCATGTAGGAGACCTGGCTAAAGAGAGACCTGGCACCTAAAAGCCTGACCTGAGCAGCGTGTTCCCAAATGACAGACTCTAAGGAACTTTCCAGTTGGAGCAACATGTGATAAATTAATTTTTCCTCCTCTGGAGAACCGAGATAAGGTGCTGAGACTTGCCCAGGGAGGTCATACCAAAGTTGAGCCAGAAAACCAAATTCTTCCAGTTTGGAGCTTTGTGCTGTACTGAAAATTGGTACGGCAAACCTTGCTGTAAAGGTATTTGGCCTAGGGGAGCCCTTTCTGTATACAGCTCCTGTCCTTGCCACACTGGTGGATTTTGAGTACCAAAAAAGTGACTAAGTCAGAAAATACAAGTTTGGCCCATAATGTTGGGGGAGGGGGGGGGAGGGAGCAGAGGAGGGATGGTTTTGGGAATCCATCTGACACACAAAGTGACCTCAACGGCCACAAAAACAGGTTTGTCCCTTTCAGAGCTTTTGGTGCCAAAACCAGTAGCTATAGTGGAAGCTCAATAATAACATATCCAGCTTAAAGGGACCTTCAGCTTTGGCCTAATCCCCACTGTAGCATTTTTCTTTTCTTTTCTGAAACTAAGGGGGTCATTCTGGGTTTCCCACTGGGCTGGCGGGCGACCGCCAAAAGGCCACCCGCCAGCCCAGTGGGAAACACCCTTCCACGAGGAAGCCGGCTCCGAATGGAGCCGGCGGAGTGGAAGGTGTGCGACGGGTGCAGTGGCAAAGCAGGTACTGAAATTCAAAGTGGGGCCCTCTTACTGGGGCCCCTGCAGTGCCCATGCCATTGGCATGGGCACTGCAGGAGCCCCCAGGGGCCCCACGACACCCCTCACCGCCATCCTGTTCCTGGCGGTCGGAACCGGCAGGAACAGGATGGCGATGAGGGGGTCGGAATCCCCCATGGCGGCGCAGCAAGCTGCGCCGCCATGGGGGATTCCCAGGGCAGCCGAAAACCGGCGGGACACCGCCGGTTTTCCTGTTCTGACCGCGGCGAAACCGCCGCGGTCAGAATGCCCTGTGGGGCACTGCCAGCCTGTTGGCGGTGCTCCCGCCGACCCCGGCCCCGGCGGTCCTTGACCGCCAGGGTCAGAATGACCCCCTAAGTCTGAAAGTAAAAATGTTGACAGGGATGACCCACTTGGTGAATTTGACCCACACTTAATCACCATTGCCCTGAAATTATGCCTAAAACAAACTTTTGTTTTTCCGTTGCGCTTTACATTTTCTCTGTTTTTCTCATTTGGTTTGAAAATGTCATTGTGTTTTCTACTTTAAAGTTGGTACTTCTTTAAAGTTGGTTATTCTTTGACTTATCATACTTTTTCTGTTTTATTGGCTCCTTATGTCATAGCTGCCAGGAGTTGAGCAGGGGGTCTTTGAGAATTGTGTTTTAACCCATCCAGATTGTGTATATTAGCGGGGATCACCACCTCCCAAATTAACCCAGTTTCTGACATGTCCACAAAGCCCGTCAATGATATGTTCTTCATGTGCGATGTGGAGTGAGAGTTCCCTCATTCACAATGGTGGGGTGACATAAAATTGAGAGAGCCTTTGCTTGCGGGCCTACCATTTTACATTCTTCGGTAGACAGGGAAAAGGGCCCTGGGGATGCCTTAACTGTGCGACACAGAGGAGGTGATGCACAGTAAGTGTGTCCCAAACATGCACTTGAGTGGGGACGTTTAGGTCCACGTGATCCCGTTGGGAACTCATATCCTTCTCCAGGGGCAGGTTGGGGAGCAGCAATTTGAAATACTGCTTGTGCCTTTTCTTTTTTTTGTAACATGTATTTATTCATTTAATACTTTAGCTTTGAAGTACAGACTTCACAGAATAATGATCCTCTTCACACTATGGCCCTCATTCTGACCCTGGCGGTCTTTGACCGCCAGGGCGGAGGACCGCGGGAGCACCGCCGACAAGCCGGCGGTGCTCCAATGGGGATTCCGACCGCGGCGGTAAAGCCGCGGTCGGACCGGCACCACTGGCGAGGTCCCGCCAGTGTACCGCGGCCCCATTGAATCCTCCGCGGCGGCGCAGCTTGCTGCACCGCCGCGGGGATTCTGACCCCCCCTACCGCCATCCAGATCCCGGCGGTCGGACCGCCGAGATCCGGATGGCGGTAGGGGGGGGTCGCGGGGCCCCTGGGGGCCCCTGCAGTGCCCATGCCACTGGCATGGGCATTGCAGGGGCCCCCATAAGAGGGCCCCTACATGTATTTCACTGTCTGCTGCGCAGACAGTGAAATACGCGACGGGTGCAACTGCACCCGTCGCACAGCTTCCACTCCGCCGGCTCGATTCCGAGCCGGCTTCATCGTGGAAGCCTCTTTCCCGCTGGGCTGGCTGGCGGTCTGAAGGAGACCGCCCGCCAGCCCAGCGGGAAAGTCAGAATTACCGCCGCGGTCTTTCGACCGCGGAACGGTAACCTGACGGCGGGACTTTGGCGGGCGGCCTCCGCCGCCCGCCAAGGTCAGAATGAGGGCCTATGTTTGATGCATTTCTACGAACCATTCTTGGTACAGGTCATAACATCTATTATCTGTTACAGAACTGTAACTGTGTTCCATATACATGTGTATCGCCCTTAATGTAATTGTGATGAACCAAGATTAAATGTTAAACAATTATCGTAATGAAACAGAAGGAAAAGTAAAAGACGAGATTTGAAAGAAATACAATTACAAATCAGAAACATACCACACACATTTTATACAAAATAGCACTGATATTGGCAACCACTTATATAAATAGACGAGCCCTCACATAGTTTAGGATAATCGATCTGTTAAAAACAGTAATGCTGAATACCATAAAACAATCAATAAAGTGGCAGCGTGCCACTGTAAATCTCCTCTTCCCAAGTCACTTTGTGCAGATAATAGTGTACAAGTGTGTACCATACAGTTGTATTAGCAGCTATCAATAAAGAAAAGTGCCTTGTGCTACATAAAACCCCCGCCAACTTTAAAACTACTTCCTTGCTTCAATAATTTCTGGGAAGTACTTATTCTGGTCATACTGATGATAAGGGGCGCAAAAACTAATCGCTCTAAGCATCGTCAGGGGTAGTAAGCGCCATATAAATACTATTACAATACAATACAATACAATCTTAATTCCGCAAACGCAAATTTTTTTTTTTAAAGCATCCTTACTCTTTAGAGACCAGTGAGACTGTTGGCAGGTTAGGGCCCAATTCTTTCAGTGAATCATTAAACTGCCACACGTCTCGAATATGCCTCCACAAATGTTTTTATCTTCAGCATTTTATTGCACCACTCTTGGAATAATGAAAACCTGGCTGATTTCCAGTTCTATAAGATCAAAGAACGAGCTACGATTGAGCTATTGATATAAGCTCCTGCCCCCACCTGCCAATGCCCGACCTCTGATTCCTACTAACAAACCTGAAGAGTGCCACCTCTGCTTTCAGGTCTAAATTAATCTGTAGGCCAAGGCTAAGAGCTGCAAAACCCTTTTGCCAAAACTGTTCCAACATCTGGAAGGCGAAAAAAAAACATGTAACCAAACTCCTATCCCACACCCTGCTGCTGACAGCAAAAGCACCGATCCTCTACCACCGAATACATTCTATGGAGGGCTGCAGAGGTGTAATAAGCCACCCAGGGAGATTAGAATGACGCCCACTCAAAATCTGCAGCCCTTAAATCCTGATGGCCTAATAACGAAATAGAGTCGCAATCCACCTCCAAAATAATGCATTGTATGGACAGACTGATTTTATCTAAAAAAAAGTTCTACCTGATTCCTACCCCGTGATCACGGAGTAGTCTATACCGGTTGCCAATTCCTTTGAGTTTTGAGCTCAAAAGTGATCGCAATATCGGGTGGGGATTTAAACTAGATTCCAGGCAGTAATATAAAAAAAAAAAAGAATGATCTGTTGAAATTTAAAAAAAGAACAACTTGCATCGATCTCCATACCGAGCCTGCACTTCCTGCTAAGTGATACACTGCCCCTTGAACAAAAAATGACTCATTTTGTTAAAGCTGTTAGCATTCCTGAATCTTACCTGACTCTGTGGTATTGACAAGCCTACATAATTAAACTCCTGTAATGTAAGATACTCGACGCCTCCTGAAATGCTTTTGGATAAATATAATGATTGAAGTCTAGCACTCCTTTCTGGTAACACCTTGTATCTAGTTTTCTTTGGGATCTTGGCTGTCGTAATAAACACTGGCAACTGGGATCATATTACCTATAAAAAAAAAGATTGAATGTCCTCTTCCCATCTATTGATTTTGCTAGCACATCTAAAAAAGCTGCTTTCTTGATTATGCAGTCCATTTGGATGATCTGGGGCACAGAGACGGATCTGATAACGCGTCCAGCCCTTATAAATTACCTGTACCTGGACACGTTGGAGGTCGGTGAATCTTTTAACCGAGTCGGGCTCTCCTCATCCTAAAATAGTCGAGTCACTCAGATCAATAATCCATAACTACTGTAATCGGTAATCAATACTCAATTAATAGATCAATATAGCACATCAGAAATCAATAACAGTTGGTATTTCGGCGCACCATGACCTTTCAGTCATGAATAACCACACCAGTTTATTAAAAGTTAGTGAATTTATTTCCCTATATTAACAAAGCTAGCACGATGTATATATGTCTCAAAACCAATTGATATATGTATATGAACATTACTAGCTGTCCATAACGGCGGAAGAAACGCAATCTACGTAAAATCTGGATAATGATACACTCTGTTATAGCAATGCAAATCACCAATGTGACTAACTGTATTTGACTAATTGCATACATTCGGTCAGCATAACAAGATTTCAATTCTTCATGATACATTGAATGAATACCTCGACTAACCTCTAATTAGCATTGGCATGTGGGACTTCATGCAAAACGAATTTAGTCAACACAAATTTGGAAAACTTCTAGCTAGGACCCTATCAAAATAGCAGTTGGTACCTAAAAGGAAAAACACAATGCATAATACATTTATCCTTTCATATTTACCAAATACAATCAGCATTCAAGAAAAGTCTTCGTCCTTCAGGTACCGGTTGATCAGCATGGGGCAAGTTTCAAAGGGCAAAGTTAAGGGCAAGTTTCCTTGCAGCGGCAAGGAGAATGGGGCAAGGTTACTGCATGGGCAAGATGGGGGCAAATCAAAGTTAAAGTCTCTAGGGTGAGAATTCTTAAAGTCTCTGTCTCTCAGATAGAGAAGAGGGCATCAGGGTGTCATCCAAAATGGAGTCTGGCATCAGGCTTCAAACTGGCATCGAGGAAAATGGCTGACTTCTCTTTGTCCGGTGGGTTTAAGTAAGAAACATTCCAAATTCTGCAGGGTCTTCCATTGGAGGGTTCATAGGTTGGCTTCAAATTGTCCAATCAAAATTGTCTTTTACTAGCGCTCATTTATGCATACACTGTCCTTGGAGCCTTGGAACACAAATTGTATCATGGTTTGCCAATTATTTTACTATCTGTACCTTCATTGTCCGCACCTGCAGAGACTGACCTTGTATCAAAGGGGATGTAACCGGCCTAGCACGAAACCTTGGAGATAAGTGTACCAGCCAGTTTCTACTGGAAAAATACAACTTCAAGCAAGAATATATGTTTCATTAGTTCAAGGAAAAATCACGCAGTTAGAATTTGAAACCAAGCAACTAGGCCAAAGCCTGTACTAAATTTAAGCTAAGCAAAACAGTTTTCAAACAAGAAATCATGGCATACATTTGCGATTATGACGGATTACTACATTTTCAATACTTCGTGATTAATAAAGCTCGTTTATAATGATGGCGAACTACCCCGAGGGCACAATTTCCCTCGTACATTATTTTCTTTACTAAAATCACACTACATTATACGTATTGATTACACAATATGTATGAATATATGTCGGACCTTCTTGTTCTGCGTCATCAATCCCTCCTCTGATGACTAATTATGTCATCACATCAAATCTACCCACAAATTTTATTCCATTAAAATTCTGTATAGTAATTTGGCACTTCAGTCAATTCCCTTTTTCTTTTAGTCCCTTTTGACTTTTCTCTATATATTTCCACCATTTTGTTCTCTATTTTCTCTTCTCTTTTTCTTTTGTTCCTTGCTTTTAACATTTTGAAAGCTTTCCATATTCCCCAAGAGCCTAATAAACAAATTAATATTATCAATATTCCCTTTACTATTTTTAGTAACAATCCGTTCCAAACGTTGCTGAGCCAATTTCCCACAGAAGCAAATCCTTTTCCAACTTTCTCCCAAACTCCGGGTTCTTTCAATTCCTTTAAATCTACACTTTCTTTAGTTAAATTTGTAAGCATCGTTCTAATTTTTCCACTGTTGTCTGGTATATATGTACAACAGTGACGTGTGCCAAGCATTTTGCAAACGCCGCCATCCTTTGCTAAAAGAATGTCTAAGGCAAGCCGATTTTGAAGAGTCATAGCTCTTTCTGCAGCGAGTTCAGCATCCATCAGGATTATAGCTCCTGAAAACTTTGTCAGCATGTTATCCACAATAGTGGACAACTTTCGTATTTTGATTGAATTCAATATGACTCCTACTGAAGGAATCAATGCTCCAAATATATCTCCTACCACACCAGAAGCTGTCTCCCTTTTCTGAACATGATGTGATTCAGACAGCCTTGGAAATTTCTTTAAGTCGTCTAGTTGGTAAACCTTTGGGAACACTATTCCCAAATAACACCTCCCATACCATCCTTTAGGAAGACGATAATAGGCGTTGAGTCCACAAATATAATATACTCCAGGAATAACTGGGTCTTGTCCATTCAGCATGAACGTCCACTTAGATTGAAATGCATACGTATGTTTACATTCACTCGTTCCCACAAAAACTGTGTCATAATATGATGGAAATCTATGTATACAAAATCTTCCTACATGCAATGTATCTAAAGCTATTTTTCCTTGTGTCTTTATTGCAGCAAAAGCATAATTATCTACAGATGTCCTTTTGTGTAATTCCCTCTCTAATTTCTCCTTCATTTCATTCTTCCTATCATCAGTGCGGTCTAAAAATTATATTTCTACTGGTGAAAGCAAGCATGTAAGGTTCTCTCTATGTGCGTGAGCTGTGTGAAAAGGTGACATCGGTTCGAAGAATTCCCTCATTAATTTGGCATAATAATCTCGAGCTATCTTACTTAGGTGCCCTATTATGGGGACATATGCAAAAGTAACATCGTAATTAGTATAAAATAATGAATGTCTTTTTGAGCATAAAATCTGGAAGCTACTATACTACATGTAATTCCATACGTAAGAGGCATGCTGTGATACGTTACCCCTTCCACTACTGAGGTAGGTATTTGTGTACACACATAACAATCTTTCGCATCCATGGTCTCAACATACTCACTCAGTAAGCGATAGAAAACGTTAGATGAAAGTTCCTTCTTATCATGCAAGTGTCTCTCGTCTTGCTCAAGTCTCTTCAGAGCTGTTAGTTCAGTAACGATAATAGGTTTAGAAGTAGAAGCATCATTCGTCTCACTCTCACTTTTACCATGCATTCCAAGAACTATTGCTACAATTATTAGTACGCATGCGGTTATTAAGCCTATACACATGTATTTACAACACTTCATTTTACGCCCCTGTGTAGTGAAGCTAGTCATGATCTGTATAGAATCAGAAAGTCGAAGACACTTTATCAAAGCGTATTTGCAGGTATTAACAAAGCTGAACGAGTTCAATGTTCACACAGTTTTCTTTAGCGGCTTAGTCTCTTATCGGTTAGCAGCGTTGTCTCAAAATCGGTTTCAAAGTCAATCAAGTTAGCAATGTCTTAGCCGGTTGAAAAGTCAATCAGGTGATCAATGGTTTCAGTCAACAGAGTCCATAAAGTTTTATTTCCAAAATGAAGTTCTGCCTCTTCGTTCTCAAGACTGAGGGATACAAATTCGTCTGACCAATCGTTATTGGCTACGTATGCCCACTCCGGCTCGGTATCCTTTTTCTTTTCAATTTTGCATCTCTCTTTGATTCTTTCTCACTGGTACTTTCCTCTTTGCCCAAGTCCTTTTCTTCACTTGGTGTTGGTACTACAACAGACACTTCCTTTCTTTTCTCTTTCACTCTTGGCCCTTCACTGTCGTTCAACGTTTCTCTAGTTCTTAATTTTACTGGCGATATGCTTGATCTTCTTTTTACACTATGTCCACTTGATGGACCTGCAATCTCTTCTGAAGAAGTTTGAGCAGTTTCGTTCTGTTCTGCCTTGTCCCCTCCTTCTGGGGAGTCAATCAGGTTTTCCTTTTCTTTGTCTCTATCGTCTGCTTCTGGGAAAGCCCTCCTCTGATCAGGCTCTCCTGCTTCTTCACCTGTTTCGAGCCCTTTGTCTCCGTTATTTTCTTCAGGCTCTTTGTCACTTTCAGCTGCTTCAGGCTCTTTGTTACCTTCAGCTGCTTCGTCGCTGTCTGAGGCTCCTCCTTGGTCTTCCCCAAGTGAATCAGTTGCTTCGTCCTCAGAGAATATTTCTCCCTCCTCTATTTCTGCCTGTTCGCTTCTAGTTCTGTTTCGCTCTGCCTCAGCGCTTGGTACTTTGTTATCAGGTACTGGTAACTTCAGCGCTTCAACTTCCTCATCTGTGGGACACAACACCCTCTTTGTGTGACTGGCGTGAATCCAGTTGGGAACTCCCGCACACTTCACAGCGGTGGTAGTTGTCAAAAGCACTTGAAAAGGTCCTTTCCAACGGGGTTCCAAGCACGACTTCCTCACGTGCTTCTTTATCACGACCCAGTCACCTGCTTTCAGGGCGTGTCCTGGACCTTGGATCGGTGGCAAGGTGGTTGCCTCCACCTGGTGAGAGAAAGATCGAACCACATCAGCTAGACCTTTGCAGTAGTCTAACACCATATCATCTGTAATATTCAAAAGCGCATTTGCAGGAACTGCTGGAAGTCTCATAGCTCTGCCCATGAGAATCTCGTGTGGGGACAGTCCAGTCTTTCTGTCAGGGGTGTTTCTCATTGACATTAGTACCAAATGCAATGCGTCAGGCCATTTCAAGTTTGTTGATGCACATATTTTCACCATTCTCGATTTCAATGTGCCATTCATTTGCTCCACTAGACCTGATGCTTCAGGGCGGTAGCTACAATGCAGCTTTTGCTCAATGTTCAGTGCTGCACAAAGCAATTTTATTACTTCATTATTGAAGTGACTTCCCCTATCTGATTCTAAAGAGATCGGGAATCCGAAACGTGGTATTAACTCTCTCAAGAGTAGTTTTGCAACCGTGAGACTATCATTTCTGCGTGTAGGGTATGCTTCAATCCAGTGAGTAAAAATGCACACAACCACCAACACATACTTCAAGCCTCCATGCACAGGCATCTCAATGAAGTCCATTTGCATCCTGCTGAATGGACCCCCTGCTCTTCCAATGTGGCTCAAATTTACTACGGTTCCCTTCCCTGCGTTCATCTGTTGGCAAATGACGCAACGGTGGCAAACTGCTTCAGCAACTTGACGGAATTTGGAGTTAAACCAATCAGTTTTAAATAACCTAATCATGGCATCCCTCCCAAGATGAGCTTGTCCATGGTAAAATCTGGCTATCTGTGTCAAAAGGCTATTTGGAAGAACGAATTTCCCTTCACTTGAAACCCATAATTCATCTAGTCTCTTTACACATTGTGATTTGGTCCACGAGAGTTTCTCATCCTCACTGACATAATTCTGTAAGGATTTCAATTCGTCCATGGTATCTATCACCTTTAGAGCAAATATTTCGCTTGGTTCGAGTTCTGGTTCACTTATCAAATTCCATTCATCCCTAAGCAATATACAGTTCAATGCGCAAAACCTTGCGACTTGATCCGCATATCCATTTCCCAGAGAAACATAATCTTGTCCCTTCGAGTGTGCACTGCATTTTACCACTGCTACTTCTCCTGGTAGTTGGATGGCATGTAACAATTCTTTTATTCTTTCGCCATTTTTCACTGGCGATCCTGAAGAGGTCATGAAGCCTCTCTGTGACCACAATTGTCCGAAATCATGCACTATTCAAAACCCGTACTGGCTGTCAGTGTAAATAGTAACTTTCATCAATGCAGAGAGTTGGCAAGCTCTAGTAAGGGCTACCAATTCTGCTACCTGTGCAGAGTAAACTCCTTGAAGCCAAGATGCTTCCAAAACACCTGTTACCGTGCATACAGCGTACCCTGCTTTCAATACACCCAGTGCATCTCTTAAACATGAACCATCGACAAAAATAATTTGATCATTTTCTTCCAATCGGGTATCTTTGATGTCAGGTCTTGGTTTGGTGCAAAATTCAGTCACCTGAAGACAGTCGTGCTCGATGTCTTCAGTGTTCTCAATTTCAGCATTTTCACTGGGAAACAAGGTTGCTGGATTCAACGTAGTGCACCTTTTGAGCTGCACATTAGGTGATCCCTGAATTATTGTTTCGTACCTTGTGAGTCTAGCACCAGTCATGTGTTGTGTTCGGGAACGTGTCAAAAGTATCTCGACTGAGTGAGGGACCATGAGTGTTAAAGGGTGTCCCATCACTATTCCTTCACTCTGAGTGAGGCTGATACCAACTGCGGCTATGGCACGCAAGCACCCTGGCAGTGCTGCTGCGACCGGATCCAAAGTAGCTGAAAAATATGCTACTGGTCTGTTTACGCCACCATGGGCTTGGGTCAAGACAGACAAGGAACATGCATCACGTTCATGACAAAACAATGTGAAAGGCTTTGTGTAGTCAGGCATACCTAAAGCTGGAGCCCTGCACATGCATTCTTTCAATTCAATAAAAGCATCCATCTCTTCTCCTTTCAGTTCAATTTCATCCAATGCATCCTTCTGGGTCAGTTTCAGTAAAGGTTTTGCTAGGGTTGAGAAGTTGGGAATCCATTGGCGACAGTAACTCACCATTCCCAAAAACTTCCTCACCTCCCTCCTCGTCTTTGGAGGACTCATTTGAAGTACACTTGTTATTCTTTCCTTCATTATTCTCCGTGACCCTTTCTCTATTTGGTAACCCAAATATTTCACTTTCTTCTGACAGAACTGTAATTTTGAAGGAGACACCTTGTGTCCATTCCTTCCCAAATGGTTCAATAGGGCAATGGTGTCGGCTGTGCAGTCACTTTCTGTCTTGGATGCAATCAGTAAGTCGTCAATGTACTGTACTAGGGTTGACTCGAATGGCAATTCCAACGCTTCCAAATCTTTCTTTAGAATCTGATTGAAAATTGACGGTGACTCCGAAAACCCTTGAGGAATTCGACACCAACTGTAAACTCTGTCTAAGAATTTGAAACAAAAGAGAAATTGGCTGTCCTCATGAAGAGGCACTGAAAAGAATGCTTGTGACAAGTCGATGACTGAGAACCACTCGGCATCGCAAGGGACTTGAAACATTATCACAGCTGGATTTGGTACTACAGGCAAGCATTTAATTATTATGTCATTTATTTTCCTCAAGTCCTGCACAATTCGGACCTTTCCACTTGGCTTTATTAGTCCCATAATTGGTGAATTACATGGACTGCTTAACACTTCTTTCAGTACTCCATGCTTTACAAACTCATCAATGAGTTGGGCGACTTTCATGAGGCTGTCTTGGGCCATATGGTACTGTGGGGTCTGGGGAAAGGTTACATTGGGTTTTACAGTCACTTTCACTGGTTCCACTCCTTTCACCAATCCCACCTCTTTTCCTGTCATATCCCACACTTCTTTTCCGACTGTTTCTTGTAACTCAGCAGGAATATCTGCTTCAGTAATCATTGGGTAAAGGGTAATCAGGGGATATTCTTCATCGACAGTTTCTACTTCGTCCCCTTCTACACTATCTTCTTCTTCCCCATCACTGCTCGTCTGAATTTTGATTCCATCATTTGAACACATAATCGAACATCCCAATTTGCATAATAGGTCTCTCCCTAACAGTGATATCGGGCTTGAGTCACATACCACAAAATTATGTGTCTCTTGATAGTTACCAATCCTGACTTGTACTGGATCTGTGATTGGGTTCGTCTGGTACCTATTTGCTACTCCCACTACTTGAACCGTTCTCCCTGAAAGTGGCAAATTTGGCACTTCAATGCTCCTAACAGTGGAACGTGTAGCTCCTGTGTCAACCAAGAATGAAACGCGATGACCCATGACTCTTCCCTCCACATACGGACCCTTTTGATCAACTTCCAAAGATGCTGCAAGCACACAATTTCCCTCCTCATCTGAACTTTCACTCTCCCATGCACCGTTTATTCCATTCTCGCTGTGTAGTGGGAATTGGTGTACTGTGTCATTTTGACTCATTCCCTGACCCGTGACCTGTTGAGGAAGCATTGCTTGCTGCTGATTCATTGGTGCTAAGGGTATTTGCATTTGCTGATTAGGTACCATAGGAAACTGCTGTTGCATTGGCTGCAATTGTGTCATTTGCACACGAGGCATTTGCACCTGTTGCGGTTGCATGGGTTGTAGACCCTGCATCTGGTTTATATTGTTTTGAAAATTTGGGTTCGGGCCTCAATTTTTGTCCTCTCATTGTCTGGAATGCATTGACATCATTGTTTTGCTGACCTACACCTTCCTGCACCATCATTGGGCACTCCCGTTTCCAATGCCCGACAATTCCGCACGTGTGACATGGCATCACCTTCTTCATTGCCTGTATACCATTTGGAATCATAACGGTATTCAAATCAGGACCATTATTCACAAAACCTCCTCGGCCTCTGCCTCTCATCTGCGGCTGAAACATAGCATTTCCCTGCTGCTGCTGCTGCGGCATCTGTTGTTGAAAACCTTGCAAACCTTGTAAACCTGTCTGAGCTGCTCTGAGCTGCATCACCATCACCTTTTCCTTCAATCTTTTCTGCTTTGTCTCAATCTCATCACTGCAGTATTTTGCATAATTCAACACTTCATCGATCGACTTTGACTGCCAACAAATCAAATGCGATTTAATCATCTGGCTAATTTCGGGTCTCAGCCCTTCCACAAACCTGAACACAAAATGGAGCATGTCCTTTGGCTCAATCGTTTCCGTGCCACTGTAATTTTTAAACGCCTTCAACAATCTCTCGTAGTACGCATGTATAGACTCTTTAACCTCTTGGGCTGTTCTGTCAATCCTCTGCCAATCCACATTTTTTGACGCAACCTTGGTTTTCAAGTGCTCGATCACCTTGTGGTACAAACTCATTACCGTAGGTGATGGCGCACCTGTGTCCCTATCTCTCTCTGGTTCATTCGTTGGCCAACCTACAGCCCTTTTACAATCTTCCCACAAATCAGCCGGAACCAAAATTTCAAATAAGGTATTCAGGTCTTCCCAGAGACACTTCGCGAGTTTCACAAATCTATCCGTTTGTTGGTACCACTCAATCGGCTTCTCTCTTAATTTGGGAAAGTTATCCGTAAAGGATTGAATATCGCACCTGTGCCATGGTACATGCACAAGTTTTCCCCCTGCTGTCTCTCTCATTGGTAACATGGTTATCAGATCGTCATTCTGTTGTCTTTTCTCACTTCGTTCTGAAGTATTTTCTTTCTTTTTGTCCTTTTTCTTAACCCACCTGCTTTCCCACTTGTCTAAACATCTCCAGACCTGTGCACTCTGCAGTATCTCTTTAAGGTGTGTTTTCATCCCTGCGGATCTCATATGTTCAAAATCTTTTGTCTCAAAGTCTAACCTGTAACTTCTGCTCAGGTGTTTAGTCTTACCTATATCGATCTCGTTTCTGTCTGCAATTTCTTGTAACTTCTTATGTATGTTGCTCACTTCTCTTGTAATCCTAGGGCACATGTATCTTAGTTCTTCCTCTGTGTATGATTCTAATCTGTTCAAACCCATTGTTCCCTCTACCAGTTCATCTGCCTCCATACCCAACCTTATTTTATTCAGGTATTCTTCACCCTTCCCGCTTGATGTACTCTGTGGGGAGTTCAGGCTGTTGAACCATTGTGTTAACTGTTGCGCGTTCAGTCCCATCAATGTAGCAGTTACATCAACTGCCATTGACGGTTTCTGTAATGTTTCAGTCTGTGAGGTTAACGGTACTAATAGTGGTGGATGTGACCTTACCACGGTTGACGGAGCGCAAATTGGAATTGGACTAAATTCCGACAAGGACCCAGATCCATTTGGCAGTGCCGCTATCGGAGTTGTCTCTGGAGTGGTTTCTATGCATCTTCTCCCTGTCCCATTTTGTATCATTAACCCTTGGTCGCTGGTGCTTGAATTTGCCTGTATGTACAGTGGTACTGGTGGACCGACAGTGATAGGTAGAGATATTGCATCTGGATTCTGTCTGTTCCCCGAATTCTGTGGCATGTTAATCCCCACATTGTGGTTCATCATTGCTGGCATACCTAACTGGCTTTCTACTACTCGCACTTCTTGCGTTTGCTTTTGGGGCATCGAGAACTGTGTTGATTCAGCTTGAATCAATGTCGGTCTCTGATAGTTTTGTCCTCCCTGCGCCATTGAATCGGAAGTCATTCCCACATTATGCTCATCGCAACAGTGCCTTTGAACCTGTGGCTGATAGTTATCAGCAGGTTTCAATGTTGGCACGTCTGGGTACAAATCCGTGGTATTCGTGGTGAGAAAGGCATGTCAGAGCTGCTCGGCCTCTGAGATATTCTCAAATTTGGTGTTACATTACCCTGTATTGGTTCTGGAGGGGCAGTACTAATGGTTGAGCCTTTTTCGCTTTCCACGTATGGTGGTGGGCGATCATTCAGCAATTGTATAATGAACTCCTCATCATCTGACTCGTCTCCCCTTTTCGAGTTTCTATTGCTCTCTCCCTCTCTGGACTGACTCCTGTTTGTCTTACAGGTGGCTTTCCTTCCTTCCGTCTCTGCTTCATCAGTAATCGCTGGAAACAATTTAATTCCCTGTAATACGTCTGATCTCCAAACCTTTTGTGTGCTGTCCCATCTAGCATCCGCTAGTGTCTTTTCTACTTTTCTTATTCTTGTCTCAAATTTCTTTTGTTGTTGGTTTCTAGCTATTAGCTCCCAAATTGCTAATGCCTCAAACTGTGCTGGCCTTGGAGGTACTTTCATGTCGTATAGCGCAAATCTCAGATTTTCTAAAACCCTTAGGTTAAACGACCCATGGATAGGGAACGCTACACTTCCATGTTTTTCTGTTAATTTGCACCATTGTTTTAACCATAGACATGGCGCTACACCCTTTTCTTCAATGACGATGTAAGCTGGTGTACCCTCAGGTGGTGTTTCTTCTCCTACATTTGCTTTAATATAAACATCTCCCCTCATGGCACTCTTAAATGCTTTGAAAAATGTCATCTTTCCGTTTTTTGTTTTTCTAAAATATGTAATCAATAAGCGACTTTAATTCCCGGTAAACTCTTCGCTTGCCTTTCCCCTTCCAATTGCGCTTCACGGACTGCGTCCAATCCGTGCGCGACCCTTCTCACCAACCGACCTATCCCAGCGCGGCTCCTAGTGACGTCACACTCACACACTGCGGCTGACAAAGTCCCGCGGCTTGTCCTCTTTTCATTCGGCTTCACTCATAAACTAATTTCTGCACTATAACGCGAGCACCTAACCAAAAGAATAAAACAGATCTGTCGGTTTACTACAGGAAAGGTAATACAATCGCTTCAGAAACCTTAGGGATTTTTCACTAGCCTCGGCAGTTATTCCATCTTTCTCGGTTTCCCACTTTCGCAAGCAAAATTTGACCTGCAAACTTTACTCTCAACAGATCAATGAACTATTCTAGTGCACTTTAGAATTCGTCAAATCTCAAAGTCGAAGTTTTCTTTCACTCTGCAACATTCATACCGACTTGTTGACCACGCCCGATCAACCTATTAAACCGACCAGATCACAACATCAAACAAGTGTCACATACACTTTTCAACATACTCCGGAGTCTCTTGACCTCGCAGGGCCCGTCTCAACATCAACAATCACGTGGACAGTTTTTCTGCTCAAAGCGCTACACACACGTGAAGTTCGACGACTTCCCTACTCTCACACCTTTGGAGGAACACTCCTCTAATATCTTTTAACCCCTTAAATCCTCACAAACTTCTCAATTAATCTGCGGCGATAAGCTGTGCAAGCGCCTAACCCTAACTTCACTCATACCGTCACTAGAAATGCTGAGACCATTCTCATACCTCCATGTTCCTCATTCGCAAGCTCCGAGATCCCGGGAAAGTCATTGGGGACTTAGGGCATCATCATCTCTCCAACTTGTTTTATCAAAGAAAATTCTAACCTGACTCTGTCTATTGTTCGGATGGGGTCCCAAAGGGCTAAACCATCAATCTCTGCTACCATCTACTGATAACGCGTCCAGCCCTTATAAATTACCTGTACCTGGACACGTTGGAGGTCGGTGAATCTTTTAACCGAGTCGGGCTCTCCTCATCCTAAAATAGTCGAGTCACTCAGATCAATAATCCATAACTACTGTAATCGGTAATCAATACTCAATTAATAGATCAATATAGCACATCAGAAATCAATAACAGTTGGTATTTCGGCGCACCATGACCTTTCAGTCATGAATAACCACACCAGTTTATTAAAAGTTAGTGAATTTATTTCCCTATATTAACAAAGCTAGCACGATGTATAGATGTCTCAAAACCAATTGATATATGTATATGAACATTACTAGCTGTCCATAACGGCGGAAGAAACGCAATCTACGTAAAATCTGGATAATGATACACTCTGTTATAGCAATGCAAATCACCAATGTGACTAAATGTATTTGACTAATTGCATACATTCAGTCAGCATAACAAGATTTCAATTCTTCATGATACATTGAATGAATACCTCGACTAACCTCTAATTAGCATTGGCATGTGGGACTTCATGCAAAACGAATTTAGTCAACACAAATTTGGAAAACTTCTAGCTAGGACCCTATCAAAATAGCAGTTGGTACCTAAAAGGAAAAACACAATGCATAATACATTTATCCTTTCATATTTACCAAATACAATCAGCATTCAAGAAAAGTCTTCGTCCTTCAGGTACCGGTTGATCAGCATGGGGCAAGTTTCAAAGGGGCAAAGTTAAGGGCAAGTTTCCTTGCAGCGGCAAGGAGAATGGGGCAAGGTTACTGCATGGGCAAGACGGGGGCAAATCAAAGTTAAAGTCTCTAGGGTGAGAATTCTTAAAGTCTCTGTCTCTCAGATAGAGAAGAGGGCATCAGGGTGTCGTCCAAAATGGAGTCTGGCATCAGGCTTCAAACTGGCATCGAGGAAAATGGCTGACTTCTCTTTGTCCGGTGGGTTTAAGTAAGAAACATTCCAAATTCTGCAGGGTCTTCCATTGGAGGGTTCATAGGTTGGCTTCAAATTGTCCAATCAAAAGTGTCTTTTACTAGCGCTCATTTATGCATACACTGTCCTTGGAGCCTTGGAACACAAATTGTATCATGGTTTGCCAATTATTTTACTATCTGTACCTTCATTGTCCGCACCTGCAGAGACTGACCTTGTATCAAAGGGGATGTAACCGGCCTAGCACGAAACCTTGGAGATAAGTGTACCAGACAGTTTCTACTGGAAAAATACAATTTCAAGCAAGAATATATGTTTCATTAGTTCAAGGAAAAATCACGCAGTTAGAATTTGAAACCAAGCAACTAGGCCAAAGCCTGTACTAAATTTAAGCTAAGCAAAACAGTTTCCAAACAAGAAATCATGGCATACATTTGCGATTATGACGGATTACTACATTTTCAATACTTCGTGATTAATAAAGCTCGTTTATAATGATGGCGAACTACCCCGAGGGCACAATTTTCCTCGTACATTATTTTCTTTACTAAAATCACACTACATTATACGTATTGATTACACAATATGTATGAATATATGTCGGACCTTCTTTTTCTGCGTCATCAGATCCCACGTAATCCGCTGCTGAGGTACGATCGGCTCCTCCCCTTTGCTCCATGCCGCTTCTGTTCCTGGGTCCAGCACACCAAAAGTAGACATCATGGTAGGAAGGTAAGGTCAGCTGCAGCAATAGTGGTATTCAATATGGCCACATAGTGGTAGGAATGAATAGGCATTGGCACAGCACAACGGGTGGTAATGTAGATTTTCCTAGTAAGTTATGACAGAAAGTCTTAATTTTATTAAAGACACGGAGGTGAGTATTATGCTTTTCAATCTTGCTTTAATTTAACAGCAGCAGTCAAGAAACTACAACTCCCATGAGGCTTGAAAACAGAAAAAGCCAATGGGAAAACAAAACGTAATAACTAATGCACCAATGAACATGTCAGAACATACGTAATCACTAAGCTTGACTGCGACCAGCCCTCTTTCTTGATGCGAGAAGGTTACTCAATATGAGAAAACAACGGAAAAATAGTCAGAACAATTGCAACTACTAAAATTAGAGAACAAAGTTCTTGTATAAAGTTCAGGTAACGGTGGAATGAAGGAGAAATCTGGAAAGCAGTAGGCAGATTCTCCTGGAACGAAACTGGTTGTCCCGAAGAAACGTCTGACACTGGTAAAACCATGGTCCGATCAGGTAGAAGGTTGAGATGTCGTGGAAGTTGCTGTGAGGGAGGGAAGGAAAAAGACAAAATCAGGAGATTGTCCTTCCTGAGGCGGGATAATACTCGCCTCTGTGTCTTTAATAAAATTAAGACTTTCCGTCATAACTTACTAGGAAAATCTACATTTTTATCTCAAGACCGGAGGCTCGTATTATGCTTTTTTAAAGCATGTTAATCACCACTGAAGTTGCAGTATGTACAGGCTTACAATAAAATGTTCTGAAAACATTATCGTTAGACCAATCGACCGATCTCAGAATATCTTCCAATCTGGAGCCAACCCAGAAAGCCTTGGAAGCCATAGCTCCCCTAGAAGAGTGAGCCCCAAAAACAGAAGTATCTATACCCGCTAATGACATTACCCAGCGAACCCATCTGGCAAGAGCTGCTGAATACACGGGCTTATGGGGTTTACGAAAGGAAATAAGCAACTGGGAAAGAGAAGGCGTTCTGAGATCGGCCGTGCGTTCTTCATAACATTTAAGACATTGTCCAACGCATAATTTAGGTCGATTGGGAAAATAAGGATAAAAAACTCTATGCAAATTAGTTTTGGTACGTTTATTAATGGAAAATATAACCCCTGTAGGCGCAAATTGTCGAGAGGTAACATCTAAAGCTTTAACGTCAGATAACCGTTTAATGGAACTAGACAAAGCAACATAGTGAGCTTGGCAGAAAGAATTTTCAAAGAAATCTCAGGATTATTTTGCCACGATAAGAACAAATTCAATACGACATTGACATCCCAAAGCTTAGGGTATTTAGGCAGCGGAGGAATGGAAAATTTTACTCCCTTCAACAGACGGCAAAGTAGGGGGTGTTCTCCCACCGGCTTCCCATTGACATGAGCATGATGCATAGAAATAGCGGATCTATACAAATTGATTGTCCTGTATGACTTACCTGCGCTAGCTTGCGCGGCCAAGAAATTAATTACATAATTTATGTCTGTTGAAACTGGATCAAGTTCCCTTCCCACACACCAGCTTGACCAAAGAGACCAGGCGGAATTGTATGCCTTTCTGGTACCTGGAGCCCAGGCCTTGCTGATGAGGTCCGCAGCTTCTTCCGAAATTGGGATGGAAGGTCGGGAAGTCCCGACACTTTCCAAGCCGAAAGAGTGAGTGAATTGTTGATGACTAGGGGGTGCAGGTTCCCAAGAAGGTCCTGCAGAAGGGAAGGGAAAAGAGGAAGAAGAATGGGGAAGTCGATTGACAATTCCAAGAGAGGGGGAAACCAAATCTGAGATTGCCAAAAGGGCACCACCAGCACTATGGTTGCCTTCTGGCGTCTGACCTGGGCCAAGACCCTGGTGATCATTATGAAAGGAGGAAAGGCATAATTGATCGCTTTGGACCAGTCCTGAAGGAAAGCATTGGAGGCTAACGCTGAAGGATCCGGGCGCCAGCTGAAAAAGAGAGGTAGCTGAGAATTGAGGCAGGAAGCGAAGAGGTCTATGCAAAAGGACCCCATTTGTGAAGAATAGAATGGAAAACCAAGGGATGGAGCTTTCAATCGCTGTAGTCTCTGAGGAAACGCAAGTGCCAATCCGCTGTTTGGTTGAGAGACCCTGGAAGATATTCTGCCGAAAGAGATATCTCGTTGAGAAGGCAAAACTCACATAGGCTTTTTGCCAGGTCTGCTAACGGTTTTGATCTGGTACCTCCTAGATGGTTTATGTAACGGACAGCCGAATCATTGTCCATGCGGAGGAGGATGGTACACTGCACCCTCTCCTTTGCCAAGCTTTTGATTGCAAAGGAGCCCGTAAGCATCTCTAAATAATTGATGTGCAATTTTGACTCCTCTAACGACCATGTACCTCCAGTCGAGATTGGACCACAGCGGGCGCCCCAACCCGTCAGGCTTGCATCGGACTCTAACACAAGATTGGGGGCTGATGGAAAAATAGCCTTGCCGTTCCAGGCGTCTAAATGGTCTATCCACCACTGAAGTTCTAGATAAGATTCCTGATCGAGAAAAATCATCTCCGAATAGGAAAGTCCTCTTCTGAGATGACGGATTTTGAGCCTCTGAAGCACCTGGTAATGCAGTTGACCGGGAAAAAAGGCCTGAATCGAGGCAGACAGAAGGCCTACTATCCTGGCCAGAGCCCTGAGAGAAATCTGAGATCTACGGAGAGTTTTCAGAATCTCAGGGCTTACCTTGATTGTTGTTGGAGCGGAAACCACGTTGCCCACGACCCCTGTAGCCTCTTACTCTTTGGGGGTAAAACTGGGGTTTGTAGGATTGAGTCCCATAGGAAGAGTATGATGAAGAGTATGAGGAGCCTCTGTTTCCATGGAAGGATTGGCCGGTAGAGCGGCTCCTGCCTGTACCGGCCCTGGCAAAACCCGTTGGTTGAAGACCTTTTTGAGGTTCTGTCGTGCCTTGTCGATGGAGGCAAAGGTGGAAACAAACTTTACTAAATCCTTGATAAAAGAATCGCCGAAAAGGCGTCCCTCAGCCTTAATTCCGGGATCCATGTTAGCCAGATTAGACAATTTGGGGTCTAACTTAAGGAGTAACCCTTTTCTTCTTTCGTGAATAATAGAGGCATTTGCATTCCCTAAGAGACAAAAGGCTCTTTGGGTCCATAAGGAAAGTTCCGCCGGATCAATTTCTGCATTGTCCATTTTCGCAGATTCTGCCAGATCCAAAATACGGGCCAAGGGCCCGACCAAATCCAGAAGTTTGTCTCGGCAATTTGACCAGCCCTTGTCTACCCCTTTGCGAGGGTCTTTTCCAAATTTGGAGAAAAAGGTAAGGAGGGGTTGAGCAATGGTTGGAGTTGAAGTGATACTAGAAAAGAGGGACGGTCTGGGACACTCTGATCTTAATTTGGCTCTTGTTTGCTTATCCAGGGGGAGCCTTAACCTGGAAGCAATGTATTTGCCAACATGGGATGAAGGGGTCCATTCTGTGGAATTGGGGTGGTGAAGGAGGGAGGGATCGAACATAGGGTTACCATCCGAATCCAGAACAGTTCTGGCCAAAAAGGGGTCAGAAGCTCCAATTTAGTTTTTTTTTAAGGGGAAGCCTCAGATTGCGAACCCCAAATATCCGAGACGTCATCCGCCTCATCCGCATCACCGATATCATCGTCGGTATCTGAGATGTGAGAAATCACAATCTGTTTAGGCGCAGAGCCAGTATGCTTTGTCTTAGTTTTACACTTCCCATAAACACCTTTTGAATTCCCCTCCTGAGATGGAGGCCCGGGAGGAAACTCGTCCTCAGTCAAGGGTGAAGAAACTTCACCAGTCAAAAATGCGCCATCGGATGGTTTTTGCGTAGACAAATCCTTCAATTTTCTTTTTCTGCTATCCCCCGCAGAATGGGCCAGAAAGGATTTGTAGACCATGTTATGGACAGTGGTCTCAATATTTTTTGAAATTTTTGTCATGGTGGCTGAAACAGCCTTAGTCACAGTCTCATTAATAAAGGCTCCAATGTCATTGGAATCAGATAAGGCAAAAGAATCCTGGCTTTCCATTTTCAGTAGGGAACAAGCAGCCAGGCAAAGTCAATGAGTAGAAAAAACCCCGGACTGAAGGGGTTAAATAAATCAGGAAATGAAGGAAAAAACAACTGAGTACACGCCCCCAAGGCGTGACTGTCCAATTTGGAAGAGTCTTGGGGCGGAGAACTGAACCAGAAGAGCAGCGTGGGCTGGGAGGAACAGCTGAGGGAACCGGAGCCGAGGAAACGCGAGAAAGACTGGTAACAGCGCGCTGAAAGAATGTTGAACAAAGGCAGTTAGAACTGCCTCAGGTGGCGCGTGAGCGTTTGCCTGCGAACGTGATCAGAGAAAACCCCCCCCGGGGGAATAAAGGAACGCGCACGAGCCCTTTTCATTGAAATAAAGAGAAAAACATGCAGCAATGTACACAAACAGTCTAGCGGTCGAAAGGAAACCACAATTAATCAAACAATAGCCCATGAATTAAGAATAAATATGAGAGGAAAAAATAGTACGTCACTTATCTTGACTGCGAGCAGCAAGAAAGAGGGCTGGTCGCAGTCAAGCTTAGTGATTACGTATGTTCTGACATGTTCATAGGTGCATTAGTTATTACGTTTTGTTTTCCCATTGGCTTTTTCTGTTTTCAAGCCTCATGGGAGTCGTAGTTTCTTGACTGCTGCTGTTAAATTAAAGCAAGATTGAAAAGCATAATACGAGCCTCCGGTCTTGACATAAAATTAAACGAGCCCTTATCTAAGTGAGTGCCAAGGGCAAGAAGTGCCTACTTCCCAACAGCGACCTTCAAGCCAGCTCCTTTTAAGGTGATAAGCAATAGCCCTTTTGAAGTATCGGCAAATGCATGGATGCCTTGAGATGTCTTCTGTGGAGGGGGAAATTGCCAGGTTTCACACCAGGGGGTAAGTACCTTTGTTGTTGCATTTCACCTGGATGTAGGTTGCTGGGCAGGGTCCCCCTAATATCAGTCCTAAAAAATCTTCAAGCATTTTCCATCATCTCTCATGGGTCTGCTGGGGTTCCTTCCTTAGTAGAAACTTGGTGCGAGCAGTATGCCTATATGACTGAAGGCAGAGACTGCAGGGAGTCATAATTATGGGAAAACATCTTAAAGCACCCAGTATTGTCGGAAACTGACCCTCCTTCAGCGCTGGCCCTTAAAGCAAAAAAACATACAGTGCAATCCAAATTTACTGCTGTAAGAGCAAATCGCAGTCCTCAGTTTAGCCAAGGGGCTGGAATGGCACTAGGGCCATTGAGTTCAGAAGTATAGATATGACAACCGCCTTTAAGGAAAGCAAGCCGGGGTCTGGCAGTGACCCTTTTTGAGCTGAGAGCTGATGCTGTAGAAGATGTAATGCACTGTTTCTGGGAGGGGGGAGATTCGGAACCATAATAATGAGACCAATAAGATCAATAAAAACAAGGAAAATGAATATTCCCATACTAATTTATTGAGTGCCTTGATACCTCTTTGAGTCTTCTGGCTTTCAGTAAGGAGGACCATATATCTTCACATAATTCACCAGTCCAGAGGATGGTCCTTCCGACATTTGCAGATTGGACCGAAACATTGACACTAACCCATCTGAGAAGTCTCTCTTGAGGAACAGTAGAATATTCCTGCTTTGAAAACTGTGGACTTAATAACATCCGAGTAGGTTATTATTACATGGACATTTGGATGGTATTAACATCTGAGTGGGTTATTATTACATGGACATTTGGATGGTACTACTATAAATACGGTATAAGACTGTCTGCATTGTCTTTATATATTGATGGACATTTTTTTCATGGTACCCCAATGAATGTAATTCTGGATTCATGCATTGAATACACTAATTTATGTGTTTATACACCTGCATTCTCAATTTATTTGAGTAATTGTTGGTTTGAGATATGTCATTTATTGATTTGATGTTATGTCCTAACATCGCAGACTTCATATAAACTTGATCAGTGACTTTTTTTTTTTTTTTACAAAACTTTGCACCTGCTTAGTTTTTCACATTTATACACAGACCTAAATGTTGTCCTTTTGTATGTACCAAACTTTCCTGCAGCATTATGAGGTCCTTTACGAAAGTACATTTGTGATCTTACAGGCCAATATATCTGAATATTTTCTGTCCATCAGGCTTCTGCAGTTGCTGAGTGCCCAGGGTGAAAGTTTGGTCTTGAATATACTGGGGATAGAAGTCCAAGAAGCTCTCACATCAGTGCATAGCAGGAAGGCATGTGGCAATGATGGATTCCTGGTTGAATTTTCTAAAGTATTTCCGAGTGAAATTGTTCCCTTTTTGACAGAGCTGTTTAATTTTGTGAAAGATGGTGGGGGAGGCAGGGAGTACCTGCGTCCCTGCGTCCTTTAAGGAGCCTTCGGTTTTATAAAGAAGGATACAGAACAAAAGGATGTTTGTTTCTACGGACCAATTAGCTTATTAAATACCGACTATAAGCTTCTAAAGAAGATACGGGCCAGAAGTATTACCCCGGCAGCCCAGGCTTTCATTTAATGCATCGTGATCAGACAGGGTTTGTGGCGAGTCAAGTAATGTCGGCCAATACGGGTTTCCTAGTACATGCACTAGCCTACTTCACTGTTAATCAGAATTGTGCAGCAGTAATAATGGTAGATGCAGAAAAAGCATTTGACTTGCTGAACTGGGACGTGATTTTTTTTGGTTTGGTGAGGTTTGGCTTACCCTCATATTCATTTTAATGCTGTGGAATCTGTATCAAGGGGCCTGAGTGAAAATGTATGTGAATGCTAATTTCGCAGGGGTGGTAAATATAAATATGGGTTCGAGACAGGGGTGCCCTCAGTCCCTAATTGTATTCATTTTCTTTATAGAGCCCTTGGCAGTTAGGATTCAGGCCTTTGAGGGTATTATGGCCCCGGTAAATCGGAATGCTTCAATTAAAATTTGTTGCGGATCATATCATCTCATATGTCTGGCCAGAGAAGCAGATCATTCAAGAGGTGAACAGTTTGAAGGAATTGGGGGGTATAATATTAATCACAGCAAAACAGAATTGATTCTTTTTAATTCTTTAGCTAGTGAGCTCCCTCTTTTTTTTTTTTGCAGCAGCAACAGGCTAGCTTACTAAAACCAAGTCCATATCTGGGGTTCTTCGTAACAAATAACTATTCTGGACTTTTTCATTTGAACTATGTGGCAATGTTCAAGACGATCAAGAGACTGCTGGATAGATGGACACTACTTCCCCTAACATTAGTGGGTTGTGTAGTGCTTAATAAAATGTTGATTCTGCCTTTGTTGTTATTTCTTTTCACTACCGTCCCTATTAAAGTTAAAAAGAGTTATTTTACGTAGTTAGAAGCACCTTTTAGGTATTTTGTCAGGCACAAGAAGGCCTCTAGGGAAAAACTCTCTGTACTTCAATTGGATATCAGTCAGAGGGGACTGGCATTACTCCATGTTCGGATATATTAAGAAAGAAATACAAATGTGAAAAGAAGGGAGAACACCTAACGAAGGAGTCACAAAATTATGGGCGCGTGGAAAAGGAGCCAGAAGAAAGAAAGACGGGTTTTCCTCCAAATAGTAATGTGTCTTAAGAGAGGGGTCCGTCCGGCTGCCCCCTGGAACAGGTAGTGCCATTAATGATCCAAGCACTGTGGAGACTTGTAGAGGAGGAAAAGCTAAAGCAAGTAACAGAGCTTAAAATAGGTAAATCTTGTATGGAGTGTGTCTGAAACACCTGGCACCATATGTACACCATATCCCATCAATATGTAACTCAGTGCCAGAAAACTCTACTATAACATCAGGGGATAAGACATATGGGTGATATTCAATATGCAGATATGAGGAATATTTATTTTCTCCACTGTGTAAGGCCACTGTATTATAAAAGCATGATCTTACACCCAGAAAGGGGCATCAGTGTAGACATAAACAGGTAACAATTTGCTGGGCTAGCAAATATCTGTTTCACCCACTGCTGGGAATAGGTATGTGCAAGTGGGTAACTACAAAGGTTAGGGAGGTATTAAACGTCTTGTATCTATGTGCTTGAGGGATCTAGAGTATATGCCAATGATGACAGACAGACTTCATCACTGATAATGTTGATCCATAGAGAGTACGAACTGTGTATCATATTCTGGTCTAGGTTGTGATTCTGCCCCACAGCCAGGGGCTTGTATTCTTCGTGTGACCCACCCTTATTACACCCTATTTCTTATTGCATGAAAAGCACCCCATATTGAGTCCAATATCTTTAATGTATCGTTTGTTCTATAAGCAACCCTCCTACAATGTCAAACCCTATGAAGTTCATTGTGTGGGAACAGCCACTTGGCGCAAATGTCTGAGTATGCATAACGTTGCTACTACTAAGGAAGTGGCTAAACATTTATGGACTTGTACACCAGTGGTGGCTAGTGCTTTTGAAATGTGGTGGGGCAGAAAGTTAAAAATAAAGTTCAAGTGAACTAGAATCAAACAATGGGGGGAAAATGGGCAGCAAAGATGTTTTCTCCCCTGCAAGATCATATGTGAAAAGAAAGCTGGCTATTATTGTTTTTAAAGAAAAGTGAAAATTTACTCACAAAGACTCTCCACTCTACCTGCAGACACAGATGCATCACTCACCCTGCACTTACACAGACACACTGCCCCGCTTATCCTGTAGTCACAGACGCACACAACTTAATTCACTTTACACTTACACAAGCACACCACTCACCCTTCTCTGACAGCACTCATCCAGAGCATTCAGTCAACTCACTCCGCACTGGTGAGGCATGCCACTTATCCAGTGTACTCATACAATCACACATATCAATCGATGCTCACACAGGCACCCCATTCACACCACTCACACAGGCACACCTTCACCCATGCAGCCTCACCACTCAATGACTCTCATCCTGCACTCATACATGGACACCGCCGACCCTGCACTCATACAGTCACACAACTCAGTCTGCACACACACATGCTCAACACTGACCCTGCACTGAAAGTCTTACCACTAACCCAGTGGACTCTCATTACTCACCCTGAGCTCATTCTCCCTACACTCTCCCTACACTAATACAGTCACACAACTCATTCTGAAGTCACACAGGCACACCCTTCACTCATATAGTCTTACCGCTTACCGAGTGGGCACTCACCACTCACCCTGCACTCATACATTTGCTAACCCTGTACTCATACAGTCATGAATGTCACCCAGCAGTCCCACAGGCTCATCACTCACCCTGCACTCACATAGTCACACCCTTCACCCTGCACTCATACATTGTTACCACTCACCCAGTGAACTCTCATCACTCGCCCTGCACTCCTACATTGGAACCACTGGCTCTGCAGTCATGCAACCTACTCTTCAGTCACACAGGCTCGCCTCTCACCCTATGCCCACAGCCCTACAGCACTCCCCATCCTCCCTGCATGCACACACAGACCCCGGGCTGCAGTAGCTGTAAATCCTCCTGCCCGCCCATCCACTCAAGCGCAGCCCTGCAGTGTGTAGGGGAGGGGGTATTGTTGAGGATGCCAAGAAGAGGAACAGCAGGTCGCAAGAGTGTAGAAGGCCAGAGCTGATGGGAAGTTACATTTGGGGGTAACAGCAGAGCAGACATGTTCTGTCCTCTAAATGCCTCAGTCACCTTCCAAGACTGCAAGAGTCTACATGCCTCAGTCACCTTCCAAGACTGCAAGAGTCTTTTTAAAGATGGGGGTGTTGAATAATCCAAAACGCTTGGGTCTGTTTTCCAATTCCTTTATTTGAAGTCTTCTTCATAAAAGCCAACACCTCTGTTTCCTTTTAACTCCAGCTCTCATCTAACTGCCCCCACATTCCATCCAGTCATAACATTCTCTCTTATTTCACACATTCTCTCCTACATCACTACATTCTTCCCATCTAAACACTAATCAACATTTCATGTAATACATAACACATCGTCCCCCTTATATAATGAAAAAAAATCACAAATGCAAGCTATAAAGATACATAACCTTAGGACAACTTAATTCACAATATAATCTTGTAAGATAATGGTGGTTTGATAAAATACATAACTTTATGACAATATAATCTTGTAAGTATAATGGTTGTTTGATAATAGTCCTCTGCTTCCCCCTGTACTAGCCCTGATGAGTAAAAAACACTCCAATAGGAGGAAGCACCAAGGGGAAACAGGGGAAGAAAACAAGCTTGCCCACCCTGAGTCTGCATTTTGCCCCCTTCTGTAGTACTGGGTGCAGATCGTGACATCACATACCACATGGAAGAATCGTTATCCCTGGAACCCACGTAATTCTGGAAAAGAGAGACACGTATGAACATAAACTATACTTTAGATCCTGTACTATATACTGACCTATAAAGTGTAAGGTAATACCTGGAACTTGTGTGACTTATGTGAATGTTCAGGATTGTAATATTGTGTGCAGGTCTGTGATATCCTGCTGTGGTATTTTTGACAGAAGCAAACAAATTCGGGGGGGATGATTGGTAGCATGGCTCAGGATGAAGCAGGCGAGCTTGAAATAATAATGTCAGATCCAAGTAACAGTGAAATGTGAGGGGAAATAATCGTTCACTAACTCACACCATAGCCCTTTCCATGCATACAACTACACACACACCAACCAAAGAAACTAGGACTATAGGCCAGTAGGCATACCCATAACCAGTTTGGTATCGAACGGCTAGGAATTCTGAAGGGCTGTTAAACATCAAATGAAGCTCTTGATAATAAGGCTCAAGATTATAACTACATGCAAATCTGAAGTGTAAACAATGGGCTACTCCAGCGCAATACAATAATAAGCGGAAACTCTCGATGAAAGCACTGTGAAATTAGAGCCCATGTAGAATGCAAGCTGCAAGCCTCTCAATGCGCTACCACACATGTTCTATGTAAGCTACTTAGCTCACTGTCCAAGGAATAGCTGAGTCAGGCTTAGGGCCTAGAAGTGGCCTTGTTCGAAAGCGGGACATGGAGCAAACTGGAGAAAAGATGGGTGAAAAATAATTGAGATGCTGCACGTATGGGAGCCAAATCCTTTTATCAAGTGAGTGCAGCTCCGTTTCTGGCCCCGAAATAGCTGCCGAGACTCCTGTCTCGGGTGACCTTAGCAACTGCCAATCAGGTGGCTCCACGTCAGGTCATGCGGGGCCACGCGTAGGCCTGGGTGTGGCCGGTAGTGTGGTGATGCAGTCTGCGACCCGCATTACCCATTCCAGGTCACAAAGGGCTGCATGGGTGATGGCTCACCAGCAACCCCTGACTATACTATACTATAGACTAGTAGTTTCAGGCCCCACTTCCACTATCAGAATACTGTCCTTAAGTCTTATTTCATGGTACTACAGCTGGTGTTAGTGGTCCAATCGGATTGAATGTGTGTTCTACATGCGCAAGTGAGATGCAATGAGTGGGTCCATATTTATCAGAGAGCAGCTCAAAAATGTGTTTTGATGAAAGATTGAGGGAGTCTTTTGGAAGCATGCATTAGTATTTTCAGAGCCCCTGCTCCACTTGAGTGTCTATAGGTGACCGAAATCTAGAAGGCCATTACGTAATATTTTTGAGCAATAAGGGTAAGGCATTTCTAGCTTGCACATTTACAAATAAATAGAGAAATCTGTATTTCTGTTGACCCTTCAAACTATGCCAAGGAGTTGTAGAAGAAAAGAGCGAGAAGGAGTTTCTGGTGAAAGGTATGTGCATAAAATCGGAAGGATTTGTAGGGGGTTAGTAATGAGTGCCACAAAAGTGGTGAATTTGAGAACCTGTGCAATGTTTGTGAGTGGTCAGCATGCAGCATGGCCTCTCTCAAAAAGTGAGTTTGCTAAAAATACTGTCAATACTTACTGCATCTTTAAGTTAGAAGCAGCGAATGAAAAGTAATAGATTCCTGCACTCAAAATGGTTGTACCTGGACAGTCCTAACAAGGCAACACTGTGTTGTACGACCAATCTTTTATTTTGTGATGTGGATAAAGCTGTGTGCCCATAAGCCATACATTGTGCACACTGCCTGATATTTCTTCCACAGGCGTAACATACAGGAGTCCTTTAGGTCATGTGACCCTAGGAGGCCAATCACAATATGAAAGGTTGATTTTAATTCTACAGAAATAGGCATTGGCTTATGTGTTACAATTCAGCTTTGTTATTTTTGTATTTATTTATTTACAGGCAGTAACGTTTTGGTCAGAAATGTTTACAGCAGACACGATGTAGACTGTAAACAGTTGTGGGAATTCGGTGGTTAGCATAAAACGAGAATGGTAGAAGTCGGTGTGGATAAATTCGCACAATAATGTGGATCATATTGGCCAGGCCCTACTAACCAAGGTAGGACTGTCAGCCTGAGGGGCATATTTAAGTAAAGTGGCGCTGCATCTAGTGCAGCACCACTTTCTTTGCTCCCCTTAGCGTCCACCTACCACCATGTGTGCGCCGTATCTAAGATACGATGCACCATGGCGCAGGGTAGGGGGGGCAATAGCGTCATTTTAACTGACGCTATTGATGTACTCTGCAGGAGTAGCACCAAAATATCCTGCAGAGTACACAGGGGCCCATTATAAATAATGGAAGCCCCCTTTTAATGCCTGCTCTGGGCAGGCATTAAAAGTGCCGTAAAAAATGATGCAAGAAAAACTGTTAGATTTCCTTGTGCCATTTATTCGGCCTCCCTAACGGGGGAGCGCCCCCTTTGCACACATTTTGCCTGGCGCAGGAATACTGTAGTGCAAAGGGTTACAAAGTGGCGCAATGCATGAATTGCGCCACTTTGTAAATATTTTAATTGCAAACTTGCTGATCGCATGACTCATGGCATTTAATTGCAACAGAATTCAGTCAGTTGTTCTATTCTCAAGCATCTCACACAAATGGCCCTCCCTCCCATCACTGCAAGGAACAAAACATAATTTGAGATCCATGGTGTCATCATTAGCGGGGCCGTCTGCTGTAGGCATTTTTGTGTACACAGTCTGCATACCTGGCATAGCTTTGGCCCTTGTGGGTTAGCCTTGGATACCCTGCACAGCAAACTGTGGAATTCACAATACCCAAACCTGAGTGCCATATTGTGAGAGCTAGACCGGAAGTGTCTGACGGAGCTGGGCGTTCCAGACTAGGATAGCATATGAACAGCGTGGGAGGAGACAAGGTTCTTCGGAAGTAACATACCAATGTAATAGGGAAGGCACATATGATCAGAGACATGGAGTTAATGTCCCTGCCTCGTATTCTTCCTTTCGCTCTACCCGCAAAATGTTGTAACTGGTGAAGACTGACGTGGAAGAGCACCTCTGATTAATCAATCTTTGATTGACAGCACAATCTTGCAAGATCTCGGACTTCTATTTCACCCCCTGGAGCTTTAAAGTTCCCATGTGTTTTTGTTTCCTATTTCCCTCGTGACTCATTCATTTCCTGCGCGTGCTCCAGAGTGAAGGTTGTCAGCAACACTAGTCATTAATATAAATACATTGATCGTGTAGTTGAAGGAATTGTGTGTTCTGCAGTTTTTGCAACTTGTGGTCCGTTTGACGACGTCTGCAGCTTAGTATTGTGTGTTGCTTCCCTAAATAAAACAGGGAAAAGAGCATTAGTGAACACAAACCTATTAATTTAATTTCTACTGCATGAATTTGAGTGCCCTCACTAGAGTCTTGTGCAAATAAATAAGCATGGTATTCGTCATTTTATCATACAGAATCCAACTTTTCTGCAGTGGGTTTTTCAATAACATGCAAAGCTGTCTGTGTGACAGTTTTTAGGTCTGGCCTTTGACAGTGCTGTAGATTTGCCTCCAGACTATTAAAAACCTCGTAAATAAAATACATACAGCGAGGCTGATCCATTGGTGCACTAAATTGTGAGTCACAACTTGTTTCCTGCTACCATAGCAGACACCACCATGGTACAGATAGTCAGCCCACTTTACCCAATGGCTACCTTCACTTCGAGTGACTCCACAGAGCGCCTGCACATTGTTCAAATCCTCCTAAAAATAGTTCCTTTCTTTTCGGTGACAAAACTGTTCAAAGTACGTGACTATTGTTTTTCAATTTCTCTTTTTTTTATTCCAAGTATAGGCTTGCAATAAAGAGAAATAACAATCATACTACCTTGCCAAGGCTAGAACTCTTGGCTTTGCCAATGCATCTTTTTCACCCAATATTCCACATACTGCACTGTTTTTCCAATGCAATCCCTTCCAGATAATATGCGAGGAAGGTGCAGATGCACAAATGCGGGGACAGAGCGCAATTTAAACAAAACCGTTGATTGTAAAACCGGGCACCGACACACTTTGCCCCCTGGTATTATACGTGTTATTGTGTTCAGAATGAGTCTGCATGAGTCGCACCCCATACGGGTGCAAGCCATGTTACATACAGGCCGCACCAGTACGTACATACAGAAAATGCTCTTTTGCAACTTTTCATTTGATGAACAAAAGTGCAGTCGATAGTCCGTGACAATTGAGAAATGGGTTTAACACAACTGGCTACCATATCTCAAACGTTTTGCCCATTCATATTTTACATATCGTGTCAACTTCTAAAATAAAGATGCCACGAGTAACCTTTGCTTCAAATGGAGCAAAATGAGAACGAAAGTGCTATTCACCGAAAGTGTTTACACTTGATGATGTCTTCTAAGTGAATAATTATCCTAGCCTTCTTGGAACTTAAAATACAATGATTGTGAAATACTACACAAATGAGGTTGCCATCACTCTGTTTAGCGTGTTCCTGCACCTCTAGTTAATTTCGCTGGAAAACCGCTGATTAGCATGTCACCGCCAGCCAGGCGCTTTTTTATGCTCCTGGTAATCCTGTTTTTCTCATGTCTGAAAGTTTTCAAACCATGATTATGTGCTTTTTGTGTACTTTAAGTATATGTTATTACGGTTGGCGCTGAGTAAGGAAAAGCTCCCCAATAATATCAGAAAATAAACTGTACGTGGATACCTGGGTGTTGATTGGGGTTTAGAAACATGTATTATTTAATTAGTAATATTTGTTTTTTGTGTCAATTTTGCCTTCATATGGCCCACATAACATTTCAATTAAGAGACACAAGGCCTGGTCACTTTGTGGCCGAATTTATGCCTGGGGAGACCATGTGGCCAGAAACCAAGTTTCTGGACAGCATCCCCAAATATAAACCTAGCTATTATGAATCTTTGTCCAAAGAGTGGGGAACATGCAGGCCTTGATTACTGGTTCCAAATTCGCAGAATGGGTGTCCCCATTCTGCATACAACTACTCTTACATTTACCATCAACTATACCTACCAACAAGTGGTAAATGGAAAGAGGGCCGGGTGGTGGGGAGGGCAACAGTGCCCAGTAGTGGCAGTGGAATGCCAGTAGGGATCATTGCGCCCCACATGGCACTGAGTGGGATCATGCAGGAGCCATAGTCCAAGGCATGGCTGTGCTTGCAAGCGGAGTCTCAGATGAGATTACCAGCTTGATTTGATTTTCTTGCTGGTAAAATTGGGTCTGTTGTTCCAGCACCTGGGACATCCAAGTACGGAAACATCAAGTCAGATATAATTGGGCAGAATAATATCCCACCCAGTAACAGAGCTAGATCCGGATTATCATATGGGTCACAGTTGGGTGAGGCAGAATTTATCAATGGGATAGAGTTGAGCTCACAGTAGTTTGGAAGTGTGTGGGACAAAAGCGTACTATAACTTCCATGTTACAGGGCAGCGGTGAAGACTAGATTGAACAAGGACGTTTCATGTTGATTCTTGTAGAGCTGGTAGCTTGGCCCTGTTCTCCAGGATGGATAATGTGTGTTCTAGGTGAATCCCCAAACGACTGCCCTCCTAGTTTCTAAAGATCTATGTGACAATAAAACAATGAAATGATAAAGAACACTTTATTAGCCATCTCATAATCAAGAAATCAGTCAATTAATAGGTATTTTATAATTCTTCTTTTAATCAACAATGCAACTTTTTTGAGGCGGTGGCATCATCCCTAAGCAATCTCATTAGCTGCCCTCTATACCTTACACATACATGTGTCCTTACCTTATCTTGCAGTAATATCACCCTAACTCATGGCCTTTCATTCTGTATCAATGAAAATGGAAACAGTTAAATGATATGGACATTGAAAGAGGCTTCAAATTTCACTAACTAATGATGGAAAATATTTCGGTATACTAGAATGCAGAGGTACTTGGAACAGTAATTGTACAAATCGGGGTGTTAGTTGAGGGGGTGAGTACACACCTCAAATATTAAGCATAATCCTTGTGAGAGTGAACCCTCAAAGTCAGTAAGTTAACCTCTTCTACTAAGTTAACTACATCCTCAAAATGTAGTCTTGCTGATTGCATAATAGCTATGGCACAGAGCAAACAGGTGTAATTTAGAGGCACGTATAAAGACTTTCTCCAGTACTCAAACTGTAATAAAATCAAAAGACTAAGAAAATCCCCAAAAATTTAGAAAATAGAGTAGAATCAGAGTTTAAAGTTTGAATTTAAAAATAGCTCCAAGATGCATTATGCACCCACTGTGGTCGCCTGGTTGTACCTGCCCGAGACAAAGGCGAGCCATGATGCAGCGTGGGTCGGATAGAAGAACAAGTTCATCCCGATCAAAAAGTTACCTTCGCACTTAGAAACTTTTATGGAGCAAAAAGTATTCAGTGGGGCAAGGCAGTAGGCTGTGGCCAAAGCTAGGCTTTATGACAACTGCGAGCCGAAGTCTGAGGTCTCAGTGAACTCATCAGTGAAAGCAGGAAAGCTCAGAGCAAAAAAAGTTCAGATCGTGCACCTAAACGGCCCTCAACTTTGATTGTATACAGGGAGCGGTTTGGTCTGGTGAAGCATTCTATATTCAGACATAGAAACTTTTCCTCAGCAGGACAAACCTGCAGGCTGTGGTCAAAGTGAGCTAGATTTCACTGGATGCTGATTGACAGCGGCCCTTCTGAATTGGATTTACTGTGGAGAAGAACGTAGTGGGAGCCGTGTCCAAATCAATCCTAGTGACAAATGTAATCCCAGTGGTGATGCACCCTCAGCGGAGGGGCAGGTTAGTGCAAGTTCCACATCAGTTCTCAGAGCAAAAAGTTGGCAGGATGTTTTTAAGTCCCAGATGTCAGGATACCTTAAGAGAAGTACATTTTGACACAAGCCATTGATCCAGCACCTTGGAGACAGCACTTAAGGGTCAAAACTCGCTCCAGCAGAGGTCAGCAGCAGGGTCCAACGCAGGTCCAGTTGTAACTGTTCAACTGGGAATGCATGAAAATGCTTCTTCAAGCTTGTTGTGTCCAGGTAGTTCAAACAGGAGGTTAGCCCTATCAATCAATCAGTGATTTCTAAAGCGTGGCTAATCACCTGTAGGGTCTCAAGGCGCTGCTTGCAGGCGTGCTGCTCAGTCGAAGAGCCAGGTCTTGAGGTCCTTCCTGAACTGTGTCAGTGAGGGGGTCTGCCTGAGTTACAGAGGTAGCATGTTCCATGTCTGGGCTGCGAGGTAGGAGAAGGATCCTTTTCTGATGTGCTGTTCTGGATCTTGGGAATGGCTGCGAGGTCGAGCTGGGAAGAATGTAGTTGTCTGTTGGGTTATTAGAAGGTGAGGTGGTGGTTGAGGTATGTTGGTCCTGTGTTGTGCAGTGCCTTGTAGGTGTGGATCAGGAGTTTGTATGTGATGCGCTTGTTGGCTGCAAGCCAGTGTAGGTCTCTGAGGTTGGAGGAGATGTGGCTGTGTCAGGGGATGTCCAGGAGTCTGGCTGCTGCATTCTGGATTCTTTGTAGTCTTGATTGTAGTTTCTTCGTGATGCCGCAAAGAGTACGTTGCCGTAGTCCAGTTTGCTAGTGACAAGTGCATGGGTGACTGTCTTCCTTATGTTGGAGGGGATCCACCTGAAGATCTTTCGAAGGAGTCAGGGTGTGGAAGCATGACGTTGAGACAGCTTTGACTTGGCGGGTCATGGATAGAGAGGAGTCCAGGATGATGCCAAGAGTGCATGCTGGTCTTTGGAAGTGAGGGCGTTTCCCAGTGTGGTGGGCCACCAGGAGTCATTCCAGGTGGAAGGGGTGGAGCCGATTACAAGGATCTCCATCTTGTTCGAGTTTAGTTTGAGGCAGCTGGCTGCCATCCAGGTGGCGACTGCTCTCTTTCTATTGTGGAAATGTATCTTGGCCTTTACTGGATTGTCGGACAGGGAGAGGATCAGTTGGGTATCGTCGATGTAGGAGACTATGTTTAGCCCGTGTTGTTTGATGATCTTGGCTAGTGGGGCCATGTAGATGTTCAAATGCGTTGGGCTGAGTGATGATCCTTGGGGCACTCTGCAGCATGGGTTCTGACGTGAACGGCAGTAGTCTGACACTCTGTGTTCTTCCGGTGAGGAAGGACCTGAACCATTCCATTGCCTTATCTCGGATGCCGTGGTCGTGGAGTCTGGTGCAGTGGGAGACGGTGTTGAATGCGGTGGAGAGGTCAAAGACGATGAGTGCGGCCGTGCCTCCTTGAGCTAGTATAGCACATATGTTGCTGGTGGCTACTAGGAGTGCTGTTTGAGTGCTGTGGTTGCTCCTGAATCTGGATTGGGAAGGATCTAGGATTTGGTGTGTCTCAAGGAGTTTGGTGAGTTGCTGGTTGACGGCCTTTTCCATTACTTTGGCTGGTAAAGGGAGCAGATAGATGGGTCTGTAGTTTTTCAGCTCCCTTGGGTTGGCGGTGGGCTTCTTGAGTAGCGGGTTGGTCTCTGCATGCTTCCAGTCTGATGGGAAGGCGGCGGTTTTGAAGGATTGGTTGATAGTTCGGCGGAGCTCAGGCACTACGGTGGTGGTGGCCAGGTTGAAGATGTGATGAGGGCATGGATCTGAGGGTGCTCCTGTCTGGATGAAGTTCAAGAGTTTTTAGGTGTCCTCTTTGGTGATGGGGGTCCAGGAGTTCGGGATCTGGTGTAGTGCTGGGTCCGTGGTGGTATATATGGGCGGTGCAGGCAGGTTTTGATTCTTCAAGCCTTCGTAAATGTCTTGGATTTGTGGTGAAAAAAGGTGGCGAGGTGGTCGCAGAGATCTTGGGAGGGAGGGATGGATGAGGTGTCTGTCTTGGGGTTTGTGAAGTCTTTGGCGATGGCGAAGAGCTCTTTGCTGTTGTTAGCGCTGGTGCTGAGGCATTTTTGAATGGCAGGTTTTTTGGCGGCTCTGATGTTCTGATAGCGCATGGTGACTGCGTTCTTGTAGGGTATGCAGTCTTCTGTTGATTTGCTGTTCCTCCATTTTCCTTCCAGTCATCTGCAGGAGTGTTTGGACTCTTCTAGGTATGCCGTAAACCATTTAGGTGTTTTGGTAAGTCAGTTTCCTGATGGTTTCCTGAGGGGGGCTATGTTGTTGGTGCATTCTGATAACCAGCAGTGTAGATTGCGTGCAGCTTCATTAACATCCGCAGCATCCGGTGGGGGGGAGTGGCTAAGACTGTGAGTTGTGCTTCTGTAATTTTGCTCCAGTGTCTGCCAGGTGCAGTGTTCTTCATGAATGTAAAGTGGACGCACTTGTGGTCGGTCGAATAGTGTTCGGAGGTGTGAGAGCGGGTGATGTTGTTCTCTGCTGAGAAGATGGGCTCTGTGGGTGGGGACGTTGAGAAGTTGTTTGAGGACTATTGTGGCAAGGTTGTCCAAGAGGTTTGTGGTGTTGGGGTTATCGTGGGCATCAGGTGGAAGTTGAGGTCACGGAGTAGGATGTAGTCGGAGGAGGTGAGCACTTGGGGGGGGCGACAAAGTCAGCTATGTCTTCGCAGAATTGAGGTCGGGTCCGGGCGGCCCGTAGATGAGTGTGCCACAGAGGAAGGAATCTGGAAGTGAAGATGTTCATAGGTTGGCTGAGACTGTGACACTTTGGTGGTTGTCAGGCGGAGGGTGTTCTTGTAGACTACCTCCAGGCCAGTTGGCTCTGTTCTTGTGGATGATTTAGTAGTTTTCTGAGATGGCCGTGGCAATGTCTAGGGCCGAGATGGGAGTGATCCATGTCTCTGTGAGGAAGGCAATGTCTGAGGCAGTCAAGAAGGTTCCAGACTTCTACTGCATGCTTGACGAGGGAGTGTGTGTTGAGAAGTAGGCACTTGAGATGGTCGTCCATGCTTGGTACGGGATGGTCTTTGGAGGGTGCGGGAGCATGCGCTCACGAAAAAGGTCCATGATTGTTCCTTGGGTCGGCTAGGTGGCAGGCTGAAGGCGCACAGTGTGTTGGAGTTGAACTGGCGGATGGAGCGAGGACCAAAGTCCATGGGGCTAGGCGCGGTCCAGGTGTGAATGGGTGCAGAAGGGCTTGCCTTTGGCACACCTTTGGTGTGCCAGAGGTGCACCTGCTGCTAGTGGCCACACAGCGGCCGCTATAAAGAAGGGGAGGGCGGCAGGGGTTTAGTCAGCTGGGAGGCGGGAGGGTGGCAAATGTGCTTCGCAGGGAGGGAGGGAAGCAGGGCTGCAGGGGCAGCAGCGGTGCAGGAATACACGAGGAGGATGAAGGGAGAGAGAAAGAGACAAGAAGGAAAGAAAAGCAAAATGGAGTAAAAAGATAGAAAAGTAAACAGAAGTAAAAAATAGAAGTAAAAGCAGGAGCAAAGAGAGACACAAGATACTTACATGTAGATGGCCCCTGGGCCACCAGGGATGAGGCGCAGGTGGGAGCCTCTGGGTGGAGGTGGGCCTCGAACTGAGAGTCAGACAGGCTCTCAGTTCACTAGGGGCACAGACAGCAGCAATCAGGTGGAGCTGCACAGAGGAGGGGGACAGATGCTGATCAGGAGGTCAGAGGAGTTTCCCTATGCCCTTTTTCATCCTCTGTATAGGAGGGAGAGCAGGTCCAGTCTTCAGGAATCTTCTCAGGTTCTCTACTGGACTAGAAGTGATCTGAAGGCGGTACTGGGTATGTCAAATTTTTCATAGTGCCAGTCTGTGGAGGGGGTGGTGGGGCTCCTGGCCACTCCCAAACCAATAGGGTAAAAGTTCCCAAGGGTGACCATACGCACATGTGCAGCATTTCTTTTGTGGTTTATGTAAAGAAACCCACAGTGCCCCTGTCTGCCAAAAATTAACATGACAGAAACTTTCTTCCCCTGTGCACTGCACCTGCGACCACCCTAGAGGTATGGCCAAGGAAATAAGCAACCCTTACCCTTAGGGCACTCAAAACCAGTTCTGGGGGCAGCTCCTCTCCCACTTGGCTTAGTGTCTGACTGGCTAGGGTGGCAAAGGAAGGGGACAGATTCAGGTGTTCGCTACATCTGACTGTGTCAGGACAGACCCATTTGAAGATAATTACGTTCCTGCCAGAGAGATTGAACACCTGCCCACACCCAAATCTAGAACATGTCCATGCCTCCTCATGGGGCTATTTAGGTCCTGGGTGAAAGTTGGAAGCTCATGCAAATGGACCGTTAGAGGCTTTGGGCAAGTTACAGGTAATGTTTCTAAAAGTGCCTGTTCTAAAATATTTATTTGAAATCCAACTTTACAAATTAGTTGGTTTGTAATAAATATTTTTTTTAAAGTTCAAGAATGATATTCGTAGGTGTTTCCTAAGTGTAGATAGCAGTATTACAATTAATTTTGTATCCCAAAGCTTTCCTGTAAAAGAGCTCGCCCTGCATCAGTGAAAATAGCCTTTCAGGTTTTGTCACGCTAAGGACATGTTTAACATTAAACATTGAAATGTCTTGCTTTTAAATACCATGCACCCATCCTTGTGGGCAATAAGGCCTACTTAAGGGTGACTTCATAATGTTTAAAACAACAGCCTGTCAAAAGGTTTTTTGACAGGTTGAATTTGTAGTTAAAACCTGCAGAACTGTGTTACTCATTTCAAGCCTATGACCCACTGCATTTATGATTACCCTGTCACTTTAGAGGGTGATTCGATGAGTACTGCAGCCTACTGGTGACACTTAACCTACAGGCCTTTTGGCAGCATATACTTGGTACTTATTCATTAGATACCTATGCCAGTCGGGAGTTTGTCCATCTGATCATGTGCAGGCACTTTGCAACTGGTGAGCAGAGCTAAAGTACACAGAGTTCTATAGCCAGCAAAATAGGGTTCCACTAAAAAACAACAAATTCAGGGTGACGTTGGAGAAAAGACACATTTCCAACAATAAGCCTCATGGTATCCTTTATAGACTCTAGTGATAGTGGTGTATGCTTAAAATCATTATTCTCAAATGCTAAAGTGTGGACAAATTAATGTGCGCTAATTTGCTAAGGCTAGTTTGTTTAAAATGAATGTATAAAGTAAATAATAGATTTAAAATATATATATTTCTGATTTTCTATAGTATTAGAAAAAAACTTCATTGCAATTGTTGTATTTCACACTGATGCATTTTGGAAATGTTGGCTTACAATACATGTCTCATGTACTTTCCTGTTCATTCGCAGATGATTACACTGCCTCTGCTCCTCCCAGGGCAACATATTCACATTTGTGTGAGCATCAGGCACTTCAAAATCTGGTAAATGCATCAGATATGTGGATGGGAAAACAGAATGGTGTAACCATAAGCGGCACTTGGTATGGTTGTAAGTGATATTTACACCATTTGAAGGGCCTGTGGGGGCAGATGGGTGGCAGTGTGGTTGCAATTCCAGAGGCATAATTATGGCTCCTAGTATTATTGAAGATTTCAGGAGTGGCGTGATCTCTGAAATGTTGTACGGTACTGTAACGAGAGAATAGGCTCTCACAAAATGCTGATCAGTTGTAGAAGGAAGCAGAAGTGGTTGCTGTTGCTGTTCTGCATCAATGTATATCATCGGTGAAATATCATATCAAGTTTGCTTTTTCAAGAGACATTGTCTATTTGATGCCTTGTAGGAACATGTTGCTTCCGAGAGAAAGCATAAACAGGATTTCCATGAGTGATGAGAAGGTGTGGTCTAGTGGCTAAACCATTGAGCTTGGAATCTGGAGAGAAACGGTTTAAAACCCTGAACCAGCACTTGACTTAAAATCATGAGATTCTAGACAAATCACATATTCCAACTGTGTCAAAAATTGCTCTCATGAGAGTGTTGCCCATAAGATCCTTGGGAGATGGAGATTGACACACTTGGGCACAGCCCATCATTTCTCTAGGAAGCTTGTGGGTATATATAATATCAAGACGCTGGGGGTAATCATTCTTTGGTATATTCCACAGACACACTAGGAGGTTAGGGGCAGCCATTTCATTATGTAACTTACACTAGAAGGTAGGGAAGACCACACTAAAGAGAAATGACAACCTCCAATGTTGAATAAATACACAGTGAGGGCAACCTCCACTGTTAAATAACATCAAAACTCAGAACCAACTGGCCTCGGAGAAACCTGCTCCCACCCTAAAGATAACAAGACTGATAAACACCACCAAGCAGGCGATTGAGACATCTATATGAACACACAAGCCACCAAACACTACTCGCAATGGAAATTACAGTCACACTGATGACCTAAGGCGATATTGCCTTAAGAACACAGCCCTATATTAGGAATTCTACAATGTCACTTGCTAAAGAGAGACTAAATACAAAGAGAAGGAAGGAGCGTATAATCACTGGGTTCCTTGGTCACAGTATTGTTTTGCTCCCTGCACTTTCATACCTGCCACGAGAGGGCCTACCTGGGGAAATTTCCAGTGGCTTCAAGACCTTTTCACATATCCATATACCAACTTCCAGCTTCTTAGGCACTAGTCTGAAATTCCAATTCTTTCCAGATCCAGTCTGTGTTTCTTCCTAAAAACACCAATATATTTGAATTCCCTGCTCACTGATTTATCTCCACCCCTACTGGACAAGGATAGGTTGAACAATTCAGAACACCTCCGGCTAGCCTGTTCATACCGAGGAATGTGATCACAGTGAGACTTTTTAAGCCCCATTATTCTTGTAAGAGTGTCCCTGTTTGACTGTCTTCCTTTTTCTTGAGTCCCTAAGCTTTTGATGAACCTTGTTTCCATAGGATTCCTGAGCCTTAGCTTATTGTTGTTTCTTACTACAAGTGCATTAGGATGTTATACACTTGTAATAAGGCGGACAAGTTATCCGTCACATTTGTGATGGAGTCCCTGTCGAACAAATTGTAAAGCAGGCCCCAAGTCCTTAAGAAGTCTCCCCAACTTATACCTCCCAAGAGACCTCAATAATTGGTTCAACAAAAATTAGCAGCAACCATGGCTATTGCTTTCAGTCTAGAAATCCTAAATTGTTAGTAAATCATATCTGGCCCCATACAGGCTTATAGTCACACTCTGGCCATTAAAGTCGCCCCTCTGGGACAGGTATATATGACCAATAACTCCTTTGTTATCAGAAGTGACTTCCACATCATCTCTTTCAAAATGTATGTGTCAATTCACAAGAATAGCTTGAAGGTGACAGCAACGCACAACAGCACCACCTCATATAGACTGTGGAAGTATCTGGGCCTACCTGTACTTCACTGCCAAGTTGAGAAAGTTCCAATCCAGAACCCGTAGCCACCATTTACAAATGGATTTCATCTGGACTGGCCTACTAGATCTACCTAAAAAACTCCTTTCGGACTAACACCAAGGTAAGAAAAATACACATGGACTAGTGACACAATTAAATAAATTAACACACAACACAGCCCTCTATCATGTAAAATGAGGAAATCAAGGGATACAAATTATAGGATTATTCTGTGCTTTTTCAGTTCAGCATACAAAACAGCCATATTTACTACCAGAAGACACCAGTATACCACTCACATCATGGAGAGATTGCTAGTCAAAGAAACTCCACAAGATACTAAAAGACGTTTGCAATCCAGAGTGCCAAAACTCCCAAATCTTTTGATCATCAGCCTTCTTCAGCGAAATAACCATTGATTTATTTAAAAAAAATAGAGAATCTGCACAATTATTTTAAGAAAGTTGGAGTCAGCACATCAGCCACACCTTACCAAGCTATGTGTGAATGGATTGCAATCTGTCATCCTGGCCACCTGTTACACTCTCTCTGAAAAATAATTTTACACAAAATCAACACAATTAGACTGTCTGGATTTTCTTCAGCAATATCCTTCTAAAGGTCTATGAGGATATCCTTTGAACAACTTGTGCAGGACAAGTACCTACGAATATTATCAACATATCACTGCAGTTTGGACACGCCCCCCAGTGGTAAGACCTCATACGTGAACCCACTCCTCCGAAAAAAGATTCTTGCCTTGTCCAACCCACCAAGCTATTCAGTGGTTTGTCCACTGGTAAACTATTCAAAAGAACAGTCTTTTCACACCTCTCTAATTTTACGAACACTAATAACTTGATGTTGGATCAGCAAACTTGTTTCAGTCCCAGCAGGGGACAGAATCTTCTCTGCTAACTACATGGGATGATCTAAAACAGTTGACAAAAATGGGGTTGGTACTCCATTACTCTTTAATCTACCAGCAGAATAAGACCCATTTGCCATCAGACTCTTCTACAATTGCTACACTATATCTGAATACAGAAACACTGTACTAAAATTAATTGCCTCCTCTCTTAAGGACATGAAACACTTATATTCCTACCTCCTTTCACAGTTCTCCATGCCCAACACTGGAGTTCCCCAAGGATCCTTAATCTTGCTTCTGTTATGTAACATATACCTCACTCCTTTATCTGTCCTTCAGTCCCTCATGCTACTACAACACGGATGCTACTCAGATCATCCTAAAAATGGATTACCCAGAAGATCAACAAGAAACTGGAAGATTACTCTACAATTGGTGTGGTAATACCACACTTCTCCATATAGATTACTCCAGGTAAAACCTTGTGGAATTTGTGTGGGGGAAAAACTAAAATTTTCCAGGTTTTACATCTTGGAAAAATATGCAGGAAAAATAATGTTTCAATAGGAAATGAAACTATATGCATTTAGCAACTTTTGGCCCTCTGAACTGCATACATTTCCTGCACTTTGATTATCCGGGGTTCATTGATGCACATACCATGTGCATTATTTAATAAGTTCAGGAGCGCTTCCTAAGGAATGGGTCTAGGTGGTTCTATAGCTAACGTGTAAGTGATTTGGCAGGGTGTGTAGGAGAAGGCGAAAACCAAATCTGATACTGAGGCAAGCACATGAGCTGTAGACATAACATCAAGAATCGAAGAGATGGAATATACAGTGTTTCTGATCAATCAGCTTCTGGTCCTTCTATAGCAGAGAAAGTTTATCTGAACAATCTCACCTGTCATTCTGTCACAGAGATAGTGGACCTCCTAGCAGATTTGGAGGGTATGCTTGTGCAGGGTGCACCAGTCGGAGGGTAGTCTGACAGTCTGTGATGATCATGATGATGAGTTTAGTGGGACATTCTAAAACACACCACTATTATACTGTGTGTTTATATATTTTTCTCACTATGGGCCTCATGTACACATCCCTTTGCAGTCAAAAACCCTGCAATTTGTAAAAATCCCACGTTTGTGACTGCAAATAAATTTTCTTAATGTACAGAAGCACTTTTATGAGTAAGTAACTGTTTTCAGCCTTGTAAAGGGCACTGATCGGGCTGGTGGAGGTGAAGGGGGGAGGTGGATGGGAACGGGGTGGGTGGGAGAGATCAGTGGTTTGACTGAAACCGGTAGTGTTAGAACAATTTTCAGTGTGGGGGTGCTGTCATCAATGTTACTTCAATGAACTTATTGGGATTCTAAAATCCAAGCATGACACAAAAGACACATGTTGCAAATGATCTTTGCCCATTCAGCAAGAGAGTGGTAAGGATCTAGTATGTAGCTGGAGCATTTTGGAGCATACTGTCACAAATATATTACTAAAGCATTGCGTGGTAGCACAGTGTCATTTACAGACAGCACATTTTCCATTGAAATTACCACTAAATTTGCATGTACAGCTTAACAGATAAAGCTATATAGGGCCCAATCAATACTGTGTGGAAATCAGGTTTCAGCAAATATTTGTTATTTGCTCATCACAAAGTGAATTTCCTTGATTTGTTTGGATCCTATTAAAATCTTTGTTTCTATCACATTTCATAATTAAAGAAAAATGCTTAATTTGTGCTTTCCTCACTGCTTATTTTCAATTCAATAAACTTTATCCGGATGCTTTTTAACACCCATAAAAGTATGCAGAAAACATGCAAATAAACATAAATAGCAGAAAAAGCTAACATTGAAAACTTAAAACAATACAATAATTAAAATGGCATCGACCTACAAGCTCGTACAATAGACTTTAAAAAGGACCCAACATAGAAAACAACTTCCACATTAATAAGTAACAATAAACATCTAAGAGCAGGTCTAAATTGAGCAACATCATTGCAGTATTTCTTTAAAAGGAGAATTAAGAAACATTTCCTATATCTGTCATAAAATGTACAAAAAAACATAAAATGCAACATAGATTGGCCAGATGAGTCATCACAGGGGCAAGGCTTGGGGTCAAGATTGTGTGGAAATCCCAAAGGGAAAGAAAGCTAACATTGTATAGTGCCAGAACTGAGATGAAAGAGCAAAGAGCACTCCTAACATATGCAAACAAGCCTAATATAATCAGCTCAGCAGTTCAGTTCCCTCAGATAGAGATATTTATTCACAATAGGCTTCCCCCCGTGTCCCTAAGACCCCTTGATTCCTCATGGTCAAAGTGCTTTAGCTACAGTTTTTTAATTTACACCTATATATGAGAACAGGTCTGTGAATAGGGTTTGCATCCCAATTTTGGTGAGTTCCCTATTCGCAAGCGCAAACCATGGGATAGACAGCCCATTATCATGGGCAGACAATCCCATATTATCTCTCTTGTCAAAACAGCCTCGGAATTTTGCCAGACGGCAAGCCACAACATAATCGCTGCACCCCTAAAAAATCTCCAATATAGGGAAATCCTAATTAATTATCACAAATAAAATGAAAGGCAGAAATAGGAATTGATAATAAGCTTTTACAGAATCTCTTCTCTTCCTGCTGAATGGCCATACAGTTAGCAATTCCCCACAGCTCAGCCCTGTCCATACATAGCAATTGGGACACACTGAGAGCTATATATTTTTAGCAGCAGAGACATAAAACTCCCATTCTTAGGCTGAGGAATGCTACATAGATACGCATTAGCTAACATAGGTTTGGTTGCACACTGAACAATATTGGATGTCCAGGAACTTTGAGCAAAAAAAATAATGCCCAAATAAGAAAAATTATGAATACTACTCAGTTAGTGATTACCAAATGACATGTTCGGGAGAGATGAACACATAGGGTCACAGGCCATGATATGAGATTTACTAAAATTAGTTTAGAGATCCAAGGAGGGCATAAAATTGACAAACGCATGGACTATCTGTTGTAAAGCCCTGGGGGTGCGAGCCAAGAGCACTGCGTCATCCGCGTACAGTAATGTGGGAAGTGTTTTATCCTGTATAATTGGAACATCAGGAGTGGCCTGTATTTAGTGTGACTGCAAATCATTAATATAAAGAATAAACAGAAGAGGAGCCAAAACACACCCCTGCCTCACTCCTCGATGAATTTCAGTGTCCCCTGACCATATTATGGACCCAAGCCCTCATATCTTTATGTAAGTAAGCAAGAAAATTAACTAGGACAATGTCCAGACCTAGAGCAGCAGGTGCGTGCCATAATTTGGCACGATTCACACAATCAAATGCTGACAAGAGGTCCATGAATGCTAAATAGAACGGGGACTGTTTCGCCACCATGTACTTGACAGGAACCAGATTAAGACTGAGACATTGCTCAATGGTTCAAATTTTGCACCTGAACCAGTACTGACGTCGATGCAAGACAGACTTCTCCAAGACTCAAGCCATGATCCTATTATAGAATTCGGCCAAGAATCTTAGCAGTTGTATCAATTAATGATATGGGCTGATAAGACGCCAGAGATGAACAATCTCCTTTGTTAAAAATGGGAACTGTTGTAGAGGTACTCCAAGTAATAGGTAGGGGACAGTGGGGTAAATTATTAAAAACATTGTTAAGTAGGGGGCCCAGGGGCAGTATTGCATTTAATGAGATCAATGCGAACACTGTCAGGGCCTGGACCCTTTCAACCCACATTTTGATTTATAGCATTCTCAACTTCTCCAAGAATAGTCTGAAAATAAGCTACCACATCATAATCTATAGAAAAGAAATCAGGGGTTTATGGAGCTGCATAGTTGGTACTAAAATGTTCCTCCCAAACACTAGCAACAATATGGCATGCAGTCGTGTTAGCAGACTATTAGAATGCTTAACATCAGACACAGAGGCCCAAAACAACCTGCTTTTGCCTCGATTAGAGTCCAGGGCTAGTACTTCCCACTGTGCAGACAGAAACTCTTACCAGCGCTTACATGCAATTACTTTATATTGTTTGCGCCGGTAAGCGACTAACACAGAGTCCCTCAGACTAGTACCAACTCCAGACCGGACAGCCTGATTTGTGGCAGAACAACCTGCATTAAAACATCTTGAGATATCAGCCATAGGCTTAACTGGTTTCAAGAGAACCTTCCTAATCCCAAAACACAAATTAGAAAAAGCTTCCACCACCAGTTGTCCTGGGGAATCTTCTGCCCAACACAGATTACACAACTCTAGATTACCTTTAATTACTTCATTCAAGGTATGCGCATGGTCCACCAATCTCCAGACCAACCCTAAATTATCAGTACTAGATTTCAAGTAGTGTGATCCAACATCCTGCTTGTGCTTCCCCTTAAAGCGCACAGATAATATAGCCTCAATCGGATTATGTTCACTATAAATTGAGGAAATAACCCTGCCTTTCCTAGTTAAATCCTCCAAATTACGGATGAGGAATACATAGTCTATGGTTAACGGTCTGCCATTCTGCTTAAAAGTAGGAGCTTTACTGCCAGATAAACCAGAGAAAGCCATCACATTAACCATATCAAGGGGGCAAGAAAAGAAACCAATTCAGCAATACAGGAATCCGTACTACAGTAAAATTCCAACAGAAAATCCTCAAACTCGGTCGGCAAGCGCACATTCAAAGCACCAGCAAGGCAGAGGTGCAGCGTGTGCCCAGAAGAAGCCACATCTTCTGCCAAAGCAGCAATAAATTTAAACAGGAGGGAAATCTGGGATTTGGAATACCATTAAAATCATTATTATTAAAATTCCTAATGTACAGAGTTAAAACCAAATTAATTACTATGGCATGGAAGCTGCTGTCACTATACTCAATAATAGAGACTGTACCGCCTAATGCAGTGCTGACCCAAATTGCCCCCCCCCCCCTTCCCCACCCCAAGGCACGCCCACTCCGCGATGGAGTTGCAGGGATTCTAAAACATTGAAAGCCATCAGACGTTGTGTCACACGTTTCTTAAAACAGAATTATGTCATACCCCTTTACAAAGGGTATCCATCGGTCGAAGCAACCTTTGATCTAAGACCAGCCACATTCCAGCTTAAAATTCTAAGCAAATCAGTATCTCTATTCGTAAAATTACTTCTGATTCGATCTGAGTCCCCAAGGGTAACACTATCTGTTGTGGAAATTGGAGCCGTATTGGGTGACTAGGGAGAACAATGCTCCAATATATACTCAACCTCCACCTCAGTGAGGGGGGACACAATTGTCAGCGACAACCAAAGGCTCCTGTTCCCTGGGGTGCCCTGGTAGGCACCTACTGAGTCAGTCTACCTCTTCCAAATCACCTAGTGCAGAAAACGTGTTGGAGCAAGGAATACCACCCATTGTGCTTGTACTCCATTAAATGGGGACATGATGTGGCAGATGGTGGTCTATAAAAGTATCTTTAGTGGGAGGGTAACCTCAGTCTCGATTGAACTGCTAGATTCTTTGTTACTTAATATCTTTCGGACACAAGCAGGCCTTCGAAGATTTACAACTATGCAGTCCCCCCTGATATTTTTAACAGAATGGCGAAGCCAGCCTACCCACCTCACCATAATTATCTCATTGGGTCCCCAAGCGCTAAAACGTCTATGTACATGCAGCCAGTGGGCAAACCTTTTCTTAAGTTTTTCCCAGGACTCCTGCTGACCAAGTTTAGGAGGCGATAGCCCACCAGGATTAGTACAGGGTAAGATGAGAGTGGGAGACTCATGATTATTTCAGGTGGGGCAGCTATGTGACGCTGCGTGGGAGCAGAATTCTCTCACTATGTAGTCAGAGAAAGAAAAGTGAACACACATGTTCATGTTAAAACAATAAGCAGCATTTTGCCAGAAGAACTAGTCTGCTATTTAACTGACTTTGAACACACAGCAAATGTGACCAGAAAACAACTAAATTTAAAGTCTTCTTTATTGCTCATTCACCTTTGGAATTCCAGCATTTATATTTTAGGGGTGCTGCTGCACTTCCCACACCTCTACTTCGAGGGTCTATGTCTGTAACAGCAACCATTGATGACTTGTGGCGGTAACTGATTCTCAAAGGGGAATGTATATCCTTAGGACATTTCCACCTTATTGAATCATTTCAGTAGCGTTGGGGACCATAGGACCACCGCCTGGTCCCCTTGCTGCCTTTCCAAGTAGGAACTTTTTTAAAAAGGCACATATTTACCTTCAATGAACACAGGCTGCTATAAACAAATGTTTCAAGTTTCAGAAAGCATGGACGGAGGTAGACTGTCCTTGGGACCGCCATCCATGCACTCGTAGCCATTCGCAGGGTTCTCAAATTGCAACCTACCTAATGTATATTCGTTGTGCAGGTTGTTTTGTGACCCCCTACAAGTAGACAATTTGCCATGCGACCTATTAGTACGTCTCATTGTAAATTGCATTCGTAGGCACAAATCAGCTTGTGCACAAATTGCGTAATCTCGTTTGAGAATGTAAATGAGATGGGCCCCATATCTCTGTCCCCATTTCCTCCCTTTCTTTTATCTTTTCTGCCTTTTTTTCTGTCAGATTCTTGCGTCAGCTTCTGGATATGGAATGTTGGGGAGCAACAGTTCTCTGTGTCGTGGTTGAGTGAGAGAGGGAAAGTCCAGATAGATCGTGTCTCCCTGTCGATGCATGGAGATGCTTGGCACTGTGAAATTTAATGAACGTATCTCGCCTCAATGTTGAAAATTGGGCCTTCATTACAACTGTCTCTTTTGAGAAGTGCACTGACATATTTGATAAATGGGCTGCTTGCATGTCGACCTTCCTAAGCCTCACAGGCTCTGCAGCAGCAGCTCAGATGTGGTACTCTCTGGCAGGAACAAAGAGAGTGAACAATTTTGGGCCCTCTTCTTTTCTCTGCTCCTCCTACTTACTGGTAGGCTTCCAGCCAATTTCAAACAGATCCTACATCTGTAAGGGACTGGGCACCAAAGATTACTCGAATTCCGCTATCCCACAAATACCCCGGTGCTCAGTGATGAACTCATTGGGTCACGTCACTGAATAAGCCACTGTGGGAAAAGTATCCAGTCCTACATTCTGTAGCCATGCGCCGTCGTGTCCATGGCCTACCAGTCCACGAGACATCCATGAAGCCAGCGATTCAGTTAGAAAAGAACTGCAGTGAAGGGGGCATTTGTGGACAAGTCCACACATGTAATTAAGTGGGTCTCTTTCTCTGGAGCCCCACAGGGACCACAGTTCCCTCCCAGGTCTACCTTGAGTTGGGAAATCCAGCAGCCCCAGCCTCTCATGCCTGCCCAGTGCTGGGGGCACAATGATAATACAGCTCCAGGATGCAGGTGAGGTGACCCCATAAAGTCCCACACCCCAAGATAAGGTTGTATCAGATGCCTGAGCTCCGTGGCACCCTACAAGCCCTGCCCTGCACCTTGTCAAGGACATTCTCAGAAGATTGTTACATTCCACTGCTGCACAGCTACAAGTGGTTTCATATGCCTCCTGGCTTATCCATAGACAGTTTCCTTACTCTGCTTGATGTCCCGTGGGTTTTTCTCAGGCATTTAATTGGATTTCTATCTCATACTTCCTTAAGTCACAAACGTCATCTCGGTTTTCCATGACGCTTTTGTGGGATTCAGCTTTTGTAATTCACTAATTGCGACCAGTCCCACAGCAAAGCATGAACTATTTCCGCTCTACATTTGTGTGCTACTGACAGTACCAAATAAGCAGGAGAGGGGTTTGTCCTTTCTCACCAAAGTGGGCTTCAGTGACCCGATTTCTTAACTGCAGCGCTCCCTACACTGTCAGTGCCCTGTACACATGTGTTGGACCACCTCTTAGACTAACTTGGTGGTCCTCCCAAGCTTCTCTTATGTTATGCATGTGCCTACACTTCACTTAATGCTACTAGCGTGGGGGAGGGTGGCCATCCTCTCCTTCATTATTGCAACCCAGTCCACTGGAATTATGTGATTGCGAGGCTACAGCGATTTTCACATAATTGTAGATTTGCTGCATTTGCCACATACTCCATCATCTGCAGAAGTTTATCCAAAAAAGTTTCTAGTTCAAACGGTTCAAAAGTCACTAAAAATGCAACGACGTGTTGCTCCACAGTGGAAGGCCTTATGCAAAGTTTGACTGGTCCTTTTTCTGTAGCTTATTGCTATATTTGGGTTTTAAACTGGTACTACTGAAGTACAGCTAATGCCCAGACACTGTTAACAAGTTTAAAAACCAAAAGAAATTAAGTAATATTACCACAAAATGCGCCTCATAATTTGCCTTTTCTTGCCGCATAATTTACTCAACCTTGCTGCATAATTTGGGCCTCCTCTGCTGCATAATTCCAGTAGCCCTGATTATAACCTTGACAGTCATGTTAGAACTATTGTCCACATGTTGCACTGGCGCTCACTTGGGCCATGTCTTTTTAGTAATTAACATAAACCTTATTTACCAGGCCTCCGTAGCGTCTTTTATCTCCGCTGGCCACAAGCGCTATACTGCTTTTCCACCTTCCAGGCCCCCTCTCTCTTGCCCCTGACCTGGAGCCTAGACAGCCAGATTCATTCTCCTTGCTTTGCAGCACTGGGGAGGATTCACGTCCAGGTGGGAACCGTTCCTCAGCACCTGGACCCGTTCTTTGTATATCTGGTGTCAGCACCTTACTAGCCCCAAGCTCTGCCGGGGCGAGATAGGGGTTTATACTCTGTGTAGTGCGTCACCTTCCACCTTCAATCAATCAATCAATCAGGAATTTGTAAAGCGCACTACTCACCTGTGAGGGTCTCAAGGCGCTGAGGAGGGGGGAGAAGGAGGGAGAGGTGCTGCTACTGCTCGAACAGCCTGGTCTTGAGAAGTTTCCTGAAGGCGGCGAGGTGCAAGAATGATCTACCACCGGTTGTAGTTCTGTAGACGCGTGGGACGGTTGCGAGGGCAAGGTCAGCCGAGCGGCAATGCCGGGTCAGGGTGAAGAAGGAGAGTTGTCTGTTGAGGTATTCTGGTCCGGTGTTGTGCAGTGCTTTGTGAGCATAGTTGAGGAGTTTGAAGGTGATTCTCTTGTTGACTGGGAGCCAGTGCAGATTTTTCAGGTGGTCTGTGATGTGGCAGTTGCAGGAGATGTCCAGGATGAGGCATGCGGAGGCGTTCTGGATGTGTTGCAGCCTCTTCTGGAGTCTGGCCGTGGTCCCTGCGTAGAGGGCATTGCCTTAGTCCAGCTTGCTGCTTACGAGGGCTTAGGTGACTTTTCTGGTTTCAGTGGGTATCCATTTGTGGATCTTTCGGAGCATGCGGCGGGTGCTGAAGCAGGAGGAGGAGATGGCGTTGACTTGCTGGGTCATGGATAGTGAGGGGTCCAAGATGAATCCTAGGTTGCGTGCATGGTCGGTGGGAGTTGGAGTTGGAGTGGTTGCGAGAGTGGCAGGCCACCAGGAGTCATCCCATGCGGAGGGGGTGGAGCTGAAGATGAGGACTTCCATCTTGTTGGAATTGAGTTTGAGGCAGCTGCTCTTCATCCATTCGGCGATGGCCTTCATTCCTTCGTGGAGGTAGGTCTTGGCAGAGTCCTTGGTGAGGGAGGGGATCAGCTGGGTGTAGTCGGTGTATGAGATGATGATGATGAGGTTGTGGAATCAGGCGATATTAGCGAGTGGGGCCATGCAGACGTTGAAGAGGGTCGGGTGAGATACGAACCCTGGGGTACGCTCAAGATGATTTTGGTATCCTGCAAGCAGAATGGGGGATGTGGACTCTCTGGGTTCTGCCGGTGAGAAAGGAGGTGACCCAGTCCAGGGCTCTGTCGCAGATTCCAGCATTGCTGAGGCGTGAGCGTAGGGTGTGGTGGCGTACTGTGTCGAACGCGGGTGAGCGGTCCAGGAGGATGAGGGCCGCGGTTTTGAGATTGTCCAGTATGGTTCTGATGTCGTCGGTGGCGGTGATGAGGGCGGTTTTGGTGCTGTGGTTGCTGCGGAATCCTGATTGGGAAGGGTCCAGGGTGCAGTTCTCCTCGAGGAGGTGGGTTAGTTGTCTGTTGACAGCCTGCTTGATTACTTTTTCCGGGAAGGGGAGCAGGGCGATAGGCCAGAAGTTCTTGAGGTCCTTTGGTTCCACCTTAGGTTTTTTGAGGAGGGCGTTGATCTCAGCATGTTTCCAGCTCTCTGGGAAGGTGGCGGACTCGAAGGAGCTGTTGATGATCTTCCGTAGTTGGGGTGCGATGAAGGAGCTTGCTTTGTTGAGGATGTGGTGAGGGCAGGGGTCAGATGTAGAGCCGGAGTGGATGGTGTTCATGATTTCAATGCTGTCATTGACGGGGGTCCATAAGAGCAGGAGGTTGGTCGGGTGCTGATGCTGTCATGTATGTCTGCAATCTTGCGGTGGAAATAGGAGGCTAGGGAGTTGGAGAGGTCTTGGGATGGTGGGATGTCGTTGGCAGTGGAGCTGGGGTTGGAGAGTTCCTTCACGACGTTGAAGAGCTCTTTATGGCTGTGTGCATTGTTGTTGATTCGGTCTTTGAAGTCGGTTCTCTTGGCAGATGAGTTGGTGGTGTCTGCGGATGGCATTTTGAAGGCTGTGAGGTTGTACAGAGTCTGATCTTGGCGCCACTTTCTTTCGAGTCTTCTGCAGCTTTGCTTAGATTCGTGGAGGTAAACCAAAAGGCCTTTCTGTCAGTGCATCTGTTGGAGGGATTCTTGATTGGGGTGAGAGTATTGGCATAGGTGTTGACCCATTGCCTGAAGTCGCAGGTAGCTGCATCAGTGTCGGTGGTGTTGATGGGTGGGTTCTGGGAGAGGGTCACAATAAGTTGGTCTTCGGTGACCTTGTTCCAACTGCCGTGGGGGATCCGTTTTGGGTGGTGGTTTGTTGTGGGTTTTTTGAAGGAGAAGTGGATGCAGCGGTGGTCTGTCCAGTGGAGTTCGGTGGTGTGGCTGAAAGAAACGTGATTGCTGGTGGAGAAAATGGGGTCGAGTGTGTCCCCGGCAGAGTGGGTTGGTGTTGTGACGAGCTGTTTGAGCCCGAGGTTGGAGAGGTTGTTGAGCAGGGTGGCGGTGTTGTTGTTCTTGAGGTGGAAGTTTAAGTCTCCGAGGAGTATGTAGTCAGTGGATGCGAGAGCGTGCGTGCTGATGATGTTGGTAATGGAGTCACTGAACTGCTGACCTGGGCTGGGTGGGGGGGCTGTGGATGTGGGTCCCTCGGAGGGTGGTGTTTGGGTCAGTGTGGATTTGGAACTGCAGGTGTTCGGCGGTGCTGAGGGTGTCTTCAGTGTTGGTCATGATCCTGAGGGTGTTCTTGTGGATGATGGCGATGCCTCCTCCTGGTTTGTTGGAGCGGTCCCTGCGGGTTGTCTTGTAGCCGTACAGTATGGCTATGGCAATGTCAGGCACTGAGGAGGGGTTCATCCAGATCTTGGTCAGGAAGGCGACGCCTGGGGAGACTGAGTCGAGTAGATTCCATAGCTCTACTGCATGCTTGTGAACAGAGCGGGTGTTGAGGATGATACATCTGAGATGGTTGCGTCCTGCCTTGGCGGGTGGGTCGTTGGCGTGGAGGCTGGTGCAGGTGCAGTTCCGGCAGGAGAAGGGACCGTGGGTGGTCTGCGGGGAGGCTTGAAGGCAGGCGGGAAAGCGGCAGGTGTTTAGTGCACGGAGGGTGGCGTCGTCGTAGTGAAGACGTGTGTGGCGGTGGTGGGGGGACGGGAGCCAGGGTTTCCCCCGCTGGGCGCAGACGGGCTTGCTTTTGGCGCGCCAGCGGCACGCGGCCGCCATTAAGTAGGGAGGTGGGGTGGAGAGGACAGCTGGGAGGCAGGAGGGGGATGAAAAATGGTGCAAAAAAGGGGGTGGAGCTGGAAAAAGGGGACAGGCAGCGGGGGCAGCAGTGGCAGGGAGAAAGAAAGAGGGGGAGAGTGAAAGAGAGAGAGAGAGAGCGGAGTGAGAGAGAAACGAGGAAAAGGAGCACTAAGGGACAGTAGTGAAGCAGTGCAGAGAGCAAAGCAAAGGGAGGAGAGAGACAGAAGGTAGCCTAGTGGGAAAGCAGAGCTCTCCCACTAGACATCAGGGATGAGGCGCAGGCAGAAGCCTGCGGGTGGACAAGGGCTCGAACTCCTGACAGGGGTCAGGAGTTCAGAGTAGCCAGGGAAAGGGCTCTACTTACAGGGTGGAGCCATGGGAGGCAGAGCAATGCACTGACCAGTTGGTGGGAGTCAGAGCGATGGGAGTCGGAGCGGTTCCAAGAGTGGCAGGCCACCAGGAGTCATCCCATGTGGAGGGGGTGGAGCCGAAGATGAAGACTTCCGTCTTGTAGGAATTGAGTTTGAGGCGGTTGCTCTTCATCCATTCTGTGATGGCTTTCATTCCTTCCGCGTCCTACACTTCTGCCCTAAGAAAGGCAGCTTCACTTACTCAAACTTCCCATTTCCTTCCTTGTTTCCTTCCTTCCTAGTTTTTTTTCAATCCCCCTTCCTCTCTTTTTTCCATCTCTTTTGTTTCCTCTCTTTCTTTCCTTATTTTGTCGCTCCACCTTTATTTCATGTTTCTTTAATTCTATCTACTAGCTTGTTTCCATCATTCGTTGTGCCCTTTTCATTTGATTTTTCCTTCTCTGCGCCCTTCTTTGTGCATTTAGTGCCTTCTTTCTGCACACCCTTCTGTCTTTTTTCAGCCTTTCTTCACCATCCTTTTGAATCTACCCATCCATCCTGTCTTTCTTGTTTCATTCCTCTGGCTATCATCCCTTCTCCATCTTCCTGGTCTTCTGCCTGTCTATTGCTCCTCTTCTTTCTTTCCATCCATTATATTTCCATCTGTGAATCTATCCTCTCTTCTCTGCATCTTCCCTTCTCCTCAGCCATTAATTCATTCATTGTTCCTTCCTTCTATCCATCATCCATACTTCCTACTCTTCATCCATCCTGCCTTCCCTTCTTCGATGGATATGTCACAATAAAAGTGCTCAGTGTCAAGTCTAACAAACTGGAGGTGCAAGGTGATTTGTTAAGACACCAGGTAGGTTGCAGGATTTGATAAAACAGCTAGAACAATTGAACAAATACGCCCAGTAAAAACAAGCATTTGCAATGCAATGGGCCTCACATTTGCTAGAGTTAGAGCTATTGGTGTTGTAAACTCCTAACTGGACTTTTCTTGCCACATAAATTGAAAATGAAAAGTAATACAGTTTCATATAAGTGAGCCGATTCAAAGCGCCACGACATCAGCGTGAAGCAGCACGCAAAAAGAAGTTCGCTCATCGTCAAACGTATCGGTAAAAGTGCAATTAACCATGTAACAGGGGTGATGTCCAAGGTGGTAACTAAACCGCCCAAGGAGGGTCAAACCAACGAAAATATAGGATTTTTGAAAGGCAAACCAAGGAACGAGTGTAAGTGATGGGCGTGGTTAAAAGCCCAGATACATGGCAACACGTCGGAAAAGCAGCGCTTGCGCGCTGCTATGCTCAACCAAAAAAGGAATAGACCATCCCCACCACGCCAAACCGGTGCAAGCTCGCCAGTAAACAATAAATTAACAACTCCAGAAAGCCCCACAACAGAAGAGAGAATAAGGCGAAGTCTAAACCAAACACTAAGGAAAAGGGCAATTTATATCCAACATCCAGAGTTTTAGAAAATAAAGATTCCCTCCAAAGAAAAATAAGAAAAGCAAGAGACCAAATTACAATTTTTGCCGCACCCGAGAAAAAAGGCCCCAAAGCCCCCATATCAATTATTCGTGATGAATTCAATATTCCAAACATTTTTGGCCGGTACAGCATATGTTGGAGTTGCAACGAGAGCCCCCAACGAAAAAAGCAAATGCATTTAAAAGCATCGGCAACCACAAACAGTTAAAAACAAGTAGGGTACAATGATGCTATAAACAAGCAAAAAATGAAATGTTATTTTTTATATGACCGTTCAAAAAATGCCAGTCAAAAAAGCTGATGCGAAGAATCTTTGTCAAACGATGAGTGGCGCCGCTACAGATTGAAGGCTGCTGGCCTACAGAAGATTTCAAATCACGTCACGCCCAAAACCAGCATCAGTTGCAATTTTCTAATTTAGCGAAAACCAATTCAACAAACAGATATTTTCGCCAGATTATAAATCGAATGGGAGCTTTAATAAATTGAATAATCCATTATATAGAGGCAGCATCCTCAAACGTCTTGCCTCAGTGGAAGAGTTTTTGCATCTGACCTACACGTTTAACTACCGTAGAATTTTGACCACCTTTCTTCCCACAACAAAACAAAGCAGCCCTTATGACTTTGTCTGCCTTAAAAATAGCTAATCAAGTTTTCATAATAAAAGACTTATTTGAAATACAGTACATCACCAGAACAGGAAATTTAAAAACACCATAACCAGAATTCGTGCTGCGTCATCAACGACTTTTAACCTTGTTGGAAAATCCTTATCACAATTCACAAACATCTTTACTCCCTTCATGCGTACTGGTTCTAAAAAGCACCATAGGTCCAAGTGAATATTAACAGTACACAAATATCCACTCCGAAAATCCATTTCTGTGCAATCCCTGAGTTAAGAGTGGTCTCGTTGGGGGACCTGAGGGCGGTGAAACTGTTCACCAAGGATCCTGCGCAAGCACCAAGGGGGAACAATGTTTACACCACAAAGGTTGAATTTACTTTACCCTGTATTACCAGATTGGTGCTCAGCCATGTTGACGATTTTCATATCATGGGGGGGGGTCAATGTTTTGCCCTGCTCAGGGTCTCGATTATTACATCAGGTCCTCATCAAATGAAAAGAGCAGTCACCGTCCAAGAGTGTCTTTCGACCTATAAATGCCCAGAGGCAGGGGGCGACGAAGTGAAATTACAAATGGAGCTGTACATAAGGACTTGCACATTACCTCACGAAAAAACTTGAGGACAATTGAGGTCCTAAACCCAGAGAGCAAAGAAATAAAGCCTGTTTGCAGAGACTGGTCATGGTTAACAGCAGTGCTGGCCCTCTCCCCTGGAGAGTATTGCAGAGGGAGTTTGGACTGAGTAGGATCAACTTCGCCTCCTGTGACAGCTGCTCTAACCCAAGTAGGCTCTCCCAAAGCGGACACGATGGGCTGGGAAGGTGATGACTACCCTCTTGTGCTGTTTAGGAACATTTCTGGCTTAGCTGCTAAAATTGAGGATGATGACTGGTTAAAGTTTTAGAGGTGTTCCATTTGTTGCTTCCAGGAAACTTGAGCCCTTGAGCGAGTCAGTGATGTAGTTGAAAACTATACCCAGTCTACTTGAAGCAAGAAGGGTGGTCCTCGGGGGTTCTTTCCGTGTGGATGCCCTGTAAATGAAAGGTAGAATAGAACAATTGATAGTAGCAATACTGACATCCAATGCCCAGCATTTGAAAATTTGGCTGTCGGGGTCTGGAGACAGAATGGTTGATGTATTGAATGTTTACATTCCCACGGGATGGTCTCCAACTGTCCAAGGGTTAAGGGAAGATTTTGTATTCTACATAGAGTGTGCAACTAGTGTGAATTGCTGTTTCAGGAGCTTTGGGACACGCACAAGCTCCTTTTGAAAACCAAGAAATTGTTGCATCATGTGACACTCTGGGAGGAATTGAGGGGGGCCCCTCATGGGAAAGACACCAGAAGATTCTGGGAGCTGGTTACACAGGTCAAGAAGGGACTAGCAAACAGGGTAGAGATCCATAATGACCCAGTAGTGTGGACCAGGCACATTAGTTCTCTATGTTGCATTAACCCTACAGCCACGCCAGGCCTGCACCCACCTCAGGAGAGGGCTTGCACTAACCTCATTCAACAACAGTTATTTTGGTATCTGAGGTTGAGAGAGCACTGAAAGAAATGAAAAGACAGAAGGCACCTGGCCCTCATTTAGTCCCTATTGATATATATTGCAAGGAACCCATTGGTGGGCCGGTATCCTCACTAAGGTGTTTAATGCTGCATTAACTGGCAATGCTGTGCCCTTCTCCCGGCCCTCTGCCATTATTGTGCCTATCTTCAAGAAGGGAGACCAGGAAAGCCCATCCAATTACCGCCCAATCTCCCTTCTTGACTGGACAGGTAAAGTGCCAGGGAAGGCTCTGCTAACTCACCTACAGGGATGAGTGGCTGCTCATAACATCTTGACTGAAGTGCAAGCTGGCTTTCGGTCATGAATAGGGACCATTGCTCAGGCACTTAGGCTCTATATGATCATCTCCAAATTTACAATAGTTAGGAAGTCATTTCTGTACCTTACCTTTGTAGGTCTGAAAGCAGCTTTTGACGTAGTGGACAGAGAGAAGCTATGGGAGTCCTTCCTGGATTTAGGGGTAGACCCAGTACTAGAATTGGCTATAATGGCCCTCCACACTAATAACTCAGCAAGAGTTAGGTACGGCCTCCTGGGTGGGGGGGGGGGGGGGAGGGAATGTACTGAGGCTTTCCTGGTAGAGAAGGGTGTCCGTCAAGGGTGTGTGTTGGCACCCCTGCTCTTCAGTTTAGTCCTGAATGACGCAGTAGACTATCTGATGGAGGACCCCTCAGATATCCCCATTATAGCTGGAAAAAGGGTGCCATTGCTGCTGTATGCGGATGATTTAGTATTAATGGCGTGAATGACAAAGGCTTTTGCAGCAATTTGGGGAATACTGTACCAGGAAATCCCTGACTATCAATGTTAGCAAAACAAAGAGCATGGTACACAGGCAATCTCCCAGCTTTAAGCGGGTCCCAGTGGTGGGGGCACCCATATAGAAATCATTGAGCAATTTGATTTTTTTAGGTACCCGTTTTTCAGAGAACTTATAATAGAGTTACGAGGTGCAGAAGGCGGCTCAAGTCCTATGACAAATGGGGGTTGTGGTACTGAAATTTAGGTGCAGAGCCAGCGCCAGAAGCATCAGGATCATTTTGCAAATATTTAAGCAGAGGGCAGTGGGGGCTGCTCTCTGTGGGGCAGAACTCTGGGGGTTTGTGAATTTGCAACTACTTCAGGTGGCTGAGAATAACTTTCCTACAGCCCTGCTGAGTTTGAGGCCGGGCATTCCTCTGGTGACACTCTATAGGGAGTTAAATGTCACGCCAATTTCCGAAATCACAGTGTTAAGACCAATCCTCTATTGGATTAGGCTCATAAGAAACCCAAAGGCTGCTGTCTATCTGGAAACACTAGAAGATACTACCCACAAAAAGGAGTGCAGGGGGAGAACTTGGTCAGCTCATGTACAGAATGTTTTAAATCACTTACAGATGGGATCCCTATGGGCTGCTCCCAGCAATGTCAGGCAAAACACCATAGACCTAATTGAAGAGTGGTACCAGATGCATATGATGATAAAGAAGTGCCTGGAATTGAGGCCAGGGTCTATTGCGTTCATTTACTTTAGTAACACCCATGGTCCCGTGTGCACTGAGTATCTGGACATGTTGTATCTTGAGTTCAGAAGAGCTGTGTATGTAAAGTTTAGGTTGGGCATCCTGCCGACTAGTGACCATCTAACGGGCACCCCTAGGCTTGCCGCAGGAGCAGACTGCTGTGGCTTTTGTGGGATAGATAATGTAACCCACCTCCTCCTGTTTTGTAATAAATGAGATTCCCCTTGACGGCGCTGGCTGAATCCTGTTTTTAAATCCCATTTGGTTAGAGATGTTAAGTCGGCAGTGGCACTGTGCACAAGGTCGGATGCTCTACAGGTGGTTTGAAGCTGTAGCATCATTCCTATGGGTGATGTGACCCTACCTGAGAGATCTATCCATGCTAGGGATTAGCTCATTGTGTTAACTTAAGAGGCCCGAATACTCTGTACCACAACTGAATTTTATACCTTTCATGGCCCTCCAGAGAGAAGTCTGCCCTCCCTCAGTGCGGCAATTCGTAGACCGTAAGTGTCCCATTTTTGCTGTCCACTTGGTGGGTATGTTACACTGCTCTTAATGGTGCACTGGCTTATGCCATCCAAGTATTTACATTTTGCATTTGATCTTTCATATACCTATGATTCATCATGTTTGTAATCATGTTTAGTATGCTCCCTTTTCTTCCTTTTAACAATTGTACTGTATTTGTTGTACCCTTTTCAAATATTTTTTAATTATTGTATGGCTAACAACTGAAACAATACATTTGACTTTGAATTTTAAAAAAAGTCCACCTTTTAAGGAAAACTAATGAAAAAGCAGACTGGAGTACTGTTACAAGAAGGTAATAATGTTCCACAAACGAGTGAAGTAATTTTCTGTAGAGTTTATTGCCAATACACGAAGTCTCCGTAAAGTAAAAACCCAGCCTCCTCTCTCAATCCAAACGTCCTTCTCCACTCACGCGTTCTACCTCGCGCTCCATCTCCCCGAACCTCCAGAGGTTCTAATTCCATATTACAACACATCTCCCCCATTTCATTTATGAGTACATAGTATATGACTAACAAAACTTAAAGAGAATTACAAAGCCTATTAAGACCTACAAAACTAAGAACATGAAAGCCTATTTATATTACATGTAACATTCCAAATATCATAAAGCAAAAGAAACAAAGTTGTCCATCATCTCATTACAAAGTCCTCGAGATGAGAAGGAGTCTTGATGTTTCTTTTTGGTCTTCCATCCGCAACCTTTGGCCTTTCGTCCACGGCTTTTGAGTCACATTTCATCCGTCTTTTAAATATGCAGTCTTTAAAATGTGAAGGAGCCTTAATATTTCTCGCAGCGTTAACATTAACCTTAACTATTCTGTTTAAGTTCCAAATTCGACCATCACTCAGTTTCACAGCATTAGTGAAGAGTTTCACCACTTTTATGGGGGAAGAGAGTCTTTTCCCACAAGTCCTCAACACAGGATTCTTAACAATAACCCAATCACCAACATTCACAATGGTCTTCTTCACCGCATTTCTTTTATCAAAATAGCTTTTGCTAATTAAAGATCTCTCTTGTTCTCTGAATTTCCAATCCTCATTAATAACCTTTCTTCCTTTTTTTTCCAAAAATTCATTGACTCAATGTGGCTCAAGAATAGTATTCCCTCGTCTCCCACGAAACAAGACAAAAGGGGTTTGACCTGTTGTTGAATGTGGAGTATGTCTATATATTGCTATTTTTTTTATTACTTCTTGTTTCCAGTTGAGATGATTATCTTTGGCTAAGGAGATAGTTTCTTTTAAGACTCGATTGAACCTCTCAATTAACCCATTACATTCAGGATGATATAATGCGCATAACTTATGTCTTATACCACACCCCTTAAGAAATTCCTCCATCTCTCTCGAAGTCAGTTGCACTCCATTGTCAGTAAGTATGGTGGAAGGAATGCCCTCCCTAATAATTAGGCTTTTAAGAAAATCTATTACCTTTCGCGTTTCTGTCCCTTTGGTGAAAAAAAACCTCAGGCCATCTTGAATACATGTCCATGATCACAATAACATATTCAGCCGAACCTCCACTATATATGGGACCCAGAATATCAAGTGAAATATCTTCCAAAGGTCCTTTTGGTTTGTTTCTAACTACCATCGGTTGAATTCTAGACTTCATAATTTTCTCACTAAGAGCACACTGCATACATTCACGAACAGCCCTCTCTACATGAGTATCCATGCCAGGCCACCAATATGATGATCTTAACCTCTCCTAGGTTTTGGATATTCCCATTTGACTGTTATGTGCTTGATCAATAAGCAGTCCTCTCACACTAGATGGTGGAATTAACCTCATTCCTCTAAGTACTAAATCCCGATCAACAGTTAATTAATCTCTCATACTCCAGAACTCCCTGCACTCCGCACTGCATTGGTTTTTACTCTTCCAACCTGAACATATCAAGTTCACCAACTCCTGTAACACTCTGTCAGACTTGGTATCCTCTCGCCACTTTTCTTCTGGAATCATTTAAAAATCTACTTCACACACTCTATCAAATTGCTCAAAATCTTCAACATCATCCAAATCTGATATTTCAGGTGATACTAATCTCGATAACACATCTGCAGAGTAATTGTCAGTTCCAGAGACATACTCTACTACAAAATAATATTCTTGTAAAGATATGATCCATTTAGTAATTCTGCTTGAGATAGCATCAATACCTTTAGACTTAAAAACCTCACACAAAGGTTTGTGATCAGTTTTAACAACAAAAGATCTTCCCCACAAAAACTTTTTTAATTTCTTTATTGCCCAATAAACTGCAAGGGCTTCTCTCTCTATAACAGAGTATTTTGTCTCAGTCTCTTTCAGACTTCTGGAAATAAATGCAATAGTGTTCTCAGCACTACATAAACCTTGTTGTAGGACTGCACCTAACCCTTTACAACTGGCATCAGTTGTCAGGATCGATTGTAAATTGGGATTAAAATTCTTTAGTTTAGGAGCATTACATAAGCAATTTTTCAACATGATAAATTCTTTTTCACACACTTCATCCCAAAAGAACTCTTTGCCTTTCTTCAATAAAATTCTCATATTGTAACAAGAACTGGCAAAATCTTTAACAAATTTACTATAATATTCAGCCATCCCTAAAAATCTCATCAATTCCTCTTTGGAGGTTGGAGAAGCTAAACCTTTAATCGTGTCAACAAGATCCTTCTTGGGAACTAAACCACCTCCAGTAATAGTGTGTCCGAGGTAGTCAATATTCTCAACTGCGAACTTGCATTTCTCCGCTTTAATGGTTAACCCATGCTCAGAAATTTTCGATAACACCTTTCTGAGGATATCATCATGAGCACCAATGTTCTCCCCATAAATCAGAATGTCATTTTGATAGACACACACACCATTAACCCCTCTTAAAATTAGTTCCATTGCTCTTTGGAACACAGATGCCGCCGAGACTAGGCCAAAAGGTAACCGAATGAACCTAAACGTACCAAAAGGTGTAACAAAAGCTGTTAAATCCCTTGAAGATTCATCTAAGATTATCTTATGATAAGCTGAGGTTAAATCTATGGTAGAGAAAACCTTAGCACCCGACACCATAGTTAGTAATTCAGAAATGTTAGGAAGAGGATATCTGTCCACCATTACACATCTATTAAGTTTACGAAGATCAACGCAAAGTCTGATATTACCATTAATCTTTTTAGCTATGACTATGGGAGACAACCAATCAGTCCCCTCAACTTCCTCTATTATCCCTTGGTCCTCTAATTTTTTGAGTTCAGATTGTAACTCATCCCTCACTGCAAAAGGAACATTCCGCACTTTACTACTAAACGGTACAGCATCAGGAAGTAATTTAATTTTGTGCGAATATCCCTTCATGCATCCTATTCTGCCACTGAAGACATTGGGAAATTCTATACGCAGTTTCTCTGTGAGATCAGTTGAAAATACACTTACTTCATTTATGTCTTCCAAGTGCTTCACTATAATGGGAGGTGAACTGTTGGGATCAAGCATCACCCCAAGATCTTTCTGATGCCACCAACTAATGATGCTATCCCCTTTTTTCGACACATAGACTTTCCCAGAAGTGAAACGTTGATCATACTCAATCAATCCAACAAAATAACCATGTAAGTCAATAGGTTCACCACCATAACCACAAGGTTTAATATCAGGTTTTATCAGATTAACTTTGCCCTTTAACTCACTTTGATAGAAACTATTAGACACAATAGAAATCTTAGCCCCAGAGTCAAAAAGCACCTTGGTCTTTTTGCCCTCTACAGTAATATAATCCAGGGGGCCAAATAATTTATCACTTGAAACCTGAAGTACAATTTGACCACAAGCAAAATCAGACTCAACCTTGTTAACGTCAAAATCATTATCAACTACACTCACAGACTGTTTCCCTTTCTTGAGGTTACACACAACCGAAAAATGACCCTTCTTTTTGCAATACAAACAAAAATTATTAACAGCTGGACAAAATTTACTATTGGCAAGATGTCCTCCTCTTCCACATCTAAAGCATTTCTTGCCAGAAATGTTGAAGAATAATTCTTTATCAGAAGGTTTGGTTATTTGGGACTTAGTACCACTAACAACATTTACATCTTTGAAATCACAACGTTTCACAACATCAACACACCTGAGAGAGTGCTCAATCCTCTTGGCTAGAGAAATAACTTGGTCAATTTGAGGATCATCCAAGAGCCATAATTCACTTCGTACCTTTTCAACATTGCACCCTAACATGAATTGGTCACGAATTCTCTCTTCTACTGTGGACCCAAATTTACATGATGAAGCTAAATGCCTTAACTCTGTAACATAATCTTCAACAGATTCTCCTTCAGTTTGAAAACGCTTCCCGAAGTAATACCTCTCCAAGATTGTGCTAACTTTAGGAAGATAATGTAAATCCAGTTTTCTAATACATATCTCGTATTCATTCAAATTGATTGCTTCATTGTCTGGAAGATCAGGAAGATGATCAAAAACTTCCTGCCCTTCTGTTCCCAAACAATGAAGGAGTAATGCAGTTCTCCTCTCATTGCTCAAGGAGGTACCACACACTGTGGAGTACCTCTCAAATACTTTCTTCCACTTAGCCCACTTGATTGGAGGTTCACCAGGAGTGGAAAGAAAGAAAGGCGGAGAAGAAACATTCTGCATTTTGATAGAATGACTTGGTACTGACTGTTCTATAACTGAAGAAGAGATGTATCAACTTTAAAATATTTGTATCTATGTAAAACCATTTCTAGAAATAATCATAAAAACAATATTACAACCAACCAGTTTAAAATTGTTCAGAACTGTCCAAAAACTAAATAAACATTTCCTGAAATGAAGAAGAGAGAAAGAAAAGGAGAAAACAGAAGCGTTTTGAACAAAATTGCCGATCCGACGTGAAAAAAAACAGTTGCCAGGTGATACGGCGTCGTGTGAGGTAAAATGGTGTCTTGTTGGTTGCTAAGGAAGCAACATCGCTGAGTTGACGTTGCAGGCGTGTTGCTAAGCAACCGCACGCGTTAACTCCGTTAAGTGTTTCGACCCCACGCAAGTACAAAAAGAACAACTTGTTCCTGAAAATTGGTCTTCCTGGTCTTCCTTACGATCAGCAGATTCCGGTCTTCTTCCTCCACTAACAATGTTCAGGAAACGACGGTGTACCCGAGGATCAAAGCCCCGAAAAACGTGAAGGAGTTGGGATGTCCACAGGATGCACACGGAGTGTCGATCACCCTCGTCGCCAGTGTTACAAGAAGGTAATAATGTTCCACAAACGAGTGAAGTAATTTTCTGTAGAGTTTATTGCCAATACACGAAGTCTCCGTAAAGTAAAAACCCAGACTCCTCTCTCAATCCAACCGTCCTTCTCCACTCACGCGTTCTACCTCGCGCTCCATCTCCCCGAACCTCCCGAGGTTCTAATTCCATATTACAACAAGTACATAAACATTTAGTCCATGTGGACATTTTTATTCTTAGCCTGCAAGGATAAAGATCAAAATGGTGTTTGGAACTATATCAATACTTTATCTTATGGTTATAATGGAGCAAACAATGCGAACATTAGTGAGCTGACTTGGAGAAATCCTACAGAAAGACTATAGCACAATGTCCAAATACCCAGCTTTACCTGAGCAAAGCGATCACTTGGCTTTTTTTAACACTCTGACCTGTAACAGTAAATAAATCCAGTGAATCATAAGAAACTCGAAATCTGGAGATGCACCAGGCCACATGGCATTGCCTTAACACTATTTAAGTCAGACATAGATTACACAGTCTACGATACTATCTCCTTTATACAGCTATACTTTGAGAAAGAATGTGATCCCCGATTCTTGGAAAGGCTCTGTCCTCCCACCAATTTACAAAAACGGGCGATTCGATGAACTACAGGCTGATAGAAGCAAAAGTGATGGCATATGGATTGCACTTGAAAAAAGGAGGCAGCTGGTTTCGCAAAGAAAAAACAGTTCCAGTACAGATGTATACTTATCATGTGATGATATTTGATTAAAAAAAGGCAATTTTAAGGACCATTTATTATCTACGTGGACAAAGGCACAAGCACTGACATTCTATTTGAAAACCATACCCAGCAAACTCCATAGCTTATCATTCAAACCCCCTACTTAAGGGGCCAGTAAATTGTGATTCCCTAACTGCAATTCCCTGCGAATCGCAATTAGGGAATTGCTATTCAAATGTATTAAACTCAATGAGTTTAATTTTGCGATTCCTAATCGGTCACAAATAGACCAACCTCATTAATATTCATGAGGTAGGTCGCAATTTGTGACCCATTAGGAAACGCTAAAGTCAAAGGGATGGTGGCCTGCTGGGCTCAGCAGACCAACATGTCTGTGATTGCTTTTAAATACAGCAATTTTGTTTTTGTTTTTTTAAATGCAGCCCACTTTCATTAAAGGAAAATGGAATGTGTTTAAAAAAGAAAAATGAAAAGTTTTCTTTTCATTTTTTAAGAGCAGACAGTGGTCCAGAGGACAACTGTCTGCTCTTAAAAAATGTTTTCGCATGCATTCACAAAGAGGAAGGGGCTCCTTAGGGACACCTTCCCGTTTGCGAAGGGGTTACCACCAACTTGAAGTAGGTGGTAAAATGCGAATGTTTTGCAACCACATTCGATTCGGTATTAAGAAGAGACGTCCTTGACATGCCCCTTCCTAATACCGAATTGGTATGTAGTTGCAATTCCAATTTGTGATTCGGTAACAAGTTACCGAATCGCAAATTGGAATTTATACATACCAAAAATGCATTTTTGCAGTCGCAAATGGCTGGATCGGGCCATTTGCGACCGCAAAAATTCATAATACATCTGGCCCGGTAAATTCAGAATTATTACCTGTAAAAACATTTAGAAAAGAAATTTGTGGTGGGAAAGTTTTTAGAACACTGGATATTATACAAGCCAGCCTATACAGAAACATACTCTTGCTTCGCAAACATACGATATAGACATGAATCTGCCTTAAATTCGGCTTGGCCAAACAGCTATTAGCCCGGCAACGGGAAGTTAATAAATTCTCTAAGAAATTGTGAGATAGTCCAAAAGAAACATTAAGTAACATAATCTGATACAAAATATCTGTACCTAAGCTAAACAAATTGCAGAACATGCTATATAATTTTCATTTCCAGTGAATAATAGAAAGCTCTCTTCAGCCCACATTTCTCCCTCATGATAGTCACTGTTATAACCTTAATTAATCTGTCTATAAAATATGATAGATTTATTTTTTCTATTGGCTTTCAACAAGTTTTTACCAATATAATATGTTTTTATTCTGATGACATTGTTGTAATGATTTTAATTAATCAAAGAATAAAGAATGACAGAGGATATGTTGTTCCGTCACTCCATCGTTCCATTTCTCCATCGTTCCACCGCTCTATACATCCTTTCATCAGTCCTTCTCTCATCACTCTTCCCTCCATTCACTCTCCTTTGTGAGGTCCAACTTTTTCTCCATCAACTCCATATTTCTGTCCATTCTTCTCTCTATCCATCCATAGATCCATCCTTCTCTCCATCCACCTATCTTTCATCCATGCATCTTTCTCCTTATCTTGCTCACTCGTTCTGCTTGTACATTCAGTGCTCTGCTCCATTGTACTATCTTCTTTTATTGGTATACATGAATTCCTGTTTGTAGACTGGTGTCTCCATTCAAAATTTAAAGGAGCCATAAACAACAATGTATATATTTTTTTGTCACTCACTCCACCCAAGCTGCTATAATGCAGGGTTCATGGCGTCCCAGGGAACACACCTGGGTATTAATGCAAAATGAATCCTTAGTGTTTTTTTAAAATACAACGGGGCAGATTTAAGAGCCCCAAGCACCACCTTAGTGCCGCCATAGCATAATTTTTTACGCTAAGGCGGCGCTAAAGTGGCATTTTCCCCACGCCATATTTACAAAGTGATGCAATGCATGCATTGCTTTACTTTGAAATCCCTTGCGCCACATTATGCCTGCGCCAGGCATAATGATTGCAAGGGGGTTGTTCCCCCATTGGGGGGGAGGGGCAAACAAATGGCGCAAGGAAATCTAAGGGATTTCCTTGTGCCATTTTTTTCTGCACTTTTAATGCCTGCTCATAGCAGGCGCTAAAAGGGGGCTTCCATTATTTATAATGGGGCCCTATGTATTCTGCAAGAGTAGTGCCAAAATTCTGGCGCTACTCCTGCGGAGTACATCAATAGCGTCAAACAAATTATGCTATTCCCCCCTACCCTGCGGCATGGTACACTGTATTTTAAATACGGCGCACACATGGTGGCGGTAGGGGGCCCTAAGGAGTGCAAGGAACGTGGCGATGCACTAGGTGCAGTGCCACTTTTCTTAAATCTCCCCCAATGTTTAAAGAGTCACAGATTGTATGCATTCAGTAGATACTATTCTAGATGTTATTCATTAACAGTGATTGTTTTTTGATCTCTGTATTTTCCTCCAGCTGCGACACATCCATGTAATAAGTAAAGTCAATTTTATTTCCTACTCCGAGTAGCTCAAGCACTGAAAGATTTTAAGTATAACATTCCCATCAAGTAGAAGTAAAAGTCCTTCCTTTGCACTATAATTTAAAAACAATTTAAAGTGAAATTTCATACTTAAAAGTAGAAAACATTATTACAGTTTCAATTCATGATTACAAAAAGATTACCCTGTTTACATTTGAAAAGATATGTTAAATATATTAGTCAGGCGGTTCCCAACCTGTAGTCTGTGGCCCCCCAGTGGTCCGTGAACATTCCCTGCAGGTCCATAGGGGTGGGTCGGGAAGAAGGCACTTCACCTGCTGGGGCCTCTGACAAACACATGCATGTTTTTATATTTATTACTTCCTTTGTGCAGCCATTTTAAAAGCACTGCAAAGTTCTTTGAACCTCCAGCAGCTTTCGGGCAAAAATAAAAGCATCAAGATAACTCTGGTGATTAATTTACCTGCTGGAGAGAGATGGGAGTTTTGTCTAGTTTCAGTTTTCATTCAAAGGTAGTGCAGATGGGTAATATGCCTGCTGCAATGAACATGTATCGTGCAAAGAACAGTATTTTATGTGCATAGCAAAGAGGGTTACTGCTTTTGTCACAGAGATTCTTTTGTTACTGTGCAGTTCATAAGTTACAATCGTAATCTAGCACAGTGAGCTATGAACTGCCATTAAAGAGCTGCATGCAAACTGCATTGTACAAATGATAAAGTTATGTTTTTTTCCCCAGTCTTTAATTTTCCTTATGCTGCTAAATAAGGTTTGCTTGCGTAGAAATACATTCTTATGATTAAAGTCAATGCTGACCACTGTGTTTTGTTCTGAATCCTGAGTTTGTGCTTCTCCAGACCAAGCACTCTTACAAAATGCCTACCAGTATGGATGATATGTGAATCCTGCACCTTGTAGTCCCATGTAAAGTGCTCCAACACCCTACACTGTTATGAGAGGTGCCATAAAACGAATGAATTACATGTGACAGAGAGGCTATGGAGAGATGGGAGGCCCTTATGGGTTTACTTCCTTTCCCCACCACATATTTATGTGAAAAAGCTTTCTCAAATCCTATGTACCTAAAACGTAAGAACAGAAATTGCTTTTCGAAATGTAGAATTGATCTGAGGATTCAACTTTCTTAAATAAAACCAAACATTGAAAATGTAGTTGCTGAGATGCAGCACCAACCTTCCCATTACATTTTTCAATATTTGCATATTTTTACAATATACAATAATTATATCTCTAGTAATTAAAGTATTTGTTTGGTGTGTACTTGTTTGTGTATTTTTTGTAAATTACTGTTTCAGTGTTTGAAATTTAAATCATACAAATGTGTTGGTGGTCTCCGGCTTTCAGTAATGAATCAGTGGGGAACCTCAGGAGTCAAGAGGCTGGGAATCCAAGGCTGTTCATTTTTAAAGTGCTGACATGCAGCTCAACAATCGCTTAAAATAACTCCCAAAAGTGTAAGGAGTATTGTGTTTTTCGACAAAGTTAAGACAATGGAGGCAAGGATGATTACTGGGAACATACAATGTGCATCTGATGCTGAGAGCTGTCTTACCACAAAGTCTCACTCCACAGAGTTTGCTAGTTTTAAATGGTGTAAAGAACAGATGACACTATTTTTGCACACGTGTAGTTTAATTGGTCCCACTAGGCACGTTTGTATATTATTATTATGACTATCATATTTCACTGCCAGCAAACAGTTTCTTCCTTCACTATTTCATTTCTTTATTGCATGCCCTAGCGCATGTGTTTCGCACGCAAGATACTGATGTGTTCAGTAAAGGGCTTGGAGGCCGCCTGTCGCTCACCATTTGCTGATTTGTGTGGAACTCTTCTTCGCAGCCTCGTAATTCGTCAAGGCATGTCTGGCATCATTTCCGTTCCTCTGTGTGGAGCAGGAATCAAGCACTAATTGATTTCAACGTAATAAGTGCCGGTCTGCTGCCCCCGATGTGCTTGATGTACTATTTTGTTCTAACTTCCAGTGCCCCACAAACAGAAGGCTTGTGACTGGCAAAAAAGTGCCCAGCAGGACAAACAAAATTGCAAAGTTTTATTTTTTAAAGCTAACTTTATTTTATTTTGTTAATTCTTTTCTCTGTTCCCACTAATGTTTTTTTTTCTTTTCGCTCGTGGGCGCTGTTGTCAAAAGATGACAATTAACGTGTTCAAAATATGCGAGATTTTTGCAAATGCTTCTATTTGTTGTAGATTTACACTTAAAATCAACAACATTCGATGATGACTGGCCAATCGTGTATGCTCACTCGAGTTATGTGACGGGTATTCAGCCCCAACCATTTCCATGAATGCCATTTTTTATTATTAATTATAGGAGCTGTGCAAGCGTTAGCATGTCACCTTCACGTTACTTCTGAGTGCTGTTTACAGATGGGCGATATTTACTTATTACAGCGTTCTTCTCGGAATCGTGTCATTGGAAACGTATTCTACGCCTCGGAGAATAAAGCGAGAGTACATCTCTATTGGTTCATTTGCATAGTGCCCAGAATGAAATACAAGCAAAGTGCGCTTTGTTATCGCTTACTGTGTAGTCTTTTTTTCACGTCCTTAATGGTTGAGAGCGCAGACTCTTTGTAGGCTGACAGAAGTAAGAAAAGTAGCCAATCCTGCCATCTAGTGGTGCCAGTTGGAAACAGAATTATGTAGCTGCGAAATCTTTGAAGTCAGTGATGCAGGAGTGTATGTAGTCGGTGAGAAGAATAAATGCCGAATTACGCTTCTTGACTGGCACTACATACCTGCCACTACATATCACATTTCGCGAGGAGTGGAATCGCCGCTCAGCACGGCAGAGAGACGCAGAGAATCTGGTCAGGTTAGCGCCTCTTAGACGTCACGTGCTATGTGCATACCCTGCACCGAGCCCAGAGCCAGTCCGCGTGCACGCGCCTGTGCGTGTAAATACGGGTGCCTCAGCCGCACACTGCATTCCATCCCGACATGGAATTTTCTCATCACCGGTGCATAGACTAGGGTTGCCACCTTTCGAAGAGAAAAAAAATCGCCCATTTGCTGTCCTTTTACAATTCTGCAAAGGCCTTAGCTCAAATGTAAATAAAATGTAATCCAAATTAGGTTGCATTAATTTTTAAGATGGTTTCTCTTTCTTTGTTGACTTTAGTTATCAGTGAGAGAGCATTAAGGCACATGCAAGACACATTTCAAAGTGTTTTTTTATGTTGAATGAATGAATATCTTTACTTGTATTATAAATATAATCGTAAAAGAAAACAGCCATATAAACAGCATCCTCATTACACAATCAAAGATCTCACCATAAAAATATAAAAACATCCTAAAACGTCCATTTATAAATAATAAAGAAAATATGACATTCATAGCTACGCTTAATGAGTGAGGCACCAAATCGTTATTATAAAAACCCATAATTCATCACTTTGTTTCAATAAAGGGCTCTCTTCTGGAAGGGACAAACCTCCATGGCCACAGCATAATCATTTAACAATTGGAGATAAAGAAAGACGGGTTGAAATTGATAAAAACCTATGCTTTAAGGACCAGCAACAAATACCTCTTTCCAGGAGGATCATAATACCCACAAAACAAAACCAAGTGCTCTAGGGCTTGGGACAAGGACCCGTCACAAGGACACATTTTAATGGAAGACAGCTCATATTGTGACAAAAGAGAGATATGCTTCAGGGCCGGAGTTAGTTTTCAAAAGCAATAAGGCTCTTATAGATGGATTTCCCAAGGCCAAGTTCTCTCTGAGTTCTCTGGCCTGATGAAGAAAATGCTCCTTAACTAGCTTTCTGTCAGCCTTAGTCATCAGCTGCAGACTGAAAAATACCTCGGGAAGCCCTAGGGATAATGTAGTACTTTTAATATAATCTAACCACGAGATTTTGTGTCCTTGCTCACAACCAAGACAATCCTCAATTATCTCCCTATTGAATGCAATGTGTTCACCACTCGATGGTAATCCATAAAAGCAGCGGGGCAATTTACCCAGGTCTTCAACACGGTCAAGATGCAACTCATCATGTATAAAAAAGGCTAGAGCTAGAAGGCCCCAAGTCCAACAACCTTGTACAGAATCTATTTTCTTCCCATTGAAGGGCCTGGAGGTTGCGATATCCCCAAATAGCTGCTTCATACAATAATACGGGGAGACTTCATCTTATGAATCTGAAGGAGTGGTAAAATGAGTTTACTACCCACCCTTAGTGCAAACCTATAAAGGGACCCACATGCATGATCAAAATGTGAACATCGATTAGCAAGGCGCCAGTTATTCTGCTGATCAAATGTGACATCCAAGCAAGGAAATTAGGCCACCCTTGTAACAACCTGCCCCTTGATAGTGATTGGTCTGAGCTTAGAAAGCAGCCTCCCACAGACCATAAAATGAGTCTTTGAAATGTTGACATCCAACTCCAGCTCCCCCATGAAGTTAACAAACAAGTCGACCAGACCTTTCAAACCATTAAGTATGCGAGAAAGTAACACCGCATCATCTGCGTACAGGGGACAAGGCACCAAAGAGGACTTAACCCTAGGTGTATCTTTACCATTGGTAACTAAAAAGGGATTCAGTGTATATATATATATATATATGTATATAAATATATATATATATATATATATATCAAGAACAAGAATAAAATCCGTGCCAGAACACACACTTGACTGACTCCCCTAGACACATTGAACGAGTCAGAACACTCCTCCTCAGTGCTGAATCTAACTGAAGCATTAACACCTCTGTGTAGGGCACAGAGGAAGTTAATGAGTGGTTGTGGCAGCCCAAGACTCTCTAAAATGCTTCACAGCTTTGAGGGATTTACCCTCTCAAACACACAACTCAAATCCATAAAGGAAAGGTAAATTGCTCCCTTCTTTGCCACCACATATTTGCCTACTAACAGGTTTACGTTCAGGCACTGTTCCATCTTCCCCCTACCCTCTCTAAAACCATACTGGGCTGGGCAAAAAACATTGTTCACTTGAATCCATTCTTCTGTGCGGTGCAAAATGATATGCCCCAAAATCTTACCAGCGGAATCAAGTAGAGAGATTGGGTGGTAGCAACCTGGGTTCTGCCTACATCTCTTTTTAAATACCAGGATGCTAATTACAGATGTCCAAGAATTAGGTATTTCGGTTTGAGCAGTGCCATTGAAAACACTCGTCAATAATGGTACAGAGTCAGATATTCCCCTTGTAGAGATCCATAGTGCCCCCGTCAGGTCCTGGTGCTTTATTTGAAGGACTGCTCATGATGGGCAATTGAACTTCCTCCACTCCAAAATGTATACCCACTGGGAATGGTGGTGAGTCTTTGACCTCAGTCAGATGAGCATCTACACCCAATGAATATATCTTTATAAAATAAGCCATCTATTTAAGGGCGGCGACGTTTGTTCCTGTATTATTGGGGAGGATTGATAGACTGGTTTACCATTAACTATGTGCCATAAACCACTTGCATCACCCAGTTTGCAAGTACTCAGTAACTTCTCCCACATTTCATCCTTAAGAAAGGCGGCCCTGGCTAGCTTGAAAAGTTGCTGATCTGTGGGCTTAACCTTGAGGGCGTTATGCAGGCACTTGCTTGCCACTCTGCAATTTTTGTCGAACCAGCCAGCAAAAGGAACTCTGGGACGCCTAAATAAATCAGACATAATAGATCTGATTGTATGGTTTAAGCTCTGAAAGGCAGCAAGAACAACAACAGAAGGAGCCTCACACATTAATAGTGTAATGAAAAACATATTTAGGCTTGACGTAACAAACATTTCCTGGAAAGTAGGAATCAGGATATTACACCATCTAAGCCTCCGGTCCTGGTCTTTTGGGATCAATCCTACCACCCTGGGGATGCCAATTGAGGAATTGACAGCTGGCATTACCAGCCTCACTTCAAAAGCATTATGATCACTATAGGGTGAGTCATGTACCTGCCCACTGTTAAAGAGGCGCCCAAAAACTTTCGAGATAAATATATAATCAATAGTTGTCCCCTTGCCCTACCCTACAAATGTGGGCATACTAAGAGAAGGATTTTCCACGAGTTCCATTAGATTACAGAGGCCAGCCTGCCCAAGAGCATTGATCAGCTGCATTCCTCTGGAATCGGGAGCCTTGAGACACAGGACTTCTCCTGATGCAAAGAGATCTAAAATAGTGGGGGTCATGCCCAATTTAGCGTTAAATTCTCCCTTTAGGAGAACATTAAAACAACTCAACTTTGAACCGGACCTAGCCTCCAGAATGGACAATTCTTGGAATAAGGTCTCGATCTGACAGCCCAAGTCACAATCAGAGTTATACAGATTTACTAGGAAAAAACGAAAATCTTGGGTAAAACAATCCACAGTACCTGGATCCATTTCTTAAAAGGGACCTGTTTGACCCTTAAGTGTATACAAATACAGAGCAGGGTGGATAGCCCCCCCAAAGCTTTATGTCCAGGGGAAGGGTTAGCTGGGATTACATAAAACTCACAGCCATCTACAGTAAACAGCTCCTGCGCCCATGGTTCTTGAAGTAGGATCACTTCAAACTGGGAGGTACCCTTCAGGATCTGAAATTTTATCCGTAAGGCCCCATAATTCCAGGAGAGAAATCCAAGTTCCACATCCTCTGGTATGGTAGCTTTTATAATAGGGGATCATCTGACTTGGCACTCCTCGTGTTAACTCCGATTACAGTGGTACTAAGCACTCAACCATTACTATACAGGTTGGTCAAAGGGAGAAACCTATTCGTAGTAGGGATGGAAGAAGCTCCTGTGTCCATGGAAAAAGAGATTGGCCCCACATTAAGTCAGGACTGTAAATGCTTATAACAAGAACCCAGCAGTAAGATTTTAATACCCATGTCTTGGGGATTCATTTGCCAAGACATGTAAATTAATCACCTAGCCAGGCTAGATGATCTGCAGTTGATCACCACGCAATCATCGTCTATCCTCTTTTCCATCTGACCCACCGAATCCCCACTTCTTACAAATAATATGTCTCTGTGCTCCTTAATACCAATATTAGCAATGTGACTCAGCCAATGACATACTTTATTCTGAAGGTCAGTAGTAGGCTCCGCCCTAGATGACCTAAGATGAGGCACCCCTGTTATAACTGCGATGTATGAGCAACAATCGGGTGTCAGGTTCAGGCCCAGTAAATCTTTAGCCGGCTGATTCTGAGCTTCCTCCCCTGAACTCTGTCTGGTTAGTCTTATGCCTTTTGACCCCACCCTGTACTGCTCTGAGAGGACATAATATTACCAATGGGAGTGGGCAGAGAGGACATACTGCCAGGGGCAGTGGGTACATTACTTGAAACCATAGACCCAACCCCCACAGTGTGAGGTCTGCTAGGAGCCTCTACTGAGGCTAAAGTGTCCAGATGGCTGTACTAGCAGAAAGAGAGGTGTTAACATTAGTAGCTGATCTGGACAAAGCAAGAATGGTCAATTCCAGGCTGTGTAATCTCTCTACTAAAGGAACCACACATTGCTCAACAACAGAATTAAATTTATCTAAGATAAAGTCCCAATGCAGCAGAGCCATTTCCTGAATGACCGAGGAGCCCCTTTCGCCTGCCATGCTGCCCGGGGGACCACGGTTTGCTGGGCGCTTCGCTTTGTTTGGCACTTCCTGTTAGCCACAGGTGCATCATCACTATTATTTAGGGTGTCCTGGGCCAAAGAACCTATAGAAGGTTCACATTCAACTTGCACCATACTTGGTAGGGGGGAGCAAGGTAGATAAATATGCAGGGTTGCGGGGGGACAGTATAGTTTGTAAGTCTTGTAGGTCTTGTTGTACTGGCTGAACATAGCTTGGGCCTTCCCCTGCATCCAAAGACAATTCTGGCTCTGCAAGATCAATTTCTTTGGCGATCACCCCCATTGCTCCAGTTAGAAAAGAGTCAAGCGTGGTGCCCTCTGATGACTTATTAGGAATTTCCTTATTTCCCTGTAGTTTACGTTTTCCCATTCTGTCCCTATATAGGTCCTAGGGTCTAAGAAGAAAAGCCAACAGAATTAGAGGATTGAGATATATATACACTGAATTAGCAGGAGAAGGACTCACCACCAAGAGCTTAACCTGGTGTAAATGAAAGGGCGGTCCCAGTCCAGTGTCCTCCAGTTGATCATGGGCAAAGATGGGCCTGGTCCTGGCCCTGTCTTTGCCTGTTTTTGTGATTTGCCTGGGCGCATCCTGTGCCGCGGATCTCAGCAGCTCTTATGAGCGCGATGTCACCTGGGCAACCCCCTACTCCTAGGGGGCTGATGCTAGTTCTGCTGCGGGATGTAGTCCCACCCCAGCAGTCTTTCTGGAGCGTCCCATGCTGCAGATCTCAGCAGCGCTTATGAGTGCAATGTCACCTGGGCAGCCCCTCCTCCAACTGGACTGATGCTAGTCCTGCTTGGGGATGTAGTCCCACTCCAGCAGAGTCTCTCTTGTGCGTTTAAAGTATGTAGCGATAAGGGGAAAAATACCGTATTTAAATGATTTTTCTAATTTGTGTACGGGCACGAACCTAAAAATACTGGTAGTGCTGGTAAAAAGCTACCTGGTGGCCACCCTATATCAGTCTGCGGTCCCGTAGTTGTGGTCACCAGGCATAAGTCCTGCAGCCTTTGGCAAGGCTGCAGGTTTGAGAGGAGTTTGTAGCGACCCCTCCTTGTCCTGAGAGGGCCAGGGAAGTGGGGCTATGGATTGTGCCTCTGAATGCTCTGGTCCCAGAGGCCTTCGTGTGGGTCTCTAGTCCAGCAACAGATCTATGGGTACTAATGTCCAATGGTGGGTAAATGTCCCACTCACGTTTCTTGGAACTCGTACATTGGCTGATTCAGAGTCCTGATCCTCACCTGGCTGTCTCTATATGTTGAAGAAAGACTTATTTCTGGTCATCATTTCCCCTCTCCTCTGGGCAGTGATCATTGTACCCCTGCAATTAGTGACAGTCCAGGATTCAGATTCAAAGCAGAACTTGAACATGCCAGTCAAATAGTGTTTGTGGAGCAATTCCAAGTTTCCTACCCTTGCATTGTTCTGTTTGCCCGTCTTGTTCTACTGGCAGCCTTGTGTTTTTTAAAAATACATTTCCATAGCATTTTATTACCCCAAGGGGTGTCCAGGTGCAGAATAATTGGTTAAAGTGAACTATACGTGATTGGATGAATGGTTGCTTGAAACAGGAAAGTTTTCAGTTGGGTATGGAACTAGAGGTGATCATAAACCCAACACAGAGAAGAAGAGTGGATATTATAATATTTAATGGCCAAATAGGAGAATGACCCCCCTCCTCGTGCAAGCTCAGGAAATACAGAAACGTTGGAAAAGAAATAATTTGCTGGAGTGTAGCATTCTGTTGGGAACATACCTTTTTATTCTGCCCTCATTATAGGTGCCTATTTTGTGGCGAGCATGATAATATACACAACCAGTCTTATCGAGAATACGCGGAGAAAAAAGGACACAACTAAAATATCAAAGTGAGTAGAAATGGAGGATAAACGTAAATGAGCCACATAAATTTGAATCACTTGAAGACATTTCAAAATAAAACGTGGAGTACAGAAAATAAGGGAATTAATCTAAGTGGGAGAGTATGAGAAACTGCAACTTGATGGAGGACTGGTAGGAAGAAAATGTAGAACTTTCATGAACGCTCTAATAATGAAAAATCATTAATGATAAAGTAACTTTACTGACCAGATTCTTGAAAGAAAGGGAAGAGTCAAAATGAACACCTAAATAGTGGGCTGAGGAGGTTGGAGTGTTTGTAGGGCTGAAGACTGGTAGACAGTGCTCCAAATGTTGAGATTGTTGTTTACATAAGTACCTTAGTTTTTCCCCTTCAGCTTCAGTGACCTAGCATTCATCGTAGATGCACCGATGTAGTTTCTATATTAGGTTGGGTTCTCCAGAAAGTTGTCCTTAATAGTGACTGCGAGATGGGTTCATTGGCCATGAACAGAACCTGAAATAATAAGACAAGAGGGAGCACATATAGTTTAAAGAGAGTGCCTCCTGCATGGATATATGTGAATGCCGTTTCCCGAAATATTGAGCAAATCCAAAAATGATGAACAGCTTATGTACAATTAGTAATAAAAGCTGAGAATCAGGCCAAGGCTGTATCACCAATGACTATTTGGAACATGCAGCACTAAGATCAAAGAGGATCAAAAGTGTTTTTTTCCCTTTATCCCATGAGAGATGAAGATCATCAATAATGGCAACTAGATCGGTTTCAGTGCTGTATAGAAGATGAAAACCTGACTGCTTAGGATCAAGGCTATAGTCTTTCGGTAAAATGTGAGAGTTGATTGGGTGTCTGACTTGAAAGGGAGAAGTGAGATGGAGCGTAAGTAAATGAGAACAGAAGGATCTGCATCAAGCATCTTTTAGGAGAATAGTGACTGAAGCTTTTAGCAGTAGTTGTGAACAAATTCCATAGTAAAAGACATAACGTTTTATAATGAAAGGCACTTAAATTTTAATCATTTTATTGAAGACTTATGCAGGAGAAAGTTCCAAAGTGGATCCTTAATTGTTTTGGCTACTGCTGTAACAGAGGAAGTGGAAACCAGAAACAGGGCTATGAAAATAGAAGATGATTGTTTAAGGACATTGGAAGGCTGGCGGATGAAGATACCTCAGATACAGAAACGAGGATTTTATCAATCTTCTCTGAGAAAAACGTGGAGTGGTCCAGGCAAAATTTCAAGTGTTAACATTTTCGTTACAAACTCTAGTGGAAATCTCTTACAATTTAGAAAAGTTCTTTGGCTGAGCGAGTAGCCTGGTTGATGCATTGAGTGAGGTACTTTGTGAAGGCATCTTTTAACAGGGCTTTATAGAATTTAGTAGGTCAAGTACATGCTACAACATTGTTCTACATCCTCCATTGTTGACTTAGGATCAGATTTTGAGGTTTCGATGCCTAGCTTGAGGATACTGATATGATGTCAGTCATATCAAACAAAGTGATACCAGAGTGCATCATACTGTATAGTACTTACATGCTTAGGAACTTGTCCGTTGCCAATTCTACATCATCTACTTGTTCCAAGTATATGCTGATGGTTGTTTCTACCTCCATACTACTATAACACAACGTGTGTGGGGGATATTAAGAACAGGTCTCTCTGGCCTGTTCCCGAAGTGAGTATGTCGCTGGTTAGGCAGGCTACTTCGTAGACATGGAAAAAGGTAGTGAGGTTTGAGTGTTGAGGGACGAGTGGGGGAGTTCCCTTTATGGACTAGGTGGTCTCACACACATTATAGTGTCATGCTTCATCATTTGTCCACGTAGTCCCACCCAGGTAAGATGATACCACCTGGGTGGACCTAACCTCGTTAAATGAACTCTGAGGTAGTGCTGACATTTTATCTTTCTGGATAAAACGGGGATCCAGTTGAAGGGAAAAAAGATACTAAAATTACCTCACAGATCCCCTGTATGGTATAATACTTTAATGATAGTGTTTGTTGGTAAGATTAAAAGCAGTATGTGATGGACTTCAACATAATGATTCAAGGTGTCTTACAGAAATCTATGCCCAACATGTTTCTGCCCTCTCCTATAGTCAAAAAACGATCTGAGGCATTTGTCAGGGTCTAGGATCCCTAATGTATGTGGGGATAGCTAGGTATGCTAGATCGTGAGCAAATACATTAAAGTACACGCGGGCCTACCAGTTTAAAGTGTCTGAGGGAGGCCTAGGAGGGAGAACAAAGTGAATGAAAAATCTAACTGTGGTGTATATGGTGCATGTGAGAACTCACTCCACATCACTGCACACTAAGGTGTAAAAACCATGACGTGGGTCACACAAACGATCGTGCACGGCTATTCTAAATCATTATACTAGGCTTATGATAAAGCCCTCAATATGTATATTCAATGAGGGTCTCTTACCTGGTGGAATAGAGGCTATTTGCTTTAAATCTGGGAACACAGGGTGGGGAGTTGCCCCTTGTAGTCACACTCTGTGGGAGATCAAGGGTTTAGGTCAGGGAAAGTTAGTAAAAGCAGAAGGTCATTAAGACAAAGTAAAAAGTCCTAATTGTTTTGACTCATACAAACATATTACCGGTGGGGGACAGCTCGTGAGATATACAATATAATATAATGGTCAGACGACATAGGGTTCCCCAGACTGTAGTTGTATAGTAAGATTAGATTCAAGCTATGAATAATGCAGCAGCCCCGCTTGGGGTCATAGTTACATGACAAGACAACATATACAGTGAGGGACAGACAAAATACTACACAATGCATGTTAACCCTGCAAATCAGGTAGTGGAAAGGGCAAAGAGGCGGGGCATGGGACCCTTTGCACTGCCCATGCCAGGTGTATGTGCTGTGCAGGGGCATCCGGGGGCACAGCACAACACCAAAAACCTTTGCATGGGGGTACACCGCCATGCCAAGTCTGATGACAATGCTGAAGCAGACCAGGAGGGTAGGGTAGAACGTTAAACTGGTCTGGTGTCACAGGACAGCTGGTATTGTCAGAATGTAAACTATAGGAAAATGCCCAATGTCAGGCCATTGGCCCAAGGGGCATTCCCCATTGACAACAGTTGCCACTACTACCTGTGCTGTTGGCACTGGTCAATTAGAAAATGGCAATTAGGTGCTGATAGAACAAACACACTCTAAATAAGGGTTCAGTATGACTACGTGATCAATCCCCATCAATCACTATCCAAGTGCAACTCCTGTCAACTGGTCATGTCTATAGACTCAATAACTATCAGGCACTGTCACATACATAATAGTGTACATAGCAGTAATCTCATACCCATGCTGGCCATCCCTGGGTTTAACCCTGTGCCTGTGTCACATTAGCTGCAATGCCACCATGCCACATCTCAGGTATCATAGTGCAAAGACAACTGCATTGAGGGGGAGGACTTATGTGTGTAGAAAGGCGAACACACCCGCACAGTCACAAGAGGAAACAGAACTCTGCCAGGTCCATCAGTGCAATGCAATGTAGCACACATACGCAAACATCAACAGGAGGACCTAGCAACGGTAACAAGTGCATTGTCTCCTGGCAATGCATGCATGGGGTGGTGCTAGGTCTCAGCACCGCATAGGTGTATGTGAAAAATGAAAGACTGGGACAGGGCCATGTTGTCATGTGTGTTGATGTGGCATCAGCACACCAAGACTCATTGCAAGGCCTCTCCATGCAAATGGAAGCAGAGGGGGGGTAAGGACAAGAAGGTGGCAATCCACAAACTGGACAGAACCCACACGTAGAAGATGTGACGCAGACAATTGCGCAAACTGCTCTTCTCTACATGTGACATGCAGGTGGGGTATAGGTCTGAGAGACTGCAAACGTTAAGGACAGGAACAATGCATGGGAACTAAGATGACAATGTTCTACCAATAGGAAGTTAGTGACGTCACATTACAACTGGCACAACACAGACACACTAACTGTACAGTATCTCATTGCAGAGGACAATGGCTCTCCTGTGGATCTGCCTGTCCTGGACTACCCTGATGACCTGGATGACCAGCTGACAACCATCAGCCAGGAAACCCTCCAAGTTGTTTCGTGAAACCTCCAGACACCACCTCCAGTCGCAAGGCGGAGCATTCATGTAGCGGCCATCCCAGAGGAACCACCCACCACCCCAATAGTATGACCTGCCATCTCAAACACAGCTAAGGACTATGATCAAACAGGGACCACCTTTGAGATGACAGTAGTGGGGATCCAGGGGGAGCTGGCCAAGGAGGTGTGGGTGGGGATGCAAGATATAGCAGCCAGCCTTGAGGGTATGCGCATGTGCATCATAACGGCCACTGAACAGACAGCAGCCAAACAAGGCACACAATCCCCACTGCATGGAGTCCAACAGTGTGTGAGGGACCTAACCACTGCCCTGAGGGAGTTGCCACAACACCTGCCTTCCCAATCTTGCTGCTGCATGCCTGACAACAAGCAGGACTCCATGCAACGGGATCTGGCCTCCCTCAGGGCAGATATGGCTGCCTATCACAGGGATGTTGCTGCTATACTCCATAATCAGCAGCTCCTCCTTGCTGCAGTGATGCCAAATGTAGTTCCACAGATGGCAGCTGCTGGGAATTTGGTGTCCACTTCTCCAACCAATGAAGTGTGTGTGGCCACCTCTACCCTACCACCACCACCCTCAAGGGCAGAGGAGACAACACACACATCAGAGGATGAAGATGTGGAACAGATCATCTTCCCCCATTGGAGTACCCAGTAGCAGAAGCCCATGCCACATGGGCAGTGATTTCCCTTTGTCCTATGCTTGACAACATGCCAGTGTTGCTACAGTTGGTGACATGCACTCTTCATCAACACACCTTTCCACTATGGACTGCAATTGTCTCTCACTACTCCATTGGCAATTCATGTTCCCCTGCACTGAACAACACTTCACCCCAGCATGTCCAATGACATGTCCGTCAACCCTGCTTTTGTGTTGTGTCACAATAGAATGGTTTACACTAATGGGGCCACAGACCTGGATAGTGAAAATACTGCACTACAGCACTTTAAAATAAACAGCACTTACACAACCACTTTGTCTCTGTGTAATGTGACACTTCTACTTTGCTGGAGATTCGTGATGTGTGTAACATGTCTATAGTCAGAGAGTGTCAGTACAAGAGTGCCGAAATATTGTAGGCAGATATCTACGCACATGGGGGCATATTTATACTCCGTTTGCGCCGGATTTGCGTCGTTTTTTTTTTACGCAAATTCGTAGCAAAACTAACACCATATTTATACTCTGGCGTTAGACGCGTCTAGCGCCAAAGTCCATGGAGTTTGCGTCACTTTTTAGCGTGGACACCTACTTTGCGTTAATGATATGCAAGGTAGGCGTTCCCATCTAAAAAATTGACTCCGAGGCATGTGCGCCGTATTTACACTCCCGGGCAAAAATCACGCCCGGGAGTGGGCGGGTCAAAAAAAATGATGTCCAGCCGCTTTTGCGTAGTTTTTTAGCGCCTGGTCAGGGCAGGCGTTAAGGGACCTGTGGGCTCGGAAGGAGCCCAGAGGTGCCCTCCCATGCCCCCAGGGACCCCCCCTGTCACCCTTGCCCACCCCAGGAGGACGCCTAAGGATGGAGGGACTCATCCCAGGGAACATAAGGTAAGTTCAGGTAAGTAATTTTTAAATTTTTTTTGTGGCATAGGGGGGCCTGATTTGTGCCCCCCTACATGCCACTATGCCCAATGGCCATGCCCAGGGGACAGAAGTCCCCTGGGCATGGCCATTGGGCAAGGGGGCATGACTCCTGTCTTTGCTAAGACAGGAGTCATTTCAATGGGAGTTGGCAGTCGAAAAAAATGGCGCAAATCGGGTTGAGGCGATAATTTTGCCTCAGCCTGACTTGCCCCATTGTTTGGCGCCCAAGCTCCATATTCCCCTACGCCGGCGCTGCCTGGTGTACGTCATTTTTTTCACGCACACCAGGCAGCGCCGCCGGCTAACGCCGGCTAACGTCAATGTATAAATACGGCGCCCGCATGGCGCTTCAGAATGGCGTTAGCCGGCGTTAACTTTTTCGACACACAACTGCGTTGGCGCAGTTGTGCGTCGAAAAGTATAAATATGGCCCATGGTACCTACATGAGGAACGTCAATGCTGCCCACATCCCCTGCAAGCAAGTCACTGTGTATGTGACATTTGTTGAACACCTATATGCCTCACCCGCTACATACAGCAGGAATGGTTGTGTAAGAGTGCTCGGCCAATAACGTCAGCTGGGAGTACACATGAAACAGATTAGTATGAAATAGTTATACTTGACCTCATCTGAATTTGGCACTTGTGAGAGAACAGGGCTGATTGCAAAGGCCCCCTAACTTTTTGCCCCCATTTTCCACTTTTTGCTGGTGTTTTCCTGACTCTGATGGTGCCCTGGATACTGCTAACCAGTCCCAGGGCGTGTGCTCTGTGTAAAATCAATATGCAAATTAAGCTAATTATAATTGACTAAGTCAACCTACCTATAAGTCCCTGGTATATGGTAGGGCATGTAGGTTTAGGGACCACAGCATAGGTAGTGCACCCATAGGTGCACTGCTGAGGTGCCCAGTGTCATTTTTAAAGGCAGGCCTGCCTTGCTGGCTGCTTTTAAATTAAAGTTATATGCAAATTCGACTTTGGAATTAAAAGTAGTTCCAAAGTCTTAAACTACCTTATCTTTACATATGTTACCCCTGAGGTGTACCCTATGTGCCCCTAGGGCTGGGTGCCATGTAACTATAAGCAGGGACCTTATAAAAGTAGTTTTATAAGTCCTGGTGCGGTAAAAACAGCCAAATTCGTTTTTCCCTCATAGTTGTGAATGGCCTCCATAGGCTAGAATGGGGAGACTTTATTTTAATTTTAAAAGTCCCCTTAAGTAATGGATACCAAGAGTTTGGTATCAAATTAATTGTTATAATAAATCCCACAACATCCAGTTGTTGGATTTAGTATAACTTGTTCAGGTAAAGAGTTTTAAACTTTACCTGAAAAGTTGACAATTTCAGCCCTGCATTGTTTTTGCTGCTGTGCCCTGATTGGCCAGCCTCTTGCAGCCTGGCCAGGCTGCCTTGATGAGGTGTGAAGTGGCCTGGCTTCACACAAAGAGATGTGCCTGTGGCAGATGGTGAGGCAGGAAGGGGGAGGGCTGACAAAGTGGTCTTCAAAGGCAGAGAAGGACATTTGGAGCACCCCAGCATCACCCCCAGATCCTGCAACCCCAGACAACTAGGTGCCCCCTTGATTAGATTAGGAGAGGGCAGGAGAGGGGTGTGTTTATGATTTTTGCCACACAAGTGGGTGGGCTCAGCCAGATGTAACCTCCAAACATCAGATTCAGCCATGATGGATTTTTGAAGAATGTTGCCTCCTGGGATTGATTTTTGCCACACTTCCCAGGAAGTGGTCACAGTGCCCAACATTCCGACACAGGACCCAAACAATGACAGCTTAAAAACCACACCTACCTGTCCAATACAGGGGAACCATAGTCACCTTGACTGGATGGCAGATGCATTGAGAAGTAGATTTGTTGTAGCTGCCAATATGACAGCTCAGTTGGAAGTGGGAATTAACATGTCAAGAGAGGAATCTGAATGCAGGATGGAATCCCCAGGCCAACAGACAATTGGCACTGTACACTCATGCAAAGACCCTGAGCCCCAAGTGTATGACATATGCAGTAAGGGAGTACCCAAAGTTTTACTATATATGTAGAAAACTGAACTTAAAACGATGTTAAACACCTATACTAACCTAATCTATCCAACCTATATATTACCCACAACTGGCACTAACTACCCTATGCTAAGCTTACTTACCACATTTAACAACACACTCTAAACATTGGGCCCCCACCCGCCTTATATCATGAGACACATGCAGGACAACATATACTAACCTAAACATTTACTATCTAATCCCAAACTAACTACAACTATTCTACTCTAACCTATCACTAACCCCCTTAAACAGACTACAAAACATAATGAGGAATGAGGAGGGAGGGGACTGAACTAGGGGTGAAGGGAGGCATCAGTTCAGAAATTGGCCCTCTTGAGAGTCCTCTTGATGGCCTTCAGTCTCTTTGTATTGCGGTCCACCTCCTTCTGTTGGCTGTCCAGCTTTTTGAGGACCTGTTTTATGTCCCTCTGGAGCTCCTTCATTGCTGACATGTCCACTGCAGGAGGCATGGTGGGCTGGGGTGCTGATGTTGATGGTGCTGCAGGTGGGGCAGAAGTGATGTTGGCAGCTGTGGTCCCCTGTGGAGTTGTGGTGCTCGGTCCACTCTTTGTGGCCATTGCGGGTCCCCCTTGGTTGAATGCCCGCCATTCCCAGTGGCTCGCTCTTTTTGTTAGCGTTGTGTCATCTTGCGGTACCCAGACTCAACATCCAATCATCAGTGTCATCATAGTGTGATGTATCTACAGATGATATTCTAACACTGCCTCGATTTGCACATGCACTCCGAATCACAGTCCAGATAATACAATGTCCCTGATGAATGTAATGGCAACGCTGCCTACCCATCATGTCATTGACACCAAAGAAAAGCACAACAAAAGTTGTACCAAATAAAATAATCTGTGCATTGATTTAGTGCAATGTGTCACAATGCAAAGGCTGCAGCTACTTCACATGGGCCAGGCCAACTAATATTCATCATCTGAGTCAACTTCAAAGCACACAACACCAGTGAATAGTAGATGTAATTGGGAGTATGGTATGCAGTTGCTCATCATAAGGGTTCAGTGTTGATTCGGAATCATGCAAGCCTGATTGAGATGACTGTCATCTACACTGTGACCATCACATCTACCTACATATATGTTGGTCCCCTACCCCTGTGCTTCGGGGGGATGGGCATGCAATACAACATAACAACTGTTGAGGTCAACCACAAAGGCATGTCCACTTATACATGGATTTAGTGAGTGGAACACATGTGAGGAGGGCTGCCACCTAGGAATAAGCTATCCATAGGTCGTTCACATCTACATTCATGTATGCAGGTGTGGACACCCATCAACACCTGATTTGCCAACACAATTCCCAACACACCCACATTGATGCCAGCAAACGCCTGTCCTTGATCTGCATTCACGCCTATTCACGCCTATTACATACCACATAAGTGTCACGTAAATGGAGTACAACTTATGGGGCTACATGCTGGGGGACAGTTACTCATCCAGTCCTACATGTACATTACAATACAGGGATGCACCAATTTGTGTGGAAAACTGGTGCATCACTGTGTTGTGAGAGTGACGGTATGACCCAGTGCCAAAATACTGCCACTGGTGCACTTCCAAGTCACATGTGGGCCTAGATGTTGCTACTAATCACTTGTTCACACGCTGCTGCCTATTGTGCAGCACAAGACTCCCAAGATATGACTCTCTGCTTGTGAATGGGTAACCTTTTCACGGGACACAATGTCACCATCTTGCCTACTTAGATATATGTTCACATGCCAGCTCATCATATCTTGCAATGAGTCCAACACACAAGAGTCACTCACACAACAGCCGCAATCACTACACAGGACAAACATTATCACATTTACTGGATACGTCTGTGTCCTGAAATCTTGCTACTTCTCCAACGGCATAGAGGGCAGGTCCACCTGTAAGATATGGATGGAAATGTATGCTCAATGTCATTTCACTGTACATATGAGTGGACAACATATCGCAGTGTCTAACATTTTACATGAGTGAGCTAGTGATTCTGCATGAAGACAGTACAAAAGACATACCACTGCAAACTCACATTGACACGGACACTCCGGTGAGTGAGAGCCACACATCTGCACACATGCACTGGACCTAACAATCATGTGGTGCTAAACCCTGCAACAACCATATGTGGCTAATCCATTTCAGATTGTTCTCCATGGCATGATTTGTATTTGGGTGAAAAATTCCATGGCATTTCCCTGGTGCACTGCAATACAAGTGACTCCGGTATTGTGGCTTGTGCCTCAAGGCACACTAAGTTACTGTGTGATGGACATGTGGCTCAAATTTCAGTCCGCAATTATCATGCATTCAGTGGTCCATGACAGATGTGGCACAGTTGTATGTTGGTAACAAATGCCCCATTGGCAGCATCCCCTAAGGCAGGTATGCCACCTTTGCCAACATAATTGAAGGGGTCATGTGTGTGTAATGATGACAATGTAGGGCTAAACATGTATTGCCCCCTTTGCTGCCAGGATCCAGTGAAATATGGTATGCTGACGGTGTCTTACCTGATCATCATTGACATGTGTGACTAAGTGCCACATGTACATAGATCAAGTTTTGTGAGTCGCAAATTGCGAGACTTAGTGACTCGCAATATGCAAGTCAGAAAACCTGATGTACAACATTGTCGATGACACTGTTTGCAATTCGCAATGGGGTAGCAAATGACCTACCTCATGAATATTCATGACGTAGGTCTCAATTTGCAAACCCATTGTGAATGGTGGCACTCAAAGAGATGGTGGCCTTCTGGGGTCAGCAGACCACCATGTCTGTGACTGCTTTTAAATAAAGCAGTATTTATTTTTTTGAAAAGCATCCCGTAAATGGAATGCTTGTCAAAAACAAAAATGATAACTTTTCTTTTCATATTTTCAGAGCAGGCAGTGGTCCATAGGACCACTGCCTGCTCTGAACCAATGTTTGCATGCATTCACAAAGGGGAAGGGGCCCCACAGGGACCCCTTCCCTTTTGCGAATGGGTCACCAGCTTGAAACTGGTGCTCACTGCAATTGTTTTGTGATGGCGTTCGCGGTCACAAAACAATCTTACATTGGACTGCGACTCGCAATTAGGAAGGGAACACCCCTTCCTAAATTTGACTCGCAAACCCTTTTTGTGATTCGTGAATGTGATTGAGGAATGGCAAAATTGGATTTGTGCATTGGAAAAAGCTTTTTTTGTCATCGCAAACAGCCCAATTCTGCAAACTGGGCCGTTTGCTACTATCAAAAAGAGCTTTGTACATGTGGCCCTAAGTTATAGTCCTCTGACCTGCATTGTTAACATGTATAGACATGTGGACTCTATCTCAGTACTGGGACACTAACACTTCGTTCTGGCCATAAACATTGCATGCAGCATGCCAACACATCTGCTACTGTCACTCAGGAGCATTCTACTGTACACATATGTCAATGTGATACTCACCAACAGGGCCACCGATCACCACACCCAGGTGGTCTAGCAGATCCTGCTGTCTGGCCACCAGGTCATCCCAGCGATGCTTTAGCTGGTGCTCATTCCGGCTGGTATGGTACACCCTCTTCAGGTGGTAGAGCACCTTGCCCCACCGCAGCCGCCTCGCCTCTTTGTGATATCCCTGTATCACCCTGCCACCCATCTTGAGCATCATGGGTAGAAAGTGGCACTCCAGCCACACAAAGCCCCAAAGCTCCTCCTCCCCCATCCGTGTCAGCCTCGCCCTTCCTGGCTTGTCCCTCAACCACAATTTCAAACAGTAAATATTGAAAAAAAAGAAATGAAATGAGAATAAAGGAATCTTACTGCCTAAACTTAAGAACCCCAACTAACCCAACCAATCTAACACCCAGACAGACACCCGACAGTACAAATACAATATGAAATACACTAAACTACACAAAATCACATACACTGGTGCAAGTAACAAAGAGATTTCACACAGACACAACAAGAGAGACACCACAAGATACAATTTTCTCAATCAACACACCAGTAACACCGAGACACAGCCACACATTCAACATATGCACAGACTGTAAAGTGAAAGTGAAAGTACACCCACTGTACCATGCCTGTAAACAGGATTTCCTATTACATCACTTCCTGTCCCCTTGCGTCACGTTTTACATCATGCATTTATTTTTGGGACGCATACCATGTTTACTTGAATATTTTCAACGCATTACCTACATGTGCTGCAATATACAACGCATTACCTGTATTCTTCAATTTCACTGGATATCCGCATGAGTGTGGTGCGCGGGTGAAATTCACGCCAATGGCCCATGTATGGGTAGTTTGCGTTTGCGGGTGTTTTCGATGCATTAGCATAACATTTTTTGACTCTATCTGTGATTGCGTGGTTTTCTAATATTTAACATGGATGCACTCTGTATCAACATGAAGATAGGATGGTATGGCCTGCAGTGTGTGATATAGTGTACGGCCACATGTGGTAGAGCATGCAACTTTGTGATAGGGTGTGAACGGTCTGTAACAACGATGTGTGTGTTTCTGAAGGAACGGCATGTAATACTTCGGGCGTTATGCAAATGCATGAATGTGTGCCAAATGTGTATCTGCATTTGATGGCAATCTACAACAGTCACGGTATGCGTTTGTGACATGTGTTGACTCATGTGATGTATGTAGTTGTTTGACTTAGGGGTAATTACATTTCAGATGACAAACACAACTCGGGCATCATTGAGGTTGGTTGATGAGTGCTATGTAGGATATGTTACCCCTCATATGCCACTAATTGTTGGTTATGAGTTCATGGTGACTTGTGTGTGGACTACACAAATGTCTGGCGTGTACATGTTTGGTACATATTGTTCTTGAAACACTGTGCCTAAATTCCACCCATCAAATGTTTTGTACATGTCAGTTTAACTCATTACAATTAGCTATGTAACTTGTGTTGCTGTGGTGGACCTGCTGCCCTAGCTGCATGTGTTCACATATTTTTAGATATGCATTCCACAGAAGTGTTCAGTCCAAATGTGTGGGCATGTGTACCCTGTGTCAGGATTGGGCTCCATGGCAGTGGCTGGACTGATTTCCAGGGATGGACTGCGCAGGGCATTTGTTGTGAACATTGCTTGTCATACCTGGGACAATCATGCTATTCATTTTCGCAAACAATGCCCCGTCTTGTCACACAAGCTCCTTGTAGACATTGCATGTGTCACACTTAGTAATGTTAGGGATCTGTTCATACATTCCTGTACTTCTGATATTTCACATCCACTACCTCTTGTATGGGGCCCTTATTTACCTTATGATTGGAGATTTCATAGTTGTGTGTCATGTGCTACAGTTGACTATATTGGCAATGTGAATTTGACTTATAACAAAAAGACACAGCTCTTGAATGTCACAAATGAAGGACACAATCAATGGACCACAACATATGTGTGAGATGGTTGCTGTACAATCATACACATCACATGTGATGTTGCATCAAAAGTAGTCAGATTTGTATTTGTAACATGCTCCCTGAGGTAATACTCACATTCCTAAGGTACATGTGATGGAGAATGAAAACACCAGAGCAGGATTGTGTAATCAAGTAAGGTGTTTATTTACATATCTTAACAAGGTGTGTAGAGTGACTATACAGTGAAAAAGTTGTGTATAACTTGCTTTCTGCGGCGCATTCCTGCAGCTGTCCACCATCCTCCTCCCCTCCTCCTCAGGCAGTTCTTGGACCAGGTCATAAAATGGGATGTTCATCCTCACACACATGTTGTGCAGGATAGCACAGGTCAGTATTATTTTACACACAATGCGTGGGGCATATAGGAGGCTGTCTCCTGTGATGTCCAGGCATCTGCATCTGGACTTCAGGATGCCAAAAGTCCTTTCCACAATGGTGCGTGTCCTCCAATGTCCCTCATTATAGGCACGCTCTGCTGCTGTGCTTGGGTTGGAGAATGGGGTCATGATCTATTGCTGGATCCCACAACCCTGATCTGCTGCAAAAGATGAAAGTATTGAGTATTTTGTTAGTGCTTGAAACAGAAATGTCATGTAGCATGGCAGTTGATATCTTGTATTGTCTGTGACTCATATGTGTGTGTAGCACTGGGCTGTTTGACATGACAACTTGTGTTAGGCTCATTGACCTGGGATCTGTGATTTGGTTTCCTAACTGTTGGTTAGTATGTATGTATCATGCATTGTGTAGTGTCTCATATGTATCAGTGTGCTTTCATTGGAGGGGACATGATACATTCACACACACAGTGAGTTCAGATGTGGTAGTAACATGGTTGCACTACATGGCCTGGACATTCCATCCATTTAGACATATGTCATTGCAGATGAAATGCAACACTGAGGCCCTTTGAATTGGGTAGGTGACAATGGACAACACATGTCCATAAGTTGGCAGCACTGAGTTGTTCAGTATTGACAGTTGTTAGACTTGGCATCATTGGCATGATCTGCCCTAACTTTTTGGCTCTACTTCCCAGGTTGTTTTCTGTGCGCTGGACTCTGTTTTTGCTGTTTTGTCTGGACACTTTACCACTGCTGACCAGTGCTAAAGGGTAAGTGTTCCCTGTATAAATTATATGTGTACATTGGCTTATCCATGATTGGCATATTTGATTTACTAGTAAGTCCCTAGTAAAGTGCGCGAGAGGTGCCGAGGGCCTGTAAATCAAATGCTACTAGTGGGCCTGCACCACTGGTTGTGCCACCCAAATTAGTAGCTCTGAAACATGGTTCAGGCCTGCCACTGCAGTGTCTGTGAGTGCAGTTTTAACTGCCAATTCGACTTGGTAAGTGTACCCAATTGCCAGGCCTAAGCCTTCCCTTTTCTTACATGTAATACACTCCTAAGGTAGGCCCTGGGTAGCCCCCTTGGCAGGGCGCAGCGTATGTTTAAAGTAGTGTTGCATAGGATCTCATTATTCTAATGAGACTATTGGATTTTGAGTGGCAGAATCACCTGTGGTGTGGAAGACTGAATCTTACCCACTACAGGTGACGCCTGTTGCCGTAATCTGGGTTTTGCTCCAGCTAACTAGCAGTGCCTCATCTCTACCCAAGGGCTGGGATGATTGGGCAGCCGAGTGCATGACATAGTTAATTACTCAGGGAAATCGTGGTCACTCATGTCTTATCTGTTTCTCTCAGTTACATTAGTCTCACATACACAATGACAAACAGAGGCAGTATATGTTTCAATAAGGTTTTAATGAAGCAGCTTAGCATCTTAGATAAGAAAGCATGTACTGCAATAACCAGGACCATACAGCATGACAGGATTAGAATTGTGACAAGGAGAGTGAAGCATAGAAATAACGCTACCATATTGTCACTAGAGTCAATAGACTAATTTCTACCTAGGCTATAATAGAGCACAGCATGTTCATCTCTAGTTCTGCCCTTGAGGTTCCCCTGGGAAGACATCATCCCCCATATCTGAGTAAAGGCCTGAAGTCTACATAAGCGGCTGTAACGAAGCGTTCAGCAATCAGCATATAGTCATGGTTCTCTGGCTGGAATCTCCCTCCAAAGTGAAAGGGACAAGGAAGTGTTTTTATAATAAAACTGCTGATGTTCTAAGAAAATGTTGCTATGGAAGGATGTGTGTTTTTCTATGAATGTCAGAGACAAAACTTTTACCATGTTCACCGGCAACCTATCTTACTGCATCCTTGAAAGAAGTACAGAGTGAACAAGAATGTCTTGTTTAAGAACGTAGTGCTGGCCTAAGCAAAAACAGCTTAATATAAATAAATAAAACAAGACCACAAAAGTGGCTATTGTAAGAATAAGAAACAAAGCTGAATAAAACATATCTAGGTTAAAGCGCACAGCGGCAGGCCTAGTATGCTAAAATAACATGCATGGAGCTATAACTAAAATGGCTACACAACAGTAGGACATATACTAATGTGTTTTATAGGTCTAGACAGTGAAATACTGCCAAATTCGGTTTTCACTGTTGCAAGGTCTATCTCTCTCATAGGTTAACATGGGGGCTGCCTTTAAATATGATTAAAGAGTAAATTCCCTTTGGGAGCAGATAGACATATGGAGTTTGGGGTCTCTGAACTCACAATTTAAAAATACATCTTTTAGCAAAGTTGGTTTTTAGACTGTGTGTTTGAAAATGCCACTTTTAAAAAGTAGGCATTTTCTTGCTTAAACCATTCTCTGACTCTGCTTATTTGTGTATTCCCTGTCTTGGTCAGTTTGACAGATGGTCTGTTTGCACCTCTCCTCTAGACAGTGACACAAAGGGAGCTGGGGGTGTAGCCTGCATATCCTGATGAGCCATCTGGGCGGAGGGGAGGAGTGGTCACTTACACCTGAAAGGACTGTGCCTGCCCTCACGCAATGCAATCTCCAACCCCCTGGTGTGTGTCTGGGGCCTGGCCTATGCAAGGCAAGATCTTGAAAACAACAGAGACTTCTCTTTGAAGTAGTCCTACTTCAAAGGCAGAAATGGGTATAAGAAGAGCACCCAAACCGATAGAACTTAGATTACTTCTGAAACCAAGAGGAACCTCTGCCAAGGAGAAGAGCTGGAGAAGCTGGAGGAGGAGTGCTGCCCCTTTTCCTGTGACTGTACTTTGCTGAGTTGGCCTGCAGAAGCTGCTTCTACCTGAGAGAGGACAAAGATTGACTTTTGTGTGACTTCCCACTGGTGAAGAATCTCCAAAGGCTTGAATTGAGCTTGCCTCCTGTTGTTGAAGTCTCAGGGACAACAAAGACTTCTCTCTGCCAGCACTTGGGCTTTCTGCTGAGAGTCCTGACTGCCAAGTGGTGCCCTAACTTGTCTCTGGGCCCTTGAAAGGTGCAGCTGGTGGAAAAGGACAGAAATCCACTCAAAGACTGCCGTATGGGGAAACGTTCGACGCACCACCTGCTTTGCGGCTGAAAAACGACAAGCTGCCAGCCTCGCAGCAAAAATCGACGCTCCAGCTGCTTCGCAACTGGGAGATCGATGCAACATGGCTGGGGAAACGACGACGAACACCCACAGCAAGCCCCACGCAGCACGGTTTCTTGACACCGTGCGACCGTATTTCGACGTAACATCGCTGGCCGCGGATAATCAACGCAAAGCCTGCCTGGACCCAAGATGGCGGTCCGGATCAACGCATCGCTGTCATGCGGAGAGGAAAAACGACACGCGCCGACCGGAGGAGGAATGACGCACGGTCTCTCTTGCGAGTGACAAATCGACGCATCGCTGGCCTTTTCCGACGATGCACAATCACCTGTGCGGTGTTATTTTGATGCATCCTAGGTACTTTTTCACGCTTGCAGTGTTCTCACTGTTTTCTAAAGGATTTAAGACTCTTATTCTTTAAAAATTCATAACTTGACTTGTGTATGTTGGATTTTTGTCATTTCGGTCTTGTTTTGTTTAGATAAATATTACCTTTTTTTCTAAACCTGTGTTGTGTCATTGTGTAGTGTTGTCATTGAGTTACTGTGTGTATTGGTACAAATGCTTTACACGTTGTTTCTGCAGTTAAGCCTACCTGCCCGTGTCAGGCTACCATGGGGGTGAGCAGGGGTTAACTCAGGGTGATTCTCCTTACCCTGACTAGAGTGAGGGTCCATGTTTGGATAGGGGGTAACCTGACTGCCAACCAAAGACCCCATTTTTAACAACAATGCACAATTGTCCCATGTGTGACTTGTTTCTAGGCAAGCCTTTGTTGTTCCCTCTGCCAGTAGCTCATGTGCAACTGTGCACCTACACTACCGAACTTGCTCCAGGGAACCTGGCTAACTGCCTTGTGGAGTTGGATGTATCTGTGCAGGAAGAGCCATCTCCCTCTACATATGCTATTTTGATGGACAATTGGCTCTTTCAGTGTGTGCAGCAATGTGCAGTTTGCATTGGTGGCACATCAATATGTGTTCATAGCATAGTCCACTTCCTTATTGCAACCTGCAAACGGCACCCCAGGAGTGGTGTATGATGTTGGGACTGCCTCAGTATTTCTGTGTCACCTACATGTGAGTCAGCATCATAATGCGATGTGTCTCATAGTGTTAGACCTTCTGCAACACACATTGCACACCCCTTCCACGCTACATACTGCTTGGGAGGGTGGCTGATTGTAATTGTAAATGGTTCATCTTCCAAGTTGTACTTACAGTGCAGGCCATGCCAGTGTCACGTTGGGCTTTGACATTAGTGCTCTAGAGTGGCAGCTAATGTTTGTGACAGCCGTCATTTGTCCAGAGGTGTGTATCCCATTGTGTTAGGGTGTACAACATAACTACCAGTGTCACCCTACCCACATGTCAATGTAGTGGTGTATGTCTTGTGTGTCCTACAGGGTTGTTGTACTGTGTGTATATTGCAAGGTTTATTGACTTACTGACTAGAAGGCCATTGACATATTGTCCATCCTGGAAGTGCTGATTGATCCTGCTGTGCCGGAATATGAATGAGTCATGGACACTCCCAGGATACGTGGCCAAGATGTTTGTGAACAATGGGTGTGCTTTCTGTTCCTGAATAGATGCTCTTTTGCTGCAGTTGGGGGGATGATCAGGACATGGGTGCAGTCAATTGCACCGAGCACATGCGGGAAGCCATGGATTTGATAAAACCCCTGTTTTATCTCCTGCTTCTTCTGCTGGGTGTTGGGGAAGCGGATGAGGTGGGTGTGAGGAAGGGTATGGCATCTAACACCTTGGGCAGAAAAGCCGAGAATGAGGGCTGATACCCCTGTGACCAGGGCATCCGTTGTCTTGAAGGAGCCACTTGCCTACATATGCAGGACTGCTAGCAGCTTGCTCACTGGTGGCATGTTGTGTGGTGTCTGCAGGCTAGCTGTTAGTTGTGGCTCAATATGGTGCAGCAGCTGCTCTATGGCTTGTCAGTTGAGTCGATACCTCCGAATGATGTCCTGTTCCCTGAGGACATGGAATGTTGTCCTTTTTCTGAAAAGTCTCTCCTGCCTTCAGTGTTGCCTTTGTGGGCCATGTTGGGGTGGTGGTGGCTGCCGCCGTTGGTCCTGTACTTGGCATTGTCTTGCAAGCTGCTTCAGTAGCACATCCATGTTGTCCTGTTGGTCTGTAATGTTGCTTTTGTGTGTTTGCCTTAAGTAGTGGTGTGTTTGCCTCATTTTAACATCTGCCCTGACCCAGGCGTTGAAATATGTTGCAAATCGGGATTAGAGTAATTTTTTGGGTCCGCCTCCCACCTGTGCGTCATTTTTGCCCTGTTGGATAAATATGGCGCTAGGGTGTTTGAGTCATTTTTTGGACAGGAACGCCTATCTTGCATTTCATTGACGCACAGTGGTTTCATGCATCCTTAAAATGACATTAACTCCATATTTTTGACGCTAGACGTGTCTTGCATCGAACCATAGATATGGAGTTAAGTTTGTGCTGGATTCGTGTAAAAAAAATAAAAAAAGCAAATCAGAGTATAAATATGGGCCTTAATGGTTTGTTGAAAGTCTGTCCCTGGAAAGGGCGAGACTTTGTTCAGTTTTGATGAGGGAGACACCCAATGTATCTAGGACATTTTCGATCTTTGGATATGGATGTTCAAATGCTGTTGAAGGGATGACCTGTTCATTGGGAATTTTAATGTATCCTTCCATCAAAACTAGCATGTACTTTCCATTTGGAATGGATCCAAAGTCCACACTGACAACCCACCAGGGCATTGGCTCCTCTGCAGTCGTGTGGCATTGGATATTCGCGAGCTCCCAATAGCTTGACACCATCAGCATTCCCCAACTGGCTGATCCACCAAAGAGTCCACCCCCACGGATGGTTTTTTCATATTGACCTGAGGTGTAATAAGCATATTTTCTCTCCATCTTTGAGTCTACTAAAACGAATTTCCATGAATTAGTGTTGCTGCCATGTTGGTGCTCTGCAGGCACTCATCTTGGTCTGTGATCTGGTTGATGTCTCTCAGCGACACTGGCTTCAGGCATGTTTTTTTAGCAATGGTGTTTGCTGTCCTCTGTCCATTGTACATTTTCAGTGTCACCTGATGTTGTCTGCCTTGGGTTTTGTGGCAGTCCACAGGAGTTCTGAATTCTGCCTTGTATGACAGAATGAGCTAATATTGGTGCAACTGAAGTGTCCATTTTTCGATTCAGGGGGTGATTTGGTGCCATGTCCATAAAAAAGGGTAAGAGGAGTTTGTGACTTGTGATTATTGAAATGCTGTCTGTATACCTACAAGTGGAAGTGGGTCCTGTCCCACTTAATGGCCAGTGCCTCTTTTCAATTTGTGAATAACATTGTTCTGTTTTTATTATCAATATTCTAGACCTTGGTCTTGCATCAGAAGAGCCCCCAGGCCAATTGGTATGGTGTCAACGATAGGTTCTGACACTGGTGGGTTTATCTAACCCATGGTCAGATCCTGGTTATTGAAGTCTTTGATGTTTTGGATACTTTGATTGTGTTTGGGCCTCATGTTGATGCATGTTTGTTTGAGTTAATGCTGAAGGTGAATCACATCAGCACTAGGTTCTCTGCCATTGTGCAGCTGAGAAGAGTGCCTGCTTCTGGGTTGCAGAGCATATGGTTGTACCATGGCTAACCCGTGTGCTGAACACGCCAGTAAGGGGCAGAAGAATGAGGCCTCTGTGGACAAATATTCATCTGTTTGTGGGTGCCTGCTTTGGACACAGTCTCAGCTGCTGTATGGGTTTTAGCTCATCACCTTTATGGATGCCCTGAGTCAGTGAGCTCTGTGATGCATAGTCCTCACACTCTTGCTTAGAAAATGGGTTGACTCCTTTTCTGGTGGTTGACTTTAACGGCCAGCAAAATCATGAAAACATCTTCATTGTCCTCATGCAGCGTTTCAGCATGTCACCCTCTTTGGTGGAGTGGTCCAATGGTGCTCCTGTGACTGAGCATTTGCAGATTTCTGCCTTGAAATTACTGTAGTCTGTTGGTCCTTTGGCATCTTTCCCCAGGCATATCCTTGCACAGTGATTGATACACCTGCTTGCAGAACACTTATCTGCCAGGTACAGTGGTGGATCACTGAATCCACAGCTTCTTTTGTCACCCTTGTTTTTGTTTCTTGCTTTTTCAAAACTGGGCAAAGTGTGTCATCCCCCAATGACAGCCACTGTTTCCATATTAATTGCACAGGGTTCTTTTGGCTGTTCCTTGATTATACTTTAAGTAGAGATGATTCCATCTGCTCTACTTGTGAGCCTAAAAGTATATGGGAGCGTGCCAGTGTGAGGATTTCATCTACAGACATTCTGGATTTTTGGAGGATGAGACAGTGCAGGACCGCTAACCTGCAGCCCTGGATGATTACTCCAAGCAGATTTAGGCCGTCATCTGTGTAGGTGCTTGGCAGTTCATAAACTCTTCTATAGAATACGTCAGTAGATTTGCCTTCTTGCTGACTGGATTGTCTCATCTTGAAGCTCTAGACATCCAGATACATTTGGGGTTTGAAGTTGGTGTTCAAGAGCTGTGATTGATTTTTTTTGTTATCCCCTCCCCAATAGACACAGTACTCTGTGGGTATGTGAATAATTGGAAGCTCTCGCCCATCTAGTATAGTAGCAGGGACCGCTTTACTTTTCAATCCATTTCTTTTGTGACACTCACACGCGCTGTCCTGGTGCAGCAGTTGCTAGAGTGCTCAGATTACTGAATGGTGACAGGGGGTTGGGACCGCCAACACCCACTTAGTGTATTGGGCAAAATTCTGTCTCTTTTTGTAGGTCTTCAATTTGTGCTCCTGGTTGGATGCCAGGTGGTGCTGGCCCTTGGGTTAGTGTGCCTTGTTGTGGGGCATCTGTGCTCTCTTGGTTATTTTCACCCATGTGTTTGTGGTGAGTCAGACAGAGATACACTTATTTCCTCTTGCCCTGCCTTTCTCAGAATGGCTCAACACCTCTATCTACACGGTATGCGTTCTTTGCAGCAGGCTTATTAACCTGCTGTGCTACTTAATGGCAAGTCAAAACTGCTACTAGACAAAACTCTGATCTTTCTTTTTAGCAGGAATGTTAATCACAAGAGTTATCTTGGCATTGTTATTGTTGCCTCAAAGCTGGACACACAAGGAACTCTGCAGAAGGTGTTTTTAATTTTTAAGTTATTGCTTCACACAGCGCCCCCCTCTTAAGTCAGTGCCCCCGCTCCAGGTCAGTGCCCAGTGCGGCGTCAGCGGTCACACCGCCCTAAGGCCGGCCATGGGCTAGGTGGAGTGTGCATGGTTGTGTGTGCTGTAGTGAGACGGGTGGGTTGTTCACTGACCCCACTGGAGCTGGTTCTTCATGCTAGTCCAGGGCTGCCTTGAAGGACCCTCCGGATGTGGCGCTCTGCTTGTTGCCTCGGGGTGGAGGAGAAAGTAAAAGGGTACCAAGAATTCACCTTGTCACCATTGCAGAATCACTACTCTGAGCAGAAATGAGCGACATGGACACACGGTCAGGTCATATGACACCTGAATCCATATTCTCTGATACCCTTTATTGATACCATAGTATCGCACCTGTAATCAGGGTGAATGTGCACATGGTTACAGCACTCTACATAGAATAACATGGATGAAGGTTAACCAAAACTTGTTCCAGTGTTCATGCAACAAATTTACTAAAGACATAGTTTATGGAGTTTGTCTTTCTCTGGCAGCAGCACAGATGGCAAGAGGTCAGTCATTAACCTACATGGATTTTAGGTCTGGCTTGACAGTACAACTGTCACCTGATGGAGCATTAACCTGTTATGCTCTAAACGAGGTCGACAAACCTTCGAGACCATGCAAGCGATTGAAAGACAGGGAATTAATTAACAATCCATCAGCATTTATTTAGACAGTGTAGCCAATGTGGATACACACTGAAAACCCAAGTCAGAATTCAAGTGAAATGATTTTATTACTCAGGTCAATGTAAACAAATCTCAAGAACATACTGTAAAGATGCAGAATAGCAATCGGATAACCAAACCTATGGAAAAATCTCATACAGATTAACATAAGGCATAGAAGGTACTTGGAGACAGCTATGCAGAACATTAAAATAAGAATCTGGTGCTCCGAGAACAAATGCTGGTTCAATCTTTTATACATTAGTTCAAACATAAAAAGTTCTAACTAAGTTAGCTTGGGCAATCAGGAATTTCTAAGAGAACCTAAAGAAAATAACAGGTCCCAAACTAATAGACACCAGGGCAACGGGTAAAAAGCCAATACAAGATAAAAATAATTTTGAAAAATGTCATTATGGGCAAAAAGAGAATAACCAATGAAGGCAACAAGCAGACAAAAAGTGAAGATGTCAGCATATCAGAAGCTTTGTAAAGAGTCTTCTTAGAGAATCCGGTGTAAGCCAAAGTCACACTCAGCAAAGCAATAAGGGAATGGAGAAGTCAGAGGCCTGTACCTCTCAGCTCCAAAGGAAATCACATATGTCTTACAATCAGTCAGTGAAAGACCTAGTTAAAGTCCCTAATTTCAATTTGGTAATGCCTCCTTTGATCAGGCTGAATCCAGTTCCATGTCCTCACATCTCAAGAGCTAACTTACAACACTTCCCAAGACGATCCTGGGAAGATAGCTGTCCTTGGTCTTCTGTACAATGATTGCAACATGTATGAATAAGACAGCCACTTCTTTTCTCAGTCTCTCCATGTACCTCTCCAAGGTTACTTTCTAAAGCTCTCTATTAACAAGATAATAGCACATCTAATCCCATACTAACATTTTCTCAATGTAGCTACCTGCAATGAAATGACACCTTAGCAGAAAATAAAAACAGTTTCTCACATTTTAATATCACTGGGCCTAGTGAATTAAGAAATAATGGGGCATATTTATGAGAAAGTGGCTCATCGGTCCCAATGTGCCACTTCTCTTGCATCGCTCTTGCCCCCCTAACGACACCGTGGTAATACAGCGTTACCACAACAGAGTCTGAATTTTTGACACTGTTGTGACGCTTTGCTGCACTAGTGTCAAAAATGTTGCTGCTAGTGCAGCAAAGCACAGTGCGGCCCGTTGATTCTATTGGGTTCTTCATTTTAAACGATGGGAAAATGGTACAGTGAAATCCAGTAAATTTCACTGCACCATTCTTTTCAGGCCTCCCTGCGTGGGAATGCCTCCTTGCATACATTATGCCTGGCGCAGGTATAATGTGGCGCAAGGGGTTGCAAAGTGGTGCAATGCATGCAATGCGCAACTTTGTAAATCTGGTGCAGTGTAAAAGGCACCTTAGCACCGCCTTAGCATAAAACAATTATGCTATAGCTGCGCTAAGGTCGCACAAGAGACATGTAAATATGCCCCATTATGTCAAAGGCATATTTAATTCACATTGCACTGTATGGCTGGTTTCTGCATTATGTGATTATGCATTGCATTTCTCATTTAAAACTTCACATTAAAGCTAATGTAAAATTAAATAAATTGTTAACACGTCATTTAATGTAATGGGGACTACATTTCCTCAAAGTTAATCAACAATATTTGGTGTGCATGTAAACTAAACTGTTATCGTTTTAAGGGTAAACACTCTCGAGTAGTGTGAGGATGGTTTCAGAACCACCATAAATGATTACATTTTAATTAATAAGGTTATACCACACAATAACTGTCATCTACCACTGAAGTGAGTGCACTCAATTATATTAGTCAAGTGCACCACTTTACATTTAGTACTCTATAAGTTCATATAATGGAGTTAAGACATGGTCACATATAGGTCGACACTGTGATGTCAAGGGTTATTGCAATCTATGCTTTTCCACACCTAACCGTTTAACCCACACTAATATTATTCTACCGTTCTTCCACATAAATACTTATGAATTACTATGATCCTTATTTGTAATTCTTCACGATGCCAATAAACATTAATTTAAGGCCAGACCTATTGCATTGCTTGTTTAGTTAGTTAATGTCACCCAGGCCACTAATATACATGGACGCTGGTGGTGCTGAGCAGTGCTGGGGCAGCTCAATGGCCACTATCACTTAAATATAGCGCTTTAAACCTCAGTTGTTGAAGTGCCTTTCCGTAATGGGTGTCCCATTTTAAGGCAGATGCAGAATTGCTTCGACGTGTGACCTGCAGGTCACACAATCTGTCAGCAGGTGGAGCTCTTAACTCACAGAAACATTGTCTAGTTGTTGCTGACCGCTACTTTGTAGGATTATTAAATCTGTACATCACAAGCAGAGTTTAGTGCACTTTTCTGATTGTACCATGGACAGAGTCGCACTGCGGTTCATAATTAATGTAATTTCTCCATTGTAAGTCATTTTTCATGTGAAAATCTGAAACGATTCCCCAGTACTACTTCGCACATGCAAAACAGCTTCGTATACTCATCCCTTGGAGTGAAAGGCGACGGTAAAATATAATGCGACAGTGGGAATTGAAAGGGAACGTCAACAAAACACGGCAAGAAAGCTCAAACACCCAAAATACCAAGTTCTTTCTACTCACATGAACACCAAGGGGCAGATTTATGGAAAGTGGTGCTGCACTGAGTGCAGCGCAACTTTCCCTGCGCCCCTTAGCGCCTCCTACCGCCATGCACCAAGGTGCAGGGTAGGGGGCAATAACGTAATTTATCCTGACGCTATTGATGTACTCTGCAGAAGTAGAGCCAAAATATTGGTGCAACTCCTGCAGAGTACATAGGGCCCCATTCTGAAGAATGCAAGCCCCCTTATAACGCCTACTCTTGAGCAGGCGTTAAAAGTGCCAAAAAAATGGCGCAAGGAAATCTTTTAGATTTCTTTACGCCATTTTTCCAGGTCCCCTAACGGGGATACCCTCTTTGAATACAATATACCTGGCTCAAGCATAATGTAGCGCAAACGGTTGCAGAGTGGGGCAATGCATGCATTGCGCCACCTTGTAAATACGGCACAGGGATTTCGGCCTCGTTGGGCCACATTAATGTAAAAAATAATGACATTAATGTGGCGCAAGGTGGTGCTAGGGCACTATAAATATGCCCCCAAGTGTCGACAGATCACTGACAGGACAATTTCGAAAGCACATTGCTTTTTCATGACAAACTGAAATTTTCGCAAGTACCCAGGTACATGAAAGTACACTTGCACAGAATATAATTTTTTTTTTTGTAAAAGTACTGAACCATGTGACTGCTAAAGACATTTGTAACATTTTCTTCAAAATAGTTTTAATAAAATCTTTCAGAAATATATGTGGTAGGTACTGCACATTAATGTAAGAAAAAGTCTTGTCACTGTCCCAATAAATAATAATTCAAACCCAGTCTGGTTCTACACAGTCAATCTGGAAATTATGTCATCTTGTGGTACTCTATTCTTTATGGCCCAGATTTAGGAAAAATGGTGCTTCACACCGTGAAGCGCCACTTTTTTTGCACCCCCCCTACCCCCCTAACGCCACCATGTGTGCACCATATTTAAGATATGGCACACCATGGCGCTATTTGGAACAATAGTTTCAACATTTTTGATGCTATTGTGGCGCTGTGCACCACTAGCATCAACAATTCTGACGCTGGTGGAGCAAAGTGCAAGGAGGCTCATTGATTCCAGTGGCTGTGTCATTTCGAACGCCTACTTTCAGCAGGCTTTAAAAAGGACGCCAAAAATAGTGCAATGGAATCTTGTAGATTTCATTGCGCCATTTTTGCGGGCCTCCTTGCGCCGAAATGCCCCATTTGCATACATTATGCATGGTGCATGCACAATGTGGCGCAAAGGGTTGCAAAGTGGTGCAATGCATGCATTGCACCACTTTGTAGATATCACGCTGTGTTTTTGGCAATCTAATGCCACATTAGCATCCGACAAATGACACTAATGTGGCGTTAGATGGCGCAAGGCCATCCTTTTATTTGGGCCTATGTTTCCAAGGACTATCAATGGACCTGCTGAACGAGTTCTTAACTTTCATACTTAGCAACACAAATCCAAAAATACTAATGGAGCAAAGACTTTCTAAAAACTGAACTGAGGAAGTTCCTTCTGAGGAGGAGCCCATTGCAAATGTACTGATATGAGAAGATTGGTAAAATCCCCAAAAAATGTTGACTAAGGCACAGCATTTGTGTAACAAAGGTCTCCGCGGTCCCTGCAATGTGGGGGTGACTGAGCTCCAGGAGGCCCCCTGAGCACAGTACACTGGCCTAAGACCTCCTGAATAAATCCACAGAGCGGGCTCCTCTGTGTACTGTGCAGGGGGGCCTTCAGGTTTTGTTACCCCAAAAGGGCTCAGATTTGCTAACACATTGCACCAGGTTTGTGTTACTTTTGAAATGCCACTCCTTCACAAAGGGGCTTATTTACAAGCCCATCGTGCCGCCGGTGTGTCACTTTTCCCCATATAGAAAGTCAGGCTCAAACTGCAGACATTGTGGAATCAGAAACTGGCATTTTACTTTTGTTTCTGTGTTGACACTGGTTGCAACTTCAAAGTTGCTACATGTACTCGGTGTCATCTGTGACTCCTTCAGCCAGTCCAGGTTTTCTAGATAACAGCATTTGGCATGCTTCAGTTTATGAATCTTTACTTATAATGGTAAAACCACAATCCTAATTCCTAAAACACCCAGGCACCACTTGAAAGGTTTGTTGAGGTTGGAAAGATTGATAGATAGCACATAAGCAAGTGCCTACAACCTCAGTCCGGTACCCAACCCTTGCTGATTGAGGAAGAACCTCTTTGGAAGTGGAGCGTAAAGTGCTGTGAGCTTGCCTGAGCTCATTTAGTTGGTAAGCAGGGGGGTTTCTTCATTATGCAATACCCTGTCTTGTGGCTGAATATGTCTGATGCTACATAAGACAGTCTTAGCTAACAAGTGACCACATGTTGGTAGGTAAGACTGTCACCTTCAACGACTGAATCATTCCATACACACAAATAGACCACTATGAAACACTTGCAGCACTTTGATTCACTAGAACCTTCGCAAAAGTCAAGGTACATTGACAGTAGTGGGTGAATTGTGACCAGGGTATGTCATCATATATGCAGGCCCACTTGTAATGTTTGTGGACTACCCACAAAATATCTGACTTGGGAGCAGTGATGTTTCCTTGCAACATGGTGGATTATGGGTGGGGCATTACTCCTAAAAATATGGCGTCTTGGGGGTGGTGCATGAATGTAATGCAAAATGGCAGGCACAGGAATAGTGAAAACAACGATCTTTCCCTCCTCTTTTTCTATTAACTGCAGGAATCTGGAGAAAATTGCTGCTTCCGCTTATCACTGCTCTATCTCCAAGCACTAACTGTGGAGTAGCTTCTGCCACTCAGTGACTGTCTTCACTGAGGACAGAGAGAGACCGCTCCCTCACCCCTCTTTGGCCCTGGCACCATCAGTAATTTACAGTAGGAGCCAAAGTATCATACAGGATCTTCACATTGTGTACCCTGGCCGGAGCTGCATGATGCTGAGGGAGTGAGCATGGATTTCCTTCTGAACTCTGAGCAGTAGAGGTAGTATTGGGACAGCTGCCAGAATATCTCCTGCTAATACAGTGATCAGCATATCTAAAAATGCTGGTGAGCAAGAGATACATAACAGGTTGCAATATCAAGTTAATTTACTTACTTGGAGTATTGGCTTCAAAGCATCAGCACATTAAACACAAAACAAAACAAAACACAGAAACAGCTTACTTAGCCTTTGAAGAACATCCCTTTTCAAATTTACCAGCCAACCTTACCTCTCCTTTGTTTAAAAATAGAGGCCCTCATTAAGACCCTGGCGGTCTCTTGACCGCCAGGGTAAATGTGGCAGTATCACCGCCAACAGGCTGGCGGTGTATACCGCCACATTATGAATGTGGTGGGTTGGCCGCTACCAACCTGCCACATCTTCACTCATACCGCCATGGCGGTATGAACCACTGGGCCGGAGATGTACATCTCTGACCCGGCAGTTCACAGCAGACCGCCAGCGGCATTATGAGTCGGCCCACCATCATGGGTTCCGCGGCAGTAGTACTGCCATAAAAACCATGGCAGTAGGGCTACCGGTGACAGGGAATTCCTTCCGTGTCACCAGTAGACGGCTCCCCCACCTCCTCCAGCAAGCACCTGACCCCCTCACCCCCTCCAGCAAGTACCTGACCCCCCTACACATATAGCGCCCCTACACACCTGGCAGCCCCCAGCCTCCCTACACACATAACACCACCACCTCCCTCCCCGCATACATGCACACCCACACCCACACGCACCACGCATACACCCATTCACCTCCACTTTCAGACATCCATCCACTCACACTCATCCAGGCGTATTCAGGCACTCATCCACACAAACATACTCACACCCATATTCACACGCATACACACATACTCACACACATACACACTGATATGCAGACACACATTCACTGCAACATTCATACATGCATTCACTCACACGCATACAACCACGCATACACCACAACATTTACACATGCACACACACATTCATACACAGGGAGACACCACAGACAACATCCTCCACTCTCCCACCCCCTCCTTTGTCGGATGCCAGACTTACCTTGTCCAGCGAGGAGCTCGCCAGCAGGGAACATGAAGGGGCACTCCTAACGGTGGCGGAGCCCCGCTAGCAGGACACCGCCAGACCGTATTTATGGTATTAATACAGCTGGCAGCGTCCTACTGGTGGGGCGCTGCAGGTGGTAGCAATGCCAGAACGCCACCATCCACCAGCATGGCTACTGCTGTATTTCTGCCCACAGTGTGGCAGAAATCCAGCAGTACCCATTATATGGTGGGAGGAAGACCACCAGCACTGGCGGTCTTCTGGTGCCGGTGGCTTCGGCAGTCTTAAAAAAAGACCTGCAAAGTTATAATGATGGTCATAGTAATTTTGTGTCATTTATGCAATCATCAAAACCTTAATATGCAGAAAATATTTGAGTGTTTTATAATAGGTTAAATAACCTTTAAATTTTCTTTTCACAGTTACTGTTGCAAACCTCATGGGGTCCCACTTTGTCACACAATATCGGCCCTCTTCACACTTGTATCACTGTGGAGAGCCAATATCACACAGTGGGAGACTAAGTGAGCTGAAAAGCTCTCTACAGAGTGGGTTTCCAGTTCATGTGAGGAGGCTCTGCACGGCTGAGGCCCACAGGGGTTTTCCAAGCTCACCAGGACATTGGCAGCAGCCTCACAATCTTTAGGTGTTTTTGTGGTGTTAGCACAAAGCATGGCCTCCCGGTTAACCCCGTCTTGATGAAACTTTTCAAGCAGGTTGAGCAGTAAGGAGCTCCAGGCCATGCCCTTTCCTCAAACAATACAAAAAAATCTAATTTGCTTGGCCTAAATTTGTGACAATGTGTAACTTATTGCTCCTTTTCTATAGCACTCTTGTAGTCAGTAGCCAGCATCAGAACACTAATAAAACATAAAGTGGGGGAAAACTTGTAGTTTCTCCATGTGAAATTTCACAAAGTTCCCTAGCAATTTAGCAAAAATACACCTTTAAGGTGAAATGTGGTTTGCAGCTATCTCACATGATATTTTTCACATGAGCACGCACTTCTGCTAAAAAAAAAAAAAAGTATTGCTAGAAGGCGACCATCTCCTTGGCCTATTACATGATTTCAAACATCATGACCATTCCATAAGGGATATTTATTTAAAAATGCACAAAGGCCATAGGAAAGTTTATTTAACAACCTAGAGCCTCTTTATGAGATTCTTTTTCGCAGGATCCTTGGAACACTTCTGGATCTGTTTTGTTTCATCCAGATATTTTGGCTGTAGTCAAATCTACAGTTGAAGCTTTGGGGCAAAGTAAGGAATTACTGTTGAAATCAAACCCCTAATTACTGAATAATAAAGAAATTCCTTTCTTTGAAGGCTTGATAAGTAGACATTTTGATAACTTCTCGCATGCTCTTCTAGTGACTGACTTTCGTGTTTCAAAATGTAACTTTTACGCGCCACTCGTAAGGACAGTTTACAGTGTTGCGCCATCTACAACTTTGGTTGCGTTCAGCTCCCTTTTTCATGAGACCCCCCCATCCTAGTTCCATGTATACATGAGCACTACAAAATGCGAAGATTGTTGTATCACAAATCATGCTTTCCTAGAAGTGCTGAGTACAACAGTGAGTCCTAGGTCAAGAAGCAAGTTCAAGCCCAAATTTGCTGAATAAAGCCACAACTGGAGTATTGGGGCTTTGGTTCACTGATACGTTGTAAAACTTCCATACAAGCATGTCTAGTTCCCCTCATGGCTAGCTCAATTTTGCAATACTTTTTCACTATTCCTGACCATGGCCCTGTAAAGGGCAACCTGAGACAACCTACCTGTGTAAAACTTCACAAGCAGGACAACTGAGCCTTTCCCAGGCGATTAAAATGAACTTCACACAGAATTTAATACGTCTATGGCTTTCTTGCATTGGTGCTTTACATGTGGCCATGCGCGGCCCATCCTTTAGGGCAGAGGGCCACGCCCCCCCCACCTTTTGCCCCTCATGAAGAGTGTCTGTCAGGCTGAACAAAGGTCAGCCTGACAGACACTCTTCATGTTCAGGTAAGGCAGCCAGGAGCAGACATGCGCGATTTGCGCAGAATCCCGGCTGCCTGAGCTGAACTTTGCTGGGCTGAGGAGGTCACAGCTCCTATGGGCGTGACCTCCTTGGCTCAGCAAAGGTGCCTCGAGGCCCTCCCCTGGGTGACGAGGAAAGCATCACCCATTTACTTCGACCTGGGTGCTTCAGGTTTAAGCCCTGAAGCACCAAGGGCAAATGTCAATCAGTGACACTTCGTTACAGAGTGGGGTGGGGTCAGCAGTCTCACTGACCCCATCCCACTCTGTGACGAGGCTGGGACTGCTGCCTTCCCTCATTGGCTGCCAATGAGGGAAGGCAGCAGTCCCATACCTCCTGGGACCTCCGAGGCTGAAGGTAAGTGTGTGTGTGTGTGTGTGCGTGATCTATTAAAATGAATGTTTGGTGCGTGTGTGCATGTTTGAATGTTATGAGTGTTGGTAATGGATGTGCGTGCGTGTGTGTGTGAAAGAATGAGTGTGTGTGTGCTTACCGCCTGCCCCCTCCCTCTTAAAGCTGCTGGCCGCCACTGCATTGGGCTCCAAAATAATTACTTTTACACACCTTCTTTAGCCTAGTTCCTTTAAAGCACCATTTCCCGTTGTGTGGTTTGGTCCCACATTCCTCCTTTCTTTTTCATTTTCATGAATAAACCATCATTCTTAAAAGCAAAACTAGCCCGTGGGACATCTCTGAGATCAGAGCTATTTTGTCTGTCTAGCAGTGGAATGGTTGTGTGATACCTAGAGACGTAGGAGCTAATGCATAAGATTAAATAAGATTCTGCAGTTTAGACAAAATATTAAATAACAATGGGGCTAACAAACAGTCTTGTTTTAAGTCGGACAAATTTGGAATTTTGCTCGACTATCTCCCTCTAGCTTGCAGCTGGATGCAGGTCCTTGAACTGGAGTTCAGCTCTGAAAGGAGCTGCTGCGCTGTGTGTTTTAATTTCTTTTTGTGTGTACTCATTTAGAGGAAAGAATGAGGGGAACCCACAAACATACACTTTTGTCTGGCACATAACATTTTGTTCCTGATGTGGATTTTGGAGAGATTCATGGGACACTACCTGACTGTCCTCTGTGCTCCCGATGGTAGGCTATTATACCTGTCCTGCTTCAGGGATAAGGGAAATCTACCAGGTGGGGCCAGGAATGGCCTTGGCATATTACACGATTTGATTTATTTTCACTTGTGTATCGAGACACCATATGATTCCATAGTATACCCGGACTTTGGCAAGAGCCAGACGCATAATTTGGGTAGCAGCGGATCGCAGGCCGTGGAAGGGATGGGGATGGGGAGGCGGGGAGGCTGGGAGTGGGGTGGGGGAATAAACATTTAATTTAACTAAACCAAAAAAATCACTTACCTCCTCCACCACTCCTCTGTCCTTCGACGCTCCTCGCAGCCTGCCATGTGCCAATCCTGACGCAGACAGACTGGGAGCCTGTGCAGGCTCTCTCCTGCCCAGCAACACAGGACTGGAGAAAGCCTACAGCGTATGTGTGTTTGGCTGGCCTGAGACAGCCGACCAAACACACATGCGCTGTGAAAGGGGAGTGCTGAGCACTCCCCCTTAGTGCACGTCACCCCCATGGCCCGCTCCTTTAAAAAGAAAACAATAATAAACATAGTTTTACAGCTGCCGCCGCTGGCGGAGGGGCAACGCTCCTGCGCCCAAACAGAGGAGACGCCACTGAATTTCGGCCCTACTAATGATCTTATTCCGATTTTCCAAAAACATCAACAAAATATTTGCAAAGACTTTTCTTGCATTATCAAAAAACATGATCAATCCTTAGGAAGTTCAAGTTAGATCGGCAGTGACACCTTTCTTGTGTAGGCATATTTTAGTCTAGCTCACAGTCATTGCAACTTTAGACTAACCCTTGTTAAATAACTTCAGCTCCGTAGACAACTATGAAATATTATTTTTAAATATGATTATGCGGATACCATCAGGACCTGATTGCCTTGTGAACACTTGGCTCTTAGTGTGAGTTTCTCCACTATGAATGGTTGAGCACCGATAGAGTGTAGATCACTGGAATATGATGATTGGCAATATATTCTGCCCATGTTTTTACTGCAATTGTTGTGAAAGGGAGAGGAGCCCTGATATCTGTACTCTTCATTGGACCTTCAGAAATGAATTACCATATAATGGCGAATTTTTCTGAAGGAGTAGAGGAATGTGAATGCCCTCCCAGAATATTTTCAGAAATACAGCTTTCTACTGGCACAACACGGAGAGATAGTCCGCTTTCATGGATTCATGACCTCTGCGTGCACGCTGCCATGTTTCTTATTAACAGGCAGGGGCGTGGCTTAGTCAGGTGGATTTGGGGTGTGTGGAACAGATTTTCCAACCATCACTGACATCGAAATGGCAAAATGGATGAAAATAGTTTTAATTTTAAAAGGCTTCTCTGCACCACGTAAGAGCCTTCCAGTCCTTTGTTTATTCTTTGTCTATTTCGTGTGACGTGGAAGAGGAGGGGTGGGCGTATACAAGCTCTGCAGAGTTTCACGGAGACGTTTTTCTGCGCTAGCCAACCCGACCACAGACACTGCTAACGCGACTGGAGGCCCCTGGACCCACAAAACACAATAGAATCCATTTATTAGGGGGTGTCACACACCACAAAACCCCCGGAGTTACAGCCCTGATAACAGACATCATGACACACATCTCAGTTTTTATTTTGCCTCTAAGCAGTCTCTATCTAGTACTTACCTCTAATTCCCTGCTATACTGAGTTGGGGTCTGTGTGCCATAAGAGCGAGCTACAACTGCGTCATCAGTTTGAGATTCCACTCTTAGTAGTTACTAACAGAAAGTGAAGAACCTGGAGTGAAGCAATCCAGCCCAAGGCTGATAGTGTCTTGGGGGGATAATATGCATAGGCTTCGGTATTCTAAAAAGGGGGAGCTTCACTCATTGTGAGAGTCTACATGTTCTTTACCTGTAGAACTTGTATATCACTTAATGCTACTTTTTTCCACAAGTGATCACTGTTGGTTCTTGTAAGATTGCAAATTCCCCTGTTTGATCCCAAAGAACAAGGGAGACAAAGGTGAATGCTGTAGTTGTAGATGAACCAAGTCCCGTATGGGTTGGGTGAGCTGCAGTGTCAGGTCTCGCGCTTCCATTTAGATTAATCAGCCCGTTTGTGAAATAGTGTAGAGTTTGCATTTATCACATCTTCTGCACCGGGATTGCAACACAAAAGAGCAGGCCTAAATGTTCGCATGTCCCGAACTTCTTCGCCCTTCTGGGTTATTGGAATATTTAGAAGTTTATTGGCCACTTGCTGCAGCATTGTACATTAAGCAGGCTGGGTATGTGTATATGTGGAATACTAATATCTGGATAGGTCCAGAACCACCTTTTAAAATAACAACAATGACGAAGATGGAGAGAGACTCGATCCTTGTCACAGGGCATTCAAAGAGCTTCAATGAGCCCACTTTCGAGCGCCTTCTGGTAGCTCTGACAGTACAATAATATAGGGGCACTATGTATCCTGAAAACAGACAATATGGTTAACATTACAAACCAAAGCGAACGCCTCATCTAACTGGGTTTAAGCCTATTTTGCTATATTCCAGGACCGTATTAAAAGTCATTTTTAAGTGCGGAACATTTTCCTATTGAGCATCATCCAGCGGACACCAGTGCAGGCTACCCAGCAATCCTGGCACTGCTTACATGCTAAACATAGCATGTAAGCAGCATCAAGATTGGTCCGAGCGGCAGTCACTGCCGATTCAGACACAACCCTGGTGTCTGTGCTATTTCTCCATCTGGGCTGTGTATATCTGAAGCGGTGGGCCAAACACACATGCGCACTTAGTGCACTACCCCCAGTGGGGTGGGACGGGTGCAGTGCAAGTGGGGGGTAAAATCATACCTGATCCACTGACCCGAGCCGCACCGCTCTCCTTTCCATCATTAGTACAGGCACAGGCTCTAAACCAGCCCTGTGGCCAATCCTGACACTGCTCAGCTATCACCTATGACTTGCTTAGTTTGCACCTCAAGAAGAATATGATAAAGTTGTAAAAGCCTTCTCTGTGACGCAGGGGCATCATTACTTATACTAATTAGTCCCATCTATTTTTGGGTGTTTCCTAGAGACTGTCTCTAAAGCCTTGTGTTGTTCAAAAATCATAATAGAAATCCATACACATAACTACAGGGGATTTCGGTCAGGCCTCACCTTCCATTAGTATGTTCAAGTGTCATTCATCTTTTACTTTCAGATGCCACTGCATGGGGCAAGGGAACCACCCAATTCACCCACTGGCTGTCTTCACTGTGAATGCATTTTGCTTGTGCATATCAGCCTAAAATATAATACACTTAACTCCTATAATTTGTGCTTTCATTTCTTAACCTTTTTATTAATCTGTGGGATGGGTCATTTGTTTGGGTCTACCTTCCTGTAGACACTTTTAAGCTGTCTATTGTCGAAGGACCTCTTGTGGAACATATCAAAAACGTACAGTGAGCTTAAAGCCATCCCATTGCTTTCTATTCTATACTTCATGGCTCACTTTTTAAGTCTTACCTGAAACGAACAGCGCATGCACTGTCGCTTGTGAGGCATTTTGTTTATATACAGGGGGCTTAAAGCATGCCCATTGCTTACCATTTTTAGCCTCATTCTCAGTCTTATTTGCTGGCTCCTGTTTGCTCGATGCATGCAGGCTTCACTTTGGCTTCACTTTCTGTCTGTGTGTTCCCCTGTTCCTGGAGCATGGACTAAGCATTGGTTCTGCGTTTTTTGGAATTATCCTTCCACAGCTTTCAATTTCTGTCTTGGCCTATTTTTTTCTTCTACTTGCAGAGCACTTTATAAGAGTGTATATGTTTTTAGCTTACCTTGGTCCTGGTTTTACTCTGTGCTGTTGCTTTCACTGCTTGTGTCCCATGTTCATCCCCTTTTGCTTTTAATTCACTTCCTTTCTACTCTTTGGTGAAGCATAATAAAACCACCAAGCCACAGGTTGCTAGCGTCACTTTTAAAAATGATTTCAAAATACATTAATGGCTTTGCCCTATTAAGTAATCACTCATTTATGTTTGTAACAAAGTGTTTTTAGGATGTGTTTAATGATTTATACAATGTATTTGAAATGATTAAATGTTGTATGCAAAAAAAGGGAGTGTTTTGAATTGGTTGGTGTGTGCAACAGTTACGTATTGGATAGAACATTCTAGTGTGAAAATAGCATACTGTAAGGTGCCTTTTTATTTGTTTGAATGCTCCTATTGTGCTTTCTCCTGTAGCTTAGCATCTACATTGTAACAGTTTACCATAGCATACAGTACAATGACAGTCAACACCATATCAACCCATACTGTACAATGACATACCAAATCATACCATACAATAACATAGCATGCAATGACAGTCCATACTATACAATCACAAGCCATATTATACCATACAATACCATGACATAGTGACACACCATACTACTATACAAAATAGGCCATACTATACTATAATATGCAATGACCTACCATATCATGCTATACTTTGCAATGACTGACCATGCCATACAATGACAATGATACTATGACAGGCCATGCCATACTATACAATGACAGGTCACACCATGTCATACTAAACTATACTAATACTTACTTTACCATACTATACAGTACAATGCCAGGCCACTCCATACTATACTGTACAATAACAAGCCATACTGTACCATACTAACCTATACAATACTAAATTCAGTTTGGGGGTAGCTTGAAAAATATTCGAAGGACTTGTTGAAATAACAATTTAACATCCAAATTAGTGATCAAGTTGGATTTTATATTACAATTTTGTAAATTACTCTTTTGAAGAGGGAGATTCCAGCCAGATGACCACGACTGTATGCTGATTGCTGAACGCTTTGCTACAGCTGCTTCTGTAGGCTACAGGCTTCTTGCTCAGGTATGAGGGATGATGTCTTCCCAGGGGAACCAGGGGAACCTGAAGGACAGAACTAAAGCTTAACATGCTGTGCTCTAATATAGCCTAGGTAGGAACTATTTTAATGATTTTAGTGACAATATGGTAGCATTATTTTTATGCTTCACTCTCCTTGTCACAATTCTAATCCTGTCATGCTTCATCGTCCTGGTTATTGCAGTACATGCTTTATTATCTAAGATGCAGTTGCTTAATTAAAACCTTATTGAAACATATACTGCCTCTGACTGTCCTTGTATATGTGAGACCAATGTAAATGAGAGAAACGGATGTGATCTGAGTGACCACGATTTCTCTGAGGAATCAATTGTGTCATGCGCTCGGCTGCCCAATCATCCCTGCTCCTGGGTAGAGATGAGGCACTGCTAGTTAGCCGGAGCAAAACCCGGATTAGGCCAACAGGTGTCATCTGTAGTGGGTTCAGACTCAGTCTCCCACAGCGCAGGTGATTCTGCCGCTCATATCCAGTAGCTCCATTAGAATAATGAGAGCCTACGCAACATGGCAGCGCTAGCTGCTGTGCAACATGGCTTAACATTAAGAACACAGTGCTATGATGTGGCCAGATTTGCACAGTTTTTTGCAGCCATAATGAGCAACAGGCTTCACTGCTATGCAATATGTTATAAAAAAAGTGAGAGGGGAAGCAACATTAGAGGCAAGAGGTAAGGAGCAGCAACAACTGACATCAGGAGGAGGGAGCATGGGGAAAGCAAAACGAGGGAGATGTGGGGAGCACCTGATGGTGGCGGTGGAAGTGGGAGGAGGGTCAAGAAATAGTACATCAATCACAGCATGAGCAGCAGATGAGCACTAATTAAGTTGAATCAATCTGTGTTTGGTCCGTGAGCCACAGAAAGGAATGGAAGAGATGCTTGGCCTGCACTGGTCATTTAAGAGGCTACAAAGAAGAGTGACATTAAAGTCAACAAATGGTAAGTGGTGGGTGGGTTCCAAGCCCGTCATTGTGAACCAGGTGTCTCCAACCAGTCGATCGCAAGCTACCAGTAGCTCTCAGACACATTCAGGGTAGCTCACAGCCTTAAGTTAATTTGAAATAAACTCAGGGTCATGTCTAACCTTTTATAGCTAAGGGAAGGCTGTGCTTATTTTTACATTATTATCTTCAGGCTGCAAATAGCAGGGCCTGATAAGGAGCAGTGCTGGAATCAGATTTATGACCTAGGGCACAGAGGTGAAGAACTGAAGCACTGACACATTTAACTCTTGAATAAAAGTCCTTGTCAACTCAAGATTGAAGGTGATAACAAAATAATGTTTCTGGAAGCTTTGAAGTTGGAGAAAATACCTTATGATTAAGTTAACTTTTCTTTTAAGTTTTCTCAAATTGTTTTCCAAAGTGTTGCATTTTCAAACAGCAGGCCACTCGCTCTCAGTGGTAAGTGGAACACTGTGCCATATTTATAACTGAAAAATACAGTCATCGTCTAAATGAGAGAATGTTCAAATGGGAGAAATTTAAAGTGCAGAAAAATGTTCCACGTTATGAACATTTTTGCACTTTAAATTCTTCCCATTTGAAAACATTATTGTATGTGTGTTACACATCTAACTGTGCCACAATTAGCAACAGGCATGTCCTGTGCCACAAGTACATACGACACAAGCTCTCAGTTACCCATACACATGTATCCCATTCATACGCATATATGTTTATACTTCCCTAAAGACCATACTCTCACTGACACACGTGGCAGCCCTGTCAAAACTCCCCTAGTCAAAGCATTTTGTTCAAACCATAGTATCTCGCTCTACGGACATTATGGTTCAAGGCAAGGAAGCTAGGCGTGGGGGAGTCTGGTAATTATGCATAATGAGTGGCTTCGCCTTCAGTAGCTCATGATGACCTTCACTGCTCAGAAGTAGCTCTTGCTACAGAAAAGGTTGGAGACCCCTGTTGTAAACAATAGTGATTTGCAAGCAAGAGTGCATGCGCTGTCGCAGGCTTGTCCTAAAAGCTAATATGATTGTGCAAAACTTAGAAATACAGAAACTTTTTTTCTAAATTAGCACAGGTATGAGAGTAGGTAGATTGCTCCTTCCGCAAGTAAGTTGCCATCTCAAACTAAAATTATCAGTGTATGTTTGGGAGTGCACTCTGATTTGCAAAAGCAAGAGTTCAGGCAAGGACAGAAGTGATATTGGGGGCTAAGTGCAGGTGTGTGACTGTATTTATGTGATTGAAAAGTCAGTTAAATCACGGCTTTAAATGCCATGGGCATGCTGTAGACCAGCACCCCCTAGAGGTAGGGAAAGTTAATGAAATGTGATTCTTCTTGTCTCAGCAAGTCAACCTTCTTATCTCTGTAGCTCGAAATGGAAACATTGTGAGCATCGAAAAATTTGCAGAATATGTGAGTGAGAAAAAACATAAAAGCTCAGTGACCGTGCCAGTATAACCACGTGGTAAAACATTAGCAACATCTATCCAGGAACTAGTTTAACTAGAAATTGATACCCCTCTGGTAACTAGATCGTGCTTCCTTATATTGAGCTTAGTACACATCTGCCAGTGAAACAATTCTCATCTTTTCCCTCTATGCAAGACAGTGTGTTGATGTCTAGACCGTAAAACAGAGCTCTACGTATTATCACATTACAGAAACACAGAAATCATCAATTGTTACTATGATTCATTGTACCTTCAGCGCGTGTTCTTTGGGGTTTTAATCATTGGAAGCATGAATGAGATACCAATACCAATAAAAGTCAGGCTTCTCAGTGCTAAAAATGCTTTCTTCGTAGATTCCCCTCATTCATTAATTCCAGTCTCAGAAAGACTCCATTTACAAGGTTTTGTGGCACAGGGTTCTGGGATTCAGTGGCTGAAGGCCCCTGCAAAATTCAAATGTGTTAATCAGCTCTTAAGAGTGGAAAACTGTATTTGTTAAATGCGACTAACTTTTTTTACAAGCCATGGTTTCTTATTGATGATGTTTAAAGTGACCGCATGCGCCCAGAGGCAGCTTCTTCGCTATGGCGAAGTAGCGTCACCCCCTTTGGCCAAGATCCAGGAGATGAAAAGTGAATGGATAGTTTTCTATCGTTTCATTTTTGATCTGCTGGTTCAGCCAGCAGTGCAGGGGAGGGGTGTGGCTGGGCAAAGGGAGGGGGGGAGAGCGCACTAAGTGCACATGTGTGTTGGCCGACCATCTGAGGCTGGCCAAACACACATGCGCACTTAGGTTTCTCCAACCCGGCTGCATACACAAAAGGGTTGGAGAAACAGCACAGACCCCAAGCTAGGGTGACCACCCGTCCGTAATTTTCACGGACTGCCCATAATTTCGTCCTGCTGTCCGTTGTCCATGGTGAAAGGCTTAACGGACAGCATTTGTCCATAATTTTAGGCTTTCACCAAAAGGACAAAATGCAATTAGGACAGATAAGATTCCCCAGGTGGATGGAAAGGCAGGTAGTCTCCTGAGCTCTGAGGGAGGGGTCGACAGATAAGAAAAGGCCTTCTGCCAGGGTTTCTCCTTCCCTAAAGAAATGCAAATGTGCACAACTGGTAAATCTGCAAATGTAATGGGGCTTCGAAACCTGCATTGACTTTAATTTAAGGAGTCACCTGAAGCTTTCTGATGACAAAGATATTTTCTTTTAGAGAGGTACTGTAAGGGTGTGCCAAGGTGAGCTGTGGAGTGTGTGGTTTCATTGGACTGTTCTACATTTTTTTTAGTATTAGGTATAAACTGTGTATTATTCAAATCTATATTTTAGAAGGACTTTTTTTTATTTAAACAAAATGTATTTGCACATTTTGTAGCAGCCTATGTTATGATGCGTGTAATGCATGTTTGAAACGAGGACTTACACGTTCACATATCTTTCATGGACCTCGGTACCTCATGGTACTAACGAACATTGGCAAAGCCAATAGGTCTCGTCTACGCAAGAGTTATTGGCTTTGCCATTGTGTTTTAGCCATGTTATACACCAGAGTGGCTGCTGTCGAGCATGGCTAAAAGTTAGTGGCATAGTGGTGTAGAGTAGAGTGGCGCAGGGGCAGTGGTGTAGAGCACAGTGGTGCAGAGTAGAGTACAGTGGGGTGCAGTGCAGTTGTTTAGAGGGCATTGGCCTACAGTGCAGTGGTTTAGAGTACAGTAGCATGGAGTGGCATAGAGTGCAGTAGTGTAGAGTGGTGCAGTGGCAGAGTGCAGAGTAGACTTGTGTGGCATAGAGTGCAGAGGTGTAGAATGGTGCAGAGTGGAGTAGTGTAGAGTGGTGCAGAGTAGAGTGTAGTGCTGTAGAGTGCAGTGGCATAGAGTGGAGTGATGCAGAGTAGAGTGGCATAGAGTGGAGTGGCATAGAATGCAGTAGTACAGAGTAGAGTGGTGTAGAGGTCAGTGGCGGAGATTGCAGTTTTGCAGAGCAGAGTGTCAGTGCAGTGGTGTAGAGTGGCATAGAGTGGTACAGAGAGCAGTGGCGTAGATTACAGTAGTGCAGAGTAAAGGGCAATGGCGTACAGTGCAGTTGTTTAGAGTGCAGTAGCATAAAGTGTCATGAGGCAGAGTAGAGTGGCATTGAGTGCTGTGGAGTAGAGTGGCATACAATAGAATGGCAGAGAGTGCAGTAGGTTAGAGTGGTGTAGAGTGCAGAGTAGACTCAAGTGGCATAGAGTGAAGTGGCATAGAGTGGTGCAAAGTGGAGTAGTGTAGCATGGTACAGTGCAGAGCAGAGTATATTACTGTAAAGTGGAGTGATGTAGAGTGGAGTTATTCAGAGTAGAGTGGTATAGAGTGCAGTGGAATACAGTGTATTGGTGCAGAATGCAGTAGTACAAAGTAGAGCGATGTAGAGTATAGTGGCGGCCAGTGCAGTGTTGCAAAGTAGAGTGTCAGAGTGCTGTGGCATGTAGTGCAGTTGTTTAGAGTGCATTGGAATAGAGTACATTGAAGTAGAGTGCAGTGGTTTAGAGTACAGTGGGGCAGAGTGGCGTAGAGTGCAGTGGCGTAGAATAGATTGTTTCAGAGTAGAGTGCAGTGCCATAGAGTGGAGAGGTGTAGGGTAGAGTGCAGTGGCATAGAATGCAGTGACACAGAGTGTGGTGCTGTAAGGTAGATGTTTTCACAGTAGAGTGAAGAGTGTAAGGTAGAGTGGAGGTGCATAGAGGGTGATGTTGTGGCGTAGAGTAGAATTGAGTGATGGACAATGTATTGATGTAGAGTAGGGGCATAGAGTTGAGTGTCACAGAGTAAAGTGCACTAGCATAAAGTGTATTACCATAGAGTGCAGTGGAGTGTTGCAGAGTGGCATAAAGTAGAGTTGTGCAGACTAAATTTGTGTTGCCTAGACTGGAGTGGTATAGCGTGCTGAGGCGCAGAGTGCAGTGGTGTACAGAGGTGAAAAGTGCATTGCCATAGAGTATAGTTCAGAGTAGAGAAGAGTGCAGTGTCCCACAGTGCAGTGGCATGGAGTGGTGTAAATTGGAGTGATGCAGAGTAGGGTGCAGTGGTGTGGAGTGGTGCACAGCAGAGTGGATTGGAGAATGCCTGGTGCGGTAACACACTGCCATTACAGACAAGACGTTTTTTATTGAAATGGCCATTACATTGCCCAGATATACAGTTTTTCAAATAAAGCTATACAGTGCACAGACGAAGATGTGTGGAAATTGCATCACCTAATGTAATAATTTGTTTCATTCATATAAAGGTATTTGTTTCCAGCACAGTTCAGAATTAACAAAAATGGGCTTCATTTGTACTCCTGATTTTTATATATTCTGAAGTTTATTTAAATGTTGTCATGTGATAGAAAGAACTCTTTTCTAACCCCAGTATCCAGCAAGATTGTCACATAAATCCTCTCATGTTGAAGTCAGATAATGAAAAGTAAACACTAAGGGCCATATGTACGAACACTTTTTCCCATAGACACAGAATGGGTAAAAACCTTTGCTACATCTGGCCCTAAGTTCCACCGAAGACAAAGCCTGACATTTACCTTGTTCTTTGAATGCAAAGCAAATATGCTGAGATAAGAACAAGATTTACAGGCCTGTTTACAGAAAGGGAGCACTCGGAAGGATACTGTAAATAAGGTTTGGGCAAGGTAAGGGACGAACTCAAGCTGCATAGCCTAAATCAAATAAAGGCAGCAAACTGAAAGCAACAAAATGTGAGTTACAAACCACAAAGCCAATGGGAAGCAACAGTCGGAATGTATTCCCAAGGAAGCTCTATGAATGTACTTAAAGTGACAGCCGTTGGATACTCTGTGGGAAAAGTCTAGTATTTTAGTCCAGTCTGTATCTTGGCCACATCAATCACCTAGGTGGTGTGCCGAGAAGACCTGGAGTGGTCTCAATGTTGCAGGAAAGGTCTGTACACCCATTCTATCAGTTTGACACCAGTCCCTACGGTGTAGAGCTTCTCACACACCTCATGTAGGGTTAGTGCTAGGTGGCAGGCATGAAATAGGGCATTTAATGATTGTTTAAGGTGGCTGTAAGTAAGGGGTTTACCAGAGTGAAGATGGTAGTCTTCCACAAGGGTTTGGAAATTTAGTAGCTTGCCATCCAGAAACAAATCCCCCAATTTTAAGACAGCTGCAGCATGCCACTGATGGAGTTGCGCAGAGCACAGCCATCCTGTGCAAGTGGGAAGGCTTAGCAAAGGTAGTGCAGGAGCACAGGGTTTCTTAGTGTCAGTGAGTTTACAGGTTCTAGCATGGCAAGAGAAAGATGTGCATGATCACCCCGGATGGTGATCCGTAGAATGGCAGGTACGAAACAATGAGCAGTGCAGTAAACCCTCCTTAAAAGTATTTACAGATAAACCCCATCTCATGCAGGGGGGCGGTCAGAAAGCTAGCTCACCACCAATTGGACCTGTTCAGCTGAATAATAGCGTTTTAAGTCCAGAAGGCAGAATCCACCCGCAGTCATGGGTAGCTTTAGAGTGGGAAGAGCTACCCGACTGCGCCCCAGCGTTCAAATCAGATGTATGGCATGTCTGAAGAAGGAAAGAATGACTAGCAGGGGAAGGTTTGCAAAACAATACTATCATCGGGGTAGCACCTCATCTTTACTAGTGCCACATGGCCCACTACAGAAAGCAGAAGAGAAGACCAGAAAGCAAACTGGGCTCTAAGGGACCTGACGTTCTGCCGAGATTTCCATTCTGCAAATCAGTTGGAAAATGGTAGATATTAATCACTAGGTATCGAAAGGCGACTGGTTCCCAGTTCAGTCTGAGGTGTAATTGTATATAAAGGGGAAAACAGTGGCATATGTTAAAGAAACACTAATTACATTTTAAAATGCTTACATTGTGTTTGTGCAATTTACATCCCAAAAATTTTCAAGATTCTATGTGTACTTGACACTTAGAGATAACCTAGATCACTAGTTTGGCTTTTGCTCAATTTCAAACCCATTTTAAGACATGGACAAGGTGGACAATTGCCTTGCATAAACTTGTAAGGGGTCTGGCCCCTGCTCACCCTTCACAAGCATGAACGGCAGGCGATTGCACCAGAAGAGTTTAGTGGGTGGGTGCTGCTTGTTCAAACACTTGACAGTGCCTCTCCTTATTCTCTCCTGTTTGCAGAGACAACTCCCCAGGCACTCAATACTTTCCGAAAGGCTTGGTCGACCCATCTTGCCTGATTTTAGGAACTGTCCCTCCTTGTTCCTCTCTTCCTTATTTATTCGGTTCTTAGGAACAACCTCCCATTTGATTTTGATTTCATCCTCCTATTTTATTCCCTTTGATTGGTAGTCCAAGCTCCCAGTTCTGAGATAAATGTAGAGTCCCAGACATACACTCTAGTGCTGTGAGACTACAGACAAGTTGTGTACATCACATCCTGAACTTAGGTGTGAGACTGTCGGCCACACCATCTGCCCTGCCTCATCAAATTTTTTTAGGTTGAAAGTACATGGGCGGTTGGGTTGAGTGAGATGTTTTTGTTCAATTTGTTTAAACTAAGGATAATTACCTTAATGTTTCCCAGAGGTTTTAAAATGTTCAGAAACATAATCAAAATGTTGTTGTTTCTTTCTCTTTAAGAAAGATTGGGTAGATTTGGGCAGGGGTGATGGCCTTGACACAGTGCTGAAGGGCATTAATTTACTACCGAACAAGACACCTGTAATGTGACACCTGAATGCAGCATACCAGGAGGCAATCACAAAAAGACCACAGTGAATAAATAGTGCTATGTTAAAAAAAAGAGTAAATAAATGCACTGATAACATAATGGGGTATGGCATCTCTTGGGTGTGTCTGTAAAACTGATGTTTGTTCTTGAATGTTTGTTCTGATTTATTTGACCCTTTGTCCTCAATTTGTGTCCTGAATTTCATCCCTTTGTCCTGAAATTTTTACAGTCCTGTCCAGAATTTGCCCCAATGCCAGGTGATCACCCTACTTGTGTCTGAGTGGCAGTGACTGCCCCTCAGACTAATCCTGACGCTGCTTACGTATTATGTTTAGCATGTAAGCAGCACCAGGATTGCTGGGTATCCTGTGCTGGTGTCCCAGCGAATGCTGGGACACCACATGGAAGGAAGAGGAGCGTGAGGTGCCAGGAGATGGAGACGGCGGTAAGGTAAGTGTCTTTTATTTATTATTTATTTTCCCCCCTCCGCCTCCGTCCCTTTCCCCTCTCCCATGTCTTGCTCCTCTTGAGATTTGCGGCGGCCACCGCTGCATGCACCAAGACTGCACATCATAATATGAATGAAAAGTATGACTCAGTGCATTAGATCTAAAGAGATAACCATGGTATGAATAACATTGGATACAATGTATGCTGTAAAACAGTGTAAGACGGTACTGGAGGTAGCACCTGCATGTTACTGCAATATCATGTATATGGGCATGAATGCAATCCTTATTCATTAGCTTCAGAATTCAAAAGGTCACAGGGTCTAGCACCCCTACCCTGTCTGTCTTCCAGTTGCTTGTTTTAGTTAAATAACTTGAATTTAAGGCTATGCTTATCAAAAATCTGGCTTTTGTGACAATGTTCTTCATTTTATACCTGACAAATAATGTATCTATAATTCCAAGTTAAGAACAATACACTTATTAAATGTTTTACATGGGGCTATCACATAACTTTCAAAACGCCCTAACCACAAAATGTAATCACAAAATGTATCAGGTAGTTTTGTTTTCCTTAATAAGTATTCCCTTCTTTCCTTATTTTTTCCAAACTACTTGCAACATCCATCTTTTCTTCCTTTCTCATTACACATCTTGTCTCCATTATGGGTTACCACAATTTTATCTATGTTCCACCATTTACCAACTTCCAACTACACTGCACTCTTTCTTACTTCCAACACTTTTTTGTTTTCAAAAATTTGGATTTACCTTTAGGAATAATTCTTCAACATTTCATTCCCACATAATTTCCTACAAACACTCTTAAATCTTTTCTACTCTTAGCCACATACTTGTTTTGTGCTTGTGTTCTTTTCTTTCTATATTCTGAATGTTGATCTTGATAAAACAAACTTCCCCATCTAGTCTCTCAATGTGCGACACTTCTGTAACAGCATTCACAGTAGTGCAAACCACCCACAACAATTTCCTTAATTTCAATTTACAATCTAACCACTTGACCATAGGCAATTGCACATTTTCTTTGATGGCCTTGTTAAATCTCTCGACGAGACCATTGCTTCTTGGATGATATAAAGAAGTTTTAATCTGCCTGAAATCTAAGAACTTCAAATATTCCTTAAATTGTACAGATATAAATTGGCACCCTTTGTCTGTTAGGATTTCATTACGGATGCCTTCCATGGCAAAAATAGGCTATAAATATTTTATGACACTTAAGGTATTCAGAACCTTTACAGATTCCACTTCTGGCCAACGACTGCAATAGTCAATTACAACTATACCATGTTCTGGAGTCCCTCTTTAAAACACCATTGAGCTGATAATATCAATAGCCAATTAGCTCCATGCTTTACTTGGGACTTCGACTGCTTTCACAGGACTCATTACAGTTACTTGTGACTTATTGGTATAAGCATAACTCATGCAGTCTCTTACATAATGCTTCACACTTCTATCTAAACCTGGCGACCAAACATTCTCTCTGATTCTCCTCTTCATGGCTTGCATGCCTATATGAATTGCTTCTAACCCTCTCTGACTGGCATCACTCATGATTATTGTTTGATTTGTAGTGTTGAAGTGTTTTAATGGAATAGCATGTGCAATTTCCATCTCAATCTGATTGAATTTCCACTCACATTCACTACACCATATAAACTTAGTTATTTTTCATGAGACAGATCATGCTATACGTCTTCTCTACACATTTGGGAACAAATCTGGTATGAAATTCGATTAGACCTATGAGTGATCTGAACTGATCCTTATTCTCTGGTGAACAAAAATCTTAAATGGCCTTGACTAAGCTACTTTTCAGCTTAATTCCTTTGGCTGATAGCTTGCATCCTAAAAACTCTATAGTAGTCTATACTTCTCTGGACTGAGAGAGTAATTCACTTTCTCTTTAGAATTGACAATACCTGGTGTAACCTTTCATCATGTTGTCTGATCCTCCCCATATACCAACAGATTATCATGAAATGCTTCCACACCAACCATACCTCTGAGGAAGCTTTCCACAGCTCTCTGGAAAACAACCAAAACTGACACCAGTCCAAAGGGCATGCGTTTGAATTGATACAATCCCTCTAGAGAAATAAATAACGTGTAATGCCTAGAGTACCCGTGCAAGTTAATCTGATAATATGCAGATGTCATATCGAGCAAACTAATAATCTTACACCCTTTAAGTGTGGATAGCATTTCTGTGACATTTGGCAATGGGTAACAATCCACTCATATTTGATTATTTAAGCCACACAAGTCTACACACATTTGAATAGAACCATTAGCCTTGCAAACCAAAACAATGGGTGACACCCAATCCGATGACTCAATGGGCTCTATTACTCCATGTTTACATAGTGTATCTAGCTCTTTCCTCAATCCTCTTGCAAGGATAAATGCACTCTACGAACTCTATGCACAACAGGTTGTATTTTATCCTTAGCTATTATTTTGTGCATAAATCTGTCAAATATTCCTAGTTCTTTTTTAAAGACCTCAGGATAAATTTGCTTCTATGTATTTTTCTTTACTGCCAAGACTTGAACATAACCTGTCTTGAGTATCACTTGTTCGGGATTATTGGGAACCAGCAGCAACATGCCCAAATTCCCTTGGTCAGACCATCCTAACAAACAGGTATCATCCTCAGCTACACACACAATTCCTTGTGAAGTGTTATTTTTAAAATATTATTCTGCCTCAAATTCTCCCACTTCAGTGGTTTTGCCCCCATAACCAACCGGGAATGGCAGAATTCCTCAAATGAATTCCTCATCCACTGAAAGTGTTCTTCCTTTTCTTCTCACTCAGTAATTCAAATGGAGATCCAGAACCTGCCATGACTTTTGCATCTACACCACTTATGGTAAACACACAAAAGGTCTTCTTGTCTCATATAATGTCACATTCTATACATCCACCTCATTCACATCACTAAACATGAGTAACTCGCTCCCTTCAGTAGAAGAAGTATCAATCTCATTATCATTTTCTTTGCATGGATCAACCGTAAGTATTTTATTTGAGGATGCCTTGCCTATTGACCTACACACCCTTGGAAAATGTCTTTCTAACTCATCCTTCTTTTTCCCTTTTTTATTTTTACTCTTACACCTTGCATTTATGAGTGTGAGTTGATATCAGACATAGACATTTGTTCCATATATATGATGTGGTACTTTTAATCCTGGTTGAAATTTCTATTGCTATTTGCACATTTAAATTAGGGGTACATAACAAGGCCTCTTGCACCTTTCTGTTATTAGTGTTTTCTACTAACTGGTCCCTGATAATTTCTTCTTAAAAGATTTTGTACTCACAGGACACAGCTAAGATTCTTAAAGCACTAACATAACTCAATGCCGATTCACCTGCAAAATGTAGTCTTTAGTAGAATTCATGTCTTTCCATTATGGCATTCTCACATGCTTTAAATCTCGTATCCAAAGACTCTCCACCATCTCCTTCACGTTTCCCTAAAGTTCAACTTCCTTGGGAATGTATTTTAAAAAATGTTGACCCTCTGTACCTAGACAATGTTTTAAAATGGCACATTGTTTCTTGTGTGTAAATGACTCTTCATGAAGAGCATCTAAGTATGTTTCAAACCCTTCTTTCCATTGCTCCCAATCAGTCTCAGGCGACAACGGATTAGGTGAAAATTCAAGAGGTGGTGCTATTGAGTGTTACGCTGTAGATAGATAATATCTTCAATAATTGCACTTAAAGATGTTTCTAACAACTATACTATTTAATGTACAAATAATTGGATGTATGTTTAGTCATCTAATAATGGTGTGCGCATCACCGAGCAATGTATTGTTGAGTATTCAGATGAAAGGAATATGTTTCACCACAGTAACATAGAAAATCCTCCAGTATGCCATGGTATGTGGAAGAGCACATTTGTAATTGTTTCTCTTGTATTATGGTGTGCGCATCAAGTATTGATGCACACAGATTCCAACAAAGTATGGTTCCACTGTCATGCATGGAGTGCTAGAAACCCACGATAACAATATGCACGCAGCAGGTGTAGAAAAACTGCCAAATATGTATAAGATATGTATAATAGAAGGTCATGGGGAGTACAGGTTCACATCTAATGAAGAAATGCATATCAAATAGAATAAATTGTAGGCATAGTATTACTATGCTGTCTTGTTGAAACATGCAGGTAAAAATTCACTATAAATAATGCATATCAATAAATAAACATCCATTTGAAAAACTCACAGTCACAATATTAGTATATAACGGATACACATTTGAAAAAATCTTTCTAAGCTATCATAACACTCAGGTACAGTTAGAATTGCCAACAATAGTCATAGCACTGAAGCAGCCAACACGAGTTTAGCGGATTCCCTGTTCTTCAGGGCTATACAAACATACACAAAATCAAAAGAGAAAGAAATTAACACATAGTAGTTTCTATAATAAACAGGGCAAATCCAGACCCAGACAGGCTGAACCATACCACAAGGAGACATATCTAAGAACAGAAAAATCAGAGAAAAGAGGCACAAAAGAGACAAAGAAAAGGAAGAAAGAAAATATACAAAAACAGAACAACAATTCGACCAGCAAAAACTAGAACAAGAGGTATAAAAGAAACAACTGAAAAGAAGGAGAAATAAAATAATTTTTTTAACAAGAGCAGAAAGGGAAGCGAGAATGCACAACTAGACCAGGGGTCTCCAACCTTTTCTGTAGTGAGAGCTATTTCTGATCAGTGAAAGTCATCATGAGCTACTGAAGGCCAAGCCACTCGTCCATTATTACCAGACACCCCAACGCCTAGCTTCCTAGACTTGAACCCTAATGTCCGTAGAGCCAGATACTATGGTTTGAACAAAATACTTTGACTAGGGGCGCTTTGACAGGGCTGCATATGTGTGTCAGTGAGAGTGTGGTCTTTGGGGATGTATAAACATGTGTGCGTATGAATGGGATACATGTGTATGGGTAACTGAAAGCCTGTGTCGAATGTACTTGTGGCACAGGACATGCCAGTTGCTAATTGTGGCACTGTTAGATGTGGAACAAACATACAATAATTTTTTTAAATGGGAAGAATTTAAAGTGCAAAAATGTTCTTAAAGTGGAACATTTTTCTGCACTTGAAATATCTCCCATTTAAACATTCTCCCATTTAAACAATGACTGTATTTTTCAGTTATAAATATGGCACAGTGTTCCACTGGCCACTGGGAGCAAGTGGCTGACTGTTTGCAAATGCAACACTTTGGAAAACAATTTGAGAAAACTCAATAGATAAATTAACTTAATCTTAAGAAATGTTTCTTTAATTTTCTCCAACTTCACAGCTTCCAGGAATATCATTTTGTTCTCACCTCCAATCCTGAGTTGACAAGGACTTTTATTCAAGAATTAAATGAGTCAGCCTTACCTTAGCTTTAAAAGGTTAAACCTGACCCTGAGTTTATTTAAAATGAACTCAAGGCTGTGAGCTACTCTGAAGGTGTCTGGGAGCTACTGGTAGCTCGTGATTGACTGGTTGGAGACACCTGGGATAAATCAATAAAAAGCAAACACATTTTGTGGAAAGTTAGCAGCTGTTCTACAGGACAAGCTTCCATTGGTCCATGTACAGCACACCATGGTCCATAAAAGTGAAGGAATTCATTCTAAATGGAACTATGCAGTGGATTTGGCTGCAACAACAGCAGTGCAGGCCTATAAGGTAGTGGCTGTTAATTGATCTCAAATTAACATTGATCCAGACAGGTTGGTGTGAATTGTCCGTCAGTTTGTCAAATCCTTTATTTCAAAGAAATAAATGCTTATAGAAATACTACGCAGATATCATTTAACATACACAATTACAAACAACATAAAATCCATACGTAGCACTTAATGACATTTAATCAACAAACACTTATCATTAACCTGAAATAAAAATTAAAAGTATATCATTTATATTTCTTCACATTAAGACTCAGTCAAAGGTCATAACATTGTCATATAATTATTAAGAACATTTGAGATATCATTAACATTTGAGATATCATTAACCATTTAGGATATCATTAATCTGAGATATCATTAACTTAATTTGGTAGCAATACAGGCATGTAGAAAGAGGATAAGTCCATGATGGTTTTCTCTCTAAATATTTTTAGACCCTCAATACATGTAACATTCCTATGTTTATTATACCAGGGGAGACAGACATATTCCAAATTAGCTAGTTAGGTTAAACCTAAATAGGGCAGCACATAAACACATAGCTTGGCACATGCGGGCATTAGTGGAACTGTATCAATGTTACAATAACAATACTGATGACCACATTTACAGGAATTTACAAAGAACTACATGCAGCAATGCAATATGTGTCACCAAATGGAACACTCAACTAGAGTAAGACCAGAGCAGACTCCCTTTACTATCTCTGAGAAACCATTTGGGATAATTTTTTCTCAAACATGTCGGGTCACTCCCAGGTGTTACTCAATATAAATATATATTGATTGTGGTAGATGTGTGCTCTAGATTCCTTTGTGTTTGGCCAAAGACTACTGCCACTGCTCCAGCAGTCACAAAAGATTTGCAGTGCCTAGTAGCAATGTGAGCATTCCATACCTTCCATTCAGACAATGGTCCTGTGTTTGCTGCAAAGGCGTCATGGATGCTATGTTTTCTCTGGGGTACAACTGCTGTACTATGTGTTTTTGAACAGGTTCCTTTCCAAAATTGATCAATTTATATGAAATGTATTGCTCTATGATAGTAACCACATTTACTGTTGCAAATTGTGCCAATAATGGTTAACATATTCAAGTTTAAGTACTGTGAAAGAACATCTGTCAAAACATAGTGAAGACATGGGTTTGAGTACTCTTCTCCTGAGCCCACACCCTGTAAATAAATATCTAGTTTATATACCTCCTCAGTATATCCTAGTAATAAAAAAGAGCAAGTTTATTCTGAAAGGAGCTGCAGAGAAAATTAGAGAAACTGATAAACAAATAAGGCAACTCCATTTAAAGTTATCAATAATGGTTCCCAAGCACACTCAAAAAAGTATGTGCAATTTCAACCATTATCTCTTATGCCCTCAAACTTTTGAGAGAAGGTTTGAACATTTTACAATAGGAACAGGCTCAGATGTGGACAGTGAGACCATTAAATTGGGGATTGCAAACTTTGAAAAAATAAAGTATCCTGGCAACTCATTAATTAATCTGCTGCATTTAATTTAACAATTCTAAAAAAAAGAAGCATCATTGAAACTCTTGTCAATAGAAGAGATAGAAAGTACCCTATTTTCTAGGGCAGAATCCACATATCTTGCATGGTTCCTATATGGAGTAATTTCTCTGCCAAAAACTGCTTTCATTTTTATGACTGTCAAAAACATACATATGTAGGCTGCTGTGAAAATATATGCAAGGCCTTCCATTTCCATGCCGGGAGATTCCCTTTTAAATTCCACTATTGGATGAAAGACAATCCTGAATCAATACGCACATCCGCATGCACCAACCAGCTAGGACACTCACTTTTTCTAATTCCATTGTTCTGCACTGCGCTTGTAAATCTTTGAAGCACTGATTTGTTTGTAAATTGCTTGCAGTATCTGCTCATCATACTCTTTAAGGAAAGGATGTGTATCTAATTAGAACAAATAAAAGTTGCTGTGGGTTGACTTTGATAAATTCTCATGTTATCCATTCAAAAACACTAAAATGCTGTGATATTACACTTATCCTCCTCCAAAGAAGTTGTTTGAAAGTGTTCTCTGGCCAAAAATAGACCTGATAAATATGCATTTTGTTAAATTAAATAAGCTTGTTGCCAGTCTAACACAAAAATAAGTGTTTTTAACCTCAACAGCAGAAACCTTTGCCCTCCAAAAATCCAATCTACTTCTGAAATTCAAAGCTTTCTGCAGACACAATTTCCCATACAGTTTGCTGACTTGTTGTACACCATCTTCCATGCATCAAATACAAGGAGCATAAATTGTGTTTTCAAAACAATTAAAGATGGCATATTAACCAGCTTAATGATTATTTTTGGATTAATTCACTTCAAATCTTTTAGGTGTAATTTCACCTACACTGCTGCTAGATGATTGTGCAATTCTCATTTTTCAAAGTAAAAAATAAAGCCAACATGAATACTCACATGAACAAAAATGATATTCTACTTTGGAGGATAGTTAATGAACAAGATAAATAAGAGCTGGAGTTTGTCATTTCACAAATGTCAACCTTATTAAGTGAGTACTTTTGATTTACTGTTTTAAAAAAAATTACGTGGATGTGCCATGACAGCAACCAGTGATGCCTAATCTAAACGAAATAATGAAACCCATTAAATCCATTAAACCCATTAGAATGCATCAAGTGTATTTGAAGGCAGTTAGCAATAATTAGACAAGCCATGTGTGTTCCACCAGTGCCAACAGCTTTTACTCCATGACCGTCAATGGTGACTCTGGCATGAGTTGGAGAATCAACAATATCTGCATTTGCTGACTCAACTGGTGTTCTACAAAATACACAAGCTTCATCTTCAATGGTGAAAGGATCTACAGTGTTAGATCCAGTTGGAGCTGGTCTGCAAACTATAAAGTGTCACCTTCTTCATCATCATCAATGGCACTGTTTCACCAATTTGATTTGGCTTCCTTGCTTTTTTTTAAAAGTCCATGGCAACCTTGCCATTGTCGACATCGGGGGAAAACACATGACATTGCACCAAAATGTGAGAATGTCTGCACTCTTTCATGTTCCATGTTAATGAAATTGTCTAGCTCATAAATTATGCATTTTTAGACTGGGTGGTTTGTAGCTTTTCTGCATTTTTTGTTTTACATTTTTGTTTTGTACCCAGAAGCAATAGCATGAAAATGATATATGGCCACCTAGCTTTTTTTATTTTTCATTATGTTCATATATGCATATATAAATATAATCATCACTTATATGTTATTATCATTCCAGGTATTTCATAATTATCATACTTTTCTTTCTTTTATGTATCTCCTTTTTTGAATTTTATGTATATTGAGTAAAAAATATAAGTGTAGGGAACATAAAATGCATATTTATTCATATCATTATTCACTGGAATGTGATAATCAAGTCTGCTTGAATATATTCATAGTATTATATATAAAACACATTGTGCCAAATGTATCAAGCTCCCGGTTTGCATTTCTTAAATAACGAATTTTAAGAAATCGCTATTTAAGAAATGCAAAATGGGATGTAACAAAATTGCGAGTCGTTAGTAGCGATTTCTTAAAATTTGCAAATGAAATTTGCGTGTTGCATCGCATAAAAAATAGCAAATCGATATTTGAAAATCGCAAATTGCGAAAATGGCAAAACGGAACAGGCTGATGACATCACAACCAGGAAGTGAGTCAGCCCATTCTGTTTCCAGGAGCCACACCCACAGGAGCAAGTAGAGAGACACATCCCAGTACCAGAGAAGCAGCCTTGTGAGCTAACCAGGACCAAACAGCAACATGGCCAATGATGGGAAGGTGAAGGAGAAAGGAGACAGGAAGCACAAGCTCAAATTCAGTGAGCAGGAATTGGAGGTGCTCAGTGAGGAGGTGGTCAGCAACGACAAACTTTTCGGGAAGAAATTGGAAATCTGAAATTGAGAAGAGGAAACTGTGGTCAGACATCTAGACCAAAATGTGCGCAGTGGGTGTTGCGCAGCACTCTGTTGAGGAGATACGCAAGTGATGGTAGAACTTGCACTCCCATGCCAAAGAGAGGGTAGCCAGCAGGCTAAAGGAGGCAAGGAGCAATGAAGGAGGGCAACCCACCCAGACACCGTCCACACCAATGGAAGACATGGTGGAGTCCACACTGCTTACTGAAGCTGTCAGTCGTGTCACTGACATTGACACCTCAGGGACACCCAGCACCAGCAAAGGTAAGGGTAGTAATGATGTGTATCCCCATATGTGCATGTTCAAATGCCCCCTAGGAAATAGCTATTAGCTCGATGCAGTGTGATAAGTAGTTCATGCCACATCTTACATACAATGCAACAATGCCTCATGGGAGTGGTAGTCCACACCCCTAAAGTGCAAATATCACATAAATACCAAGTTAGTGTTCAGCCACATAGAGAAACAACACAAACGACTCATAGTGATATGATGTTAGTGTACATTTATAACTACTATGCAACATTTTGTGAAATATTAAAAAATGACATGCTGCACATTGTCATTGTAGGTGTCACGGGCCTTGTCGCAGCAGAAGGTGGAAATGTGGGGGATAGCGAATCACAGCCACAGTCTGACTCAAACACCAGTGAGTCCTTCATTATTGCACGAACTAGACTCCGGGCAAGAGTGTTACCTCTCACAGAGTATAACCGGGACTCAGATGAAATACCGGATGAAGTACCCACACCACCCCCAGTGGCTAGATTCACATTAAGACAGCAGTCCCTGCCCCAGTGTCAGTCCGCTCCCCTCAGGAGGCATCACGATACAGGCAGACAGTGCACTGATGGAGAGGGCCCATCACGCATTGGCAGCCTTGAAGCCTGAAAGTGCAGCGCCTGCAATGCAAACACATGAAGTCAATGCACAGGCAGTTGGTGTATCACAATGACAATATGGGAGTACTGCACAAGAAGTTGGATGCACTCAATGAAAACATGGGATCAATGCTCAAGCAGTTGGAGTCTCTGAATGAAAACATGTGCAAGCTGCATGAGCGATAGCAAACAGCAGCAGAAAACACAAAGGAGATGACAAACGCCATTAAACTCTGCACTGAGATTCAGCAGGAGCGTGTCAGCCACCGTAGGCTCCATCACCAATTTATGGGCAGGTTGGACGGCTTCTGCAGATCGGTCAATCGGCTCGCTAGCTCGACTGCCTTGATATCACGACATACAGGTGGAGATGGCACATTGCATTTGGGACGTTGCACAGGGATTGGTGCAAATCACCAATGTTCTGGATGCAATGCAGACAGCACGGAGTGCTACAAACAGCAAACTGGGTGGTGGGGGTAGTGAGGAGCTCTCTAGCCTCAGCAGTCTCATAGCCACTGTGATGGATCCTAGGCGTCACAGTACCAGACACAGTACTGTCTTTGAACCCGCTGTAAGAGGTGCCAACGAGGCCACTGAGCACTCAAGTGGAGTGCGTGGACATAGGAAGTAATGTTGAGGGACACAGGGGACTAGCTTAACATGTACCAGTACAGTTATACTATGATGCTAATAGTGTGACAATGTTACTCGCACCTGTTTGTCTATAGAGCATAGCTATGTCCTATTCACACATATGTTACTTGAAGTCAAGGTAATAAAGATGCTACCTACAACAATACATAAAATAGACGTGGTATTGTCATTACTTACATCAGAAATAGTTGCGCGTGATGTCAGCATGTCTCTGTCTGCCCACTGCTGCACTGCTGCTGTCTACTGACTGAAGGGGTGGTTAGGGATCACCTTACTTATCTGAGTCCTGCTCAGTGGGTTCCACAGGTATGCCTCTTGTTGTTGCAATGTTGTGTAGCATAGTACATGTCGCCACGTTTTTGCAGGTTGTTTCAGGGCTGTATTGTAGTGCACCACCATTCTTGTGGATGCACCTGAAGCGACTCTTCAGCAGTCCGAAGGTCCTCTCCACAACACTGCGGGTTGTTCTGTGAGCACCATTGTACCTCCTCTCGGCTGGCGTTGCAGGACTCAGGTAGGGCGTCAGTATAAAGGACTGCACTGCAAATGCTCTGTCTCCTGGAATGAAATGAGAGTAAAATGAGTACTTGTTATATCTTACGTCATGTTTACAGCAATGCAACATTGTCAACCATTACATTACCCAGTAGATATCCCTCACCAAACTCCCCAGCTAGTAGTCTTGTGTAAATTCCACTGTGGCGAAAGATGTAGGAGTCATGTGTGCTACCTGGATATCTGTCCACGAGATCGGTGATGATGTTGGAGACATTGCTAATTACTTGTATGTTCATGAATGTGAGTTTTTACGGTTCCTATAAACATACTCTGTGGCCGATGGTGGACAGATAGCTACATGTGTCTCATCGATGGCAGCTATGACATTTGGGAATTGGGCAATCTGGTAGAAATCGATTTTTGTTTGTTGTAATTACAGTGGGGCGTTGGGGAATCTTATGTGCTGTTGAATTTTGCTCAACATGGCATTGAGAAATGCATTGAAAAATCATGAGAGGGCACTCTGTGAGACCCCTCCTGCTGCTGCTGTAACCCCTTGATAGCTCCCTGAAGCTAATAGGTGCAGGGAGCATAATACCTGCATATTGGTGGGTATACTATTGGTCCTGTTTGTAGTGCACTGCAATATGGGTTGTAGATCAGCTATTAGGTCAAGTATCATGGCTGAGCCTAACCTGTACTTCTCATATATCTCCTCCTCTGTCTGGTCAAAAAGGGTTATGCGCACTCTAAAAATGCGCGCCTGTCCCCTCCTCCCTCTCCTCAAACCTGCCAGGATCCTCATCCTCCTAGCCATCACGTAGAGTGCAGCCATTGTGGAAAAGAGGCTTAGTCATTCTGGGCCTCTTTCTACAGGTTGCACCTGGTTACCACCTGATTTCAATTTGTGGTAAATTGCATGTGCAAAAAGCCATGCTGCGAATATTCACTATGTGCGCTTTTTTGATGCATAGCATTGCAAGACGGAATTTGTGTGTCGCTATCTGCGTATCGCAAATAGCGACATGAATTTGCGGATCGCTATCTGCGATTCACAAATCTAGGTCACAATTTGCGTTACACAGATAGTGATTTGCTAGATGATGTCGCTATCTGCAATACACAGATTGCGACACACAAATTCATGTCGCAGTTGCAAGGAATTGCTATTTTAGCAATTCCTTATATTTGCACTGCAAATGCCTTTCATACATCGTGAAAGGCATTTTTGCATTCGCAAACGTCCGAATTTTGCGATTTGCACCGTTTGCGAATGCAAAAAAGCTTGATACATCTGGTCTATTGTTTGTTCTAGTTATTGTTTTAAATGATGAACAAGGTTTCATGGAAGCTGATATTTTAACTTCTTTTTATTGTTTTTAAACAAAAGGCATGATTCCACAGAATGTAAGTGAAAGGGTGCCAGAGCCTATTTTGCAAATTTTCTGTTCTATTCTGAAAGGTTAAAAATGAACAGGCATGCTAAATAAACTAATAACATAGGTGGTCATTCCAACCCTGGCGGTCCATGACTGCCGGGTTGGAGGACCGCGGGAGCACCGCCGACAGGCCGGCGGTGCTCCAATGGGCATTCCGACCGCGGCGGTAAAGCCGCGGTCGGACCGGCAACACTGGCGGTCTCCCGCCAGTGTACCGCCGCCCATTGGAATCCTCCAAGGCGGCGCAGCTAGCTGCGCCGCCGAGGGGATTCCGACCCCCCCTACCGCCATCCAGTTCCGGGCGGTCCGCCCGCCGGGAACCGGATGGCGGTAGGGGGGGTCGCGGGGGCCCTGGGGGCCCCTGCAGTGCCCATACCACTGGCATGGGCACTGCAGGGGCCCCCGTAAGAGGGCCCCTAAATGTATTTCACTGTCTGCTGTGCAGACAGTGAAATACGCGACGGGTGCAACTGCACCCGTCGCACAGCTTCCACTCCGCCGGCTCGATTCCGAGCCGGCTTCATCGTGGAAGCCTCTTTCCCTCTGGACTGGCGGGCGGCCTGAAGGCGGCCGCCCGCCAGCCCAGCGGGAATGTCAGAATTACCGCCGCGGTCTTTCGACCGCGGAATGGTAACCTGACGGCGGGACTTTGGCGGGCGGCCTCCGCCGCCCGCCAAGGTCAGAATGAGGGCCATAGTGTGAAAAGATAGAGAGGAACTTTGTGCCAGAAACTCGAAACAGAGGCTATAGAAAATGTGAAGCATGCTTAGCCTTCGCACTGTGGGTCTATTGACCTTCCTTTCAATGCAAACAGGAATTGCCGACATTACTATTTTACTGCACACTGCTTCAATTGTTTAGAGGAGGTATGCAGGTTTGAACCATCTTTGAAACTCAAAATTAGGCTCCTTCTTTGGTGCTAATGGCACTAGAATTAGCCAAAAACATGAGGGTGGGGTTGGAAATGTCAATATAAAAGGATTTTATGATTTCACCAATGTGTTAGAATAGTATTTATTGTTCACTCTAATGGTAAAAGATTGCCACCATTATATTATTGATTTTTATAATAGTCTGCACTAGGATAGGATTTGTGTTTTAAAATTAATCCATAAAATATCCCTAGTTTCCTAGTGTACTTAAGCATGTCCTTCCATTATGAAAGAGTGTAGTCAAACTTCTCTTTTCATTTCAGAGGTAAATGAATATAGTGTGAGTTTGTGCACAACTGTTGTGGTAAAACCTCAAAAATTGAGAGAGTGGCTGGAACAGAGATCTCTCATTCAAACGGGAGATTTATAGCCAGATGTAGAAAAATCTAGAATTGTGATTTCCTAATTGCGATTCTTACTGAATCCAAGTTAGGAAATCACAATTCCTGATGTAAGAAACCTTACATCTTAGAAATAGCATTTCCTAGTGGGTTGCAAAGTGATGTACCTCATGAATATTAATGAGGTAGCTCGCAATTTGGACCCATTAGGAATTGCAGCCATCATAGGGATGGTGGCTTGCTGAGATCAGCAGACAACCATGTCAATGATTGCTTTAAAAAAAAAAAATACATTTTTGTGTTTTTCTAAATGCTGGCCTCCTTTTCCATAAAAGGAAATGGGATTATGTTTAAAAAGAAAAAATGAAACCTTGAAGTTTCATTTTTTTAAGAGCGGGCAGTGGTCCATAGGAAGGTATTTGTAAGGGACGCCCAAAACACATCGCTTCCAGATACTGATTCGCAAATGAAAATTTCGATTCGGTAACAAGTTATCAAATCACATTTTGTACATTTGAAAAAGCATTTTTCTACAAACTTAGGCAGTGTGCAAGTGGAAAAATACTTTTTACATCTGGCCCTTAGTCACTTCTGGAATTACAAAAGGATTTCCTCCCTCTCCCCTATTATTATACAAGTAAGTCATGCCTCTCTAGTTCAGAAACAGAAGAAGAAAGAGTTTGAGATTCTGAAACAGACCAAAAGGCTGTTTTGTTAGTGTGTTTGACACTGCTGCATACTGAGAAGTGGACGAGCTCTCATTAGCTACTTTGATATTTGTTGGCCCATGATTACTTAACTACAGTGGTCTATCTCACATGTACTGCAAGAAGCCTTTTAATCTTCTACCTCCAAGAATGCCAGAGTACATTTCCAGACATTTTTTATTTCAATTGAAGGTCTACAAACTATATTGTAAAATCATTAAATGTCAATGATTGTTGTGACCTGTCTAAACCACAATGATAAGTCCACTGTAACTTAATTAAAGTATGTCTTTATTGAGCTCCATCCAATAGCTTCAGGTTTAGTATCTCATTTTCAGGGAGTACAACTAATGTATTTCACAAATTCATAACTGCACATGTCTGATGACATATTACGTTAAGACATGAAATACTGCTTCACTGAGTCAGTGAAAGCCTGGCTGTTTACTCCTCACTGAAATGGCACATTTTAAATATGTCTATTGTGATGTAGCACCATTAACATAGCTCTTTCCTAATGCTTGATGAGGTCCCAAAGCATTTTCTAGTTGGTAAAGTAAGAAATTATTCCGTTTGTTGTGCATAGTCGGACAGAGTGTTGTTGAGGCATGGTCTATGATGTTGGATGGAGCCTGGAGATGGTCTCTAAACTTGTCACAGTGGCATGTAGCAGTGTTTTGCACCTGTCTTCCTACACAACTACCTCAGTTAACACACCACTGCCACTATTTCCACCCTCCAGAAGTGCAGTTGCTGCCATCTCTTTCCTGGTCACACCGGGACACCACAAACCACTGGCCTCTTCAAGCTTCTGTCTTGACACACCATTACCTTTTACCTGGGACTATATATAGTGATCAGAAAAACAACAGAAAATGAACAATAGAAAATTTCAATTTGGTTTCATAGGGCTTTGAATCTTCAACTGTATATTTTATTTTTTAATCCCCTTTTTGGTGATTGAGGCTGCTTCTGCAAACGGGAGACTAATCCAATGGAATTCAGGATATTTTTTTTTTCAGGTTTCCCTCATTCCACTGTTATGGTATATTCCTATTATTTGTTTGTTTTTTTGCTTGCCAGGTTTATGGTTATTCTTTCTCTGGAATGCAAAGTACTGGATGGCACATCTGCATCCTGTTGTGTCTCACTGCATCTTGTGGTCCCTATCTGCTTAGTTATAATTGTACTCTAGTTACTTTTGAACATATGGTTACTTATTCTCGGTTCTTACTTTTTTTTCTTCTTCTTTATGGCTTCCTTGTTTGCACTGTTTATAAATGTCAGCATTTTCGACGTGGATTAGCAACATCAGGTTTGTACTTTTTCATTTCTTTTTTTATTTCCTCCTGCCTTCTTTCCTTGTATTTCTTGCTACACATCGTATGTGGTTTCTGTTGTGTGGTATACTGTTTTGTATGTTCTAGTTGTTGATTCTCGCTTCCCTTTCTGCTCTTGTTAAATAATATATTTTATTTCTCCTTCTTTTCAGTTGTTTCTTTTATACCTCTTGTTCTAGTTTTTGCTGGTCAAAATTTTGTTCTGTTTTTGTATATTCTCTTTCTTCTTTTTCTTTGTCTCTGTTTTGACTCTGTATTTTCTGTTCTTATATATGTCTCCTTGTGGTGTGGCTCAGTCTGTCTGGGTCTGGATTTGCCCTGTTAATTATAGGAACTAATTTGTGTTCTTTTCTTTCTCTTTTTATTTTGTGTATGTTTGTATAGCCCTGAAGCACAGGGATTCCATGAAGCACATGTTGGCTACTTCAGTGCTATGGCTATTTATGGCACTTATAACTGTACCTGTTTGTTATGATAGCTTAGAAAGATTTCTTCACATGTGTATCAGTTATATACTAATATTGTGACTGTGAGTTTTTTAAAATTTATGTTTATTTATTGATATGCATTTTTTATAGTGAATTTGTACCTGTATGTATCAACAAGACAATATAGTAATACCATACCTACAATTTATTGTGTGATTTGCATTTCTTCATTATATGTGAACCTTTACTCCCCATGACCTTCTATTATACATATCTTATACAAATTTGGCAGTTTTTTTGCACCTGCTGTGTGCATATTGTGATTGTATGTTTCTGGCACTCCGTGCTCAACAGTAGAACCATACTTTGTCGGAATCTGTGTGCATCAATCCTTGATGCGCCCACCATAGTACAAGTGAAATAATTATAAACATGCTCCTCCATATACCATGGCATACTGGAGGATTTTCTATGTTATGGTGGTGAAACATATTCCTTTCAGCTGAATACTCAACAATACATTGCTCGGTGATGCGCACACCCTCATTAGATGACTAAACGTACATCCAGTTATTAGTGCGTTAAATAGTATAGTTGTTAGATACATCTTTATTTTAAGTGCAATTATTGAAGATATAATCTATCTACAGTGCAACAGTCTTGGATTTTCATTTAATCCATTGTCGCCTGAGACTGATTGGGAGCAATGGAAAGAAGGGTTTGAAGCATACTTAGATGTTCTTGATGGAGAGTCAATTACTGTAAAGAAATGGCTCCCTGTTGCAGTTACCCCCCACTTTTTGCCTGATACTGATGCTGACTTGACTGAGAAGTGTGCTGGGACCCTGCTAACCAGGCCCCAGCACCAGTGTTCCTTCACCTAAAATGTACCATTGTATCCACAATTGGCACACCCTGGCATTCAGATAAGTCCCTTGTAACTGGTACTTCTAGTACCAAGGGCCCTGATGCCAAGAAAGGTCTCTAAGGGCTGCAGCATGTCTTATGCCACCCTAGAGACCCCTCACTCAGCACAGACACACTGCTTACAAGCCTGTGTGTGCTAGTGAGAACAAAATGAGTAAGTCGACATGGCACTCCCCTCAGGGTGCCATGCCAGCCTCTCACTGCCTATGCAGTATAGGTAAGACACCCCTCTAGCAGGCCTTACAGCCCTAAGGCAGGGTGCACTATACCATAGGTGAGGGTACCAGTGAATGAGCACTGTGCCCCTACAGTGTCTACACACAACCTTAGACATTGTAAGTGCAGGGTAGCCATAAGAGTATATGGTCTGGGAGTCTGTTTTACACGAACTCCACAGCACCATAATGGCTACACTGAAAACTGGGAAGTTTGGTATCAAACTTCTCAGCACAATAAATGCACACTGATGCCAGTGTACATTTTATTGTAAAATACACCACAGAGGGCACCTTAGAGGTGCCCCCTGAAACTTAACCAACTATCTGTGTAGGCTGACTGGTTCCAGCAGCCTGCCACACTAGAGACATGTTGCTGGCCCCAAGGGGAGAGTGCCTTTGTCACTCTGAGGCCAGTAACAAAGCCTGCACTGGGTGGAGATGCTAACACCTCCCCCAGGCAGAAGCTGTGACACCTGGCGGTGAGCCTCAAAGGCTCACCCCTTTGTCACAGCCCAGCAGGGCACTCCAGCTTAGTGGAGTTGCCCGCCCCCTCCGGCCACGGCCCCCACTTTTGGCGGCAAGGCTGGAGGGAACAAAGAAAGCAACAAGGAGGAGTCACTGGCCAGTCAGGACAGCCCCTAAGGTGTCCTGAGCTGAAGTGACTCTAACTTTTAGAAATCCTCCATCTTGCAGATGGAGGATTCCCCCAATAGGGTTAGGATTGTGACCCCCTCCCCTTGGGAGGAGGCACAAAGAGGGTGTACCCACCCTCAGGGCTAGTAGCCATTGGCTACTAACCCCCCAGACCTAAACACGCCCTTAAATTTAGTATTTAAGGGCTACCCTGAACCCTAGAAAATTAGATTCCTGCAACTACAAGAAGAAGGACTGCCCAGCTGAAAACCCCTGCAGCGGAAGACCAGAAGACGACAACTGCCTTGGCTCCAGAAACTCACCGGCCTGTCTCCTGCCTTCCAAAGATCCTGCTCCAGCGACGCCTTCCAAAGGGACCAGCGACCTCGACATCCTCTGAGGACTGCCCCTGCTTCGAAAAGACAAGAAACTCCCGAGGACAGCGGACCTGCTCCAAGAAAAGCTGCAACTTGGTTTCCAGCAGCTTTAAAGAACCCTGCAAGCTCCCCGCAAGAAGCGTGAGACTTGCAACACTGCACCCGGCGACCCCGACTCGGCTGGTGGCGATCCAACACCTCAGGAGGGACCCCAGGACTACTCTGATACTGTGAGTACCAAAACCTGTCCCCCCTGAGCCCCCACAGCGCCGCCTGCAGAGGGAATCCCGAGGCTTCCCCTGACCGCGACTCCTTGAACCTAAAGTCCCGACGCCTGGGAGAGACCCTGCATCCGCAGCCCCCAGGACCCGAAGGACCGGACTTTCACCGGAGAAGTGACCCCCAGGAGTCCCTCTCCCTCACCCAAGTGGAGGTTTCCCCGAGGAATCCCCCCCTTGCCTGCCTGCAGCGCTGAAGAGATCCCGAGGTCTCTCATAGACTAACATTGAAAACCCGACGCTTGCTTCTACACTGCACCCGGCCGCCCCCGCGCTGCTGAGGGTGAAATTTCTGTGTGGACTTGTGTCCCCCCCGGTGCCCTACAAAACCCCCCTGGTCTGCCCTCCGAAGACGCGGGTACTTACCTGCAAGCAGACCGGAACCGGGGCACCCCCTTCTCTCCATTCTAGCCTATGTGTTTTGGGCACCACTTGGAACTCTGCATCTGACCGGCCCTGAGCTGCTGGTGTGGTGACTTTGGGGTTGCTCTGAACCCCCAACGGTGGGCTACCTTGGACCAAGAACTAAGCCCTGTAAGTGTCTTACTTACCTGGTTAACCTAACAAATACTTACCTCCCCCAGGAACTGTGAAAATTGCACTAAGTGTCCACTTTTAACTTGAAAAGTATACATGCAATTTTGATGATTTGAAGTTCCTAAAGTACTTACCTGCAATACCTTTCGAATGAGATATTACATGTAGAATTTGAACCTGTGGTTCTTAAAATAAACTAAGAAAAGATACTTTTCTATATGAAAACCTATTGGCTGGATTTGTCTCTGAGTGTGTGTACCTCATTTATTGTCTTGTGTATGTACAACAAATGCTTAACACTACTCCTTGGATAAGCCTACTGCTCGACCACACTACCACAAAATAGAGCATTAGTATTATCTATTTTTACCACTATTTTACCTCTAAGGGGAACCCTTGGACTCTGTGCATGCTATTCCTTACTTTGAAATAGCACATACAGAGCCAACTTCCTACATTGGTGGATCAGCGGTGGGGTACAAGACTTTGCATTTACTGGACTACTCAGCCAATACCTGATCACACGACAAATTCCAAAATTGTCATTAGAAATTCATTTTTGCAATTTGAAATTTTTCTAAATTCTTAAAAGTCCTGCTAGGGCCTTGTGTGTTAAGTCCCTGTTTAGCATTGTCTTTTAGAGTTTAAAAGTTTGTTAAAAGTTTGAAATTAGATTCTAGAAACAGTTTTAGATTCTTTAAAAAGTCTTCCAACTTTTAGCAAAATAATGTCTGATACAGAGATGAATGTGGTGGAACTCGACACCACACCTTACCTCCATCTTAAGATGAGGGAGCTAAGGTCTCTCTGTAATATAAAGAAAATAACCATTGGCTCCAGACCTACCAAAATTCAGCTCCAGGAGCTGTTGGCAGAGTTTGAAAAAGCCAACCCCTCTGAGGATGACTTCACAGAGGAAGAAATTAGTGACTTGGAGGGCAATTCCCCCCTTCCAGTCCTAAATAGGGAGACCAGGGCCTCTCAAGCCCTGTCTCCAAAAATGATAGTCAGAAATGTTGCTTCCCTCACAGGAGGGTCCAGCATTTGTGAAATCACTGAGGATGCTCTCAGTGAAGATGACCCCCTGTTAGCCAGGATGGTCAAAAGATTGGCTTTGGAAAAGCAGCTCCTAGCCATAGAAAGGGAAAGAAAAGAGATGGGCCTAGGTCCCATCAATGGTGGCAGCAACTTAAATAGGGTCAGAGATTCTCCTGACATCCTAAAAATCCCCAAAGGGATTGTAACAAAATATGAAGATGGTGATGACATCACCAAATGGTTCACAGCTTTTGAGAGGGCTTGTGTAACCAGAAAAGTGAACAGATCTCACTGGGGTGCTCTCCTTTGGGAAATGTTCACTGGAAAGTGTAGGGATAGACTCCTCACACTCTCTGGAAAAGATGCAGAATCTTATGACCTCATGAAGGGTACCCTGATTGAGGGCTTTGGATTCTCCACTGAGGAGTATAGAATTAGATTCAGGGGGGCTCAAAAATCCTCGAGCCAGACCTGGGTTGATTTTGTAGACTACTCAGTAAAAACACTAGATGGTTGGTTAACTGGAAATGAAGTGTGTGACTATGTTGGGCTTTATAATTTGTTTATGAAAGAACACATTTTAAGTAACTGCTTCAATGAAAAGTTGCATCAGTATCTGGTAGACCTAGGTCCAATTTCTCCCCAAGAATTGGGAAAGAAGGCAGACCACTGGGTCAAGACTAGAGTAACCAAAACTTCCACTGGGGGTGACCAAAAGAAAGGGGTTACAAAAACTCCCCAGGAGAAAGTGGGTAACACTAGAAACAAAGAAAAAGAGTCCTCTGTAGGCCCCCAAAAACCAGAACAGGTGGGTGGGCCCCAAGACACAACCCAAAACAAAGGTGGGTACCAGGGTAAGAACTGGGATGCCACTAAGGCCTGGTGCCACAACTGTAAACAGTCTGGGCACCACACCAAGGACACTTCTTGTCCCAAAAACAAACCCCAGAACAAAATTCCTGGGGTAACCAGTGTAGCCATGGGAGATGACTCCTCAGATGAGGAGGTCTTCCTAGCCTTCAACTGGAAACAGGGCCCAACAGGTGAGTTGGAGATTCCAGAGGGAAGTAGACACTTCCACCACCTACTGGTGAATGGAATCCCAACCACTGCCCTTAGAGACACTTGTGCCAGTCACACTATTGTGCATGACAGGCTGGTGCTCTCAAACCAGTACATCCCAGGTGAGACTGCCAGGATAAGAGTTAGCCTAGACAGGGTCACTAAGAGGCCTGTGGCTTTAGTACCCATAGAAGTGGGTGGCACTCTTAGCTGGAGAAGGGTAGTAGTCAGTACAGACCTCCCCCTTGATTGTCTCCTTGGAAATGACTACCCAGAGGTTAGTCAGAGCCCAAGAGAGGAACTGGTCCAGTGCCAGTCCTCTCCCAAGGATTCTGGAAGTCCTGCCTCTGCAGTAAATGCAAGCAGGCCCCAGAAGAAGAAGAAAAGAAAACAGAGTAGGAAGGGTGGACAACCTTTAGCCAAGGTTACAGCAAGCCAAGGAGATTCTGCTCCAGTAGGGGAGAACTCCAAAAATGGCCCTGATAAAGTCCAACCTGACCCACAAGAAGTCCTGGCTAGTCAGGCAACTGTTAAACCTGAGTGGGTGGCTCCTCAGCTAACAGAAGAAAGAGTGGAAGAAGGGTGTTTACTACAAGATGTGGTAACCCCCCACTCCAATACAGCAGACAGGCAACCTGAACCCAAAGAAGCCTGTAACTTAGCCCCTTCCCTTTTAGGTGAAGAGCTAAAGGTGTGGTTCTGGGCACTGACAGCTGTCAGTGGCCTCTGCTGGGTGTTAGCCTTTATGGCTGCACTATCCTTAGCATGGTGGTCTGACCCCATGCCAAATAGCAAGTTAGGCCCCCTGACCCTATTGGTCATGGTGGGGTTACTCCAGCTCTGGGTAACCTCTCTGGGTAAGCTAGGGGTGACCCTGGCCAAGATAAGGTTAGCAGAGGTGGACACCTCTAAGACCAAAATAGAAAGAATGGGTGGAGACATTGAAGAGGCAGACAAGAGGCAATTCAGACTAGGTCCTATCACTGTGGAAGTGGGTCAGTTCCCCAAAGGGAATGACCTGAACAGAAGGATGTAAGGCAGAGTAGGCCCTGCAACTAACCAGCCTATTTCTCCTACTCTTCCTCGCCTGACAGACTAGGAAGACTCTCCCAGCTTGGGCTGAGTCTCCTGGCCTGTAGGCTGGGGGGGGCTTGTGTAAAGAAATGGCTCCCTGTTGCAGTTACCCCCCACTTTTTGCCTGATACTGATGCTGACTTGACTGAGAAGTGTGCTGGGACCCTGCTAACCAGGCCCCAGCACCAGTGTTCCTTCACCTAAAATGTACCATTGTATCCACAATTGGCACACCCTGGCATTCAGATAAGTCCCTTGTAACTGGTACTTCTAGTACCAAGGGCCCTGATGCCAAGAAAGGTCTCTAAGGGCTGCAGCATGTCTTATGCCACCCTAGAGACCCCTCACTCAGCACAGACACACTGCTTACAAGCCTGTGTGTGCTAGTGAGAACAAAATGAGTAAGTCGACATGGCACTCCCCTCAGGGTGCCATGCCAGCCTCTCACTGCCTATGCAGTATAGGTAAGACACCCCTCTAGCAGGCCTTACAGCCCTAAGGCAGGGTGCACTATACCATAGGTGAGGGTACCAGTGAATGAGCACTGTGCCCCTACAGTGTCTACACAAAACCTTAGACATTGTAAGTGCAGGGTAGCCATAAGAGTATATGGTCTGGGAGTCTGTTTTACACGAACTCCACAGCACCATAATGGCTACACTGAAAACTGGGAAGTTTGGTATCAAACTTCTCAGCACAATAAATGCACACTGATGCCAGTGTACATTTTATTGTAAAATACACCACAGAGGGCACCTTAGAGGTGCCCCCTGAAACTTAACCAACTATCTGTGTAGGCTGACTGGTTCCAGCAGCCTGCCACACTAGAGACATGTTGCTGGCCCCATGGGGAGAGTGCCTTTGTCACTCTGAGGCCAGTAACAAAGCCTGCACTGGGTGGAGATGCTAACACCTCCCCCAGGCAGAAGCTGTGACACCTGGCGGTGAGCCTCAAAGGCTCACCCCTTTGTCACAGCCCAGCAGGGCACTCCAGCTTAGTGGAGTTGCCCGCCCCCTCCGGCCACGGCCCCCACTTTTGGCGGCAAGGCTGGAGGGAACAAAGAAAGCAACAAGGAGGAGTCACTGGCCAGTCAGGACAGCCCCTAAGGTGTCCTGAGCTGAAGTGACTCTAACTTTTAGAAATCCTCCATCTTGCAGATGGAGGATTCCCCCAATAGGGTTAGGATTGTGACCCCCTCCCCTTGGGAGGAGGCACAAAGAGGGTGTACCCACCCTCAGGGCTAGTAGCCATTGGCTACTAACCCCCCAGACCTAAACACGCCCTTAAATTTAGTATTTAAGGGCTACCCTGAACCCTAGAAAATTAGATTCCTGCAACTACAAGAAGAAGGACTGCCCAGCTGAAAACCCCTGCAGCGGAAGACCAGAAGACGACAACTGCCTTGGCTCCAGAAACTCACCGGCCTGTCTCCTGCCTTCCAAAGATCCTGCTCCAGCGATGCCTTCCAAAGGGACCAGCGACCTCGACATCCTCTGAGGACTGCCCCTGCTTCGAAAAGACAAGAAACTCCCGAGGACAGCGGACCTGCTCCAAGAAAAGCTGCAACTTGGTTTCCAGCAGCTATAAAGAACCCTGCAAGCTCCCCGCAAGAAGCGTGAGACTTGCAACACTGCACCCGGCGACCCCGACTCGGCTGGTGGCGATCCAACACCTCAGGAGGGACCCCAGGACTACTCTGATACTGTGAGTACCAAAACCTGTCCCCCCTGAGCCCCCACAGCGCCGCCTGCAGAGGGAATCCCGAGGCTTCCCCTGACCGCGACTCCTTGAACCTAAAGTCCCGACGCCTGGGAGAGACCCTGCATCCGCAGCCCCCAGGACCCGAAGGACCGGACTTTCACCGGAGAAGTGACCCCCAGGAGTCCCTCTCCCTCACCCAAGTGGAGGTTTCCCCGAGGAATCCCCCCCTTGCCTGCCTGCAGCGCTGAAGAGATCCCGAGGTCTCTCATAGACTAACATTGAAAACCCGACGCTTGCTTCTACACTGCACCCGGCCGCCCCCGCGCTGCTGAGGCTGAAATTTCTGTGTGGACTTGTGTCCCCCCCGGTGCCCTACAAAACCCCCCTGGTCTGCCCTCCGAAGACGCGGGTACTTACCTGCAAGCAGACCGGAACCGGGGCACCCCCTTCTCTCCATTCTAGCCTATGTGTTTTGGGCACCACTTGGAACTCTGCACCTGACCGGCCCTGAGCTGCTGGTGTGGTGACTTTGGGGTTGCTCTGAACCCCCAACGGTGGGCTACCTTGGACCAAGAACTAAGCCCTGTAAGTGTCTTACTTACCTGGTTAACCTAACAAATACTTACCTCCCCCAGGAACTGTGAAAATTGCACTAAGTGTCCACTTTTAACTTGAAAAGTATACATGCAATTTTGATGATTTGAAGTTCCTAAAGTACTTACCTGCAATACCTTTCGAATGAGATATTACATGTAGAATTTGAACCTGTGGTTCTTAAAATAAACTAAGAAAAGATACTTTTCTATATGAAAACCTATTGGCTGGATTTGTCTCTGAGTGTGTGTACCTCATTTATTGTCTTGTGTATGTACAACAAATGCTTAACACTACTCCTTGGATAAGCCTACTGCTCGACCACACTACCACAAAATAGAGCATTAGTATTATCTATTTTTACCACTATTTTACCTCTAAGGGGAACCCTTGGACTCTGTGCATGCTATTCCTTACTTTGAAATAGCACATACAGAGCCAACTTCCTACAATTACTCACAAGACAAAGGGGGTCATTACAACATTGGCAGTAAAAGCCGCTTACCGCCGTGCAGAAGACCACCAACACACCGCCGCGGCCGCGGAATTCCGCCACGGTCATTATGACCCACAGCTCGGAATCTGCCAAAATCCAGACACCCACACAAGTCCGCCACACCAAAGGTGAGTGATAAACTGACGATAACAAAACCTCCACTGTCACGGCAACAGGAATACGCCCACACTATCACGACCCACAAATCCACGCAGCAGTCTTTCAACCGCGGTATTCCATTGGCGGTACACACCACTGCGCTCAAAATACACACACATATTCAAAACGCTACCACATTGGACAATTCTAAATACACACACCTGATACACATACACACACCACTCCCACACATCCAATACAATATAAAACACACACCCACATCACCCACAAACCCTTACGACCACAATTGCAACTGAGGGCCAGAGAGAGACACCACCATCTACAAACTAGCATCCACAGTCACTCAAAACCATCACTCACACAACATCCATGCACCTCACACAACACACCTCTAAATATCACCCCACACATCACAACACACACCACCCCACACAGCACCCACACCACCTCATGGCACCGCAAAGACACCCCAGGTTCTCTGAGGAGGAGCTCAGGGTCATGGTGGAGGAAATCATCCGGGTAGAACCACAGCTATTCGGATCACAGGTGCAGCACACCTCCATAGCTAGGAAGATGGAGCTATAGCGAAGAATCGTGGACAGGTTCAACGCAGTGGGACTGCACCCAAGAACTAGGGATGACATCAGGAAGAGGTGGAACGACCTACGGGGGAAGGTGCATTCTGTGGTCTCAAGACACCACATCCCGGTTCAGAGGACTGGCGGCAGACCCTCACCTCCTCTACCACAACTAACAACATGGGAGGAGCAAGTCTTGGCTATACTGCATCCTGAGGGCCTCGCAGTAGTAGCTGGAGGAATGGACTCTTGTAAATCAAATCTTAACTATTACATCCCCCACCCACCTGCATGCTATCACATACCTCCACCCTAGCCCGTACCCCCATCACTCCAGCTCCTCACGTGTGAACCAATATCACAAACCACACATCCGAAACTCAAGCCCTGCATGTAACCCCAAAGCATGGACACCCATCACCAATGCATGGCCACTACACATACCCATACACCCCCCTAAACCATTATCAAACAAGGTCCTACACAGGAATGCAAGCACTGGGGTACACGGTCACCCACCCATTGCACACCATGGCACACACAGATGCAATAATCATGCCTTTACACCCCTGCAGGACCCCTACCCAACATCACTGGAGGGTCCAGATATGTCCACTCCACCCACAGAAGAGGCCCACAGTGATTACAGCAGCTCTGTCCAACTGGATCTAGATGACCAGCCCGGCCCATCTGGGACCTCGGGACAGCCGGTTCCCCTCACACTGGCACAGGCCACTACAGAGCTTGCCCCCTCTGGAAACACCAGCGCAGCACCCACCCAGCGGGCCCATACCTCTGTCCCCAGGACACGTCAATCAGCAGTGTGTCCACCACTACAGGGAACCCAGGCTAACCCACCACCCCAACAGCACCAGGGACCTGGGGGCAGTGATAGTGGGCACACGGTTCAGGGGACAGAGGCCCAGGAACACAGGGGAACTGGGAGGGCTGCTGTGCGACAGGGGGAGGACAGGCCCAGGGAACCCACTCTCCACGAGGCCCTCTCCAACATCATGGGAGCCTACCACCTTTCCCAGGAGACGATGGCAACGGTACTGGCCAAGGTTCAGGAGACCCAGCGTCTGCAGGAGGAACAGTATTTGGGCTTCAGGGAGGAACTCAAATCCATCAATTCCACCCTGGGCACCATTGTAGGGGTGCTGAAGGAGCTCGTCAACACCAGGAGGGACACTGTGGCACAACAAGGGCCCCCTGACACTAGCCTGGATGATGACCTGCCCACCACCTCCACCGGCGCTAGTGGACAGGAGGCACCACCACAGGACCACCACACCAGCACCCCACCCCCTGCAGATGGAGAACCACCCCGCAAACGGTCCCTGAGATCCAGGACAAAGACTGAGAACAATGCCAAGACCCCCGCCAAGAAATGAGACCACCCTGATTGTCATCCTTCTGTCCCACTTTGTCACACTGTCCATACTTAAACTGCCCCAGCTCCACTTCCTATGCCCCTTTGGACAATGCACCTGGGAGACTAATAGACTGGACTCTGCCATGGACATTCCTCCACCATCACCCCTAACCATTTTACAACCCCTCCACTATTGAGCACTTAAACAAACACCCTTAAATCAAAACACAATGTGGAGTCGGTCTGTGCTTTCGAAAATGCGTATTTGCAATAACAGAAATGCTATATCAAATGTAATGTCAACATACCTGTCACACAGCACTAGTCCATGCGAAAACAAACCAGATGTCACACAGTGGGACCCACATCTGTGAAATCGTAAGGGAAAGTGACAACTCAGTGACCATACACTGGGTGAAAATGACAGACAGATGAGAGGTACTAGAATTAAATCAGATGTAGCAGGCTGTGTTGTCTTCTTACTTGTGTCTTACTGGAAGTATTGCAGGATCACTGTGTTCCTGTTGTCTATGTCCTCTTCTTCAGCTTCCTCGTCTTCACTGTCCACAGGCTCCACAGCTGCCACAACACCTCCATCTGGACTATCCTCCTGCAGAAAAGGCACCTGTCGTCGTAAAGTCAAGTTGTGAAGCATACAGCAGGCCACAATGATCTGGCACACCTTATTCGGTGAGTAGAATAGGGAACCACCTGTCATATGGAGGCACCGGAACCTGGCCTTCAGGAGGCCGAAGGTCCTCTCTATAACCCTCCAAGTTCGCCCATGGGCCTCATTGTAGCGTTCCTCTGCCCTTGCCCTGGGATTCCTCACTGGGGTCAGTAGCCATGACAGGTTGGGGTAGCCAGAGTCACCTGCAAATATCGAGGGACAACTGTTAGACCCACACTAACCCTTAGGGACAACCCCAGACCAGACACCTAGTCACACTGTATAGGGTCCATGTCCTCACCTAATAGCCACATACGGTGCCTCTGGAGTTGTCCCATCACATAAGGGATGCTGCTATTTCTCAAAATTTAAGCGTCATGCACTGAGCCAGGGAATTTGGCGTTCACATGGGAGATGTACTGGTCTGCCAAACACACCATCTTCACATTCATCAAATGGTAACTCTTCCGGTTTCTGTACACCTGTTCACTCCTGTGGGGGGGTATCAAAGCCACATGAGTCCCATCAATGGCACATATGATGTTGGGGATATGTCCCAGGGCATAGAAATCACCTTTCACTGTAGTCAAATCCTCCACCTGAGGGAAAACGATGTAGCTCCGCATGTGTTTCAACAGGGCAGAAAACACTCTGGACAACACGTTGGAAAACATAGGCTGGGACATCCCTGATGCAATGGCCACTGTAGTTTGAAATGACCCACTTGCTAGGAAATTGAGTACTGACAGCACCTGCACTTGAGGGGGATTCCTGTGGGATGGCGGATAGCTGACATCAGGTCTGGCTCTAACTGGGAAAACAGTTCCTGGATTGTGGCACGGTCCAGTCTGTAGGTGATGATCACATGTTGCTCCTCCATTGTGGACAGGTCCACCAGCGGTCTGTACACCAGAGGATGCTGCCATCTCCTCACATGCCGGTGCCTATGGAGGAGAACAGCTAGCAGAGAGTCAACCAACTCAGAGGTACGTAAACACAGCATACTCAGAAATATTAGCAAATCGACATATGCCTGTATGAGTGTTTAGGCAAGGCCTAGATATGTGTGACGCAGTCCAAAATAATGCCATGTGGGCCCATGAAATGGCGGCTGCCTGACCTGTAAAGTGGGACAATGGGATATGAGGTAACTGCGCTCGCGTTGTACACCGTCGCGGTAGGCGGTCGAAGACCGCGGCGCAATCCTGCATTGGTTAACATTGGGTCCATTGGGTCTATGGGTCCCAGGAGCCAATGACGATGTACGCCAGCGGTGACGGTAAGCACCGCCGCGGACGTGACCGCCATTTTCTCTCTGTTCAATCACTTGATACCTGATCTTCGACAGGAGAGGACCTACACTGCAAGTGCTGCTGTGACCTCAGTCTGGAAGAGACAATGGCTTGTGTGTCTGGGGAAAGGGCCCCTGCCTTCAGCACGGAGGAGTTGGAGAAACTCGTGGATGGGGTCCTCCCCCAGTACACGCTACTCTACGGTCCTCCAGACAAACAGGTAGTACACTGTGAGCATGCTGTATGGGCAATGCCTGTGTGGAGTGGTGTGGATGAAAGATAGGGGAGGTGGGAATGAGGCGTGCATGAAACGACGGTGAGCGCATGTGCGTCATGGCAAGGGTAGGGATGTGGGCCAATGACTGTGATGGTGCGGACGGTAATAACTTATCTTTTTCCCCTGTACTATTCCTGTAGGTCAGCGCCCACCAGAAGAAGGACATTTGATGTGCCATCGCCAAGGAAGTCCGGATCCTGGGGGTCTACCACAGACGGAGCACCCGCTGCTGGAAAAGATGGGAGGACATTCGTCGCTGGAGCAAGAAGACGGTGGAGGCCCAGCTGGGGATGGCCTCCCAACGTGGGAGGGGGGCACCATGACCCCCCTGATGTTCAGAATCCTAGTGGTGGCATATCCGGAGTTGGATGGGCGCTTGAGGGCATCACAGCAGCCACAAGGGGGTGAGAACACTCTCATTCTGCTGATTCAGCACCAGCCCCGCTGCCCAGGACACTGCCGCCAGCAGACCCACTGCCCAGGACACCGCCGCCAGCAGCACCGCTGCCCAGGACACCACCGCCAGCAGCACCGCTGCCCAGAACACTGCCACCAGCAGCACCGCTGCCCAGGACACCTCCACCAGCAGCACCGCAGGCCAGTGAGCTCCAATGATTCCGACGCTACTGAGGCCACCACGGGCAGGATGAAGCACTCTGGGCACAAAGCCCCCTCCAGAACCAGTGGAGTATCACATCCACTACCCCAGTCCTTGGCAGGATGAATCACTCTGGGCACAAAGCCCCCTCCAGAACCAGTGGAGAACAGCATCCACTACCCCAGTCCTTGGCAGGATGAAGCACTCTGGGCACAAAGCCGCCTCCAGAAACCAGTGGAGAATGTTATCCACTTGCGAGACTGTGGTTTTGCACTCCCCAGGGTATAGCAGTGGGCAAATCACCCACTGTAGAGACTTGAGAGACTGTGGCTTTGCACTCCCCAGGATTGAACAGTGGGCAGCCCACCCACTGTAGAGACTTGAGAGACTGTGGCTTTGCACTCCCCAGGATATAGCATTGGGCAACCCACCCACTGTAGAGACTTGAGAGACTGTGGCTTTGCACTCCCTAGGATTGAACAGTGGGCATGGAGCCCCCTCGTGGATCTGGCGTCGTGCACTCATCTGGCTGAGGGCCCCACCCCTTCCCTTCCCCCTGAGGTGCCTGTTTTATTTCTATCTGATGCCCCAGCAGTGTTCTCTCCGTCTTTTTCGGGTATTGAGTGTGGGCCTCGCCCATGCCTTTTGGGCGCAGTGTTCCACGGACTATGATAGTGGAATACCTTGGACTTGTATTCTTGGTGTATATATTTGTTTATAGTGTGAATATCTTAATATATGTATATATTTTTGATTACTGTCTTCGTATATATTACAATCATTCGACTCATTTCCTTTTGTCCTTGCATTCTTCCAGGAGGGGTTGCGGGGTGTAACTTTGATGTATCATGATGTATTAGTGCGTGTGTTGTCGTGGGTGAGGGTGGGGGTGGGGTTATGGCGTGTTGCGTGTGTGTGTCACTGTTTTTTCCCTCCCCCCTCCCCTGTGTCGTAGGTGCAGTACTCACTGTGGTCTTTGCCGCCGGCGTTCGTGCTCCTGGTAGAGGAGCAGGAAGATAAGGGCTGGAAGAATCTGAAGTTCCGGTTCCGTGGCGTCCTGGTTCCTCGTGGGATGTGTAGAGATGAGCGTTTTCCCTCCCAAGTCCTGTTTCCACTGTGTTTTTGTTCACGGTGTATCCACCCCGGAAAAGGTGGCAGATTGGTGGCTTGTAATAATGTGTTCGGTACATTGTCTTCCGCCTGTCTGTTGGCGGTTACCGCCATGGTGTTTGTTTGTACTGCCTTGGCGGTCAGAGTGTTAAAGTGGCTGTCTGTGTTGGCGGTTTCTGCCACGGTCGTGATTCCATTTTTTTCCGCCGGCTTGTTGGCGGTTTTACTGCCGCTTTAACACCGACTGCCAGGGTTGTAATGACCACCAAAATGTGCCATTTTAAAGTATTGTCTAGGTACTGAGGGTCAAACTTTTTAAAATGTTTTAGGGGAAGGTGAAGGAGATGGTGGAGAGTCTTTGGTTATGAGATTTAAGGCATGTAAGAATGTCATAATGGAAAAATATGAATTCTACCAAAGAGTACAATTTGCAGTTGAATCGGCATTGAGTTATGTTAGTGCTTAAAGAATTTTAGCTGTGTCCTGTGAGTGCAAAATCTTTGAAGAAGAAATGATCAGGGACCAGTTAGTAGAAAACCCTAATAACAAAAAAGTGCCAGAGGCCTTGTTATGTACTCCTAATTTAACTTGTCAAATAGCAATAGAAATCTGAACCAGGATTGAAAGTACCACATCATATGTGGAACAAATGTCTATGTCAGATGTCAACTCACACTCACAGTTGCAAGGTGTACTGTGTGTTAAGTGTAAAAATAAAAAGGGAAGAAGAAGGATGAGTTAGAAAGGCATTTTCCAAGGGTGTGTGAGTCAATAGGCAAGGCATCCTCAAATAAAATACATATGGTTGAAACATGCAAACATAATGATACTTCTTCTACTGAAGAGAGTGAGGTACTCATGATTAGTGATGTGAATGTGGATCAACATAAGGTGGATGTATGGAATGTGACAGTATATGAGAAGAGAAGACCTTCTTGTCTGTTGACCATAAATGGTGTAGATGTAAATGTCATGGCAGATTCTGGATCTCCATTCAAATTACTGAGTGAGAAGAAATAGAAGGAAACTTTCAGTGGATGAGGAATTCATTTGAGGAATTCAGCCATTCCCCAGTTGGGTACACTGGCAAAACCATTGAAGTGGTGGGAGAATTTGAGGCAGAATAATGTTTTAAAAATAACACTTCACAAGGAATTGTGTATGTAGCTGAGGATGATACCTGTTTGTTAGGATGGTATGACCAAGTGAATTTGGGCATGTTGCTGCTGGATCCCAATAATCGTGAACAAGTGATAGGTTATGTGCAAGTTTTGTCAGTAAAGAAAAATACATAGAAGTAAATTTATCCTGAGGTCTTTCGAAAAAGAACCAGGAATATTTGACGGATTCATGCATAAAATAATAGCTAAGGATGAAACACAACCTGTTGTACATGGGGTTGGTAGAGTGCCTTTAGCCTTGCAAGAGGATAGAGGAAAGAGCTACATAAACTATGCAAACATGGAGTAATAGAGCCCATTGAGTCATCGGATTGGGTGGCACCCACTGTTTTGGTTTGCAAGGCTAATGGTTCTATTCGAAGGTGTGTAGACTTGTGTGACTTTAATAATCAAATATGGGTGGATTGTTACCCACTGCTGAATATCACAGAAATGCTAACCACACTTAAAGGGTGTAAGATTTTTAGTTTGCTCGATATGACATCTGCATATCATCAGATTGACTTGCACGAGGACTAGCGATTATACATCATTCATCACTCTAGAGGGTTTGTATTAATTCAAACGCATGCCTCTGGACTGGCGTCAGCTTTGGCTGCTTTCCAGAAACCTGTGGAAAGCTTGCTCAGAGGTATGGTTGATGTGGAAGAATTTCAGGATAATGTATTGGTATATGGGGAGGATCAGACACAACATAAAAGGTTACACCAGATATTGTCAACACTAAAGAGAAAGGGAGTAACTCTCTCAGTCCAGAGAGGTGTAGACTACTATAGAGTTTTTAGGTTGCAAGCTCTCAGCCAAAGGAATTGAGCTGTAAACTAGCTTAGTCGAGGCCGTTAAAGATTTTTGTTTGCTAAAGAACAAGGATCAGTTCAGATCACTCATAGGTCTAATCAAATTTGATACCAGATTTTTTCCCAAATGTTTTGAGAAGACGTACAGCATGATCTGTCTCATGAAAAAGAATTGTAAGTTTATTTGGAGTAGTGAATGTGAGGGGTAATTCAATCAGATTAAGATGGAAATTGCACATTCTATTGCATTAAAACACTTCAACACTACAGACCAAACAATAATCTTGATTGATGTCAGTCATTGAGGGTTAGAAGCAGTTCATAAAGGTATACAAGCCATGAAGAGGCGAATCAGAGAGAATGTTTGGTCACCAGGAATAGACAGAAGTGTGAAGCATTATGTAAGAGGCTGCATGAGTTGTGCTTACACAGATAAGTCACAAGTAACTGTGACGAGTCCTGTGGAAGCGGTCGAAGTCCCAAGTAAAGCATGAAGCAAATTGGCTATTGATATTATTGGCCCATTGGTGTTTTAAGGAGGGACTCAGAATATGGAATAGTTGAAATTGACTATTGCAGTTGTTGGCCAGAAGTGGAATTGGTAAAGGTTCTGAATACCTTAAGTGTCATAAAATATTTATAACCTATTTTTGCCAAGGAAGGCATCCCTAATGAAATCTTAACAGACAATGGGTCCAATTTATATCTGTACAGTTTGAGGAATATTTGAAGTTCTTATGATTCAGACATACTAAAACTTCCTTATATCATCCAGAAGCAATGTTCTCGTCAGGAGAATTAACAGGGTCATTAAAGAAAATATGCAATTGGCTCAAATGGTTAGATTGTAAATTGGAATTAAGGAAATTGATGTGGGTGGTTCGCACTACTGTGACTGCTGATACAGAAGGGTCGCCTTTTGTACAGTTGATAGGACATGGGCCGGCATCCAAAACGTTTAGAAAATAGATGGGGTAGTTTGCTATATCAAGATCAAAAATTGAGAATATAGAAAGACAAGAGCACATGCACAAAGCAAGTATCTGGCTAACAGTAAAAAGACTTAAGAGTGTCTGTAGGAGATTATGCAGGAGTGAAATGTTGAAGAATTATTCCTAAAGGTGAATCAAAATTTTCGGAAAACAAAAAAGTGTTGGAAGTAAGAAAGAGTGTAGTGTTGTTGAAGTTGGTAAATGGTGGAACATAGATAAAATTGTGGAAACCCATAATGGAGCCAAGTTGTGTAATGAGAAAGGAAGAAAGGATGGATATTACAAGTAGTTTGGAGAAAAATAAGGAAAGAAGGGAATAATCATTAAGGAAAATAAAACTACCTGATCAATTTTGTGATTACATTTTGTGGTAAGGGCGTTTTGAGAGTTATGTGATAGCCCCATATAAAACATTTAATATGTGTATTGTTCTTAACTTGGAATTATAGAAAATATGTCATTACATTTAAAGTATAGAAGGTAAAAAGAATGTAGGGAAGACAGTAAGCTGTGCGCTGAAGAGAAGGGGTGGTTGCTTTGTAGCAGTGTCCTGCTGTTGATGGAAATAAACTTCCTTGAACTTACCCGCAGTCTGGAAAATGATACCTTGATTACGAAGATTTAACATTGAGAAATATGATCCCACTCTACCCACCCAGCAATTTCACAACAGGTGGTGGCAAAGTGGGAGCCTAACTCTCCTCTATAACAAAGTTCATCTATAGATGTTTCACTGCAAGCCTGCCGTTTAGAATGAGGCAGCTTCTATGCCAGCACCTCCAAATGGCACTAGATGTCATTGTCCAGAGGGCCCAGCTTTAACTTTTTGCCTCTGGTCTTCACTAACGTTTTACAAGCCTGCCCCCAATCTCCTTAAAGAAATTAGGATTTCCTTAGTCAGTGGTAAAATGTGAGGTAATTCTCCTTGACTTGAGCCACAAACAGCAGGAAGTTCCACAGCCGAGCACTCTGAGCCCTGCCTCTATTGCTGCCTTCTTTAGCGTGAGTTATAGGGAGCAAATTCCCTTCTTCAGACCTAAGAGATGACAGGGAGACATCAGGTGACTGGCGTCAGGTATAAAAGGAAGAACATTGACACAAAAGCCAGATTTTTGATAAGCAAAGCCTTAAATTAAAGGCATTTAAGCAAAACAAGCAACTGAAAGACAGACAGGGTAGGGGTGCTAGGCCCTGTGACTTTTTTTCTTCTGAAGCTAATGAATAAGGATTGCATTCATGCCCATATACAAGATATTGCAGTAACATGCAGGTGCAACCTCCAATGTTATTCATACCATGGTTATCTCTTTAGATCTAATGCACTGAGTTATACTTTTCATTAATATTATGATGTGCAGTCTTGATGCATGACTTTTGGCCGCCGCAAATCTGAAGGGGAAGGATGGGTGGGGGATAAAGGGAGGGAAAGGGGACAGAGACAGAGGGGGGAAATAAATAATAAAAAAACTGACTTACCTTACTGCCGTATCCGTCTCCTGCCGCCTCGTGCTCCTCTTCCTTCCATGTGGTGTCACCAGCACAGGATCCCCAGCAATCCTGGAGCTGCTTACATTGCTAAACATAACATGTAAGCAGTGTCAGTGTTGGTCTGAACAAGTCACCCACTCGCCCCATCCTTCACAGGATCTGAAGCACAGGGCATGATTCCTCCTCCAGAACCAGTGGGAAAGTCACCCTCTCACCCCATCCTCCCCAGGATCAGAAGCACAGGGCACGATGCCCCCTCCAGAACCAGTGGGCAAGCCACCCTCTCACCCCATCCTCCCCAGGATCAGAAGCACAGGGCACAGTGCCCCCTCCAGAGCATGTGGGAAAGACACCCACTTAAGAGACGATGGCCTTGCACTCCCCAGGATGAAGCACAGGGCATGTTGCCCCCTCCAGAGCTTGTGGGAAGGACACCCACTTGAGAGACTGTGGCCTTGCACTCCCCAGGACCAAGCACAGGGCATGTTGCCCCCTCCAGAGCATGTGGGAATGACACCCACTTGAGAGACTATGGCCTTGCACTCCCCAGGACCAAGCACAGGGCATGTTGCTCCCTCCAGAGCATGTGGGCAAGTCACCCACTTCAGAGACTGTGGCCTTGCACTCCCCAGGACCAAGCACAGGGCATGTTGCACCCTCCAGAGCCAGTGGGCAAGTCACCCACTCAAGAGACCATGGCCTTGCACTCCCCAGGTCCAAGTACAGGGCATGTTGCCCCCTCCAGAGCATGTGGGGATGACACCCACTTGAGAGACTGTGGCCTTGCACTCCCCAGGACCAAGCACAGGGTATTTTGCCCCCTCCAGAACCAGTGGTTTTGTTCCATCTGCCGGCTGAGGTATTCCCCTGTTCCCTGTCCCCCTGAGGTGCCTGCCTATTTTCCAACTGATGCCCCTGCAGTGTTCTCTCCGTGTTGGTGCAGGAGACAGGTGGGGCCTTGGGCTTTGTCATGTGGCCCTGTGGCCCACGCACATTGAGGACTGGGCAGTATCCTTTGAACTTTACATATGTATATACTTTTGGATTGAGTGTTCGTAGGTTTACTGTATTTATATTATTACACTCACTTTCATCTATTTGTGTTGTCCTTGCATAATTCCTGAGGGGTACTGTGTAAATATGTTGTCTTACTGCATCTGATTGTGTGTATGGTGTTGGGGGTGGGGGTGTGTGTTGTGCGTATGTGTGTCTCTCTCTTTCTACCTCAGTCCCCATTGTGCTAGGCGTCTGTACTCACCGTGGTCGTCTTCGCCGTCGTTGGTGTTTGTGGTGGAGCAGGACGTAAAATATCATGGGAAATATTTACAGCCCGAGCTCCATGGCGTTGTGGTTCTTCCCTGTGTCTCCAAAGATGAGTCCTTTCCCTTCTGAGCTCTGTTTCTGCCAGGCTTTAGATGTTGTTGGTACTGCCCTATAGAGGGGCATACAATAGAGTGGCAGAGAGTGGAATAGTGCAGAGTGGTGCAGTGGCATAAAGTGCATAGTAGACTCGCACGGCATGGAGTGCTGTGGCGTAGACTGGTGAAGAGTGGAGTGGAGTGTAGAGTGGTGCAGTGCAGAGTAGAGTATAGTGCTGGAGAGTGCAGTGGCATAGAGTGCTGTGGCGTATAATGCAGTCATAGCGAAGGTGCTGGCCCTGGGTGAATGCTGTCACTTTAAACATCATCAATAGGAAACCATGGCTTGCAAAAAAGTTATTCACATTTAACAAATACAGTTTTCCACTCTTAAGAGAAGATTAACAAATTTTAATTTTGCAGGGGCCTTCAACCACTGAAACCCAGAACCCTGTGCCACAAAACCTTGTAAATGGAGTCTTTCTGAGGCTGGAATTAATGAATGAGGGGAATCTACGAAGAAAGCATTTTTAGCGTGTATTGTTAGCATTGAGAAGCCTGACTTTGATTGGTACTGGTATCTCATTCGTGCTTCTAATGATTAAAACCCCAAAGAACACGCCGCAAAGGTAAAATTATGCATAGTAACAATTGATGATTTCTGTGTTTCTATAATGTGATAATACGTAGAGCTCTGTTTTACGGTCTAGACATCAACACACTCTCTTGCATAGAGAGAAAAGATGAGAATTGTTTCACTGACAGCTGTGTACTAAGCTCCATATAAGGAAGCACGATCTAGTTACCGGAGGGGTATCAGCTTCTAGTTAAACTAGTTCCTGGATAGATGTTGCTAATGTTTTACCACGTGGTTATACTGGCACGGTCACTCGGTTTTTATGTTTTTTCTCACTCCGTAATCTGCTAATTTTTCGATGCTCACAATGTTTCCATTTCAAGCTACAGAGTTAAGAAAATTGACTTGCTGAGGCAAGAAGAATCAAATTTCATTAACTTTCCCTACCTCTAGGGGGTGCTGGTCTACAGCATGCCCATGGCATTTAAAGCCGTGATTTAACTGACTTTTCAATCACATAAATACAGTCACACACCTGCACTTAGCCCCCAATATCACTTCTGTCCTTGCCTGAACTCTTGCTTTTGCAAATCAGAGTGCACTCCCAAACATACACTGATAATTTTAGTTTGAGATGGCAACTTACTTGCGGAAGGAGCAATCTACCTACTCTCATACCTGTGCTAATTTAGAAAAAAAGTTTGTGTATGTCTAAGTTTTTTACAATATTATTCGTTTTTAGGACGAAACTGCAACAGCGCATGCCCTCTTGCTTGCAGTGGAAGAATAACCATAAACCTGGCAAGCAAAAAACAGACTAATAATAAGAGTATACCATAACAGTAGAATGAGGGAAACCTGAAAAACAAACAAATAACTGAGCACAAAGATTAAAAGTTACCAAATTGAATACATAAGGAAAACATAAAGCATCGAAGGCTCCCGGATAAGACTGATTAAGCCACCAGTATCCAAATCAGCACAAAACAAATAATGTCCTGAAATCCTTTGGATTAGACTCCCGTTCGTAGAAGCAGCCTGATTCACTAAAAATGGGATTCAAGAATAAAATATACAGTTGAAGATTCAAAGCCCTAGGAAACCAAAATAAAGTTTTCTATTATTCATTTTCTGACCACTATATATAGTCCCAGGTAACTGGCACTGGCGTGTCAAGACAGGAGCTTCCACAGGCTAGTGGTTTGGGTGACAAGCTGCGACCAGGAAAGAGGTGGAAGCAACTGCACTTCTGGAGGGTGGAGACAATGGCAGGGGCTTGTGAACCGAAGTAGTTGTGTTGGAAGACAGGCTGAAGTAGTTGTGTTGGAAGACAGGAGAGGTCTTAGCACTGAAGCTTGGGCCTCCAGATGATGGTAAGGGAGGTCTTATCTTTGGACCATGGTGGATCGGATATGCCAACCTACCCCTCAGACCCCTTTACCATATCACTTCTGGTGCAAGAGACTGCTACATGCCACTGTGACAAGTTTAGAGACCATCTTCAGGCTTCACCCAACATCATAGGCCATGCCTCAACAACACTCTGCCCGACTATGCACAACAAACAGAATCATTTCTTACTTTACCAACTAGAAAATGCTTTGGGACCTCATCAAGCATTAGGAAAGAGCTATGCTAATGGTGCTACATCACAATAGATGTATTCAAAATGTGCCATTTCAGTGTTGAGTAAACAACCATGCTTTCTCTGACTCAGAGAAGCAGTATTTCATGTCTTAAGTAACTGATGCAGAGAAACACACAAAAAGGTCATATGTCATCAGAAATTTGCAGTTATGAATTTGTGAAATGCATTAGTTGTACTGCCTGAAAGTGAGAGACTAAACCTGAAGCTACTGGATGGATCTAAACAAAGACATTTTTTAATTAAGTTGCAGTGGACTTATTTATTGTGGTTTAGGCAGGTCACAACAATCATTGACAATTAATGATTTTACAATAGGCTTTGTAGACCTCCAATTGAAATTAAAAATGTCTGGAAATGTACTCTGGCATTCTTGGAGGTAGCAGATTAAAAGGCTTCTTGCATTCCATATGAGATAGACCACTGTAGTTAAGTCATTGTGGGCCAACAAATATCAAACAGCTAATGAGAGCTCATCCACTCCTCAGGACACAGCAGTGTCAAACACACTAACAAAACAGCCTTTTGGCCTGTTTAAGAATCTCAAACCCTTTGCTTCTGTTTCTGAACTAGAGAGGCATGACTTACATGTCTAATAAAGGAGGGGATAGTGTGTTGGGGGGCGAAATCCTGCTGTAATTCCAGAAGTGCCTAAGAAACAGATGTACAAAGTATTTTGTCAATCACACACTGCCCAAGTTTGTAGAAAAATGCCTTTTCAAATGTATAAAATGTGATTTGGTAACTTGTACAGTATCTGGAAGCAGTGTGTTTTGGGCGTCCCTTCCAAATACCTTCCTTTGGACCACTGCCAGCTCTTAAAAAATGAAACTTCAACGTTTCATTTTTTCTTTTTAAACATAATCCCATTTCCTTTTAAGGAAAAGGAGGCCAGAATTTAGAAAACCACAAAAATGCACACTATATTAATTTACCTATGAAATGAAAAGAGAAGTTTGACTACACACTTTCATAATGGAAGGACATGCTCAAGTACACTAAAACCAGGGATATCTTATGGATTTATTTTAAAATGCAAATCCTATCCTAGTGCAGACAATATGAATAGTAACTATTATAAAAATCAATAATATAATGGTGGCAATCTTTTACCATTAGAATGAACAATAAATACTATTGTAATATTGTAATATCGGTGAAATTATAAAATCCTTTTATATTGACATTTCCAACCCCACCCTCATGTTTTTGGCTAATTCAAGTATCATTAGCACCAAAGAAGGAGCCTGAGTTTCAAGGACGATTCACACCTGCATACCTCCTCTAAACAATTAAAACCGTGTGCAATAAAATAGTAGCAAATGCAATTCATATTTGCATTGAAATGATTGTCAATAGACCCACAGTGCGAAGGCTAAGAATGCTTCACAGTAACCTTCAGCAAAGGAAGGTGATATGATTTTCTATAGCCTTTGTTTCAAGTTTCTGGCACAAAGCTCCCCTCTATCTTTTCACACTAAGGGTGTCATTACAACCCTGGCGGTCTTCCGCCAGGGCTGTTTTGGAGGAAGCACCGACAACAGGCTGGCGGTGCTTCCAGGGGCACTATGACCGCGGCGGAAGTGCCGCGGTCGCACCGCCGGGACTGGCGGTTTCCCGCCACATTGGTCCCGGCGGTTTCCCGCCACATTGGTCCCGGCGGTTTCCCGCCACATTGGTCCCGGCGGTTTCCCGCCACATTGGTCCCGGCGGTTTAAATCCCCCAGGGCAGTGCTGCTTGCAGCGCTGCCCAGGGGATTACGAGTCCCCCTCCCGCCGGCCTTTTCATGGCGGTAAGAACCGCCATGAAAAGGCTGGCGGAAAGGGGAGTCGTGGGGCCCCTGGGGGCCCCTGCACTGCCCTGCCACGGACCCATGGAGCTTGTCACTGTCTGCTATGCAGACAGTGAAAAGCGCGACAGGTGCAACGGCACCCGTCGCACAGCCGCAACACAGCCAGCTCCATTTGGAGCCGGCTCCCATGTTGTGGGTGAGATCCCCGCCGGCCCAGCGGGGATCTCATGATAGACCCTGCGGGAGTGCGGCCGCATTGGCTGCCGCCCGGCGGTTCAACCTTGGCGAGCAGCCATTGCCGCCCGCCAACGTTGTAATGAGGGCCTATGTTATTAGTTTATATAGCATGCCTGTTCATTTTTTAACCTTTCAGAATAGAGTAGAAAATTTGCAAAATAGGCTCTGGCACCCTGTCACTTACATTCTTTAGAATCATGCCTTTTGTTTAAAAACAATAAACTAGAAGAGACAATGGCCCTCATTAAAACATTGGCGGTAAATCCCGCTTACCGCCGTGCAGAAGACCGCCAACAAACCTCTGCGGCCGCGGAATTCTGCTACAGCTATTATGACCCACAGGCCGGAATCCGCCAAAATCCAGACACCCATACAAGTCCGCCACACCAAAGGTCAGTGATAAACTGGCGGTAACAAAACCGACACCGTCACGCCAACAGGAATACGCCCACACTATCACAACCCACGAATCCACGTGGCGGTCTTTCAACTGCGTTATTGCATTGGCGGTACACACCTCCGCGCTCAAAATACACACACATATACAAAACACAACCACATTGGACAATTCGAAATACATGCACCTGATACACATACACACACCACTCCCACACACTCAATACAATATAAAACTCACACAAACATCACCCACAAAACCCTACGACAAAAATTGAGAAAGAAGCACACAAAGAGACACCACCATCAACAATAGTAGCATCCACAGGCACACAACACCATCACTCAAACAACATCCATGCACCTCAGACAACACACACAAACACATCACCTCACACATCACAACACACACCACCCTGCACATCACCCACACCACCCCATGGCACGGCAAAGACACCCCAGGTTCTCGGAGGAGGAGCTCAGGGTCATGGTGGAGGAAATCGTCCGGGTAGAGCCACAGCTATTTGGAACACAGGTGCAGCACACCTCCATAGCTAGGAAGATGGAGCTATGGCGAAGAATAGTCGACAGGGTCAACGCAGTGGGACAGCACCCAAGAAATCGGGACAACATCAGGAAGAGGTGGAACGACCTACGGGAGAAGGTGCGTTCCGTGGTCTCAAGACACCACATCGCGGTACAGCGGACTGGCGGCGGACCCCCACCTCCTCCCCCACAACTAACAACATGGGAGGAGCAGGTCTTGACTATTCTGCATCCTGAGGGCCTCGCAGGAGTCGGTGGAGGAATGGACTCTGGTAAGTCAAATCTTAACTATCATATCCCCCACCCTACCTGCATGCTATCACAGACCCCGACCCTCGCCCCCTCCCCTATCACTCCAACTCCTCACAAATGTACTAATAACACAAACCACCCATCCCAACACCAAGCCCTGCATGACACAACAAAGCATGGACACCCATCACTAAAGCATGCCCACTGCACATACCCATAACACCCCCCTCAACCATCATCACACAAGCCCCCACACAGGAATGCTAGCACTGGGGTACACGGTCACCCACTCATTGCACACCATGACAGACACAGATGCAATAATCATGCTTTTACACCCCTGCAGGACCACTACCCAACGTCACCAGACAGGATGGTCCAGAAATCTCCACCCCACCCACAGAAGAGGCCCACAGTGATGACAGCAGCTCTGTCCAACTGGATCCAGATGACCAGCCCGGACCATCGTGGGCCTCGGGACAGTCGGTTCCCCACACCCAATCACAGGCCACCACAGAGCTTCCACCCTCTGGTAACACTAGCACAGCACCCACTCAGCGGGCCCATACCTCCGTCCCCAGGACACGTCAATCAGCTGTGTGTCCACCACTACAGGGAACCCAGGATAACCCACAACCCCAACAACAACAGGGACCTGGGGGCAGTGGTAGTGGGCAAACGGTCCAGGGGACGCAGGCCCAGGAACACAGGGGAACTGGGAGGGCTGCTGTGCGACAGGGGGCGGACAGGCCTAGGGAACCCACTCTCCACGAGGCCCTCTCCTCCATCATGGGAGCATACCACCACTCCCAGGAGACGATGGCAATGGTCCTGGCCAAGTTTCAGGAGACCCAGCGGCTGCAGGAGGAACAGTATTTGGGGTTTAGGGAGGAACTCAGAACCATCAGCTCCACGCTGGGCACCATTGTAGGGGTGCTGAAGGAAATACTTAACACCAGGAGGGACACTGTGGCACTACAAGGGGCCCCTGACACTATCATGGACGATGAACTGCCCACCACCTCCGCCGGCGCAAGTGGACAGGATGCCCCGCCACAGGACCACCACACCAGCACCCCACCCCCTGCAGACGGAGAACCACCCCGCAAATGGTCCCTGAGATCCAGGAACAAGACAGAGCATGATGCCAAGACCCCGCCAAGAAATGAGACCACCCTGATTCTCATCCTACTGTCCCACTTTGTAACCCTGTCTATATTGGGACTGCCCCAGCTCCACTTCCTATGCCCATATGGGCAATGCACCTGTGAGACTAATAGACTGGACTCTGCCATGGACATTCCTCCACCATCACCCCTCACCATTTTACAACCCCCCTCCAATATTTCACACTTCAATAAACACCCTTGAAGCACAAAACAATCTGGAGTCAATCTGTGATTTCGAAAATGTGTATTAGCAATGACAGTGACAAAATGCGTGTTCAAATGTAATGTCAACATACCTATGTCAAACATCTCAAGTCCATGAGGAATCTAATCAGATGACACACGTTGGAAACCACACCTGTTAAAACCGTAAGGGAAATGTACAACTCAGTTACAATATACTGGTTGAAATCGACAGACAGGATAGAGGTAGAAGTGTGAAAGTACTTGTAGTAGGCAGGAATGTGTTGACTGGAAATCTTGCTGGATAACTGAGTCCCTGTTGTCAATGTCTTCTTCCTCTGCTTCCTCCTCATCACTGTCCACAGGCTCCACAGCTGCCACAACACCGTCATCTGGACCATCCTCCTGCAGAAAAGGCACCTGTCGTCGCAAAGCCAAGTTGTGAAGCATACAGCAGGCCACGATGATCTGGCACACCTTCCTTGGTGAGTAGAATAGGGAACCACCTGTCATATGGAGGCACCTGAACCTGGTCATCAGGAGGCCGAAGGTGCGTTCGATCACCCTCCTAGCCCGCCCATGGGCCTCATTGTAGCGTTCCTCTGCCCTGGTCCTGGGATTCCCCACTGGGGTCAGTAGCCATCACAGGTTGGGGTAACCAGAGTCCCCTAATAGCCACACCCGGTGCCTCTGTAGTTGACCCATCACATAAGGAATGCTGCTATTCCGCAGGATGTAGGCGTCATGCACAGAGCCAGGGAACATAGCATTTACCTGGGAGATGTACTGGTCTGCCAAACATACCATCTGTACATTCATCAAATGATATCTCTTCCGGTTCCTGTACACCTGTTCACTCCTGTGGGGGGGGGGACCAGAGCTACATGGGTCCCATCAATGGCACCTATAATGTTGGGGATATGTCCAAGGGCATAGAAGTCACCTTTAACTGTAGGCAAAACCTGAGGGAAAACGATGTAGCTCTGCATGTGTTTCAGCAGGGCAGACAACACTCTGGACAACACGTTGGAAAACATAGGCTGGGACATCCCTGATGCCATGGCCACTGTTGTTTGAAATGACCCACTTGGAAGGAAATGGAGCACTGATAGCACCTGCACTTGAGGGGGGATCCCTGTGGGATGGCGGATTGCTGACATCAGGTCAGGCTCCAACTGGGCACACAGTTCCTGGATTGTGGCACGGTCAAACCTGTAGGTGATGATCAAATGTCTTTCCTCCATTGTCGACAGGTCCACCAGCGGTTGGTACACCGGAGGATTCCGCCATCTCCTCACATGTCCCAGCGGACGGTGCCTAGGAATGACAACAACGACCACAATGACAACAGCGAGTCAAACAACTCAGAGGTATGTGCCCACAGTCTACACAGAACACCATTCATACACAAAATCTGGCCTGTATTTGTGTTGTGCTACAAGGCCTAGGCCTGTGTGACGCAGTTGGTAATTAGGCCATGTGGGCCCCTGAAATGGCGGCTGCCTGACCTCTAAAGTGGGACAATGTGATGTGAGGTAACTGCGCTGGCGTTGTACACCGTTGCGGTAGGTGGTCGAAGACCGCGGCGCAATGCTGCATTGGTTAACATTGGACCCTATGGATCCCAGGAGCCAATGACGATGTACGCCGGCTGTGATGGTACGCACCGCCGCGGACGTGACCGCCATTTTCTATCTGTTCAATCACTCGATATCTGATCTTCGACAGGAGAGGACCTACACTGCAAGTGCTGCTGTGACCTCGGTCTGGAAGAGACAATGGCTCGTGCGTCTGGGGAAAGGGCCCCTGCCTTCACTGCAGAGGAGTTGGAGAAGCTCGTGGACGGGGTCCTCCCCCAGTACACGCTACTCTACGGTCCTCCAGACCAACAGGTAAGTACACAGGGAGCATGTTGTATGGGCTATGCCTGTGTGGAGAGGGCTGGTTGTAAGAATGAAGGGGGAACAGTTCTGCGTGCATGAAGGACTGTGAATGCATGTGCCACATGGCAAGGGTAGGGATGTGGGCCACTCACTTAGACGGTGCAGTTGGTAATGACTTCTCTTCTTCCCCTGTACATGTCATGTAGGTTAGCGCCCACCAGAAGAAGGATATTTGGCGTGCCATCGCCAAGGACGTCCGGACCCTGGGGGTCCACCACAGACGGAGCACCCACTGCCGGAAAAGATGGGAGGACATTCGCCGCTGGAGCAAGAAGATGGCGGAGGCTCAGCTGGGGATGGCCTCCCAACGTGGGAGGGGTGCCCGTCAAACCATTACCCCCCTGATGTTCCGGATCCTGGCGGTGGCCTACCCTGAATTGGATGGGCGCTTGAGGGCATCACAGCAGACACAAGGGGGTGAGTACACTCTCATTCAGCGGACTTTGCACGCAGTGAAGGTGTCTGGGTAGGGGAGGAGGGCTGTGGGTTTCCCTAGGCCAGGGCGAGTTCCGTAGGCTAGGCCCCTCCGTAATGCAGGCCATGTGGCACCCCACCCCACCTCTGTAGAGTGCCAAGTACACCTAGTCATGCCCCTGTGTCATCTATGTGTGCAGATGTCGACCATAGCCATGTAGGCCATATCCCTGGAATTGCATCTGTAGAGCCCAACAGCGCGACGTAGTGCAGGGGGCTGCTGTGTCTATATTGTCTGCCAACGGTAGCGGTAAGCCATGCACTCAACCTGTCTTTCTTCTGTCGTCCCCCCCCTTTTTGTGGTCTCCCTGTTCTTGTGGTCATCAGCATCATCAGGCGGAGGTACAGTGGCACCGTAGCACGAGGGAGCTTCATCTCACATGGCCATGGAGGGCCACACCACGGACTCAGAATACACCAGTGGGACGGAGGGCGAGGGGAGCACCACGGCGGTCACAGGATCTGCAACCAGCGACACGGACTCGGACTCCGATGGGAGCTCCCTTGTGGTGGTGGCAAAAATCTGTGCCCCCCACTTCTACAGGTACAGCCGCCACCCCCCCCCTACCAGCACCGCCCTCCCAGCAGCCCCTCAGCATGTGCCCCGTGCCCGCTCACCCAGGAGGGTGGCCATCACCTTCGCCCCAGGCACCTCAGCCCCTGCCCCTGTCACCTCTGCTGCCCTCAGTGAGGAGGCCATTGACCTCCTCAGGTCCCTCACTGTTGCGCAGTCTACCATTTTGAATGCCATCCAGGGTGTAGAAAGGGAATTGCAACACACAAATGCATTCCTGGAGGGCATTCATTCTGGTCAGGCTGCCCTTCATCGAACCCTGCAAACTCTGGCCTCAGCACTGATGGCAGCCATTGTCCCTGTGTCTCCCCCCTCCAACTTCCTCCACCCAGACCCAATCCCCTGTACCCCAGCCTATCCCAAGCACACCATCAGATTAGCCTGCACACACCTCAATACACAAGGGAAGCTCAGGCAAACATAAGCTCCACACATCCCACAGGCACTCACGCAAGCATCACACACATACAGACACACCAACATCCACTGCCTCCACTGTGTCCCCCTCCACGTCATCTCCCTCCTGCCTCCCAGTGTCGTCTACACTCTCACCTGCATGCACTACCACTACAGCCACTAGGTCCCGCACCAGCACACCCACCACCACACCCCGCTCACCTGCACTCACCACCCCCACTCCCATTTACACGTCCTCTGTGTCCTCTCCCAGTGTATCTGTGACACCCCCTCCGAAGATACACAAACGCAGGTTACACCTCCTACAACCACCATCTCTTCCTCCACTCCCAAACCCCCTCCATATACCCGTCCCAGTGTCTCCCAAAAACTTTTCCTGGCCCCCCTTAACCTATTTCCCACCACCCCCCCTGTCCATCTCATAGGTCCCGTACTAGCACCTCAGCCAAAAAATCTCCGGGACCAGTGGTGCCTGTTACAGGCATGTGGAGTGCACCGGCCACCAGGACAGCCAGTGTGGCACGGAGCCACAGCACAGCCAGTCTCCCCCCGTGAAGCACCAGAAGTTGGACAGTGCCCGGCGGGAGAGGGGGAAGACTCCAGCCAGCAAAGCCGCTCACAAGGGTCCCGGGGGGAGTGTCGACTCAGCTGTGACTCCTCCCAAGGTGGGGAAGGGGCAGAAGAAATCTCCAAAGTCTGGGAGGAGCAGCACGGCGGAGAAGACCGCCATCATCCCCGCTGCCCAGGAGGCCACCGCCAGCCCCATCGTCACTGGCTGGAGGCCACCGTCAGAGTCACTGCCCAGGAGGCCAACCCCATCGTCACTGGCCAGGAGGCCACCGCCAAAGTCACTGCCCAGGAGGCCAGCCCCATCGTCACTGGCCAGGAGGCCACCGCCAGCCACAGCCCAGCTGGCCCGGAGGGCCCGCAAGCCACAGCCCAGCTGACCCATGAAGGGCCGCCAGCCACAGCCCTGCTGGGCAATAAAGGACCGCCTTGGCAAGCACCGCTGAACAGGCCAGGTTCCGCTGAACAAGGCAAAGACTGCCATGGAATGCACTGCTGAACAGGTCTGACACTGGCAACGCAAGCACCGCTGAACAGGCCAGGGATCGCTGAACAGGGCAAAGACCGCCATGGAATGCACAGCTGAACAGGCCTGACACTGGCAACGCAAGCACTGCGGAACAGGCCAGGGACCGCTGAACAGGGCAAAGACCGCCATGGAATGCACCGCTAGCCCATTTGCGGCAGGGGCAGTGACGCAACTGGGACCGTCACGGGGTGTGTGCTGCACTCTGGGCACCAGTCCCCCTCCAGAACCAGTGGAGACTTGCATCCACTTGAGAGACTGTGGCTCTGCACTCCCCAGGATGGTACAGTGGGCAACCCACCCACTGCAGTGACTTGAGATACTGTGGCTTTGCACTCCCCAGGATGGTACAGTGGGCAACCCACCCACTGCAGAGACTTGAGAGACTGTGGCTTTGCACTCCCCAGGATGGTACAGTGGGCAACCCACCCACTGCAGAGACTTGAGAGACTGTGGCTTTGCATCCCCAGGATGGTACAGTGGGTAACCCACCCACTGCAGAGACTTGAGAGACTGTGGCTTTGCCCTCCCCAGGATACATCAATGGGCATGGAGCCCCCTCGTGGATCTGGCGTGGTGCACTCATCTGGCTGAGGTTCCCCCCCCTCCCTTCCCCCTGAGGTGCCTGTTGTATTTCTATCTGATGCCCCTGCAGTGTTCTCTTCGTTTTGATCAGGTATCTTGTGTGGGCCTCGCCCATGCATTTTGGGCCCAGTGGTCCACGGACAATGAATGGTGCAATACCTGCACTACTAATCGTGGTGTATATTTTGTTTAATGTGTATATATATATGGATATATTTGATTACTGTATTTTGATATATTACAATGGTTCAACTCATTTCCTTTTGTCTTTGCATTCTTCCGGGGGGGGTTGGGGGTTGTTACTGTAATGTTTGGATATGCATTGGTGTGTGTGTTGTAGTGGGTGAGGGTCAGGGTGTGGGTTGGGATGTTGGTTGTGTGTGTCCCTGTTTTTTTGCCTCCCCCCTCCCTTATGTTGTAGGTCCAGTACTCACCGTGGTCTTCGCCGCCGTCATTGTTGATCCTCGTATAGGAGCAGGAAGACTAGCGCTGGTAGAATATGGAGTTCCGGCTCCATGGTGCCCTCCTGCCTCGTGGCGTGTGTAGAGGTGAGCGTTTTCCCTTTGAAATGGCTGTTTCTGCCGTGTTTTTATCCGCAGTGAATCCGCCCCGGAAAAGGTGGCGGATTGGTAGGTTGTGATACTGTGGGCGGTACATTGTCCTCCGCCTGTCTGTTGGCGGTGACCGCCGTGCTGTTTGTCTGTACCGCCGTGGCGGTCGAAGTGTTAAAGTGGCTGTCTTTGTTGGCGGTTTCCTCCACGGTCATAATTCCAATTTTTTTACCGCCGGCCTGTTGGCGGTTTTACAGCCGCGTTAACACCGTCCGCCAGGGTTGTAATGACCACCATTGTGTCTGCAGAAAGCTTTGAATTTCAGAAATAGATTGTATTTTTGGAGGGCAAAGGTTTGTGCTGTGAAGACACTTCTTTTTGTGTTAGAATGGCAACAAGCTTATTTAATTTAACAAAATGCATATTTACCATGTCTATTTTTGGCCAGAGAACACTTCCAAACAAATTCTTTGGACGAGGATAGTGTAATATCACAGCATTTTACTATTTTTGAATGGTTAACATGATCATTTAACTGTGTCAACCCACAGCAACTTTCATTTGTTCCAATTAGAAACACACCCTTTCCTTAAAGAGTATGATGTATTTTACAAACAAGTCAGTGCTTCAAAGAGTTACAAGTGCAGTGCAGAACGATGAGATTACAAAAAAAGTGAGTGTCCTAGCTGGTTGGTACATGCAGATCTGCTTATTAATGCAGGATTGTCTTTCATCCAATAGTGGGATTTAAAAGGGAATCTCCTGGCATGGAAATGGAAGGCCTTCTATATATGTTCACAGCAGCCTACATATGCATGTTTTTGACAGTCAGAAAAATGAAAAGCAGTGTTTGGCAGGGAAATTATTCCATATAGGAACCATGCAAGGTACACGGCTTCTGCTTTAGAAAATGGGGTACTTTCTATCTCTTCTATTGACAAGAGTGTCAATGATGCTTCTTTTTTTAGTTGAATTTATGAGTTGCCAGGATACCTTATTTTTTTTCTCCAAAGTTTGCAATGCCCAATTCAATTGTGTCACTGTCCATATCTGAGCCTGTCCCTATTGTAAAAGGTTAAAACCTTCTCTCAAAAGATTGAGGGCATAAGAGATAATGGTTGAAATTGCACATGCTTTTTTGAGTGTGCTTGAAACCATTATCGATAACTTAAAATGTAGTTGCATTATTAGTTTATCAGTTTCTCTAAGTTTTCCGCAGCTCCTCTTTCAGAATAAACTTGCTCTTTTTCATTATTAGGATATACCAAGTTGGATATAAATTATTTATTTATTTACAGGGTGTGGGCTCAGGAGAAGATTACTTAAACCCATGTCCTCACTATGTTTTGACAGATGTTTTTTCACAGTACTTAAACTGGAATGTGTTAACCATTGGTGGCACAATTTGGCAACAGTAAATGTGGTTACTATCATAGAGAAATACATATCATATCAATTGATCAATTTTGGAAAGGAATCTGTTAAAATACACAAAGTACAGCAGTTGTACCCCAGAGCAAACATAGTATCCATGATGCCTTAGCAACAAACACAGGACCATTGTCTGAATGGAAGGTATGGAATGCTCACATTGCTACTAGGCACTGAAAATCCTTTGTGACTGCTGGAGCAGTGGCAGTAGTCTGTGGCCAAACACAAAGGAATCTAGAGCACAAATCTACCACAATGAATGTATATATTGAGCAACACTTGGGAGTGACCCGACATGTTTGAGAAAAAATGACCCCAAATGGTTTATCAGAGATAGTAAAGGGAGTCTGCTCTGGTCTTACTCTAGTTGAGTGTTCCATTTGCTGACATATTGCATTGCTCACATAGTTCTTTTTAAGGTTCTGTAAATGTGGTCACCAGTATTGTTGTTGTAACACTGATAGAGTTCCACTAATGCCCGCATGTGCCAAGCTATGTTTTTATGTGCTAGCCTATTTAGGGTTAACCTAACTAGCTCATTTGGAATATGTCTGTCTCCCCTGGTATAAAACACGTAGGAATGTTAGAAGTACTAAGGGTCTAAGAATATTTAGAGAGAAAATCATCAGGGGGTTATCTTCCTTCACTGTGCCTGTATTGCCACCAAACAATATCTCAAATTAATGTATCCTAAATGAATAATGATATCTTAAATGTTAATGACATCTGAAATCTTCTTAATAGGTATATGACAATGTTATGACCTTTGACTGAGTCTTAATGTAAAGAAATTATGAATTTTATACTGTTCATTTTTAATTCTGATTGATGATAAGTATTGGTAGATTAAATTTAATTAAGTGCTACCTATGGATTTTATTGTGTTTGTAATTGTGTATGTTATATGATGTCTACGTAGTATTTCTATAAGCATTTATTTCCTTGAAATAAAGGATTTGACTAACTGACTGACAATTGGCACCAACATGCCTGGATCAATGTTAATTTGAGATCAATTAACAACAGCTACCTTATGGGCCTGCACTGCTGTTTATGCAGCCAAATCCACTGCACAGTTCCATTTAGCATGAATTCCTTCACTTTTATGGACCAAGGAGTGCTGTACATGGACCAAAGGAAGCTTGTCCTGTAGAACAACTGCTAACTTTCCCCAAAAGGTGTTTGCTTTTTATTCGTCCCAGGTGTCTCCTACGAGCCAATCTCGAGCTACCAGTAGCTCCCAGACACCTTCACAGTAGCTCACAGCCTTAAGTTGATTTTAAATAAACTCAAGTTGATTTCAAATACACTCGGGGTCAGGTTAAACCTTTTAAAGCTAATGGAGGGCTGTGCTTATTTTACAATATTATCTTCAGGCTACAGATAGCAGGGCCTGATAAGGAGCAGTGATGGAGTCAGATTTATGACCCAGGGCACAGAGGTGAAGAACTGAAGCACTGAGGCAATTAACTCTTATATAAAAGTCCTCCTCAACTCAGGATTGGTGGTGAGAACAAAATGATGTTTCTGGAAGCTTTGAAGTTGGAGAAAATTAAAGAAAAAATACCTTATGATTAAGTTAACTTTTCTTTTTAGTTTTTTCAAATTGTTTTCCAAAGTGTTGCATTTGGAAACAGCAGGCCACTTGCTGCCAGTGGAACACTGTGCCATATTTATAACTGAAAAATACAGTCATTGGTTAAATGGTAGAATGTTTAAATGGGAGAAATTTAAAGTGCAAAAAAAGTTCCACGATATAAAAAAAATTTCACTTTAAATTCTTCCCATTACATTTTTTTTTTAATGTGTGTTACACATCTAACGGTGCCACAATTAGCAACAGGGATGTCCTGTGCCACAAGTACATATGACACAGACTCTCAGTTACCCAAACACATGTATCCCATTCATACGCACACATGTTTATACATCCCCAAAGACCACACTCTCACTGTCACACATGGCAGCCCTGTCAAAGCACCCCTAGTCAAAGTATTTTGTTCAAACCATAGTATCTGGCTCTATGAACATTTGGGTTCAAGTCAAGGAAGCTTGGCGTGAGGGTGTCTGGTAATAATGCACGAGTGGCTTGGCCTTCAGTAGCTCATGATGACTTTCACTGATCAGAAGTAGCTCTCGCTACAGAAAAGGTTTGGGTCCCCTGCTTTATCCTTTCAATCTTTGCATCAGTTCCAACTCCAATGCTGTCAATCTACATTGTATCCTTGTACACAGAATGCTGAATCTGACCCAATAATTGTGGGAACTGACAGATCAACCTTCTGAACAGCAAGCAGCACTGCATGTTTTTTCTGCTGACTGTGCAGTTTAATCACCCAAGATTTTGATGTGTGTTTGTGTGCTGTGGCCCATATAGGTTGCCAAGGGCCGTAGTGCAAGCAAAGTAACTAGCCCCCTCAGTAGGATGACATCACAGTTCATTACGTGCCCCTGACACTCCTCCACCTCCTTCAACAGAGTTGGCATCTGTCTTATCAAAACTCACTACCGGTCTCCTATACTTACTATTATATTTACAATTTTGGCACTGCATTTCTGCATGTCAAAGTTATAACCCTAAAAAGCATACCAATGCCAATAAGATTGGCTCTTGTAAAGTGCATGAAAACAAAGACATATGTAGGTACCCCACCTTCACTGATGCCTTCACATGGAAACATCCTTCATGCTGCATTCACATGGGCATTGGCCTCACTCTGCACTCACACACGCACAACTTTCAACTTATAGCCAACTTACCCTGCACTCATAATTAATTTGCAAAGCATGGTGGCTATCATGCTCTAACACATGCACACTGCCCACACTGAGGTACACAGCTCAATAGGAAGTAGCAGTGTTTGGACAGATGGTGGCAGAGAAGATGCAGGTCAATTATCTGGTGTATCAGGCCACCAGTGTAATTCAAAACTCTTGAAGTAAGCTACACTGAAGCCTGAGGTTTCCTAATCTCCTATCAGTCACACTTGGACTATGTGAGGCTGATCTTTGTGGACTTTTGTGAAGAAGAGTCTTTGCATAAAAAAGAAAAGTCTCACTTCCCTTCTAAAAACAAGGAGGTGATTTTCTTTGTAGTGCAAGTATATGTTAAAATAAAAAAGATATACATAAAACAAAACAAAATAAAGAATTACATCTAAATATAGTGTGCAAATGAACAAATGGATTGGGATGTGGCCTGGAGTAATTAACAGTCAGCTGAGATTAATTAGAGCATTCCACCCATTACTTGTTTGTTTACATTAGTGTGTAGCCCTAAGTGGGACGGGTATGCTCAGACATGTGTCCCGTGCACACTGTGTCACTGGAACCAAGCTGTACCCATCTGATGAGCCCATAACTGGGGCAAAACTGGTCTTGGGTTGCTTGTGTTTCAGTTCAGGGAGGACCTGGCTGCCAGTTTGGTCTGGACTGTTCCAATTGATTTGCATATAGCTGGGTCCAAACTGAGGTCACATGGTGTGCAAAAAAACGATGGATTGGATTCCTGCCCAGAGTAATTGTAGGAAAGAACCATCTTTCTTGGCATTTTAACCCCACTTTTACCTGTATGCCAGTATGTTTTTGCCTGTGTCACTGGGAACCTGCTAATCAGGACCCCAGTGCTCATAGTTTATGACCTAATGTGTGTGGGGCGTATGGTGTTTGACTGTGTCACTGAGGTTCTGCTAATCAGAACCTCAGTGCTTATGCACTCTCTGCTTTTAAATTTGTCACTATAGGCTAGTGACTTAATTTACCAACTTCAATTGGCACACTGGACCCCCCTTATAAGTCCCTAGTATATGGTACCTAGGTACCCAGGGCATTGGGGTTCCAGGAGACCCTTATGGGCTGCAGCATTTCTTTTGCCACCCATAAGTAGCTCAGACATACCCTTTGGGTTCCAGGAGACCCCCTTATGGGCTGCAGCATTTCTTTTGCCACCCATAAGGAGCTCAGACATACCCTTTCACAGGACTGCCACTGCAGCCTGCGTGAAATAGTGCACACATTATTTCACAGCCATTTGCACTGCACTTAAGTAACTTGTACGCCACCTTTATGTCTAACGTTCACTTGCTGAAGGTTAGGTGCCAAGTTACTAAGTGTGAGGGCACCCTTATACTAGCAAACGTGCCCCCACATAGTTCAGGGCCATTTCCCGGGACTTTGTGAGTGCAGGGACGCCATTACATGAGTGCACTACCTATAGGTCAATACCTATATGTAGCTTCACAATGGTAACTCCGAGTATGGCCATGTAAGGTGTCTAAGATCATGGAATTGTCCCCCCCATTCCAAATCTGGTATTGGGGAGCCAATTCCATGCATCCTGGGGGCTCTACCATGGACCCCCAGTACTGCCAAACCAACTCTCTGAGTCTAGCAATGCAGCTACAGCTGCTGCCACCTCAAAGACAGGGTTCTGCCCTCTTGGCGTCTGAGCAGCAGGAAGGTAGAACAAAGCATTTCCTCTGGGAGCAGGGTGTTACACCCTCCCCGTTTGGAAATAGGTGCTACAGGCTGGGAAGGGGTAGCCTCCCACAGCCTCTGGAAATGCTTTCAAGGGCACAGATGGTGCCCTCCTTGCATAAGCCAGTTTACAGCGGTTCAGGGACCCCTTGTCCCCTGCTCTGGCGCGAAACTGAACAAAGGAAAGGGGTGTAATCACTCCCCTGTCCATCACCACCCTAGGGGTGGTGCCCATAGCTCCTCCAGTGTGTCCCAATCTTCAGCCATCTTGCTTTACAAGGTGTGGGGGCACTCTGGAGGGCTCTGAGTGGCCAGTGCCAGCAGGTGACGTCAGAGACCCCTCCTGATAGGTCCTCACCTGATAAGGTAGCCAATCAACCTCTCAGGGCTATTTAGGGTCTCTCCTGTGGGTTCTCTTCAGATTCTACTTGTAAGCTTCCAGCAGGAATCCTCTGTAACTACTACTTCATCCTCTGACCTTGGATCAATGGCAGCCTGCTCCAGGAGCCGCTGTAACAGCAACAAAGTATCCACAAGGGATACTTTTCTTCTGCAACTTCAGCTCCAGCCAGCAACTGCAACAGATTGCACAGTGTGTACGCTCTGAGGACTCCCTGTCTTCACCCTGCACCAGAAGGACCGAAGAAATCTCCCATGGGGTGAAGGAGTCACTCCCCTACTAACACAGGCGCCTTCTAAGTCAACAATCGGTTCTCTTGGACCCCTCTCACAGCAACAAGCATGCTCCTTGGAACACAGAGGGTGTCAATCTTCATGCAAAATAGTCTCAGTTCCAACATATGTAGTCTACATAAAGCTTAAATCAAAATGTACAGTTTTATTCTCCTCACTCTTTCATGGAAGATACACCTCTGCTGGAGGAACAGGAAATCAACTAATTAGCACGTTTAATGCTCCCATACAAATGAAAGAACTTTGATTTCAGAATATGACGGCAGGGGATCGCAGCCTAGCATTGGACAGAATACATGTTTCCACTATCACAGAAGTGACATCATTCCATTTCCTCTTATTCATCTTTACTGGCATTGATATCAGCTTACCCACCAAAACTAACTTGAATAAAAATAAGTCAGACAAGCATATTTTATTCTTGAGCATCTATCTTCAGAGGAAGTGACATTACTGCACTGTGACTGGGGTGAGTGTTTGAAAAGTTTCAGCACACCATCCATCATCCTTTTGTGTTGCTATAGTTGCCCTAAGTGGCCAGGGTTTGCGCAGACATGGGTCCCTTGCTCACTGTGCCACTGGATTCAAGCTAGCTTGATGAGGGGGTGATACCCCAAAACTGGTCTGAGGATGCTTGTTTCTGGTCCAGAAGGACCTGGCCTGGCATTTCAGGCTGGACTGTTCCCCCAGGGAGCAGGGTCAAGACTGGTTTGCATGTGGCTGGGACCAAACTGGGGTGGGATGGTGAGCAAACATATGATGGATTAAACCCAGATCTGTGACTGGGGGGTGAGTGTTTGAAAAGTTTCAGCACTCCGTCCATCACCCTTTTGTGTTGCTACCCTTAGAAATTCTTCACAGACCTTATAGCAAGGGACTACTGATTAGATTGCCTGATCAATGCCATTTGGTGGATGGTGGGGGAAGGGGTTGAAACGCTTAGAAGGAGCTGACTGCCAAGAAGGAGGATTGCCAGGACCAACCTGAGTCATGAGTTGTCCACTGGACTCCCAGACATGATGGTTTTAGTTGTGAAATGCATAAATAAGCTTTCTGCTGCTGATGTGTGGCATAATCCATAAGGAACGATTGCCACAGAAACAGGAGGTTTGGCCCTGGTATTATTATCTATTTATATTGAACTTTGAGAAGGAACCTCTGGGAGAGGATGATATTTTGCCTTTTGAGCCAAGTGAAATTCTTTGGTGTAGATTTATGCACAACATTTTCACGATATGCAAGGGTACAGAGACCGCTTTATTTTGTTTCACCAAGTATTTAATGTCAATGTTCGGAATATAGAATTATCTTTACAATACAATCACAAATCATGTTTTAGGATTGTGATATGTATGTCAAAAATGGAAAACTGCATAGTAAATCAAATAGGAAGAAAACTTCAATAAAAACATCCTGTCCATGCATGTCAATTTCAAAAGAACAAAAAACCCTAGAGTGAGTTTTTGAGAGCTGGGAGACTACGCAGTGAGGACACAGTATATACTGAAACAGTGAAAGACATGCAGAAGAGAGTCAAACAAAGCCAATATAAGGACTCTGTCATTGGCCAAAGAACTACTAAAAACAAATATGAAATACACAAACTACATGGAACAATTTAAAGATAGGAACAGTGTATGAATAAGATCATTGAAAATAAATTACATTCAAAACTATATGGAAATAGTTTGGTTGGTTGCTTTTTGAAAAAGATGATTGTTGATTCATCTGAATCAGCACCAGCCAAAGTACCGGGAGAGCGGCGGACCCCTGCACCCTATGTCTATACAGCCAGAGTCATTGGGGATACAATCAGCCGGGTCCCGACCCGCTGTCTCCAGCCGTTTGGTGTCAACGAGCTGCAGGGGCCTTGCAGGAGAAGGCCCACCATTTTGGTAGAGCTACCCTGCTGTCCGGACTCTCCAGACACTGGAGCTTGCGTCTGGTGGTCTTGTGCTATAGAGGGGTGCCCTCAGCAGAGGAGACTACAGTAAGCTCCCCAGAGCAAGCTGTGTCCTGCTCCACTGTTCCAGGCCACCTGGCGGTGATGAGTTGCGGTGGCCCTGCTGGAGAAGGCCCTCCACTTTGGAATAACTCCCCGCTACCCAGACTCTCTAGATGACGGGCCTGGTGGACTTATGATGCGGAGGAGCGCTCTTAGCAAAGGGGAAAGCTGGCGACCCACCCAAGCAACAAGACTGCCTGTGACACCCTTCCCACTGCCAAACTGACTCCTGCAACACTCTGCGGAGTAAATGGGCATCTTGGCCTGATCCTGCGGACATGAGCACATCGTGACCCTCCCACCGGTAAGGCAAAATACTGCGCCTTGCATGCCTGAGGGGCTGCTGGGGGTCCTGAAAGTGAAGTATCCGCTTTGCCCCGCTAGCCCTTTGGGAACAGACATTTTGGAGACAGCAGCTACCTGAAGAAACATTCTTGCTGGACTCCCGGGCCCAGTGGTGCACCACAAAGTAGGAGACATCTCTACCCATATTTGAATGCACAAAATAACCACTGCAGCCGGTGACAACTCCCACGCAGAGAACAGCTCCCAGGCCGCCCAGCCCTACCGTGCAAGTGACTGTCTTAGGCAACCTTAAGGCTGGATAGACACAGCCCCATCCGAGGTACCTGGTTTCTCATTGTAGTGCCTGCTCTAAGCTCCTCTTCAGACTTCTTGCCTTCCCATGTGGAGCACTCTGGCCCTGCCCCCAGTGGCCCCACAGGCTCGATCACTATAAATTGACTTCCCCACATGTTGAAGGGGCGCTGATGGGTTGTAGCGCTAGTGCCAATTGAGGCGGATGGAGAGCACTTGCCCCTGCAGGAGAAGGGACACTGTGCACCACCCTCTGTGCCTTAATAGTGCTCTCTTGCGGGGTGCTCCCCCTCCACTGCAGATGCTACACCACGGCGGGGTGAGAAGCTCCTTCTTTATGATCGGTACTCCTACATACAGCTCCCTACCAGCATGAAGCCCCCTGGGGGTGGGGAGGACTGGTCACTACATCTCTGTGGGGAACAACACCTGGATATTCCCCCAACATCTTCACTACCACTGAACTTCACAGAAACTCCTCACAAAATGCCTTGCAACAAATCTTTTAAAGATGTTCCGGTAACTTCCCTTTGGAACAAATCCCCCATGGTGGAGCCCGAGAAACCTGACGTACCACAGGATAAGCAGGAGGAACCATACCCCTTGAGGCTTGAGTACAATGGAACAGTGGAGAGACGCCATCATTTAGTATCCCTTTTTTCAATATGGCTAAAGAGAAAATGCCACAGGAAGAACTTTCAATGTCTTGAGACCATTTAAGATTCTCTTTTCAAATGGTTGCTTAAAGTTGTCTTTGGGCATTGAGGCATTTGTTTAAATCTATTGCGACATTTCTGCTACTGCAGGCAGGAGCCTTGAGAAAACGTTTTGCCACCTTGGATGTAGAACAGTGAAGTAAGTAGCTTTTTGCATATGTGGCTTGTTTATTCAAGAGGCAGATGTTTTGCGATGTCATCATAAATATGTGACACGACACCCATCACAGAGGATTTTCTGTCTCTTTCTTCTTTAGTCACTTTAGGCTCACTCAAAACTAATCTCAAAACCTGTATCAAAGACATTCGGAGGGACAGGACCGAAATCAGATAGTGTGTGGATGACCTCGAGCACACAATTGATGCAAAATCAGAGGATCAGGAGATGCTATGGCAACGAGTAGCAGCCCTGGAGGATCAGCAAGTCGATCTGCAGACTAGGCCAGAAGACTTGGAGAACCGGAGTCATCACAATGACATATGCATCCCGGGGGTACAGGAGGGGGCAAAAGGTGACAACACTATGGCATTTATGGCAACATTCCTCCAGTCAATCAGGAGGAATCATGGCGTCCTATCTAGCTCCAGTGTCCACTCTACGCGTCAATGAAGACCACACAGACCTTATCTCCATCAGCAGAGGCATTCGGGGGGACCCAGATGCCCTGCCGCCTGTCCTAGATTGGGCGCACAGGGTGTCCTCTGCCCTGGGCAAACCAAACACATCTCCTGACATCCTGACCCGTGTTCACTGTTTCACAGCGAAGGAAACCATTCTTTGGGCGGTGCGAAAGAAAGCTGATCTGGTCTTCAAGGGACACACACTTCAGCTGTACCAAGACCTCTCACCCACCACTCTCCGTCTAGATGAGATTTCAAACCCATCACAGACAAACTATGAGAGCTGGAAATGAATCATTAATGGGGTCACCCATTTGTACTAATTATCGAGTGGGAGGGCAAGAGGTGCTCATTGAGTGCCCTAGCTGAAGTGAAAAAACTGTTGAAACTCCCACAATCAAGGACTCCCCAAGGAAAAACTTGAAGCCCATTTGGACCACAGTCAAACATCAGCCCCCGAACACATGCTTAGCTGCGACAATGACTTAGGCACCAAAGCCTGATATCATCCAACATCGTTCGCAATATGGACCAGCCTACCTCCCCAATACCTTCCATTTCTGGCTCAAGCTAACTCAGGTGGACAAGTCCAGATGGGTAGTGCATTCTGCCAGGCTGCCATCGCTCTGGTCCCCTGGTGACTCACAACATTGCAGTAAGTTCTTAAATCCGTGGACCACCCCGCACTTTGACCCCCATGAGGATGACTCCTCTGGAGAGATGTGGCGCCTTGGCACCAGTTTCTGAGGATGATAAACACATGTGTTGAACCCAGTTGGCCCACGTTTGTTGTTGTTGAACTCTTTCCAACCCTCTTTTCTTGCAGGGCTTCCACCACAATTACGGACTATAGTGGTCATTGACAGCCTTATTGGCATGCTTTGTTACTTGTACTGCATTGGGGGATCACATTTGCACTGAAAGCTATCCTTCTGCATATGCCTATGCCTTACCTTCTTAGGATCCGATATCTCTAATTAGCAGTACAAAACTACTCTCCCTGAATATACACAGCCTTAAATCCCCTACCAAATGCCAACAAGTCTGGGGTTATATTCTCCACCACTGTCCTGATATAGTACTCATACAGGAGATGCACCTAGAATGGCTCTCCTGCGTTATCCCATTCGTCAATGGGCATACACAGACTCTGAAACAATTTGGGTGGGCATACTTTGCAAATCAGCCTTTGGCTCCCACATTACTAAAGTGGTGCGCAATGAAGACGGCCGCTACCACACACTACACTTACACAAAGTGAAGCATTGTCTCAAGCTTCGCATTATGTACACCCCGAACACTGCACAATACGCTTATGTCCATCAAACCCTAAGGTAGCAATTAAAAGGGGTAGAGGGAGATATCAATGTAGGGGGAGACTTCAATTTAGTATGGGACCCATAACAGGGCTCCAATTCTATGTCTGCGCACTTGAAGAGAGAGCCTCATTGATACTTGGTGCTACAAACACCTGGATACCCAGGATTATTCTTTCTATTCTCCAGTACATACTACATATTCTCACATTGATTATGTCTTTATCACACCGGTCCTCCTTCTCAAGCTTGACACTGCTGAGATGTTTGATATTTCCATATTGGACCACACCTACGTAGCAGTGACTTGGACCTCCAATCCCCATTCCACAGAGGAAATACTTCACCCATAACACTGAGCAAGCCGTCTCCCTTCACACCTTGTGGGATGGGTTAAGGGCTACCATTCGGGGGGGTGGGTATGTTGGTGGCCACAGCACGGGAAAGGGAGGCGTGTTTGGTGGAAACTACCCTGACTACAGAGACTGAAGCTCTAGAGCAGCAAAACGAAAGAAATCCCATGCGGTGCAATAAACAACAACTCACCATTTGAGGTCAACTGCGGGCTCACAGGACAAGTAGGGTGGAGTGAGCCCTATTATCGCTAAAACAATGCTTTTACAAGGGGGGCAATAAGATAGGCCCACAACTAGCTTGTAGGCTAAGACAGGCACAAGCGAAAGCACACATTGCAAAACTCTGATGGTCTGCTGCGACTTGGGTGGTCATGGAGCACAACAAATGTCAGGAATTCCATGCTTACTATCAAGCTCTCTACGCCCTGGAGGATGTTCCACAGGGGCTAATAGATGGCTACCTTGCCACGCATGAGTGCGACCCTCTCCAACCCTACCACACAGCTTAATTGGATGCACCAGATACAATTGAAGAGATCTGTTGAGTGCTTCGGGCACTCCGACTTGGTAAGACCCCAGGACCGGATGGCCTCCCACTTAGCTTTTACAGATTGTTCCTCCCTAAATTGGGGGAGCACCTCCTCCGCCTGTTCAACTCTTTTACACATAATGCTGGCCTCACTTCCTCCATGGTGGGGCCAAGATCTCTTTGATCCTTAAGCTGGGTAAGGATCCCATCTTGTGCTCCTACTATCGCCCTATTGCCTTGCTAAATACAGCTGCAAAACTCTACACTAAAATCCTGACCACCTGGCTGGATCGCTGTCTCCCAAGTATCATAGACCCTGATCAGGTGGGGTTCATCCGCAATAGATGGGAGGCAGACAATGTATGGTGAGTGGCACATCTAGTGGTACAGGCGCACTGACATCAGATCCCTGCATTCCTCCTGTCCCTTGATGTGGAGAAAGTGTTCGGCAGGGTGAACTGGGTATCCTTTCGCTATGTCTTGATTAAGATAGAGCTCAGCCCGAATATGGTCTCCAAAATCATGGTGTGCTATCAACCTCCAGTGGCCATTGTACAGGTCAATGGAGGCCACACAGACCTCATGTCAATTTGCAGAGGCACCAGATAGGGTTGCCCCCTAATGCCTCTTTTATTTACTCTGTTGGTTGAGCCATTTGCTATTACCATACACCATATGGCGAAATAGTGAGAATCCCCTTCGGAGGGCAGGAACATAAGGTCAGCCTATTTGCAGACAATCTGCTTCTTACTCTAACAAAGCCCGCCACCTCTACTTTTTCCAGACCCTACCCACTCCAATTACACAAGATGATATTATTTGTTTACTACACAAACTTTGTGTATTCATTTGGAAAGGGGAGCAACCTAGAATTTCAAACATGCTACTCATGCAACCTCGCAATAGGTGGGGCTGGCATGCCCTCATCTGGAGTATTATTGGGCAGAACATTTACGTTATATCTCCGTTTGGGTGGCACACAAAAGCCACTGGTTCCACACGGATAGGGCTGTGGTGTGCAGGCCCATGTGGGATCTGGTGTGGCTTCCTAAGCATGCCTGCCCCGGTACTTCCTACATCGCTACACCGACCAGGATGATCTTGGACATATGGGACAAATTGGCTGAGAAAAGGGATTTAACCTACTTCCCCTTCCCTAATACACTCATGGCCCACAACCCTGACTTCGCCCTAGCTAGGTCACCCCATGCCTTCCGTGACTGGATGGACAAAGATTGCAGGACCATTGTTAGACATGACAGCCTTAAGGTGGTCACCCCTAACTTATTTCCTGCCTCCCCCTACTTTTTAGATACTGTTTTTGCTGGTTTTAAGACTCTGCACACTTTACCACTGCTAACCAGTGGCTCATGAACTGAGTCTCAAGGAGCTGGAGATCAAGGCGAGACAGTCTGAGTCCAGCAGTTATGGTGGCAGCATACATGCAGGACTTGTTTGGGAGAAAAAGGTTTGTATACCCAAGAATGTGGTGCCACGTTATGTGGTGGGAGGTGACATTGACAATGGTTGGCTGCCTATGAAGTTGCACAAGGGCCCATGGGACCTCTGAGGAGCAATGGGGGGCGGCATTGTGGTTTTATGTAACGGCAGTGGGGAGGGACACACTTCTTACACTAGCTCCACATGATCAGAATGTCTATGCACCCATGAAAGTCGCTTTACTGGCCAAGTTTGGGCTGACCCCTGAGAAATACTGTCAGAGGTTTAGGGACCGCACCAAACTTGCCACACAAGCTTGGGTAGATTGTTTTGAGTTCTCCAATAAGGCACTGAATGGATGGGTGCGAGTCAGCAAAGTAGACGATTACAACGGGTTATATGACTTGATTCTGAGAAAGCATATGCTTAGTACTTCTTTTACCGAGTTGCACCAGCACTTAGTATAAAGTAAGCTGACTGATCCCAGGAAACACCAGAGTGTCAAAGAAGGCATCTGGGGGGGGTGGGGGCACCCACAAAGGAAAGGTGGTCAGGTTTCCCAACAGAGAAAAACCTAAAGATAAGGACTTCTCAAAATGCCCCCAAAAGAATTCCCAGGGGGTGGGTGGTAAACATTCCTCTTCTTGATTTAGGAAGAAGCCAGGGTACTTTGATAGAACATTAGGGAAGTTCATCCCTAAATGCTTAGAGTGCTACCAGCATGGACACTTTAAGGGCGACTCCCAGTGTTCCAAGAGAGCACAGTCCACCACTGGACAGACACCTCGGTTGGCTAGTGTAGCGCTCGGGGGAGAGACAGTCCCAGTTAGCTTTGGGGGGCAGACAGAGGTTTCCCTAGTGTCCCTGGGAGAAAGAGAGATGGTGCTTAAAGCCCACATGCCAGAAAATACTTCAAAGTATAGGTAGTGGGTCACCATTGATGGGCAAAGGGTGGAGGCTCTGTGTGACACAGGAGCCAGTATGACTACTGTCAAGAGTCAGCTGGTGTCAGCAGAGCAGATAGTCCCTAATACATTTCACCAGGTCCTAGTCGCTGACACTCGTGAGAGTCATGTACCGGTGGCTCTGGTTCCCTTTGAGTGGTGAGGGGTAGGGGGGTCTCTGGTACTCTGAAAGTAGCTGTGAGTCCTGCCATGCCTGCAGATTATCTGTTAGGCAATGATCTTGAGCATACTGCCTGGAAGAAGGTAGAGCTCAGATCCCACCTGGAGATGTTAGGTTTGCCTGAGTGGGTCTGCATGACTACAAGGGCCATGTCTGCCCGGGAAGGGAGTCAAGTGCGTCTAAAGCCTGGAACAATGGCCCAGACAGCTGCAAAGAGGAAGGGCAAGAGGCACGGGAAACCCGCCTCAGATGTTCCCACGGTGGTGGACGGGGTCCCTGAGGAGGAGGCTCCTGAGCCAACGGGAGGACATAGCTGACCTGGGCAACCTGCCTGAACTTGCTGGTTGACAAGTAGAGGGTGGGCCAAACAGGGCAGAATTCTGCAAGGTGCAGAAGGAATGCCCCACCCTTGAGGATCTGAGGCAACAGGCCACAGCCCAAGCAGCAGGTGACACCTCTGGCACTCACCATATTTACTGGGAGAATGATCTCCTTTACAGTGAGCCTAAGGTTCCAGGCCCTGATGCAGCACGTGTGCTGGTGGTCCCCCAGTGCTACCGGGCCTTCCTACTGGGTCTGGCTCATGACATTCCCCTGACAGGACATCTGGGCCAAGACAAGACCTTTAACAGGCTTGCCAGCCACTTCCATTGGCCCAGAATGAGGGTAGCCTCAGATAATTTCTGCAGAGCCTGCCCCACCTTGCAGGCTAGTAGGAAGATGGGGAAAAAGCTTAAAGCTCCCAAGATCCCACTCCCTGTCGTTGGCACCCCCTTCAAAAGGGTGGGCATCGACATTGTTGGTCCCTTGGACCCCAAAACTGCCTTGGGAAACAGGTTAGTCCTGGTTTTGATGGACCATGCCACCCGCTATCCAGAGGCAATCTATCTGAGAACAGTGACTGCACCGGTGGGGGCCAGAGCCCTACTGGGGATATTTACCCATGTGGGATTCCCTAAGGAAGTTGTGTCTGACAGATGCACAAACTTCATGGTTGCGTACATAAAGTCCATGTGGGATGAGTGTGGGGTGACCTACCGGTTTACCACCTCTTATCATCCTCAATCCAATAGGCTTGCTGAGAGATTCAACAAGACCCTTAAAGGCATGAACAATGGCCTAACTGAAGCCATGAGGCATAAGTGAGACGTCCTCTTACCATGCCTGCTGTTTGCTTACAGGGAGGTACCCCAAAAAGGGGTGGGGTTCAGCCCCTTTGAACTTCTCTATGGTCACCCTGTCAGGGGACCACTAAGCATAGTTAAAGAGGGCTGAGAAAAAGCTCCCAAGACACCTCCCCAGGATGTACTCAGCAACATGCTGGCCCTCCGCAACCAAACCCAACGCTTCTGGAAGCAGGCCAAGAGTAACCTTGAGGCCAGTCAAGAGGTGATAAAGGAGTGGTACGACCGGAAGGCCACGCTGGTTGAGTTCTCACATGGAGACAAGGTTTGGGTGATGGAGCCAGTAGAGCCTAGGGCTCTCCAGGACCGCTGGTCTGGCCCATTTGAGATTAAGGAGCATAAGGGGGAGGCCACTTACCTAGTGGACCTCAAGACCCCTCGGCACCCCCTAAGGGTTCTCCATCACAACAGACTCAAACCTCACTTTGAGAGGTCTGAGGTCAATATGTTCCTAGTCACAGATGAGGGTATGGAAGAGGAGAGTGAACCTCTCCCCGACCTCCTCTCTGACAAAGAAGGTGATGGGTCAGTGGAGGGTGTCATTCTCTCTGACTTCCTGACTCTAGACCAGAGAGGAGACTGCTATGAGCTGTTAGAACAGTTCTCTTCCCTGTTTTCCTTTAGTCCTGGACTTACCCATCTATGTGTCCATGACATTGACACGGGAGACAGTCCCCCTGTGAAGAACAAAATTTACACATTGTCGGATAAGGTGAAGGCCAGCATCAAGGAGGAGGTCTCCAAGATGTTGACCTTAGGGGCTAATTGAGAAATCCAGTAGTCCCTGGGCCAGCTGTGTGGTGCTGGTTCCTAGGGCTGCTGCCCCCGGTGCGAAGCCAAAACTCCGGTTCTGTGTGGACTACCGGGGTCTCATCTCAGTCACACGGACTGACCTTACCCCATCCCCCGAGTTGATGAGCTCTTTGCCAGGCTAGGAGCTGCCAAGTTCCTGAGTATGTTTGATCTTACATCAGGGTACTGGAAGATCGCCCTGACTGAGGGGGCTAAAGAGAGATCTGCGTTTTCCACACCCGATGGCCGTTACCAGTTCCGGGTGATGCCCTTTGGGTTGAAAAATGCCCCCGCTACCTTCCAACGGTTGGTAACGGGTCCTGGCTGACAAGGATGCCTACTGCGCAGCCTACCTAGATGACATAGCTGTCTATAGTTCCAGCAGGGAGGAACACCTGCTCCACCTCAAGGAGGTGCTTCAGGCTCTGCAACAGGCAGGCCTGACCATCAAGGCTAGTAAGTGCCAGACTGGGCAGGGTTCAGTGGTGTACTAGGGACACCTAGTAGGTGATGGCAAGGTGCAGCCACTCCAGGGCAAAATTGAAACTATCAAGGCCTGGCAACCACCTAGAACACAGACTGAAGTGAGAGCCTTTTTAGGCCTCACTGGATACTACTGTAGATTTGTCAAGATCTATGGTACCACTGGGTCTCCCTTGACAGATCTTACTTCCAAAAAGCAACCTAGGGTGGTGAATTGGACAGAGGCTAGTCAGAAAGCCTTTGATTCTCTGAAGGAAGCCATGTGCACGGCCCCGTGCTCAAGGCCCCTGACTGCTCCCTGGAATTTATTGAGCAGACAGACGCTTCAGAGCATGGCATAGGGGCTGTTCTATCACAGCTAAATGAGGAGGGCTCAGACCAACCAGTAGTCTTTAGTAGCAGAAGATTATTACCACGGGAACAGAGGTGGAACGCTATTGAGAGAGAAGCATTTGTTGTGTTCTGGGCACTGAAGAAGCTGAGACCAAACCTGTTTGGGACTCACTTCCGGGTTCAGACAGACCACAGGCCCTTCAGATGGCTCATGCAGATGAGGGGTGAGAATCCTAATCTCTTGAGGTGGCCCATTTCCCTACAGGGGATGGACTTTACGGTGGAGCATCACCCGGGGATTGACCACAACAACGCTGAGGGTCTCTCCAGATACTTCTGCCTTAGCGATGAGAGCTCCCATGGGGTTGGGTAGCTCTCCCCACTTTCAGCTGGGGGGGCCACATGTTAGACCTGAAAGCCTTGGGCTGTGGTCACCCTAACTTTTTGCCTGCCTACCCCCTTTTTTAGATACTGTTTCTGCTGGTTTTAAGACTCTGTGCACTTTACCACTGCTAAAGTGCACATGCTCTTCCCCTTTAAACATGGTAAAATTGGATCACACCCAATTGGACTGTTTAATTTACTTATAAGTCCCTAGTAGAGTGCATTATATGTGCCCAGGGCCTGTAGAATAAATGCTACTAGTGGTCCTGCAGCACTGATAGTGTCACCCACTTAAGTGGCCTCTTAACCTTCTCTTAGGCCTGCCATGGCAAGGCCTGTGTGTGCAGTTTCACTGCCAATTCAACTTGGCATTTAAAAGTACCTGCCAAGCCTAAAACTCCCCTTATACATATAAGAAACCCCTAAGGTACGCCTTAGGTAACCCATAGGGCAAGGTGCTGTGTAGGCAAAAGGCAGGACATGTACTTATGTAGTTTACATGTCCTGGTAGTGTAAAACTCCTAAATTCGTTTTTACACTGCTGTGAGGATTGCTCCATTCATAGGCTAGCATTGGGGCTGCCCTCATACATTGTTTGAGTGCTTGCTGCTGATCTGAAAGGAGTAGGAAGGTGATATTTAGTATGGCCAGAATGGTGATATAAAATCCTGCTGACTGGTGAAGTTTGATTTAATATTACTATTTTAGAAATGCCACTATTAGAAAGTGTGCATTTCTCTGCACTTAAATATTTCTGTGCCCTACAATCCACATCTGGCTGGGTTTAGTTGCCAGCTCCTTGTGCGTTCACTCAGACACACCCCAAACACAGGATACTCAGCCTCACTTGCATACATCTACATTTTGAATGGGTCTTCCTGGGCTGGGAGGGTGGAGGGCCTGCCTTCACACAAAGTACTGCCACACCCCCTACTGGGACCCTGGCAGACAGGGTTGAACTGAAAGGGGACCTGGTGCACTTCTAAACCACTCTTTGAAGTCTCCCCCACTTCAAAGGCACATTTGGGTATATAAACAGTGCCTCTGCCCCTACCAACTCGGACACTTCCTGGAGAAGAAACTTGTAACTAGAACCTGCATCCTGCCAAGAAGAACTGCCTGGCTGCCCAAAGGCCTCACCTGACTGCTTTCTGTGAAGGACTGCTGCCTTGCTGTTGCCCTACTGCCTTGCTGCTCTCTGGCTGTGGTGAAGAAGTGCTCTCCAAGAGCTTGGATAGAGCTTGCCTCCTGTTCCCTGAAGTCTAAGGACCAAAAATACTTCATCTCTTCAAGATGGACTCCTTGTGCGGCGAAATTCGTCCAGAAGAAAATTCAACGCAGTGATCACTGGATCGATGCAGCTCCTGTGACTTCGTCCTGCCAGTCCAGGAAATCCAGCCACCATCCCTGGGGCATCTGAAAACCCCGCAACCCAAAGAGGATCCATGACCGAGCACCGGAAATCGACGCACAGCTTTCCCTGCGTGAAAATGAAACAACGCATAGCCGTGTGCGGCCCGAGAAATCGGCGCACCCCCCTTTGTTTCCACGCATCTCCTCCTCTGCGGTTCTTTGCAGAGATTTTTCACGCAAACCAGGTACTTTGTGCTTGAAAGAGACTTTGTTTGCTTTTAAAAGACTTAAGCCACTTTATATCACTTTTCAGTGATATCTCAACATATACTTGTTGCATTTTTTATCATTTTTACCTGCATCTTATCAGATAAATATTATATATTTTTCTAAACACTGTGTGGTGTATTTTTTGGTGCTATATGGTGTTATTGTATGATTTATTGCACAAATACTTTACACATTGCCTTCTAAGTTAAGCCTGACTTCTCAGTGCCAAGCTACCAGAGGGTGGGCGCAGGATAATTTGGTTTGTGTGTGACTTACCCTGACTAGAGTGAGGGTTCTTGCTTGGACGGGGGTAACCTGACTGCCAACCAAAGACTCCATTTCTAACAACCATACACAATCTTTTCTTGGGGTCCACAATGAAAACCTTTGAACAGTGCAAGGCGGAATAGCATCTCCCTGAGGCAACTGAGACATTGGGTGCTACACCCCTCAGACTACCCTGCGGCCATCCACCCCTATTCTCCATCTGAGACACAAGTTGTCATCTATGACTGCTCCAGAGGGCTAATTTCCAATATGTACTGTACTCTCCAACACTTTGCTCCCCTCAGTCCTCAGCCCTAACAGATGTTTTGGGGTCCGACCACCACCTCCAAACTTTGGTGTGACATCCCTAAAACCTACCGCAGTCCATCCCTTAGGGAGACAGACTACAAGCTAATGTTTCAGTGGTATTACACGTCCTCCCACCTCGCAATAAATGAACCTGGAGCATCAGTCCTTTCCTGGTGAAGGGGGACGGAAAGTTGTGACTTCCGCCACATCTGATGGTCTTGCGCCCTTATTACAACCTTCAGGAAGGAAGACCTCATTCACATAAAACCTGTAATTGGATACCCCTCCCCACCACATACCACAGTGTAGTTCTTGGCCGTCAACCACCTCTCCTTAAAACCATGACGAACGCTGAATGGTCCCTCATTAGTTATATGCTACAGACGGCGGGGCAGTTGATAGCTTTGGCCTGGAAACAAACAACTCCTTCTATATCCCAAAGGATCACATGACTATGGCACGTGATGGCTATGTAACAACTTTCCCATAACTTGTCCCATACAGACGCAATATTCCAAAAGACATGGCACCCTCTTTTACATTACCTGTCTCGCGTGGAATTCATGTGTTTTAACCCGCTCAAACTGAGAGCACTGGAGCTATTCCTCTGATCCTTCATAGAACTGTCTATTACGCCCGCTCGGTATCCCCCCTCCCTGACACACGCACCCCCTGGCCCTTTCAACACTGCATGCCTATTCTCCTTTATTAGACTGCACACTCACCCTAGACTTTCAGTACATTTCTTTAGTTATGGGTTCTTTACTAACACAGCTCGTTAGTTCTAATCTCTCTCAGCCCACTGCCCCCTTTGCTTAATGTGTCTCTTGGGATCACGGTTCAATGCCACATTGTGGATGCAAACATATGCTCTTATTTCTCTTACAACTTGGCTTCTACTGGATTGTAACCTGCAGACACCTAGACGCTATTATGCTACTGTGTACTATATACAGAAGCAATTGCTCATGTTTGCTTTACAAACTTCAATAAAGAGATTTCAAAAGAAAAAGATGACTGTTGACAATTATTTGAAATTTGCGTGGAATTTAGCACTGTTCTACAGCAAATAACATACATTGATCAGATCTATACATGGTAGAAGCAAGTTGGCATATTTGCAAGGTACCATTGTTAGTCACTAGATAATGTGCATTCTTAAACCACATGAATTCAATAGCAAACACCAGTGTTTGTGGTGTCTAGAAAATACCAGACACTGGCAAACTCCTTTTCTTCGCCCCCAGCCAGTAAAGTATGCTGACCCCGTTGTGGGGGACAAATACATTTTTTAAAAGGCCATTGAGGTTGAGAAGCCATTTTCCTCATTGATATATATGTACATTAAAAGGGCAGCTAAAGGGTTAAGGGGATTTATGTCACTCACAAAGCCTTTCACTTAGTGAGCCTATTTTGTTTCCGATCAGTGGGAATGATATTAAGACCCATATTTATGCTCTTTTCCGCAAAATTGCCTAAAGTTTAGTGCCAGCCAGCATCACTTAACAACGCCAGCTGGGCGCCGTATTTATTGAATGCCACAAGCCGGCGCTAAACTTGGGCTAGCGTCTTCAAGAAAGATGCTAGCCAGGTGGTGGTGGCGGTAGGGAAGGGGAGGGTTGTGTGTCAGAAAATGACGCTATCCTGGTTAGAGACAAAAACAAGTCTCTAACCAGACTAGCGCCATTTCCTGGTGCACAACTGTGAGAAAGTAGCCTCTTTCTAGCCTTGTTACCCCCACTTTTGGCCTGTTTGTGAGTGTATGTCAGGGTGTTTTCACTGTCTCACTGGAATCCTGCTAGCCAGGGCCCAGTGCTCATAGTGAAAACCCTATGTTTTCAGTATGTTTGTTATGTGTCACTGGGACCCTGCTAGTCAGGGCCCCAGTGCTCATAAGGTTGTGGCCTATATGTATGTGTTCCCTGTGTGATGCCTAACTGTCTCACTGAGGCTCTGCTAACCAGAACCTCAGTGGTTATGCTCTCTCATTTCTTTCCAAATTGTCACTAACAGGCTAGTGACCAATTTTACCAATTTACATTGGCTTACTGGAACACCCTTATAATTCCCTAGTATATGGTACTGAGGTACCCAGGGTATTGGGGTTCCAGGAGATCCCTATGGGCTGCAGCATTTCTTTTGCCACCCATAGGGAGCTCTGACAATTCTTACACAGGCCTGCCACTGCAGCCTGAGTGAAATAACGTTCACGTTATTTCACAGCCATTTTACACTGCACTTAAGTAACTTATAAGTCACCTATATGTCTAACCTTTACCTGGTAAAGGTTAGGTGCAAAGTTACTTAGTGTGAGGGCACCCTGGCACTAGCCAAGGTGCCCCCACATTGTTCAGGGCCAATTCCCCGGACTTTGTGAGTGCGGGGACACCATTACACGCGTGCACTACATATAGGTCACTACCTATATGTAGCTTCACCATGGTAACTCCGAATATGGCCATGTAACATGTCTATGATCATGGAATTGCCCCCTCTATACCATCCTGGCATAGTTGGCACAATCCCATGATCCCAGTGGTCTGTAGCACAGACCCTGGTACTGCCAAACTGCCTTTCCTGGGGTTTCACTGCAGCTGCTGCTGTTGCCAACTCCTCAGACAGGCATCTGCCCTCCTGGGGTCCAGCCAGGCCTGGCCCAGGATGGCAGAACAAAGGACTTCCTCTGAGAGAGGGTGTTACACCCTCTCCCTTTGGAAAATGGTGTGAAGGCAGGGGAGGAGTAGCCTCGCCCAGCCTCTGGAAATGCTTTCTTGGGCACAGATGTGCCCAATTCTGCATAAGCCAGTCTACACCGGTTCAGGGGACCCCTTAGCCCTGCTCTGGCGCAAAACTGGACAAAGGAAAGGGGAGTGACCACTCCCCTGACCTGCACCTCCCCTGGGAGGTGTCCAGAGCTCCTCCAGTGTGCTCCAGACCTCTGCCATCTTGGAAACAGAGGTGCTGCTGGCACACTGGACTGCTCTGAGTGGCCAGTGCCACCAGGTGACGTCAGAGACTCCTTCTGATAGGCTCCTTCAGGTGTTAGTAGCCTATCCTCTCTCCTAGGTAGCCAAACTCTCTTTTCTGGCTATTTAGGGTCTCTGTCTCTGGGGAAACTTTAGATAACGAATGCAAGAGCTCATCCGAGTTCCTCTGCATCTCTCTCTTCACCTTCTGCCAAGGAATCGACTGCTGACCGCGCTGGAAGCCTGCAAAACTGCAACATAGTAGCAAAGGCGACTACTGCAACTCTGTAACACTGATCCTGCCGCCTTCTCGACTGTTTTCCTGGTGGTGCATGCTGTGGGGGTAGTCTGCCTCCTCTCTGCACTAGAAGCTCCGAAGAAATCTCCCGTGGGTCGACGGAATCTTCCCCCTGCAACCGCAGGCACCAAAAAGCTGCATTACCGGTCCCTTGGGTCTCCTCTCAGCACGACGAGCGAGGTCCCTCGAATCCAGCAACTCTGTCCAAGTGACTCCCACAGTCCAGTGACTCTTCAGTCCAAGTTTGGTGGAGGTAAGTCCTTGCCTCACCTCGCTAGACTGCATTGCTGGGAACCGCGACTTTTGCAGCTACTCCGGCCCCTGTGCACTTCCGGCGGAAATCCTTTGTGCACAGCCAAGCCTGGGTCCACGGCACTCTAACCTGCATTGCACGACTTTCTAAGTTGGTCTCCGGCGACGTGGGACTCCTTTGTTTAACTTCGGGTGAGCACTGTTTCACGCATCCTTGTAGTGCCTGTTTCTGGCACTTCTCCGGGTGCTACCTGCTGCTAAGAGGGCTCTTTGTCTTGCGCGACGTCCCTTCTACCTCTTGGTCCAATTTGCAAACTCCTGGTCCCTCCTGGGCCATAGCAGCATCCAAAAACGCTAACTGCACGATTTGCAGCTAGCAAGGCTAGTTGGCGTTCTTTCGGCGGGAAAACACTTCTGCACGACTCTCCACGGCAAGAGGGATCCGTCCACCAAAGGGGAAGTCTCTAGCCCTTTTTGTTCCTGCAGAAGCCTCAGCTTCTTCTGTCCAGTAGAAGCTTCTTTGCACCCACAGCTGGCATTTCCTGGGCATCTGCCCATCCCCGACTTGCTTGTGACTTTTGGACTTGGTCCCCTTGTTCCACAGGTACCCAAGATTGGAAATCCATCGTTGTTGCATTGTTGGTTTGTGTCTTTCCTGCATTATTCCTCTAACACGACTTCTTTGTCCTTAGGGGAACTTTAGTGCACTTTGCACTCACTTTTCAGGGTCTTGGGGAGGGTTATTTTTCTAACTCTCCCTATTTTCTAATAGTCCCAGCGACCCTCTACAAGGTCACATAGGTTTGGGGTCCATTCGTGGTTCGCATTCCACTTTTGGAGTATATGGTTTGTGTTGCCCCTATCCCTATGTGTCCCCATTGCATCCTATTGTAACTATACATTGTTTGCACTGTTTTCTAAGACTATACTGCATATTTTTGGTATTGTGTATATATATCTTGTGTATATTTCCTATCCTCTCACTGAGGGTACACTCTGAGATACTTTGGCATATTGTCATAAAAATAAAGTACCTTTATTTTTAGTATAACTGTGTATTGTGTTTTCTTATGATATTGTGCATATGACACTAAGTGGTACTGTAGGAGCTTCACTCGTCTCCTAGTTCAGCCTAAGCTGCTCTGCTAAGCTACCATTATCTATCAGCCTATGCTGCTAGACACCCTATACACTAATAAGGGATAACTGGGCCTGGTGCAAGGTGCAAGTACCCCTAGGTACTCACTACAAGCCAGTCCAGCCTCCTACAACAACCACCTAAAACATGACTCCTGTCTTAGGAAAGACAGGAGTCATGCCCACCATCCCAATGGCCAGGACAGGGGGCAAGTGTCCCCTGGGCATGGCCATTGCACCCTGTGCCATGCAGGGGGCCCCAAGTTTGGGCCCCTGGTGGCACTTTAAAAAAATGTTTTTGTTTTTACCAATACTTACCATACTTACCTGGGATGGGGTCACACATCCTCTGGTGTCCCTCTGGTGTGGGTGGAGTGTTCCTGAGGCTTGGAGAAGGCACCTGTGGACTCAATCCATGGTGTTTAACCATGAAAATGGGTCCACAGGTCCCCTAACTCCTGGTCTGACCCAGGCGCTAAATAATGGTGCAAAGCAGGCTTTGCACCATTATTTAGCCCCTCCTTCCAAACGTACATCATTTTAGCATGGGGGGCTAATATGGGGCCATAGGGATAGCACCATTTTGTAGATGGGAACGCCTACCTTGCATCTCATTGATGCAAGGTACGTGCACCCATCCAAAAAATGGTGCAAACTCCTATATTTTGACGCTAGATGTATCTAACATCAAAAAACAAATATGGAGTTAGGTTTGCGCTGAATTTGCATTAAAAAAATAACACAAATTTGGCACAAACAGAGTATAAATATGCTCCTAAGTTAGCTATTCTCTTCGCTCAGATATGCTCAAAGACCTACATACAAAAAGGTTTTGATTAACAATGTTTTTTTTTCTAAGATGGCAAGCTCGCTGTGCAGTGTTCTTGCATCTCTCTCTATCCTGATCATCATCAGTTACATAAACTATTAAAGACTTGATTTCCTGCTGGTAGCTATGTCTGTCAGACACTCACGTCTGCTTTTGAATCCTCTAAAGCAACAATATACTTTTAAGATTTGCTGTTTGAGCTTGAAAGCATGTGCAGACGAGGTCCAGGATGTCTGACTAGATATTGAGCAACAGTGCGATAAGCTGAACTATATTACAATGGCCAGAAGATTGAGAGAGGTGTCTTTCTTAGTCCAGGTTGAAGAGCCACCTGGGAGGTTGATGTTGTAGAGAACAACTCTGCTCTTGCTGCTGTTGGAGGCTGATTAGGTGATGAGGTCACACATCCCTGCAACGCCTCCAGAACACCTCCGCACACCTCATCCTGGACATCCCCCGCCACAGCACAGCCCACCTGAGAGACCTGCATTGGCTCCCTGTCAACAAGAGAATCACCTTCAAACTCCTCACCCATGCTCACAAGGCACTGCACAACACCGGACCAGAATACCTCAACAGACGTCTTTCCTGCTACACCCTGACCCAACAGCTTTGCTCCTCCGACCTTGCCCTCGTCACCTTCCCATGCATCCGGAGAACAGCCACCGGAGGCAGATCATTATTGCACCTCGCCGCCAAGATGTGGAACACTCTTCCCACCCACCTGCGTCAGACCAAGGACCTCCTTACCTTCAGAAGACTTCTCAAAACTTGGCTGTTCGAGCAGTAGCAGCCACCCTCCCCAGCACCTTAAGACCCTCAGGGTGAGTAGTGCGCTGTACAAATTCCCTGATTGATTGATTGATCCCAGTACTGAAGGATAGGTCTGCACAGTGTGGCCAATAGATCAGGTGGAGCATGATTTGGATTTTAAGAGGGAATGATGGGAGTGGATCTAAAGGTTTAGATATAAAATATATTTTCACACTTTGTTTTTTGTGGACCTGGATAGCTGGTGTTTCTGGCTCTGGGTAGTGATGGACCACTAAACACCTTCACACTGCACGTGCCGTTTCCTAAAACAGGGTGACCTTTTGGGCTATTTAAGTGACCAGTTTGACTCTTGCGTAAGTCTGCAATGAAGTGCAAGCAAGTAGTGTGTGGGGCAAAGCACGCAAATAATCTATGAGTGAAGCAAAGTTTTTCTCCTCTCATACATAAAGCAAGACCTATCACACAAGCTTAGAGGCAGTCGTTAAACAGTGTAGGCCAGGGTTAAAAGTGTGAAAGGCAAACTAATGCACTTAGTGCAATTGGAATGCAAAGTTTGTGTATCTTGTAAAAGATAGGCCCTGCTTCATGGTGCTTAAATCTAAAATTCATTTGGAGCACTGAATGTTATTTCATAAGGAATGACATGAGCAAAGTGCTGTGTACGTGGTGTAGCACGCTATTTCAGTAAAAATACAGACCTACAGACATACCAAGATCATCATATCAACTCCCAAAATATCGTCACAGGAGAGGTCACTATTTTGTGGTCAATACTGTGACCAAAACCGTGTGTTTGAAGTTAAGCTGCATGTTTTCAACGGGCACAGTTTAAAAGGCCTATTGTTATCTTTGGGTTGTTATTTGTATTTCATGCGGTGCGCGGGAGTCATATGCCTGCCTACTGTATTTCATTTCTTGATTGTGTTTTTCTGTTGCAGCATCATCTAGTCAACTGTGTTGATGCATATAAGAAATGAAGAGAAGAACACACAATAATAGTAATCATACATATAAAGTACATCTGTTCAAGTGAGTGGACACCAGTTTCCTGAGCCACAACATTTTTCTGTGCTCCAAGATCCTGAAAAGTCAATTTACATATCAATTTTCTATCACCTTTATGTATTGCATTGGTTGCTTCAATTACATCAGGCCCTGTCAGCTATGGTCCAGACCCATCTCTCGAATTATCATCAGGATATCAGGATCAGCTTCTTGTTCATTTACCTTAACAGTTACAATGATTCACTTTCTCTTTCCACCTCATCGAATTCCCTGATGGTGGTTTTGGTCATACATCATCTTTTCATACCTAATGAGTTATTTGGAAAACTTTCATTGATTTCTTCAAATTTTGACAAACTGTCATTTGCTTTATAAAACAACTTCTCGTATGAGGCCGTATCATGTACATTTTCTAACCAGTTCCTACAAGTCAGTATCACATTTGATTTCCAGTTTGGAAGGATTCTTAGGGTTCTCCTCTTCGCTACTTCCAATGTTGTCGATAGACATCTTTTGACATAGAGGTTGGCCAGATGCGTGTGTAGTATCTCACCGTTTTAGCATTTAGTATTAGGCCTGTGTTTATTTTTGGTTTCACATTATCTGATATTTCCTTTCAGCACCAAGGGAGGAGCACCCTCATATTATATGTACTATATCACTATCCACAGCCACGTACTTCCTGCAATTGGGGTTTAGGCATAAATGTGATTTCTTCAAGCTGATGTTGACCAAGGGCACCTCTGTAGGATTTTAAAATAATTGAACTTTGCCTCCAACTGGTCCATCACGAGCTATGGTAGCTCCCAAACCCCTTCAGAGTAGCTCACAGCCTGGAGTTCATTTTTAAATAAGCACAGGGTCACATTTTCCTTTTAAAGTTAAGGGAAGACTGTGTTTATTTTACATTATCATCAAGCTGCCGCTAGCAGGGCCTGATAAAGAGCAGTGCTGGAGACAGATTTATGACCCAGGATACAGAAGTGAAGAAGTGAGGTATTTAACTCTTAAATATAAGTCCTTGGCAGCTCACTACTGGAAGTGAGAACAAAATGATGTTTCTCAATGCTTTTACATTGGATTAAGGCAAAATCAATTTTTATTATTATCACATGTTTCTCAAAGTGTTTCATTTACAAACAGCAGGCCTCTTGCTGTCAGTGACAATAGAACACTATGGGGGTCATTCTGACCGCCAGGGCCAACGACCACGGAAGCACCGGCAACAGGCTGGCGGTGCTTCAAGGCCAATTCTGACCGCGGCGGTAAAGCCGTGGTCAGAAAAGGGAAACCGGCGGTTTCCCGCCGGTTTTCCCCTGGCCAAATGAATCCTCCATGGCGGTGCTGCAAGCAGCGCCGCCATGGGGATTCCGACCCCCTTCCCGCCAGCCTGTTTCTGGCGGATTTCACCGCCAGAACCAGGCTGGCGGGAACGGGTGTCGTGGGGCCCCCTAACAGGGCCCCATAATGATTTTCAGTGTCTGCTTAGCAGACACTGAAAATCGCGACGGGTGCCACTGCACCCGTCGCACCACAGCAACTCAGCCGGCTCCATTCGGAGCCGGCTTCATCGTTGCTGGGTCTTTCCCTAGAAAGTGTGCTTTTGTTGATTTAGTTTAAATCCCTTTTTGAAATATAAGTGTCTAAAAAAATTGCTGAGCGGCTTTTAAAGTATTAAAAATTTCTTCCATCTGGGATTCGCAGATCGTCAACCAACACAGAAATTATAAAAACAATGCAATCTATTTGGAAGAGGGAACCTTTTCTCTTATCTATCTTTTTGATCTGTGGTTCCATAATTAGGGTCTGATTACGAGTTGGGCAGTTAAACCGCCACAACTTCAATATGGCGATGGGAAGGCGGCTGTCAAGGCATCAGCCTCGCCACTGTCATATTACGATGTTACAATCAGGCTGACCGGCTGAAATATTGTATTATGACGTTTACGATTGTCAGCCTGGTGGAAACAGTGCGGCAGCATTGGCCTCAGGATCCAAGATCATAATCTGTCAGTCAGACTGCCAGGATTGCAGCTGTCCAACCACCACAGCGTGTTTGGCGGTCCAATTACCTCAACACTTGTAATGAGGCACTTTGTGTTACAGTGCCACATATGGTGAAAGGTATGTCCTGTGCCACAAGTACATATGACAGAGGCTCTTAGTTACCCATACTAATATATGCCATTCATATGCACACATGTTCATATATCCCCAAAGACCATGCTCTCACTGACACACATAGCAGCCTTGTCATAGTGCCCCTAGTCAAACTATTTTGTTCAAACCAGAGTATCTGGTCCTATTGACATTAGGCTTAAAGTCAAGAAAGCTGAGCATGGGGTGCCTGGTAATAATGCGTGAGTTGTTTAGCCTTCTATAGCTCATGATGCTTTTTACTGATCAGAAGTAGCTCTCACCACAGAAAAGGTTGGAGACCCCTACTAGTCTTTTATTTTTTCCCTCCAAAAGTTCTTCCCAGCCTTCTTCTTGAAATTGTATCCTCAGGCATTATTCCCACAAGGTGTGTAAGCTAGATGAATTTTCCTCTGAAAAAATATGATCACCTAATGTTTTGTATAAGCCTTACATCATACCTCTGTGTTCCTTCCATTTCATTATGCAGCTTAGGATAACATATCTAGGCAGTGTAATATAAGAATTTCCTGTCTTTTCTTTGAGACAATGAGATAGTTGTAAATATCTCCATAATTATGATCGAGGCATTTTAAAGTCTCGTATAAACATCTGGAAATCTTTAATGCTATCTCTGAAAAGTAAATCATCAATGGTTGCAATTCCCTGCTATTTTCCAGAGTGCCCAATTAATTTAGCTTTGCTGTCACCATTCTGCCATAAGGATGTTTGGAAATGTATTCAAGTGAGATGGTAAATAATTGATATGTTGGAATGCCATGTGTAGTGGGAGGACTGTATTATTGAGTTATGTCCAGCTAGTAACTGTGACTGTTGTCTATAATGTGTAGTCAGCTCCACTGATGTATTCAGCATATGCTTTTCCATAAACATGCATGATGGGGATTCTCTGAGTTTTTATCATACATATTGTATATGCCAGTTAATGTACTAGTGTGTACGATTCAATTTGAGGTAACTACATCCCTGCTGTGGCAGTGGGTTTTTGTAACTTCCTGGGTCTTAATCTGGGCCTCTTTCCTGCCCAGATTATCATTTTGATATCAGTCTCTATGTCCCTTAATAGTTCTCTCGAAAATGTGTCATCCCGGATACATAGTTAAATTTAGGGACACTATTTATTTAGATGACTTGTACTCTTCCTATACAGACAAAGTCACTTAGGACCATTTGGCAAAATCATTCTTGATTTTGTCTAATAAAGATGCAATATTATTTTGGATTATTTTTCAAGGCCTCTCCCAGATATTTCAAATGGGATGCTTTTCTTTAGAAAGCAAATGTTCCTTTTGATGCACTTGTTTTATTCAAAGTGTAAGAAATTAGGTTACTGGTAGGTTGAGGAGGTTTAAACCCTTACTCAAACAGCAACCACAATCGTTGTCGGGGTGAAGTCACAAGCAAACACCAAATTGACCTGTGCTTAACCCTCTGGTAGCTTGGCACAGAGCAGTCAGGCTTAAATTAATGGCAATTTGTATTTATGCAGTACTTCAAACAGTAATAAAGCAAAAAAACAACACAAGGAAAATCCCATGCCAATTTAAAGAAATAGGTTATATTTGTAATAAATATTTTTAGACCAAAATAACAAAATTCTTATCAATAGAATCAGAGTTAGCAGTTTTAATGTTTTAGGTGAAAACAGTGCCAATTAGCACAAAGTGCCAACTGTGGTAATCTGTTTGCGATAGACCTAGACAAAGTCACAGGTTCAGGCCGACCCTGACAGAGCGTGGGCCGGCTACAGGGACCCAGTTAGATCCTCTGAACAAAGTACCTTAAATACTGGTGGTGGAGTGGTGGAAAGTCCTGTGTTGAGGATGCGTCACACAGCAGCAGTTCAGAGGAGTTGCGAAGCTGCGATGTGAGGTCCTGCATCATCATCAAGTATGCTGTGGGCGAGGGTCATGCGATGTGAAGTCCTATGTCGAAGACGCTCTGTGCACCGGCTGTTCTGAAGAAGTTGCAGGGCTTGCAATGTATGTTACTGTGTCATTGTCGAGTATGCCATCGACAAGGGGCTTGGGATGTAAAGGCCTGCATCAAGGATGCATCTCTCACATTTGTTTCTGAGCACACTTTGCGCTGCAATGCGGAGCCATGCGTCAGAGATGTGTCACACAGTGATTATGATGTGGAGTCTTGCGAGGTAATGCGTTGCAATGTGTCGGCTCTGTTGAGACCAGAGCTGGGTTGGTAGAGCACCTCCAGGCCCACTTCAAAGGGTCCAAGATTGCAGTGGCACCTTTGGGGAGGGCAGGACTCACAGCTGGCAGAATCTGGGTGTTGGGTTCAAGCATGGTGGAACCTGTTCTGTCCCTGAGGCTCTGATCAAGAGGCTAGTCAACCAGCCCTAGGAGTCACTCTGGTGGTTTGGTGACCCAGGGTCTCACTTAGCAGGAGGGCAGCAGGGCAGCAGAGTGGAAGTCCTTCTTTCAGCAAAGCAGCACAGCAGTTCTTCTGTGTCTTCCACAGGTCAGGAGGTGTACTGAAGAATTAAGTGTGAGAGAGATTTCTTTCCCTGTAAGATGTCTGGCATCTCCTGCCTCCCTGGCCCCAGCTTGTCTTGTAACGCAAAAGACTAATGACAATGGTAGGTGACAGCTCTGCCGCTTGTTAAGTCAGAATGGCCCCTCCTGGGATAGGAGACAGATTAATAACATCATTTCAAAAAATTGGAATATCTGAAAAAGTGATCCTGTAATTGGGGGCACAATACAAAAAAGACCCCAGATCACTTAAAGGAGAGGACGTAGTCTACATAATATTTTGAGGTCTAATGATATTACCACAATTCCACAACTGAGACAACACAACTTGCAAGGCTTCTTTCCGTGTGGCCACTGCAAAGCATGTCGTAACAGCATTATGCGGAAGCAATATGCTTTACGTAAACCTGGGAAAACTAGACAGATCTTTCAATTTATAACATGCAGTACCCCTTTTGTGATCTGTGTTTTGGAATGCCCCTGCCTGAGTTGGTATGTTGGAAGCACCAAACATAGTGTGAAGAAACGGATTTTAGAACACATGCGAGCGATCACATCCAATGATGAGCATTATCCGGTAGCAAGGCATTTCAAAGAAAAACATAACTCTGATTGTACCAAACTATCCTGTTTTGGTATTGAACATGTTCCTCCATACCACAGAGGAGTGAACAGAGAATTAATGTTAAGGAAAAAAGAGTCAATATATATCTTAGAATTAGAGACTAAGACCCCGACAGGCTTGAATATGGGGGAAGAATTAAGGGGCATATTTATACTCCGTTTGCGCCGAAATTGCGTCGTTTTTTTTCTCGCAATTTCGACGCAAAACTAACTCCATATTTATACTTTGGCGTTAGACGCGTCTCGCGCCAAAGTCCATGGAGTTTGCGTAATTTTTTTGCGTGGACACCTACTTTGCGTTAAAGAGATGCAAGGTAGGCGTTCACGTCTAAAAAATCGACTCCGAGGCATGTGCGTCGGATTTATACTCCCTGGCAAAATTCACGCCCGGGAGTGGGCGGGTCAAAAAAAATGAGGTACGGCCGCTTTTGCGCTGTTTTTTAGCGCCTGCAAAAGGCAGGCGTTAAGGGACCTGTGGGCTCTGAAGGAGCCCAGAGGTGCCCTCCCATGCCCCCAGGGACACCCCCTGTCACCCTTGCCCACCCCAGGAGGACACCCAAGGCTGGAGGGACCCATCCCAGGGACATTAAGGTAAGTTCAGGTAAGTGATTTTTTTTTTTTTGTGTGGCATAGGGGGGCCTGATTTGTGCCCCCCTACATGCCACTATGCCCAATGACCATGCCCAGGGGACAGAAGTCCCCTGGGCACGGCCATTGGGCAAGGGGGCATGACTCCTGTCTTTGCTAAGACAGGAGTCATTTCTATGGGGGTTGGGAGTGAAAATAAATGGCGCAAATCGGGTTGAGGCGAAAAAATTGCCTCAACCTGACTTGCCCTATTTCTTGACGCCCAAGCCCCATATCCCGCTACGCCGGCGCTGCCTGGTGTACGTCGTTTTTTTCCACGCACACCAGGCAGCGCCGGCGGCTAACGCCGGCTAACGTCATTGAATAAATACGGCGCCCGCATGGTGCTTCAGAATGGCGTTAGCCGGCGCTAATTTTTTTGACGCAAAACTGCGTTAGCGCAGTTTTGCGTCAAAAAGTATAAATATGGCCCTAAATACTCACCTATATGAGAATCATTAGGATAGTGTCAATTTTGACTAAATCACATTATTTGTCTTTACTGATCAGGGTATGTCTTTTCAGAATATGTAAATAGTTAATGTTTAATGTGTACAGGATTATTTTATGAGACGTTTGTCATGCACTATGAAAAACATGTGTGTGATGGTTAATTTTGTATGTAGGTATTAACTCTATTCCTAAGCTTCTATTTATTTATTTATGTATTTATTCATTTTCGGATATTCTTTTCAGATACTTTGGGTCGGATGGAGATCAACCAAATTCTACTTGTTTTCATCTATTCATTCTCCGTAATTTTAACATTATCGTTGGGTGACCTACTTTGCAGATGTTCAGATAAGAATATTGAATTCAGTAATGTAGATAATTTTTGGCCCTTAATAAGCTTTTGATGATATATTTACAGTGTATATTGTTATTATCTGGTTGATTTTCTATTTTCTTAAAATTATAACAATATTTTATTGCAGACATTGTGGTTTAGAAAGAAATATGAATTTCAATATATAGAGCACTGTTTCCTGATGTGTTTGTTTCCCTTTTAATAATAAAAAAAAAAAAGAAATTTTAAAATAATGAATTTATATAAAAAAATGAATTTGGGAAAATATTTTGAAATGTAAACAAAGGCATCAGAATTATATTAAGTTATATTTAGTGGCATTAATTGGATTTATTACTAGTATTGTTATTATAATAGTATATGCAAAGTAGTTGTTGTGTGGTTTCCACTTGATTCACATGGTTATAGTCCTATTTTTATGTTTTTTATGTTTAGTCTAAGAGGGTATTTAAGGGTAACTTATTGGTGATACTTATCACGTGAACAAGGCTGCTGTGTCAGTCGAAACGCGTTGTGTATGGATTAAATTGATTTTTTCTTGTTCCTGAAACCTGAGTGTGCGAGTATTATTATTTTTTATTTTTTGCTTTATTAATTACCGGCTTGCTCGTACCTGTTCACGCACCACCCCTTTGGGCTGATTGAGATCTCTTTTCGAGCATTGTGATTTTTATATATATATATATATATATATATATATATATATATATATATATATATATATATATATATATATCACTTTTGTCAATACGTGTGTAGTTTCCCTGGGGGCTGCGATCGGCCCCCAGGAAAACCAGACCCACATATAGAAGTGATATATATATATATATAGATTTGCCACCAGTTGTCTTGCAGTTGCAGCTTGCGTCTTCAAAGCAATGCCCATACTTCAACTGATGTTTTTCAACTGTAGCTTTTAGGCAGCAATAAAAAAGTAAAGTAAGTATTGTGATTATGGTGGTCATTCTGACCCTGGCGGTAAAATCCGCCAGGGCCAACGACCGCGGGAGCACCGCCAACAGGCTGGCGGTGCTCCCTTGGGCATTCTGCCGCGGTCAGAAATGGAAAACCGGCGGTGTACCGCCGGTTTTCCGCTGCCCTGGGGAATCCTCCATGGCGGCGCAGCAAGCAAGCAAGCCATGGAGATTCCGACCCCCATACCGCCATCCTGTTCCTTGTGGTTTTGGCCGCCAGGCACAGGATGGCGGTATGGGGTGTCGTGGGGCCCCTGGGGGCCCCTGCAGTGCCCATGCCAGTGGCATGGGCACTGCAGGGGCCCCCGTAACAGGGCCCCACCAAGATTTTCAGTGTCTGCCATGCAGACACTGAAAATCGCGACGGGTGCAACTGCACCCGTCGCACCCCTTCCACTCCGCCGGCTCCATTCGGAGCCGGCATCCTCATGGAAGGGTGTTTCCCGCTGGGCTGGCGGGCGGCCTTCTGGCGGTCGCCCGCCAGCCCAGCGGGAAACCCAGAATACCTGCGGCGGTCTTTTGACCGCGCAGCGGTATTCTGGCGTTTCCAGCCAGGCCGGCGGCTTCCGCCGCCGGCCGTGGTCATGATGACCCCCTATGTTTCTGCTACAAAAGGGTCAGACTTGTCTAGTGGCAGTTTTAGTGCCATAAAGAAGCGCAGAAGGTTTATATGCCTACTGCAAAGAGCAAATCTGTATTTTTTGTAAATAGCTGAGTACATTAGTAAAGTCAGCCCTTACCTGCGCTATAATACAAATGAAATGTATGAGCGGGGTGGAGGGCGGCTATGGAGAGATGAAGGGCACTTTTGCTGGGTGGTAATGAGGGAATCCGAGGAGGAGGGGGTGGGAGCACCAATAATGATTGTTGGACTGGGCGCAGGAGGTGCTAAAGACTGTGACGAATGGTATGTGACAAGGTGTTTTTTGAGTGTCTTGAAAGAACGTGCTGATTGAGGGAAGAAGCGCAGGTAAGGTGGCCTCTACTGTTGCACGTATCTCACACACACCATTGATTTTTTTACTGTCTACGTAGGCTAGTGTTTTAGAGCAACAGTTTAGCCAATAGCAGAGATGGCATCTTGATGGATGATTGCTGCCGTCACTCGGGTTATAGAGGACAGCTCTGACATAGGATCAGAGACTGAGACATCAGATACTGAGACAGCATCTGAGGGATAGGACAATGGCGCAGACTCTGGGAGTGATTTTTCAGTTGGAGGAGTCCCATTCGATAACTCCTCTTCCAGTAAATTATGAGGGAGGTGATGAGGACAGTCCTGCTGTCCCTTCACAAGCAGTCTGTGCAACTGGGTAAATGTGGGTTAGCCCAACCCAGAGAGCAGGTGAATGCGGCGGCAAGCAGAGAGAGAGAGTGCTCTCTTGGGAGCTCCCCAATTTAGTTCAGCCCCAGATTCCACCACCCAAATAGTATTGTGGAGACATCAAAATTATCTATCGCAAAAGAAACTGGTCTTGTAAGGCAGGCACCTGTGTATTTGGTCCTGGGTTCGGCAGCCATATAGAGAAACACACTAAACCCAAACATTTATGGAAACTAGACATTCAGGGGAGTCCACAGAGGTGTGACTTGTGTGGATTCCCCAAAGTTTTCTTACTCAGAATACCCTGTAAAGCTGAAATGTTGAATAAAAACTCTATTTTTCTTGCATTTCTGTCACACAAACTACAGGAATATGCTGGGATCCACAAAATTCCTACCACCCAGTGATTCCTCACATGTACTGATAAAAACACTACCCCACTTGAGTGCCTACACCTAGTGCCTGTGCCAGGAATGGATCACCCCAGGGTCAACAGCTGACTCATGTAAGGACCAACATTGACCGTTGTGTGATCTATTCCTGTCGCGGGCACCAGGCCTACCCACACAAGTGAGGTACCATTTTTATCGGGAGACTTGGGGGAACGCTGGGTGGAAGGAAATTTGTGGCTCCTCTCAGATTCCAGAACTTTCTGTCACCGAAATGTGAGGAAAACATGTTCTTTTAGCCACATTTTGAGGTTTGCAAAGGATTCTGGGTAACAGAACCTGGTCAGAGCCCCACAAGTCACCCCATCTTGGATTCCCCTAGGTCTCTAGTTTTGAAAAATGCACAGGTTTGGTAGGTTTCCCTAGGTGCCGACTGAGCTAGAGGCCAAAATCTACAGGTAGGCACTTTGCAAAAAACAGCTCTGTTTTCTGTCAAAAAATGGGATGTATCCACGTTGTGTTTTGGGGCATTTCCTGTCGTGGGCGCTAGGCCTACCCCCACAATGAGGTATCATTTTTATCGGGAGACTTGGAGGAACATAGAATAGCAAAACAAGTGTTATTGCCCCTTATCTTTCTCTACATTTTTTCCTTCCAAATATAAGAGAGCGTGTAAGAAAGATGTCTATTTGAGAAATGCCCTGCAATCACATGCTAGTATGGGCACCCCGGAATTCAGAGATGTGCAAATAACCACTGCTCCTCAAAACCTTATCTTGAGCCCATTTTGGAAATGCAAAGGTTTTCTTGATACCTATTTTTCATTCTTCATATTTCAGCAAATGAATTGCTGTATACCCAGTATAGAATGAAAACCAACTGCAGGGTGCAGCTCATTTATTGGCTCTGGGCACCTAGGGTTCTTGATGAACCTACAAGCCCTATATATCCCCGCAACCAGAAGAGTCCAGCAGACATAATGGTATATTGCTTTCAAAAATCTGACATCGCAGGAAAAAGTTACAGAGTAAAACATAAAGAAAAATGGCTGTTGTTTTCAGCTCAATTTCAATATTTTTTTATTTCAGCTGTTATTTTCTGTAGGAAAACCTTGTAGGATCTACACAAATGACCCCTTGCTGAATTCAGAATTTTGTCTACTTTTCAGAAATGTTTAGCTTTCGGGGCTCCATCATTGGTTTCACACCCATTCCTGTCACTAACTGGAAGGAGGTTGAAAGCACCAAAAATAGTAAAAATGGGGTATGTCCCAGTAAAATGCCAAATTTGTGTTGAAAAATTTGGTTTTCTGATTCAAGTCTGTCCGTTCCTGAAAGGTGGGAAGATGGTGATTTTAGCACCAGAAACCCTTTGTTGATGCCATTTTCAGGGAAAAAACCACAAGCCTTCTTCGGCAGCCCTTTGTTCCCATTTTTTGGAAAAAAATGAAATTTTCACTGTATTTTGGCTAATTTCTTGGTCTCCTCCAGGGGAAACCACAAACTCTGGGTACCATTAGAATCCCTAGGATGTTGGAAAAAAAGGACGCAAATTTGGCGTGGATAGCTTATGTGGACAAAAAGTTATGAAGGCCTAAGCACGAACTACCCCAAATAGCCATAAAAGGGCTCAGCACTGGGGGGGGGAAACGGCCCAGCAGCTAAGACGTTAATTCCTGTATTTGATTGTGTAATCAGTTCTTAGCTCTCTTTGGTCCAAAGTTTCCATTCCTAGTGCTTCTAAAGCTTTCTCTAAGTCTTCTGGCTTTTCACAGTATCTCATTCTGCCATGTACTGTGATTGTTATTGTTGCTGGTAGTTATTGTCTCAATGTCATGAACCTTCTCCTGTTGACAACAATTTCACATGAAAATCCACACACAATAATAACAGCTTATTTTAATGATGGTACTGTGTTTTTTCAGCTTCAATAATAAAATGGCACGGTCAGCTCATATAGGTTTCAGTGACCTTGTTCTGGTATCATTGCATGGCTATGTGCCATCTGAAATTCCAGCAATGTCAAATTCCATGTTCAAAAGGTATGGTAGGAACTTGCCCAGGAAAGTGAACAAGTACTTTTTCTCTGTGTTTTCGGGGACCCCTGAAATTCTTATATTTTTCTGCTGAGTCCTGTCTTCTAAATCTGTGATGTTCTTGTTAATTCTTCATAATTCCAGCCCTGACACAGTTTGGTCATCCAATGATTTCTCCATCTTCATAACACAGGCTTCTATAACATCTAGCCATTGTTGAAAGGATATGATATATTTCATCAATGATTGTCAGTCTCTTGCAGTATTTATCATTGCTGCATTCATTGACCATACAGGCACTTAAGGTCTAATGAAGAATTTGGCGGACAGGAAAGCCCATCTGCCAAAGTCCCGAAAGGTTGGCTGCCACCTTGGTGGCGTCCACCCCACGGGAGTTATTAGGAGTTTCCCAGTAGGTCTGCAGACGGAAACCTCAGTTTCCACCTGCCGGCCTAGTGGGAAACAGGCTACAGCATTGTCTCTGGCTTGTAATCGTGCAATGCCGTAGCCCGTAGGGTGCACCAGCACCCTTGCAATGTTCACTGCCTGCAAATTAGACAGTGAACATTGCGGTGGTGCTGGGCAGGGAGGCCCATTCACTGCCCATACCAAGTGCATGGGAAGTGCAGGGGTCTCCCTGTTGCTCCCCTGCACCTGTTCACCGCCAACCTTTTCATGGTGGTGTTACCGCCATAAAAAGGCTGGCAGAGAACAAGGTCATAATGCCCAGGGCAGCGCTGCCTGCAGAGCTGCCCTGGAAGATTACGATCTCCCCCACTGCCAGGATCATGGATCCTGGCGTTGCTAGCGGTCTGACTGCCAGTGTTTTAATGTGGCAGTCAGACCACCCCAATGGCAGTGGTCCTGACCGCCACGATGTGTGTGGCGGTCAGAAGACCGCCACACTCGTAATAAGGCCCTTCGTGCCTATAAGTTCCTTCAGTAGAGTGTGAAGTGCTGAGACAGATATTGTAGTTGATTCTGTTTGGTGGTTTCCCCTTATTTTTGTTAGCAGCAGCTTTGAAAAAGAGAAGCTGTGTCACTGATGTAGTGTCAACATGGACAATGACAAGGGGGCTGTTATCACTCGTTAAATATCTGTGTAAACTGATTAACCTTTAACAGCACCATAGTAATTTAGCTCCAAAAATCTTCATCCTTTTGGAGTGAGGGTATTACTGGATTTTGTTTCCAATTACTGACTGTTTGTTTAGGCCTTAAAGTGATCACATTCCTTTGTGAATTCACCTCATATTGTGCTCAGTCTCCTGTATTGCAATGCCCCCAAACAAATGCCTTCGTAGGTTAATGTATCCGTCTTTTGAAATGATAAATAGCTCTTATAATCTGACCATGTTATGTAGATTTGTAGAGTGTATTCCACCCGGGAGGGTACCTGCTAAGGAGGTATGTCTAGCCAATCCTGTGGCTTAGTGTGCTACTCGAAAAGCCAGGTCTTGAGCTTCTTGCAGAATTCAAGAAGTGAGGAGGATGCTCTAGTGTTTATTGGCAGGTCATTCCACACTTTAGGAGTGATATAGGAGAAGGCTCAACTGCTGGATCTAGTTTTCCATATGCATGGGATGTGTGCAAGTATGTAGCCGCAGGATGAGTGGATGTTGTCTAGAAGATTTGTGACAGCAGAAACCTTTGTTGAGCTATGTTGAGCCATGATTATGTATATCATGTAATGCCTTGAATGTGTGGGTGAGGAGTTTGAATTGTGCTCATTTGTGTATGGGGAGCCATAGGCAGTTCTTCAGGTGTAGCGTGATGTGAGTGCAGCATGAGCGGTTGACAGTGATTCGGGCCTCCGAGTACTGAATGGTCTGCAGGTCTATGTCAAGTTTTATGTTGATCCAGGCATAGAGGGTGTTTCCGGAGTCCAGCTTTCTTGTGACAAGGGCATGCATGACAGATTTCTGGGTGCTCATTGGAAAACATTTGAAAATCTTTCTTAGGATCTTCAGGTGTGGAATCACAAGATGGTGACTGCATTGACATGAGTGGTCATGCTAAGTAAGCTGTAAATAGGAATCCTCAGGTTCTTGGTGTTATTGGTCCTAGCTCTGTTGATGACCAAGTGAAGTCCCATGGTGAAGTGCTCTTCCTGAAGATCACAATTGTGGTCTTGCCAATGTTCAACTTCAGACAGTCAGTCATCATCCACTGGGTGATTTGAGACACACAGGCATTAACCTTGATCTAGGTCCTGAGCGCCCTGTCAGCGAGGGAGAGAATAAATTGTATGCCTTCAGCATAGGAAAGAATATTGAGGTCGTGAGAGCAGATGATGCTGACTAGAATGATCATAAAAGCGTATTAGAGGATGAGGCTCACTGAGGATCCTTGTGTAACTCCGCAGATGAGGACGTGAGTGTCCGAGGAGTACGATGCTAGGCTGACAGACTGAGTCCTTCCAGTTAGGAAAGAGCAGACTCTTTGGAGTTTGTGTCCTTGGACTCCTAGGCCATGTGGTTGGATCTAAAACCAAACTGTCGAGGAGTTGGTGGTCTTTGAGGTATTAGGTGAGGATGATTTTCTCTAAGATGTAAGATGTTGGCCATGAATGGTAGCCGGTTGATCATCTGTAGCTGGTGAGTATTGAAGGGTCTGCAGAGGATTTTTTCAATAATGGGAGGACAGTTACGTGTTTCTAAGCATGTAGGAAGTTTGCAGAAAAGGTGAAGGTGTTTAGAAAGGGTGTCAGCATTGCGTTGTTGGGTTTCAGTCCTCTAGAATAGGAGTGGTGAGGGCAGGGGCTTCTTCTGGCCCCTAAGTGAATGACCTACATTATGGTGGCAGTTTGTTCTGGGAGTGGTGACGGGCTGTGGGATTATTATTGTTTTTTTGGGTATGATCAAGAGGCATTTGGCAACATCGGTAAGGCCCAGTTGAAGGTTGAAATTGCTGTAAGTGTCTTTCTGTCAGGTATTGCCGTGTCAATCTCAATTTTAAACATGTTGTGCCTTCTTCCATCACTTTGGCCTTAAAAGAAATGACCACGTTCTTCAAATTGTACAGTTCCCTTTTTATCTTCATGCTATAGATCCTGTCAGTGCTTGGAGCCATCCCACCAACTGTTGTGGCACTCAAGCCTCCCTCTGGTCCCTAGATTCTGGTTACTGAATCTCTCATTGCTGTCTCACTGCCAGACAATATGTCTCTCCCGCAGCTTCCTCATTGTCATGTCAGTGCAGGATCGGGCCAGTTCAGTCTCCAATTCTGCTGTTCCTCACTGATCAACACTACCTTGCATATCTTATATCCTCTGACTCTACAGTCACGTGCTCTCACATGAGACTGGGTTTGCAGGGTTCACTCTTTCCTACAGAGGGACAAACTCTCTTCTCCACCAAAACCCAAGTCTGAATGCTGGCCCTGTGCACCAATTCTCCTTTTCTCGACTGACTAGTTCTCCCCAGAGTTTGGCAACTACTTAAATCTCTATCACAGATGCTGCTCTTGCAGTCATAAATATGTTGCTTTCTTTATACCATTAACTTGCAACCTGGGGCCTGTAAATGCTGAGGAGCATTGAAGAGTTGCAGCCTAGCTCCTTGTTGCCTAGCCCCACCTTCCCATATTCCTACCTTTAAGAAATCCTATTTAGCCTGATAGTCATTATCTCCAGCCTCAGTCTGAATCCCTGCTGTTTACCAGTAATGCATTTCATTCATATCTTCTTCCTTACAGAAACATTCTCTAGCAGAGTTTGAAACAGTAAATCTTTACTTCCATATATGTACTGACCTTTAAATAGTTTGCCCCTCGATATTCTGTCCTCGATATTCTTGTATGTCGATATTCTTCATGTCAATATTCAGTAGTACAAACAATGTAGATTGGACTAAAACATTTGCCTTATTAAGGATGTCCTCGCCACTACTCTAACAGAGATGGAGGTATCATCTCTGGTCACAAATATATGGTTTTAACTACCAGATATGGATGTACCATCTCTGGTCACACATATGTGGTTTTAACAGGGACTTAGAATAGATTTACCTGTCTGATCACTAAGGATCTAAAAACATAGAAACGCGTTGTAATATCAGGCTTTTGAAACTCTTAAATACCCGTGCCAAATTAAGAGCACATTTCTTTCAGTGAGGTAAGCCACTCAAACAATGGAGAATGAAATTACAGCCACCGAAATGCAGTGTCACTTAGCAAAACGTGAAGTGTAAAAATAACTCTATGCCAAGTACAAAGTCACCAGCTTCTGTTAAAATATTTCACTAGCAATGTGTGGCACTTTCTGCACAGCTTATACCTGCAATGGAAAGCATATGTGTCAATAAATTAGGAAGGGTCCAGACCTACGTGACCCCTAAAGATTAACAAATGTAATTTAGGACAGCATACATTGCATGAGTATGTCAGTAGTGCTCCTGGAACTGGCAGGGCCTTATTATCTATAAGGTTATACAGTTTTGAAAATAGAGGGGAACTAAAAAAAAAATATTTTCACTAGAAAATAGTACAAGTTGCTTGCTGAAGTGATGAAGTTCTTTTATTCATATTCTTCCTATCACGCTCACAGGATATGTTCACCCAACATGTGTTTCACTTTATTCATGTGTCCACCAAGGTTTTTCTCAAGGCTCATAATAGCAGTCGAAGATACTGTTTTTTCAAGGTAGTATGAGTGAAATTGTGTTGCAATCTCTTCAGTGGCATCTCAATGCAATCTAGCCAGACTAATTTAACTACACCTTACGCATATGATGTCAAATTCACATAACACATGAATGGCACCATTTCACTTCGGATAGACTTCGATAGAGCCATAAAGCGGGTGTTTCCTTCATGTACGATGCAATATAAACATATATATAACGTGTAAAGCGCAGGTTCACCCCAGCAGAGATATCTTGACGATGTATGAAAAAACAGATTTTAGGCCTGATTTAGGTCTTGCCAGGAGGAATGCTCCATCACTAACATGACGGATATCCTGTCTGCCTTATTATGATCTCCATAGGATATTATGGGATCATAATAAGGAGAGCGGGATTTCTATCACATTTGTGACAGGGTATTCCCCTCCACCAAGACCTAAATCAGGCCTTAATGTGCATGAGGGTATGAGTTCCTCCAGGGCTGGGACCAGCTCCATAACCTGTTAGAATGCCGCATGATTTTTTCTCTCCCCTTTATGAAGGCCCTGAGAGTCCTACTGGTTGGCAAGAGCGTCAGTATTCATCAGTACAAATTTTTCACTCACGTCCTCTACCTATCTATACCTCGAGCAAGCAAAAATGACACAGAGAAATGTAATAAGGTCCCATATTTTGCAAATTTCTGAGTCTCTCATAATTAGTTCTAGTGAAAAACAGAACTCGGTCAGGCAGAGCTGTTCATGCATGTCATGCTCATCATTTTCAAATGTGTTTAGTAAAATTAGGCATAATTACTGACTCCAAGATTCAAGTCCAAGCCATGGACATAATTTAAAAGCTGGGACTCATATTAGCATTAAACCAAAAACTGGGGTTTGATTGCAGAGAAATTAATTGGTAAAGAAATTTTAACATTGTTCAATCAATCAATCCAATCAATCCGTCAAACAGGATTTGTAGAACGCAGCTAATTACCTGGGAGGGAGTTCAGGCACTGAGAACATAGCTGCTAAGGAGTTCAGTTGAACAGCCAGGTCTTGAGTCCTTTTCTGAATTCCAGAAGAAAGGATGAGGTCAGTAGGTGAAGGGAGAGGTTGTTCTAGGATTTCGCCGTGTGGTAGGAGAAGGAGCATCATCCACTGTTGCTTCAGTGGATGTGGGGTGTGTGTGCAAAAAAGAGGGAAGCAGAGCGCAGGTGTCTGGAGGGTTGGTGGAAGTTCAAGCGGAGGTTGATTTATGCTGGTCCTTGATGGCGAGGGCCTTGTAGGTGCAGATCAGCATCTTAAATGTACATCTTTCCTGAATGGGGAGTCAGAGGAGCTTCTTGAGGTAGGGAGTGGTGTGGGTCCATTTGGGGAGGTCGAGGATGAATCTGGCCGCTGAGTTCTGTATGGCCTGTAGTCTCTTGAGGAGGTGCGTAGTGATTCCTAATTAGAGAGCGTTGCTGTAATCCATCTGGCTGCTGAATAGGGCTTGAGTGACAGTTCATCTCGTATTGACGAGGAGCCATTTGAAGATTTTACAAAGCATGTGAAGAGTGGAGAAGCAGGCAGAGACTGCGCTATTTTGGTTTTTCATGGTGAGCTTGCTGTCCAGGAGGATGACCAGGTTGCAAGCGTTCTCTGTCAGAGTTGGTGCTGGTCCTAGCTTGGTAGGCCACCAGAAGTCGTTCCATGGGGAGGTGTTGTTCCTGAAGATCAGCACTATTATTTTGTCTGTTTTGAGTTTTAGGCAGTATTCATCCAACTGGCGATGTCTGTCATGCACCTACTGAAGTTGGCCTTCGTGTTGGAGGGGGTCTTCTGATATTGAGATGTTGAGCTGGGTGTCGTCTGCATAAGATATAATGTTCATTCCATGGGTTCTGACGATGTTGGCCAAGGGGGTCCAGTAGAGGTTGAACAGTGTAGGGCTGAGGAACGTGGCTAGAGGGATGCTGAAAATTATATTCTTGGGTTCTGAGGTGAAAGGTGGAGGATTCTTTGGGTTCTTCCGGTGAGGAAGGATACGATCCATTTGGGGCGTCTGCTTGGATTCCAATGTGATGACGACTCTTTATAAGGGTGTGGTCGGATACAGTGTCAAATGCTGCTGAGAGGTTGGGGAGGATCAGGCCCACCATTTCAAGGAGGTTTCTGATGTTGTCAGTAGCAGCAATCAAGGCAGTTTGGTGCTGTTGATGGTGTGGAATCCGGATTGGGAGGGATCCAGAAGATTGTGGATCTCCAGGTGTACTGTGAGTTGGCAGTTGATATTCTTTTCGAGGACTTTGCTGGGAAAGAAAAGCAGAGAGATGGGACAGTAGTTCTTGAGTTCTCTGGGGTCAATGGTAGGTTTCTTGGGAAGGGGTTTGACTTCTGCATATTTCCATACTTCGGGGAAGGCGGCTATGGTTATGGATGAGTTTAAGATGGCGTTGATCATCTTGCTCCTTAGGTTGAAAATGTGGTGGGGACAGTGATTCATGGGTGCTCCTGAGTGGATGGAGTTCACAATGGCGTGGTGTTTTATGTGGTGAGCTGGTACCAGGCTGTGAGCTGCTGGTCAGAGATAGCATCGGGATTTGAATTTGTAGTGAGGAGGCTGAGGGTGTTGGCAAAGGTGGGTTAGGGTTCACATTTTTTTAAGATGTTGGAGATCTTGTCATGGAAGAAGTCGACCAGGGAGTTATAAGTTCCTGAGAAGGGGTGATGATGTTTTCGTGGCTGAGAGATTAGAGAACTCTCTGACGACATTGAACAGTTTTTTGCTGTGGTTAGAGCTGGCTTCTTTGCAGTTGGCCGGGACACTCCTCTTTGACTCTTTTAGTAGTTGGTGGTATTAGTTGAGGGATGACTTGAAGGTGGCTCGGTTTGTGTGCTCCTTGCTGGTGCGCCATTTCCTTTCTGGTTGCTTGCAGTTGCGTTTCACGGTTCTCAGTTTCATGGTGTACCAACTGGCCTGTTTGGTGGGTCTTTTGAGTTTAGTGGGCTTGTGAGGGCAATTCTGTCAGCGCAATTGGTGATGCAGGAGAAATTCTTGACAACCTGTTCTAGGTTGGTTGGGGTGTCATGGTTGGAGGTGTTGAGGACGTCGGCCTACTGGCTCTCTGATACTTTGTTCCAGCTGTGGTGTGAGGTGCTGGGAGGCTTGGTGGCTGTGCTGCAGGGATCCTGTGACAGTGAAGTGGACCATGGCGTAGTCAGTGGCCGTGAAAATAGGGTTGAATGTGTGTCTTGCATGCTGTGTAGGGTCAGTGACTAGTTGGGTGAGGCCGATGTTGCTCATGGTTCGAGGAGGTTGGTGGTGTCATTGAGGTCATCAAGGTGAAAATTGAGGTCTCCGAGGAAGATGTAGTGTTTGGAGTCGATGACGAGCGAGGCGATGAAGTCAGAGATGGTGTTGTAGAAGCTGGGACGTGGTCGCGGAGGTTGGTAGGCAAGGGTACCTCTGATGGTGGTTTTGCCCATTGATTTGGAGTTGGAAATTGAGGTGTTCAATGATCGGGGTGATGTTGTCTGCGGCGGTGGTGCAGGGGATGGTTTCTTTGTGGATGATGATTCCAACTCTGGGTTTGTTGTTGCGGTCCCTGTGTGCTATCTTGTAGCCGTCTGGGCTTGCCAAGCTTTGTCGTGAGTGGATACCGGGGTTGAGCCAGGTCTTGGTGAGGAAGATGACATCAAGGGTGAGGGAGGTTATGGTGTCCAGATCTTGGTGGTGTGCTTGCAGAGTGATCACACTGTGAGCAGGTGGCAGTAGATTTGTTCCGAAGCAGTCGTGGTTGGTGTGGTGGTGTCATTGTGCATGTGAGGGCATGAGTGCAGCAGCAATTGTTGCAGAGCTGGAGGTCAAGGGGTTGGAGCTTGGGAGCAGTGTATTTGGGTGTGGTGGGAGAACCAGAATTCCTGACACTGGATTCAGTCCAGGCACAGACAGGCTTCTCTTCGATGTGCCTCTGGTGAGCTGGTGGTGTTTCCCCTAGATGCCTACACTGTGCAGCAGCGCTGCGGCCTCCATTAAGTAGGTCCCGAGAGGAGGTACTGGTGCTGGGATGTGGTGGACACGGCCTGCATGGGTGGGAAGCGGGATGGAGTTGCGGAGGAAAAAAGCATCAAGAAAACCGCTGGGAAAATGAGCGGGTGGAGAAACAAAAGAAATTAACAAAGGTAGTACAAAACTAAACAAGTTGAACAAGAGTAAACAAAGATGAGTTAAAGAAGGTTGACCACAATAACAAAGTGAACAATTCAGTAACAAGGGAGACAGTGAAGCAGCAAGGGGGGAGCTGTCACAAAGGACTGAAGTTGATTCTAGATATTGACATTTTCCATGTGTAATTCTTTAGTGCAGACCATTTTCAAAATTGACAATATCAAAACAAAGTAACATAAACATGAAGGTAATCAACAAGCGCCTGTCCATTTTGCATCCCCTTACAAACCCTTTGCATGCCCTCTGTTGGTCTGAGGTGTCATGTGGGCGGTGGCTGTGCCAACAAGGGTGTGGGCTTTACCATTTCAACAGCCCATCTGCTCATTTCAGCAGATATAATTAACATCACACACAACAGTGTTGGCTGAAATGCTAACGCACCAGCTGCTATCACAAGAGTAACAAAGAAGTCACAAACCTAGGCAGTATTTGTAGGAGGCTGGCCTGGCTTGTAGAGGGTACCAAGGGGTACTTACACTCTGTACCAGGTCCAGTTATCCCTTATTAGTGTAGAAGAGGTGTGTCTAGCAGCTTAGGCTGATAGAAGGTAGCTATAGCAGAGCAGCTTAGGCTGAACTAGGAGACATGCAAAGCTCCTACTATACCACTGGTGTCATATGCACAATATCATAAGAAAACACAATACACAGATATACTAAAAATAAAGGTACTTTATTTTTATGACAATATGCCAAAAGTATCTCAGTGAGTACCCTCAGTATGAGGATGCCAAATATACACAAGATATATGTACACAATACCAAAAATATGCAGTAATAGCAAAAGGAAGTAATGCAAGCAATGTAGAATTACAGTAGATTGCAATAGGAGCACATAGGTATAGAGGCAACACAAACCATATATTCCAAAAGTGGAATGCGAACCACGAATGGACCCCAAACCTATGTGAGCTTGTAGAGGGTGCTGGGGCTGTAAGAAAACAGTGAGGGTTAGAAAAATAGCCCACCCCAAGACCCAGAAAAGTAGGTGTAAAGTGCACCTATATTCCCCAGAGAGCACAGAAGTCGTGATAGGGGAATTCTGCAAGGAAGACCAACACCAGCAAAGCAAACAAAGTGGATTTCCGGACGAGAGTACCTGTGGAACAAGGGGACCAAGTCCAAGAGTCGCGACAAAGTCGAGATTGGGCAGTTGCCCAGGAAATGCCAGCTGAGGGTGCAAAGAAGCTGCCACCGGATGGTAGAAGCTGTGGATTCTGCAAGAACGAAGAGGGTTAGAAACTTCCCCTTTGGAGGATGGATGTCCCACGACGTGAAGAAGCTTGCAGAAAGACCGCAAACAAGCCTTGCTAGCTGCAAGGGTTGCTGTAAGGGTTTTTGGATGCTGCTGTGGCCCAGGAGGGACCAGGATGTCGCCACTCGGGTGAGGAGACCGAGGGGGCGCCCTGCAAGTCATGGAGCCCTCACAGAAGCAGGCAGCACCCGCAGAAGTGCCGGAACAGGCACTATGAAGAGGAGTGATCCGGAGCTCACCCGAAGACACAAAAGGAAGTCCCACGACGCCGGAGGACAACTCAGGAGGTTGTGCACTGCAGGTTAGAGTGTCGGGGACCCAGGCTTGGCTGTGCACAAAGGAAATCCTGGAAGAGTGCACAGGAGCCGGAGCAGCTGCAAATCACGCGGTACCCAGCAATGCAGTCTAGCGTGGGGAGGCAAGGACTTACCTCCACCAAACTTGGACTGATGAGTCACTGGACTGTGGGAGTCACTTGGACAGAGTTGCTGAGTTCCAGGGACCACGCTTGTCATGCTGAGAGGGGACCCAGAGGACCGGTGATGCAGTCTTTTGTTGCCTGCGGTTGCAGGGGGAAGATTCCGTTGACCCACGGGAGATTTCTTCAGAGCTCCTAGTGCAGAGAGGAGGCAGGCTACCCCCAGAGCATGCACCACCAGGAAACAGTCGAGAAGGCGGCAGGATCAGCGATACAAGGTTGCAGTAGTCGTCTTTGCTACTTTGTTGCGGTTTTGCAGGCGTCCTGAGCAGTCAGCGGTTGATCCTTTGGCAGAAGGTGAAGAGAGAGATGCAGAGGAACTCTGATGAGCTCTTGCATTCGTTATCTAAAGAATTCCCCAAAGCAGAGACCCTAAATAGCCAGAAAAGGAGGTTTGGCTACCTAGGAAGGAGGATAGGCTAGCAACACAGGTAAGAGCCTATCAGGAGGAGTTTCTGACGTCACCTGCTGGCACTGGCCACTCAGAGCAGTCCAGTGTGCCAGCAGCACCTCTGTTTCCAAGATGGCAGAGGTCTGGAGCACACTGGAGGAGCTCTGGGCACCTCCCCTGGGAGGTGCAGGTCAGGGGAGTGGTCACTCACCTTTCCTTTGTCCAGTTTCGCGCCAGAGCAGGGCTGGGGATCCCTGAACCGGTGTAGACTGGCTTATGCAGAGATGGGCACCATCTGTGCCCATCAAAGCATTTCCAGAGGCTGGGGGAGGCTACTCCTCCCCAGCCCTGACACCTTTTTCCAAAGGGAGAGGGTGTAACACCCTCTCTCTGAGGAAGTCTTTTGTTCTGCCTTCCTGGGCCAAGCCTGGCTGGACCCCAGGAGGGCAGAAACCTGTCTGAGGGGTTGGCAGCAGCAGCAGCTGCAGTGAAACCCCGGGAAAGGTAGTTTGGCAGTACCCGGGTCTGTGCTAGAGACTCGGGGGATCATGGAATTGTCTCCCCAATGCCAGAATGGCATTGGGGTGACAATTCCATGATCTTAGACATGTTACATGGCCATGTTTGGAGTTACCATTGTGACGCTGTACATAGGTAGTGGCCTATGTACAGTGCACGCATGTAATGGTGTCCCCGCACTCACAAAGTCCGGGGAATTTGCCCTGAACGATGTGGGGGCACCTTGGCTAGTGCCAGGGTGCCCACACACTAAGTAACTTAGCACCTAACCTTTACCAGGTAAAGGTTAGACATATAGGTGACTTATAAGTTACTTAAGTGCAGTGGTAAATGGCTGTGAAATAACGTGGACGTTATTTTACTCAGGCTGCAGTGGCAGGCCTGTGTAAGAATTGTCAGAGCTCCCTGTGTGTGGCAAAAGAAATGCTGCAGCCCATAGGGATCTCCTGGATCCCCAATACCCTGGGTACCTTAGTACCATATACTAGGGAATTATAAGGGTGTTCCAGTATGCCAATGTGAATTGGTGAAATTGGTCACTAGCCTGTTAGTGACAATTTGGAAAGCAGAGAGAGCATAACCACTGAGGTTCTGGTTATCAGAGCCTCAGTGAGACAGTTAGTCATCACACAGGGAACACATACTGGGCACACTTATGAGCATTGGGGCCCTGGCTGGCAGGGTCCCAGTGACACATACACTAAAACAACATATATACAGTGAAATATGGGGGTAACATGCCAGGCAAGATGGTACTTTCCTACAATATTCTAGGCACATTACAACATTTTTTTTAGAGTTCCCAAAAGTGGTAAATCTGAACAAATTTAAGGGTGGCACTGTGCATGTGAAGGTGTATGACTGCTTTTGAGAAACCGGCAAACATTTATCTCTTTCACATGTATATTTTGCATGCAAAAACATATGTAAACAAATGTGCTTAAGCTTGGGAAAGTTTTGTAAGTTTCAGACAGTTGGAATTCTGCACTATTGCATGCAGGGCTGGACTGGCCATTCTGGCACTCTGGCATTTCCCCAGTGGGATGTAGTCTGTAGAGCCTGCTTTCAGTGAAGGATGGGCTGCCATGACCCACTCATGAAGACCCTGTGGCCCCACTCTCCTCACCAACTCCTGTCATATTAAGTTATTTTATGTTATATTGATTTGTATAGTACACTCATCACCCAAGAAGGTATCCCGGCGCTTGGGCAGGTGCTTAGCTGAGTGGTCTCCAGGGCGCTTTTACCAAAAAACAGGTCTTAACATCTTGTGAAACTCAAAAAGTGAGAACGAGGCTTTGATGTGTTGAGTGAAGTTCTTCCATGTCTTGGGGGCGGGATAGGTGAATGAGCAAGCCCCACTCTGGGGCTGGTTTTAACATGTTCCCAGGGCTGAATTTCGGTTCCAGTGCGGCCCTGCTCGAGAGATGAGAACCCTGTGTGTACAGATTTCTATCAGTTTCTGTTTATAAATCAGGGCAAGTGTGTTTATTCTTTTTGAGACAGCCACTTTTACCAGAGTGAAAGAGGATTTTGGCTGAAAACCAAAAAACAACTTTAGAATTAAACTAAACATTTTCTCCAGCTCAGACCGTGACTCTGAACGTGCAGCTTCACCCCATCCTTTCTCTGAACTGACATCATGCCGTTTTCTGGGACTTTGGGGAAATACCGTAACAAATTTCTGAATGTAATGTCCACCCACTTAGGGATTCCCTTTTTGCCTCATGGCTTTAGAACTAACAAACCGCATGAGAAATTTTAGAGCATTTATCTGCAGCTCCTTCGGTGCACCAGTAGTCATTTCCCTGTGCATCTCAAACTCTGCCCATCTTTCTAAATGACTAATGTGTTTCGTTAATAATTTTTGTAAATATCAAAAGTATATGCTATTGCACTGTGCTAATATACAGAAAATAAGATTTATGGTCAACGTATGGGAAGTGAAGGAAATGTAAATGATGACTTTTCATGCTCACTTATGGTAATAGCTCCCACATGTGTAGATAATAACATGTATGGAATATATTTCCATTGAAGGATGCTTGGCAGCGGGCCTGTGCATTCTGTGTCGTCCCTGATGCTGCAGTAAATCTTCTGGAAGAAATTTTATGGTTTTCCCGTCCCAGCTGGTTTCGTGACTATTCCGATGTTTTCAATAAACAGAATTAAAATGTAAGGAGGACGCGGGATCCCAATTGAATTCCTAAGGTGGTAGAGACCCATAGTTCACAAAAACTTCAAAAGTGCAGGGTCAACTGCATTGCATCAAAGAGAAGGCCCTGCTTAGGGTACCAGTTCCAGCCCGGTACAATCCAAGAGGCATACACAGCCCCTGCTTAAGTTTACTGGGAGAATGGAGAAAAGAGGGCGGTGATTTATTTTTGTAAATAAAAATGTTGGCGTTTCAGTAAACTTTAAAAGAAAATATACTTATTAAGCTATAGTAAAATACCTGTAGATTACCGCTTAAATGTACAAAACTGATAAACGAATTCTTTCTTTTTAAAAGTTCTGTTCTCTATATTTTCAACTTCAGTTACGTTTCACATCACAGAACGTATTCCATGTTCGGAAACACTGGGGAGCTAGACTGGTGCGCTGCTGTCCTGGGACTACATTGTGTGTTTTATACGCCACTGCTGATTTGTAGTCGAATTAATGCAGTGTGATTAGGTTTTGGCGCCTGGGTAACGTATAGATGGTACCCTTACGTACATTTATACTCCAAGACCTAATGCCATACCCACTCCAGGAACTTGTGTGCGTCTTGTGTGAGGTGCACTAAAAGGCTGATTTTGTCATCATATTGTAGAGGTTGCTTGTGTGTTTAATAATATGTCTTCTTCCAAGATTTGTTAAGTACTGTAGTAGGTATGTCAGAGTTTTGATGCCATTAAATGGAGGCACGTAGAGACAATCAATGCTATTTATCAGGGATTGAGGCTCTTGTGGTACCAAAGGGATTTATTCTATTGGTAGGTATTGGGTGATATGCTGTATATGGCAAATTATCTAATGGCGCCCTGAACTTTGAGCAATATGTTGCGCCTTAAAAATGTCCAAAATAAAATGGAAAAATCTAAAGGGAACAGAATTTCAAAAATGTTGTCTGTCGTCCCACTCAACGAAAAACGTGACGTGAATTCAACCACGTAGATTTCTTTTTATGAAAAAATGAAATACACCGTCAGATTTGGGGCTGAAGGGAAGATGATTAGATGTAACAATACATATTTCGTTTAATTAAGAAGTTAGATAAAGGTAAGATGGGAAGACGTCCCTCTGAATCGAAAAATAATAATTACAACTAGTACGTTTTAGCTGATGCAGGAAAGAAAGAAGAATACATTTGACAATCTTAACCACATAAGGGACTGAAAAGAACAAATAAAAAACTAGAAATAAAAAAGGAATGATGTAGATGAAGAGTAGATGTCAAACAACAGAACCTTGGCGGGCCTCTAACAAAGAGAAAGAGGTGGAGATCGTTGTATTCCTTAGAAACCAAATATGTGTGACCCCAATGTTGGGGACTAAGATAGTTCAGCAGGGGCCCTAATACTCTTAATTAGGAAAGACTAAAACACAATGGCCTATATTTATACTTTTTTTGTGTTGCATTTGCGTCGTTTTTTGATGAAAAATCGCCCAAAAGTACAAAATACAATAGTATTTTTGAAGTTTGTGCTGGTTTTGCATACAAAAATGACGTAAATGAGGCGCTAAAAAAGTATAAATAAGGGCCTGTCTTTATTATTTCATTTATGTATGGGATAGTGTACTCCCTGACATTCTTTCTTAGGATATTGCAAGCCACTGAGAAATTGCATGATTAAATGGAGAAATGAGGCTGAAGGTCAAGTTGCTTTATAAGGTTATGGAACTCTGGGATGACTTGCAATATCCTTATCATGTATGTCTTTATTCCTTAAAATACATGGTCACACCATAACCTTTTCCACAAACCACTTAAATCCTTTTTGCATAGATATTTCAGACACCTTAGTGCAAAATTAAACACATGAAAAAACTGTTAGATATTTGTTGCAAAAAGATAACAGTATCAGTTTAACAGGTCAGTTTTCTTTAAAAAAATGTGCAACAGAAATGTACAGAATGAATTTAACATTTTTGTAACTACCTTTGGAGTTAAAAAAATAAACATGGTGGCATAAAATTGTCTTGGTAAAGCTAGAACAACAGAGCAGAAGAAGGAAAAGCACAGGTTCCTTTTCATTCTTTAAACAGCTGTTTTACTTATTCTCTGTGAACTGACCTTGCCTTTTCCATGGCTGCTAGTAGCAGGCACTGTGACCTCAAAAGTCAACTTTAAGACGTTATTACAGTTGACTTGTGACATCATTTCTTTACAATCAGCGACTGGGTGCATCACAAGTCACCAATTATTATTAAATTCTACACAGGCTACGCAGCAAAACGAGAAGACACATATGAAATACAAAAGTAGTTGTAGCAGAAGATGAATTGTAGGCATGCAGAAGGACAATGTCATTGCCATTGACTTGTCAAGCAGAATAGGAGCTGATGAGAACTTAGGGCCAGATGTATCAAAGGATTTTGCATTCACAAACTTCCACCGTTTGCAAATGCAAAATCACGTTTCATGATTTATGAAAGGAATTTGCAGTGCAATTTTACGGAATCGAAAAAATAGCGATTCCTTAAAATTACGACTCTGATTAGGGAATCACAATTTGCGATTCCCTACATATGGAATCGCAAATAGGAAAAACCTATTTGCGATTACCTATTCACATGTATCATGCTTTTCCTAAATGCGAATTTGGCATTTAGGAAATGCAATTACCACAAATTCGTTTGGCGGTAAGCATGTTCAATTTATAAAAATGCATTATAAATGCATTTTTAAAAATGACATGTAGCGCACACTGTTGAGAAAAATATATATTCCCATCTATGTACCTATAGATATGATACTTTAGTTCCAATTCTCTCCTCCATTATCTGAATCCCCGTAAGACTTCCCTGCTGACATCTCTGACACCTGTGCCAGCTGTGCAAACAAACCTCTCCAAATCACGTTGTTAAGGTTAGCTCGGTCTCACACTAAGTTCAGCCAGTCAGCAACCCAGCCACCTTTTTCCTACAGTCTACCTGTGGTCTGTTCACTTGTCTCTGCTCGCACTGTGATATGTATAATGTTACTCTCTGTTCTTGGAGTTCTGTATATGCAGTATTACCTTTTGTATATGCTTGCCCATGTTTGGACTGTGTCCCCTTCTGTGGTTTTGATGTGACAGCACTTTTTAACATATATAACAGCCTGACTTATATGCTTCGGGCAGAAGATGCCAGCTTGTAAGACGTAACACTGGGATGTGCTTCTGCTTCTGCATTGGCCTGCCAATAAACCTTGGTACCTCAAGAAACATTTAATCTGTTCTGGAGCCTCGCCTGGTGTTTGTGTTTTCTTTGCGTCACTCTGAGGAGGGTTGAAAAGTAGTTTCCCTAACAAATGGCGTCAGAAGTGGGATGCCTGAAATCCCACCACCGGTAAGTTAATTAAATGCTTTGCCGTTGTGGCCTTTCAATGCTTACAATTTAGCTAAGAGTTAAACTGGGGTTTGAGGTAAATAAAAATATAGCTGGCAATTAAATAGGTGACTGAGGAGTTATTAAGTTACCCCTATCATTACATTAAATGATAGTGGCAAATTCGTACGGTGAATAGTAAGACCACGCAGGATAACCTTGCCAGACGGAAGATAATTTTTTTCTTAATCAGGGGACTGAGGAGTAACTAAGTTATCCGTATCATTACGTTAAATGATAGTGGCAAATTCATACAACGAATAGTAAGACCACGCAGGAGAGCCTGGACAGAGATAAGATACTTATTTTTCACTTCATGGGAACCCCAGAGAGAAAATAAATACATTAATTAATTAATTCTAACATTCCCAGAGTGTAGCTTGGGAAGCATTTGATCAGCTGGCACCGGAACACAGGAAATGATTTTGAAATGTGCACAAACAAATAGTCTGTCATTGATTAATGGCTGTATTTGAAATATGTGTTGATTAAGTGTAAATGTGCCACTATGTTTCATTGCAATGTTTTTGAATTATATGTAAAGTAGTGCAGCACTGCATTAGACAAGAAAAAGTGTTTTATGTTGTGCCTCTAAATTGTCAACAGCTCTTGTTTTCTCTATCTCTCTGTCTATCCACCACTGCATAACAATTTTTTTCCCTGTTTAACAATTCTTTTTTGCAGGATACAACCATTGTGTTTATTTTTTCAGATTGTAAAATTGTGAGGGAAGGGCACAACGGGCAGCAGCAAGTCTAAAGGAAATGTAATGGTGGTAAGCCCTAGAATGCTGAAAAAGACTAAAAAGTTGTTACAGCAGCTGGCAGTAGAGTAAGGTTTTAAATTACCACCAGATAGCCCTGCAGCACAGGTTCTAGAATATACAAATTGTCTGGAATATGTGACACCTTTCTGAGTGCTAGTTTGGACTTGGAAGGGGAATAACGGGAGGTGGCCTAGATTTGGTTCTCTTGAGATAGAGGATATTGAACTCTTGACAGAGACTCTAGAATTACGGGGTGACCGATCATGGGATTCACACTATATAAGCGATTGCTTGTAGCAGTGGCTTTCAATTGCTAAAAAGAAAGCTCCCCTTTCAAAAAGAAAGGCCTGGAAAATGTCTCCACAGAGTTTAGAGACTGTTCTAAAGTGGAGGTGGTGAAAATGGAATGCAAAAAACCTAATAAAAAGGAGCTAGAACTAGCAAGGATTGGCCCACAACAGAGAGCCAATGTTTATTGGAATTAAGTTACTATGTGCAAACAGAGCAGCATTTTTTGTCACTATGTAACCACTGTGGTTTGACGACAGCTGAAGTAGACAGAGTTAAAACAATACCAAATGCCACTACTTCTAGAAGGGCTGCCGCTCTGCTGTGTATTTGGACTCACCGCCAAGTGTATAGTGATATAAATACATTGAAGAAACTGTTTATCACCTCCAAGCCTCATGGCCTTTATGTACAATTAGGGGAAGGAGGGAACAATGAGCAAATAACTAGTAGTATATTAACTGAGGAAGAGATACTGTTATTAACAGAGGAAGAAAGGAAAAGACAGAGATTGGATGAGAATAGTGAGCTCAATTCCTGGAGCACAGGTAGAAATAACAATGAGAGCAGCCCCCTAACATTGGACTAAAGCATCCATTCTGCAGGGCCAGTCCTACCTCCTCACACAACTTCAATTTACCCATCACTTTCAGGCCCCTATGTACATTGTGAAATAAATAACACACACAAGCAGGCTCTGGGTCCAAATCCTGGCTTGCCAAGTATGCCTTATTTCCATATATCCCTGGAGGGTGATTTAACTAGGGTATCTGACATGCCAACTAGTGCCAGAGAAGGTGGTGCCACAACACCAGTCCTAAATAGACACCTGTCCTTTGGGGGGGACATACCACTTGCTTTTGAAACCCCTGTTCCAACTTTCACTTTTGGTCTAAGGGAGGATTTAGGGGTGAGTGCACGAGGAAAAAACAATGAGGAGGAACACGGCCAGTTAGCTAACCTAAGGCGGGAGACAGATAGGTTCCAGGAAGAAGTGAGCAAAGAAAGGGAGAAAATACAACGCTCCAATCATAATCTTCAGGATTCGATAGATAGCAGAGAATGGCTGATACTTACACAGTCATGCACACGGGCACTAAAAAGAAAGGTTGAGAACTCCTATACTGATGATGCACTATTAAACCCTAAAATGACTGCAACAAAGATAGTGTTAGGAGGGACAGCAATGTTAAAACCCCCTTGAAAGCAGCTCATATGGCTAAGGATGCCCCAGACCCATTCACAGCCAGTGTGAAATATTATGAATGGCTCCATAAAATATGCATTGCTAATACCCCCCTTCCCAGAGACGTAGAAATGTCACTAAAACTAGGATATGGTAGCAGATGGTCTTTAGTAAAGAGTGCGTTCCAAATTCCACAGGAATGAGACTGGACAATACTGACTAATAATATTGATGTTACAGAAAATAGATTGATGAATTGGTTAGAGTCTGTCAGGGACACAATAAATGGCTTAGCAGTAAAACATGGTGATTTTTCTCAAGTAACAGCCACGTTGCAGAAGTCAGGGGAATCAGTGGCTGATTACATCCTAAGGTTCAATGAAGCATGGGATAATAGTACAGCGCATGACAGAGGCATATAAAGTATTGGCAACTCAGACCTTTATGAATGGAGTATTAGCATCTGTGGCCCATTGTTGTAAACTACGCCACCCTGACTGGTCTACTAAAGGATATCAAGAGTTGTGCACGCTTCTGGCAACTATGGAAAAGGATAGTATTTTCAAAGTAAAGAAGGACTCAGCTAAAACTGACAAAGGGATGATGTTGCAGCAAGTACAACGAGAGGAGGGGCCAGAGGGAATGTACTATCAGGGGGTGCATCATAGACAGGATGAAGGACAACGATATCAGAGAAGAGACAAGGGTAGTGATCAGTGCTATGTTTGCCAGAGGTATGGGCACTGGGGGCTGAAATTGTAAAAGTTATGGAGGTAGACGAGATAGAAATGACAGAAATGACCAGCATGAGAGAAAAGATTGAAACAACAGGTATGACAGGTTTGACAGGGACAAGATGCAGCCAAAAGCACCACCCATGCCTAGAGACATTTCTTAAATAGCGATTTCTTAAAAATCGCTATTTAGGAAATGAGAACTGGGATGGTGATACATCTGGCCCTTAGTGTTATGAGAAGAATGAGGAAGCATTGGTCTAAATTCTTGACAGAAGAACAGTGTCTGTTGATACTGATGTACCTTTTAAGAGTGAATGTAGATGGACATTTATTCACCAAAATACCAAGGATTGTGGTGCGAAATAACACACCGTACACACCCAACCCCATGATGACATCACAGTGCCCGGGCTAACTAAGGGCACTCCTGTAGCATCAGCTGCTGCCTCTGTCTAGCCCAGTTTACATGAATTATCCTGTACTCTGCACAGTTACACGTGCAAAATTGCTTCTCCATAGACGTAATCAGGAAATCACTTTTACAGGAGCGCTTCTGAAAATCTGTGACTAGAACAGGACTATAGGACTATGCTTGGAAAGTTAGTGGATCCCTGTGTCAGAATGCCAGGCAAAGTATTAAGCCTGTGAGTGTAGATTTATAATTGTTTGGTCAATTGAGCTCAATTTACAAAGTCACTTGAACCTGTAGGCATAATGCTCGTGTGCAAAAGGCTTGATTTACAAGTGCAAGAAATTCACAAAATGTGATTTTACACACATAAAATCAATTTGCCATGATCAATGTAACCCCATGATGGTGTAATATTATGTATTGGCAAGCCTACTCTAAGTGCAGGGTATGGCCATGTTAGTGTCTGGATGCTCTGGAACCTTGAGAACACCAAAATGTCATGGGGTTGCAGGTATTTGAACCTGTTTCCACCTTAGAAAATATCAGGGATTTAGGACTGTCAAGGGCAGAGTAAATCCCTTTCCATTGTGGGATAGAACTGACCGCACTCCCAAAATTGGTGCACAAGAAATACCAATTTTAAACCATCGTTTTCTGCATCGACACATTTAGAAAAAAAAAACTTTCCTGGAGTAGTGCTAGAAACATAGGACCGTCTCAAATTTTAAGTACTCTTGGCAACCCCAGAGGTTATGAATTCCTGAAATTTATTAAAAGGCACCCTTCTGATGGTTTAAACCTGAAGGTGCAGGTTTATGAATTTCGTGACGAATGAAAGCAGAAAATACTGTTTTCTGTGTACATTGCATGTACAATGTGAAAAATGTATTGTGTAATGATTCTGTGTACTTCCAAGAAGTTAAATAGTCCCTCGGGTGTTCCAATACAAACACTCCTCAGGAGAAATGCACCAAATAACCAATAGCATGAAGAGCTAAATGAAGCTGAACTCCACTTCAACAATATGTCTTGCACAGAGCTGTCAAGAAGTACAGAATAAGCAAATGCATAACCACATAAGCATTCACTAATGCTGTGTGCATGTGTTGCATGCACAAATGCTGTTTATCACATTAAACCCTGCTCTGTTGACTTTGCCAATGTTGGGGAAAAAGTAGCAAAACCGGATGCTTCATTTTTGAATATATGTAGGGGACATATAATTGACTGTGATGGACAGCCTGATGAATGTACTTTACTCGAATGTGGACTAACACACTAAGTAAACAATAATGCACGGTCTAAGAGTATGATACTCCTCTGGGTGGTACAAAAGACCATTGTTTATATACTTTAAATAATTGGTAATATTTCAAGCAAAAGGTGATAAAGGCATACCAGCAGTAAAATATTATTTACGACAGCACCATAGGTGTATGCCCGAATAGTAATAACAAAAATGAACTGACATAAATATAATTGTCTAAATATTATTTGCAAAATTGTTGCTCCACTGGGGTAGATTATCAATTATTTACTCAAATGGAGAAATATTTTTGACAATAATATTTAGGAAACAATTTTTTGTCATGTGATATTTATGCATAATATTCTGGTAGCATGCCCACACCACAGAAAGCGATGTTCACAATAACTTGCTTTGTCCATTGTAAAACTATAGGGGCAAAAGTAACTTGCTGCTTGGTTATCAAACAACTTAAGACTGTTGAAAAAAGCAAGGGTAAACTGTGCATAGAAAGATGGTAATCTGCAATATATGTTGTTCTAGGGAGTTGAAATACCTTACTCAGCATAGTACTGTAATGGAACAGGATCATCACTCTCTCATTCATTGCCATGGAGAATGTTGTGCGTTAGGGTAAACTATAGGAGTTTTATTGAACTGGGACAGTTACTAGAATTGTGATTTGAGTGAAAAAAATCTTTTTGTTCCTCTAAGTTTTTTCTTTTATATATATATATTTTTTTGTTTACAACAAACGATCTTATTATTAAGTTACATTCATTGTGCATAATAAGACTTTATGGGTCAGAAAAATAGTTACACACAATATAGAATGAACTATCCTTCCAGTTCATATTCGGTTAAGGGCAGATTCCTCAACTTTAGCATAGCGTCAGGTACCAGAATGGATTTAGAAGCTTTCACATGCGCTACGTAGAGTCACATGGCTTCACGCTGACTGTCTTCCACCTAAAAAGTGAAAAAGTGCAACTGCACGTAACCCCCATTCCCCCATCCCCAGACAGTCAGTTCCTTTTTTTTCATGCCTTTGAACCCACATCTGAAGCTCTATTCCCCTTTTTTCCATGAAATGACAATTATTTCCTTTAATAAATTGAAAGCTGTTGTGCAAGAGAACAGTGTCTCCACCTAAAACTACACGGTTCAAACCATGTCGGAACCAGATGTCAGTGATAGACCTGTACAAAGTGTGCTTTTGGTGTCTGGGCTTGGGGCACGACTTTAAGTCATGTGAAGAAGGCACCCTCATGAACACAAAGGCAACCTGGGGAAGTAAGCAGCATGTTGCTGAGCATCAGAAAAAGTCACACAAGTACTGCTCCTGCTCGAGGACACATACTCATTCCTGATCTTGAAGCTGATTCAGTGAGGTGTTCCTCGTGATCAAGTTGTCTGGTATTCCAAAGTCTAAAATAAAGCAAAAGATGGCTAAGCAGGACTCGTCCCCATACTCTGACTCTCCATCCTCAGAAGTCACAAGGGCATAAAGCTGCCACTTGCTCTCCTTCTCCACTTGAGGAGCTAATTTCACAATTGAAACCGATACACTCCACGTTTGTGGGTCATCAGCAGCAATTCAGCAGATCAAGGTTTTTGGGGAGGCCACCTTGCACATTTTTAACATGTTTCTTGTGCCGTTGGGTCCCAAGGATCTCCTGGGCCTCCAGATGGGTTACCGTTGATGAATCCATCCTCAGCAACATCTGTGCCTCTCGCACTCATCCCAGGTTCTGCACTGCCTCTGATGTTGACTTACACTGAAGTTCCACCAGCCACTAGCACTTTTAATGACTTTTAATGACATTGCTTGTTGTGGCAGTGCTGAAGCAGATGTCCGACTCAGGGCCAAGCTTGTCCCTGCCCTGACCAAGTTAGTATCCTAACTTCATTCTGACGCACATAGCTCCCTTACAGTCAGATTTTGACAAAACACTGCCTGTACCCTGGAGTCACTCTCAGTTGCTCCATCAGCTTCTCAGTTCCGACTCTAGTCAAAATTTGCTGACACTAGGAGATGAGATGACAATAGTGATGATGAGGATGATTTTCTCCCAAATTATGATGATGATTGGGTAATGGACTTACAGGACGCCATTGGGCTTGATACTTCCCCTGATACTGGGTAAATTTAACACCTCTCCCAAAGGGGCCACCAACAGAAGAAAGTTCTTCCTTTGCAGTAGTGATTAATTATGCTACTGAGTTTTTGGATCTTCAACTTCCTTCTGGTGAGGTCAAAACTAATATTCTTACTGATATTTTAAAGCCTGGGTAGGCGTCATCTGCTCCGTTACTACCAATCAAGGAAGCCCCAAATAATGCATTGATGTGCACCTGGTCTAAGCCTTGCTCTTGCCCGCCAGAGTACAGGCAGATAGCATAATGCCACAGGCTGGCCACCAAGTGACCTTGAATTTTTTGATTCAACACCCTACTCCGGAGATTTTGCTGGTGCAGGTATAAAGGTCAATCCCAAATCATTTTCTATGACTCCCCCAGAGCAGGGAGTCAAAATGAATGGAAAGAAACAAATGTTTTCATTGACTAGCCTAGGTTTAAGGTCGTTCAACACAAGTTGACTGCTAGGACAATATACACACACCCTTTGGGAGATGATCAGCAAGATCTTGCCAGCACTTCCAGAAGAGTTTATGGTGTCCCTGGCCCGAAGTATGTAAGATGATCAGGATGCAGCCAAATATGTGATTTGGGCTGGCCTGGACGCTACCAATTGTGTGAGGTGAGCAGACAGCTAGTTTGGTGCTCTATAGGATTTCTGGTAATGTGCAGGCCTTTCAATGGGTCCTGCCTTTTTAGTGAAAAGGCTGATTCCACCTCAGAGCGCTTAAAAAAAAGTCAGGTTATGTTGTGCTCTTTGGGCTTTTCAATGCCTGCTAGGCAGTTCCATCACCAGTTTCGGACCTTCTGAGGCTTTACATGTGCTGTATAGGCACCTCCAGGCTCTCCCACCCCGCTGCAGTTCTCTCATGGACAGAAACATGGATCAGGGTCAGTGACCTTCCCAGTTCCCTACCCACACTATTAGTCTCCAAATCACTTTAGTGTACCCTTAGTGGTGCACAACCACCCTGTGGGAGGCACAATCAAATGTTTTCTCTAAGGGTGGCAACTATAACGTCTGACAGATAGGTCCTCCAGATTGCATAGTGGTGCCATTCCCTCTCATTTCTTGCTGACCCAGGCACATTTTACTCACATCAGAGTGGCTTTCAGAGCAGCACCTATCCATCTTGTGGCAAGAAGTGCAGGCTGACATCTCGGAGGGGGCCAAAGAGGGTGAACTGAATTTGGAAAAAGGGACTGCTTGTTACTCCCACAATTTCCTCATGCCGAAGGACAGAGTCCTTCCTACAGCCCCAAGTTCTCTGTGCCTTTGGCAGGGCAACTGGATGGTTACCTTGGGCCTTCAGAATGCATACTTTCAAGTGTCCATCCTGCAGTCATACCGACGTTAATGATGGCTCATGTTTGGCCAGGAGCATTTTCAGTTTGCTGCTTTTAGGTTTTACCAGGACCACTCAGGTGTTCACAAAAGTGATGGTGTTGGTTGTCACCCATCTTGGAAGCTTGGGGATGACAGTTTTCCCCTATATCATTGGCTGGCTGTTGAAGGCATGCTCACCACATCTAGGTCCTCACAGTGCTCAATTTGTAAATAAAAACGTGCCTGTGCCCAAAGGCCTCCTCTTAAACAGCCGGCTGCTGCAATTAAATGTGGGAACACGGAATACTGAGGCAGCGTAATCGTGAAGCTATTTTGGGCCTCTTCAATACATTTAAAGCCACTCCCTGCCCCTTCCGCTCACTCCTGCAGTTTTTTGCTTTCTTCCATTGTGACGCTTTTTCGTTTTTATCTTCCTCCGTCTTTCCCAAATGTGTCTTTTGCTCGCAGCAAATGCTTGAGGCAGAAGAATAAGCACTGCCCCTCAAAAAAAAGTGCTGGTGCTCGGCACTGGAAACAACAAGCACAAATTAAGCACTGGGTCCAAATTTTAACCCTGGAGGTTTTTTGACCGCCAGGGTTAATGTGGTGGTATTACTGACAACAGGCTGGTGGTACATACCAGCACATTATGAGTGTGCTGCAGCCAACCTGCACTTAACCACTCATACCACCATGGCGGTATGAACCACCAGGCCGGAGATCTCAATCTCCCACCCGGCGGCCCACAGAGTATCGCCGGCAGCATTTTGAGCCGGCCTATCGCCATGGTTTCCATCGCGTTAGCAATGCTGCCAAAACCATGGTGGTAGGCCCTACCGGTGGCAGGGAATTCCTTTCCTGTCACCGGTAGGTGGCTCCCCCATCCCTCCAACACTCACCTGACACCCCCCTCCATCCAAACCCCCCAACCCCTGATTCGACTACCCCCACCCCCTCTGATGCATGCATTTACTCCCACCACCTCATAAATGCACACACACGCACACATCACCACCTCACCCGCACTACAGTCAAAGCCCCATCAACTCCACCCCGCATGCACGCACACATACACCATGCATAGACCCATTAACATACACTGGCATACACTCATTCACTGGCATACATGCGTTCACATACTCATTCGTCCAGACATACTCACAGACATTCTTACACACAGACACACTGACATGCAGACACGCACTCACTTCTCCATTCTTCCACGCATTCACTCACATGCATACAACCCAACACAGACACATTCACACATGCACTCACACACTCAGACACACTCACACACACAACACCCCCCACCCTCCCACCCCACTCCCCTGTCGGTCGCCCAACTTACCTTGGGCGAGGAGGTCATCCAGCAGGGAACGTGAAGGGGCACTGCTACCGCCAGCAGCACCCTGCTAGCAGCGCCTAACCAGCAGAATATCACCAGGCCATATTGCAGCACATAAGATGGTTGGTGATGTTTTACAGCAGTTCACCACCGTACGCCAGTATGAACACAGCCGGATTTCCGCCCTTATTGTGGTGAAAGTCAGGCAGTGCTGATAATCTGGCAGACGGATGGTCCCCGTTGCAGTGGTATGGTAGATAATGGCAAACATGACATGTTTGGGGTTCTCCATAAATGAGAGAAAGTTGCACTTGGCTCCTTCGCAAATGCTTCATTTATAGGAGGTGTTCTGTACATGTTGCAATTCAGGACATTTCCTCTTTCACAATGAGTACAAGACATTCAGGCTATGATGTTGATGTTTCAGCCTCGGTCCTGGATCTCGGTGAGGCTAGCTCTGAAGCATCTTGGCCTGCTGTCCTTATTAATCTTTCTATTCCACTTCCCCATGTGGCATATGCAGACTCTCTAATGGGAATGAAGTTTCACTGGGTCAAGCACCAAGAAAACCTGTTGGAAGCCATCCAAGTTCCAGAGGAGACTGCATGAAATCTGCAGTGGTGGCTGCTCAACCACAACTCACCAGTAATAGACCCTCTTCCTACCCCACCCAGAGCTGATGGTGACTGATTTGTACTTTCTAGACCGTTGGTGATTCCACATAGGGACTTTAATTTGGCATGTCTTTTCTCATACATCTTCCCTTTCAGCCGATGCACAGCTGCTTGTTGCTTCTTTTGACTCTGCTTGCCTTGTGAGTGAGCTTCAGGCACTTTTGGTACAATCGCCCTATCTCACCATTTTTCCAGACAAACTAGTGCTGAGGACCAGGACAGCCTTCTTGCCAAGCGTCTTTTCCCCTTTTCAATCATGTTAGGTAATGAATCCCCCCAAAATTCTTTGATCTACCTCACCCTTTGAAAGAGGAAGAGACACCATTGGTTTGACCCCTAAAAAGGTTGAAGCTTTTACATCAATTGCACCGAGCAATATCAGTGGATGTTTTTGGAGGTGTTCAGGGGTAAAGATAGGTAAGGCTTTGCAGAAAAAGACTTTGTCAAGGTCGATAGTCATTTGCATTAGGATCTGCTATGCCCTGGCTATAAACACAGCCTTCAGAATGACTGAGGGATCACTCTACTAGGGACAAAGGTGCCATCACTGCATTAACATGCAGCTTGCCTGTCAGTGACATCTGTCAGGCCACAATGTGGACGTCAGTTCATATGCTCACGAAGCACTATCACTTTGACAGCCAGGTTCAAAGGGAAGGGTCGGTCTCGCAGTACTTTTTGGTCTGAGCCCACTTCCCAGACCCTACACCACTGTGAGATATTGCTTTGGTATCTATATAAAAGTTGAGGAATTTGTACCTTTGGTAATGCTTGTTCTGGTAGATATTCTATCAAACTGCATATTCCTTGCTGCCCTCCTGGCTGCTTGTTCTGTGGAGTGGCCATATGTGAGGTCTCAAGTGAGAAGTCTGCACACTGCTACTTCCAGTTGTTTTGTGGTCAGTAGTTGAGGGTGTGGAAGGAACTCAGAAAGAAACTGACGTCGGCACGCAGAGGTGGTGCTTATCTGTTGTTCCGCTCTGTCACTTCCAGGATGGAACAAAAATTAATGTGGAGCCGCACTGCACAACCTAAGAGCATGCAGCAGCACTACAAAGAAATCTTTCAGATTCAACCTGGTGCCTAGAGACATTATAACTGTGAGCAATCTATGGTTAGATAGTGTAACCACAAGAAAGAATGATACCAAAGGTAAGTAATGTTTGCGAAGTGCATCTTCTACTGATATACTGTTGTAGAAATATTTTAATAATTTAAAAAATTTAATTAATAGCTTCAAAGTACTTTGCCTGTATTGAACATATGGAGAACACTGGAAATTGTTGTTGATTGGGTATTTCAGTTCCCCAGTGTCAAAGAGTATATCAAAATCCATGCCCTCTCTAAGGTTCAGTGCTATTTTTAAGGTGCAGCTAGCACCGTAATCTATTTAGGTCATATCAAGAGGGCAGAATTACCCTGTGTATTGGGATATTAGAGCCCTCCTATGGGAAATCCATGTTGGCCATGTTTCCCTATAATTTGTTTATATATTCGAACCTTTGATAGCCGGCAGGTGGCACATTTTAGAGAGCTGCAAACTACCTGTGTCCTTTTTTTAAAACTGAAAAATCATTTGGCATTTAAATTGACATTCATGATTGTAAGTGTTAGAAATGGGGTCTTAGGTTGGCAGTCAGGTTACCCCCTGTCCAAGCAAGGACCCTCATTCTAGTCAGGGTAAGTCACACACCATCCAAATTATCCTGTGCCCACCCTCTGGTAGCTTGGCACTGAGCAGTCAGGCTTAACTTAGAAGGCAATCTGTAAAGTATTTGTGCAACAAATCATGCAATAACACAGTATAACACCACAAAAATACACCATACAGTATTTAGAAAAATATATAATATTTATCTAGATAAATGCAGGTTAGAACGATCAAGAATCAATAAGTATGCGTTAAAATATCACTGTAAAAATGATATAAAGTGTCTTTAGTCGTTAAAAAGCAACAAGAGTCTCTTGCAAGCACAAAGTACGTGGTTTGCATTCAGATTCTCCACAGGGGACCGCAGTGGAGGAGGTGCGTGGAAAACGGGGAGGTGTGCCTCGATTTTTCCAGCGCACACAGACGATGCATTGGTGAGTTTTCACGCAGGGCAGGCTTTGTGTTGATTTCCGGGCCGTAGAGTGGGATCCTCTTTGGGTTGCGGGGTTTTCAGATGCCCCAGGGACGATGCGTTGAGACCCTGGGTGTGCAAGACGAAGTCACAGGGGCTGCGTCGATCCCGTGGGTGATGCATGGAAATGTCTACCACACGGCACTCACAGCATCGATTCCTCTCAGGAAGTCGGGCTGCGTCATTCCAGCTCGGCTGTGCGTCAAAGTTTGGCATGGGCGGTCGGAACCGCCAGGAACAGGATGGCGGTGAGGGGGTCGGAATCCCCCATGGCAGCGGAAAACCGGCGGGACACTGCCGGTTTTCCTGTTCTGACCGCGGCCATACCGCCGCGGTCAGAATGCCCTGCGGAGCACCGCCAGCCTGTTGGCGGTGCTCCCGCCAGACCGCCGGGGTCGGAATGACCCCCAAAATGTCCCCTTTCGGCAGGGCATTCACACTGCACCTCAACACTACACAAAAACACACGTCTGACCATCTCAGACACAGTGACAGTGAAGGATTCACAACATTGTCTCACAAAACACCAACAACACACCAACATCACACATACAAATACAACTCACACACTCACATTGCACACATACCATCGACTGTCGTCACATTCAACACACATATGTATGGATGTGGCGTGGAACATAAACAAAACTTCCAGTAAACAGCTCTGCAACGGACGCACACATCACACACATTACAGCACAATGGAAGGACAGTGGTATGCACAATAGACAGAGACATAAATGTCCCAAGCTCACTATGCAAACCACACCTGCACAATAGGGATGGGGCCATCAGGAGCACTAAGGGAAGGAGGCTGCACTGGGACACATATCACTTTGCACATGCCCCTTGAACAACATTTTCACAGGAATTGTCCCTACAGGTATCTCAGGGACAAACAATTCTAGAGCCAAATGACATGCCTATCTCCACAATGTGGAAGGGCAAGTCAACAAAGCACCTACAACTCCAAATACATGGGACATACACCTACAGGAAATAGCTGCAAGGTACACACAGCTAAATGGACACATGCAGAGTCAATTGCAAATAAAGGTAGCACAACTGAACACACTCCATGTCTGCACAAACTCAAGCTGACATACATCGGGTGACTATATGATCCATATCAGGCGTATAAGTCTAACACAATACATGTCCACATTGGATAACACAACATGAAATACTTTCCATAACAGTAAGTAGATGTAAATAGCATTATTTTTTGTTTTCCAAGATCACTACCTACTTACCAATTGGTATCTCATGGACTTTGTTTGATGACGGTTGAAGTTGGTCAACCTTTTTGAGGATTAGGAGGTATGACTTACATACGTTGTTGCTTGTTAATTAACACAGTGGTGTTCTCTCACATGAATATTGGAGCTTGTGGCTAGTGCACGTTGGTGTTTGTTGTTCTATCGACCATATATTTTGTTTTTTTCAAGTTTAATACATACGATTTATGTACCTATGGGTAGCTAATACCCATTTCTATTTCCTTGGTTCTCATTTCACCCTTTGTTTTTGTTTTTGGGACACGTTTATCAGACACGAGACATTATGCGGTTAACATTTCGGTCATCTTGTTTGGGCTCTATTTGGAGTGTATACTAAACCTCTCTTTCCTTTTGATAACTTCAAGGACTAAGTTCTAGTATTTTGGTTACTAACTCAATGAATATATTTACAATTTTAGCCCTGAAGAAGTCGTTTGGGATTGGATTGGAGTTTTCCCAAGACGAAACACGTGTTGGCTTGAGTTGTATCATTATGGAGGTGTTGTCAAACACGGCTTGAGTTGTACCATTATGGAGACATGTGTATACTTATGAGGAATGACTATTCAGAACACTGAATAAGAATGGACTTTTCTAATATGTATTAAAAGTTGATGCTTGACTTTGTTTAATTATTTATTGATTATTCATAATAAGTTTCTGTTAGGTGTGCCATACTATGTATCATTGTTTGTTGGGTTGTTCAAACCTGTAAGGGTTGGGGGTGTTCCCTTGTGCAGGCACCCTTGTTTTCCTTGCTTTCTTGCTTACTTGACCTCAATTTATGCCATTTATGATCCTGAGCGCCTACATAACCCCAATCTTTCACCCCACTATTAAAGTTACTTTCCATAACTAACAGTACACAATGCTAAGACACCACGATTGCATTTACACCCACATATCCAGACAGTCAACATATACCCTTGTCTTGCACTGCTCACAAAGTCACATACTGCAAGCAACAGCAAAAAGAACAGAAAGCAGGCTTAAACACATACAACAGTAGGCAGATAACACAAATTACTCAGGAACAACATGACAGTAGCAAAGGAATTGCAGGACAAAGGTGTACCCAATAAAATAACAACTGTTTGGGTTTATTTAAACTAGATAAATCAGAACAAAGGTCTTTGGCCCGTCCATTTTCATGCCCATAATACCACAGTATTGTGACAAAACTTCACTCCTAACTGCCATGGAACCTCTACAGGAAGGGGCATCAAGTGGGCAGGCAGGCACCTCAGGGATCATCCTTTGGAGGAGAGGTCGGATGTTGGGGATGGGCTTAGGTTTGGGAGGGGTGGTCAGCTTTTTGGGAGGGGTGGGCTTCTGCTTGGTTAGGGAGAGGTATGGGTGCTTGTGGGAGTGGGGCAAGGGAGGCCATGGAGGTGGAAGGGAGGGGCTAGGAGGTGGGTGGATGCCTCTTGGGTCTGGTACAGGGGTGGAGGGAATAGGGGAAAGGTCAAGGATAAACATAAAAACTTTCTTAGGGACACAGGGATAATCAGCATAAGGGGGTTGGGATTAGGAGGGCGGGGCAGTAGTTGTCTACAGTGTAGGAGTAGATGTTATAGGTACGAGCTTCTGGGAGGCATGCCTGTGTTTGGTGGGTGTCTTTTGGGTGAGTGAGTGAGTGTGTTTGTGTGCCTTGGGGGGCTGAGAGGTGGCGGTGCTGGGGGATGGAGTGGTGGATGTGTGTGTGGCTGTTGGGGTCTTGTCTGCAGGTATGCTGGATGTGGTGGATGTATGTGTGTCTGTTTTGGCGTCTGTGGCTATGGTGCTTGTGGTGGATGTCTGGGGTATGTTGGGGTAGTGTCTGTGAGTATGATGGGTGTGGTGGGGGTCACTGACTGTTGGTGTGGTGCATGTCAGTATGCTGAATGTGGTGTGTGTAATACTGAGGGTGGTGGGGTGTCTGAGGAAGTGGTGAATGTTGTTGTGTCTGTGGGTGGCTGTTGTTTGTGTGTGGTGCCAGTGTGTTTTGTGGTGCGTGTGTTTGTGTGTGCTGCTCTTGTGTATTGATGTGGATGTGTGCAGATCTGTCTTTGTGCTTTTGGTAGTTAATGGAAGGGGATTTGGAGTGGGAAGAGGGAGGTGGATGTAGGACAGAAGGTAAGAGGTGACAACTGGCTGCTACCAGTGTGGAGGCCAGAGCCTGAAAAGATCTCTGTAGGCCATGCATTGCACCATGAATGCTTTCCAGGAATGCATTGATCTGTTGTAGCTGACTTACAAATCTCTGGATGGCATTCACAATGACTGTCTGACCCACAGAGATACTTCTCAGGAGGTCAATAGCCTCCTCATGGAGGATAGCAGGGGTAACAGGGCTGGGCCGGAGGTGGATGTGGCAAAGGAGACGCCCATCCTCTTGGGTAAGCAGGCACGGACATCTGGGTGGAGAGCAACAGGGAGGGTGGTGAAAGAATGGGGGTGGTGGACAAGGATGGTACAGGGGGATGCCCCTGTGGGTCTGGCACCACCAGAGAGTGTCCACAGGTGGAAGAATACGATGATGAAGATGTTCTGGTCTCCCCCGTGGCATTTCCCTCTCCATCCAGGCCACTGGGTCCCTCTGTGTCTGTGGTGTCTTCACCTGAGGTCCCGTGGCCAGATGGTTCCCCACCCGGCTGTGCCCCGTCTCCTTTGCTTCTGGTGTGGGTGCTTCAAGTACAGAGTGAAATAGGGTCATTACATGTCCATGATCACACATGAACAACAGCTCTGATCAGAAAACATTACCATAATATCAAGAAGGCCCCAGCTACAAACTCCACCTAAGTTGCCCATACTTGTACCATACCTTATGCATGCATCCCACCTGAACTATCAACACTTGCCCACAGGTAAATCAGGATCTCATTTGCATGGCTGAAGTTGTGCAATCACAATAACCTTTCAACAAGTAGGAGACACCATCATCCTCAAACCTTTACCCCATGGAGCAGACCCCAGTTACCTGTTGGGATATAATAGTAGGCCGATGCCAAATGCATTCCCACAGATCCCACACAAGGTTATGCACACATTCATTTGTCACATACACAATGACCCTACACTGAGAAATGAAGATGCAAATTCCGGCCACGTTGTTGACAAACGTACAATAACCTGGAGAATAAGACATGAAAATGCCCATGCCACACTGGAAACTTATCAACAATACACACTTCACCAGGTGATATTTGTCCCAACACGGTCATGTAGGTGGTTTAATTGTTGTTCAGGTAGCCCACACATATAGGATGGAAATGGACAATATCAACATCATGTGCAATATATCAGAAAGCCAGGTCCCCAAAATCCACAACACAATGAATCAGCAAGCCCCAGGGTTATCACCACTAATTTTTGGCACCCCTTACAATTAAATACACTGAGTGCATCAGTAGATGCTGTAAGTCACTTGGATGTTGGAGAGGTCCTGAGATTTGCAAGCACTTGTTGAAAGCACTCAAAATGTTGCCCAATTGGAAGCTACATCATTGTCTCCATTATGGTCATGCAGACCCAAATGTCTGTGGTTGAATGGTTGTACCCAACCACATGTAATTTCAATATAACTGCAAGTCACTCCATGAAGCTGGCCTACAGTCAGTGCAAAAACCTTACCCATTACACATGTGCATTGACTTTTTCACATGATGCTAAATCAAGGGCAGACATATTCACATTGTGACTCTCAACTCTTGGCCTACCTGTCATTTCTCTATTGCCACTGCAGTTGTACTTGACAAATTACAATTCATGATAGATGAGGGTATGTGTCAGACAACAAACATTGGTGACACACTCCTGTCTGTACCCACAATGTACCTCCATTGTAAATGTACTATTCCATAAAAAGTTTCCCATGCACGTATATGTGAGGGAATACCAACATCATCCCATCAACATAGTTAGACCATGCATGAGACAGCAGCTTACAAATGTTTTACAGAAGAGAAAGGGACACATGCTGACATATAGGCACAAGGAATGTTGGTAACAGTGATGGTGCAGAAATCATGTCATTGGACAATCCCCACTTACCAATGGTAAGTGACCTAAAGCTGCATGCAAATAACAATTTAAGGTCTGTCACATGTATGTTGGACAGCTTCATATTACAGACTGCAGTGAGGTGCAGCATCCATCATAGGCTGAAGACAACTGGCCTCTGGCTGGCAGATGCCTACATTCACATTTACCCAGACACATGGCTGATTACAGTGATCCATCACCTACTTATCTTTGGCCTGTAACATTTAGGGGTAGTGGCCTGTTGCATAGAAATTACCCTCACAACAACAACAGTAGTTGTATGATCAATGTACCAAGCCATATGTTGTTCCTGGAGAGCAATTGATTTGTGCTTCTATCTAGTTGCATCCTAGGTCCCTGGGCCAACATGCAAGGTACATCAGTATGCACCACATGACATGTCAACACAAACAATCACTCATCTACTGTATGACAAATCCCTTATAGTCAGGGAGTGTTTTCAGAACCAAACTAATATACTTGGCAATGTGACAGGCAGAAATATGCCTTATGCTCACCCCCTTGTAGCTGCTGTGCTGCCCTCAAACGCCCATCATGCTCCGGATAGGATATCGCCAGATTGCAGGCCATAAGTGGGGTCATGGTCCGATGGGCACCCTGCCCACGTTGGGAGGACAGGCCCAGCTGGGGGGCTGTCATCTTCTGGGCCCAGTGTTGCAGGTCCTCCTCCCACCTTTTCCTGCAGTGGGCCCTCTGTCGGCAGTGGATCCCCAGGGTTTGCACCTTCTTGGTGATGGCTCTCCATATACCCTTCTTTTGATGGGTGCTGACCTGCATGGATGCAGAAGACAAATGAAGAGGTCATGATCACAAGTTTTCTCACAAATGGTTGTCACATACCTGTCAGAAACATCAAGCTAGGACTTTCCTATTTTCCAATACTCCTCAGGTGTGACACATACACGCCAATAAGTACAAGGACATCACTACAGACAATTAAATTCTCCATTGTCAGACTAATACACTACCCTTCTCTGAGGCTACAATGACTAAGCAAGCTTACTGACATCATTTAGCCCATGCTCTAGCAACCTGACTGTGATGTAAGCCACTATGAAACACATCTCACCCATGTGGCTTCTGAAGGGTAAACTCCTTAGGCATGAATGGACCAACACATTCACACTCTGTGGTATTAACTCTGTGCATACAGTCCATACAGCCTACTGCCAGAGTACAAACTCAAACATTACACATGGGTAACAGTGAAGTGACTGGCCTGGTGGTATAGAAAGTGACTCCCCTGTCCATGTATGGACATGTGCCATAACAAATGCAGACTCATGCCACTTCAGGGGCTGGTGTTCTGTGGTGTGTACCTGTTCCACATAACAGTCCTTTAGATATATGTGTCCATCCTACAGAGATGGCATTCAATAAACAAAGGCATGTGTTGTACGGTTTCTGCTATGTGACCAAGCTATTGAGTCACATATCATGGCCTCCCTGGAATCAACACACTGTCTGCACTGTGGGAGTGTCATTCATGCAATAAGCATGCACAGGACAGGTATGACCTGTGTGAAGGTCACAACAGAGCTGTGGGAATAAGGGACCTGTCATGAGTCAAAAACACACATTAACAATGTGACAAGTGCCTAATCTAACCAAAGAAATGAGGCATTCTGGGCAGGATTTGCCACCAGTGCCTCATATTGGCCACATGACAGGGTTGGAGTACAGGAAGTGGGCACAGTGGTACAACTGCATAGCCACAGTGACCCTACCCCAGCCTTCATTAGGACCCATACCAGGAGATACATTTGACAGGCCCTGGTCTCTGCAGGCTGAGCAGACAGAACCTACCTACCACTCAATTCCCATCAGTTCCATGAATGACAGTACATTATGTAGACAACAGCAAATTGGCATGTTGTGTGTGGCAACCTGAAGGGCAGAGTGACTCATGATATGCCTTACAAACAACAGTTTAGAATGGGCAGATATGTTTATGAATCACTGTGCCACCATACACATTACTCATAACGGACTCATACAACATGCATACTCAGTTCATGCTGTCATGCACATGTATATCAGACATTAACAACAATCATAAGAAAAGACATATCAGTAGATGGCAGTAATATCTCCTCACCTAGTTATGTACATCCAACACAAGGAGGATCTTGGAACCCAAAAACACAATGTGAATTAACTTTACATAGGGTACTGGCCACAAATACCTGCACATTGTCTATCTCATTGATGCCACACAGACTGCCTCAACCGGCATATGAACCTGGCACACATGGCCACATTCTAGTCAATGAGGAGGGAAGGATGGTGAAGCACAGAGAAAACTGTGCACATGAAGTACTTACCTGCTCCTCTGATGCACCATAGAGCTGTCTATACGGGGGTAGGACCTCAACCACTAGCCTCTCCAGCTCTTCTTGAGAGAAGGCTGGGGCCCTATCACCTGTTGGGCGTGGCGTGATTGCTTCCAGAGATGGTACAGAGAAGCTCATGTAGTGGAGGTCTTGCTGGCAACAGTGTTAGGAGTCAAGTGAGTGGGTCTGCAAAACATTGCGGTCACTACCGCCACGTACACTGTCATTACCAGTGGCAGATACAGCCATTGGCCCGTGACCATCACTGGCAACAACGTTAGCCTATGGCTGGTTCCTCCACGGTTGCAACTGCCTACCACCATGACAACTTCTGCCGGCAGTCGCAGGTGGTTTCCAATGTCCAGTGGAGTAGGTCAGGCAGCTGCCATTTTGGCAGCATTAACTGCTGTACTGGACTATCTCCACTGTGTCAAGCTCTAAAAACGTGATATAAGCTCACATAAATCCTTATGTTGTATTGACAAGTAGGTCCTTCTCATCAAACAACATTTTAGCATTTTGCAGGGCACAGATGGCATTCAACAGCAGTGCGTAGTCCACCCCTGCCGATGGTCTTTTTTGCACTTGGAGAAGGCAGTCACATATAAGGGGCAATTGTATCACACAAAGTCCCAGTTTGGTCCAATACCATGTAGTGGACATGTGTGTGAATAATGTGGGTCACATTGGACTCTTGCATAGTTGCCAGCTGGGATGTGTACTGGGTGCCATGTCTATGCAGTCTGAAATGCTATGTCACATGATAAACTTGGCATGCATCATGTATGTTGCTATGGACACACTGACTAATGTTACATATCATGTCTTGTCACACATACGTACCCAGGGAGAGGGAGGAGGCGCCACCCTCCTATCTATCATCCACTGCCAGACCTGCAGATCATGGAGCATCGCCACATCATAATGTTATACTGCCTGGATAGATGAACAATAGAGGACTTGTGTCGTCAGTTGGAGCCAGATTTAATGCCAGCTATTAGTTATCCAACCTGCATACCACCCATTGTACAAGTCATATCAGTGGTGCATTTCCTGGCCATAGGGTCCTTCCTACATACCGTAACCCTGTTAGCTGATATGGCCCAGCCTATGTTCAGTCTGGTGTTGAGGGATGTTCTCTCTGCAATGTTGAAACACCTTGACAATGTGAGGGCAGACTTTTATGGTTTTGCATGCCTACAACATGTGGTAGGAGCCATTAATGGCATACATGTTGGCTTGTCAATGAGCAAGTCTATCGGAACAGAAAGAACTTCCATTTATTCAACATGCAAGTAGTCTGTTTGGTGAATCTCTACATTTCACATGTGTGTGCCCATTATCTGGGTTCAGTCCATGACTCATTCATTATGCAGAACAATATCATACCCCAGCTGATGTCACAACTGCGACGAGAGAGGACCTGGCTGGTTGGCAAGTCACTGTTTCTGTGTGTGCAATGTCAGGTGCTACAATCATGAAGTATGGGACTCATTGATGCAAATATGTCCCATTCCTTGGCAGGAGACTCCGCATACCCCTCCCGTCCTTGGTTGTTGACACCAGTAAGGAATCCAACTACACCAGGGGACGTCCGCTTCAATGAGATCCATGTGAGAACAAGGAGGGTGGTGGAGCGGACATTTGGGCTCCTGAAGGTCAGATTTCACTGCCTTGATTGGAGAGGTGAAGCCCTCCTCTACTCACTCGAGAAAGTGTGTAACATCACTGTGACATGCTGCATGCTCCACAACCTCGCCCTGAGTAGGAACATCCCATACATCCCAGAGGAAGGGGAGCCTGCAGTGCTACCAGGTGAGATTCCTGAAATGCCATGTGAGGATGACAGTGGTGAAGAGGAAGGGTCTGTCTTGTGGGAAGATCTCATCAACAGCTACTTTTCATGAGTGTAAGTATGTCCTGTGATGATGAGAATGTGTGGAGTTTGATTTATACAAAAAAGCTAAAGAGCTGGCACTCTGCAATGGCTAGCCAAAGGCAGTTTGATTAATTTGCATTTGACACATCCCCACCTTGAGGATGTTGCTTTGTTAGTGTTTGTTTCCCTGCAATGTAAGTGTTTTCCAAGGTGCTTGAAATGTGATTTGTGTCATGCTTATGATTCCAAGTCTATACCCCTTTTTGTGTCTTTGTACAGGTACCTTCATCATGACAGCCTCATGTGGGCATTTCAGAGTTGGGACACCGGCAGGTTTGTGATGCTGTTAAGACAGATTAAGTGGACATGGATTGTTCCTGGTAATGTAGGTCAGAGTGTGAGTGTAGGAGTGCTGTGCCAAGAAAGCTTGCACAGTGGTTTGGTGGAAGGTCAGGAGTGCTCATTGGACTTGTTGTATGTGCTGTGGGTGGGCCACATGCATCATGTGTGTCATCATGTGGGCTTGCCACATATAGTCATAGATTGCAAACAGATAATTTTTCCTTAAAACTGGCTAAACACTTTTTGCATGGCCAATGTGTAGCTGTCGATGGGTTTCATCATTGCAGGCCACAGTGTCTCTGTCACAACACTGACGTGTGTGTCATATCACCAGATGCATGACAACTGGATCATGATGGGCCTGTGATCAGAGATTGTTGCACTGCCATCTCTCTGTATTTTGGATTATGTGGTACTGGAAAATGTTGGTGTGGAGTGTGATATGGTTCAAGCTGGTGACATCATCCACTTCCCTGTTTGCCTATTTTACAGGTCAGTGCCTGGCAAATCCCTTTCCTCTGTGGTCTGGTGGGGGCTGTACCTTGGAATATGTACAATGACTCAGTAAGAGTTACACAATTTTGTTTCTAAAAGTCCAGACATATGGACAGCCTATGTGCTACACTGGAATTACATTTATTTGTGTGACTAGACACTTGTGCTAGTGTGTTGGTGTGTAATGATTATGGTTCTGAGCCGGACACTGTGTACTTGTGACATATCCCGCCTTGCAAAAGTAGATTGTGTCCTCATCATATGGTCCTCATAGTTTATAGCTCTACATAGCAATTAGTGAAAATTAAGCAAGCAGACAACAAGTTTGTGATGGGTGAATTTATTACAATGCTAGTGCAAAAAAAAGTGTACGAGTCAGTTATGGTGGATGAAATCAACTGAGAGGATGCCACACTACTGGGAATCCAAAGTCCAGAGTACTTCTCCCATTGGAGCAGGTCGGTAGTTCAGGAAAAGTCAACAGAGTGAATGTGTGGCACATAAAGGCGGTCCCTTAGGAAGAGGTCAGCTGCTGGCAGTAGTGGGTGTCTTGCCATCTGCACCTCCTGGATTTTTTGCTGGATGTCCCCGCTTGCGGGGCAGGGGGTGGATCTGCTTCTACAGAGGAAGGGGTGCCTGGGTCCGGTGATTCCCCTGGTAGGGCCTCCCTTCTAGTGGCTGGTACCAATGTCAGTGGTCCTGGTGCTGCTGCACCAAAGGAGGGTGTTGAGTGATGTTGAATACCCCTGCCCTGGGTGATGTCCCTTAACACCCCTGTTAGGAAGGCCATGTTGGTGTTCTGGGCCTCCCACTGCTCTTGCATGTCCCGATGGATGTCCCTCTGTAGCTGCTTCATTTCCCAGAGTTCAATCAGTACCTGGCCCATCACTCCTTGGGACTCTTGATAGACCCCGAGACCTGTCTGATGGCAGCACTAGTGGCCTCACCCTTCTGGCCCACATCATTCTTCCCGCGCACACCATCACCACAGACCTGTACCCTGTACAGGTTGCCCTCTCCCACTTGTTCCTGGATTCTCAATATCCGAAGTGTTGCGCCGCAACTCAGGATCCATAACTGGGGAGCATGAGATTGTTGTCACTGTCCTTGGTACACAGGTTGGGGGGTGAGAATGTCTGCCTGGGAAGTTTGCCGTCTGACTAGGTTGCCCAGATGAGCCAGGGCATCCTCCACATCCAGCAGTCCAAGAGTGCTGTCCCCACTGACGGCTTCATCCGGGGGGCGAGGGTGGCAGTCTCCTTTGTGTCCTCTGTATGCCCAGTGGCAGGTCGACCTGTTAATGTAAAATGTACAATGTAACTGGTTTTATTTTGACATCTACCAGCAACAGTTTAGTGTTACAGTGTGCCAAGACAATCTTCAAAGATAAGTTGCAGTTGATCCATTTGTGCCAAGTGACCATAAGTTTAGATGTTTTGACTTAACGTGTGTGAAGTTTGCTGATTCATTTTGACCTAAGCAGCCGATGTGTTGTGCAGATCTTTTGCACTTTGGAGGATGGCCTGGAAATTACATCTTGCCACCAGTGCAGGCCAGACAGTAGCTGTGCAGGATATGGCTTTGGCCATTTTGTGACCTAGTTGATTGAGACAGGCAGACCCAAAAGTTTGTTGTATATGTGACTGGAGTGATCATGTGGTGAGTGCAGTGTGAACACAGTGTGTCTCCAGCCCATACCATTCTGGTGATGCATCTTGAGGCCTTGGAGCTCATTATTTGCACACTGGGTAAGGTGTCCTTTCTGTGCTCACTAGTTTAATCTTGGGTTAACATGTCAAGATGGTGCTAGGTAAGCAGACACATCTCTAAGTTGAGCAAGATCTATATTTTGGCCACTCCCAGGTGAGTAAACTACAACTGAGGGTTAGCAAGCAAGTGTATTTTGACAAGTAACCGGTGGTCTTGTGTCTGGAGTAACAGTTACAGGGCCTGTTGGGAGCTGCAGTAAGGCCACTCTCTATACTCCCAAACACTTGACAAATGTTATCTTCCCAGGTGAGTGAGCGTCAAATGGGATTTCACAAACAGGGTTATTTTGGCAAGTGAGCACTGTGCTTATGGTTGTAGTTTCAGAAACAGTGCCTCCTGGCCTTCCCATTCATGTCACTCCCTCTACTTCCCCCACTTGACAAATTCTGTTTTGCCAGGTGGGTACAATTCATTTGTGGGATACCTAATGAGGGTATTTGGAGACAAGAACACTAGTCAGGTGGTTGGAGTGACAGAAACAGGGCCTATTGTGAGCTGTAGTCAGCCCAGTCCCTCGACTTCACCAGCTAAACCGTTAGTATCTCCCCAGGTGAGTAAATTGCATTTTATATTTGACAAACAGGTGAATTTGGGCAGGTGTACACTGGTCTGGTGGTTGGAGTGACAGAAACAGAGCCATATTGTGAGCTGTAGTTTGCCCAGTCCCTGTATTTCACAAACTGGACAGGTGGTATCCTCCCAGGTAAGTAGACTTGAATTGAGAGCTGACAGACAGGTGTATTTTGGTAAGTGACTACTGGGGGACTTTTGTTTGTAGTCACAGAAACAGTGCCTTCTGGGCTTGCCAGTCTGGCCACTCTCTATACTGCCCAATACTTGACAAATGCTATCCTCCCAGGTGAATGTAGAGCGTTGGAGTGATTTCAGGCAGGCAGGTGTATTTGGGCTTGTGAAGCTTGTGCGGTTGTTTGGAGTCTCAGACCCAAGGCCTGCTGGTAGTTGCAGACATGGCACTCTCTGAGCGACACACACTGTACAAATGTCATCCCCCAGGTGAGTCCACTTCAATTGACCTTTATTACTACAGATGTCTAATATCATTACATCTCTCTGGCAATGTTTGTAGTTACAGGAACAGTGCCTGCCGCCAAACTCATTATGAGGTCCCTAAATCAGAAATTGTGCATTCTAGTACCAAAAAGCATAAAGTGCAACTCAAAGAAAACTGGTCATGCTGGCCTGGGACAAAGTCAAAGTTTTAGGCTGACCATGATAGAGAACGGGTCGGCTAGGTCGAGTGCTAGGTCCCTGTTAAAAGTTTGACTTTGGACTTAATCTTTTTTTAAGCTTTTATCTCGATGACAAGTCCTCGATTGCTTGGATCCGGAGTTTGATTCAACAACTGCAGCCTTCTGCAGCGCAATGCCTTGGTGGGCCTCTGGAAGCATTTGTCCTTGATGTCATGGAGCTTTCACAGGGACAAACTAGCACAATCAGGTCAATTTGCATGTCAACAATGGTGGCTTGACTTTAGACGATGAGCCAGTCTCCTCTTGGAGCTTTTCTGTAAAACGTTGTAGAAAGTTTCTAAACTTTCAGATCTTGTCAGTTCTTAGTCCCGTTGGGGAAAGCATGGATCCAGCAACACCAGCCTAGGGTTCAGAAACTCTTGATTGCCTCTTGGTGGCTAGGACTCAATTTCCCATAATGTAACTGCACAGTCCAGGAAAACTCCAGTTGCAACTGGTGAGCTTGGCAGGTTATGTTTTCCAGCCCTGTTGTACCTGTTGCTGATCAGGGAGTCCACTCCTTTTCCTTTGAGTCAGACGTAGTCCTTTCTTGATAGAGCCTTGAGAGTGCAGCAGGAGCAGTCCTTCTGAGTGCAAGTCTTGTGTGGTGCAGTCCAAAGGTCCAGCATAGCAGTCCCTCTTCTGATGTTGCAGGTAGTGATCTGAAGAGCTTCTGTAGCTTTGCCTTATTTATTATCCATTCTGGGGTTGCAGGACGGGGGTGGGGTATCACAACCAATAGGGGTAAAGCTACCTTCCTCTGCTAGAATCACTTCCTGTGAAGTGTGGCATATTTTTAACCCAGAATGCAATGTTTTCCCAAAAATCAAAATGGAGAATGTATCCCTTGGTGTGTGTCTGTGTAATCCAACCCAGAGGTGTGGCTCACATTGCACAGGGTCACACTGCAATAAATGTTATGGAGAGAATTTGTGATAACTTTAACTGGATTTACTTAGGGAGTTTAACCAATCTTTCACTCTTGTATGGTGAGTTTACTGAGAAAGTTGCACAGAAGAAAATAAGAATATGATCTGCTGTTTGCTGGAAGAATTCCCATCAGAATTGGAAACAAATGTGTAGAGGAGAATCACTTAATATGGAAGGTGATCCAATGTCTAAAGTGCTAGAGGACCGAGCTTCCTACTGACCCTCAAGGACAGCAGGATGTAGGTACTGCCTGCCTACTGTTGGAACTTCTGTTCTGAGTCAGAAGAGTTTGGAAGAACGTGATCCACCTGAAATAAAATCAACAAACTAGGGGCAACTGGACATTTGGCTATGGGCTTCACTGGAAGTCTTTTCACTAATTCAACCATTAGCCTGCTGTCTAACAAGCTTTTTTGAAACTGAGACAATTATGCCAATTTGAAGATCTTTCCAGCATAATTTGGGGCATAAATATTGGTCCAGGAGAGTTTACTGGAGACAGCCATGGGACCATAGGCTGTACTCAAAGAGACAAGGCATGTAGACGATAGAAGGTAATGGGAGGGTAAGTGGCCCAAATGTGCAAACAGAGGTAGTTTTGAACTTGTAAAGATAAAGGGGCATATTTATGAAGAAATCATACAGTGCAGCAAGTCACCTCGCTGCGCTGCATGATAGGAAAATGGAAGGCATGCACCGTCGTTAACATAAAACAGTGCATTCCTGTCTTTTCACTGCACGGGTCTCTGCATGATAAGCAGGGTTGCTTTTGTGCAGGAAGAGGCACCTTCCTGCGCAAAAACAATCCTCTGAGCATTTCCCTCTTTCTGAAGGGAAAGATGAAGAAACGAGGAGAAATTAATATATTTCTCCTTGTTAAGCCTTACCTGGGGAGGCGTGGTGTTTAACCGCATTCACAGGTCTACCAGTAATGGTAACTCTGGTAATGCACCAAAATCCATGGATGGATGTGTGGGAACACTCACGCTCCATCTTTAGAACGCCTTCCCAGGGCAGAGTAATGCAAGCAGCGATTTGCAAAAGGTGGACTTGTATGACTTGATAAATTTAACTTCAGAGTTGCATCACTCTTACAAGGGCAATGCAACTCATTAATAAATATGCCCTGAACGTATAATTGTTTTAAAATGTTTGGAAGAATGCATGGATTTGATCTTTCTGCAGGAAATGGGTGCCTTAATATTAGGGAAATCAACAGTAAAAATTGGCCCAGCAGACCGTATACCAGGCCAACAAACAGAGAAAATACCAATCCACACATTGGCTTCTCAGACCGGCACATGGGGCACTGCCTGATTGCACTACAGGCCAGACCCACCCTGAAGGTAACAATTAAAAAAGTTTTAGACGAAGGTTAGATATTCATGCAGAAGTTTAGGGAAATAATGGGAGGAGGCTTTTGAGATAGCAGGCAGTGTGAGAGATTGAGAGGGTATTGAATAACTACAATCACACTATTAAACAGACAGCAGATGCTGCATTTGTCTGTAGTTTATTCTGCAGGCAAGACAAACAAATACTGAATCACAATAAATGAATAATGTTTGCTTTGCATGCTAGCATGAATTTATCATTAATTGGCATAAGTACTGATGCATAGGCAACTGGTACACAAAGACAACAGAAATAAGTTAGGGAAGCAAACCAGTTAGGCATTAGAAGCCTATTCACCATGAGACAGAAACCCAAAGAGTTGGCACGCCAAAGGCAAGAAAAAAGGTTTCTTCTGTATATAAATTTCAGATTATTGCAGTTCTTTCCCCATGTGTGAAACAAAGACTGATAATTTAATAGGACAATCTGTTCCACGTGTATGGGTGTGTGGGATAGCCTGTTGAACAAAGGCTGCCAACACCAGTGCCCTTCCCAGTCTGCCTGCAGGGACGTAGCTATCATTGGTGCAGATGTTCAATGCACTGGAACCCAGGGAGGGGACCCAGTTACAACAGCCCCTTGAGCCTCAAAAGGGCACTTAAAATAACTGTGCTGGAGTACCGAAGCTGAACGAGCATTAAAGAGGACTTTACTTTTTGTTTTTATCTGGTAACATTCGCTGTGCTTTCAAAGACAGAGGTCAAATGTCAGTCTAGCCTTGAGAAAAACTGCTGTTTACTCTTTTTTTTGTCAATCTTTCTTTATTAGAGTTTAAGTGATACAGGCAATGTCATCTCAATGACAACTTATGTAAAGCCAAATACATTTACACACTACAGACTTGTACAGAATATCAAACGATTGGCCTACACAGTACAAGAATATATAATGGAAGTAAGGCCTCTCAGGTATTGTTCAGTGATGTATAGTAGCAAAGTAGGTACCACATATATGAAAAGAAGCATCCTAAAAAGGAAATAACTCGATACGAACATAAATGGAAAACATTCGAAGCAAGATAGCATGGAGAAACTTGTGTTTGTAATACATGGGTAAAGGTGGAGACAACGGCAGAGGATCATCGCGGGTAAGGTGGAACCATTCTATACCTAGAAGAGGTGGAGCGCCCAAATAGGTGGGTGGCAGGAGAAGAGTGGGAGACCTTTAGAAAGGAACTGAACCAATAGACCCAGATATAGTCAAAGCCTTTTTTCGTATCAGCCAAGATGTCGGCAATGCGTTCCATGGAAAGGGCCTACCATGGTCGGCAGTGCTACTGGAATATAGAGCGGGCCTCAGGTTTCCTCCATGCTGCCTCCAGAGTCATCGTGGCAGCCCCTAAACACAGCCACATAATGGAGCGGTCTCCGAGTGTTTGGTGTTTTAGAGACAGGGCCCGAACACCCAGCAGGACACATATCGGGGTCTTAGCGATTTAGTAACCCAAGATTTATTGAAGTTGTGACAGTATTTCTTCCCAGTATGGGCGAATAGGTGGGTAGTCTCACCATATATGTCGGAAGTCTCCCTGTAACCCACCACCCCTCCAGCAGCAATCAAATTTGTTTAGAAGATCTCTTTAAGTTTTTCCGGGTGTAGGTACCAGTCGTAAAGGAGTTTGTAAAAGCTCCTCCCTTAAACCTACAGAGCAGATACATTTGGAGATGTTTCAATAAAGTGTGTGCCGTTTTTTATCCTCTATAGTAAGTCCTAATACATGTTCCCAAAATATTTCATGGCGCGGGGAGGGAGTGTGACTAGCTGACATCGTAGTGAGTAGAGGGCGGAGATACTTCCCCGTGTCTATCCCCCGTCATATGAACTGCTTGATCGGGAGCAGTTCTCTGGTGGCTGCCATGCATGTTTCTGGTTGTTAAACCTAGTGTTTTAATTGAGTGTAATGAACATTTTCTGAGGGGGGGTAGCTGAAAGTCACACAGCAATTCTCAAATGTCAAAATGTCATTCGTATGAAACATGTCTGAGATCGTCAGACAGCCTCCTTCCCTCCACCTGTCAAAGGGTCCCAGGAGTTGCGCTGGGGGAAGTCTGCGTTATAGTGGATGGGAGTGTGCAGAGACGGAAAGGTTGTCAACTCAAATGTTTCTGTCACTACATCCCAAACTTTAAGTGTGGTGGCCATATGGGTGCTTAAGTAGGCATTTTGTGTTCGATCTTTTTAGGTTTCCATAGGATATCCCTTAGTGTGTGACTCACCACTGCACAATCCATATAGAGCCAAAGTTAATCCGGGATTTTAAGGGACCATTTGGAAATGACTTTAAGTTGTGCTGCTCTGTAGTACATTAGAAGGTCTGGTAAGGCCAGACCGCTGAATCTTTTGGAAGGGTCACAACTCTAGAAGAGAGTCAGGCTCTATGCCCCTTTCATATGAAGTTTATAATCATTGAACTGCCTTCTGTGAAAAAGTCTTTATGTAACTCAATTGGAAGGCCTTAAAACAGGTATAGTATGCTAGGGAGCACTGTCATTTTGACTGCATTAACAGGTCCCACCCAGGTGAGGTACAGGGGGGTCAGGGCTTAAAGTCCGTTCGCAAGCATCAAATAAGTGGAGGGTAGTTTGCCTTATACAGAGCCATTACTTTGGGGGTTATCTTTATACCTAAATAGGTAATCTCTTTCTTGCCCCATTGGAAGGGGGTCACGGAGGTTATTTCCTCCATTTCAGATTGGGGGACTGTTAAATAAAGCATATAGGATTTTTTTAGGTTAACCCGAAAGCCTGATAGTGTCTCGTAAACTTGGAGTTCCACCTAGAGCGGCGGGATCATAGTTCAGGGAGAGGCAATGGTTAATAAAATATTGTCTGCAAACATTGAGACCTTATGTTCATTGGAGCTAAAGTGAATTCCCTGTACGTTAGAGTTTGTCCGGAGTCTGAAGGCCAGAGGTTCAATACAAAGGGCAAAAAGTAGGAGGGAGAGGGGGCAGCCCTGTCTCGTCCCCTTGTCATCTCAAAATATTTGAAGGCCATGCCACTGAGTAGCACCCGTGAATAGGGGCATGAGTAGTTGCTCATTATCATGGTTATAAATTGGTCGCCAAACTCAAATCATCGTAGTGTAGCAACTAGGAATGACTATTCTACACGGTCCAAGGCCTTTTCGGCATCGAGCGTCAAGAGAATTGCCGGTACATGTCTTTAGTCACCTTTTCCATCAGTCTTAAGTTGTCATGTGTTTGGCAGCCTTTAAGAAATACAGATTGGTCAGGGTGGATCAGCTCAGGTAGAATATGTGCTAATCTTTTGGCCAAGATTTTAGAATAGAGAAGGATGATAGGCCTTTAAGAGGCACAAGAGTGATGACCTCTCCCTGATTTAGGAATGACTGTTAGTAAGGCCTCCCTCATAGTAGGTGAAACTGCTGTGAGTCTACTATCTGATTGAAGAGCTGTTTATTCTTTTAACATGGAGATAGGTGTTTTCAAAATGTGTGGATTTTGTAAAGTAACTATGTGAAAATCTTGCTGGTGTTAAACAAAAGGCTGTAAGATGTTTTCTTTTACACACCATTTTTACATATCTATAAATGTATTGTACAAATATTTCAAGATAAACAGGAAAGAACAAATTAAGCACCTTTTTTCTGACTCTAAAGTGTGATGGAAAAAAGATGTTAATAGGGTCTAAACAAATCAGGACACTTCACTTGGTGATGTGCAGATGACAAATATTCCCTAACACCCATTATCATTTGTAGGTATATAGTTTTATCAGTATAATTGTATGTCTGTGCAAATTTAGTGGTCATATCAGTGAAAAATGTGCTATCTCGAAGTGAAAGTCGCTACCACACCATGCTTTATTTGTGACAGCGTGCTCCTAAAAGCAACACCAGCTACATATTACACCCTTACCACTCTCCTGTTGAGTGGATGGGGTTAATTGGCAAAACTTGATTTTTGCATGATGCTTGGATATTTCAGAATCCCTCTGAGTTCAGTGATGTAACACTGATGGCTGTACAACTAGTCTTAAATTTGTTCATGCATCACTGCTTATTAGGGTCGGGACCTCTTAAAGCACTAGGAGCTTATAGTTAGCTCTGTTACATTCTTCAGCTGCAGGAGTTAGAGTCCAAGCAGCGGCATCTACTAAAGCACCAACGCGGGCACTGCAAAGGACTCATACTGCGCACCCTAGAAGGCTGAGCAGTGTGCATGTTTACTTTTGTAAATGCAGAGTGTGCCATTCGGCCCTAACTGCCTGAGAGCAGAAGAGGTCAAAGAAGTTAGGCCCATACCGCTGGCTTCTGAAGACAAGACAGTCACAGTAATCAATGTGGGCAGCATGGCGGGTGGAGGACAGACAATGGCAGTTAGTAAAAGCACATAGACAAACTTGGGACAGACAGCTGGAACTCAAAAAATGAATAATTTGAGCACTGTTCTCCATTTTATGCTAGCAAAATGCACAGGCAACTTTAATCATTTCCTTGGAGTAGCTAATGCACAATTCTTCCTTATTAAAACCAGAAGTAGGACCTTCTGAGTCTGTGTTAACTGACCAGAATCTCAGAAAATAAGATCCCCAGGGTGAGATACTGAGAGGTGGAATTCAAGTATCTGTTACACACAGTACAGTAGTGGAGGTGAGCTACCAAACAAACTAACAGGAAGCGCCACGTTAAGGGTCTGTCTTTGCTCCAAGACCCCAGGCACGAGCTGAGGCATGGCAACATTTGACATGGATGGCATGATGGTGTCTTTAAAATGTAATAAAGTATGTTTCTTTGACAAGTCTTTCACATTAGTACATCAGATTATATAGTGCATCCAGACCCATTTATTAGACGTGATCCATTTTAAACATTCATGTCCCCATTCCCCACTCTTACGACAATACCATTAGTAAACTCAGAGACATGTCAGTTATCATGTGCAACCTATTTGTGGGCCACGTTCTTATTTTACACACAGCAACATTATAGTCCATTAAGTCAAGAGAAATTTTATACAGTAGACATCCTCACGTATTTCAAGGTTTTCTCAGATACAATAATGAAAACCATAGGAGGCACATTAAAATTAAATAATTGCTAAGAATTTCACGATCTGGTCATGTGGCCAAGCCTTAATTGACCTCTGTTTTTTGGTCTCAAATTGAGTATTTCAGCAACTATTGGTGTCTCTTTCTAACTCCTGTTTGACATCAAAGTTTAGGGCTTTGTCTTTCATTCTTGGTGCATGATTTTAGAGCATGGAGAGCAGGCAGCTAAACTCATTTTGGGATTGAGGGCACAAGTGGACCTCAAGTTGAATCAGAGTCTAGCCTTTGACTTGAGCCTTCAGTGGCACACAGACTTCTATATTTTATTCTGAGTATTCTGTGCCTGAAATGAGCTTAGATGCTGCTGCCAGTGTGATAACCTTTTTGCATGTGAGGATATCTTATCTTACACTGCTGATGACCATCTTGTATTTGTGTTGGGTATGAGGAGAGCTTACAATGCTGTCAGATTTTGCACATTGTCTGTGTACGATGCTGTGCATGTTCTTGTCATGTAAGAGCAGCTTGCATTGCTTCTGACCAGATCGGTATGTGTTCAATGGGGAGGAGGGAAGCGTGTACTCCTGGCGCTGTACCTGTTTTGTGCATGGAAATCAATCTATGCATGTGAGTCAAGCTTGCACTCATACACCTCGGTGCTATTTACACTTGTACCAAATCTGAAATGCTGTTTCTTCATTGTATTCAAGGAAGGTGTTAAAATGGTGCTGCCCAGTGCCATACATGTTTTCATGTCTTTGAAACAAGTTTGCACCGGCTCTGCCTACCAAACCTATTCCACATCTTTGAATGAAGCTTGCATGGCCCTGCAGTACTAAGTTTGTTCTATGTCTTTGAAGGAAACTTGCATTGACTAGCCGTGCAAAAGCATACTTGTTCCATGACTATGAAGGAAGCTTGCATAAGCTAGCATTGCAGTACCACACTTGTTCTGTGTCTTTAAAGGAAACTCAAACTGGTCCTGCAGTTCCACCCCTGTTTTTCAGGGAAAATTGTGATGCTCTTGACCAGAGCTCTATGTTTTGTGAGTGTGATCTAAGGTCCCTCTGCACTCCTTCTCCCGGTGCTCTATCTATTTATGTGTGTTTCAGATCAGACCAAAAGACTGGTTTAGCAGTCTCTCCAGCCTTATGTTTTCTCATAAATAATATGTACATGTGCTTAGAGAAAATGGGTTTAGGTAAGCCCACTTCAGTTATTTATGAGACAGAGGGCCTGATTCTAACTTTGGAGGACGGTGTTAAACCGTCCCAAAAGTGGCGGATATACCACCTACCGTATTACGAGTTCCATAGGATATAATGGACTCGTAATACGGTAGGTGGTATATCCGCCACTTTTGGGACGGTTTAACACCGTCCTCCAAAGTTAGAATCAGGCCCAGAGTGTTATTTATATATTAGTTCAGCCCTTCGGGACAGCATGCGTACAATTGGGCACTGGATCAGCCCTCTTCAACCATAGGGCATGTTGTCAATATTTGGCTCTGTTTAGTAGACAACTGGTGGACTTTAGGATGTCAGGTCATTTGAGTAACAGTATTTTACCTGCTTCTTCTCTGTTACCCTGGACCTCAGAACATACTTCCTTTGGTTCATCCCCCAGGAGCTCATCTGCAAATGCAGACTAGTGCTAATTGAGTAGTGAGAGTCCTAGCAGCTCTTCTGACATTGGAATCCAACTTTCCTATGCAGAACACTAGGCAGAGCTCCAGGCATCACCGCTGCAAGCTTCACAACCATGCCACCATCTTGAAACAGTATTCTGCATACTCTGTCATTTTTAACTGTTTTAAGATGGCAGACCAGTGTGAAGCTTTACTTTTTAATTTTTTATTGAAGCACTTGCCCCTCACATTTATTCTGAATTGTTTATTTCAGTCTTGTTTTTTATTGTTGCAAATGCTTTCACTACAAAGAAAACCACCTCCTGCATTCCTGATCCAAGTGCCGCTGATAGGAGAGTCAGTAACCTCAGTGGACATTTAGGCTTCAGTGTAGCTCAGTAAAAGTGCTTTGAATTATACAAGTGGACTGATGCATCCGAAAATTAACCTGTGCCTCCTATGCCAGCCTATGTTCAAACTCTGCATCGTCTTATTGAGTATTGTACCGGTACCTGGGCAGTGTGACTGTCTGAGTGCAAGACAGCTGCCATGTTTTGTGAATGCATTGTGAAGGATATGCCTGTATGAATGCAGCATTAACGTTGTCTTTTGTGGGAGCAGGGTAAGTGGTCTATAGGTTAAAAGTGGTGCCTGTGTGAATGCAACATGAAGGATGTGTCCATGTGAAGGCAGTAAGTAAGTGTGGGGTGCCTGCATATGTCTGTGTATGCATGCACTTTACAAGGGCTAAACCTATTGCCTTTGGTAATGCTTTTTGGGGTAATGGATTTGACTTGTTGAAAGGCAGTGCAGGGAGTGGAAATATAATAGTGAGTCTAAGAAAGTGGTAGTGAGTTTTGATATGGCGGTTGCAGATTCTGTCGAAGGAGGTTGAGGAGTTTCAGGGGTACCTGGCAGACTGAGTTCTCATCATAGTGAGGAAGTCCATTTACTTTGCTTGCATTAGGGCCCATGGCAACCTAGCTATGCCACTGGCTGCCCAAAGTAAGGCCCTGTTCAAACCACACCCAAAGGATAAGCCATTCAGCCCAATCACCCTTTGTCCTCACTCTTGGGAGAGGGCACTTTGGCAAAGTTTTGTAAAGGTGTGATATGCTAGTGGCATTGGCCTGATGATGAAGCTGTCTAACCCCCATCTACTCCAAGGATGCATTAGACTTTTTAAAGACCAGGCATTTGCTAAACTAGAGTTGGTCTCTCTGCATAAAGAAAAAATACACATCACTTCACATCAGCACACGGGGGTGAGATCAAAGGCTTCAGGATAAAGTTCAGAGAAAATATGTAAGACACAGATGCATATATGTTAGACCACTATGCACCTCAGCCTGTCTTTAAGCCTCTCTGTTTCTCAGTAAGGACCCCCTTTTAGTCTCCAGTGTAATTTCTTACTAACAGATACAATTAGAAAACAATAGTTTTATGAAAAATTTAACATTCCAATTCTGAGGTCATTGATGCAGCAAAAAGTTATAAGATATAAAAAATGCAACCAGTACCTGTATCTCAAAAGTATGTGGTGCAAGGGGTTACAAAGTGGCACAATGCATCCATTGCGCCACTTTGTAAATCTGGCGTGGCAATTTTGGTCTCGTTGGGCCACATTAGCGTTTAAAAAATTACGCTAATGTGGCACAAGGAGGCGCTAGGCCTTTTAAAATCTTAAATCTGGGCCAGAGTGCGCAGGACGTGATTCACAAACTGTTCTGTTTAACTTCACTAAAGTTCCAGAACACATATATATAGATTAGAAACTCTAAAAATGTGTCAATTACCACTCGGCCAGCATGTGTTCATCTGAAGGCTGGCGCAGGTACCAGTTTGGCCGGCTCCACCAGATTTTTTAAATGGTCCTCCTCCTACTCAAAATGAAGTTTTTTGACATCGACTCTGGAGGGGAGGCACCTGGAATCTGCCTCATGCTTGACTCTACTCCCTTTCTCTTTATAGTTCTTCGACCATTTGATGATATTGTATCTAATGAACAAATAAACAAAATAAAAACAAAAAGGTGGTGAACACCCTTGTCTTAGTGATCTTTTACATCTCAAACTTTGTTCATCTGCCAGAACCACTCTCAGGAGAGCTTGAGAAGCAACTTTCCTTACGAGCTGCCTCGATCAACTTCCCATTGTAAAGGTGCCTGAAGCAGAATGGGAGTGAACATGTAGCAAAAACAGGCATTTTGTACATCCACATGAAAATTGGTTGCCACTCAGCAAACTTTGAATACCTTTAGATAACTTGTTGGGGTGGTTCTGAGCTGTACTTACACATGGCACACATAGAAAGAAGTATGTGTACTATATATGGCTATTTATGCCAGTCTGATTTTACTATGACATGAAGTGAGATTGGGCAACTGTCCATATATTATATTCTTGGTGGAGAAATGTGCACTTTCAAGGTGTGGAGAGCTGGTTCGAGAGATGCTGACTGCTCTGGCAGTTCAATCACATGTGTTAAAGGTGGTTGGTGTTTGTGTCCGCATCTAATGAGGTTAGTCCATGCTGTGCAGGTCCTGGGTTGGGGTTTGGATTAGGATCTGTTTTTTTACTGGGAGGAGGAAGTGAATGGATTTAGGGGGCTCTGCATATAGGTGTTATCTACCAGAAGCACCAAGCGGATGACTCGGTCCTGAAGGAGTGACCGGTGGCCTATGAGCCAAATGGGTTGCATGACCTGATTATGGCATTGGTGTTCTCTTCCCTTGCCATGCTATTCAATGTGTTCTGCAGGAGCTGATTGCGTAACCCCATGAGTTTCTGTGGTCACACAGGTGTTTGTTCAGAACCTCAAGTAGGTGAGAATGAAGAGCATGGACCACTCCATGTTGGCTATACCACATTTCACAGGCTCTTGCTGAGAAAAAAATCCTGCTCCCAGACATTTTCACTTCTCCAAGGCAACTTGCCTTGTCAATACTTGCCTTTTAATAAATCATTCCCTACCATTGTCACTGTAGATGCCAATGCATCTGGTGTAGGCACAGTGTTATCACAACTGCACAAGGGAGTTGAAAAGACGATGGCTTTTGCCTCATGCCCGCTGACTGAAAGTGAAAGAAATTACTCAGTGATCGAGCGAGAAGCTTTGGTGGCTGCGTGGCCACCAGAGTATGTTAGAACAATTTTGTGGGGCATAAGTTTCAAGTTGAGAATGGATCACAAACCATTGATGAAGGCATTATCGGCAGGAGGAGTGGGCAAAGGATCTGCAAGATTGGCTAGGTTGCATACAGGATTTCACGTATCATGTTGAATACATTCAAGGGTGGTGGAATATTCAAGCTGATGCACTTTCACGTCTTGCTGTGGATTGGAGGGTGGTCGATGGAAAGGCACTTTTGAACAAAGAGGAAGAAGGGGCAGTGGCATGGATGGAGGATATTGTGCAACACAGGTTAGGTGTTTTTTCTAAAACTGAGTAGGTACAAGGAATGGCAGGGGATTCTGTTTTACAGAGTGTGAGCAGGATGATTGTTGAGGGTTCAAGGAGAGAGAGTGCAGTAACAGTATCTGTGAGACCTTATGTAAAATTTTGGATGAGTTGTCGGTAAGTGACGGAGGGGTGGTGATGAGAGGTGAAAGGTTTGTACCACCATAGAATTTAAGGAAGAGAATCATACAATTGGCGCACAAAGGACATTTAGGCCTGACGTAAAGTCACAGATGGGACACATTGAAGACCCTGGTGGAGCATGGCACACAGTTTGCCAGATGTAGGGTACAGAGGTAGGTTTGCTTTGGTCTTGGTGGATGGGTTTTCTAAGTGGATGGAGGTAGTGTTTATAAGAGAGGTGTCGACAAGGAGTACTATTGCTATTTTGAAAGATGTTTTCAGGAGGGAAGGTTGGCCTCATACTATCATTACTGACAATGGCACGCAATTTACCTCTTTTGAAATTAAGGAATTTTTGTTGGCGTATAAGATCACGTACAATCTTACCGCTCTATATAATCCTCAAGCCAATGGCGTTGTTGAGAGGATGAACCGTATGGTTAAGGGCACTATTCAGTTGGCTGTGAGGGGTAATCAAGATATAGATGTGGCAGTACAAGAGACGGTTTGGGCTCCTCATACCACCAAGCTTAAAGACAAAGATAAAACACCTTTCGAGTTCATGAGAGGGTTAAGCCCAGAACGAAATTGGTCCCTGGTTGGTTGGTGGATGATGTAGTAAAGGTTGATCGTTACATGAAGACTTGGCAGATGTGCAAACATTCTGGTATACAAGTTGGCGATTGGGTAAAAGTCAAGGATGAATGTATAGGATGGGGATGGTTTAAGTTCTGTGGTCCTTTTGAAGTTAGACAAGTGAGTGATTATAATGTGGCATTGAACAATGGGACCAAGTGGAAGAAGCGCAGAGTAGCTTTGTACCAGAAGGGAGGTACGTGTGATGAATCAAGAAAGACTGTTAGTGATGTTGAGGAGGAGTGTAGTGCTTTCATTTTAACTGAGGGAGTAGTAGGTGAATCTGTTGATAACCCTCATATTTCATTGCCTCCAGGAAGGCATGTAAGAGGAGGGATGAGTAATCAAGTGGTTACAGGAGAGGGTGGTAATAGAAGGGAAGGCAGGATAGTGGGATAAAGAAAACCACTTGCATATTTGAATAATAATGTAAGGGAACCAAATCGAATTGTTCATAAAAAACCAAACTTGAATGCTTCAGTCTGAGCTACATGATATACAAAAAAATGTTTACAACTAGTGCTCGACAATAGGCATCTGGGTTTGAATGTGGCCTTCACTGAATTGTATTATTACTTTATTTTTCCTGTTATTTGTACTTCCAAGTTATCTCATTCCCAACTTAGGGAGCTGTTCATTGTATTTGACATGTATTTTTTATTTGTTGATTAAATGTATAAGGGAGAAGGATGTGTCATACTTGGAACCTTCGCTTTTGTGAGCGCCCGTCTCGCATTGAGGAGCGCCCGCATTCCAAGTTATGCAGAGGAATGTTGCTGTTTGAATTTCTGAGGCCAGTTGGAGTGAGACTGGCAAGGGAAAGGCCACTGTAGCAGGCTAATTAAAGGATCTTAATCCTTATCCAGGAACCCGTCTCCATGTGTTTTTCTACATGAGTCAACTCCCGGAAGTTGCCAGTTGGATAGGTGGCAGACTTTGGAGCATCATCCTGTAAAAAGGTGGAGGAATATGGGTATCATGAGGCAACAAACCAACTTTCACAGCTGTCATTTTCTAAGACTGAAATGAGGACATGGGTCCTCACAAATGAAATATGTTATCCCTCAAGTTCTGTCCATTAAACATCATCAGTACATACATGTTGTGATTTGACATTGTAGTAAATACTGTCACACATTGCTAAGGAGGCAGTTGAAATGACTTGTTTGCAGGGGTTCCCTGATACAACCTGCTGGATGGTAACAGTGATATGGTAAGTGAATTGTCAGTGACTGCTGCTGTGTACAGGCTCATGTGGAGGCATACATCTGTAAATGACACATCAGGAAGTTAGTGTGGCAGTGTGTACAATAAAGCCATGTGACTTCAATATGACCTGTATTGACTAGCAAATGCTGGCACAATTTGCCATTAACAATGTTTGTTTAGCTGCATGAGGGTGGATGTAGAATATCAGAGTGCCCATGTGCTGACATGACACTCAGATTCTACAGAAAGTAGAGTCACATGAAAACCCATTAAAGGTGCACATTTGTTGATCAAATATACTCACCAGATATCAATGGTCTGTGACTTAAAATTAGGAATATGCTAGATTTCAATACATAGACAATAGGAACTCTAATCAACCAAAATGTGTTTGGCAATTTAAGATGTAACACATGACAAGGGTTTGTGTTGTGTGAGGACAGTGAAGACGCAACACCTTTAAGTGCACCTACAACATAGCTCTGTGAGAGATAGATTGCATAAGTTTTGTTCAAAGGACAAACACAAAGATATGTATTTAGATGACTGTTTACTATAGCAGTCATGCCGAAAAATATATTAGCGCTCATGTGGATGTACACGTACCAAGCTTGCCCATCCATCCAGTCTGCAGGGCACTACAGGAAGATGCTGGTAGATGGTTAAGAAGCTAACAACTCAGGTCCTGAAATGGTGACATAAACAGCTCTTATATGGAATGAGGTCATAGTCTGCCTACTAGAGCCAGTGATCTTATGTACAGATGCAATATCCTAGGACTGACATTGTTGTGATGTGCTTTGCAGTCAGAACCAGTTATGTAATTGCCACAACAAGGATGCCCATTGCTTTTGAGCTGTGTTTTTTTCTTTCTTTGTCTGGACATGTGACTTAACAATTGGTGTTTTACTACATCTGTTTCAGCGTATGTCTGGTTTTGTATGTATTTTAGTAGGCTCTGTATCTTCTGACTGAGGAGTACTATTTTGTGCATGATAACATTTTCAGGGACCAATATATTTACCTACCAGTATTCTTGTGTACATCATGCCTAACTTGTTAAATGGTGTTCTCCAGAACAGAGAGGTTATGCAGCAAGTGGGTCTGCAATGGATACACTGCTCCATAGGGATGAATCATTGGCATGCTCCTAAACCTCTATCAGGGATTACAGTTGCCAGGTACTATCTCTCTTCTAAAGAAGGTGAAACTGTTTCTTCCAGAAGGTGACTTCTGAATTATTGGTCCCTTGTGTTCTTGCATCAAGGTTGGTAACACCCTGCTCCCAGACTCCACACTGGCATCAATTCTTAAGTGCACGATGCTCGCTGCCACATGTCTCTTCCAAGGTGGAGGAACTCCATAGCTCCCCTTGTCAATCTGGAACATCTTCATAAACAGCTCTTCCATGGCACACCCACAGCCAGTCCATTTTCAGATTGGAGACTAAAAAATATAAAAAAGAGAAAAAGACAGTAGCCCTTTACCATCTATGCACCCAGAATCTGGAACAATATACCCCTCTCAATAAGGTACGTCCCAGTGCTGATCCAATTTTAGAAAGAGTTAAAGATGCACTTCTTTATAAGAACACTAAATCAGAATGCAAAAACAATACAATAACCACTTACCACTCCTATTACTTGTTGGCAGTATGCTTCACTTTCATCCTGTACAGTACTCCCCTTCCTTCTCAGCTAGGTTTGCACTATATAAATACCAAATACATATTTACCTAGGTGCGTAAATACAAGAGTTTTTCTCAAACTTTCTGATTTTGCTATGTTCTCTCGATCTCCCCTTCAATGTGCTTAACTCCACCTCAAAGCATTCACTGTGTCTGTGACTTCATGTCACATGACCTCTTTTGTGCATAGAGGCGCGTGTTCATCACAGAGGAAAGAGGGTGGGTCCCTGGTATTTGGCAGCATTTATATACTTATGATGGGGTTTATTCTTCCACATATGTGCGATTGTGTTTAGGTGATGTCTGATTTCCTGTTCTCCTAACTTGGAATTATAAGCGTAGGGTATGTTTTCCACATACCACTTCACCTAAGGGATGTCTGCGATGGGGTAAATATTCCTCGTAGTAGCGTTAGATTCATAGTTTCAGACATACATCTACGCTCTCTGTATTTGCATAACTGCAAGGGGGCGTGACAACGTACTTCTAGACATTCTCTAAATCTATAATTTGTGAATACTCTTTGTGGAAATGTCGCACAGTAGTAGACCTACTGCTACCTATATGTACTTTTCTGAATGTGACTTCTCATAACCCTGGGCACTCTAGTCAAACTGCCGTGCTGCTTTTTCTCTGCTGCTTTACTTAGTGAATGTGAATAACCACAAAAGTTGTGTTTGTGTTTCATAAAGCAGAAGTTGATATTTCTTTACATAGAACATAGCTACTCACTGACATTACAATCAAATTCCTGTGAAAAGGTTGCTTATAGAATTTGTTACTTTAAGAAATCTGTATCTAGCACTTCTTCAGGGGATTCTTTTTGATAAATCTTGATGAGTCTATGGGACTGATGTACAAAGTCATTTGCTGATTGCAAAATCTGTGATTTGCAAAATCACAGATTTATAAGTGCAACATGGCTTTTCTGATTTTCTGAAGCCCATTTTATGAATTGGAAAATCTTTTCTGACTCAGAAAATTGATTTTGTGATCTATACCGAAATTCAGTTAGGAGGAGGTTTGCAAGTAGCCTTCTTAAAGGAGGTGATAGCTGATGTGAATCTTACCAGTTAACGTTGAGAAGGGTGGAGGGTGAGAAGGTATTGGTGCAGGGAGTGGACCACTGCCTGCTCCTCCCAATATATTCACAAATATGATGCATTTTTCAAGGCAGCCTTGGTTCCTTTAAGGAACATGGGCTGCTTTAAAAAAACATTTGGGAATGCACACAGAGTGATAGGATGCTGTTCCTTGCAGGCCACCATCTTTGTGTTTGTAGCCAATTGCAAGGAGTCACAGGTAACCACAACCTCATAATATTCATTAGGAAAGTCATTGTGCAACCTCTTGTGACTGTAGAGTTTGTCTGTGATGTGATAGATCAGGTCGGGGAAATCAGAACACCGTTTTGATTGGGATCTTTGTTCGACGATACGTGTTTTGCCAATAGTGCTTTGCGCTTTTTCTTTTTATCATTTACACACCATTATGAACAGAGGTCCAACCTATGGGAGCAGTGTAATGTTCTTGTCTTTTCTGATGTTGATAGAAACTGAATAACATATGTTTAAACAAAGCAATGTTACCACCAGTGCTTGCATTGGAATGGAGTGGTCTCTCGGCAGTAATCAAGGCACAAGGTAATCTAGATTACTGAGGCAGCACTGATTCAGATTAGAGTTTTGTGGCAATTTTGAAAACTACAACATTTTTTGACATTCCACCATGTTCAGCAGCATACCTTCTGAAGTGTGTGCACACAAATGCCTCAGACATAGCGAAGAAAAACATTAGTATAACAAAGCATATAGGTTTATGAGATGTGCTCCTATTTTCTTTGAAAGCAAATGAAATGTGGAACCCGCAGGGCTGTGCTTGGTATTTTGTGTGAGTGCTTACATTGCTGTTTTTCTTTCTCCTCTCTGGTTTTTACTGTCCCTTTCTATCTCAGTAACTGTATAGCTCAAAACATTCATCTTTCATATCCAGGAATCCAAATCTGTTGAATAGAACTAACAGTGTCAATAATTATATTACTTAGGTTTATTTTTCCTTTATTACCTCTTCTGAGTCTATTAAAAATTGTTCCTGTAGATGTGAGTGTTTGTGATCGGCTTTCTCCTGGACCTCTTTCTACCTTATTTTGCCATCACTGGGGAGGTATGATCTGAGCTGCTGTTCTGGTGACCTTGGAAACTGACCATGGATTTAAGCCTCCTTCCAAGACTTGAGCAAAGAGTCACTTTATCCCCAAAACTCACTTTGCAAGTATGTAATAAACGACAAAAGTTGTTTTGTTATTGCTCGAATTCCATGTTAATATCTCCTTCCATTCCATCCTAGTTTCAGAGACACTATTGGACCGCGCATAAAATATTATTCTCTGCACATCACCTCATGTTTAAGATGTTCTACAGACAGAAATGCACTGTGTAATGTCGTTGGTTACTCGCTTGAGTTTGGATTGAACTATATCAAAGACTTAAAAGCTATTCACATAATCTCATGTTTCAAAAACATTCTTTTTGATTTTGTTTGTAGAAAAAAGAAAAGTCAAGAATATAGCAACTGCATTTGACAGAAGTCATAACAGCATTTAGGGGCATATTTACAAGGAACTGCGCATCTGCTTCAATGCACTAGTTTCCTTGCATTGCCCTGCGGCCCCCTAACGACACAAGGGTAGCGCTGTAGTTACAATATAGTGCACCATGGCGCATGTTAGGACAATAGCGTCAGACTTTTTATGCTATTATGGGGCTTTGCTGGACTAGCACCAACATTGTTGGTGCTAGCCATCAAAGCACAGGGAGACCCATAGGCTAATGCACTAGCAGGCGTTAAAAAATGACACTAGAATGGTGCAGTAAAATCTCGTAAATTTCACTGCGCCATTTCTTTGGGCCTCCCTGAAGGGGAAAGCCTCCCTTGCATACATTATACCTAGCACAGGTAAAATGTAGAGCAAGGGGTTACAAAGTGGTGCAATGCTTGCAGTGCACCACTTTGTAAATATGGTGCAGAGTGGGGGACTGGTTAGCACTGCCATAGAGTAAAAAACAAATGACGCTAAGGCTAGGGGCTTGTAAATATGCACCTTGGTTTTTCTGTTTGTAATATGGTAAACATTACAGACATAATAAAAAGGCAATTCATTGATTAATTCTGTAATACAACTACCTACGTCTTCATAAGCTTCATACAATAACTTGGGTTCACACCTTTTCAGCTTGGAGTGAACTGATGGGTGAGATGCGTCCATTGTAGGGGGAACCCAGTGATGGAGCTCACTGCTATAAATGGGCAGGTACTGTCCGGTACTGACTACCTGCACTTCTTCAATGTGAAAGGGAGGGTACCTGCACTTCTCCACACTACTGTAATACATGTTGAGAGACAGCACTGGCACTTCTCACGAGCAAACAGGTGCTCTAAAAAACGAGTACCCGCACTTCTATATTTTCATTTAAAGCACTGATCGAGCTGATTTCCGAATGTAAGCTGCAAAGGAAAGTGCAAGCTACAAAGTGGAGGCCATTGGATGGGTAACGAAACAGAAAACGTTAAGGAAATTCTCACAATAACTATTCTAAACCATGGGTAATGAATGAGGCGGTATGTGCCATCATTCTTGGTTTGTCTGTGCCATTATGGATGAGACCATACTCACACTTCAAACTTGCCTAGTAAGCAATTGTCTTGTATTAACAGCTACGTCACACATCTGCCACCTGACACAACCAGCAGCTCCAGACAATTCAAGTGCAATTTGATGTGAATTCTCTAGACACAATAAGAATGGAATCCATGTCTGGTCTTAACCATATCAGTAAGAGAAACATTAATGCAGGGCAGAGAATGGAATGAGCTCATTTCCTAGTTGGTTTTAGTCATTTTAGAAGGAAACTGTGTTAAAGTGCCTCATTTTGTGTAGGTCCCTCATTTTATTATTCGATTTGCTGGCATATTTTGACTGTTTGCACAAAAAAGCTGCTAAACACCTCTCAGCAAATGTGCTCTAACCCTTAAGACATGGCAAGCAATATTGGCGAAACCTGTTTTACTTATTTAACTTTTGCGTAAAGTACATATGTGCAAAACCTGCAAAAATGGCATTAAACTCAAATGCAAATTGAAGGCTGTAGTGTAGCTCTGCAAAACCCGCGTAGAAGACTTTGAAACATGCATCTCTGAACTGCTGTAGACTAAAGCGGCTGCAGTCATGTGTCAAAGTACACCTTCTGACATGAATTACTGTACACAAGCTTACAGACTTACATCTATTTGGGGAATGTGGAGGAGGGATGGGAAGATGCCAACGTGTTATACAAAGCACAGGAGGAATCTCTGGAAGTGTTCTTGTTTATGCAAACTCAGAGATAAAGTGACTTCTTACCCTTGAGGTTGGGCTACTCCAGCGAGACTGGCTTCCCTCACCCCTGAGGTAGCAGGAAATAGAAATAGGACAATTTCCTATAAGTTTTCCACTGGTGCGAGGAGGGATCTAGTTTTAAATAGGCAAACCCATTAGCAGACTGGAAGAGTTCCAGCAGCTAAAACACCCTTCTTCTGTCTTGGAAAAAGTCCTGGAATATCGATTTCTGAGACTACTTAAGCCATGATTCAGATAACCTGCTGAAAACCTGTGAGGAACCCTGGGTGGGAACTTAATTAGGAGACTATGATCATCCTCCACCAACCACTGCGGAGCTGCTTTCATTTCTTAGGGCTCCTACCACCTGGACCTCTGAATGCTACTGAGCTTGGGGGAGACAACAGGACGAAGAAGAGAAAACCTACTTCCTGTCTGCCTTTGAGAACGGTGAGCCTGGGGACCTGCTCACTCTTGTATGCAAACACTGGATGTGTATCCCAGAGGGCCAACCAAGCTGGCTTCCTAGACACGAGGGCACCTTTGAAGAAGGATCAGCAGGGACTAGATTATTAGCAGTGTCCCTGATGACATGGTGAAAGAGACGTCTGTCTCTCCCACAATCTTAGGGTTTTCATGAGAGCCCCTGGAGCATCCTGGAAGAATCTTTGCAACAGACAACAAAGTTGGGAAGTAATGGTTTTTACAATGGCCTACTAAATAGCATACCAGCATCACCTTTCCTACAAGTGGTTCTTGAGCAAACTCTAGAAGTGTCATCTTCATAGAAACTACTTGTAGCACAGAAAGCTGTTTAGGTTGGGGGTTCAAACACACTTAATAGCTTCATAGGCAGTCTAGGAAATGGGGGATTGTGTTGGTTAGAACTGGGAAGGAACGAGATAAAGCAATTAACAAGAATTTAGAGATGAGAGCTCTCCCTTTCAGCCTCTTTCTGTAGTTAGAAACTACAAATATCCTGGAGAGAGCACATGACATCTTTTGATGGGTTGGTACAGAGGCAGGATGGGTGATTCCAATGGTCCCTAGCGCAGTTAAAAGGATTCTATGAAAGATATAATCAATGAAACGATATACACTATTTCTTATGCAAGAAAATGCCTCTAAATAATTGAAGATTATTCTTAAAGAGACGGTGGTTGAGTGGTGTATAATACAGTGGTGCCACGCTTTATTTTCGTATGCGAAGAAAAATCTATGACTTGCTTTATTTGTAATCCACCACATTTTAAGCAAATAGGCCAGAAGACTCACTGACATATGACAACAACTTAGACATTATTTGCTTTTCATAAGCAGAATAGTTGAACAATATTATCAAAGCAAGACTTTATTATTCACGAACTGTCTATAATCTGGAGCAGAAACTACAATGCTTTTGCTCCTTAAAGCTATAACAGTCCTGTTATTAAGATTTTTATAGCATTTTAAATTCAGTGCAGGTCCACACTTTATACCAAGACGTGTCCAAACTTGAAAAAAAGTTAAACAAATCTTTCTTCCGTGTATTTATTTCTGTTGGTCTTGTGTCAAGTTGGGAAATGGGGCCCACTGCTCTGTAATCACTGCCTGGATATCCCCACGTGGGATTGATTAAACCGCAGTACCATCCTAATGTGGGGTTTCAACTGAGGAGAACCAGCTTCGTTTCCTTCCCTTCCTAACCCTGATGGGGGGGAGGGGGTTATACAAGTTATTACACTGGTGCCAAACACATTTCTTTCCTACATGATGCCAGTGTGTGATGAAAGCAAACGTTTTAATGGGCAGAGAACGATTTACAGGGATAGGAGCAGCAGAAAGTGTGGCCCAAAATGTTCATCCGACCTACTCTGATTAGCAGGACAAAAACACAGTGACGTGTCACTGCTCGCTGAGTTCTACGAGTTCGCTGGCAATGTCCTCGTTTACAAAGACTTTACTTTTGTGCTTTACTAATTACTTTACAAGAATGCCAAAATCATGTTGTTTTGCTGATGATTTTCAGATTTCATTTAGAACAGCACCCTCGCTACCAGTGGCCTATTAGATTCAGGAATGTGTGGGATGTTCTGTTACCCCAATAGTACATGCTGGCAGTTTTCTTCAAGTACATTTCTGCTAGTCAAAAGTGCCTGGTAGTCATCGCAACCCGCGGATTTTGATGCGGGATGCACGAGAATCTGCATTTTATGGCCCAGATTCATAATAATGGGCAATAACCGAATCGATAAAGTCCTAGCACCTTGGTTTCATTTTTATCGGATGTGCCAATTATAACCTCCGACACTCGGCCTTTTATGATGAGGGCTGAAGGGCCAAACATTCATGCCTCTTCACTGAAATGCTGCATGTCTGCTTTTAGGCGCTAGATTGGCGCCCAATAGCCAAGGCTAGCTAAGGATGAAATGGAGATATTGATCACAGAGAGAAAGTGCAGTTTTTGGCACCTCAATCAATGGCCACCTGACTTTAGTATCTGCCCTCAATCTGTAAACTCAGTAAAATGTATGAGGGGGAATTTGACCCTTCTCTCTCCAGATACAGCCGGCTCGCCCCAAATCCACCAGCCTGCAGATTTTAATTTCACAAGAGGAAATAGGGTACTATGTTGCTCCTCTCGCCTAGCGAATGCGGACACGCCGCTGTAATGGCACTGGTGGGCATGCATCTGGACTGCTGGAATAGCATTTACATGGACAGTAATTTCCCTGTAATTCATCTGCTTCAGGATATTCAGATAAAGACTGCTCATTTGGTGGTGGTGGCTCCTCACTTTAGCCTGTCTGGCCCCCATTTGGAAATGTTTAAATTGTCAGGCCACCCTTACCAACATCACATTTAAATTCCTGTGCATTGATTATTATTCTGTCTCTGTCGTTCCTCCTGGTTTATTGCTAGTCACATCTACAAATACTGCCCAAGCAGATCACTTCATTCTATGCACCCCATACTTCGACATCCTCCTAGATTCTGTACAAAGCTTCTCTGTGTGTTCAAAGACAGAGGTAAAAAATCAGGCTATGCCTTCTAACAAATTGCTGCTTATTTGTCTTCTACAAAGTTTAGAGGATTTTGTAAAGTAAGCAATCTGAATAATCTTGCTGGAGTGCAGGGAGTGTGAAAGGAAAGACTGAAGGATGTTATTTTTTTCAAACACATAACATTTAAATAGCTGTCAAATAACTGTACAAATAGTTCAAAATATAAAAACAGTGGGAAAAGCATAAATGATGCACATTTTTTCTAATTCTGAAGTGTGATGGAAACACAATTTTTAATAGGATCAAAACAAATCAATACATTTTACTTGGTGATATGCAAATGGTAAATATTTGCTGTAAACCTATTTTCATTTATTATCGTTTGTATGTTATTTAGTTTTATCAGTGAAATGTAATGTCAGTGGAAATGTTTTAGCCATTTCAATGGAAATTGTGATGTCTGTAAATGATGGTGCGGTACTGCACCATTTTTGACAGCGTGCTACAAAATTCACCATCAGCTACGCACCACACCCTTACCACTCTCCTCTGAATGGCCGTCTTTCATTTGCTATACTTTCTCTTTGTGTGGCACTTGCATTTTTCACAATTGCTTTGACATAGTTGATTTAACATTGTTCTATCACCACTGAACATATGTCCCTTCTCCTGACACCATTTCATTTGCTTTCAATTTGCCAGGCACATTTCAGTGTTTACATGTTTTTTGATTTTCCCCAGTGCGTCTGCTAAATATTTCACTCAGCTGTGGTTTGGCAGCTTGTAAGGCATTCATTTCTCATGTTAAGTTATTCGTGTCAGCAGCCTTCTTGTGCGGTGATACCATGCATCATAGTTGGGGGGATGTATCACTGGAAGATAAACATTGTTGACCATGAATACATGAAAATAGTCACGAATGAGAACTTGATATTGTGATCATGTGATCATTAAATGCCAACCATCACACACACAGTCACTTGACACTGACAGTATTTCCAAGTATCCCAAAATAAAATTTAGTTTCAAAGATGTAGGACCTCATTCGGAGGAGGTCAGTAAGGATAGGTTAAAAAAAGGTGCTTGTCTCCTTCAGTCTCCACTTCCTTCTCCTGCTCAGATGGTGGTCCTAGAGACAGAAGTACCACAGTCCCCTTTACCCAGTATCAGTCGGAATGGCATCAGAAGGACCAACCTTGCCATGAGCCTCACTAGTGTCAGGGACTGTAATTTAAATAAACAGTGGCTGCTTGTTATTAGTTATGTTGTTCTTGCTGGTGAACCCTACTTAGTGAGTATTCCTTCTCTAATAAAATGTGATGACAGATCTGCCATGAAGGTGTGGCATGGTGGATAATTTACCACGTTTTCCCATGGAGTAACTCCCACCTTGTCCATTTGGGGCAACGTGTCTGGAAAAATGACCAACATCTTTAATTCAGGCAGTTCAACCACGGCTGTCTAATTTAAATGAGTCCCTTAAACTCAAAAGTCAGGTTAGTCTGTGCAGAGCATAACATGCTATCAATGAAAGACAAGGGAGGTGTACACTATTTTAGTTTTTCCTTCTGCAGGGTTTGGACTCTAAGTTGCTGCATTAATCATTTTCAATTGTGACTCATGTTGTGATGTTGGGACAGAGTTAATGTCCAAAACTGATCATACAAATAACATCCCAACAAGAGTTCTGCAAAGTGAATTACAACGAAAGAGGAAAATGAACTGTTTCAGTTGGAATTGCTACCACTGAGTTGATGTCCATTAAATGAAGATATACTTTCTATGATGGAAATGTAGACATACCTACCCTTGATGTGCACCATGTTTGGAAAACAGGCAGCTAATATTTATCGACCCACAAAGTATTAAAGTACCAGTATTTAAAAACAAGAATGCTGTAGCAGCTTTGAAGTTGAAGCTGTGAAGTATTGGAATAGCTCTTATTGTTTCTGAAATCACTTATTGGCAAACATTTCAACAATGGCAAGAAGAGAAACTAGAGGAGCTTGCAGTAATTGGAAATCCTCACTAATCTGAAACAACCCTCCTCCAACCACAGGTAGTGTATCACGGAGGCCAATCCACCTTCTACAGCAACATCATCAGCCAGCCTCCCAACAAAAACAGAGCATACCACAAAGCCACAAAAATGCAGCAAAACTACTCTCACCAATAATTTTTCAACTTTCAACAACTTCTTCGAGAACTAGTAGAATATGATTTGATAGAGCATAAAAGCACAATCATTGCTGTACTCTTGCATGGCCTGTCCACCTTATAATTTCTTGAACTGGTCTACATTCGAAATCCTTTCCCGAGAAGACCTGAACACGTACAACTATCCTTAGAACCTACACAAAATATATCATCCCATCAACATCATCATCAAGAAAAGGATATGTGAAAATGCATTGACATCACTTCTAAAGTTTGTCAATTAATGCCTTCTACCAGGAGCTTTAACAGATGGTCTCAAACCCAGACAAATCCTTTCATTCCTCAAAATATTGAACCTGGATCAAAACAAACTCACTAGCTTCTTCATCTAACTGCTACATAATTACCCACCTATTACCTCCAAAAAGATCACCAGGAAGGCTGTCTGTCACTGAACAACTTTATGGAAAAAACAAATGAAAAAACACCTGTCCGAAGAACTACCACACTGACTTAAGGTCCAGATGAAGTAGAGGGGAACCGGAATCCACCCTCCAGATAAGAATCAATTGCAACTCAAGCTTACTCGTCTTGCTCAACCTGTCTGCTTCCTTCAGTATCATTGCTTCTAAACCCTGACTAACACCCTTGATCTCCACATGGGATTTGGTGACACTCTTCTATAATGGTTTAAATAAAATCAGATGATCAATTCCCAGCTGTCTTACATAGGCTTATTTAGGGCCAATCCCAGTCCTGTCACGTGTGGCATCTGTTGGGAGGTAAATGTCTCTGGTAGTGTACGTCCACCCCTGCCCTGAGTGCCCAACTGTAATTGTGCATGGATGGTTGTCATAGGCAAACAAGGATCATGTGTGTGTGCCATGAAATAAGCCTGTTTCATGCATTGCAGTCTTGTTGGATTGATAGGGTCCCCAGAGTGCTACCGCCATAGTGGTGAAAGTCTACTGTGTTTACCATGAGTTAAGCAGTGCAAGCGCATTGGTGGCAGCATGCTGTGTAGTGATCAGTATGGCTGAACTGGTCCTTTTTAGCCGGTGTCACTATAGTGAGGCCTAGAGGCTCACTCATTCAAAGTTTCAATGCTGTGTGCTTAACTCACTCCTTGGCCTACTTCGGTTTTGTGTGGAGTGCTGCACAGCGCATGGGTGGTGTAACTGCGCTGGGTGTATGTGTGAGTGGGAAGGGTACAATACAGATATAATGCAGTGCCCTACAGTGCTTGCATGTTAAAGGCATGTGCTGGATGTATGTGTGCCAGTGAGTGGTAGAATAAATGAAGGATGTAGTGCTGAACAGTATGTGGATGTTAAATGCATGTACTGGGTGTATGTATACCAGTGAATGGTACAATACATGGCAGACTGTGGGTTACAATTTAGGAGACCCAGTGCTACATGGTGAAACATGAGAAGAGGAGGTAGAGGAATCCCCCAGGCAGGAAAGAGGTAGGCTAATAATGGAATCATAAAGAATAGGTCTGGGGCCTTGCACTAACCTTTTGATACTCACTTCACTGTGGATGTCATCCAGGTACGCACTCTAGTCACTCTCATGGCCTGTGTTGTGGGGTTATCAGCTTTGGAGTGGCTCCTGCTGTGACAGACTGCTTTCAAGAGGGACAGAGAGAGGGTAAAGGAGTGGACACTTCAAAAGGAAGCTGTCCACCAGCATAAACCTCAAGACTCAGACCCTGTGTGTCTGGAAATGGATTATAAAAAGGGGAGCTTGAGACCCCCAGAATTGTTAACTGTCAACCAGCCAGCTGGGTTGTGTGAGGAGAAAAAGCTCTGAAAGACTTCTGCATGTGACCGGGACTGGGAGCCAAGGCCTGCTAGTCTTCCTTGCTGCGTTAGGGGACATCACCCAGGGAATCTAAGACCACCAATATGGGAGCCTGGAGCACCTCCTTGCTTGCCAAGACCAGTGTCCCCTTTGAGGAAGAGGAAAGCAATGGAGAAAGCTAGATCCAGTGGGGAATCCTGTCCAGTGGATTACCTGAGTGAGGTGTGAGGAAAAGGCACCTGCATCAATCGGGTTGTTGCCAATGTGCAGGACAACATCAGGACTCTCGTAATGCCAGAGTAGGGTTGCTGTGAAGTCAGCCATGGACATTGCTGTGCCGATCAAGCTGCGGCACATGTACAGTAGAGATACTGTGACCTTGTATGCCGGGGGGACACCAGAACTAGCAAGAAGTGTGACCTGAGCATTGCCGAAGGAGTGAGGCTGCCATGGGAACACCTACCCACTTATATCGGGATGAGGGATCAGCATCAGGAGTTTCACACCATCTTCTGCCACAGTGGGATGCCCCAAAGAAGTACTCTGAAAGCAGGAACCACCAGTATCCTCAAATCTGTGCAGGTGCGCAACCTCAAGTTAGGAACTCGGGTATCGTTGAGTGCAGCCCTCTTTGGTTTCATACAGTGAACTCACCTGAACCAGCTGCTGCAGATCTGATGCCCAAAGAGGAGGCACACTCAGAAACTCTGGACACTCTGATCCTGTAGGTGCGGGTATGATTGAATTTTGGCCAGTCAGCCCCAGGACTACTTTCTTGTTAGATAGTGCTGTGACACTGGAACACCTTTGACTTTGAGATAGAGATGGAGTGGAGTCTTGAGGTTTGCATTACTAGCAGAGCTTTCCTAGTAACTACCCACCTGCTGCCTAAATTGAATTGGGAATAACCATGATCGCTAGAGCAAGGAGGGAGTAAGACCCAGGGAACTGGCTACAAAATGCTAGAGCCCTGTCCTCAGGTGGACTGTGTAGTTGTGTGTGAATGTTGTATTTATCTTTGTGTTATTAGGGAGTATTTGGCTTGGAAATAAATTATTTCTCCTGCTGTGTGTATTTTGAGTTGTGAGCCTGTGATTGGTCCGGCGTTCCAACGTTACCCCCTCACCGACCCCACAAAAGGGAGCTTTGGAGTGCTCAGACCATGCGATTCCTGAGAGTCAAGTGCTAACGGGATACTTGGTCGGGTTGCTCAGGATCCACAGAAGCACAGGCCTTGGGACATCAGGAGTAAAAGGCTTCAAACCTCACATCTGGGCCCAGTAACTCCTCCTTGCATCGTGGACCTCTGAAAGGGGTTCTGACAGCATCCCACATGGTTCTATATTCGTTCTGATATTTTTCAAAGTTCTGAATGAGGACCTTGGCAAACCTAGTGCCCAATAGGAAGTCAGCATCCACTGGAATGTGGAGATCTACCCTGATCTACTTGAGGTTCATATCAGGCTATGATGTCACCCAGCCCATGACCTGCATCACTGTCCGCCAAATCTGGATGTTTGTGGCATACCTCAAACTGAGCCCTGAAGGAGAGATTTTTTTTCTCATTTCTAATTTTATCAAGGAAGTTCATTTATTAAAATATCTCAATGAGATGAACCTAAATGGTTCCCAGCATAAATGATTTATAGCACCAAACCAATGTACTTTCACATTGACTCCAACTTCTGGACTTAAATGCACATCATGCATGAAGATTAAATCTGCCTTCCTTTCACTGAACTGTGCTCTGCAGAGTGAACCAGATTATACCAGTACACAACTACAGAACATATGTTCAAGAACCTATGTTGCCTGACCTCGACTGAGGCAACAGTTTATTGGCCACAATCCCAGACACCATTATTCACGCAGCAGGATACCCCAAGCATCAGAGTTCTCCATTGTCTCCCTATTTTTACCCACATTGTCTACAAGACCTGTTGTAAATCCTTAAAAGCGATACAGACTGATAGCCCTGCCATGTTATCCACAATTACAACAGTATATCCTCAAAGCACCTTGTCTAACTCACTTCAGGAACAAGCTTTCATCCTTCCTCTTCATCATCCTGTTATTTTAGTAGAGCACTACCACCAGTGACCCATTGCTTCTCCTACATCTTACCACCCATGAAGCCCTTGCTACTCCCGCCAGTTGTCATGCCTTTCTTCACCTGCCTCTTCAATGTACTTCCCTTACTGTACAGCACTCTCTTGCTTTGCAGCTAGGATCGTACTATCCAACACTGCTAATGTACAAACATGCATATTAATAAGGTACTTTGAAATGGCAGCGCTGTGACTAGAAAGGGTCATATAAAAATGTTAAGAATTGAAAAAACTTTTTTTTTATAGTGTATAAACAGAGAAAATCAGTAAAGCAAGAGACTTAACAATAATGATCAGGGATCCCTGACAGCCATATGCCACTCTTCATGTCATATCATAGGCATTTCGCTTGAGGACATGTTGTGCCATCCATCCCTCGCTATGGCTGAGAAAATTAGTTCCTAACCTGGAGATTGGGAATCATGGCGATCAGGTCTATAATCACAATTTGTAAGCTTATAAATGTATTTAGAATGTTGTGATCATCAAATAAAATAAGTTATAAAACACCATCAAATACTGATCATCTTGTATAGTAACTGAATGCTGACATTAATGATGTACGGGGAATCATATGCTCAATATCATGCTTATTGCAAGAGTATAAATGAAAAAATACACAAGATTAGACTAACACCTCAGTACCATCCAAATTTCATGATATCTGATTTACCTAATTTACTTTTGAAACTTACTTGATACGCGCAGCTCGATTCACAAACTACTTTTTGTAATACGTAAAGTAGTACCACAGTTGTACTACTTAGTACAAAAAGCAGTTCACAAACCTATGGGTGGAAATGTCCACCTCCACATCTCCCATATTTGCTGTAGGGAGATCTCTGCAGTTGTGTGGTTGCTACTTAGTAGTAAACATGGGAGGGACCAGGTGAGTGTAGAGATGTGAGGGACCAGGTGAGTGGTGGTAAACATAGGGAATGACTTCTACAAAATAGATGGGCTTTAGGCCCGTATTTATACTTTTTTAGCGCCGCATTTGCGCCGCTTTTTGACGCAAAAACGGCGCAAACTTACAAAATACAATTGTATTTTGCAAGTTTGCGCCACTTTTGCGTCAAAAAGTGACGCAAATGTGGCACTAAAAAAGTATAAATACGGGCCTTAGTGAGCAAGGCAAGATGCTGTAAACAACATAGGGGGTCATTCCGACCCCGGCAGGCGGCGGGCGCCGCCCGCCGGGCGGAAACCGCCCAAACACCGCACCGCGGTCAAATGACCGCCGCAGTGATTCTAACTTTCCCGCTGGGCCGGCGGGCGATCTCAAGAAGATCGCCCGCCGGCCCAGCGGGAAAGCCCCTGCAAAGAGGAAGCCGGCTCCGAATGGAGCCGGCGGATTTGCAGGGGTGCGACGGGTGCAGTTGCACCCGTCGCGATTTTCAGTGTCTGTAAACCGCCAGGAACAGGCTGGCGGGAAGGGGGTCGGAATCCCCATGGCGGCGCTGCAAGCAGTGCCGCCATGGAGGAATCCCTGGGCCAGGGGTAAACCGGCGGGAAACCGCCGGTTGCCCTTTTCTGACCGCGGCTTTACCGCCGCGGTCAGAATTGCCCATGAAGCACCGCCAGCCTGCTGGCGGTGCTTCCGCGGCCCTCTGCCCTGGCGGTTTCAAACCGCCAGGGTCCGAATGAGGGCCATAGACTTTTCATTGAAGTTGGGCAACTTCAGAGGCAGAACTGGGTATAAGTAGGGGACCCAAAACCCCAAACTTTAGATTACTTCAAGATCACTTCAAGGAATCAAGAGGAACATCTGCCAGGAGGAGAGCTGAGCTGAAAGAGAAGTGCTGCCCCTGCCTGTGACTGTGCTTTGTTGGGCTATCCTGCATTCAATGCTTCTGCTTGAGAAAGGGGACAAAGACTGGACTTTGTGGTATATTCCTGTCTGAGAGGTATCTCCAAGGGTTTGGACTGAGCTTGCCCCCTGTTCTGAAGTCTCAGGGCCATCACCTTGACTCTCTGCTGAGACTTCTGCCCTGCCACGTGGTGCCCTATCCAGTCCCTGGGCCCTTGAAAGAAGCTGGTGGAAAATCAAGAAGAACCAAGTGCACAGGCTTTGGATGACCCCGGACTGACACCGCTGTTGAAGTCCGTGACGCCGCCTGCATCTAAAGCTGTGGTCCTCACTGGAGTGCAGCGACCCTCTGCAGTAAAGACCCGACACCTCTTCATGATGCCTCTGCTCCTTCGTTCCACAGCACCGGAACCAATACTGCATCGGACCCACCGACCCCATGATCCCCGACTCCATGCGCCGGCTTGTTTCCTTATTTTCACACGGTACTGTACCTGGGGGTCCGTTTAACTCTGTGACCGGTGCCATTAGCGTCAGATTGTTGGGAACAACTCTGTCACGACGCCGTGATATCACCAATTTGAAGCATTTGTGTTTCCAAGCGCTGTATTGAAGTTTAATCTTTTAAAAAAGCATAACATTGCAAGTGTATGTTGGATTTTTGTCGTTTTGGTCTTGTTTTGTTCAGATAACTGTTGGCTATTTGTCTAACCTGATATTGAGTCATTTTGTGGTATTTTCACTGTATTACTGTGTGAGTTGGTACAAACACTTTACACATTGTCTCTGGATTGAGCCTTTCTGCTTTTGCCACACTACCAAGGGGGTGACCAAGGGTTAACTGGGTGTGTTTCTCCTTTGTCCTGACTAGAGTGAGGGTCCTGGCTTGGACAGGGGGCAACCTGACTGCCAACCAAAGACCCCATTTCTAACAGTGAACATCCTTCAGGAGCATTCTTGATGTTTTGTTGCCCTATGACCATGGTATCCTTAGAATAGGAGGAGGCGCTTGAGAAGAATAATTATCAGTCACCACATGCCCATATACTGCTTCATTGGCAATAAGCTCACGCTGGCAAGGAAATAGCTGGGAGAGGTGGCTGCCTAATGCTCCCCCAAAACACAGGCTTCTCAGGGTATTGTCAATAAGTGTAGGGAACAAAGGCCCTGGAGAAGAATAAGGGGTAGGCGGTAGATTTAATCCACAATGGGAAGACCAGTGGGCAAGTGGTTACCTGCTCTGACAGGAGAGAACCCCAAGACTAGCACTGGTAAGGCCAGTGTTGGCCTGGAGGTGCTGTCTGCACTGTCACAGCAAAAGGAGACAATTGATGGGCCAGACGGAGTCCTATGGAGTGTGTCACCCTTGAGTTAGACTGTGTGTCCAACCTTAAAGCCCTGCACTACCAGGCACATGCTCATTCTCAGAGTACAGAATTTTAGAAGGCAGACATGAGAATGGAAGGAGAGTGTTTGCACCTTAAGATTGTAGTACCCCACTCTTAAAAATCCAAGATGCTAAAAGGACCTCAAGAGCAAGTGAGCGACTCCTTGCCAGCCCAGCAGCTTGCAGTGAGGCCTACTCCAGGTGCCTGTTAGTGGATGGCTAGGGGCTGCTACCTGACATAAACAGCTGCCAGTGGTGTCTGTGCATTGCTTATCTTGCCTGCTTCATGACACAAACAGCTGTCAGTGGCTTTTGGGAGGGGCTGGCTCCCATTTGGAGGCAGAAGCATTGACCTAGGATGCATAGGCCCGGGCAGAGTTCACGGAGTCCGACTCTGCGAAGTTGTGTGGAATTGAAAAATAAACTCTTGAATTCTGCATCAGTGGAGTTCCATGACCCTCAGAGTCCTGAATGTGCCGAATCTCGGAAGCGATAAGCAAGGCGCATTCAGGAGAGGGCCGTAGGTAGTGAAAGCTGCCATTTCAGGAATCTTGTGCACCGGCCTGTCCCATGTGCACCGCACATGAGGCAGGCCAGTGCAGAAGAGGCCTGAAACTGAAGCTTTCTTTCACTGCCTACGGCCCTAGCCTGAATTCAGGCCAGGGCTGTAGGCAACAAAAGCTACCAGGCCTGTGTGCACCGGCCTGCCCCATGTGCAGTGCACAAGAGGCCTGAAACAGCAGCTTTCACTGCTAGGCCAGGGGCGTAGGCAACAAAAGCTTCTGTTTCAGTCCTTTTTTGTGCACCAGTGTGCACCAACAACGTTAAAAGAAACGAGGACCCACCTGAATCTTCCCGGGGGACCTCCTCTCCTGTCATCTGACGGCGACTAGTCTCTCCCTGCAGGGGCTGCCTCCCTCGGTGCTTCGATGCGTGCTGCAGCCAGACTGTCTGTGCTTGCACTGTGCAGCACATACTGGGCTGCTGTGCGCACCGGGTGGGCTCTGCTCCACTGGTGGTGCTACTGTAGTGTCAATCAGTGTGGATGAATTTATGAAAGCAGAACTTGTATTTTTAAAGATTTGTTTGGATAAGATAGAGCAGGCACTAAATGGTATTGTTGAGCCACAGTTACGGTGGTGGGGGGCAGTGGGCGATATTTCCTCTACATATGGCTTAGGTGTTGCATCTGGCCCTGTGATTTTGCCTTCTGAGCAGCATGGGACAAGCCAGAGTCAAAACACATGCCTACCCAAACCTTTATCAACTCATCTAGTTAACCCGCCAAAAATAGTGGCGGGGGCATAGGTGTTCAGCCCAACAGGGAGAAGGATGGAGGGCAGGCTGAAGGGGGGAATAGCAGTGCCCAAACTATTATCTGCCCTGTTGTTAATTTGTCCCCCGCATCATGTCCGTATGTGGGTATATTGTCAGAGCCACAACCTGAGGGTGGGACAGCGCAAAACACAAAAGGAATTAACTAACAAATGCTTTCACTGGCTTGGAAGGAATAGGAATTTTCCTACTAGATTGGCACACAAGATCTTATTAAAGCGTAGGGTAGGGTGGATTGGTCGAGGTTGGGTGGATTGTCCGGGAGACTTCGTGATCATGAACTTTAAAGATCCTGACATAACGCATAGACTGCTTAATGAAGATAGTCAGAGTATGGAGGGGGTATGGGAATAAAGCTTTTGCCGCAGGGTTATTTTTATAGACCCATCATGGGGAATAGACACAGCACGCACTTGCCAAGGGCTAACCATCAACTAAGGGCACCTGGTCAATATAAGGGCGCAGCTGGGCAGTATGGGAATTTTATGGTACCTGTTAGCAACCGCTTTAGAGTTCTGGAGGAAGTTGACCGACTGACACTGACAGGAGAGATAGGCAGAATCGAGTGGGGTAATAGGGTCAAAGGGTTTGCCCCCGTTAGCCCGGCAATGGTAAATGCTAAAGAGAGTACAAAGGATCAGTCATTACAGCCAACTGCTTGTGTGGAGTGGGGAGCAGGGCTCCTTCTCAAAGTTCTCTATGTCTGCATACCTCCTCACAACAATCTGATGCCCGTACTCCAATATGGCCGGAAGGTCTTTTGCTAGTTTCCTCGAATGTGGCCGGGTTAAGTTCAAAGCTGCTCCTCCCAGAGTGGAATGCTTTTATGAATGATTTTAATATATGTCTGCTGCAGGAAACTTGGTGTATAGCACCTAAGTATCAGCACGGTTCTTTAACGTTGTTTAGTCCTGCCACCGAGGCGCTAATGGTAGGCCCTCTGGCGGACTGTTGATCTGGGCCAAAATTGAATTGAATTCTACTTTTGAGATCCTCTCAGCAGCCCATCAGGACAACCTGGCTATCCAGGTAAAAAATAGATCTAACTTTGGGCTAGATATGTCCTCACATAATTTTTATGTGAGGGAGTGAGAGGAGGCTCTTATTTGGATACAGTGCCGTGCCTAGAGGCTAGCTTAGACAAAACATCGCCTAGGTATTTTTAAATTATTGGTGGCGATTCCAACAACACGTTTGAGCCCTTAGATAGTGATGATATACATCTTACAACAGAGGAAGATGAACAGTGGTCAATACCAGAGCTGAGTTTAGCACTTGTTAAAAAATGGACCAAGGTGGCATTACAAGTAAAGGCCATAACACTCAAATTTGGGCTTAGATCTCTGAATGGCAGAACTAGCAGTGATCAGGCTAGCCTGCCCACCTTTCATGGTCATATGGGCACTAGTAGAATAGACTATGTGCTATTGGATCTCAGATTGTGGGCTTTTTCTGAGGATATGATAGTAAGGGAAACAGTCAAGAGTGATCATAACCCCCTGTGCCTCTTGATGAAACCACTCCTGGGGTTGCGTGAATGTGATGCACGCCCTCTCAGTCGTACCTAGGAGCACTGCCCTACAAATTATAGGCGTCACCTTAAGCGGCGAAGAGCTGCCACAAAAATCAAGGCAAATGGGGAAATTTCAGTGTTAGTAAATCCCACGTTGTGTGCGCTGGATGTGAGGGCACCCAATGATAGGAACTGGGATGTCCTGGCTCATATCCACAAAGCTCTTCTTGATGGAATCCACTTATTTTTTTACAACCCCTGAGGGAGTTAAGAAAACAAAACCTCAAATATCCAGGCAAGCTGGTATGGTAAGCGGTGTAGATTGGCCAGGGCTGACCTGGTTAAAGCCATCAAATTAAAGGCTGGAAACAGCATTTCAAGGGTTAGGACATCCTATAAGATGGCTCAGGTGCATGCCAAGAAGGCCTGGGAGAAAAATAGATGGCAGGACCTCAAAGTAGCATGTAAATCACACAAGTACACTAAAGTTTGGAATTTAGTGAGCAAAGGAGGGTGCGAGTTATCATCTCGTACAGATCCTGGTCACATGATTGCCCCAAAGTTGTGAGTGGACCACTTTAGATCCCTATACTCGGTTGATCACCGGGATGCTCCATATCATTTTAATTTTATAGTGCCCTCAATCGGCTATAGTGATATGTTCACCTTGAAGGAGATTGCCACGTCTATTGACTCTATTAGGGCCAGCAAAGTTCCAGGACCGGATGGTATTCCAGATGACTTATTTAAGTATGACAAAGGAGCTTGGGCAAAATAGATGCTGTCACTTGCCAATCAAATTGCCAAAGGTGCACCTATGCCCCCTACTTGGAAGTTAGCAGAGGTGGTACCGATTTATAAGAAGGGGGTAAGGGATTCTCCTACAAATTATAGGCAAATAGGACTAATATAAGCAGCGCATAAAGTCTTCAGCCGGGCACTGTTAGGCAAGATCCTGAAGTGCATTGAGAACAGCAATATCTTGTATCCCTATCAGGCTGGTTATAAGCCTAAGATAAGCACCATAGATCAAGTTTTTAGGTTTATGTTGGTATACTGGAAGACTGTGGTGCTAGGAAAAGGCAGTTTATATGTGGCTTTTATTGATTTAAAATTGACTTTTGATATGGTCTTCATTAGCAGACATGGGTATACCGGGTGACATCCTGTTGGTTATCATCCGTCTGCATGAGAATAACCAAGCAGCTATTAGGTGGGGGATTCAAGGACAAGCTACTGAACTTATTGCTATCTACAAAAGTGTGAGGTATTTTCCTTGTCCTTGAAAAGGTGATAAAATTCCTGTCTATCCAATTGACAGATGCCCCTTCGATTGGCAAACATAAGATCACTACACTATTATATGCGGACGATACGTTACTGGTATCTAGGACTGCATTAGGCCTACAGAGGCTTTTGACTAGATTTGAAGAATTTTGGCATAGTCGGGGCTTGGCCATTAATAGCATTAAGACCAGGTTCATGGTTAACACCCCACACAAGTCATTCAGGGGGATGCTGACTCTGGGGGAAGACAAGTTAGAGAGAGTTACCACATTTGATTATTTAGGTATCAAGTTGGCACATAATATGGTATGGCAACCTCATATAAATAAAATGGTTAGTAAATTGAGTCAAGTAGTGGGTGCCCTTTTGCGTGAAAATAGGGCCCCCTTCTCCAAGCCAGTAGCTGCCCTTAAACAGATCTGTGAAGTAAGAACAGTGGCATCAACATTATATGGTGCAGAGCTCTGGGGGTTTGAGACTGGTAGTGAGATGATCAGGATAGAGCATAAGTTTATTAGGAGTCTGGTCCAACCCCGAAATTGGATATTGACTTGAAGTCCATAATGGACAGAGTTAGGTTGCTCCCCTTGCTGTTTTGGAGAAGGTTGATGGTGACTCGAGAACTTGAACAGTATGCTGCCGCTTATAGGGAGGTATTTAGGAGCGCTGCGGCAAATAGGATAGTTTGGTTTGCAAAGATCAAGAAGTTGCTACTTACTTTAGGATTTCAGACTCCCTGGGATGCAATGCAACAAGAAATCAACTCTACAAAAGCTGAATTATAGAGGTGATATTGGGCCTGGGTCCTGCAGGAGGGCCAAGAATTAGAAGGGAGGGGCACTTTAACTAGCCTGCTCCTGGACTTCAAAGCTATCAGTATTTTAGAACCTTATTTATTTTATTCTAGTGCCAAGGGATAGAACGTGATATGTACAATTTAAGATTTGGCTCCCTTCCCTTGAGGTCTCTTACGAGTAGCTAGGTGTCAAGTTCCCCAGTATTATTTCCACTATTTCCCAGACGTAAGCTAACAAAGGTGTCAGTTGCCCATGTCTTCTTTGCATGTCGGGCTTACGTAGGGCTGTGCAGAAAATGGATCAGACATGTTGCCAGGGTTCTAGGCACACGCTGTGGCGCAATTGCTTTGAGAATTTTGAGGTCGGAACCAAGCCCCTTGTTTGCTTGGGCTGTTGCAACATTTTTGTGGAGTGTTTTTGGTATACAAGAGCAAAAGAGAATAAACAATGGGAGCAAGCTGAGTGATAGCTGGGGGTATAGCGTGGGTATGTCTGCGCTATGGATTTTGTTGAGATGGATCCTGCATCTTATTACGCAAACCTGCCAGTTGAATTTGCACTGAGCACTTCACTTTGACATGTCCATTTATTTTTTATTATGAAATGTATTTTTTATACTGCAGAATCATGTCCTGCTGGGGGGCCATCCTGTTTTAATTATTTTAATGTCTTTTAACCTGTATTTTATTGTTTTATTTGTGGTGTTTTTATGGCTATCCTTTTGCCGAAATAAAGCTTAAAGATATATGAGTTACCAGAATAGCCAGTGACGTGGCTCAAAATTACACTGTCACTTGCCAGGCTGTAGCTTGCACATAGGAAAGGGTAAAGTATACATTATTCACTTTAAGCTATAAATTTTGACCTGTATCAGTTACAGACTCTATTCAAAAGCGTATTTTATATTTATTAAAAATCCAATCAAATGGTACAGAGATTTCGCTCGGCGACTCAGGTTACTAAGGAGGTATGGGAAAGAGCAACAAGAACGATTGGGTGGGCCTGAAAAGTACCCAAGGAAATGCCCTTATGGCATGGAGTGTGTTTTAAAGAAGTAGGTAAATTGAATGGGTTTGGGTCATGGGATCTACTCGGTGTCTCTATGATTGGGGACATCCTGGAAGACGCAGAGTTTAGACCCCTGGCAACATTTTATAAAGAATACAACCAGCACAAATCCCCTTTTTTAAGTATGCACAACTGAGGGAAGCATGGTTAGCGGAAAGGATACCAAGGCACCAAAATACCTGACTATCCCCCCCGGAAGGGACACTGCTGCAAGAAAAGCTTTCTAAAGGAGCTGTGTCCCTCACATACAGGACTTTAAACAATAATATGCCTGACACCTTGGTCCACCTTAGGGAACGATGGACACATGATATTGGAGATATGGAAGATATAGAGTGGGAGGGGGCCCTCATGCATCCCAGAGAGGTGGCCATTAAGGTCCTGTTATGCTTAATACAGCACAAAATCCTACAAAGGGTTTACTTTGCTAGAAAGGGGCAAACATGTATGATAATATGCCACGCTGTTTGAGTTGAAAGGGTGTGTGAACTATGTTATAAGACAACCTTTCATCAGTAGGTATGAAAATCTCTAGACATGCTGATGGACGCTGTAAACACATGATCATTAATAAATTGAAGAGAGTCCTTAAGGATTGCTGTTCTCGACTATAAGTGAAGTCACCAATCCTTACAATAGCCTGAGCAGATTCCATCAGAATAGGAGAAGCACAGTTTTATTTAAGCCCTCCTCCCAGTGAAACAAGTCCATGCAACCAGTTAAATGGTGGTAGGTTAAACCCTTCATCTGTATCTTCCTCTCTCTTTGGCTGTTTGCCACAGAGAGGATCCTTGAGCCAGAACCTTTCTCCCAACATTCCCAAAATTCATCCCCCATTTAAAAGGCCCTGGTAGTTTAACAGTTCCTTCTATGGGGTGAGCCGCTGATGCTCCTCAGTTGCCTTCTTCTAGTACTCTCTGGATGTTTAATTGCACCTCAAGTGTATTGGTGCTCTGTCACTTATGAGTGGGCTCTGTATAATAATCCTAGGTCCTTTAACATTGCCTCCAGTAGGATGGTACTCTGTCGCTCCTGAGTAGGCTACAACGTTGTCTTTTAACATTTCCTCTCATGGGTTGGTTACCCGTACTCGCTCTTGGGGAGACCCTGTATAGTACACCTGGTGGGTCATTAGTGCATCCAATAGGCTGGTTCTCTGTTGCTCCCAAGAAAAATACGTATAATACTTCTTGGTGTTTTTGAAGTGCCTACAATGGGTTTGTCCTTTGTCGTTGATAGGTGGGTTCCATATCACGGTATTGGTATCTCCTGTGGGATGAAGTTACTGCCTGCATTACAAGAGTCCTCACATAGACAGCCACACTATGGGCTTGATTACAACCTTGTCGGAGGGGGTTAATTCGTCCCAAATGTGGATATAATGGACTCGTAATACGGCGGGCGGGATATCCGTCACATTTGGGACAGATTAACCCCCTCCGCCAAAGTTGTAATCAGGCCCTATATTTATTCCTTCAGCTGTCTTTATTACATTGGCACAAACAAAATTATGAATTCATCTAAGTTCTGATCAGTTGGTTGATACTTCGGAAAGTCCATAATAGGCTCATTGAGGATGAACTCAAAGGAATGTGCCATGCCCCTGAGAAGCATGGTGCAGAGCGCACTTCTAGCTTGGCTTTCAAAAGTAAACAAAAAAAAAAAATACATATAGGCCCTCATTACAACCCTGGGGGTTGGTGGAGAAGTGGCGGTCTTACCGCCAACAGGCTGTCGGTAAAAAAATTGGAATTATGACCATGGCGGTTTCCGCCATGGTCATCCGCCACTTCTCCGAACCGACCGCCAGGGCAGAGATGACCACTGGGCTGGAGATTTGGGTCTCCAGCCGGGCGGCCGTCACAAGACCGCCAGCGGTATCATGACCGGGCTGACCGCCATGGATTTCATGGGGTTGGGCACCGCCATGAAATCCACGGCGGTAAGCACTATCAGTGCCAGGGAATCCCTTCCCTGGCACTGATAGGGGTCTCCCCCACCACCCACCCCCACCCCGAGTCCTTCCCCAACACCCCCTACCCTCCTGCCACCCACCAAAGCAGTCATAATTCGCCGAGCGGAAAACCGCCAGCACTGGCGGTCTTCAGCACGGCGGTCCCTCAGCGGTCTTGTGAAAAGACCGCTGAGGTTGAAATGACCCCCATAGTCCTTGAATTCTGAACAGGCCTATCCCTGGGATGGCGATCAGCACCTTTGTCATATGGACATACACAAATGGCAGACTGAACCTCAGCTACAAGAGGAGCAGGTCGTGTGATTAGCTGCACTTCACGGCAATTAAAGGAAGTGCTGGTCAATTCTCGAGTGAAAACCTCCACATAATGTATTCAAAAGGAAGTAATGGGATGTGCGTACACCTCTAGTATTTCACCCAGAGCCACAAATACTGATGCTAAGAACCCCAACTTTCAGTGAAATACTAAAGTGCAATATGTCAAGCTCACACAATGGGCATGCAGAAAATCGCGAGATATTCCTACATGCCATGTTTAGTTTCATGAAGTTATAAATTATATGTAGCTTACCCTTCGGCCATGTTTAAATGTGTACTGGAGGGTGTACCTCATGCACAAACATCCCGCAGCACAGCTTTCTACTGTTTGCGCTATTGCAGAGCTGCAGAATTTTAGGCAGTGCTGCGCGCGGCACACCTTGTAATAAGACGCACCTGTGTGTTTAGTGAGAATAAACACTGGCACTGTCTCTAGTGGATATCCACCCTATGCCCAAGATCAGAGCCACCCCATTAGGTAAGAAAATGTTGCTCTGTTGAATGTCACAATCAAACATATGCATAATATCTGAAATTAAAAAAAAAGTTTCTCTGGCCTTGCACACACAAGCCTGTCTTCAGACCTGGAGATTATATATTAAGTTCTGGTTCATTTGTTTCCTACCACTTGTTACTTAGGGGCAGATTCAAGAGCCCCTAGCGCCACCTTAGTGCCGCCGTAGAATTATTTTTTTGACTCTAAGGCGGCGCATGTGGCAGGCATAATGCGAGGGGGATTCCCCCGCTAGGGGCGACTGAAAAAATGGCGCAAGGAGATCTAAGAGATTTCCTTGCGTCGTTTTTTTCAGCACTTTTAACGCCTGCTCAGAGCAGGCGTTGAAAGGGGGCATACCGTTATTTATGATTGGCCCCTATGTACTCTGCAGGAGAAGCACCAACATTATGGTGCTAATCCTGCAGAGTACATCAATAGCCTAAAAAAAAAATGACGTTATTGCCCCATACCCTGCGCCATGGTGCGCCACATTTAAAATATGGTGCACCTTGGCACAGGGTAGGGGCCAATAACGTCACGGTGGCAGTAGGGGGCGCTAAGTGGCTCAAGGAAAGTGGTGCTGCACTGGGTCCAGCGCACCTTTCCTTAAATCTGCCCCTTAATTTCTTTCTTGGAATGAAAGAAGTGCTTGACGGAGTAAAAGCCTGTCTCCGAACTAGACAGTTTGTAAAATTACCAGTCATGTGCGAAAAACACAAGTGCATTCATTTTAACCTTTGCTAATGACGTCTCTCGTCAACTTGAAGATCTTTGTGGTCATATTTTATCTTTCTGTGTCTGATGGAACCATTTCTGACAGAGGTCGATACTCTATGAACAGATGTATTGTTCTATTTCACTTGGCTTCTTGACGATGTCACAGTTCATAGAGATCACGCATCAAGTGTGCGCGCCAATCAATGTCAAACCTTGGAGAAAGAAGGAACTCAAGCCTCGGGTGCCCCGCTCCATGTCTTCTCAGAAATCTGTCTACTTCTGTCCAGTAAGACAAAGGTGCCTTTATGTCTAGGTTGATTTGATGGAGGCAAATGGATGTCTGCAGTAGAAAGTGGCTGCCCACTGAGCCTCTTGCTTGAATATGAGAGGTCAAGTGTAGGGTGACGTCCTGTGTGGATAAAATGTTGTCTGCAAGATTCCAGACATGAGGTGACATAGTTTTTCCCAAATACAAGCGATTTACGTTGTCATTCAAAGTGAACTGAGATTCGGTCTGTACCTGCTTCAAAAAACAGCGTTATACTTTAAGGACCCGATTCACAAAGGTAAACTTAGACCAAAAATCTAAGTTTATACCAAAAGTCTAAGTTTAGACTTAAAGTCTAACTTTACTCATCGTTAAGTTAGACTTTTGGTCTAACTTTAGACTTCTATTCTAAACTTAGACCAAAAGTCTAAACTTACATCAACTAGGAGTAAAGTTAGCCTTTTGATGTAAGTTTAGACTTTTGGTCTAAGTTTAGAATAGAAGTCTAAAGTTAGACCAAAAGTCTAACTTAACTATGAGTAAAGTTAGACTTTAAGTCTAAACTTAGACTTTTGGTGTAAATTTAGACTTTTGGTCTACGTTTACCTTAGTGAATCGGGTCCTTAAAGTATAACGCTGTTTTTTGAAGCAGGTACAGACCCGGTACAGTCTAAACTTAGACTTTTGGTGTAAACTTAGACTTTTGGTCTAAGTTTACCTTTGTGATTCGGGCCATAAGTGATTAAGTGAAACTTGATGGAGTACTATGGCCCTCATTCCAACATTGACGGGCGGCGGAGGCCGCCCGTCAATGTTGCGCGTCAGGAATACCGCTCCGCGGTCCAGAGACCGCGGAGGGTATTCCAAGTTTTCCCCTGGGCTGGCGGGCGGCCGCCGAAAGGCCGCACGCCAGCCCAGGGGAAAACGACCTTCCCACCATGAAGCCGGCTCGTACTCGAGCCGGCGGAGTGGGAAGGTGCGACGGGTGCTGTTGCACCCGTCGCGTATTTCACTGTCTGCAAGGCAGACAGTGAAATACATTTTGGGGCCCTCTTACGGGGGCCCCTGCAGTGCCCATGCCGTTGGCATGGGCACTGCAGGGGCCCCGCTACTCCCCCTCCCGCCATCCGGTTCCCGGCGGGAGAACCGCCAGGAACTGGATGGCGGGAGGGGGAGTCGGAATCCCCAAGCCGGCGCAGCAAGCTGCGCCGGCTTGGAGGATTCCTTGGGGGCAGCGGGAAACCGGCGGGAGACCGCCGGTTTCCCTTCTCTGACCGCGGCTAAGCCGCCGCGGTCAGAATGCCCCGCGGGGCACCGCCGGCCTGTCGGCGGTGCCACCGCGTCCCGCGGCCCTGGCAGAAGTAATCCGCCAGGGTCGTAATGACCACCTATGTGTTCTGTGATGATTGGAAAACTGAATATGCGGGCGTATCAATTTGTTTCTTTGTCAATTGTTATGTTTCCTGTAACATATTTTATACCTGTGGCGTACAAAGTATGTACTGTGCCCTAATGGAACACAAAAATAGGAATGCTGCAACCAGCGGAGTAATAAAGTACAACCATATTTGGGGTGCAGAGGTCCCCTCATGTTTCTGGGCCTCAGTGCAACGGCACCTGCCGCTCTGTAGATAACTTATGCCTGCTTTATACTCACTGACAAATGATTTTAATTTCAGCTGTGCTGAAGATAAATGTTAAAAGCATCCCCACGTTCTGTTTCTTTTTGCTTTCAACCTCTGCTGACTGCTTTACAATTGCAGATCTTGTGTCTGCCCATATAAACAATGTGGAAATGTACACTAGTAGTTTTCCTCCGGTAATTCACGTAGGTTCCCTGAAATGTATGCAAGTTGTAATTTTGCGACAAATACATCGTCAGTTGTCCACAGTGAGCACACTCTATATATACATGAATGTACATTTGTTTCTCTTTCTCTTGTTATTTGGAATGAATGAATAAAGGAAATCATCTATTTAGCGCAACAGTTACCTAAAGAAGGACTCCAGTCGCCTAGTGCTGCGGGAAACTGGAAAAACCAACTGCAGGAATAATCAGGTCTTAATCTTTTACCTAAAGAGTAAATATTTGGGCTCAGATCTTATGTGCAGAGTGAGGTCATTGCAAAGTCAATACAATGACCCAGACAGACGTCCCAGCCTATAGCTCTCTGGTTTGCTAATTACATCTTGGGGACATTTGGAAAGCTTCCCTGGGAATGCATTCCGCTCATTGCTTACCACTGGCTTTTTGGTTTGCAACTTACATTTTCTTGTTTTCTATTTGCTGACTTTGGTTGTTTTAGGCTGTGCACCTTGACGTTGTCCTTTCCTTTGCCCAAACCTTATTCACAGTATTTTTCCAATTTCTCTCTTCCTTTACACAGACCTTTAAATCTTGTTCTTATCTTGTCACATTTGCTGTGCATTCAAAGACAAGGATCAAATGTCTAGCTCCATCTTCTGAGGGAAGTTGGTGTTTACTTTTCTTTTTTAGACTTCAAAGTGAGATGATTTATATGACAATCATGGGGGTAATTCTGAAGTGTGGTGGGAACAAATATTTGAATACCATCAAAACAAATCACTACACTTGGTGATTCCTGGGTGATTTTCAGTTTGTGCACTGTATGTTATCAGTAAAACTGTATGTCTGTGTGAAAGTAATGGCCATTTCAATTGAAGATGTGCTGTCTGCAATGGCAGTGCACTACCACACAATGCATACTTCACTTTGCCCAACTGCTGGCACTCTGCACCACTCCATGCCACTGTACTCTACTCTGCACCACACCCACTGCGCCACTCCACTTTAAGCCACTCCACACTGCATCACTGCTCTCTGCACCATTCCACTCTACACCACTTCAGTCTATGCCTCTCTACTCTGCATCACTCTACCATAATGCCCTCTATCAATCAATCAAGATTTTTATGACTACTCACCCGTGAGGGTCTCAATGTGCTGGGTGCAGGGGTGGTTCTGCAGTTTAGTTGACGAGTCAGGTATTGAGTTCCTTCCTGAATTACGGCAACAATGTGAATAGCCTGAGGTGCAGAGGCAGGGAGTTCCAGGTCTTCACAGAGAGGTAGGAGAAGAATCTTCCTCCAGCCGTGGTCTTGAGGATCCATGGGATGGCGGCCAGCTCTAGTTGGGCAGAACAGAGATGTCTGGTGGGAGTGTGGAAGAAGAGGCAGTGGTTGAGGAATGCAGGTCCAGCATGTTGGAGGGATCTTTAAGCATGCATGATACGCTTAAAGGTGGTGAGCTGGTTTTCAGTGTCCTTGTAACAGCTTCTGCGAGGATCGCAGGGGGCATGCTGGCATACAGTGAGGTTGGTGAAGGAGAAGTAAACGCATTGGTGGTTGGGCCAGTGCAGCTCAGAGTTGTGGCTGACAGAGATGTTTTTGCTTGCGGAGAAGATGGGGTCGAGCGTGTGTTGTCGTGATTGGGTTGGAGTTGTGACCAGTTTTTGTAATCCAGTGGTGGTGAGATTCTCCAGTAGGGATGAAGTGTTGTTGTCGTCGAGGTTTTCCAGGTGGTAGTTGAGGTCGCCAAGGAGGATGTAGTCCAGTGAGGTGAAAGTTGACTATGGCTTCGCTAAAGGGGGGTAGGGTCTGGGGGTCTGTAGATGACGGTGTCACAGAGGATGGTGTTCGTGTTGGTCTGGATCTGGAACTGGAGGTGTTCCATGTCAGGTGAGAGGTCATCGGAGCTGGTTGGGAGGCAGAGGTTTTTTGTGCAAGATGGCAAAGCCTCCTCCTGATCGGGGATGGCAGTTCCTATGTCCGGGGCTGAGTTAGAGTTCAACCATGTTTTCATAAAGAAGGATACGTCAGGGGAGATAGAGTCCAGCAGGTCCCAGATCTCCACGGCCTGTCTTTTGAGGGAGCGGGTGTTGAGTAGGATGCATCTGAGGTGGTTGAGTCTGTTCTTGAAGGTCTTGCAGTCTGTGGTCTGCGGTTGGTGGGAAGAGAAGGCGCAGTTGTGGCAAGTGAACAGGTTGTTTGGTGATGTGAGGTGCCAGGCAGTGGACAGTCCGGGGAAGAGTGCATGGAGGAGTGCTGGAGAGCTTGGAGGGGGGAAGCGTGAAAACCGCGCTGGAAAGGGGTGGGCCATGGGGGACAAGCAGCGGAAAGGACACAAACAGAAAAGAAAAACAGGTGCAAAAACAATGCAAAATTAGAGAAAGTGAAAGGTAAGCAGTAATAGAGGAAAAGGTGGAAAACAAAGCAGAGGAGCAAAAAGGCAGAAAGCAGAAGCGACCGAGGGCAGAGAGCAGCAGCAGAGCGAAGATGCTCCCCACTGGACCACTAAAGATGAGGCGCAGGCGAGTGCCTGTGGGTGGAGGAGGCCCTCAAACTAAGTACCTGAAAGGGTCATGGAGAAACAGCTACCAGACAGAGCTGTGCAGTGAGGGAAGCAACCTACTGACAAGGTCAGTAAGATCTACCCCATTCTACTCTACAGTGCACCACTGGACTCTTTACAACTCCACTCTACACCACTCCACTCTATGCCACCCTGCTCTGCAACCCTGCACTCAATGCCACTGCACTCTACGCCAATGCACTTTTCTCTGTACAACTCCACTCTACATCAGTGCACTATATGTCAATCCACTCTACACCACTCTACTGTGGACCACTACACTCTGCACCACTCCACTCTACTGTGCACCATTCCACTCAAGTCCACTTCACTCTACTCTGAAACACTGTACTCTGAACCATTCCACTCTAATCCACTGCAATTCATGATGCACCACTCCGCTCTGCACTGCTCTGCCCTTCTCTACTCTGTACCAGTCTTCTCTATGCCGCCGCATTCTACTCTTACCACTGTACTCTATGCCAATGCACTCTTCAGCATTTTACTCAAAAACAATGTACTCTTTGCCACTCTACACCAATCTAGTCTGCACCACTACAATCCGCCCTGAGTGCGGACATAAAGATGGTAGTCATAAATGCCCTTTGTGAATTCCCAAAGTTGTAAACTTAGACATTTGGTCTGAGTTTAGACCAAACTTCTAAATTTACCTTTGTGAATCAGGCCCAATGCCGCTTTACTCTATCCTGAAACAATCTACTCTATGCCACTGACCTCTATGGCACTGTTTTCCACTCTACCCCACTCCTCTTTACGCTACTGTACTCTACACCACTTAACTCAAAACTAATACACTTTACACCACTGCACTGCATGCCACTATACACTACTCTGCAACACTCTAGGCCACTGCTCTCTAAGACACTGCACTCTAAGCAACTGAACTCTGTACACAACTTTACTCAAAACCAATACAATCTTTGCCACTGCAGTGTACGCACTATACACTACTCTGCACCACTGTACTCTGCGCAACAGCTCTCTAAGCCACTTTATTCTGCATCACTTGATATGATGCCACTACATTCTAGGATACTGTACTCTACCCCAATGCACTCTACAACAGTCTACTCTGCAGCACTGCACTCTACTACACGCTATTCTGCACCTCTGCACTCAATTCCACTGCACTCAATGCCACTGCATCACTCGCCTCTATGCCGCTGTACTCTATGACACTCTAATCTACTGTGCACTGCTACCCTCTGTGATACTGCACTCTAAGCCACTTCACTCTGCACTTCTGTACTCTACACTACTGCAATTTTTGTCACTGCACTCTACACCACTCCAGTCTAGGTTACTCCACTCTGCACCACTACACTCTATGGCAGTGCACTCTACAACACTACTCTATGCCACTCCACTCCACCCTGCACCACTCTATTTAACTCTGCACCACTCCACGCCACTTTATTCTACTCTGAAACAATCTACTGTACACCACTGCACTCTATGCCACTCTACTGTATGCTACACCACTGTACTCTACCAATGCACTCTATGCCAACTACTCTGCACCACTGTACTGTGCACCACTATGCTCTGCAACACTCTAAGCCACTGCACTTTACACCACTGCACGCTACACCACTCTGCATCACTGCACTCTAAGGCACTGTTCTACTCAGCACCAATTGACTGTACGCACTGCTCTCTACAGCACTCTAGTCTGAAAAACTCTACACCACTGTAGTCTAAGCCAATGCACTTTACCCCAATGCAAACTACACTACTGCACCCTAAGACACTTTACTCTGCAAGAGTGCACTCTCTATCACTGAAATACACGCAACTGCATGCTACACAATTCTACACCATTGCACTCTATGTCACTGCACTGTATGCCACTCTGTTCTACTCTGAACCACTGTATCCCAATACTCTCTACATCACTCTACTCTTCAACACTCTAATCTGTGCCACTGCACTCTACACCACTGCACTCTACGACATGACTCTGCAAGACTACACTCTCTGCCACCGAAGTCTACACTCTGCATCACTGCACTGTATCCCACTGCACTCTATTTTACACCACTCATCTCTATGCCACTACACTCTACACTGCTTTAATCTACTCTGCAGCACTATCCTCCACGCCACTGCACTCTATGCCACTCTACTCTACACCTCTGCATTCTATCCTGCACCATTCCACTTTACCCTGCACCACTTCAATCTACTCTGAAACATTCTGCTCTATACCACTGCACTATACGCCACTCTACTCCACTCAAATCCGTCCTGTGCCACACCACCCTATGCAATTGCACGCTATGCTGCACCAATCCACTCTACTTTACTCCGCACCACCGCACTCTACGCCTCTGGACTCTACACCATTTTACTCAAAACCAATACACTTGACTTGCACTCTAAGCTAATCTACTCTGCACCACTGTACTTTACGCTACTTCCCTCTAGGCCACTCTACTCCACTGTACAACACTCCACTCTATGCCACTTCACTTTGCTCTACAACCATCTACTCCGCTCTATGCGACTTTATGACAGTACTCCACTCTAGACGCTTTATACAACTCCCTATATGCCACTCCATGGCACTTTACTTCACTCTATGCTATGACAAGCTACTCCACTCTACTTCACTACGCCACTCTACACCACTCCACTCTATGCCCTTCCACTCCATGCCACTCTATGCCACTCCTTTGTGATACTCTGTGGCACTCCACTCTACACCACTATATATCTTTCCATCCTACTACACTACTCGACTCTGTGCCACTCCACTGTACGACAGTCTACTCCACTCTACACCTCTCTACTCTATACCACTCTACTGTACTCTATGCAGCACCTTCTATGCCACTCCACTCTGCTCTACAGCACTCCACAAAACTCTATGCCACTCCACTCTACTCCACTCTGACACTCTACTCCGCTCTACAGCAGTCAACTCTACAATACTCTACTCCACTCTCTCCTTCCACTCTATGACACTCTATTCCCTCCATGACACTCCACAACACTATGCCACTTCACTCTACATCCCTCGAAGACATTCCACTTCAATCCAATCCATGCTACTAATCTCTACTCTACACAACTCCACGACTCTGTGTCACTCCTTAACATTCATCTCTACTCTACGACACTCTACTTTACGGTTCTTCACGCCACTTTTCTTTACGCCACTAACTTTTAGCCATGCTGAACAGCTGCCAAGCTGGTGTACAACATGGCTAAAGCATATTGGCAAAGCCAATAGCTCTTGCATAGGTAAGAGCCATTGGCTTTGTCACTGCTTGTTTAAAGTGCTACAGTCGAGCGTTTGGCCACAAAGCTCTCATCAGTGGCTTTTCTCATTTCGCAACAGAATAATGTTTCACTTTTGAAGGTATAGTATCCACACTTCACAGCAGGACTGCAGTATTTCTCAAGAAACAGTAACAGACCCCATCCCTGTGCCCAGCTCACTATTCCTATTCCCAATGATCCAAGGCCACGGTCTGTGGGTATGCCTTGTTAATACTGTTCAAAAGGAATGGACTTCAGTGACACTATATGCCCATGCCCACATGACACACAGTTTATGTGCTGTAGACACTCGCCACAAAACCCAATGGCCTTTTCATGAGCAGAGTTCTCAGCATTCATAAGCTCAGGCCCTTCAGGGATGCTGTACTCTCACTGCTCACCTTGGGCCCAGTTCAATGGGTCCATGTCCACGATACCTGAAAGACCACTAAGCACAAGAGATCTCCCTCCACTCATTCGACAGGTGCCAAGATTTTGAAGTCCCCCTGGCCAAATGTATGCACTGTGTGCATTTGGTATGCAGTCCATACTCTGAAAGGCTGACTTTATTTTTTAGATTTAATGCTATTTTATCGTCCTCATTGTTTGCCTTAGCCCCCACCACCCTCTCAGCTGGGTGTACTTGCTTTATGGCCACAATATTTTTGTAGCTGAGTTATGCAGATCTGAAAATTACCTTGAAAGCAAACATGTTATGCTCCTCTCCATCGGTCAGACAGTCTGCTCAGATTTAAATATTGAGTCCTTCACAAAGCCTCATAACACATTATTTTCAGCCCTTCATTTTTGATTTCTTAAAAGCCTCTGGTCAGGTTATCACCAAACAAAAAGGTATTGCCAAATCTAATAGATCTTGTTTTTCTTAAACAGGAAATGGCAAAACTAATAGGTCTGGCTTTTTGTTACAGAAACTGGCAACAATTGGGCGACTGTGTGTGTGTTGCCCACAGCTATCCTAGAAAGAAAATTACATAAAGAAAAAAACTGTGGTGTTACAACAATATGGAAGCTGTGAGGGGGTCCCTGCTTAGGTCAACCATCCAGACAACCCAAGCTGTCTGGTTGCAAAATATATATTATGAGCTTACCAAAAACATGCAGGGACTTGCGTATTCATGTTGAGGTTCTTCTATCAAAGCACTAGTGAGTGTCTACTTAACTTTCTGTTTACAGTCAGTGAGCCAGAGTAGCAGACCCTTTTAATAATAATATGCATTGGTTTGCCAAAAGTTGAGGTACCCTGCAATAAAAACCTAGACAACACAGATTACTGCTTTCCAGAAAACTACACACAGGAGTTGAGAAACAACTACATTATTTACTCTACAGTCTTAAACAATCTATGTCAAAATATAGTTTTATACTTTTTGGTGGATGCATGTGTTGTTCACAATAAAATAGGTAAATATGTTCCACTAAAACAGCCTACCACCAGGGCAGGCTTTAGCTCTGCTGGGGTCCGGTGTGACAATCTATGCCACTTCACTCTGTGCCTCTCTACTCTGCACCACTCTGCTGTATGCAAGTGCACTCTACCACACTCTACTATGCACCACTGCACTCTTAGGTACTTCCCTATGCACCAGTCTAGTCTAGGCCACTCCACTCTACTCTGCACCACTCCACTTGATGCCAATCTACTCTATGCTACTCTACTCTGCAACACTGCACTATATGCCACTGCACTCTATCTTGCACTACTCCACTCTACCCTGCACACTCCACGCCACTTCACTTTAATCTGAAACAATCTACTCTGAGCCACTGCACTCTGTGCCACTCCACTTAATGCCACTCTACCCTACACCACTTTATGCCACTGTGCTTTACGCCACTACTCTATGCTACTGCACTCTACCCTACATCACTCCACTCTACGCCACTCCAATGTGCTCTGAAACAATGTACTCTATGCCACATTGTTCCACTCTGTACCACTGCACTCTATGCCACAGCACTTTATGCTGCACCACTCTATGCTGCACCACTCTAATCTGCACCACACTACTCTATTGCACTGCCCTTTACGTCACTCTAACCTAAACCACTGCACTTTATGCCAATGCACTCAACACCACTTTATTCAAAACCAATGCACTCAATGCAACTGAATGCTACGCCACTCTGTTCTACTCTGTACCACTCTACTATACCACTCTACTCTGCACCACTGCACTCTATGCCACTGCATTCTATACCACTGAAAGCTACCACTCTACACCATTGCACTGTATGTCACAGCAGTGTACGCCACTCTGTACGAATATGCACCTGTGTACTCTGCACCACTTTACACTGTCCAACTCTACTCTGCGCCTCTGCACTCTACGTCACTCTACTCTGCACCACTGCACTCCTCACCATTGCGCTACTGTACTCTACTCAGTACCAGTGTACTCAACTCCACTGATCTCTGCACTACTCTACTCTGCCCCACTACACTCTTCATCACTCCACGCCACCTTAATCTATTGTGCACCACTGAACTCCACGCCACTGCACTCTATGCCACTCTGCTCTTCACCACTTAACTCTATGCCACTCTAATCTACACCTCTGCACTCTACCCTGCACCACTCCACTCTACCCTGAACTACTACACTCTACGTCACTTCACTTAATTATGGAGCAATCTACTCTACACCATTGCATTCTGTACCACTGCACTCTAGTCTGCACCACTCTACTCTACACCACTGCCCTCTAAGCCACACCACTCTACAGTGCACTCCACACCACTTTACTCAAAACCATTGCACCCAATATCACTGCACTCTATGCCAATCTTCTCAAAACCATTGTACTTTATGCCACTACACCCTAGGCCACTCTACAACACTACACTGTACGATAATCTACTCTATGACGCTCTACTCCATTAAACTCTACTCCACTCTATGATGCTCTACAACTTTCTACCACTACTGTAGGCCACTCTAAAGCACTACTCCACTCTACGACGCTCTATGCAACTCATTCTATACCACTCCATGACACTCAGTTCCACAACATTCTACTCCACTCTATGCCACTCCACGCTATGCCACTCCACTGTACGTCACTGTACAGCACTCTACTCTATGCCACTCCACATCACTCTAGTCTACCCAGCACCATGCCACTCTATTCTATGCTGATACCCTCTATGACTCTCTACTCTACACCACTCTACTCTATTACACTCAACTCCACTCTGTACCATTTCACTCTAGTACACTACTCCACTCTGCCACTCCACTCTATGACAATCGACACTGCTTTACACCACTCTACTCCACTCTACGCAACACCCCCTATGCCACTCCACTCTGCTCTACCCCACCCGATGACCCTCCATGCCACACCACAACACCCTGCTTCACTCTGACACTCTATGCTGCTCAACTCTACTCCACTGTATGCCCTTCCACTCTATGACACTTTGCTGTCTCCATGACACTCCACGCCACTCCATGATACTCCACTACACTTCACTCTACTCCACGTCACTCATCTCTATACCATTTTACACCATTCCATAACACTCCACTCTACTCCACTTTTTTGGCACTTCACACCACTCTCCTTTACCCCACTAACTTTTAGCCCTACTGGTGTGCAACATGGCTAAAACATATTGGCAAAGCTAATGGTTTTGCATAGGTGAGACCTATTGGCTTTGCCAGTGCTTGTGATAAGGAATCTGATAGGCGATGAAATCTGATGTCTACTGGTCCTTTACCTCGAAGAGCTTTGTAGCAAATACATTGAGCTTTATATTTTGCACTCTAGTACATGGAGCTCGTGAAGCAACCGAAGATGATGTGGAATAGAGCAACGAGAAGGAAAATATGGCCCCACTATTTTGTATCAACTGTAGCCTGTTTAAAAGTGTTGCAAGAAGTCCAAGACAGAATGATTTGCAGTAGTTCAGGTATGCCAAAATTACCATGTGGACCATTATGATTTTCCATTGGAAGTAAAAAGAGAATTTTCCTTAATAAACATCAATACAATAAGGAAGGTGAAGTAAATCTATTTCCCTAAGTAAGTTAAAATAGTAATTGAATGTGAAATCCAATATTTTCATTCAGGCCTACAGTAGTAGGAAGCTGAAAGGGGCTGACTTAGAGTTTGGTGGGCGCCCTGCTCATCTGCCATGGTGGTGGAAGTGACTATCTCTGCCACTGTGTCAGACTATCACCTGCCAGATTTAGCGATCTCTGCCCCCCAGCAGTGATCTCTGTGCCTTCAAAGGAACTGAAGTCATGGTGCTTCCTCTGAAGACACATCAAGTTTGATGGACCGCTGCCGTCAGTGATGGACGTTCACCAAAATGTTATGTTTTTCTGACGTAAACTGTAAGAGTACCTTGATTTGATTTTCTCAGGAACAGTAGATAAATCCTCAGTCCCAACCCAGACTACTCACAACGAAATAGAATCTCCGTTTTGAGCCCCCTGGAGGGGGAAAGGGGAATGGGATTTTTGAGAGACTGCCTCAGAGATGGTGTTTCTTCTAATACTCAGTCTGCCATTCACTTCTTATTTTAACTGGATAACAGCATCTGCAAAATTCCAATTACAATTACTAGGGACACACTATTGTAACTACATCATTCATTTACATTTACTTATGATTAATTTCACTATTATTTCACACTCTCTTACCCTGAGTTCTTTGAGGATGTTGCCTCTCTCTCTTTCTCTATTACTGTTGGATGTTGAATAATAGAAATTAATAGTAAATGATTTTCTTAGGAGTTGTTCTCCGTTTTTTCTAAGTGAAGATTAGCTTACTTCTCAGCCTTCGTGCTGATATATATTTTGAGTTTGTTTGATTGCACGTTCTCAAATACTTTTGAATAGTTGCTATATATATATATATATATATATATATGTGTAAAAGTCGAGTTTGATGGAATAATGCATGAAAATTATATTTCCTGTTGTCTGTTTTGAATTTATCTTTTCTGTTAATAAAAATCTGTACACTTCTTGAAATTCGGCGTGTTAATATTCTCTGGTTGATAATATCTTTATATTCTTTTAATGTTCACCGGAAACAATTCCAGACGGAACTCTTTTACAAACTGTGAAAACCTTCTGTCACTGCCTCTGCTTCTGAACTAGTAAATATTATCTGTAGTTGACTTGAATAGTCAGTGAAATGTATGCAAAGTCAATTTTGCTCAGAAAACGTTTACCTCACAACGAGCGCTCTCTCAACACATCTGGATTCCTGTCAGGTCACAGTTGAAGTGCGAAGCTTCTCTAGCGGCGCGCGCGTATCATAGCAACGAAACTGAGTGCAACACTAGCACGACAACTTAACATTTGAATTCCTCGTCGGCCATCTTGGATTCCTTTCTTCCTCCTTTACTTTGCAACATGTGTAGCACGACTCAACAGACTTTCTTCCAAGAAGGACATCGCCTTTTCCACTGCAGATACTTCTTTACCAGCACTTCTTTTGCTGTTAGTACATGGCAAGTCAAAGGGTTCTTGACACAAACTCACAAAGTGGAAGTTTGTACCCCCACACCCTGGAAGTTTTCTCCCAGGATGTGGGTGTCATTATTTTTTCTGTGATTTTCCCTGGTGTTGGATTTTTCCTAGTGATCATGGGGAAAAATCATTGGACCATCCTGTTGGAAATGGCCCTTTTTGCAGGGTCATCCCTAAACCTTTTGCCTCCTTCCTCCTTCCTCCTAGTTTTTCTGACCTGTTTTTGTTGGCTTTAGGACTGTGGGCACTTTACCACTGCTAAAGTGCATGTTCTCTCTGTGTAAATTGTATTGTTGATTGGTGTATCCATGATTGGCCTATTTGATTTACTAGTAAGTCCCTAGTAAAGTGCACTAGAGGTGCCTACGGCCTGTAAATCAAATGCTACTAGTAGGCCTGCAGCACTGGTTGTGCCACCCACATGAGTAGCCCTCTAAACATGTCTCAGATCAGCCATTGCAGTGTCTGTGTGTGCAGTCTTGAACTGCCAATTCAACGTGGCAAGTATATCCACTTGCCAGGCCTGAACCTTCCGTTTTCATACATGTACCCCTAGGGTAGGGCGTAGGTAGCTCCATGTGCAGGGTGCTGTGTATGTTAAAGGTGGGACATGTACTGATGTATGTTACATGTCCTAACAGTGAAATACTGCTAATTTCAGTCTTTACTGTTGCAAGGCCTCTCTCTCTCTCACAGGTTAACATGGGTGCTGCCATTATATAACTTTAAAGTGCAGATTCCCTTTGACAGCAGACAGAAATATGGACTTTAGGGTCTGTGAACTCACAATTTAAAAATACATCTTGTAGTGAAGTTGGGTTTTAGATTGTTAGTTTGAAAATGCCACGTTTAGAAAGTAGGCATTTTCTTGCTGCTTAAACCATTCTGTGACTCTGTCTGTCTGTGGATTCCCTGTCTGAGACAGTTTGACAGTTGGGCTGTTTGTGAATGTCCTCTAGACAGTGAGACAAAGGGAGCTGGGATGTAGCCTGCATATCCTGGTGAGCCTTTTGTGCCTGCCCTCTCACAGTGCAGTCTCCAACCCCCTGGTGTGTGTCTGGGGCCTGGCATGGGCCAGGCAGGATCTTGTGAACAACAGAGACTTTCATTTGACGTTTGCCTACTTCAAAGGCAGAAAGGGGTATAAGTATTGGACCCAAAACACCTGAAAATCAGATTACTTCTGGAATCAAGAGGAACCTCTGCCAAAGAGAAGAGCTGGAGAGCTGGAGGAGGAGTACTACCCCTTTGCCTGTGACTGTGCTTTTATGGGTTGGCCTGCAGTAGCTACTTCTGCCTAAAAGAGGACACAGAATGACTTTTGTGTGACTTCCCACTGGTGAAGGATCTCCGAGGGCTTGAACTGAGCTTGCCTCCTGTTGTTGAAGTCTCAGGAACATCAAAGACTTCTCTCAGCCAGCACCTGGACTCTCTGATGAGCCTCCTGCCCTGCCAAGTGGTGCCCTCTGGGCCCTTGAAAGGTGGGCCCTTGAAAGGTGAAGCTGGTGGAAAAGGAAAGAAGTCCACGCACAGACCGCCGTGCAGAGAAACTTTCGATGAACAATCCGCAAAGTGGCTGATAAACGATGCGCCGCCAGCCTCTAGGCTAAAATCGAGACTCCACCAGCATTGCAGCTGGGAGATCATGGCTGGGGAAACAAATCAAAACACCTGCTAGCGACTGCTGAGAATGACGCAAGCCACACGCAGCACGGTTTCCTTACACCGTGTGACCGGATTTTGACGCAGCATTGCTGGGTTCGAAAAATCAACGCAAAGTCTGCCTGGACCCGAGGTGCCTGTCCAGAAACCGACGCATCACTCTCTTGCGAGGGAGAAGAAACTATGCATCGCCGGCCCGACCGGAGAAGAAAATTATGAACAGCCTCCGTTGTGAGGAGGGAATCGACGCATCGCTGCATTTTCCGATGCATGCTCACCAATGCAGCTTTATTTTTGGAGCTAACCAGGTATTTTGTGTAATAACAGGATTCCCACTGTTTTCTAAGGATTAAGGGGGTTATTCTAACTTTGGAGGAGTGTTAATCCGTCCCAAAAGTGACGGTAAAGTGACGGATTTACCACCAGCCGTATTACGAGTTCCATAGGATATAATGGACTCGTAATACGGCTGGTGGTAAATCCGTCACTTTTCCGTCACTTTTGGGACGGATTAACACCTCCTCCAAAGTTAGAATAACCCCCTAAGACTTGTTCTTTTGAAAATTCATATCTTGACTTGTGTATATTGTATTTTTGTCATTTTGGTCTTGTTTGCTTTAGATAAATATTACTTATTTTTCTAAAATGGTGTGGTGTCCATTTTGTAGTGTTTTCACTGTATTACTGTGTGTGTTGGTACAAAAACTTTACACATTGCTTCTGAAGTTAAGCCTACCTGCTCGTGCCAAGCTACCAAGAGTGGTAGTGGGGGTTAACTGAGGGTGATTCTCCTTTACCCTGACTAGATTGAGGGTGCTTGCTATGGACAGGGGATAACCTGACTGCCAACCAAAGACCCCATTTCTAACACATCCTACAGAAAGTGGCCTCTTGTTCTTATTCCATGAGCACCTACTCTGTCGGGCTGTTGGAATAACTTTTTCGGTGCTGGAGCCAGCCGGCACACTGCACTCATAATGATTTCAATCCACCTGACTCAGAATTGAGTATCAGAGGCTGCACTGAGATGTAACAAGACCAGAGCTGCTCTACTTCTATGGTCCTGTGCAGCCCTCTTCAGAGGCTTCTTAAAGGACAGTCTCTGCTACTGAAGTGCCAAAATCCTGACTCAGAAGATTCCAACAAAGAGAATGTTTCAATATGTTATGACATTTGATAATTGATATATTTTCTAAAATTATGGATGGATGATGCAGAAGGAATAGTAGCCTGTTTTTGCTCAGTTCAGCCAGGCGAGTGAGGATAAGAACCACTCTGCCACAATAGATACATCCTGTAGAATATGAGGGAACGAGTCCAATGGGACCCCTGATTTAGTTTGAAGGAAAATCTGCTTAACTTTCTCATTGGACAGAATTCAAACTATGGCCCATATTTATACTTCTTTTGCGCTGCATTTGCATCATTCTTTGACGCAAAAGCGGCACAACCTTACAAAATACAATTATATTTTGTGAGGTTGTGCCGATTTTGCGTCAAAAAATGACGCAAATGCTGCGCAAAAAAAGTATAAATATGGGCCTAGGTGTGAACACGGCTGTAACGGGCACATCATCTGAGAGAGTTGCAGAAAAACCAGTAGCAATTTTAAGAATTTACCTCAAATTGCGTTGCAGAGACTATGGTCAACAGAAAATAACTCACTAGTATGATTCTTAGCAGTTTCTACTCGATGAGAAAAACATTATTTATGATTGTTTAATCAATTTTTTTGTTAAACCTTAGAGCTCATTTATCGGTTAATTTGGCCTCACGGAAATTATCTCAATGCCACTCCCTTTCAAGGCATTTATTGTTACACTTTAAATTAAACTCTTCTTTTAAAAACCAGGAAGCTGTAGCGAAAAATGCTTAGAATGAAACTCCCATAATGGAACAATGCAATTTAAAGTAGGGGCGTGCGGAATTTGCGTAACTTACTTTTGCATAACTATGCTAAATCATGTTGGGAAACTTCATTGAATTTACGCTTAATTACAAGAAAGCCAATTCTGTTATTTTGTGCCATTTTAGTGAGAAATGCATTCTTGCATCAGTTTTTCACACAAGGACACATTTTGTGCTAGAAAAGTTGAGCAAAAACACAATTGCCATGGGCGAAAGCGACTTTGGTTCTCGTTTCTCATGTTGTTCTGCGTTTCACAATAAAATGTGACCGCAAAGGGTAGCGTAATTACACTACGTGACTGAATTCTGATAATTTCGCATAAAAAGTGTAAAATAAAATTCACCAACCTACTCGAATTAGACGCGCAATTTAAATTTCACCCAGGCTAATTCAAAGCAGCTATGACACTAGCATCTCATCTTTCTGTGCTTGTCTCAGTGTCATTCATACCATATAAGGTGGAAGAGGTGGCCGAAAGAAGAAAGACAACATAAATGTCTTCTAATAATCTTAGACCAGGATCTGGAAAGTGTAATGCACTGTTCGGACAGATTACCCGATGCATGAGTGATAGAAGTAAATAGAATGAAAACAAGAGAGCATGGTCTAATAATCCTATAAGAAGTGAATTATTGATCTGGAAGGTGAAATCTGAGGCACATAATTTGCCAAGCGTGTGGCCAGCAACACATGCACCTTGTATTATTATTGGTGTAATAATGGATTGACAGAAAACAGAGCGGAGCCCCAACTGATCTACATGGGGATGAGCTGACACTGTGTTCCTGGCACTGAATTTGCCACCTCTGAAGCCAGGGGTCGCAAAGGCAGTGCCAGGGGTCACAAAGGGCAAGCTAGGGGTCTCAGCTGTAACCCCTGGTGACCCCTAAATGATGTCCATGGATATCTCTCCAACACTGTACTCACTGTAGGTAAATAGTGCGAATCTAGTTTTTTATACAAGTGTCCAATTCATTTAGTTCTTCATCTTCTTTAGGTTCTAAATTGGGTAGGTTTTCATATACTTCTTGTCCTTCACACCCCAGACAATGTTTTAATGAGGAGGTTTTGCATAATGCATAAAAGTCTTCTTCCACTTCGACCACCGAATATATCCACCAGGTAACGTGAGAAAGAATGGTGGAGGAATAATGTTTTGCCTGCTGGGGAATAATAGAAGAGATTGATATGAAAGCAGAGAAAAAAGAAAAACATAAACACAGGAAATGCCAAGAATAATTATAAATATGAAGGCACAATAATAAAAAAAAATACCTGCTACTAAGTACCTATTTCTTTCAGCATAACAGACCGAATTTAAATGTACGAATAGAAAGAATACAGAAATTAACATGAAGAAACTGCAAAAAAATGGTTGCCATATTCCACTTCCTCTCCCCGTTTTGAAGCATCAAAGACACAAGGTGCAGTCGAGTCTCCTGGAAACAAGGATTTCCAATACAATGGGTCTCACATTTTTTCGAGTTAAAGCTATTAGCGTTGTAAGTTCTCAACTGGACTTTTCTTTCCATGTAAATTGAAAATGAAAAGTAAAACAGTTGACATAAGCAAGCCGATTCCAAGCGCCACGGCTGCCATGAGCATGAGCAGGAAGGAGAGCCACAAAAGGAAAAAGAAGTTTGTTCCTAGTCAACTATCCATGTAACAGGGTTGATGGCCAAGGTAGTAACAAAAGTGCCCCAAGGAGGGACAAACATAAAGCATTTACCAATGATAATAAAGGATTTTTGTTGAACAAACCCATGAACGAGTGATAGTGATGGGTGCACGGTAGGTGTAGTTATAAACCCACAGATAGATTACAACAGGTCAGGCGCCAGAGCGCTTGTGCGCCTGACCTAAAAATCCCACCATAACAAAGTATTACTATAATGAAATGTGCCACATTATGCCGCACAATTAGTCTTTTCTTGCTGCATAATTTTTTTTAACTTGTCACAAAATGTGGCCTTCCCCTGTCACATAATTCCAGTGGCCCTGATTAAAATTAAATTCACTTGCTATAAATATCTTCAAAAGCGGGACAAAGTGTCTCGCATCACCAGTGAACATTTAGTAAATTACATTTATGAATAAATCAGCGTAGGCACTTCACTTCTCATCCTTCAAAGTTGTCCTCCCAGCCGCATAATTCCAGCGGCCGTGATTAAAATTAAATTCACTTGATATAAACATCTTCAAGAGCGGGACAAAGTGACTCGCATCACCAATGACCATTTAATAAATTACATGAATGAATCAATCAGTATAGGCGCGTCACTGCTCATCCTTCTGAGGCTGTGGAAATGAGCGCCAGTGAGTGGGTTACGAAAAGGCATGAAATCCACATACCAGCTGTCACTGCAACACAGCGGGCTCCTGTGAAATAAGCTGCGCGCCTGCACAATGCTGGCTCGTACTGCCATTCCAAAACATTATTCTAATGTACATTGCACACGCACGACAGAATGCTGATGGGGGTCACAGACTCACAACACGAAGCTAGAGCAATCCTTACAGTGACAAGTCTGGCCCAGGCCGCATAATATCAATGCAATGCTGACGGGGGTCACACACTGACTACACAAAGCTAGAGCAGCCCATACACCAACACATGCCGCATAATGACACCACAATGCTTTTGTATGCCTCACACTGATCATACAAAGCTTATTGCTTTTTCCTATGTTTCTGTAATGAATTCTTCTTAAATTTTTTTACATTTGTGAAGCGTCTTTGAAAGGGGGCTGTCCAGAACACGCTGTAAACCAGGGCGCGACATTTGCAAATGTTGTATGTTGTGCAGCAGCTTGGGTTATGAAGCAGTCGGCCTGGTAAACGCAATAAAGAGAGTTAATGGACGGTAATTTAGCGTATTGCGGTTACACACGAACAGCAAAGTTAGAAAGAGAACTAGAAAACAGACTAACCCCGGAGTAACAAACTCACACACGGTGAAAAATAAAATAACAACTGAAATTCATAGTTTGTGAGGGCTGCTTGAACATTAACATGAACAGAAAACGAGTTTGAGCTGTTCGAGTTGTAAACCCCTAACCAGACTTTTCTTGCCACATAAAGTGAAAATGAAAAGTAAAACAGTTACACATAAGCGAGCCAATGGCGCCAGGGCGTGAAGGAGATAAAGGGAAACAGAAGTTCGCCTGCAGTGAAAGTATCAGCAAAAGTGCAATTATCCATGTAACCCCAAAAGTGTAATTATCCAAGTAACAGGGTCGATGTCATGCAAAGCGCTCGACTACTGACCAGCGAGATCACACTGCGTAGGACCTAAAGAGAAAAAGTAGTCCAGAAACCATACAGAAAACACGGATCCTCACATGTTTTCAGTAGTTGGCTGGTGCACTCGAGAAGGGCTCAACACCGGAAAAGGCATGAAGTGTGCATGCCTTTCACTATTGAAATCAAGCGAGTTGTAACAGACAGGCCCACAAACCAACCAAACTGATGGGCGTGGTTACAAGCCCATAGAGAGATTACAACAGGGACAGAGTGCTTTGCGCGCTCGACCCTAAAAATGGAGCAGGAAGTGACATAGTCATGGAAAAAGTCTCAACCTAGAGGCTAGGAACAATGTACCTGGTGATGGTGAAACTCTTCACTGATGTCAGGTGTGCAAGGGACATGCGTTTAAGTTCTAGTATCCTCTTTCTTTCTCTGACGAGCAACCGAAAAACTGGAAGACATGACGTCAGGCTTGCTGACAATGCATTCTCTCTTCGATAATGACTGCTGAAAGAACGAGGCTTGGAGCGTAAGGAGAGGTGCCTTTGAACTGCAAGTTTGAGATGCAGAATGTCGCAGGCACCGACAGCACACTCGCTCCTTGAATGACAACACTGCCTCTTGCACAATGACAATTCCTAAACGACAGAGCTGCGAAGCATGAGAAGACGTGTTCCGCACTCAACATTACACTCACTCCTCAAGGAAGATTCCGTTGGTGTTGGTTGATCAATTTTCACCATGGGCTGAAATTAGCATTGTGAGTGGGATTGAAACCAAAAGAGTCACTAGTTTTCTTGAAGAGTCTTTCCATCATGATAATTTGCCTGACACTGTCCTGTAGGGTGACCACCTTGCATTGAGGCAAATTTTGGACAAGACTGTAAAAAATTCAGGACAATGGGTCAAAATTCAGGACAAAAATGCAGACCAAAAGGTCAAAATTCAGGACAAAAATTCAAGAACAAACGTCAGTTTTACAGACACACCCAAGAAAGGAAATTCCTCACTATATTATCAGTGCATTTTTTCACTCTTTTTTAACATAGCACTATTTATTCACTATGGTCTTTTTGTGATTGCTTCCTGGTATGCTACATTCAGGTGTCACATTACGTCCTTGTTCAGTAGTAAGTTAATTCCCTTCGGCACCCACATCCACCTAATCTTTCTTAAAGAGAAAGTAACAACAACATTTTGATTATGTTTTTGAACAATTAAAAACCCCTGGCAAGAAGTTTGGGAAAGATTAAGGTAATTAACCTTATGCTAGTTTATACAAATTGAATAAAAACATCTGGCTCACCTCAACCGCCCCTGGACTTTCAACCTAAAAAAAATTAATGAGGCAGGGCAGATGGTGTGGGCGACAGTCTCATACCTCATGTCAGGATGTGAGGTACCCACAACTTGTCTGTAGACTCACAGCACTAGAGTGTATGTCTGGGACTCTACATTTATCTCAGAACTTGGAGCCCGGACTATCAATCAAAGATAATAAAAGAGGAGGGTGAAATCGAGTTCAAATGATAGATCCACGGCAACTGATTCAAAGGGTTGTTGCTCAGAACTGGATAAATGAGGTGGGACAGTTCCTAAAATCAGACAAGATGGGTCTACCAAGACTATCGGAAGATATTGCGTACCTGGGGAGTTGTCTCTGCAGACAGGAGAGAAACAGAAGAGGCACTGTCAAGTGGTTGAACAAGCAGCACCCATCCACCTTGGCAAACTCTTGTGGTGCAATAGTCCACAGTTCATGCTTGTGAATGGTGAGCAGGGGCTAGACACCTTGCAAGGTTGTGCAAGGCAATTGCCCGCTTTGTCCATGTCTTAAAATGGTTTTGAAATTGAGCAAAAGCCAAACTAGTGATCTGGGTTATCCCTAAGTGTCACACTTAGAATCTTCAAAATATTTGGGATGTAAATTGCACAAACAAAATGTAAAATTTGTAAAATGTAATCAGTGTTTCTTTAACATATGGCACTGTTTTCCCCTTTATATACAATTAGACCTCAAATTGAACATGGAACCAGTTACCTTTCGATACCTGGTGATTAATATCTTCCATTCTCCCACTGATGTGCAGCATGGAAATCTTGGCAGGGCGTCACGGTCCCTCCAAGCCTAGTTTGCTTTTTGGTCTTCTCTTCTGCTTTCTGTAGTGGGCCACGTGGCACTAGTGAAGATGGTGTACTACCCCGATGATAGTATTATTTCGCAAACCTTCCTCTGCTCATCCTTCATTCCTTCTTCAGACATGCCACACATCTGATTTGGTTGCTGGAGTGCCGTCGGGTTGCTCTTTCCACTCTAAAGCTACGTGTGACAGTGGGTGGATTAGGCCTTCTGGATTTAGAATGCTATTATTCAGCTGCACAGGTCCAATGGGTGGCTTGCGGTTTCTGCCCGCCCCCCTGCATGATATGGGTTTTATCTGTAAAGACTTAAGGAGGGCTTACTGCACTGCTCATTGTTTCCTACTGACCATTCTACGGATTACCATCTGGGGTTATCATGCACTGCTTCTTCTTGCCTTCCTAGAACTTGTAAACTCACTGACACAAAGAAACCCTGTGCTCTTGCACTACCATTACTAAGCCTTCCCACTCGCACAGGATGGCTGTACTGAGAGTAACTTCATCAGTGGCATACTGCAGGTGCATGCCACTGGACGGCAAGCTACTAAATTTCCAAACACTTGTGGCAGACTACCATCTTTAGCCCTCCAACTCCTTACTTACAACCACCTTAAGCAATCATTAAATGCCCTATTTCATGTCTGCCACCTATCACTAACCCTACATGAGGTGTGCCAGAAGGTCTACACCGTAGGGACTGGTGTCAAACTGATAGAATGGGTGTACAGACCTTTCTTGCAACATTGAGACCACTCCAGGTCTTCTTGTCATACTACCTGGGTGATTGATGTGGCCAAACCTCTGCAAGATACGGACTGGACTAAAATACTGGACTTTCACTGCAAGTATGCCACAGGTGTCACTTTAAGTACATTCTTGTCATACTACCTGGGTGATTGATGTGGCCAAACCTCTGCAAGATACGGACTGGACTAAAATACTGGACTTTCACTGCAAGTATGCCACAGGTGTCACTTTAAGTACATTCATAGAGCGTTCTTGGGAATGCATTACGGCCGTTGCTTGCCATTGGCTCTGTAACTATCATTTCATTGCTTTCAATTTGCTGGCTTTATTTGTTCTAGACTATGCAGCTTGAGTTTGTCCCTTCCCTTGCCCAAACGTTATTTACAGTATCCTTCCAAATGCTCCCTCTCTGTAAACAGGCATATAGATCTTGTTCTTATCTCATTACATTTGCTGTGCATTCAAAGAAGAAGGTCAAATGTGAGGCTCTGTCTTCGGTGGGAACTTAGTGTTTACTTTTCTTTCTCTGACTTCAAAGTGAGAGGATTTATGCAACAATCTTGCTGGATACTGGGGTTAGGAACAAGTTTTTTCTATCACATGACATTTAAATAAACTTCAGAATATATCAAAATTAGGAGTACAAATGAAACCCGTTTTTGTTAATTCTGAACTGTGCTGTAAACAAATACCTTTCTATAATTAAAACAAATCATTGCATTAGGTGATGCAATTTCCACACATCATCATCTGTGCACTGTATAGTTTCATTTGAAAAAATGTATGTCTGTGCAATGTAATAGTCATTTCAATCAAAGATGTGTTGTATGTAATGGCAGTGTGTTACCACACTACACATACTCCACCACTCTCTGCATACTCTGCACCACTCCACTTTACACCACTCCATGCCACTGCACTGTGGGACATTGCACTCTTCTCCACTCCACGTCACTGCTCTCTATGCTACTTCACATTATACCTCTCTACTATACTCTCTACCACTCCACTCTATGCCAATGTACTTTACGCCTCTCTACATCACCTCTCTCTGCACTTCTGCACACTATACCACTCCTGTCTAGGCAACACCAATCTAGTACGCACATCTCCACTCTATGCCACTCTGCAACACTGCACTTTATGCCACTGTACTCTATGCTAATACACTCTATGCTAGTGCACTTTACTCTGTAACACTCAACTGTATGCCCCTGCACTCTACATCAATACACTGTACATCACTCTAGTCTACTCTGCACCACTGCACTCTATGCCACGGCACTCTACACCACTTCACTCTATGCCATCACACACTATGCCACTCCACTCTACCCTGCACCTATCCACTCTATGCCACTTCACTCTACTGTGAAACAATCTACTTTACCCCATTGCACTCTGCGCTATTGCATTCCATGCCACTCTACCCTACACCTCCCCACTCTATGCCACTGCACTCTACTCTGAAACAATCCATTCTATGCCATAGCACTCTACATCACTCTGCCCCACTGCACTCCAAACCAATGCACTCTACGCCAATGCACTCTATGCCAATGCACTCTAAACAACTGCACTATATGCCACTGCACTCTGATACTCTACACTGCAACACTGCACTAGCTGGCACTATACTCTGTACTACTGCATTCTGCACCAATACACTCTTCCTCTGTACTCTATACCACTTTGCATAACTCCACTGTACGTCACTGCACTTTACAGCACTACACTCTTCTCTGCACCATGCTACAGTACTCCAATCTGCACCACTCTATGCCACTGCACTCCATGCCACTTGAGTCTACTCTGCACTCTATGCCACTGCACCACTCTACACTGCTGCACTCTCTGCCACTCTCTTCTCCACTGCACTCTATGCCACTCTACTCTGCCCTATGCCACTCTATGCCACAGCACTCTACACCAATGCACTCCAAACAATTGCACTGTATGCCACTGCCCTTTACTCTGCACCACTGTACTCTATGCCACTGCTCTCTGTACCACTGTACGCCACTGCATTCTATGCCATGCAAGTCTACTCTATGCCACTGCACCAGTCTGTACGACTGTACTCTCTGCCACACTATTGTATGCCACTCTACTCCACTGCACTCTATGCCACTCTACTCTGCCCCAGGCCACTCCATGTCACTGCATGTTACACCAATGCACTCTAACTGCATTGTACAACACTGCCCTTTACTCTGCACCACTGTACTCTACGCCACTGCTCTGTGTCACTCTACACCACTGCACTGACATTCTATTCTGCAACATGGCACTCTCTGCCAATGTACTCTACACTCCACTTTACGCCACTGCACTCTACAGCACTATTCTCTAGTCTGCACTGCACCTCTCTATACTACCACACTCTGCACCACTCTACGCCACTGCACTCTATGCCACTCTATTATATGCCACTGCACTGTAAAGCAATACACTTTACTCCAATGCACTCCGAACAACTGCACTGTACCCTACTGCACTCTACTCTGCACCACTGTGCTCTACTAACTTTTAGCCATGCTGAACAACAGCCACTCCGGTATATAACATGGCTAAAACACATTAGCAAAGCCAATAGCTCTTACGTAGACGAGACCTATTGGCTTTGCCATGTTTGTTAGTACTATGAGGTTCCGAGGTCCCTGAAAAAAATTTGAATGTGTAAGTCCTTATTTTAAAAATGCATTAACCACATCATAATATAGGTTGCTACAAAATGCGTAAATACATTTTGGTTAAATAAAAAAGTCCTTCTAAAATACAGATTCGAATGATATACAGTTTATACGTAGTACTGACATTTTTTATAACAATCCAATAAAACTACACACTCCACAGCTCACCTTGGAACACCCTTACAACCTCTCTAAAAGAAAATACCTTTGTCATCAGAAAGCTTCAAGTGACTCCTTTGATTGAAGTCAATGCAGGTTTCCAAACCCCTTTGCATTTGCAGATTTACCAGTTGCACATATTTGAATTTCTTTAGGGAAGGCCTTTTCTTATCTGTCTTCCCTTCCCTCCCTCAGAGCACAAGAGATTCCCTGTCTTTCAATCCATCTGGGGAAACTGATCTGTCCTAATCTTGTCCTTTCGGTGAAAGGCTAACATTATGGACAAATGCTGTCCGTTAAGCCTTTCGTCACGGGCATTAGACCACAGGGCAAAAGTATGGGCAGTCTGTGAAAATTACAGATGGGTGGTCACCCTACTGTCTTGACTGGCAAAGATCGGCAATTGGTTTCTGTGGAAATGGAGACATTTTTGACTCAGGAAGGCACCAAACATAGGAAGTACACTCTCTATAACCCTGAAGGAAATGCCATTAGAGGGTCCAGAAGTCTGATGTAAAAGTACTCCAAATGAAGAGTTAGTGGCCCAAGTGAAATTTGTTTTAAAAAAAGGTTTCCACTACAGAAAATGAATTTTCAGCCAGAATAGAAGCGTTAATTGAACTTTAAAATAGTAACAATGAGGCCAAATGTTTTATTCAAACGGTTGTGATGAATGATTCTATTACCTGGGGGAATAGCAATACTTTGATCAGGATTATAAGCATCAAGAAGCCATATTTAAGCATTAAAGACTGTCAATTTTATATGTCGCTAAAGTGACATAATGCAACTTTGTGGGAAGCAACCAAATGGGCATTAAGAAGGAAGCACTTGGCTTCCATTATAATATTTGCAAAGCAGCACTTTAAAACATGCCATGTTAGCAGACATCATCATTTTATCAGCATGGGATAAACAAAGTAAATTTACCTCATGAGACATAAAAGTTCCAGAGCTTTGTTTGAATATAGAAGATACAGACGAGAACAGGTACTGGGTGCGACCAGGCGTAAATCAGCTTGCCTTTGATGCACCACTTTGTGAAAGGGCCACAACTGCATATAAATAAAAAATATATATCTTCTATTGTTGGGGCTTTTTCATTTCCTGTTTGGACACTTAGGGTCAAACCGCCATAGTGGTGGCCACCAAAAGACCTCCATGTTGGCTGTCATACAGACTGCCTTATTACGAGTTCTACAGGCAGGACTGCCAAAAGCCAGCCAAAAAAGCCACCATAAAACACACCCCTTCACAAATCACAATCCTTTACACCTACGACGCCAAACACCCAAGTCAGAGCACATCAAAAAATTACCGGCCCATAGATTAGGCACCCCACAACTTTTCCTAAGCACATATCCCTCAACACACTCCTATTTCCTATTGCATCCGTTTGTACTTCCCAACCCCATTAACCCACAATCACCTGTCCATTTCCTGCCACTTATTATTTAACCACCACCATGTCACCCCAGAAAAATTCCCATTTCACTGAAGATGTGTTAAGAGTAATGGTGGATGAAATCATAAGAGTAGAGTCACATTTATTTGGAGCCCAAGTCCAGCACAAAACTGTTGCCAGACAAATGGAAATATGACAAAGGATAGTCGACAGAGTGAATTCTGTAGACCCCACCATGCTCACAAGGGACGACATCAGGAAGAGGTGGAACAGAATCAGTGGGGAGTTTTGTTCCATGGCATCCAGGCACTAGCTGCATGTCCAGAAGACTGGCGGTGGTCCCCCTCCTCTCTTACAACTCACATCCTGGGAGGAGAAGGTCTTGGCCATCCTGAGGGCTTGACAGAAATCCCTGGGGGAGTGGAGTCTGGTAAGTCACAACACAAACATATCACCAAAATGTATTGTCATGCATGCTCACTGCTCACCTTTTGCCTCCTTCACTGTCACCCCACTCACAGAGTAACGCCTACCTGTCCATAGACCCTTGTTTGGCATCTCTCATGTGAAGTAGACTCACCTGGGTGTAGTACAGGGATTGACAGCAGTACAATTCCCAGGAGGCACTGTTCTACAATTCCAAAAACCAGAACAGTGTATCCTTCTCTAAATTAACTTGTTTGTGAACTCTACATTGAAGTGTAATGACCTGAGAGGATGACATTTGCATAGCGTGTGTGTTTAGTACAGGGACTGACGTGACTACAACTCCCAGCAGGCACTGTTACTGTCACTCCACTCAGCCATTGTCCTCAGCACCAAAGACCCTTGTAAGTCAACTCCCAATAGAAGTGTACTCAACTGGGAGGATAACATTCATATAATCTGTGTAGTGCAGGAACTGACAGGACTGCTAGGGCCAAAAGGCTGTGCTACTGTTACTCCACTCAGTCAGTCCAGTGTCCTCTGCTCCAAAGACCCTTGTTTGTCAACTCCCAATTGAAATGTACTCACCTGGGAGGGTAACATTTGTATAGTGGGTGTAATACAGGGACTGACAGGACTGCTAAGGCCTAGAGGCGCTGGCACTGTCACTGCAAACACCAAAAAAGTGTCCCCATCCCTGAAGACAACAGTATTCCAAATCTCAAATGATGTGCAATCACTGGGGGACTTGGCATCTGTCACGCATTGTGAAGTAGTGGGAGTGACAGGACTGCAACTCACAGTAGGCAATGCTCCCCCCAAGAACTTACAACACAACTGTGTCCTCCCCCAAAATACACCTGGGTACCAAATCATCATTGAGATGTACACACCTAGGAAGAAACCATCAATATAGTGTGTTACACAGGGAGTAACATGAATGCAACTCACAGGAGGCTCCTTTACTGTCACTCCGTATACCACTCTAGTGTACACTTGCTAATATACCCTTATTTGGGACGTAACACATGAAGTGTACACACCTGGGGGGATGACACAGAACAATTGCATGGAGTACAGGGAATGCCATGATTGCGAAGGCCAGGAGGCTCTGTCTCCCCAAAGCCATGCACAAGCCCAGTGTGCATCTGTTCAAGTATCCTTGTTTGTTAGCTCACAATGGAAGGGCACTCACCTGAGAGGATGACCTATGTATCCTGTGTGTAGTACTTGGAGTAATATGAATAGATCCCAGGAAAGGCAGTCCCTGTAACTCCAATAACCAGGCCAGTGCCCATAGGACATTATGCATCTGTCTGTGAACTCACAAATGAAGTTTACTCACCTGGGAGTGACCAAAATACAGACCAGGGTGCACTCTGTGATGTGGCTAACCACCTAGATCCATCTTGAGCAACTAAGCCAAGATGAAAATATTGTGGACAGGAAGGATAGCTCAACCTGCATGCAAAAAAAAGAAACAATCAAAGGCCTCATGATGCATCACCTAAATGGTATTAGCAGCAAGCACATGCACAACGCACTGACTACATGATGACAACAATCACATATACAGCAAAGGTCTGGGTCTGCCTGCATACCAGTCAACTAAGCCATTTAATGATATAAACCACATTCTACCCCACCACTGTTTGGCCTGCACTGCTGGCAAGATGTAAAAGTCTATGACCATCCTCCCAAGTGCTAATGAACTCATACATTCGGCAGCTAGTTGACTGAAATTGAATTGGTATGTTACGCAAATATCAGATTAATACAATTGATAGCATGTGTACCTCTCACATAAAGAAAACCTGCATATTTAATGTGTACATTGCCTTTGCTAAATATCACTATAAACTACTGGAGGTAGATGTCACAATACAAACTGTAGCATAAAGAACAAGTGGTGGACGTTCACCCCCAGTCTCAAAGATCCGAGTTTAATCCATTGTTCTTTTGCTCACCATGCCACCCCAGTTTGGACCTAGCCATCTGCAAATCATTCTTGACCCTGGGAACAATCCAGCCTGAACTGCCAAGCCAGGTCCTCCATAGACCGGAAACAAGCATCCTGGGACAGGTTTCCATTGGCAATGGCAATGGCATATTGAGCCCGTTTCCGATGTCTGGGCATACCCGGTGCACTTAGGGTGACAAAAGCAAAAAGAACAGATGATGGACAGAATTCTGAACAATGCAAACATTTATCCCTCAGTCTCAAAGACTTGGGTTTAACCCATCGTTTTTTTGCTCACCAGGGTCAAGACTGATTTGCATATGGCTGGGTCCAAACTGCAATGGCATGGGTAGCAAAAAAATGATGGATTCAGGCCCAGATCTCTGTACTGGGGGTGGATGTTTGACATTGTTCTGCATTCGTTCATCACTTGTTCTTTTTGCATTTGTCGCCCTAAGTGGGAAGGGTATGCCAAGATGTTGGTCCCTTGCTCCCACCCACCCCCACCCCATGCCCCTGGAATCAAACTATCCTGGCTGATGAAGGGTGATACCTTGAAACTGGTCCCAGGATGTTTGTTTCCAGTCCAGGGAGGACCTGGCTTGGCAGTTTGGGCTGAACTGTTCCCATGGGAAGCAGGGTCAAGACTGATTTGCATATGACTGGGTCCAAACTGGAATGGCATGGGTAGCAAAAAAACAATGAATTCAGGCCCAGATCTCTGTTCTCGAGGTGAATGTTTGACATTGTTCAGCATTCCCTCCATCATTTGTTATTTTTGCATTTGTTGCCCTAAGTGGGAAGGTATGCCCAGACGTGGGTCCTTTGTACCCCCCCACCCATGCCGCTAAAGTCAAGCTAGCCTGGCTGATAAAGGTGATACCCTGAAACTGGTCCCAGGATGCTTGTTTCCAGTCAAGGGAGGACCTGGCTTGGCAGTTCAGGCTGGACTGTTCCCATGGGGAGCAGGGTCAAGACTGATTTGCATATGGCTGGGTTCAAACTGGAATGGCATGGGTAGCAAAAAAAAAAAATGATGGATTCAGGCCCAGATCTCAGTACTGGGGGTGAATGTTTGACATTGTTCAGCATTCTGTCCATCACTTGTTCTTTTTGCATTTTTGGCTCTAAGTGGGAAGGGTATGCCCAGACGTGGGTCCCCTGCTCTCCATGCCACTAAAGTCAAGCTAGCCATGCTGATGAAGGGTGATACCCTGAAACCGGTCCCAGGATGCCTGTTTCTAGTCCAGGGAGGACTTGCCTTGGCAGTTCACGCTGGACCATTTCCATGGGGAGCAGGGTCAAGACTGATTTGCATATGGCTGGGTCCAAACTGGAACGGCATGGGTAGCAAAAAATAATGGGTTCAGGCCCAGATCTCTGTACTGGGGGTGAATGTTTGACATTGTTCAGCATTCCGTTTATCACTTGTTCTATTTACAGTACAACCTGTGACATTGTATCTCTCACATCAACAGGTCTAGCTGCCACTGGGAACACTGAGATCACTCAAAAGACTACCACTAACCCATGGATAAAGCCCTCAGAGAGGTCAACACTCCTGGACATCTGGACGTTGAGGACTGTTCTAGCCCATCAGGACAACCTGGTCAGATGACACCAGTGAGCCTCACCTTGACCACATCGACTCCTCCCAGCCCGGTTGCATCAACATCACAGGTAGCCATTTGCCCCCCAACCTGTGTCCCAGGGACAGTGACAACCATCTTGTTGCCCTCAGTCCCATATCCTGAGTCACAGCAAAACACCTCTGACAATGATGGTCCCGGAATCAGTGGTAGGGGGCAAGCTGTACCAAGGTTGCGGGCACGTGGCGGTAGGGTACGTGGGAGGGATGTTGTGAGTCAGCGGCATGAAGCTACTAGGGATGGTCCTGGCCAGGATACCATCAGCCAAGTCTTGGGAGCCTATCAAGAATCCCACGGCGTGATGGGTCAGGTACTTGGTAAACTCACGGAGATGAAGCAGCAGCAAAGGGACTTCCATTGTGAGTCTCTGGAAAAGTGGGAGGCCACCAACACCATCCTGACCTCCCTATCAGGAGTGTTCAGAAAGATCAGCAGTACCCTGATCAGGCATCGTGAGCAACACCATACCCCTTCCTTAGGCCAAGCAACACAAGTCCCTTCAACATCTGTGGCAGCCACTGGAAAGGAGGCCCTGTCAGGCGAAGGACCTGCCTCAGACACCCCTGCCTCTGTAGCAGCAACCCCCGCAAGCGGGGACATCCAGCCAAGAATCCAGGAGGTGCAGATGAAAAGACACCAACCACTGCCAGCAAGTGACCTCTTCCCGAAGGAACTCATTTGTGTGCTCCATATGTACTCTGTAGACTGCTCTTTGTTCATCTTCCTTTTGCATGGTAGTAGGACAATGGACTTCGGACTTCAAATTTCATGGCATCTATTAATATGATTACATCCACCAGGACTGATTCCTCCACTTTACTTTTCTGTTGCATCTCTCAGTTATTTCCTGCACCTATGTCAGTAAACTCACCTTTCACTAAAACATTGCCTGCTACCTTCTTTTCTACATTTTGAAATGTTGAAATGTGAGCCCTTGTGATGCACATGAGGAACACACAGGATGGTAATAGAAGGAGGGATATGTCTCAGACAGTGTCATGCTGAGGATTACTAGCAACACAATGATACAAGTATCTGGTCACACCAAACATTATATTGCACTGTACAGCACATAAGCTGATAAATTGTCTGGAATGTCACAGCCAAGAATGGCTGAACAAGATTGAGCCAGGCTAGATATCCCAAGGTACTGTCCCGCTGACCACAGAAGAAAGGGCTTTGTCAGACCTTGTCCCATAGAATAGGCTAACAGATTGGTTGATGTTGTCACCAGCTTGTGCCCTATCACATACTAAAACCAGGTCTGCCAACATAACATATGCCATGGCACAGACAGAGGGCAGTAAAAGAGTCACTGATCATAGGTCCATCCCATTACAATGACCAAGCATCTTGTGGTGTGACACAGAACTATGTTAGTGTTGTGGCACAGGCACTGTGACCTGCAATGATGAAACACTACAGCTGCAAAAACGTTATACAGGATTATTGTCAACACAATGTGAAGGGAGAATGCATGGATTGCACTTGATGAGCACATATTTCAAGGCCATATGATCACACACGTGAGACAGTTGGACCGACACACCACATCAAACCAGTGTATTGTGCACATCAGAATTCCACCCATCCACTGTCCTACCTGCATTGGCATGGGACTCATACACCCTCCCTAAATCTGTGACCCACATTATCTGGATCAATCCATGTCCAAATCATATGTCAAAACAGCAACAATTGCCTACCAATGCCACAGCTCTGAAATGCCCACATGAGGATGGCAGGGTAAAAACAATACAGGGAGTTTAGGCAGGAAATGTAATACCTCTGACCAAAACCACATATCAAACATCAGAGGATCCTCTTACATTGCAACAAGACTGACATAAACAAAGCAGATAATCAAGGAAATGAAATGCTCAAGTCTGACTTAGCAATCAAATCTTGGCTGTATACTGCAAATAATAAGAATCCCTGTCTTTTGAAAGAAAGCCCCTACTGAACACATCATGAAAACTTTAGTTCCTCATACAGTCACAGTAATCAAATAACATTACATACTTACAACCAAGTAAAGTAGTGATTGATGAGATCTGCCCGCAAGTCTACACCTTCCTCTCCATCACTGTCATCCTCACTTGGCATTTCAGGGTTCTCACCCAGTGGCACTGCTACCTCCCCCTCATCTGGAATGTATGGGATATCCCTCTGCAGGGCAATGTTATGGAGCATGCAGCAGGCAACAATGATCTTACAAACTTTTTCGAGGGAGTAGAGGAGGACTCCACCTGCCTTGTCCAGACACCTAAATCTGGCCTTCAGGAGTCCAAAAGTCCACTCCACGACACACTGTGTACTTCCATGTGCGTCATTGAAGTGAATTTCCCCTGGCGTAGTTGGGTTCCTCACCAGCATCAACAACCATGGACCATTTGGGTATGCAGGGTCCCTTTTTATGGAATGGGGCATACGTGTAGCTATGGGTCCCTCTCATTGGAATTTTTGCAACAGGCATTGCACACAAAGAAACATAATATATGTGACTTACCAACCAGCCAGGCCTTTTCTGGGTACAGTTGTGACATCACCTGGGGGATCGCGCTGTTCAGCATAATGTATGCATCATGGACTGAACCCGAGTAATGGGCATAGACCTGTGAAATGTAGAGGTCTGACAAACAAGCAACTTGGATATTGATGAAATGGAAGTTCTTTCTGTTGCAGTACAGTGGTTCATTGTCATGTGGTGGGACGAAGGCAACATGTGTACCATTAATGGCTCCCACCACATGTGGGATGTGTGCCAAACCATCAAACTCAGCCTTCACATGTGTGATATCCTCACGTTGAGAAAACCTGATGTAGCTCTCCAGGTGTTTCAACACTGCCGAGAGTACATCCTTCAAAACAAGACTGAACATAAGCTGGGACATCTCTGCAGATAGGGCAACTGTATTTTGGAAGGACCCGGTGGCCAGGAAGTGCAACACTGCCATGATTTGTGCAATGGGTGGTATGCTATTTGGATGATGAATGGTAAGCATTAGATCAGGCTCCAACTGACAACATAGATCCATGATTGTTTGCCGATTCAGACCGTAGATCTGGATAATGTGGCTTTCCTCCATGGTCTGAATGTCTGGCAGTGGACAATAGACAGGAGTTTGTCTGATAATCTCCTTCCCTGGGTACCTATGCATAACAAGAAAGGATCTTTAACATCATTCAATGTGTTCTTTGCAACATACATGAAGCATATCAATGACAAACTGTGACAAGGCATGTTGTAAGTTGAAGACATGATACACAGTGCACATCACAACTGTTAATCACACATAAGTAACGTGTTACTCCCTTGCTTTGCAACACATGTCTACATATCATCTATCTGGTCATCAACAATTTGTGCATGAAACTCACCACTCTGACTGTGACTTCATGTCCCAAGCTTTACAATTACCTTTGTCAGGTTGGGACTGTGCCCCAAAGCAAATTGCTTTATGTGCCTAACAATATACCAAAATGGTGTTTGCGTAGGAGGACCTACATGACAGGACAATGCAAGAACTTATCACTGGAACGTACATTATTTTTGGAGTTGTGATGCATTTTTTGGAGGCATATTTTGCATTTCAGGCCTCTAAAATGGCAGCTGCCTGACCTACTGCACTGGACATTAGAAACCGCCTGCGACCGCCGGTGGAAGTTGTCATGGCGGTAGGCAGTTTGAACTGTGGTGGGCACAGCCATAGGCTAACATTGTTGCAGGTCGCAGTAGTAGACCAATGGCTGTGTCCACCCGCGGTGATGACAGCATACGTTGAGGACATGACCACCATGTTCTGCAAAATCCCTCACTTGACTCCTGACACAGTTGCCAGCAAGACCTCCACAACCTCAGCTGCTGTGTACTGCCTCTGGGAGCAATCATGCCGCATCCAGCAGGTGATAGGGCCCCTGCCTTCTCCCCGAAGGAGCTGGAAAGGCTAGTCACAGAGGTCCTACCCTTCTATGAACAGCTTTATGGTGCACCAGAGGAGCAGGTAGGTATTTCATGTCCACATTTATTCATCTGTACATCACCATATATTCCCTCCTCAAAGCCTAGATTGTGTCCATGTGTGCCAGAATGTAAAGTCAAGGCCATGGAGGTGCAGTCGGCGTGGCATCAATTGGAGAGTCAATGTGCATGTATTTGTATTCAGTGCCAGAAGATGAGTCCTAATAGATTGCTGTGTGTGTATTTTGAGTGTGCCCTGATCGACCTTATGTTGGATGCCCATAACTAGGTGAGGTGACATCGCAATCATCCCTACACTTCTCTTACCACATGGATGTTGTCAATGGGAGACAACATGTATTTGCATGACAGCATGAGCTGTGTAGCTGTTTATGCATGTTGTATGTGTGAGGTGTGTGTAAAATGAGTTATATGTATGTTGCCATTGAGATTTTAAACCACATCTGACCTTGCTAAACTGTTGTTTTGAAGGCATATCCTGACTCACTCTGCCCTTCAAGTTGCCACATACACAACACATGCCAGATTGCTGTTGGCTACATGATGTACTGTCATGCATGGAAGTGATGGGAAGGGGATTTCAAGTAGGTTCTGTCTGCTCAGCCTGCAGAGACTAGGGATTGTCAAATGTATCTCTCAGTATGGGTTCAAGTCTAGGCTGGTGTTGTCACTTTTGCTATGCAACTGTGACAATGTGCCCAATCTCTGTACCCCAGTTGATCTTGTTATGTGGCCAAATCTAGGCTCTGTGCTAATTTGTAGCTTATTGAGTCTCTTTCCCCGATGAGTATGAAATTGGTTTTAGGGGAGAGGTAATGATCAATCTGCACTTGGCATCGTTGTCAATGTGTTTATCTGTCCCCTAACAGGTCCCTTACTCACCCATCACGTTTGTCACCTTCACACAGGTCAAATTAGTCTTGTGTAGGCTTATTTTATAAATGATAGTCCCACAGTGCAGACAGTGTGTTGATTCCTGGGAAGCCATGATATGTGATTCAGTTGCAAGGTCACATGTCTTGTAAAAGGACAATGCATACCTTTGTTTGTTGGATGCCATGTCTGTAGGATGGACACATATGCCCAAAAGCATGCTCTGTGGCACAAGTACATGACACAGAGGTGGCATGAGTCTGCATTTGTTAGTCCAAATGTCCACACATACAAAGGGTAGACACTTTCTGTACCCACCATGTCAGTCCCCTCATTGTTACCCATGTGTAATGATTGAGTTTGTACTCTGACAGTAGCCTCTATGAACTGTAGCAGAGAATCATTCTCACAGAGTGTGAGTGTTTACATACATTCATGCCTAAGGATTCTACCTTTCAGAAGCCACAGAGGTGTGATGTGTCCCATAGTTCCTCAGATCTTAGTCATCTTGCTAGAGCATGTCCCACTATATGTCAGTTGATCTACCTAGTCAGTGGAGGGTCCGAGCCGGGTGGTGGATTGGTCTGCAGATTGTGAAGTGTTTGTAGTCATGTCCCTGTACTCAATGGCTAGTATGTGCCATACTTGGGCAGTTTGGACAAAAGGAGAATGTTCTTAGTTTGAGATGCATGTGTGTAATTTCTAACCTACAGATCACTGGCCAAAGGTAAGTAGATTACGGATCACTATCCTCTGCCATGTGTCTTGGTATATGTGTATTTAGACACCTGCCACTCAGAAGCTAGTAATCTTCAGTATATGATGGGTGCTGGTGCCTCACTGCAGTCTGTGATGTGTGGGTGTCCATTATAAATGGGACATGGCTTACATGGCTAATTGTTTGCAGATGTACTTTCCCTTTGTAAGTGGGGAATGTCCATTGACATGAATCATGTCCCATGACTGTTGTCAAATTACTTAAGCCTACATGTCAGCAATTGTCCTTTTCTATTTAGAAAACATTCTTAATTTGCAATTTCATGCATGTTCTACCCAGGCTGATGGAATAATGTCTGTATTCCCTCACATACACATGCATGAAAAATTGTTTGTAGAATGGTACAGTTACATTGGTGGTACATTTCATGTTGTGCCACAGACAGGAGTGTGTCACCATTGTTTATTGTCTGACAGGTACCTTCATGCATCATAATATGTCATTTGGCTTGTAGAACTGCAGTAGCAATGAAGGGCATTACAGTTAGGCACAGATTGTGCAACCACTCTGTGTTTATCTATGCCCTTGCACTGCACATGTTAGCATACATCATGGAGTGACTTGCAGTGATTTTGACATCACATGTGTTTGGGAGCAGGCATACATCCACAGACAGACATCTAGGTTGACATGCCCAAGATGTCGATAGAGATGTTGCTTCTCAGTGGACAAGTTGACATCCTTCAATTAGTTATTGGAAGTTCTGTGTCTCTCCTAAATGCAAAGGACAGGCGGATCCTACAGAAACATTCAGATGATGTCATTGTAATGGGTGTCAGATATTAGTTGTGACCATTCTGGGGCTTACTGAATCATTGTTTTGTGTATTCTGGAGACATGTCTCCCATGACATATTGGACCTGATGTCAATAGTGTTCCTTTCAGTGGCACATGTGAGGCCTATCTGAGTAACAGTGATACTGCCTCCTTGACTATTGGGACAGGTGTCACCTGTTGATGTGTACATTGTTGTAATGTTTACAGTGTGACATTGGTATTTCCATGTCACCTACTCCAGGATATTGCCATTTTGTTATCAACACTGCTCTATTTCATGGCATCATTACTAATTGTTGGTACATAATATATATGCCAAATAGATGTGAGCAAGACCTTGTGTGTGATATGTGGGAATGGACTTTACAATGGAATACCATTATTTGTCAAATGTCAACTTAGGTCTTCTGCATGTGGCACAGCTTGGAGGATGGAGAGGTCTCCTAGTTGTCGCATGGTTTTTGTGGTTGCAAGACTTCAGCCATGCAATTGTAGTTGTCTGAGATCCTGATTTTCCTGTGGGCAACTTTGGTCAATCCAGATGGCATGCATGCATATGTTTTGACACATGTATGTGCCACTTAGGTGTAAGTTTTTGCTGGGGCCTACTTGACCTGTCAGTCAGAGTTGTGATTGAAGTGTTTTAATGTACCTGTTGTGACCCTATTTCTCTTTCTTTTTGCAGCATAAGCACAGGCAAGAGAAGGAGACGGGGCTGAGCCAAGTGGGGAAGCATTTAGCCACGGGACCTCAGGTCAAGATACCACCGTCAAAGAGGGACCCAGTGGCCCAGAGTGCCACAGGTTAGACTGGGACATCATCATCATCACCAAATTCCTCCTCTGTGGTCACTCCCTAGTGGTGGCGGACCCATCAGGGAATCCCCGAGTACTATCCTTGTCCTCCACACCCTGTTGCTCACCACCCAGTTGGTGATGGGCGCTCACCCAAGAGGGTGGGTGCCTCCTTTGCCACATGCACCTCTACCGTAGCCCCTGTTACCCCTGCTGCCGTCAGTGAGGAGGCTGTTGACCACCTGGGAAGTATCTATTGTGAATGCCATCCAGGGACTGGTAAGTCAGCTCCAACAAACTAATGCGTTCCTGGAAGACATTCATGGTGCAATGGCTGGCCTACAGAGATCTTTTCAGGCTCTGGCCTCCACACTGACGGAAGCCGGTCACTCCCACCTTCCACCCCCCCTCCACCTCCCTCTTCCCAGTCCAATTCCCCCTTCCCCTACCTACTCAAAGCACACAAACAGATCAGCAGATAACTGCCTCAGCAGACACACTGGCACACACACAAAAAACATTCACCCACAGACACATCAATGCTCACAACTTCCCATGACACCCCCAGCACCCCCAGCATCACACACATGACATCAAGCATACCTACAGTCACCACCACAAGCCACTGACACAGCCACCTCACCCATCTTACCTGCAGGCACCACATCCCCAGACATCCACCTCTGGCACCACACCCACAGACACAACAACTACAGACACTGAAGAAAGACTTTATTCGGTATGAAATAATTCAACCCTTAAATTACATAAACAACAATAAATAGACCATAATATCAATAGAACAATAAAAATAACAATAATCATAATTTAAAAACAGATCAAACCTCGTTACCAAGGATAATACTCTAAAAAGTCCCTTAAAAAAACCTCTAGGTTATTACGCCAAGTAATGGCTCCCCTCAAAAACAATCCCAAACCCCTCCATACCAATGCATCTGAGGCCATTTGCAGCCACATAAAAGCAGGACAAAATTGCACAAATCCCTCAGCAGGGGTGATAAAAAACATCTTCTAAAAGGTGCGTAAAAAACACTGAATAATGTAAAATGGGACAAGGTCTGCGGGGACACCCCGTCACAAGGACACGGTCTGATCGATTTTTCACCATACTGACCTAATGGAAAGCAGAGATTATTTCTGTTGATCCCCAAACAGAATCGAGTAATAAGAGTCCTTTTCCTCAGGTCATTTATTACTAGGAAACAGGGCTCAGGACCCACCCCCATCTTTAACATAATAAAATCCCTGACCGATTGTTTCCCTAGTTCCTTTCCCTCTCTTTCAGCCCTCCGAATTCTTAAGAAATTCTCCATCATCCAATTTTTATCCTGGCTAGTCAGACCCTCAGGAGAGTCAAACAAATCCGGCCGCCCCAACTCCTGTGCTACCTTTCTTATATACATCAGTCAGGGAGTGCATTTTACATTATCACAAGCCAAACAGTCCCTTAAAATCTCTCTATTAAAAATGGCAAATTCATTTCTCCAAATCGAAATCCATAACAAAAGGGGAGCCAACTGAATAGTATCTTGCACACACTCAAGATCTAGTTCTAGATGCAAGCAAAAACCAGGGGTATTTTGACCAACACCCAATAGTCTTCTACAAAAACGATTTTCTTCAATAATGGGCACTCGGGTGTCCATATACCCCCAGAGTGCTGCACCATACAACAGGACAGGGAGACATTTTCGCCTATAGATTTCAAGCAGAGGCTTAATGGGTTTACTTCCTACTCTTACAGCAAAATCAAAAGTGGCACCAACTGAAGCATGGAAGAGCATACTCCTTCTAGCAATAGAGGGTTTCCATGAGCCTTTGCCAACAAAAATTACCCCTAAGTGTGGGAATTCATTGACCCTACTAATAGTTTGATCATCAACCTTTAGCTCCCCAACCCTGCTCAAAGGTTTACCACATACCATAAAATGCGATTTCATATAATTGATCTCAAGGCCCAAGCCTGACATATAAGATGCGTGGGCTGTAACAATTTTACGGAGACCATTCATGGAGCGGGCCATAAGGACTGCATCGTCCGCATACATCAACACCGGGACACTAATGTCATTCACCTTTGGAACATCCCTACAGTGTTCCACCAAGAAATCCCACAATCCATTAGTATATAAAAGGAACAGAGTAGGGGCCAACACACACCCCTGGCGTACGCCCTTGGTGAGCCTAAAAGTCTCTGAACATTCCCCATTTGTCCCCACCCTCACATTGGCAACCGATCCTGAGTGGAGGTACCGGAGCAGCTCCACAATATCAGGATCCATCCCTAACTGACTTAACCTTTCCCACAATATGGACCGATTTACCTTATCAAAGGCACAACTAAGGTCCATAAAGGCAAGATAGAGGGTGCCCTTCCTAGCTTGCGTATTTTCCCAATCATCATCAGAAGATTAAGGCACTGTTCACGTGTGCCAAGACCTTCCCTTAAACCATACTGGCCCCGGCTCAAAATTTCCTTTTCTACCATCCAAGCCTCAATACGCCTTAAGATGATCCACTCCAAAATCTTCCCAGAAGATTCAAGTAGGGAAATAGGGCGATAGGACTTAGGGTCATTCCGATCCCCCTTTTTAAAAACTGGAATAATACAAGCCCTTCTCCAAGAGGCAGGAATTCCCACAGTAACTTCTGCATTAAGAACATTTAAAAGTACAGGTGCCCATAACTGAGGATAAGATTTGTACAAATCCATGGGAATGGAGTCCGGGCCCGGGGCTTTGTTACTAGCACTACCTTGGAGTGCATCAATAACTTCCTGGAGCGAAAACCTAATCGCTAAATTGGGAACCACAGCACACTCTTTTCCCCAGTTATTTCTCAGTGGGGTTCCCTCAAAAATTCTACAGAAATATTTTACCCAAACCTCTGGGGCAATATTACAGCCCAAACCCTCAGATGTCTCTGTTGCAAAAGAACCTCTATTCACCACCTTCCAAAACAAACAAGGATCCTTCAGGACTGTGGCGCGCTCCAACTCTACCCAGGCTTTTGCTTTAAATCTTTCCTTACTTTCCCTCAGAGCCCTTTTATACTTAATCCTTGCTGCTTTCACTGGGGCCTATCTCTGGGATATTCCTTGAGGGCCGTTTTCATATTTGCCCTAGCATCATAACAGGCCTTGTCAAACCACCCACCTCTGCGCTTGTTGGGATGACTGTCTATCGAAAATAAATAGTCTCTAACTTCTATATTTACTTCAGCTATTGCATCCATCACTTCTTTTGGGCTTGGAGTCTCTCTCAGAAGTATATCCATAAACAAGGGTAGGTTACCGCCCACCACCCTCTCAATAACTTGTTGGGCATCTACCTGTTTCCAGCCAAGTCGCCTACCCTGAGCTCTTATCTTCACTGTTGCAGGACCGCCCGCCCTAATTTACTTGGAGCCCCTGGAAGTTTGAAGCACACTGTGAGGGGGTTATGGTCACTAATACATTCTCCAAGCACCTCTCCTCCAATTATCAAATCTTTCACTGACGGAGACACGAAAATGTAGTCAATTGTAGTGCCTGACCCTCTACCCACAAATGTTGGGAGCTTGTGAAAATCTACTACTTCAGTGTCCCGGAAGTTCAAGAGGCCCAACTTCCTAAGTTCCTTAATCGAAGCCCTGCCTCTCACATCCTGAATGTCATCCACCGAGTAGTCCACACAGTTGTACTCGAAGAGATTTACCACTGTACTGAGGCGACCGAGCTTAGCATTAAAATCTCCCGATACAATGGCACAAAATTCCAACCCCACCTCCTCCATTCTATATTTCAACACCTGAAGAATGGAGAAAAGAATCCCAATTTGACACCCCCCATCCCATACAGCATTATAGAAATTAACCAACAAAACATTAAAATTATTAGAAAAAATTACCCAAACAGGCAATATACCCTGATGGTTACAATTAATTTGGAAGGCAGCCACTATCTTGGAAAAACGTATTAAAGTAACCAGGCCCCCTTTCGAATGACCTCAGAGGGACTGAGCTGCTGGGATGGCAAATCTATCATAACCATCCCAAGCAACCAGCCCCTCAGACCATGTTTCCTGTAGCATGATAATATCATAGTCAGCCACACACCAAACCCAAGCCTGGTCAGATTTCTTGGTATCATACCCCTCAATATTCCAAGAAATAAGATCACACTTCGAGCCCACCCCCTCCAACGCAATCACAGTCTTGGTGCATTGTCAATCCACCCCTGCCAAGTCTGGGTTTATATTGTAGTCTGTTCTCCTGCAAATTGGCCGCAGGGCATTCTGGCCTGAGGGGGGGATCCTGCCAAGGTCAGGAGAGGGGTCAGCGCCCAGTCACATCTGATTATAAAAGTATCCCAGGGGGACCATACCAATTGTTTCTGCCCTTGGAAAAGCCTGACTATATGAGAAGAGAAGCTGTTGAGCCAGGTCCGGGTATCTGACATTTATAATAACACAGTCCTCGTCCCCTTCTTTTTTCCTCGGCCCAACCCAGTCAATTCTTCAAACAAACAAAACATCTTCAAGATCCTTACATGACAAATTGCAGTTTTTGCTCAACCAATACCCAGTTTTATTTTTTAATTGAGCCATAGATTCTGTTACCCCAGGGGCCGAAGCAGGGACATTAGTTAGTACTACCACATAAGGGGCACATGCTGGGGGGAGATCCAGACAGGCCAATGAAGACTTTTCACTCAACGGATTCTGATTGGACTTCCCAACTGGCTGTAGGCAAGCCCCCCCAACCACCACAGAAACACGGTCAGGTTGCCTTCCGAGGCTAGGACCATTCAGGGCCCCCCTGCCAGTTGGTGGGGTGGTAGTTGGGACCAACACAGACTGAACACAGGCACCTTGGCCCCCAGAACTTAACGGGTTATCCAGATGCTAAGGCAAATTTCCCAGGGACCCAGCATTTTCCTCCTGTAGATTCTCCTCCACACTAGGATAAGATACACAACACATGGCCTTGCAACCCCCCATAGAATGGCTCCCTTGGCATCTTAATTCACCTAGCCGAGAAACTGCTTTTTCTGTCACTGATAGGTTTGCCCTCACAGGTGACAGAATACCCTCAATCATCTCCTTAAGCTTTAGCAATAAATTGGTTGCATCACAGCCCATTGGCTCACTAGATTTTGTACCACCATATAACTCCTTGGAACTATCCACAAGGAAAGCTTTCGTTTTAGGGACTAATTTCTTCAGTGTCTTTCTCTTCCTTGGCGGAGGACTGCACTTATCCATAGAGCAGGCCACAGGAGAAGACAACAAGAGCCTTTTACTTCTTCTCGAAGGCCCTGGGTCGCCAGGGTCCCCTAATTTCTCCGCATGATCACGCTCTGATACAGCACATAGCTCTCCTCCATGATGGGCCACCACCCTCTCCTACTCCTCCAAGGCCACTGAGGGATCACTGTCTAACGATACATGACGCCAATCCTCCATCTCCATAGATAGCCTCCTCTCCGCCAGATCAATTTCCTTGGTCACGACCCCAGCCGCTCTCGCAAGAAAGGAGTCCAAAGTAGTATTTACGTTACCCTGCCTGCCACCACCACCACTCATGGCTCCAGATAGCTGGCCCTTTTTCCGCCCCATTTAAGCAGACGGTAGCACCTGACTGAGGGCAACAGCAGGAAACACAGTATGAAACAGAGGGTCTCAAGCAGAAAGGTCTCCAGGCACTTCTACAAAAGGTAATTACCAAAAAACTCACCATCCACGGCAAAATGAAAGGGGGGTGGCCCAGCCCAGCCTCTAACGGTCGATGACGGGTGCAGGACAGGCCCGCCCTTGGCCCGGGCTACGCCCGACTGCCACCCACGCGCGTCCCATGAAGCGGGCGTGCACACAGTTTTTAAAAGGGGGCTCTGGTCCCGCCTCCTTGACTCCTCTGGTAGCCGCGCACGTCCCGCAAAGCGGGCGCGCACACAGTTTTTAAAAGGGGGCTTTGGTCCCACCTCCTTGCCTCCTTGTCTCCTTGCCTCCTCCTGTAGCCGCGCGCGTTCCAACTACAGACACACATACATCTTCGAACATCTACCATACCAGCAGTCACCACCCCAACAGACACCCACCCACCCACCCAGCACAGCATCCCCCAGCACCTCCACCCCCCTAAGCCCAAGACACATAAACACCCTCACTCACCCACCCAACCGAAACCCACCACACACAAGCATACCTCCCATAAGCATGCACCCATGACATCCACACCTACACATCAGACAAACTCTCACTTGACCTCCAAATCACGATCCCCTTCTGATGACCACCCCTGTGTGTCTAAAAAACCTTTTTTATTTGACCTTGACCTGTGCCCTGTTTCCCCATCCCAGACCCAGAAGGACTCCACCCAGCTCCCAGAACATCCCTTCCACTTCCAAGGCCTCACCTATTCCTACTACAAGTAGCCATACCTCTCCCCTGAAGAAGAAGCCACACTCCCAAGAAGAAGCCTACCCCTCCTAAGAAGACCATTCCTGACAAGCTCAAGCCCAAACACCCCATCCCAAATCCGATCCCTCCCCCTACCCCTGGATAATCCCTGAGGTGCCTGCCTGCCCCCTGGGTGCCTCTTCCAGTGGAGGTTACATGGCAGTTGGGAGTCAAGTTTAGGCACAACACTGCTATTATTGGACTTTATATGGACTGGCCAATATCCTTTGTACTTAACCATTTTACTAGTTAATAAACCCAAAGAGTTGTTTTCTTTTGGGTACACATTTGTCCTGCAATTCCTTTTCTACATTTATGTTATTCCTGAGTCACTTGTGTTGTGGGCCTCCAGTTGTGTGTGTTTGAGCCTGCTTGCTGCTCCATGTGCTGTTGTTTGCAGTATGTGAGTTTGTGTGCAGTGCTGTTGTCCCCCAAGAGAAGGTAATATGTTGTGTGTGTTGGTATGTGTGTGTCAATGCACATACCAATCAATGGTGGTTAAATGGAGGTGTGGACTTTTATGTATGGTAAGAATTTCTTTTTGTGTTGCCCAATACAGGCATGTACGATGTTAGACTTGTCCCCCTGATATGGCTTATGTATACATGTGATGTGTGTCAACTTGAGTTTTGTTTGTGCAAACATGGAGTTTGTTAAACTGTGCTAGCTGTTTTTCCATTTGCCTCTGCATATGTTCACTCAGGTTTGGGTCCCTTGTAGCTAGTTCCTGTAGTGATATGTCCCATGCAGTAGGAGTTGTATGTGCTCTGTTGACTTGCCCCTCCCCATTGTGCAGATGTGCATGACTTTTTTGTTTCCTATTGTTGGTCCCTGAGACCCATGTAGGTCCATTTCCTGTGAACATGTTGTTTGGGGGCCTACTCAAAGCGTTATATATCTCAATGCAGTCTCCTTCCCTGGGTGTCCCAGATGGCCCCATCCCAATGAAGTAGGTATAGTTGTCATGCTGTTCTTGGTTTATTTGAGTCTCTGTGTTTTGTGCATGTCATTGTACTTCCATTGTGCTGCTGTGATGTGTGTCCCCACTGCAGGGTATTTGTATATGTGCTGTAGGTGTGTTGTTGTTGATGTGGCCCTGTGCCTGAGCTGTGTGGCCAATTGTATTTGTGTAGTGTTGCAGTGCTGTGTGTGTGTTCTGGTCAAAGTGTGCAAATTGTGACTATGTACCTGTCCATGTTGATGTATGTTTGTGGGTGTGTGTTGTTTGTGACGTGTACCTGCTGCTCATGGTGTGCCACCCCTAAGATGTGTTCGCTGGTGCTACAAGCTGTTTTTAAGGTTGGTGTGCAGGTAGGTGTGTGTACTTGCGGTTGTTGGTGCCCATTGCAACGTTGACTTTGTTGTCTATTGGTGAACATCAGCAGTGTCATGGCATTTGTGAAGAGCTCCATGGTGGCACCTGACAGGTAAGGCTGCCTGCAGATGAGTGTCTCCTTTTATACTGTCTGTTTCCGCCTTCTGATACACGGTCACTTTGGCGGTGTGCAACTTTGTAATGAGTCTTACGGAAACACAGACTCTGCCGGCCTGTTTGTTCTTCTTTATGACTATGGCAGTCTATGCTGCCTGGCGTTGCTGGCGGACCTCTGGCGGTCTTCTGTTGATATGACGACCAAACTCGTAATACGGTGGTCACATCTGCCAGACCAATGATGGTTGGCGCGCCATTGATACCTTGGCGGTATCCAGACCGCCAAACTCGTAATCAGGTCATTAATTTTGAATTTTCCTGATTTAATGCATGAACATCAGACAGAAAATTTCTGAGAAGAAAGAGGTAATCACTGCTCCCTGTTTTTGGCTTATGTCGTCTCTAATTCATGCGTTAACTCAGAAGAATTCTGAGTTAAATGTATGGAGTTTAGGCATTTCAAATTAAAAAAACATACACTCTACTCTGCACTGAGTCTTTGCACCTTTTCATCATATGGGTTACTGAGCTATTGAACAGCCACTAACAACAACAACTCAAGACCTAGAAGGAAAGAGGAATCCAGGTTTCATAATCCAGAACCCCAGCATATAACATTTACTTTTGAACTCAACTTCAGTCATGGAACCCATCAACTGCCTCAGCATGAGTGCAATTGTGGTAATGTTGTTTTGAACTTAATTGCAATGGGTGCTACTGGATGTATAAAAAGTGTGGGAATAACGTAACACCACACAACATGTGTATTTAGAAAGCACACGTTCAACCCTTAAGACATCTAATACTGACAGATGTTTTTTGTCACCCAAATCAATAATAGGGCGTCATTACGAGGGTGGCAGTCCAAAGACCACCACACTCACGTTGCTAGTTGGACTGTCGCACTCGGGCAGTCCGACCACTCAATTACAATCCTGGTGGGCGAACCCTGACATGGTGACATGACATGGTGACGAAGGTCTGAGTTGTACTCCAGTGCGGCACTGAACTTAGCGTTGCCTGGCTGATTACAACTTCCCTCACCACCAGCCTTTACATGGCAGTTTTACCGGCATGGAAAGGCTAGCGGTGAGGGTGTGCTGGCCCCCCCCACCCAGCACCATCGGAACACGCACTATCTGCTTTAAGTGTCCTTCATGTGCTATTTCTATTAACCTTGACCATAATCCCTGCGGAGGAACAAATCTGTCTCCCTTCATAATCACATCATTGCTGCACATTGACAAATCCTCTAAAACTTTTACATATCGCCTAACTGAGATTGCTACAGAACATTCCCTTCAACCTCCCACTAAAAGTATTTTTTTACCTCCTTAAGTGTAGTATCCAAATCCATTTCTCTAAATCCTTCTTGTATTGTGATAGCTTGTGCACCCTCAGTGTTTACTACATCCTGTACTGAAGCCACAGCTCCCTCTTCCTCCATTTTCTGTACTGCTTTCTCATCCGCAACACACCAATCCAAAGATAAACATGACAAACAATCAGCTTGACAGTTCTTCCATCCCTGAATTTGTTGTAAAGTATAAGAATATTCTTGAAGACGAGCATCTAATCTAGCCAGTCTTGCCAAACCCTTTCCAGCTCCTCCTGGTAATAATACCTTTTGCCAAAGGTTTGTGATCTGTTTGTATTAAAAATATTGTCCCCCACAAGTACGTTCTAAAATACAGCTGCCTCCCATGCAGCTGCAAGAGCCTCACGTTCAATGACAGAATTATTATGTTCAGAAGTAGTAAGCATTCAAGAGACAAAAGCCACATTTTTTTATTGATTCCCATGAACCTGTGAAAGAATTGCTCCCATTCCTGTGGCACTAGCATCAACTGTATTGAGTTTAACTTAGCATCAAATTGTGTCAATATCCCAGCATTACAAATCTCTTCTTGTATCTGATTTAAACATTTTTGTTGCTCTGATCCCCACTCATAATTATTACCTTTCTACAATAGCAATCTCAAACATTCATTTTTTTTCAGGGAACTTGTGAAGAAATAGTGCATAGTACTCCATGAGACCTAGAAAAGATCTCAATTGATCCTTGTCACTGGGAGAAGGAGGCAGCAACTTTTCCTTTGGCTTTACTCTATTTGCAGTGATGGTATATTCCAAATACTCAACCATGTCAACCAGAAATATGTATTTATTTCGCTGAAGCGACAAACCTGCTTCCAAGATTCTATGCAATACCTTCCTGAGCACCATATTGTGTTGTTGCGCATTCTCCAAAAACTAAAATGTCATTTTGGAATTATAAAATGTTGGACATTCCTCTGAAAACGTCGTTCATCATCCTCTGAAATACACTCGCCACCGACCATAAGCCAAACAGCATACCTGTGAAGTGGCAGATGATCCATAGTGATGAACGCTATAAGAGGTTTTGAATCTTCATGAAGTCTAATACAGTGATATGCATTCTTCAAGTCCAATTTTGAAAAATATTTATCTCCCCCCAAATTTAAAAAGAGCTCATTAATGTTTGGCAGAGGATAAGTATCTACTACTACATTCTGATTTAAGAATTTGATTTAAGGATCTTAGATCCACACACAAACTATATTTTCCAGCTAATTTTTCTGTAATCACTACTGGAGATATCCACCTGCACGTCTCCACAGGTTCAATTACTCTAGATGAAAGCATGTCATCTAACCTTTCCTTTACTGCTGCTCTCGCCACCAAAGGTATCTGACGTTGTACAGGAATGGCATCAGGTTTCAACATGATCTAGTGTACATATCCCTTTAAATGGCCTATTTTTATTTTTTTATTTCACTGGTTCCATTTACTATAGCATCTACAGAAACATTTTCTACAACCATCACTTGATTGGGAGCCCTTGGGTTTACAACTATACCAAGATCATATTGATGTGCCCAACCTAAAATTAGTGGTCCCTCTAATGCTACGTACACTTTTCCCTGAACTTGTCTCTTTCTTCAAACCCTATTGTGGCTTCCATATATCCCATTAAATCTATGTTCTCACTTTGATATCCTCCTGTATTAATATCTTTACTGTTTAATTTTTCATTTGGCCAATTTTCAGTAAACATTGTATTTGGAATAAATAGTGTACATGGATCCCAAATCTATCATTAGAACAACTTTCTGTCCTCTAACTAAAAATTCAGCTTTTGGCCCTTCTCTTTTCCCTCTTTTAGTTTTCCTACGCTGCCCACACTATGTATTCTGTCTTCATGAATTCCATGGTAATTCCTCCTCTACTGTTGCTACTCTTTGTTTATTATCTTGTTTACATACAACAGCAAATGACCTTTCCTGTCACATTTTCTACACTCATTGTTAACTGCTATATACTTATTATACTTTGCAGTATGGAAACTGCTGCCACTTCTATAACATTGCTTTGTAATTTGTTTCGATTTGACATTTCTTTGTCATGAGTTCCCTATCACTGCTACATCTGGTTCGGTTTTACTTGATGTTACACTGCAATTAATTTCTTTTTTTCCATCTCTTTCAAACAAAATTCTGATTGTTCCAACACCTTTGCTATATCCGTCGCATCCTTAAGTGATGGATTGTTTGCTGCTCACAGCCTTCCTTGAATTTTCTTGCTTCTGCAATGAACAATAAATTGATCCCGAAGTAGCTAACCCGTCATAATGCCAAATATGCATTTTACAGAAATTAATCTATTGATTCTCCTTCAGCTTGTGAATACGTGTAGAATTTATATCAATTCATAACTACATTTCTTTCTTTCACAGATCTGCCTTCAAGACATTTTTTGGCTTCTTCATATACATCATCTATTGGATCTCCATTAATTTTAGTAACCATTGGTAAATATTTTAAAATATGGTGCCCCTCTTTGCCTAATGAATTTAAAAGTAATGCTTTTTTCTTGCTGCACTAAATCTTTGACCATCTAAAGCTTCAATATAGGTTTCAAACATGTTAATCCAGTCCTCCCATTCCATTGATAGAGGGCCTGATTTGTGTAAAAATAAGGTAGGTGTCATTATAGCATTAATGGATTGCATTGTAAATGTTTAGAAGTTAAATCAACTTAATATATATATATATATATATATATATATATATATATATATATATATATATATATATATATATATATATATATATATATATTCTAAATTGGGAATTACCAAATTATAGTACAGTGTTAATAATATAGCAAAGGTTGTGAGCATCACCAGTGAAACGTATACAGTGTTAATAATGCAGTGGAGGTGTGCGTATCATGGTTAAAACTGTTTTGGTGCACGCAAATGAAATGGTGTGCGTATCACCATAAATAGCACAAGTTAAAATGGCTCCCACGTATTGCTGTGCGTAGCCCGATCCAAAACGGCCATGACATCACATACGTAAAATATGCAGAATTCTGGGAGTGACATCACGAGGTTTGCACTGTAGCTGAGTACAAGTGAAGCTGCTCATGCCCCAAACTGAAGAAGCTCAAAATTAAAGGAGTTACTATATCAAATGGTTGCCAGCCATCAATATCTCACAGAGTCAATCTCCCATAGTAGCTCAATGGTCCTCCAGGCCTTCAACTCAATACAATCCTCCCGTCTGTGTGTTGGTTTGATGCTGGCTTTTAGGCTACAGACCTGAAGTCTGGCAACTCATCGCCAAATTCTTGTGGTTGGTAAGTAGAAACAAAGACGTTTTCAATAGTTAAGTGCCAGTTTATTAAAATATGAGGTCAACAGCCAAAGCACAGCCCCCCTCAGTCAGTCTTCTTTTTAACTGACATCCTTGGAATTCGGCACTGCTTGACACGGTTGGAACATTCTACATTCTCATCACCTAGGAAACACATAAGCCCATAATACCTCCTCTGCCTGGGCAATGTTCTTCCGGTATGTCTGCAGTGCTGTGCGCAACACATGTTTATTTAGCATTTTTTATCAGAAAGCACTATGCAAGTCTCAAGACAGTTTAACAGGACATTACACTGATAATTTCTTGTTAAATTTGCACAAAACCCGTCTTTTTATTCCCCAGTTTTCGTGCTTTCAGCTTCCAAATTAAATTCCAACTCCATACATTTCAACATTACCTTTCACTTACATTCATACTCTCCTTATGTTCCTTCAAGGTAATCTATTTGTAAGAGCAGTAGTCCCCTTTTTTGGTAGTATATGACGTTCAAATACAGAAAGATGATGATTGAGTTTGTATGTCAATCTTTCATGTTCAGCTTTGCATATCAGTTCTTTAAACCACTCTTTTCTACCTGGTGGCATCCCACACGTTTAGTGTTGTAAAACACACAAGAAGCTGTTGATAGGTATATTGCATATCATAATGTCTGTGTTTTACAAGAGCAGGGATTTCTTTAACCATTAATCAATAGTACCCTAGAAGAGTCCAGCTGTATATCATGCCCCTTTGCTCTTTCCATGTTGGACTGGATCTCTGTCTAGTGCCTCAACTGCACTGAGGACCATATAATATGCCCAATATCCCCACCTCCACGCCCATCTCTCCAGAAATTATAATTTGGGCTCAGATTGAACAAACACAATTTTGGTGGAGTTCAGTTCTAATCATGTGGTATTTTCTAATTACTAAGCTTTAGTCTTGCTTCCCGTAACTCCTCCCAATGATATCCCAAAAGAGTATCCCATTCTTTGTCAGTATATTCTATTCCCAATCTGTCTGACCAATGTCAGTTTGAGCTCAGTAGACATTGGACAGGAGTATGATGCATCTATGATCACTCCATATAGGCCAGAGGTAATATAGCCATATTTGCCCTATTTCTTAACAATCATTGGCAAAGCCAACAGGTCTGGGCTATTTTAGGTGAATATGTTCTTTGCAGTAATGGCAATATCTTCTGTAATGTGTTTATTTACAAGTATGGCACACATGCAGACAGACCGATCTACTGCAATAAAATATTTTTTATGATGAAAACAGGTCACAGGTTTAACACATGCCTCAGGGTACATATGCAGGGCTGATATTATGACATATTACATATTTTCAGCTCATACCCTACAGCCCCAAACACAAAATTTGATCATGAGGCATTTTAGCTATAGGTAAAGCCCTAAATATTCCTTTTTTTTTTAGGAATTCATATCCTGTAGTTGAGAATTGCAGAGAAATTGTGCACAAGTAGCTCATACCTACAAGTGTTTGTTTTGGCAACCATACTTTTCTATTGCCACCACCGAACATGGTAGCAGCAAGCCATTCTGGAAGCTGCAACACACCGAAGGCAGTGTCTTGGCAAACCTGTGATCTGTCCTGCTGGTTTGTGTGCAGGGACATTACAACACATTGTTATTCATGACTCTACTTTTCTATCTATTCAGCCAAATGCTAGAAGGCTTCCAAGTACCAGTTACCACTGTGAGACTCGGGAGGTAATTACAGCAAAGCAAAGACAGTGGATGAGTGATTAGGTAAAGAAAGGTGCAAACCCATGCGTACCCAAGTAAAGCATAATTGAGAACTTTTATGTGGTGCTAAAGAGAGCATGACTGTCCACGTGTTCCAGAAAAAAGCCCTTTATTCATGGTCTTCAGATTCTTCAAGCAATCCAGATGAAACAATGTAGCCAACACGTGTTTCATCGCTGCAGTACCAATGACTTTATCAGTGCTACAATCGAAAATAAACAAAACAGTCTTAGACAAGGCACGATAATCTACATCCTTTGGTCCATCACCATAACATCCCAAATGGTGAAAAATAGAGCTTTTCAAACTGTATCTATGAACCAACCTCCACGTGTCATCCAAGTTAAAATGAGAAAACCAGTGTAACCCCATTGTAGGTGAATACTGGTGAGAGCAAATTCCGTTAAAGGTATCAGACAACAGCGTCATGCCAGGAAGATAAATCGTGAAAGAATGAGGTAAAATTGAGGAAATATCATCTAATATGGCCCTTCACTAAGTCAGAGCTCCAAGTGGGTACAAGTTGCAATAGCGCTCCAGATATTGCACATTAATATTTAGTCGCCACTCCCAGGTACCCAAGAGTATGTGAGCAAGATAAAAAATCTTACCAAGATCAGTGTGTCACCACAAATGTGCTCCCAGTTAGAAGCAAGTTACATAACTGTGTTTTCTGAAATAAAGTCAAGCAAGTCATGTCGAAAGGTTCTTTAAAAATCAACCTCTTCTGTATCAAACAGGTATATATTAATGTCCATTACCTACCACGTAGTAGTTCTTAGCCGTATGTATCCAACGAATTATCCAAAATTGCACAACACATAAAAGTATTTAAAAGTAGAGGGAAAAAAATGAATTAGTCCCAATATTCACAAACCATGTTACTCAAGCGACTGCTAACTTGATTCAATAGTCAGCGTGTTTACTCTTCACATGTGAATCCCAAAAACTCATAATACTGAGGGCTTCCTTTATGAGACCTGAGTGGCACACTGCACCACCGGAGCGTCATTTTTTATGACCCTCCGGTGGCGTCCTGTGCTAGCCCGCATTTACAAGGCCACACAAAGCCACCTTGCGTGGCTTTTCATGGCCTTGTAAATATGAACCCCTTTCACATATAACACTGCGTGAAAGGGGTGTTCCATGGGTGTTGCTTGGCATGTTCCCATGCAACAGCCGTGAAACCCAAAGGAATCTGACACATTACCAGATTTACAAGACTGGGAATGCATCAAATTCCTACACCAACTCAGGGGTGGCGTATAAATGAGGCAACAGGGAGAAATATCTTTCTTTCTCCCCAATCTTTCCTCTTTCTGCATTCTGCAGCTCACATAGAAAGAGGAAAAAAACTCTTGTGATTGTTTTTGTGCAGGAATGAAAAGAATCATCCCCACAACTCAGACTCCCTTGCATGCCTGTGTTGGTACTAGGCAGCACTGTGTGCGCCAGCATGGGGGGAGGGAACAGAAATGCACAGTATCTTATATTTCTGCCCTTTCCCCTTGGCACTGGGCGGCGCAGCAAGGCACTTGCTGCACTGGTTTGCACACGGGTCTTGTAAATGAGGCCCACGGTACGTATCTTATATATGAAAAAGTAAGCAGTTATTATCACTTAAATACTGATGCTTCATTATTTTCATATGTGCATAATTAATCCATCATTCACAGTCAGTTACAGGTTCATTTGTTATCAATCACAAATGCTCATGGAATATGAAAAAAGTACTAACCAGTCTCCAGTGTTTAAACGCCATATGGAACAAGTGACCACTAGCTTGGTCTAATAATCAATGCATTGCCAGTTCACATATAGATTTTAAAACCTCACCATCCTGAGGGATTATCTCATATAGGAAAAGGTTCGAATTAATCAACATATGAATATCAGCTGAATGATTCCTTACTTCTGTGCATAACGTGCTAGTCAAGCACAGCCAATAACAGGTTTGTGCAATATCAATAACAGGCTTGTACAAAATGTCATTATTAAGTTTGACACCGGAGCCTCCTACATCTACTTGGCATTCATGCAGTCAATAGGAATCTCATTCATTTACTTACAAAGTCTCAAAGCCACAAGTATTCGTAAGGAGAGAGTGCTCCAGGCACCTCGCATGGTTGGCGTGTAAATTGGGTGAAATATTTAAACCCTATAGAGGCCTGTGAAACCAAAATATCATCCTGGAGAACCGCCCCTCGACTTCTGTTAGTAAAAAGTGACGACAGCCATACTATGTACCAGCCATAATCTCCCATGTAGGAGAGGGACGAAACACGTGTTGGCTACATTGTTTCATTCGGATTACTTGAAGAACTTTAAGACAATGATTTTTTTTTAAATCTAGTATTTGATAGAGTGCATTTTGACCAGAGGTATCAAAGCGCTATGAGGAGGAAATAAGACCATAGTACTACGATCCGTCTATGATTAGGCTTGAAATAGCCAGGTTTTCAGTTGTTTACGAAATAGCTGAAGGGAAGGAATGTTCCTAATCTTCAAAGGTAAAGTATTCCATTATTTGGCCGCCGATCTCCAAAAAGCTTGATCCCCCCATTTCACTTTCTTGGTCCTAAAGGCATAAGCTAACTTTCGATCAGCTGAGTGGAGCATCCTCCCAGGTACGTACCACTTAATGAAAGGAAGAGGCGAGGAAGGAGCCTGTAAGTAAAGGGACTTATGAACCAAGCACAATGCTTTTAAAATAATCTGCTTCCTAATTGATAGCCAATGAAGTTTATGCAGGCTATCTTTGGCCGATGCATACTTATCTAGACCCAGAACCAAACATGCACTACGATTCTGGATCAATTTGAGCTTATTTAGCGAGGATTGATTAATGTTCAAATTAAGAGCACTACAGTAGTCCAGTCTTGATCCAATCAGGGCTAGTACTACTTTTACTCTCAAATCCTGAGGTATGAAAGGGAGGATTTTCTTGAGCATCTTAATAATCCAGATGCAGACATTGATGATTTTATTAACCTGAAAATCAAACGTTAAGGCAGAGTCACAAAGAACACCCAGATTTTTCACTGTGGCTGAGGGGACCGGAAGTGTCCAGCACGACTCCGGCCACCAATTAGAGTCCCAAACAGATGACCTAGCCCCGAAGACAATTACCTCAGTTTTGTCTCCATTAATTTTAAGCCAATTCGTATCCATCCAGTTAATAACCTCATGCATGCAGGCCTGAAATTGTTTAGCAGTATCCTGTGTCTTGTTTCCAAAGGAAACAATGATTTGTGATTCTTCTGCATAGGAAGATACCTGAAACCCAAAGGATCGCACTAGTTCTGCCAAAGGTGCAACATACAAATTAAACAGGGTTGGACTAAGGGAAGATCCCTGAGGAACTCCACAAGGGAGCTGAAAAGTGTCCAAAGTGTAGTCCCCACTTTTAACTACAAAGGATCTATTCTGAAAAAAAGATGAAAGCAAGTTTAAGGCTGGTCCTCTCACTCCGACCTCATAAAGACGGTCAGTTAATCTGAGTGGCGAGATGGTGTCAAAAGCAGCCGACAAATCCAGTAATATCAAAATTGCACCCCTCCCATATCTACCTGTTTTCTAATTGTCTCAGTGGTTGCCAACAGGGCAGTTTCCGTGCTATGATGTTTCCGGAACCCATGTTGGGAGCCATCCAGACAGCCATAAGTAGTCAGGAACGAGGTGAGCTCTTGATTTAAATGTTTCTTCAAGATTTTAGCTAGAGTGGGTGGGAGCGTGATAGGGTGCAGATTCTTAAGGTCTTCTGAGTCACCGTCCGTTTTTTTCTTTAAGGGGACAATGATTGTTTTTTTTCCATTCTGGAGGATAAGTGCCCCTTTCCAGCACCCCGGCATACAGCTTTTCCAAAGGCCCTGACACTGAGTCACCAATCTGCTGTAGCACCCTAGGGGGACAGGGGTCAGCGGGGGATCCCGAATGAGTCCTTGATAAAAGGACCTTAATTTGTTCTGAAGGAAGTGGAGCAACATTTTCTAGGATGGGATGCTCAGGCTGCGCTGGATAAAGATCTAGATCCCGGTCTCTCCACAGAGGTAGAGGGTTCTGGAACCCGTTATGTATTGTGATAATTTTGTCATTAAAGAAACTAGCTATCCTATCACAAAGCGATTGTGAATTGTCTAGCCCTTGTGGCGACAAAGAGGGACTTCACAGTTTCAAACAATTCCTGAGGGGAATTTGAGGCCTTTAAAATTCTCTGAGAGAAGTATGCAATTTTCGCCTCTTTAATGGCTAATTTATATTGAGTTCTAACATCTGTTAACTTAATGCTTTCTAATGCAGTAGGGTAAAGTTTCCACGTCCTTTCCTGTCTTCTGCAGTCTCTTTGGATACTCTTCAAGTCAGTGGAGAACCACAGGGCAGAATTTCTTGTCCTCTCTGTGTGGTGCACTACCGTCTAAGGGGCCGCCAACTCAATAGCTTCCATGATCCAAGTGTTAAAAGCAGAGACGGATAGTCCAGGAGCGCTCAGCCCATCTAACTGACTTTTTTCTAAAATGGCAGAAAGGTCTTCACTCTTTATTTTATCCCATTTCCTGTACGTCACAGTACCAAGATGGGAAAATTTGTTACTGCCCTCAAGAATTATCCCAAAAGCAATAATGCTATGATCAGTCCAGTCTAGTTGATTACAGTCCCCCATCTCCAGGGTATTAGATGTAGTGAAAATGCCAGCCAATGTATGGCCAGCTAAATGGGTGGGGGAACTTACCATCTGAGACCATCCCAGCCCTGACATGAAATCTAAAAGCGTGGTAGTGTCTTTATCCTCCTTATCATCCAGGTGGAAGTTGAAGTCCCCAAGGATGATACTCTGGTCTAATGTAGATAGATGTTCAATCATATGCAGCCACAGCACCAAGAAACGCTTTTTTGGTCTGGGAGGGCGATAGAGTAGAAGGCCTTCCAGATTTGGTGCACTACCTGTTTTAATTCTAAAGTAAGCACCTTCGTAGATGTCACCTTCGCAGGCGTCAGAATAGTCTGCTAATGAGATAAGGCTGCAACTCAGTGAGTTTTAAAAAAGGATTGCCACCTCTCCTCCCCTCTTAGGGGCTTTTTCTGGAAAACATGGATAATTTATGCTAATCAATACTCTTTTGGTCTTTGGGTGGGGGGGGTGTTGTTATTACATCAAAGCAATCAAAGCTGGTGTACAAATCGGCCCAGTTTGTTCAGAAATGCTTCAGCCAGCCTGGCCGTACAACCATCATACGTGCCATAAAGGTTAACAATCGCAACATATGCTATTCAGTAACGTTTCCCTTTTAACCGTGGCATCATTGCTCACATTAACTAAAAAAGGTTTGCCTGCTATCCGGTACAGGAAATAAAGGTACATCAAGTATGGGTGGTGAAAGTGGAGTATTCTATTCTATTCTAAAACACCATTTGTAAACCTGTGTTTTTTCCTCATTGAGTCTTAGGCAACTGGTTCTCATCTAATCATACACCCTTTCCAAACAGCAGTCTAATCTTAACAAAAGTGTATCAATATCTGGAGATAGTGTAACCACCATCTGTGTGTCATCTGTGTAGGATACCATCGTAAATCCAAATGCGCCGATTATGTCTCCAAGAGGACACATCTAAATGTTTAAAATGGTTGGACTTAAGGATGAAACCTGCAGAACACCACACTTCAGGAGATAACTCGATGAAAGTTTAATTCCTTCACTGACTTGGAAGATACTACGTTACAGAAAGGAGGCAAGCCATCTTTGAGCTTTCCCTATGATGCCCATTGTATTCAGCCGTAGGAGCAAGGTAGCGTATGAGTCTGTGTCAAAGGCGGCACTCAGATCCAAAATGATCAGTCGATCCCCCTTGGTCCATGGTTATTTTCAGGTCCTCTGTGGCTCTCAAGAGAGCAGTTTCAGTACTGTGTCCTGCTTGAAAGCCCATTTGGGTAGGATGGAACAAGTTGTTAGCCTCAAGATGATCAATATTCTTTTTATTGATTAGTTTCTCAAAAATTTTACTTATTCCTGACAATAAGGAGACGAGACTGGTCTGTAATTTCCAATTGACTCTGGATCCAAATTGGGTTTTTTAATAGTGGACGGATGATGGCATGCTTCCAATCATTAGGTACACTATATGTTTCTAAGGAGAGATTATACATCTCTGCCAGCACTTCAGGCATCTTCTCACCCCCTCTTAATAAAATATCATTTGGAACTGGAACAGAAAAGGTGGATTTCACCTAAAAGTACAATAGAAAACAATTGAAACATTATTGCCAGGTCCAGATTTAACAATTGAAGGATTACATGTACCCAAATTGAACAGTAAATTATAGAAATGTTTGTGGCTCTTTAGTCATATTTTCCCTTTGGAAGGAGCTTTGGTGGGTGCCACCACCACTTGACTGGTTCAGCTACACTAAGGTTCATTTATATCAAATGAAAAACAATATCTGCAGCCAAATAAATGTTATTATATAAAGTACTCGTCAGAAGAAAACCAACAATGTGATTAAAATCCCTTAGTAAATTTTTACAAAATCTATCAGGCAAGCAAAAAATATTTGTTTCACTAAGATTGTTATAATTATGTAGAGTGAGTCACTAGGTAGACTATTATAACCCCTGGCCTTGGTAAAAAAAGAACGGAAGCACTAGTTTTAAGAATTCATGCTTGTACGGTACCATAATATGTCACTAGCCTGCGACTACGAGCCTGTTGATGCAAACTGTCATAGGGCCCACACTAGCCATGGTTTATAAACAGACAAGCATGTGGTTACAGAGGTTCTTGTGGAAGGGCTTGGGATGCGCTGACACACGGCAGGCACTTATATGTAGCAGCACATTGCTACTGGGTACTCGTTAGCATGGCCTTATAAGGGACACTTGTGAGTGGTGCTAGCTAGCATATGATTACAGCTCATTGTCATAAAGCTCACAGTAACATGTGTCAGCACAGTACACTAAAGCAGGTCACACTGTAATGACACAGTACAACTTTTTTTAAATAAAATGTTTTTTTTGTTTTAAGACACACAGTGAACAGAGAACATGATAAATGGCATGTGATAGACACCAATACACAATTATGGGGTGGGTAAAATAGTGGAAAACATGATATACACGATACAGTTGCACATGGTTATCTACATGAGTACAAATGATATGCGATAAATATGAAGATATATATTATGCATTTCTGGGACCGTATGAGGTATTGATGCATGACTCCTGATGATGTATCTGATGTTAGACAGTGAGCCATTAAACTTGTGAGTGCATCAAAATTTGTCTTGTAGTTGGTGAGTTAGGCTCTAGTTATAGTTCCTAAGTAGGGGCATATTTTGTGGTCATTTTAAATGAGAAGGTGAGTCCCTTGAGGACATGTGGAGGTATGTATGTCATCTTGTAGAAAGTACATCATGGATGTGTATCACAGTTAGAACAAGTCAAACAATCGAGGTAGGAGAGGGAGGTGGGGGTGTGTGACCAGTGAGATTACGAGAATATAAGTAATATTACAATGTCTTAAATAGTGGTTCCAGTGTGTAGCCAAGAGGAGGGTGTGTTGTTATTGTGGTTCATGTATCTATCTAGCCTTCACCAGGCTTCGTTCAATATCGGAGGATTGATTGAGGAATAATCCTGGGAGCTGTGGGCTCCCTTTAGGTAGGTAATCCATTCCCACCATGTGTAGTGCAATATATAATGGAAAAGGATTTACATTCTGATAGGATGATTTTCACAGCAAATGTTAATAGGGGGTCCAAAAGGGCCATGTCACAGGGCCTAAGATTTAAAATCATCGGAGAGGGCCAGGGTCGTAGGGCAATCATTGGTAAATTTAAGGAGATTCTTGTTTTGAATAGTGTTGCTAAAATGTTTTGGATCAAAGCCCAACTAAGTTGTAGTCTTCGATGGAGATTATTCTATTTTCTACATTAGCGATTCTTATCTTCTAGGTCCTTTCAAATCCCGGCAACCTCAACTTGTTTTGGTGCTATGTGCTACTTCAAGCTTTGGTAGAATGGCATCTAGTTTGGCATCTTTCTACCACTGGGGACTCTGGAATAGGAGCTCATTTTGATCATTGTTTTGATCATTTCAGGCTGGTTTTTCTTTCGCTTTCCTTCATGTTAGTTTCTCTGCGGTCAGCCATGGTTCCCACTAGCAAACCACATAATGGATTCCAAATAGGTAGTCGCCTGTGCCAATATCTGGTTGATTGGTAGATACCAGAGTACGTGTCACAGTAGCTATTGAGCTGAGGTTTACCAGGTATCACTTCTGAAAGCACAATGGCCCTCATTACAACATTGGTAGTAAAAGCCGCTTACCGACGTGCAGAAGACCGCCAACACACTGCCGCACCCGCGGAAAGCTGCCACAGCTATGATGACCCACAGCACGGAAACCACCAAAATTCAGACACCCACACAAGTCCGCCACACCAAAGGTCAGTGATAAACTGGCGAAAACAAAACCTTCACCGTCACGCAAACAGAAATACGCCCACACTATCACGACACATGAATCCACGCGGCGGTCTTTCAACCGCGGTATTCCATTGGCGGTACACACCGCCGCGCTCAAAATACACACACATATACAAAACACAGCCACATTGGACAATTCAAAATGCACACACCTGATACACATACACACACCACTCCCACACACCCAATACAATATATAACACCCACCCACATCACCCACAAACCCCTACAACCAAAATTCACGAACGAAGGCTAGAGAGAGACACCACAAACAACTAACAAGCATCCACAGGCACACAACATCATCACCCACATAACTTCCACGCACCTCACACTACACACCACTACATATCAGCACACTTATCACCCCACACACCACCCCACACATCACCTACACCACCCCATGGCACAGCAAAGACACCCCAGGTTCGCGGAGGAGGAGCTCAGGGTCATGGTGGAGGAAATCGTCCGGGTAGAGCCACAGCTATTCGGATCACAGGTGCAGCACACCTCAATTGCAAGGAAGATGGAGCTATGGCGAAGAATAGTCGAGAGGGTCAACGCAGTGGGACAGCACCCAAGAAATCGGGATGACATCAGGAAGAGGTGGAACGACCTACAGGGGAAGGTGCGTTCCGTGGTCTCAAGACACCACCTGGCGGTTCAGCGGACTGGCGGCGCACCCCTTTCCTCCCCCAAAACTAACAACATGGGAGGAGCAGGTCTTGGCGATTCTGCATCCTGAGGGCCTCGCAGGAGTAGGTGGAGGAATAGACTCTGGTAAGTCAAATCTTAACTATTACATCCCCCCCCCTACCTGCATGCCAGCACATACCCCCACCCTCACCCCCATCACTCCTACTCCTCACAAATGTCCCACTATCACAACCCACCCATCCAAACACCAAGCCCTGCATGCAACAACAATGCATGGACACTAAAGCACTAAAGCATGCCCACTGCACGTACCCATCCACCCCCCTAAACCATCATCACACAAGGTCCCAAACAGGAATGCAAGCACTGGGGTACACAGTCACCCACCCATTGCACACCATGGCACACACAGATGTATTAAACATCCTTTTATACCCCTGCAGGACCCCTACCCAACGTCACCAGACAGGAGGGTCCAGACATGTCCACACCACCAACAGAAGAGGCCCACAGTGATGACAGCACCTCTGTGCAACTGGATCTGGATGACCAGCCCGGCCCATCGGGGACCTCGGGACAGTCCGTTCCCCTCACACAGTCACAGGCCACTACAGACCTCTGGAAACACCAGCACAGCACCCACCCAGCGGGCCCATACCACCGTCCCCAGGACACGTCAATCAGCTGTGTGTCCACCACTACAGGGAACCCAGGCAAACCCACCACCCCAACAACAGGGACCTGGGGGCAGTGGTAGTGGGCACACGGTCCAGGGGACGGAGGCCCAGGAACACAGGGGAACTGGGAGGGCTGCTGTGCAACAGGGGGCGGACAGGTCAAGGGAACCCACTCTCCACGAGGCCCTCTCCTTCCATCATGGGAGCCTACCACCACTCCCAGGAGACGATGGCAATGGTACTGGCCAAGTTTCAGGAGACCCAGCGCCTGCAGGAGGAACAGTATATGGGCTTCAGGGAGGAACTCAAAACCATCAACTCCACCCTGGGCACCATCGTAGGGGTGCTGAAGGAACTCGTCAACACCAGGAGGGACACTGTGGCACTACAAGGGGCCCCTGACACTAGCCTGGACGATGAACTGCCCACCACGTCCGCCGGCGCTAGTGGACAGGACGCCATGCCACAGGACAACCACACCAGCACCCCACCCCCTGCAGAGGAAGAACCACCTCCCAAACGGTCCCTGAGATCCAGGAACAAGACAGAGAACGATGCCAAGACCCCCACCAAGAAATGAGACCACCCTGATTGTCATCCTTCTGTCCCACTTTGTCACCCTGTACATCCTTAAACTGCCCCAGCTCCACTTCCTATGCCCATATGGGCAATGCACCTGTGAGACTAATAGACTGGATTCTGGCATGGACATTCCTCCACCATCACCCCTCACCATTTTACTACCCCCTCCAATATTGAGCACTTAAATAAACACCCTTAAAGCACAAAACAATCTGGAGTCTGTCTGTGATTTCGGAATACTGTATTAGCAATAACTGTGTCAAAAAGCTTTTTTCATTGGTAATGTCAACATACCTATGTCACACAGCTCTAGTCCATGAGGAATCAAAGCAGAAGTCACACAGTGGGACCCACATCTGTGAAATTGCAAGGGAAAGTGACAACTCAGTGACCATACACTGGGTGAAAACGACAGACAGTAGAGAGGCAGTAGTGTTTCAGTACATGTAGTAGGCAGGTCTGTAGTCTTACCTGTGTCTCACTGGAAATATTGCTGGATCACTGAGTCCCTGTTGTCCATGTCTTCTTCCTCTGCTTCCTAGTCTTCACTGTCCACAGGCTCCACAGCTGCCACAACACCTCCATCTGGACCATCCTCCTGCAGAAAAGGCACCTGTCGTCGCAAAGCCAAGTTGTGAAGCTTACAGCAGGCCACGATGATCTGGCACACCTTCTTTGGTGAGTAGAATAGGGATCCACCTGTCATATGGAGGCACCGGAACCTGGCCTTCAGGAGGCCGAAGGTCCGCTCGATCACCCTCCAAGTTCTCCCATGGGCCTCATTGTAGCGTTCCTCTGCCCTTGTCCTGGGATTCCTCACTGGGGTCAGTAGCCATGACAGGTTGGGGTAACCAGAGTCACCTTCAAATGGCGAGGGACAACTGTTAGACACACACTAACCTGGAGGGATATCCCCAGATCCAGACAACCATTCCCACTGACTAGCTTCCAGGTGCTCACCTAATAGCCACACACGGTGCCTCTGGAGTTGACCCATCACATAAGGGATGCTGCTATTCCGCAGGATGTAGGCGTCATGCACTGAGCCAGGAAACATGGCAATCACATGGGAGATGTACTGGTCTGCCAAACATACCATCTGTACATTCATGGAATGATAACTCTTCCTGTTTCTGTACACCTGTTCACTCCTGTGGGGGGGTACCAAAGCCACATGGATCCCATCAATGGCACCTATGATGTTGGGGATATGTTCCAGGGCATAGAAATCACCTTTCACTGTAGGCAAATCCTCCACCTGAGGGAAAACGATGTAGCTCCGCATGTGTTTCAGCAGGGCAGACAACACTCTGGACAACACGTTGGAAAACATAGGCTGGGACATCCCTGATGCTATGTGCACTGTTGTTTGAAATGACCCACTTGCAAGTAAATGGAGCACTGACAGCACATGCACTTGAGGGGGGATTCCTGTGGGATGGCGGATAGCTGACATCAGGTCTGGCTCCAACTGGGTACACAGTTCCTGGATTGTGGCACGGTCAAGCCTGTATGTGATTATCACATGTCTTTCCTCCATTGTCGACAGGTCCACCAACGGTCGGTACACCGGAGGATGCCGCCATCTCTTCACATGTCCCAGCGGACGGTGCCTGTGAAGGACAACAGCGAGCACAGAGTCAACCAACTCAGTGGTACGTACCCACAGCTTACACAGAACACCATTCATACTCAAAAAGTGGCCTGTATGTGTGTTGAGTCTAGGCCTAGGTATGTGTGACGCAGTTCAAAATGAAGCCAAGTGGGCCCCTGAAATGGTGGCTGCATGACCTGTAAAGTGGGACAATGGGATGTGAGGAAACTGCGCTGGCGTTGTACACCGTCGCTGTAGGCGGTCGAAGACCGTGTCGCAATGCTGCATTGCTTAACATTGGACCCTATGGGTCCCAGAAGCTAATGACGATGTACGCCGGCGGTGACGGTACGCACCGCCGCGGACATGACCACCATTTTCTATCTGTTCAATCACTCAATACCTGATCTTCAACAGGAGAGGACCTACACTCCAAGTACTGCTGTGACCTCGGTCTGGAAGAGACAATGGCTCGAGTGTCTGGGGAAAGGGCCCCTGCCTTCACATCAGAGGAGTTGGAGAAACTCGTGGACGGGGTCCTCCCCCAGTACACACTACTCTATGGTCCTCCAGACAAACAGGTAAGTACACAGGGAGCATGATGTATGGGCTATGCCTGTGTGGAGAGGGGTGGATGTAAGAAGGAAGGGGGAGAGTGCGGCGTGCATGAAACAACGGTGAATGCATGTGCCACATGGCAAGGGTGGGTATGGGGGCCAATCACTTTGATGGTGCAGTTGGTAATAACTGTCTCTTCCCCCTGTACAAATCATGTAGGTCAGCGCCCACCAGAAAAAACATATTTGGCGTGCCATTGCCAAGGACGTCCGGACCCTGGGGGTCTACCACAGACGGAGCACCCACTGCCGGAAAAGATGGGAGGACATTCGCCGCTGGAGCAAGAAGACGGCGGAGGCTCAGCTGGGGATGGCCTCCCAACGTGGGAGGGGTGCCTGTCGCACCATGACCCCCCTGATGTTCAGGATCCTGGCGGTGGCGTACCCGGAGTTGGATGGGCACTTGAGAGCATCACAGCAGCCACAAGGGGGTGAGTACACTCGCATTCTGCTGACTTTGCACGCAGTGGAGGGGTCTGGGTGGGGGAGGTGGGCTGTGGGTTTCCCTAGGCCAGGGCGAGTTCCGTAGGCAAGGTCCCTCCGTAAGGCAGGCCATGTGGCACCCCACCCCACCTCTGTAGAGTGACAACTACACCTAGTCATGCCCCTGTGTCATCTATGTGTGCAGATGTCGTCCATAGCCTTGTAGGCCATTTCCCAGGAATGGAACAGTGAAGCCCAAGAGCACGGCGTAGTGCAGGGGGCTTCTGTGTCTGTTGTGTCTGCCAACGGTAGCGGTAATGCATGCACTCAACATGTATTTCTTCTGTCATCCCCCCCCTTTTTGTGGTCTGCCTGTTCTTGTGTGCATTAGCATCATCAGACGGAGGAGCAGTGGCACCGGAGCACCAGGGGGCTGCATCCCACATGGCCATGGAGGGCCACACTACGGAATCGGACTTCACCAGTGGGACAGAGAGCGAGGGGAGCTCCACGGTGGGGACAGGAGCTGAGACCAGTGACACGGACTCGTCCTCTGATGGGAGCTCCCTTGTGGTTGCGGCAACATCTGTGCCACTCCCATCTACAGGTACAGCCGCCACCCCCCCTTCCAGCACCGCCCTCCCAGCAGCCCCTCAGCCTTTGCCCTGTGCCCGCTCACCCGGGAGGGTGGGCATCACCTTCGCCCAAGGCAACTCAGGCCCTGCCCCAGTCACCGCTGCTGCCCTCAGAGAGGAGGCCATTGACCTCCCCAGGTCCCTCACTGTTTGGCAATCTACCATTTTGAATGCCATCGAGGGTGTAGAAAGGCAATTGCAACAAACTAATGCATTCCTGGAGGGCATTCATTCTGGTCAGGGTGCCCTTCAGTGAGCTTTTCAGACTCTGGCCTCAGCACTGATGGCAGCCATTGTCCCTGTGTCTAGCCTCCCCCCTCCAACTTCCTCCACCCTGACCCAATCCCCGGACCTCAGCCTATCCCAAGCACACCTACAGACCAGCATGCACACACGTCAACACACAAGGGAAGCTCAGGCAAACATAAGCACCACACATCCCACAGGCACTCACGCAAGCATCACACACATGCAGACACACCAACATCCACTGTGTCCACTGTGTCTCCCTCCTCCTCGTCTCCCTCCTCCCTCCCAGTCTCGTCTACACTCACACCTGCATGCACTACCTCTACAGCCACTACTGCCATCACCAGCACACCCACCACCACCCCCGCTCACGTGCAGTCACCATCCCACTACCATTCACACGTCCCCTGTGTCCTCTCCCAGTGTGTCTGTGACGCCCCCTCCGAAGATACACAAACGCAGGCACACACCCACCCAACAGCCATCCACCTCATGACAGCCTCCAGCGCATGCACCTTCACCCAAAGTCAGCAAACGAACACCTTCTACAACCACAACCTCTTTCTCCACTCCCAAACCCCCTCCAGCTACCCGTCCCAGTGTGTCAAAAAAACTTTTCCTGTCCAACCATGACCTCTTTCCCACACCTCCCCCACCCCGTCTGTCTCCTAGGTCCCGAACTAGCACCTCAGCCTCAACATCTCCGGGACCAGGGGTGCCTGTAGTCACCGGAATCTGGAGTGCACCGGCCACCAGGGCAACAAGTTTGGCACGGAGCCACAGCACAGACAGTCCCCCATCTGTGAAGCATCAGAAGTTGGCCAGTGCCCGGCGGGAGAGAGGGAAGACTCCAGCCACCAAAGCCGCTCCCAGGGGTCCCGGTGGGAGTGTGGAGTCAGCTGCGACACCTTCAAAGGTGGGGAAGGGCCACAAGAAACCCGGCAAGTCTGGGAAGAGCAGCACGGCGGAGAAGACCGCCATCATCCCCGCTGCCCAGGAGGCCACCGCCAGCACCAGCCCAGCTGCCCAGGAGGCCAGCACAAGCCCAGCTGTCCAGGAGGCCACCGCCAGCACCAGCCCAGCTGCCCAGGAGGCCACCGGCAGCACCAGCCCAGCTGCCCAGGAGGCCACCGCCAGCACAAGCCCAGCTGCCCAGGAGGCCACTGCCAGCCCCGCTGGACCATGAAGGACCGCCAGCAAAAGCCCCGCTGGGCCATGAAGGACCGCCAGCAAAAGCCCCGCTGGGCCATGAAGGACTGCCAGCACCAGCCCTGCTGGGCCATGAAGGACCGCCAGCACCAGCCCCGCCGGGCCATGAAGGACCGCCAGCAAAAGCCACGCTGTGCCATGAAGGACCATCACCAGCTGAGTCCCTGCAATGGAGACCGCCGTCTCAAGCACCGCTGAACAGGGCACCGCTGAACAGGGTACCGCCGCCTCAAGCACCGCTGAACAGGGCACCGCCGTCTCAAGCACCGCTGGCCCATGAATGCCAAGGGCACTGACGCTACTGAGTCCGTCACGGGGAGAATGAAGCACTCTGGGCACAAAGCCCCCTCCAGAACCAGTGGAGACTGTCATCCACTTCCTCTGTCCTTAGCAGGATGAAGCACTCTGGGCACAAGGCCCCCTCCAGAACCAGTGGAGACTGTTATCCACTTGAGAAACTGTGGCTTTGCACTCCCCAGGATGGAACAGTGGGCAACTCACCCACTGTAGAGACTTGAGAGACTGTGGCTTTGCACTCCCAGGATGGAACAGTGGGCAACTCACCCACTGTAAAGACTTGAGAGACTGTGGCTTTGCACTCCCCAGGATGGTACAGTGGGCATGTGACCCCCTCGTGGATTTGGCGTCGTGCACTCAACCGGCTGAGGTGCCCCCCCTTTCCTTCCCCCTGAGGTGCCTGTTTAGTTGCTGTCTGATGCCCCTGCAGTGTTCTCTCTGTCATGGTCGGGGATCTTGTGTGGGCCTTGCCCATACCGTGTGGGCCCAGTGTTCCACAGACTTAATTGGAGCACTACCTGGACTACTATGCTTGGTATATATTTTGTAAATGGTGTATATATATATATTTTTGCCTACTTGATTTGAATATATTACAATGGTTACACTCATTTTCTATTGTCTTTGCATTCTTCCGGAGGGGTTGGGGGGTGTAACTGTGATGTATTTATATGCATTAGTGTGTGTGTTGTAGTGGGTGATGGTGGGGGTGTTGCATGTTGCGTGTTGAGTGTGTGTGTCACTCTCTTTTCCCTCCCCCCTCCCCTGTGTCGTAGGTGCAGTACTCACCGTGATCTTCGCCACCGGCGTTCGTGCTCCTGGTAGAGGAGCAGGAAGACTATCGCAGGTAGAATTTGGAGTTCTGGGTCCATGGTGTTCTGGTTCCTCGTGGGGTGTGTAGAGGTGAGCGTTTTCCCTTCGAAGTCCTGTTTCCGCTGTGTTTTTATCCGCGGTGAATCCGCCCCGGAAAAGGTGGCAGATTGGTGGGTTGTAATAGTGTGGGCGGTACATTGTCTCCCGCCTGTCTGTTGGGGGTGACCGCCAAGCTGTTTGTTTGTACCGCTGTGGCGGTCGGAGTGTTAAAGTGTCTGTCTTTGTTGGCGATTTCCGCCACCGTCGTAATTGCAAATTTTTTACCGCCGGCCTATTGGCGGTCTTACTGCCGCTTTAACACCGTCTGCCAGGGTTGTAATGACCACCAATGTCTCATATTGAAGCTGCTGGTGGGCACAACAAAAGGGTGAGATATACAGCTCTTGTAGAATTTGATTAGAGGTGGAGGACGTACTGTCATTTGAGTTTTGAGGCTGCTGGAGGTTTGGGCGGTGTACGTTTTTTAGGTTTGATTAGCGAGGTGTAGTCGTTATATGGTTAGAATATCTGGGATATAAAGTGGTTTATGTTGGTGGGTATTTTCATTTTATAGAACTTTATGTGAAATTTTATTCGTCAGTGAACCAGATTCCAAAGCCACTCAGCAGTTAACAAGTCAAGCGTCTCCACCCAGTGTAGGTTAGATATCATCCGCATAGCATCAACGGATTCTGATAATTGGGGGGTGGAGCTCGCATGGTGTCGCACTGCATTCACAGTGGAGTCCTAAATGGGTAGCCCTGAGTGGTTCTTCTCCCTTGACAGTGATAGGATGTCAGGTGTGTTAGAGGATGATCACTGCTGGGGGCCAGGGTGAAATTACTCATCTTACTGCATTGCAAACAAATGGGCTTTGTCCATGGTCAGAGCTGCAACAAAGCGGAGGGCATGCAGGATCATCCCAGGGCCACCGCTAGTGAGGCGGTCATTGTCAATTGTGTTTTCACTGGCATGGGGGGAAGCACCAGCAGGGTTTCCTGGTTATAAGGAGAACCAGCAAGGGCGAGTGGCTGGGGTGCCTAGAGTCAATTGCAGGAAGTAGCGGGGTATGCATGCTAACACACCACTCACCACATGTGCCCACCATTAGGAAGGGCCTTTGTCTTCACCCTGTTCCGTCACAGTGTTCAACGATGTTCAGGGACAGGGGACCTCAGTTGATTTAATTTTGCTGGGGATTGGGTGCGGGCGCAGAAGTGCAGTGAGCCAAAGTATTCGTTCCAATTGGAGGTCCGCAGGTATGTTTCTTTGATTTTGATTTTCAGAGGACTCAAAGCATAATCCGCAATTTGGGGTACTTTGGGTGAAGTGTCCAAAACATGCCAGAGGCTCGTCAGAGCTCAGAGACGAGCCACCATCTCAGCTGTGTGCCTAGCCATGCCCCAAACAGTACACTTTTTCATGTCAAAAATGTTATTAAGACCTGAAGCTATTGTGTTATAGACAATTTGTACAGAACAGAACTTCTGGATTTATTTAAATTGATAAAAGTAGCATAGAAGGTATTATCCCAGATTATACCATAGACAGATAAAGGCTGTATGAAAAGTTTCAATTTGTAGAAATGTTTGCTGAGTGCCTGGAATAGATCTCTGTTTTTTTGCAAAATTATGTCTTGAGTCACATGGACTTCTTTTCTAAATGCTTTCTTCTTTGAACAAATGATGCTACAAAGAGAGCACTCGCACATACCTTATGATTTGCTGCTGGTGTCTGCCATTAAGTCTTCTTTCCAATTGGAAGATACAATTAGGTTATTGTGGAGGGAGGCAAGCAAATGGCGATTTAAGTGCTTTACAAGGACCACTCTTTTTGTATAATTTCCCTTTGTATGTTATGCTGGAAGGCTGTTTACTACATATATACGTAATCTAACTCTTTCATATTAGCATGTAAATACACAGTAAAATAATACTCGCCTATTACAGTTTTCAATGGACCCCATTATGTGTGTTATTCCAGGGCAGTATTTGTTCCAGTTACTTATAATCAGTTACTGCAGAACATGGCAGTGGCAGTGTGGTGTGGCCCTCTGATCACTCCAAGATTGAGGCCAGCGATGTCAATGCATCTAATCCTACCAGCATTGATAAAGGAAAGCCATTTTCTTCATTGCATCATGACACGCTTTATGCCTCAGACTAGTGGTAGCTCACATGGAAACCGAGGCTAGGAGTTCCATGACCATCATAATCACAAAATGTCCTATGTGGGCATCGCACATTTTCTTTTGTACTCACTGGAAAGAGAGGATGCCTCCCTAAAATGAAACTTTTTGAAATCATGTGCAGGCTCTGGAAGTTAAGTGAGCTCCTCACCTTTTATTTTGTACTCACCAAGAAGAAATAATGCCTCATAGAACTAACATGCAAACTTCACTTTGAACATGTCTGTGGCTGTGCGAAGTGTTCTTTCGAGTCAGATGACTTTGGCAGGCAAATGACTTTAAAGAGATTAATTTCACAACAGTGCTGCAGAGACATTGTCTCTTTCTGGTGAGGTGCATATGAAAGGTGAGGTTCTCTTTTAATTTCCAGAGAAGGGTATTTCAAGTACATCATTAGCTGGCTTGAAGATCTCAGTACTGTAAGAACTAAGGGCCTGATTATGAGTTCAGCGGTCGACTTTGCCAACCCGTGGTGATGAGACCGCTGTCAAGGTGGTGGTCTCCCCACCGGCCCTATTATGACTTTTCCACTGGGCTGACAGGCGGGAACTAAGGTTCCCACCCATCAGCCCAGTGGAAAAGGTTTGCCAGCATTGCCGTCAGCTCATAATAGAGCTGATGGCAATGCTGCCGCACACAGGGGGCACCAGCACCCTTGAAACGTGCACTGTCTGCCCAGCAGTGCTGATTACAACCTGCACTGCTGTCATCCCATCAGGATTGGAGTTCCTGGCGGGGATGGCGGTAGGTTGCCGGGTGTGCCCACCAACCTTGTAATGTGGAAGTTGCACTGCCACAACCGCAGTGGTCCCACCTCCACCACGAGTCTGGCGGTCTGTTAACTGGCAGACTTATATTAAGGCAATAAGACTGAGTACATGCATTCATGAGATGCTCAAAAGAGCTTGTCACTGTGAAATTTAAAAAAACAGCTTTCAGTCTTGTTATGCAACTCACATGATGATGCTTTGGCATTACAGGCCTGAATTAATCTATGCAGGCAATAAGACAAAATGTACTAGCAGCACTTAAAAATTGCCTTTTGTGCAGTGCAGTCTTTGAATAGGAAGCAAGAGCTAGCAATAACAAACAAAACAAGCATTTGCAATGCAACGGGTCTCGCGTTTGATCATGTTAGAGCGATAGCGTTGTAAACTCCTAACCCGACATTTCACCTATCGGCAAAAGTGCATTTATGTACCTAACCCGAAAAAGTGCAATTAACTATGTAAAGCTATGTAACTTCTGCCAAGCGAAATCGCGCTAGTAAATTAGAGAAAAAGTAGTCCATGAGCCGGACAGAAAACAGCGAGCCTTGCATGTTTTCTGTACTTGGTCGCTGCGCTCGAGGAAGGCTAGCCACCGGAAAAGGCATGACGTATGCATGCCTTTGCCTAATGAAAGCAAGCAGATTTTAATAGGCAAGCCCACGAACCAATGAAAAATACTGACGTGACGTCAACAGGGCTCCGAGCCCTTTTCTAACTACTACAGCGTCTCGCTGTGATACGAATGCACGAGCGCATGCAACGCAGGCTCGACCCTAAAAAGGAGTAGGAGGAGGGCAATGTCGTACTGCTATACCCCGTCTCACTGCTTATGCAGAGAGACAGTGTGTGTCTCTCTGGGAAAAAATAATTTGCTGCTGGAGAGAACTATGTTATGCCGGTAAAGACGTAATGAGGCAATATGCCAAGATCTAAACAACGAATAGATGTCCTGTAGGTTGATCCACAACACTTTAATTAAGTTTAAGAGAGCCGTCCCGCTGCCTTACTCTATATATGCAACCTGCGGGTGGATTCAGATGGAGAATGACGCGTCAGTGTTAGTTTTTTTCTGATGTACAATTTTGGGTGACAAGTAATTTGGGTGAATTAGATTAGCAAATCTATTGATGCATATGACTGTTAAAGACGAACTAATGCTTTTGCACTTGAAACAATATGATTGTTTAATTTGAAAGTGTGAAAAATAATGTAGTATAGTTATGCCACATTTTTCGTGCAAGACACCATTGTTTTAAAATGGATGCAGTTTCTGGTGTATTCATCCTGCTGAATCAGGGGCCCGCTGCAATCCTCTCTGATCACAGTTTCCGCAGAATACAAAGCCTAATGTCATAAAAAGATTGTTGTAATAGAGAGCATGTATTGTGAATTAAACTTTCCATCGGGTACATGCTGTATCATTTCGAGGGATTTCCGATGAAAGTTCCAATGTAAGCTTACAGAAGAACATGTTTCTATGGGTTATTGTGAAAAAAAATGTTTCATATTGGGTTTTACATTTCCGCAGTGCAACTGCTGAGGAAGCAAGCAGATGATTCCCCTTGATGCAAGAAATAAGTAAGTGTTAAGAACTTTTTGAAATTACAAAACTGTTTTTGATTTGCGAATGCGACCTAGCTATGATCATACCATGCTGAATTTGCAGTTTTATTAATTAATATGCTTAAAATGTGTATTAAAACACCTGGTTTTGAAGAATCAGTGGCGACTTCTTATTTTCCGTCCGAGACACTGTCCACCTATGCTGACATTTTCTTTCTTACTAGAATGTTGTCAGTACTCTTCATGCGTTTAACACGTAGAACAAACAGAGATTTTATTAATTGACAAGGGTCATGCTATGATTTATGATTCTGTATTCTCTGAGTGTTTATGACACATTATGTAATCCTTTATAATGTTTATTAACGCCTCTGTATTCAATCTTTTAAAATTAATTTAGATCTAGAACTCACTTCTTGAGTTGTCTCAGTTACTAATCATGAATTTACTCTGTCAAATTTGGAGTATGGACAGGGAGGGTAGTTTCTTACAACTATATAAATGATTTAGAATCATGGGTCTGACCTCCGTTTTTGGGTTCATTTAATTTTGGGCTACAGGAGAATATTGTGTTTCAGCTTCCATATCAGGTAAGCACTTGCATGAAGGTGGGCAGAGACCCAAAGCTCTTTCTTATATAGTATTTAATAATATTTTTTTTATTATTGTCAAGAGGCCTGGAAAGACACCTAAAGCTGTCTCTAGCCCATTCATAATAAAGGAATCAATATTAGATGTAGGCAGGGTGTATAGCTTTTCCTCCAGGGCTGATTTTAGACACCAAGAGAATTATATATGGCTCTGCCTTTAATTATCTGATGTATTGAACCATTCACTGAACGCTTTCACATTTTTCAGCCTTCCATCTTGTAGTTGTCATTTATGTGACATTTTTCAATACGGTAAACACTGTGTTGTGAGAATTAAAATATTAAATTGATTAACCTGGTGGTAGCTAGCTCAGTGGGAGGCCTCCTCCCAATAGTACCACCTTTGGCTCAGACCTTTCACACTGGAGCAGGCCTTTAATGGCTGGTATAGTGCGCTATGGTAGACGAGAAGTCTATATGGAAGCCTGGCTCCACACCGAAATTTCCAACATGGTGGGCACAGCATTCTTTGTAAAATCTAGGTCAGCACTGCAGTTTTTTGAGCTAAACAGTCAGCAGGTGGTATGCAAAGTAGCACAAAGAGCAAGTTAGGCATTGTAGACAGTCATCGCTGTAGCGTGAAGCTCCTGTCGGTGTTGTTGGTGGTCCTTGCTGGAGCTTCATGCTGGTGGTCCCTGTCAGGCTGTTGATGCTGCAGCGCAAACAGTTGGGTTCCCCAGAACTTCGCGTTGGCACAGGTGGCAGGATCTTTCCATGAACGGGCCCGTTTGCATTTATGAAGAGCCGAAAAACTAGAGGGGACTCAACTGAGGCCACACCAATGGTCGAAGACCTGAGGGGCACCACATGTGGGTCAGGAGCTGACTCCAGCAGAGGCCATCAGGTCTCAGGCAGATCCAGTTGCTGACCCAGGCAACAGGTCAGCCGGACAGTTGCAGGGAGCCTCTGGAGCCTATGTCCATGTTGCTCAGAAATGGAGGTCATCTGGCTGACCCTTGGAGTCAACTCAGCCTAAGAAGAAGGGTGAAAGTCCAATCTTCCTTCTTATAAGTAGGACAGAGGGCAGGAGAGCAGCAGAGTAGCAGGGCTTCAGAATGGCAGTCCTTCTGGGAGCAAATCAGCACAGCAGCCCTTCTTCTGTAGTATCCACAGATACAGAGGTGTACTGAAGAGCTGGTGTCTGGGATCCAATATTTATACCTGGTGCCTTCTTTGAAGTGGAAGAAGCTTCCAGAGGTTTTCACCACTTGAAGTGGCAACCCCCCCATCCTGGCCTTAGCTTGTCTGGAGTCACAAAAGAATAGTGACCAACCCTTTGTGAGAGTGCTCAGGCAGATCCTTTGTGATGTTCTAGTGTGGTAGGTGACAGCTCCTCCCCCTTGTTAACTCAGAGCAGCCCATCTTGCCAACACCTATCTTCCCATTGTCTCACTGTCTGGGAGCAATACACAAAGACCAACTGCCAGCTACAACTGGTCATGTGACCCAGGATCAGGCTGCAGGCACCAAATGGTTAGAACAAGAAAAGCCAACCTTCTAAAAGTGGCATTTTCAGAATTGTGAATAAGATCCGCCTTTACCATTAAAGGGGGGTTTTATTTACACTTCTTTGGACACCCAAGTCAACATGTCTATCTGCTCCAAGTTGAACTTACAACCCACTAAATGTAGTAAGGTATCTCCAGTATTATCTTATGGGAGAAGTAGGCCTTAGAGTAGTGAAAAACATATATTTAAGAGCTTTTCAGGGAGAGGGGCGTAGCGAGCGCCGTGCAAGGTGGCCACCAGAGCTTGAGCCTTCTGGCCGGACTCTGTTTTTTTTATATAAGTTGATTGACAAACTCCAGATAGCTATCTCTGGAGTTCAGGTTTTGAAATCGGAAGGTGTCCTCCTTCTATTGTTGCCTCTGTTTTGTCCCTGGAGGTGGAAAGTCTCCTGATAACAGCAGTGAAACGGATCCCACTTAATCTTCTGAAGCCGTCTTTATTGCCTGACAGGAATTCCTGAGGTGAACAGTGTCACGGAATGGATAACTCTTGTCTTTTATTTTGTGTAAACTTAGGCCCATATTTATACTCAGTTTTTGCTGAATTAGCGTCATTTTTTTAATGCTAATTCAGTGCAAACCTAACTCCATATTTATACTTTGGTGCTAGACACGTCTAGCGCCAAATTTATGGAGTTAACGTTGTTTTCTGGACGTGAAAACCTACCTTGCATCAATAATATGCAAGGAAGGTGTTCCTATCCATAAAAGGATGATATGGCCTTTGCGCCATATTTATCCCCCATGCTAAAAACCAGCACAGGGGGATGAGGGCCTTAAATAATGGCCCTAAGCTTGCTTAGCACCATTATTGAATGCCTGGGTATGGGCAGGTGTTAGGGGACGTGTAGGCATATTTCCATGGTCAGAGACCATGGAAAGTGCCCACAGGTGCCCTTCCCTGGCCCCAGGGACACACCACCCACCCCCACCCACACCAGAGGGACACCACAGGATGGAGGACCTATCCCAGGTAAGTCCCAGTAAGATTTCATTTTATTTAAATACCCTGCTCGAGAGCCCTGACTTGGAACCCCCTGAATTTCGCTTACCCCATTGGCCATGCCCAGGGGACATTTGTCCCCTGGGCATGGCCATTGGGGTGGTGGGCATGGCTCCTGTCTTTACTAAGACAGGAGTCATGTCCATGGGGGTTGTGCGCCAGAAAATGGCTCTACACTGCTTAGAGGCAATTTCTGCCTCTAAACAGTGTAGCGCCATAATTCTGCGCACAAGGCCTGATTTCCCCTACGCCTCCCCTGCCCTGTTAGCGTCCTTTCCAAGGACACTAACAGGGCATTAGCGCCGGCCAGTGGCATTCCATAAATATGGAGCCCGGTTGGCATCTTGGAATGGCGCTAGCCAGCACTATACTTTTTCATGCAAAACTGCGCTAACGCAGTTTTATGTGAAAAAGTATAAAACTGTCCCTTAATGTTCTGGCTGTGAATTCTGTGTCGGAAGGTAATGACCTTTATTTGACTAATTTTCATTGCTTATGGAGGGTGCTTTAGCTTACAAAATGCGAAAAGCTTTCCTGTCATATTTTCTGAGGTGAACAGGCCTTCCAATTTTTATATGCAAAGAATTCCAGTAAGGCATTAAGGGCCAGATGTAGCAAACCATTTGCGACTCGCAAACGGCGAAAATCGCCGTTTGCGAGTCGCAAACGTGTGTTTGCTATGCAGAAATGCATTTTGCGAGTCGGAACCGACTCGCAAAATGCATTTCAGAGTCGCAAATAGGAAGGGGTGTTCCCTTCCTATTTGCGAGTCGCAGTGGTATGCAACTCCATTTGCGACCGCATACGCGGTCGCAAATGGAGTCGCAGTTACCATCCACTTGAAGTGGATGGTAACCCACTCGCAAACGGGAAGGGGTCCCCTTCCCCTTTGTGACTGGACACCAAATTATTTTTTCAGGGCAGGTAGTGGTCCAAGGGACCACTACCTGCCCTGAAAAAATCAGAAACAAACGGTTTCGTTTTTTTTTTCTAAGTGCAGCTCGATTTCCCTTAAGGAAAACGGGCTACACTTGGAAAAAAAAATCTGCTTTATTTAAAAGCAGTCACGGACATGGAGGTCTGCTGAGTACAGCAGGCCTCCATACCCGTGAGTGCCCATAGTCGCTATGGGGCCGCAATTTGCGACCCACCTCATTAATATTAATGAGGTGGGTCTTTGCGACCCCATAGCGACTCGCAGACGGTGTCTGAGACACCGTTCTGCATAGCAAATTGCGACTTGCAATTTGCGAGTCGCTTGGACTCGCAAATTGCAAGTCGCAATTTGCTACGTTGCTACATCTGGCCCTTACTTACAATTGCTTTACTTACTACTGGTTCTATCTACCTATTAATTTAAATACAAAGATCTTTTTGACAAATTAACTTTGACTTTTTTTTATTTATGGCCAAACCGTCAAAGTCAAAAGATAAAGACTCTTCTTTTGACCTCTCGTCTAAGAGTATTGCCCGTTCCAATGCTCAAAAGTTAAATTTACCTCTTATTTATTTGAAGATCCTGCTAAACTTCGAGACTTCCTTCATCAGAATTGCCATGAGGACATGGAACTTGGAGCTACAGCGAAATGACATTTCATCTTTTTGCATTTCGAGTCTACTTTACACTTCCTTCATGGTTCTTGCTTCTTGCTGTTATATATTATCCCATGTATTTAAGTATTTGTTTCTTTTTTGTATTATTCTCTAGAGTCGACAATGCCGTATTGTTTGTCTCCAGTGTCATTCATGTGTAATGGTCGTCTGTTGATTATCATATATCCCTACCTCTGTTAACTCCGCTAAGTCCTCTGATATGGTTTTGGCTCTATGGGGGTCATTCTGACCTCAGCGGTAAAAGGCCCTTACCGCCGGTCAGAAGACCGCCATTCTACCGCCGCGACCGCGGTAAACCGCCACGGTCATTCTGACCACCAACTGGCAAACCGCCAAAAACCCGACATCCACGGAAGGCCGCCTCACCAGCGGGCAGCGATAAACTGGAGATAACCAAACCTCCACCGCCACGCCAACACAAACACGCCCATGCCATTCTGACCCACGAATCCACGCGGCGGTCTTACAACCGCGGTATTCCATTGGCGGTACACACCGCCGCGGTCAAAATACACACACACATACAAAACACAACCACATTGGACAATTTGAAATACACACACCTGAGACACATAGACACACCACTCCCACACACCCAATACAATATAAAAAAAACACCCACATCACCCACAAACCCCTACAACAAAAAATATCTGAGAGAAGGCGCAATACACTGAGAGAGAGCACAGGGAACGCAAAGCACAACACACACAGGAACACAACATCATCACCCACACCACATCTACGTACACATCAACACACATCACCACGCACATCACCACAAACACCACCCCACACCTCATCCACACCACCCATGGCACCCCAAAGACACCCCAGGTTCTCGGACCAAGAACTCAGGGTCATGGTGGAGGAAATAATCAGGGTAGAGCCCCAGCTCTTCGCACACAGGTGCAGCACACCACTATAGCAAGGAAGGCTGAGCTATGGCAAAGGATCGTAGACAGGGTCAACGCTGTGGGACAGCATCCCAGAAATCGGGACGACATCCGAAAGCGATGGAACGACCTACGGGGGAAGGTGCGCTCGATGGTGTCGCGACATAACATCGCTGTGCAGAAGACTGGCGGCGGACCCCCACCCACTCCACCCGAATTCACAGCATGGGAGCAAGAGGTAGGAAATATCCTGCATCCTCACGGCCTCGCTGGAGTACACGGAGGAATGGACTCTGGTAAGTCGAATCTCAATTACTTCACCCCCCCCCAATCACCAGCATGCCAACCCACAACCCCACCCTCACCCCCAATCTCAAACCCCCAGCACACATCCTCCCTGCCAGTGTCCCACCAGCACAACCCACCCTAAACAACACCAACCCCTGAATGCCAACACAAACCATAGACAGCCATCACCAATGCATGACCACTGCACAGACCCATCCCCCCCCCCCAACTACCCTCACAACACCTCCCACAAGGGAATGTCAGCACTGGGGGACAAGGGCACTGACAATATGCACGCCATGGCAGACACAAAAACAATAACCAAACATTTTACCCCTGCAGGGCCCGAACGCCAACACACCGCCACGGAGGGTCCAGCTTTGTCCATCCCACCCCCAGAACAGCCCCCCAGTGAGGACAGCAGCTCTGTCGAACTAGAACCTGATGACCAGCCCGGACCATCGGGGACCTCTGGACAGTCGGTTCCCCACACACAGACACAGGCCACACCAGACCCAACCCCCTCTGGGAACACCAGCACAGCTCACACCCAGCGGGCCCATGCCTCTGTCACCAGGACGCGTCAATCAGCGGTGTGTCCGCCACTACAGGGCACCCAGGCTGACCCAACACCCCAACAACAACAGGGACCTGGGGGCAGTGGTAGTGGGCACACCGTCCAGGGGACAGAGGCCCGGGGAAACAGGGCATCTGGGAGGGCTGCTGTGCGACGGGGGGGGGAGGACAGGCCCAGGGAACTAACTCTCCAAGAGGCCCTCACCACCATCATGGGAGCATACCACCACTCCCAGGAGACGATGGCGACGGTACTGGCCAGGTTCACCGAGATACAGGCACAGCAGGAGGAACGCTACATGGGGTTCAGCAATGAACTTACAAACATCGCTACCGCCATGGGGACCATAGTCCAGGCCCTCAACCGGATAGAAACCACATTGCGGGACACTGTGGCAGCACAAAGGGCCCCTGTCACTAGCCAGGACCAGGAACAGCCTACCACCTCCGCCAGCGCTAGTGGACAGGAGGCCCCACCACAACGTCAGGCCACCAGAACCCCACCTCCTGCTGAAGAACAACCACCCCGCAAGCGGAACCTGAGATCTCATAGGAAGACAGAGTAGGATGCCAAGACACCCTCCACCACAACATACCCCCTGATGTCATCCCACTGTCCCACATTGTCACCCTGTCCAATCTTGAACTGCCCCTGCTCCATCCTTCCACAGGCATATGGACAATGCACCTGTGAAACTGAGAACTGGACTCTGCCATGGACATTACTCCACCCCCTCCCATCACCGTTTTAATATCATGTACCAATATCTATCACTAAAAATAAAACACTCATTGCACTTAAATCATTCAGGAGTCAGCCTGTATTATTTACAAATGTATTACACATTAATGTTCAATAATGCTCAGTTAATTTATGAAGAGAACATACCGATGTCAATAACCATTAGTCCATGGGCTAACCAAGCAGAAGTCACGCAGTGGGTCATACAGCACTGAAAAGGGAAGGGAAAAGGAAAAATCAATAAAAAAGAACTGGGGGGAAATACACAAAGTAGAGATGCAGGAGCCTTTAAGTAAATGTTAAATGGCGTGGGTGAGTCTTACCTATGTGCTACTGAAAATACTGTTGGATGACTGTGTCCCTGTTGTCTGTGTCGTCCCCGTCGTCTTCCTCCTCTTCACTCTCCACAGGCTCCACAGCTGCTACAACACCACCATCTGGACCATCCTCCTGCAGGAAAGGCACCTGACGTCGCAATGCTAGACTGTGAAGCATACAGCAGGCCACGATGATCTGGCACACCTTCTTTGGTGAGTACATCAGGGATCCACCTGTCATATGCAGGCACGAAACCTGGCCTTCAGGAGCCCAAAGGTTCTTTCTATGACCCTCCTAGTTCGCCCATGGGCCTCATTGTACCGTTCCTCAGCCCTGGTCCGGGGATTCCTCACTGGGTGCAATAGCCAAGGCAGGTTGGGGTAACCAGAGTCAGCAATTAGCCACACACGTTGTCTCTGTAGCTGTTCCATCACATAGGGGATGCTGCTATTACGCATGACATACGCGTCATGCACTGACACAGGGAACTTGGCATTTACATGGGAGATGTACTGGTCAGCCAAACAGACCACCTGCACATTCATAGAATGGTAATTTTTCCTGTTTCTGTACACCTGCTCATCGTCTTTTGGGGGTACTAAAGCCACATGGGTCCCATCAATGGCACCAATGATGTTGGGGATATGTCCAAGAGCATAGAAATCACCCTTCACAGTGGCCAAATCACCCTCCTCAGGGAAAACAATGTAGCTACGCATGTATTTCATCAGGGCAGACAACACTCTGGACAAAATCTTAGAAAACATAGGCTGAGACATTCCAGATGACATGGCCACTGTTGTCTGGAATGAGCCACTTGCCAAAAAATGGAGGACTGACAGAACCTGCACTAGAGGGGGAATTCCTGTGGGTTGGCGGATGGGGGACATCAGGGCTGGCTCAAGCTGGGCACACAGTTCATGGATAGTGGCTCGGTCAAGTCGGTATCGTAGTATAATATGGCGTTCTTCCATTGTCGACAGGTCCACCAGCGGTCGGTACACGCGAGGATTCATCCTTCTCCTCGCAAGTCCCAGCGGACGGTGCCTAGGAAGGACAACATGGAGCACTGAGTCAGGCAAACCACAGGTTTGTTCATACAGCTTGCACAGTAAAAGAAGCGCAATGCAGTGAAAGGCGTGTATGTGTGGCAATGCAAGGCCTAGGCCTGTGTGACGCAGTTGAAATTAAGCCATGTGGGCCCTTGAAATGGCCGCTGCCTGACCTGTGAAGTGTGACAATGGGATGTGAGGTCAATGCGCTGGCGTGGCGCACCGTGGCGGTAGGCGGTCGAAGACCGCTGTACGAAGCCGCATTGGTTAACATTGAAGCCTATGGGTTTCATGAGCCAATGACGAGGTGCGCCGGCGGTCGCGGTCGCGGTACGCACCGCCGCGGTACGCACCGCCGCGGGCGTGACCGCCATTTTCTATCTGCTTAATCACTCGAGACATGATCATCCACAGGAGAGGACCTATACTGCAAGTGCTGCTGTGACCTCGGTCTGGAAGTGACAATGGCTGCTGCGACTGGGGAAAGGGCCCCTGCCTTCACGTCTGAAGAGTTGGAGAAACTTGTTGATGGGCTCCTCCCCCAGTAGGCGCTACTCTACGGTCCTCCAGACCAACAGGTAAGTACACTGGGTGCACATTGAATGGGCTATGCCTGTGTGGAGTGGGCTGGATGTAAGTTGGTGGGGTGGGGTGCGAATGAGGAGTGCAACGCACGACAGATGTGAGAATGTGCCACATGGCAAGTTTGGGGAGGGGGGGCATTTACATCTAAAATGCAGAAAACTGACGAATTTCTCTTTTCCCACCCTGTACATGTCAAATAGGTCAGCGCCCATCAGAAAGTCGACATTTGGCGTGCCATCGCCAAGGAAGTCTGGGCCCTGGGGGTCCACATCAGACGGGGCACCCACTGCCACAAGAGGTGGGAGGACATCCGCCGCGGAACCAGGAAGACCGCCGAGTCACTGCTGGGGATGGCCTCCCGACCTAGGAGGGGTGCCATTCGTACCCTGACCCCCCTGATGTCCCGGATCCTGGCGGTGGCCTACCCTGATTTGGATGGGCGATGGAGGACATCACAGCAGACACAAGGGGGTGAGTATCAGCACATACTGTGATCTTTACGAGCAGTGGAGGCGTCTGGGTGGGGGAGGAGGGCTGTGGGTGACATTAGGCCAGGGCGCTTTCTGTAGTGTAGTCCCCTCCTTTAGGCATGGCCCGCTGCCCCCGCCCCCCACCTCTGTAGGGTGCCAAGTACAGCTATCCATGGTCCTGCATCACACATGTGCGCGTTTGTAGTCCCTAGACCTGTTGCCCTAGTCAGAAGTACTGAGTAGTGTACCCCGATTGCGCGGCTTAGTGCATGAGGCTCCTGTGTCTGTCCTCTCCGCCAACGGTGTTGACAATGCATGCACTCAACCTATCTTTATTTCTCCCCCCACTCTTTTTCTTCATCTTCTTGTGCATGTGTGCATTAGCATCATCAAGCGGAGGAGATTTGGCATCGGAGCACGAGGGAGCTGCAAGTCACAAGGCCCCGGTGGGCCCTGGAACAGACACCGAGGGCACCAGTGATCCGGAGGGCGAGGGGAGCACCACAACGGGGACCGGTGGTGACACCAGCGACACCGACACGTCCTCGGATGGGAGCTCCCTAGCGGTGGCGGCAACATCCGGGCCCCCCGCCTCTACAGGTACAGCCGCCACCCAGCGCACCAGCACCGCCCTCCCAGCAGCCCCTCAGCCTTCGCTCCGTGCCCGCTCGCCCAGGAAGGCGGGCATCTCTTTCGCCCCAGGCACCTCAGCCCCTGCCCCTGTCACCCTTGCTGCCCTCAGTGAGGAGGTCATTGACCTCCTTCAGACCATCATTGTTGGGCAGACTACCCTTTTGAATGCCATCCGGGGGGTGGAAAGGGAGGTGCATCGGAGCAATGCCTACCTGGAGGGCATTCATTCGGGTCAGGCTGCCCATCAACGATCGTTCAATTCTCTGGCCTCAGCACTTACGGCAGCCATTATCCCTGTTTCCAGCCTCCCTCTTCTAACTGCCTCCACCCTGTCTCTGTCTCCTGTTCCTCAGCCTATCCCATCCCCACCATCAGACCAGCCTGCACACACCTCAACACCCAAGGCCAGCTCATCCAGACACAAGCACCACAAAACACACAAACACTCACCCAAGCAACACCCAGATGCAGACATTCCAACAGTCACTACCACCTCTGTGTCCCCCTCCTCCTCGTCTCCCTCCTCCCTCCCTGTGACGTCCACACTCACACTTGCATGCACACCACCATCAGCCAGTGCTTCCATCACCAGCACACCCTCCAGTACAGTCCGCACACGTGCAGTCACCACCCCCACTGCCATTTACACGTCCCCTGTGTCCTCTCCCACTGTGTCTGTTACCCCCCCTTCCAAGACACACAAACGCAGGCAGCCACCCACCCAACAGCCATCCACCTCACGACAGCCTATGTCACAATCACCTGCACCCAAACACAGCACACCTGACTCTCCTACAACCACATCCTCTTCCTCCACTCCCATCACCACTACTCCTACCCTTTACCTTGGTCCTAAAAAAGTTTACCTCTCCAATCTTAACCTCTTTCCCTCCCCTGACCCACCCCCTCCATCTGCTAAGAGTCCCAAGAGCACCTCAGCCACCACCAGCCCAGCTTCGAGTGTCACTGTGGTGCGTGGGTTATGGAGTCCACCCTTTGGCGGCAGTGACACTTCAATCAGCAGCAAGGGGACAGCCAGCCCCCCCCCAGGCAAGAGGACACGGAAACTAAAGGGCCGCCGTGAGAGGACTGACACGGCTGCCCCCAAGGAGCAAAGTTTGGCCACTTCACCTGCCACAACATCCAGGGGAGGCAGGGGCCCGAGAGCCCCATCTAAGGAGCGAAAGGGCAGCAGGGCGGAGAGGTCAGCCAGCAGGAGCGCGGAGCAGGAGGGCCCCACAAGCCCCATCCCGGCTGCAAGGGACGACACCAAAGGGCCCAGGACTCCGTCCCTGAAGGGGCCTGCCACTGCACGGTCGGAGGGCGACTGAGCAGGGAGTCCAGGCCAGGTCTGGCTCCCTTCACTTACTAGACAAGCACCGCTGAACAGGGCCCCGCCGTGCAGAAGAGCACCGCTGAACAGGGCCCCGCCGCGAAGACAAGCACCGCTGAACAGGGCCCCGCCGTGAAGACAGGCACCGCTGAACAGGGCCCCGCCGTGCAGGAGAGCACCGCTGAACAGGGCCCCGCCGTGAAGACAAGCACCGCTGAACAGGGCCCCGCCGTGAAGACAGGCACCGCTGAACAGGGCCCCGCCGTGCAGAAGAGCACCGCTGAACAGGGGCCCGCCGTGAAGACAAGCACCGCTGAACAGGGCCCCGCCGTGAAGACAGGCACCGCTGAACAGGGCCCCGCCGTGCAGAAGAGCACCGCTGAACAGGGCCCCGCCGTGAAGACAGGGCCCGCCGTGAAGACAGGCACCGCTGAACAGGGCCCCGCCGTGCAGAAGAGCACCGCTGAACAGGGCCCCGCCGTGAAGACAAGCACCGCTGAACAGGGCCCCGCCGTGAAGACAGGCACCGCTGAACAGGGCCCCGCCGTGCAGAAGAGCACCGCTGAACAGGGCCCCGCCGTGAAGACAAGCACCGCTGAACAGGGCCCCGCCGTGAAGACAAGCACCGCTGAACAGGGCACCGCCGTCTCAAGCACCGCTCCGCTGGGCCCCGCCGTCTCAAGCACCGCTCCGCTGGGCCCTTCCTGTCAAGCACCGCTCCGCTGGGCCCTTCATCTCAAGCACCGCTCCACTGGGCCCTTCCTGTCAAGCACCGCTCTGCTGGGCCCTTCCTGTCAAGCACCGCTCCACTGGGCCCCGCCGTCTCAAGCACCGCTCCGCTGGGCCCCGCTGTCTCAAGCACCGCTCCGCTGGGCCCTTCCTGTCAAGCACCGCTCCGCTGGGCCCCGCCGTCTCAAGCACCGCTCCGCTGGGCCCTTCCTGTCAAGCACCGCTCCGCTGGGCCCTTCCTGTCAAGCACCGCTCCGCTGGGCCCCGCCGTCTCAAGCACCGCTCCGCTGGGCCCCGCCGTCTCAAGCACCGCTCCGCTGGGCCCTTCCTGTCAAGCACCGCTCCGCTGGGCCCTTCCTGTCAAGCACCGCTCCGCTGGGCCCGCCGTCTCAAGCACCGCTCCGCTGGGCCCTTCATCTCAAGCACCGCTCCGCTGGGCCCTTCCTGCATGCACTGTTCACGGTTCACTGTGCCCACCATGCCTCCTCCTTGACCAGTGGAGACTGTAATCCACCTGATGGACTGTGTCTTTGCACTCCCTAGGATGGCACAGTGGGCAACCCACCCACTGGAGAGACTTGGAGACTGTGGCTTTGCACTCCCCAGGATAAAGATGTGGGCAAACCACCCACTGTAAAGACTTGAGAGCCTGTGGCTTTGCACTCCCCAGGATAAAGATGTGGGCAAACCACCCACTGTAAAGACTTGAGAGACTGTGGCTTTGCACTCCCCAGGATAAAGATGTGGGCAAATCACCCACTGTAAAGACTTGAGAGACTGTGGCTTTGCACTCCCCAGGATGGCACAGTGGGCCTGGTGGCCCCTTCGTGGATGTGGCTGTGGTGCCTCCCCCTTCCTTTCCCCCTGAGGTGCCTGTAGTTTTGTCATCAGATGCCCCTGCAGTGTTCTCTCCAAAGGACTCAGGTCTCCTGTGTGGGCTTTGCCCTTGTGTTGTTACACTTTGGCCCACGGACACTTCGAATTTCGTAAGATGTGCAGGACTAATTGCCTCGGTTATCCATTGCAATGTATATAGAATTTTTTTTAATATAATTTTTTTTGCTAGTTGACCAATACTTATCAGAGGCTATTTTGTACATAAATTTTTATTCACAAATTAATTATGTCATTGCATTTTTTACGGGGGTTTGGGTGGTGTCACTCTGAGTTGTTGCTCTGCATTGGTGTGTACATATTGGAGGGGAGGGGGGTAGCGCATGTGTGTGCCCGTAACCTTTCGTCCTCCCCCCTCCCCTGTGTCGTAGGTGCAGTACTCACCGTTGTCGTCTGCGCCGGCGTTCGTACTCGTGGTAGATGAGCAGGTAGACGAGAGCAGGTAGGATGTTTAATTAGGGTTCCATGCTGTCCTCCGTCCTCATGGAGTGCGTAGAGGTGAGCGTTTTCCCGTTCGTAGTCTGTTTCCGCCGTGTTTTTATCAGCGGTGCACCCGCCCCGGAAAAGGTGGCGGATTGGTGAGTTATGATAGGGTGGGCGGTACATTGTCTGCCGCCTCTCTGTTGGCGGTGACTGCCGCGCTGTTTGTTTGTACCGCCGTGGCGGTCGGAGTGTTAATGTGGCGGTCTCTGTTGGCGGTTCCCGCCAGGGTCAGAATTCCATTTTTTGGACCGCCAGCCTGTTGGCGGGTTGGCCGCCACTTTATCACCGACCGCCAGGGTTAGAATCACCCCCTATGTGTCTTAAACCCCTGTCTTTTACTATTGCTTATATAACGTGGTTTCTTTTTAATTGTCACTATCACCACTAAGATTTTCTTTAGCCGGGTTCGAGTTTGGTACCATCTTTTGTTGCTCGCCGCTCTCTCTGTATCCTCTGGGATATACCCTTACTCCTTAAGGTTTTTTTCTGCAACCAATGTTTCTTTCCCCTGAGCTGCCTTCTCTTCTAACATGTTTTTTAAGGGTTTTTTACCCTTTGTCCTTCCTTCTCTTTCTTTCTATTCTTCGTTCAGGACTTTTTCCTCGTTTCCAAAACTTCTGATGTCTATATTCAAGGAACTAAAGCCCTCATTATGTACATGGCGGTTCAGACCGCCATATAAACAATACAGCCAGGCTACCGCCAACAGGCTGACGATGGCGTATAACATTATCCGACAGGGCAGCTGGATAATGTACCCTGATTCCGCCAGCCTTTCAATGGCCGATTCCCCCGCCAGAGAAAGGCTGGCGTAAGGGGTGCTCCGGGCCCCCCTGGAGGTCCCTTCACTGCCTATGCACTTGTCAGTGCAGGGGCCCCCGTGCATTGCCCAGTTGTGCAGGACACTGCCCGATTTACGGGCAGTGATCTGCGCAACGGGTGCTGCTGCACCCGCTGTACAGCGGCTTTGACGGCAGCTCAATGTCCTGGCCAAGCATTCTGCTGGGCCGGAGGGTGGAAACAATGTTTCTGCTCGCCGGGCCAGCAGAATGTTCATTATGTGGCTGGCTGGGTACCAGGGGGGCTGGCGGTCAGTGAAATGACTGCCAGCATGTTACCGCCGTGTTCATAATAACCCCTAAGAAATATTCCTAATGACTTTGCATGACACGCCACTCAGAATTACTTCTTGTAATGTTAAAGGTTTGAAGAAGCCAGTTAAACGCCAATGTGTGAATTGTCACCTTCATGTTACACAGCCATTTAACACTTCTTCCAGAAACTCACATGACAAATGCAGATTCACATGAGCTTAAGAAACAATGAGTGGGGGAAATATATCTTTCTCCTTCAGTTCAAGGTAAAAATGGAGTAGCAATCCTTTTTCATAAAAGACTAAACATTAACTTTGTCAAGCAAGAGACTGACAATGCTGGTCGCTGGGTCATTATACAATTTAAAATACATAATATTCTATATGCTGTTTTAAATGTTTCCGGGCACACAACTCCAGAGCCTAGTTTTTGGAAAATGATTTCCCAAAAGATTTTAGAGTATCATACTGACAATCTTATCTTAGGAGGAGATTTTAATACTATATTTGATCCTTTTTTAGATTGAAAGTCCACAACCAAATTCATTCTGAACAATGCACATAAAGCCTTCATTCCGACAATTAAACATAATGCTCTTTCTTTCTGATTATTGGAGACTAGTCCACCCTTCTCTTCATGAATACACTTTCTATTTTAATTCTAATGGATCCCAAACTAGAATAGATTATATTTTTCTTAGTAAACATCTTACACAACATATTCTACATTTAGAAATAGGCTCTATCTTAATTTCAGACCATGCTCCGGTCTCTACTGATACAGACATTCCTCAGAACTCTTCCTTCAAATATAGATGGAGGTTCAATAATTCTTTGCTTTTAGATACATCTTTCATATCCGCATTTAAAGAATTTTTCTCTGAATACTTTGATAATAATGACATAGGTGACATTTCCTTTCAGTTTGTTTATGGTGCTTTTAAGGCTGCTTCCAGAGGCTTAATTATCAATTAAGTTTCCAAAAAACAAAGAAATATGGAGAAACAATCAGCCTCCATCATAATTAATATTAAAACACTGGAATACAAGTTTTATACTTCCAAACAATACAGCAGGACCTCCAAGAGTTGCTCTCTGCTAAGATTCAATTCAATAAAGTTGCAACAGAAAAGGCATGTGGGACACTTTTAAAGATTAATGCACAATACTATGGAGGCAAAAACAAATCAGGTGCTCTTTTAGCTAACTATCTTAAAGGAGAAAGGAAAAGAGTTCTGTTAAATCTATTGTTAATTCATTTGGTGATACTCTTTTAAATGATGCAGATATTGTGACAACATTTGCAGAATTTTATAAAAGCCTCTACACCCCAGAATCCATGCCTTCCGCTGATCTAATTAGTAAATATTGTTCTCTTCCTTCAATGCGCAAACACTCTCAAATTGATTTGTCTCTTTTAGATGCTCCATTAAAATTGGATGAATTATATTCAGCAGCAAGGGATATTCCATCTGATAAGGCAACGGGCCCTGATGGATTACAAATAACAGTTCATCTGGTGCCTTCACAGAAGCAATGATTTGTGTCATCCCTAAAAAAGAAAGAGATCTCTCTCAATATACCAATTATCGCCCTATTTCTCTTACAAAATACAGATTGTAAAATGTTTGTAAAGGCACTTGACATTAGATTAAATAACTTTATACCCCATCTAATCGAGGGCGAACAGTCGGGTTTTGTTAAAGGCAGGAATATAGTAAATAACTCACTTGTCTTTCTGAACATTCTCAGCAAAGCCCCCAAACTTAAACATGCTGAAAAAGCATTTGACAGAGTCAACTGGAAATGTATGATTCAATCACTATGCTGGCATGGTTTTGGTGCAGGATTCATTACATTAATATCATTATTATTCTCTTCTACACTCTCCTCTGTATTAGTAAATGGAAGTCAATCATCATACTTTTCCTTAAAAAGTGGTACACACCAGGGATGCCCATTAACCTATTGCTTTTCATATTAGCATTAGAACCTTTTTTACATAGACTCAAAAAGTCTGGCAATTTTTCTAGTTTTCATTATAGAGATGTCCATGTTAAATTTACCGCTTATGCTGATGACATTGTATTATAATTTCCAAACCTGAATCCTCCCTTCACAATTTATTGACCAATTGCATCAGTATTCAATTGTCTCAGGGAATAAGCTTAACATAGATAAATCCTAAATAATGCCATTAAATAAATATTGTCTTCGAACTGATTTTGCAGGTACAGATCTGGCTTGGAAACCTGACAGGATTAAATGCTTGGGAATATTATATTGTAATACTCTCAGAGACACTATTAAAAATTGCCAAGCTGTCCCAAAATTGGTCTCCTTTTTTTCTTTCTTGGTGAGGAGTGTGGTACTTTAAATTTCGGAACCACACTGGAGGCATGGCCCTATCATGCCGATTTTAGTATCAGAGAGCCGCAAATGGCAAATACGATATGTACGAGTGTTTTTATCGCGTTTCATCAATGGAATGTCCTTGTATATGATACTGCATATTGATCCCATTTCAAACGACAGCCATTTTATGATTGCCCTCACATAGGCCAATGTCTAATGCTGAAAACGAGTCTGAAGGACACGTACACCTTTGCTGACTCCTCTGTGACCTGGGCAAGCTGACTCCACTGCCTGAAGCCAAACCTGTTCGGCCAGTTTCTTTCCCAGTGGCCGAATGAGATTAGTATCAAGGCACAACACATCATAAACCTTTCATCAGACACAAACCATGCCTAATCTTACACACACCTGTCCCTGTTTTTTTCTTTATTACTTGCTTTACAAGGAGGAGGTGCCCGTTTATACTGGGGGTCCGTCGATATCTGATGAAAGTACTAAGCCTTGCCGGGTAACTGATTGAGGGCTGGACAAACTGAAATATGGGCTTGTCATCATAAACCTGCTATTTCGTTTGTAGTGAAATATGTGAATGGTCAACTGTAATCCTGTTAAAACCCCAAAGGCTACTCACATGTTGCCTCTCTATTTTCTCATTTGTTTAGGAATGTGACTGGTACATCCCCCTTGCATGCCTAGGGCATAATAAATGATATAAAAGGTCTGAGCTAAGACCATTTCTGGAGACTGCCTCTTTCAGTTGCTATAGGTCAGCTTCTGGGAGACGTAGTCTCACTCATTTGAGTTTAATAAGGATGTCTTTTCATATTTCAGCTTCTTTGCCAAGTTCTTTGTTATATTACCCTGAGAATGAAAATCTCTAGAACTACAGGAGGAATAGAGTCCATTAAAATGATGTTTCTCCCAATTATCAACTTCTTTTTAATGATGCTGCCTCTTAAAATACCTGGGAAATATTTTAAATCAATTGATAAGATTCTAACAAATTTCTTATGGAATGGGAAAACTCCTCAATTTTTTTTAATCGTTTAAAGTTACCTAAGAACTCAGGTGGAGTTAAATTTCCTAATTTTTGCCAATATCATAAAGCATTTAATATTAAGCAATGTCAAGGATGCTTTCTAAATGATTTGCAGTCTCAAACTAAGATATGGTTTCAAGATTTAATTTCTCCCTTCCTTCAAGAACATTTCTTAAACATCTCATGCTCCCTATTGCAAACAGATATCATCACTAACTCTTCTTCTAGAGAAAACATTTTCCGTAGTCCTTTTTGGTACAAAAAACATCTTTTACATAATGGCAAGCCACTATTTTAGTGTACTTGGCTGCACAAAGGTATTGTTATAGTTTCCCAACTCATTCTTCCTGATTGTGTCATAATTCCTTTAGTTCCCTTTCCTCCACTTATAACCTACCTCCCACATGCATTCAGCAATACCAGATTCAAAAAATACTTTGATTAGTGATAACATTGTTTTCTTCCTCGTCTTTACACCAAACTAATTCACAGTCATTCCCAGATCCCATCACAACCTACTTTAAAGCAGCACTCATATATAAAACCCTCATAACTCCTTCAATAGATAGCCCTAAATTTAAAATAGAAAAGCTATGGGAACAAGACCTACTTTCTGACTGGCCTAGCTCCGTATGGCAACGAATATGGGCTAAATTAAACTCCACTGCAAGCCCAGCAAATCTCACTCTGACGTTATATTATTTTTACAATAGAATGTTCAATACACCAGCTCACCTTTTTAAACAAATAATTCTGAAAATTGACACTTGTCGGCGTTGTAGCTCTAGGCCCGGAACCTATATTCATATGTTTTTTTCATGCTCCAAGGTTATCCAATTTTGAGAAAATGTTTGGTCTACCATTGAAAAACATTACTTGTTCTCAGGTTCCCTTTTCCATCAATGGACTTTTCTTAGTAAGTGTTAGACCTGACAGCCTTAGGGCGGTCACCCCTAACTTTTTGCCTGCCTCCCTCCACTTGTTAGATACTGTTTTTGCTGTTTTTTAGACTCTGCTCACTTTACCATTGCTAACTAGTGCTAAAGTGCATATGTTGTCTCCCTTTAAACATGGTAACATTGGATCATACCCAATTGGACTATTTAATTTACTTATAAGTGCCTAGTAGAGTGCACTATATGTGCCCAGTGCCTGTAGATTAAATGCTACTAGTGGGGCTGCAGCACTGATTGTGCCACCTACTTACGTAGCCCCTTAACCTTGTCTCAGGCCTGCCATTGTAAGGCCTGTGTGTGCAGTTTCACTGCCAATTCGACTTGGCATTTAAAAGTACTTGCCAAGCCTAAAACTCCCCTTTTTCTACTTATAAGACACCCCTAAAGTATGCCCTAGGCAAACCATAGGGCAGGGTGCTGTGTAGGCAAAAGGCAGGACATCTACCTGTGTAGTTTACATGTCCTGGTAGTGTAAAACTCCTGCATTTGTTTTTACACTGCTGTGAGGCCTGCTCCATTCATAGGAAAACATTGGGACTGCCCTCATACATTGTTTGAGTGGTAGCTGCTGATTTGAAAGGAGTAGGAAGGTCATATTTAGTATGGCCAGAATGGTGATATAAAATCCTGCTGCCTGGTGAAGTTGGATTTAATATTATTATTTTTGAAATGGCACTTTTAGAAAGTGAGCATTTCTCTGCACTTAAATCTTTCTGTGTCTTACAATCCACGTTTGGCTGGGTTTAGTTGACAGCTCCTTGTGCATTCACTCAGACACACCCCAAACATAGGATACTCAACCTCACTTGCACCTCACTTGCATACATCTGCATTTTGAATGGGTCTTTCTGGGCTGGGAGGGTGGAGGGCCTGACACTTGCATGTCAAAGGACAGTAGCCTGCCCTCACACAGAGGACTGCCACACCCCCTATTGGGACCCTGGCAGACATGATTGAACTGAAAGGGCACCTTGTGCACTTCTAAGCCACTGTTTGAAGTCTCCCCTACTTCAAAGGCACATTTGGGTATTTAAATAGGGCCTCTGCCCCTACCAACTCAGACACTTCCTGGAGAAGAAACTGGAACCAGAACCTTCATCCTGCCAAGAAGAAGTGTCTGGCTTCCCAAAGGACTCACCTGTCTGCTTTCTGTGAAGGACTGCTGCCATGCTGTTCTGGGGCTGTGGTGAAGAAGTGCTCTCCAAGGGCTTGGATAGAGCTTGCCTCCTGTTCCCTGAAGTCTGAAAGACCAAAAAGACTTCATCTCTACAAGAAGGACTCCTTGTGCGATGAAATTCGACGCAGAGCCTGCCAGAAACTACGCACAGCCTGCACCTCGGTGAAAATTTCACTGCATGCCGAACCGGAACAACGCAGCCCGACTTCACAATGAGAAGATCGACGCAGCACCAGCGTGGTGACTGGACATTCGACGCACTGCCCACTGGATCGATGCACAGCCGAGCCGTAACGACGCAGCCCAACTTCCAGAGAGGAATTGACGCATCGCCTACAGTGCAATAGAAAATTTGTCGCAACGCCCACCTGATCGACGCAGCTCCTGTGACTTCGTCCTGCCAGTGCAGGAAATCCACGCATCGCCCCCAGGGCGTCTGAAAACCCCGCAACCTGAAGAGGATCCTCGACTGAGCGTCGGAAATCGGCGCACAGCCGTCCCTGCGTGAAAAGTAAATGACGTATCGCCGTGTACGGCCTGAGAATTCAAAGCACACCCTGTTGTTTCCACACATCTCCTCCTCTGTTGTTCTTTGCAGAGATTTTTCATGCGAACCAGGTACTTTGTGCTTGAAAGAGACTTTGTTTGCTTTTAAAATACTTAAGACACTTTGGCCCTCATTCTGACCTTGGCGGGCGGCGGAGGCCGCCCGCCAAAGTCCCGCCGTCAGGTTACCGTTCCGCGGTCGAAAGACCGCGGCGGTAATTCTGACTTTCCCGCTGGGCTGGCGGGCGGTCTCGTTCAGACCGCCAGCCAGCCCAGCGGGAAAGACGCTTCCACGATGAAGCCGGCTCGGAATCGAGCCGGCGGAGTGGAAGCTGTGCGACGGGTGCAGTTGCACCCGTCGCGTATTTCACTGTCTGCGCAGCAGACAGTGAAATACATGTAGGGGCCCTCTTACGGGGGCCCCTGCAATGCCCATGCCAGTGGCATGGGCACTGCAGGGGCCCCCAGGGGCCCCGCGACCCCCCCTACCGCCATCCGGATCTCGGCGGTCCGACCGCCGGGATCTGGATGGCGGTAGGGGGGGTCAGAATCCCCGCGGCGGTGCAGCAAGCTGCGCCGCCGCGGAGGATTCAATGGGGCCGCGGTACACTGGCGGGACCCCGCCAGTGGTGCCGGTCCGACCGCGGCTTTACCGCCGCAGTCGGAATCCCCATTGAAGCACCGCCGGCTTGTCGGCGGTGCTCCCGCGGTCCTCCGCCCTGGCGGTCAAAGACCGCCAGGGTCAGAATGAGGGCCTTTATATCACTTCTCAGTGATATCTGAACATTTACTTATTGCATCTTTAATAGTTTTGACCTGCATTTATCCAGATAAATATTATATATTTTTCTAAACACTGTGTTGTGTATTTTTGTGGTGCTATAGGGTGTTAGTGTAAGATTTATTGCACAAATACTTTGCACATTGTCTTCTAAGTTAAGCCTGACTGCTCAGTGCCAAGCTACCAGAGGGTGGGCACAGGATAATTTGGATTGTGTGTGACTTACCCTGACTAGAGTGAGGGTCCTTGCTTGGACAGGGGGTAACTTGACTGCCAACCAAAGACCCCATTTCTAACAGGAAGTCTTAGTAATCTCTGGCTCCATAGTAAAAGGTGTCATAAATTAAGAGATCTGCTTGTTGCCATCGCTTACCAGGTGATTGCTTCAAACTGGATGTCTATTGAAAATGTTTCCTATCTGCAGTGATGGTGTGCCCTAATCACTGTCTAGATTGCTACAACTTACCTTCAACTTTACTAGCGAACAACTGGGAAACATTATGAGGAGCAGTAAATGTCATTTTTATCAAATACTGCTAAGATTGTTCATTAGGAATTTTTTTTGTCTAGCCAGATTACGTTACTCTATAGTTGTATTTTATTGAATATATTGTGTAATATTCCTTTTTATATACAAAAAGCTTTTAGCTTTGTTTTTTTATAGTTTCATAGTTTGCTATGTTATTGTCTTATAACCTTGAAGTTTTGGTATACTTTTCTTCAAATAACTAATATTCTATAAATTTTGTTACTTATCATATAGTTTTTACTTATTTTTTTCTTTGTTTCTTTTCTTTCTTTCTCACTCTTTTCTCTTTTCCTTAAAATCCCTTTCTATTTTTACATTGTTATAATTTGTCTAACATACAGGTCATATATTAATGAGTACATTGTATTTGCACACTTTATATTGGAATTGCCATGAAAAGTTTTATCAATATTATTTTATTATTTAACTGCTATTCTTGGATATTTGTACTGCATTAATCTTCCTCTTAATGAAATATATTAAACTTAAAAAAATAGCTTTTATTACTTGGACATGTAAATCTTAAAAACAAATGTTCTACTTTTTAAACATATTGCACCCTACTCTCTGGGCTGTTCAGGGCCTACACTAGGGGTGACATATGTATTAAAAAGGATTGTATGGGCCTGGCAAAAGGTTTATTTTGCCAGGTTGGCATGGCAGTTTAAAAACTGCAACCATGGGCTGTGATGGAAGGCCTTACACATGTTTAAAAGGATACTTAGATCAGTGGAATAATCGGTGACGCACGCCCACTAGTAGCATTTAATTTACAGGCCCGGGGCACATGAAGCATCACTTTACAAGGGACTTAAGAGTAAATTAAATATGCCATTGGGTGTAAGCCAGTTCTTACAATGTTTAAAAGAGACCATACAGGCACTTTCACACTGGTTACCAGTGGCAAAGTGTGCAGGGGCCTAAAAGCCAACGAAAACGGGTTCAGAAAACAGGAGAGTGAAGGCAAAAATTCTGGAGATGACCCTGCAGAAAAGGCCAAGTCCAAAAGTGGGATTTAATTTCCAGATCCTAGGTACATTTTCTATGCCATATAATGGGGCCTTATAGGCAGACTAAAAAGGCAAATAAGGATAAACTAATTTAACCATGTTCAAAGGGGGAGTACAGGCACTTTACCCATGTTTAGCAGGGGTGAAAAGGCACACAGTTCTAAGCCCAGCAAAAATAGGGTCCGAAAAAGAAAAAAATTCTGGGACGACCACACAGAAACTGCAGATTTCCGAGTTGGTTTCGTTGCCAAATTCTGCTGGGGTGTATGGACTGCCTGGTTTGCTGCTCTGTTGGGGAAGTTTCCTTTGATTCTGGATGGCTTATTTCATGCCTCTGCCCTTGATTTCCTCCTCCACTCGTTTTCTCTAGCTCTTTGTTTACTACTGTATTCACCTTGTCATCTTGTGGTAGTGGGTGGCATTTTGCCATGCTCATTCTGGTTACTATTCCTCTGCTGATGGCCTTCATAGTTCTTTTCTCTTCTCAGTTCCTCCTTCCTGGGTGGAGATATCCTCCACCGTTTGGTTTACTGGTTTAAGTTATTGGGAATTATTCCAATGAGCCACCACATCCAGAATATATATTTCATTATAAAATAAATCTATCATTTGGAATGAGATTGGAATTTTAATTCAGTATTTATTTTAATTTTCGAAAAACAAACAAGCTTGAGGTTTATTTTCCAAATACACCTCAATTGTTATGTATAGCCTTCATTTATATTTTGAAATTTTACTTTAAAAAAACCTTGGTTGGTCAGTTGGGAAGCTTATTATTTATAAGAACATGTACCAGAAATGTACAGCAGAGCAAGAGAAACGGCAATTGGTGATGAAAATGTGCTCTTTGGATGGAAGAACCGCATTTATTTTTTCAAAAGCAGGCAGGAATGCTTTTTCAGACTTTTTAACTGGCTAGCGTGAAAGAATATTAAAATGGTTCTCTTTTACAAGAGTCTTTTAAATGTCAGAACGACATAACCTTAGTGCAGTGCTTTGACTTTATTTCTTTCCTCCACAAGCCCAACCTTCAAATAGTATTTGCTTTTCAGGGAGGCTGCAGCCTGTATTAGAGACCTAAACTGAGGGCGAGGACAACAGATGAGAGGCTGGGCTCTGATAATGCCAGATGTGAGATCATGGTTTGACCACTTAACCACTACCTTGCAAATAAATAACTTCCGTGGAACCTGATGGCACTGTGACATTTAGGCCGCAGCGTCGCTTGAAGCAGAAACATGACGCACACACTCTTATGATTGTAAGTCTTGCGGAGTGGCCCCGAGCGACCACTCCTTCCTTTATTTATACCATCGGGGTGTGGGGCTGCTATATGTTGTATAGGAGAGGCAGGGTGGCACTCTGCAACCTCGGACATGTGAGCAAATGCACCCATAATTTTCTGTAGGCAGCAGAGGCCTGTAACATGGCATTCCTCACCTCACAAGTAGGGGAACTACCTCCTCCATCTTCTCATCACAGGCCATGAATCCCTGCACTCAGACCCCAGACTGTGCCATTATAGGCGGCTTTCGTCAGCCTCCTTTGCTCTACATGCACTAGAGAGTAAAAAAAAAGAGAAAAAAGAAAAATATATTGGATGCCTCACTTTAAAACTTTAGACTATAAACATAGTGCCAGATTTACAAGGCCCTATTGCCACCAGATCATCGCTTTTCGTGACACTCTGGAGGCGCTGTGCACTTCGTCATATTTACAAGGCGGCGTTAAGCTACTTTTTTGGCTTAACACCGCCTTGTAAATACTGCCCCATCACATACAGCACTATCCGTGGAAGGGGCGTCCAACTGGTGTTTCTGTGCCACAGCAACACCTATTGCATTTTGACGCTGCCCCAGATTTACAAATTTTCATAAACCTAAGGCAGCACCAAAAACTAACGCCATCCCAGGGGTGGTGTTAGCAAGGCGCAACGAGGAGAAATGCTTTAATTTCTCCTAGTTTTTTACTCTTTCTAAGCGTGCTGCATTTTGCAGCACACACAGAAAGAGCAAAAGGCCATTGAAGATTGTTTTTGTGCAGGAAGGTGTTTCTTCCTGCACAAAAACAATCTCCCCCTCAATGCAGCCATCCTCGCACTATGGCGCAAGGGTGGCTGCATTGGTGCTCGGCAGCAACATTAGCGCCGGTGCAGGGGATTTCTATTAAATACGGCGCATCCCTGTGTTTTGAAAATGCCAAATTTGGAGCAGCGTCACGCTCCGTTATTTTCTCAAAAATCTGTGCCATCGTTTTTGTGAGCAGCCTTCACATTTGCACTGTCTACAGCCAAGGAGGTCTTATAATGACGGGGCCGCTACAAAGTGGCTTGGAAGCAGTTCTTCCATGTTTCAGGATGGATGAAAATAGAAAACAAATGCTCCTATAGGTCGATGTATGGATCCGCTCTCCTTGCGTAGTGCAGAGGTCACCTGCTACCTAAATGCACTATTCCTCAGTTGTTGAGTTAGGGGAACGTGGATTGTTATGAATGTTTGAACATTTTGCGTAATATACTGTGTTTTGCTTTCTTAGGACGACATAGGCTGTTGCAGCCCTCTGTGTTCCATGACGTTTCTGTTTAAACACGTGATAAGAGCTCCTGTTTATTCTGTGTCATAATAAAGACTAATAAGTCTCACTAGCAGAGGAAATAGACTATTGTAGCAGTGTAAGCATCATGTACCTATTCAAGTATGAGAGAAACTGTCCCAGACTGTACAATTGACCATGCAACATTTAATGTGCAACAGATGCGGAGAACATCGAAACCCCAAATATTTGAATCATGAGAATATCTTGAAATGTATTTTGTTGCAACTTTTGCTTCCTGCTTGAATCCTATTGGTTATAAGCATGAGAAATGTGTAGACATGCAAGAGCTGTGTGAAATCATTGTCTAAAGTGCTATAAAAGACTGCAGTTTCTCCAGGAAAGGAGGAATTCCCCATTCTCTGAAGGCAAATCTATGCTAGATATATATTTGAACTTTACTAAGCCATGTGCTTATTGATTTAATGCTCACTGATGATGACAGGGACGGTTCAGCGTTCTGTACTTTTATTTGAATTTACTGAGTAAAGCTTTGAACCAAGACCCTTGTCTGTCATGCTCAAGAGAAATGGTTTGCTCTTGCTTGCTGCGCTCTGCTATGTTAGCTAACTAGGAGGGACGGATTCAACAGGGAGCACCAAAGTCAAACAGGGACTACACCACTCCCCTTCCGGTGCACCTCAGAAAGAAAGGATATATGGTGGGTTTACACGATGAGATTTACAACAGCTCTAAGCTTCCCAGGAGCCCATAACTGCAGAAACATTTTTAATGCAAACAACGGTTCATTAAGGCAGCTCCATCCACTAGAAACAAACGTCCTCCTCCTGCTTGTACTACACAGGACTATTGGGATCTGTGGACTTCTCCTTAACACCGCTTTATTTATTTACAACGTTTTTTTCCCCTGCTCAGTCTTCCTGATAATGTTACTGGCCAAAATCCCTCCTGCCCGGGCTTGTGCTAGAATGTCTATTCCTTTCCGTTCCCACACTTTGGGCCATATTTATACTTTTTGACGCAAAACTGCCCTAACGCAGTTTTGCGGCAAAAAAATTAGCGCCGGCTAACGCCATTCTGAAGCGCCATGCGGGCGCCGTATTTATTGAATGGCGTTAGCCGGCGTTAGCCGACCGGCGCTGCCAGGTGTGCGTGAAAAAAAACGACGTACACCAGGCAGCGCCGGCGTAGGGAAAAATGGCGTTTGGGCATCCCAAAATGGGGCAAGTCAGGCTGAGGCAAAAAAATCGTCTTAACCCGATTTGCGCCATTTTGTTTTGGGCGCCCAGACGCCATTAACATGACTCCTGTCTTAGCAAAGACAGGAGTCATGCCCCCTTGCCCAATGGCCATGCCCAGGTGACTTCTGTTCCCTGGGCATGGTCATTGGGCATAGTGGCATGTAGGGGGGCACAAATCAGGCCCCCCTATGCCACAAAAAAAATATAAAAAAATACTTACCACAACTTACCTTTTCTTCCCTGGGATGGGTCCCTCCATCCTTGGGTGTCCTCCTGGGGTGGGCAAGGGTGGCAGGGGGTGTCCCTGGGGGCAGGGGAGGGCACCTCTGGGCTCATTCTGAGCCCACAGGTCCCTTAACGCCTGCCCTGACCCAGGCGTTAAAAAGAGGGGCAAATGCGGTTTTTTTTGCCCCGCCCACTCCCGGGCGTCATTTTTCCCCGGGAGTATAAATACCACGCACATGCCTGGGAGTCATTTTTTAAGACGGGAACGCCTACCTTGCATCTCATTAACGCAAGGAAGGTGTTCACGCCAAAAAATGACGCTGACTCCATGAACTTTGGCGCTAAACGCGTCTTACGCCAAAGTATAAATATGGAGTTAGTTTTTAGTCGAATTTGCGTCGAAAAAAACAACGCAAATTCGGCGCAAACGGAGTATTAATATGCCCCTTTGTTCGCTACATTTTTTATAATTAATCTTTTTCAATATATATGAAAGTGCTTGTCAGCTGCGCAACACTATAAAGTTAATCATCTTTCTCAATTTGCACAGCATCCTGTTCCTACTTTATTTTTAAATTTACCATTAAAAAAGGTTGTCAGCTCTCTTAAAATGGTAAATAAACTAAAATATAACAAAAACCAAAATCTAAGATGACTGTTGTTGTGCCAGCACTCATTCAAATGCATGGGCGGCCATCGTGAAATGTTTTTTCTTTATGACATGAATCATTCCAAAATGGCCACCCATGCATGTACATGAGTGCCAATGCATCAGTGACCATCTTGGAATTGCTATCATTAAAGAAAAGAAACAGTTGTCCAAAGATGGCAGCCTGTGTGTGCGTAGGTGTGAACGTGCATGCTAACACACTTGAAGCCAATTTGGCTTGATTTTGATTTGTTGCAAAGCAAACACGCATTGGCAAAGCCAGTAGCTCTTTATCGGCTAATTAAAGGCTAGTTGACTTTTCCTAATCTTGGTCAGTCAGTAAGTACACTGAAGGATTTTGATAGACAAATAAGCAACATATCTCAAATCACTCCAAAGACTCAAAGACCCTATCAAGTACTACTAACACCTATCCCCTCATTTTTACGCTACATTCAGTCTACTCTTGGTCGTGCAAAATGCTCTTTTTCATCTAACATGTTGGAAAATGCATTGGTATCTAGATAACGTTTTCTTTTCTTTAATACCTTCTGTAATAATACGGGATGAGGTTCATGCTAAAATATAAAAGAAATACAAAATCACTATACATATTGATTAAAAAAAACCTACATGAATGTAACTTTTTTACCAACACTGGCATTGGAGTCTAGTTTGACATCATCGTTATAGTAACAGGCTCATAATGTTAACTATATGTACCCTGCATTGTTCTGTTGTTCGCGGGCTGGGGGGAATTGTTCATGGCCATCGACTCCACTGGTTGGATACAAGGGAGCCAATCAGTAGGGAAGGGGCAGAGCCTGTTACAGCTCGCAGTCCATTTCTTGCCGGCAGCGGTGCGGACGCGCAACGGATGCAGACAGCGGGTATGCCACCGACACACCACAGGTGTGCCAAAGGCAAGCCTGTCTGTGGCCGTCTGCCCCAGTCCGTGGCCCTCTGGGGCAGGGCCAAGTCATTAAGCCCATGTGTTTCCCTACACCTCAGTGGCACTTAAAAATCTGTATTCTATAAGCTAGCAATTAGCCCCCTAAATTTAGGCCAAGTTACAAAAGCTAGATCTCTTAAATGATAGGATCGTCGCTTCAGAGTTGATTTAACCAACTGAGTTTATGGTCCATGAACCCCACCCGTCTCAAACCTCAAATGAATGAAATCAGGGTAATCTACCTAAACACCACATCTATGGTCAAGTACCAGATCAAAAATTTCCACCTACTTCACTCTGAATCTCTGAACATCCGTAACTGAAACCTGGCTAACAAAAGAATGTTCCCAGGGCATCCTAGCAGATCTCTGAGTAGGTTATTACCTTATTCAAATGAACAGGCCCACAGGCAAAATAGGGGGAGGAGTAGCTGCTGTAATTGAAAAACATCTCAGATTTTGAAGCGATGTACCATTTGTTATCCCTACGGTCGACTGCCATTGATTAAGCTTGACTCTCCAATGTCTCCCCTTATCTGCTCTTTCCACAGCTCCTTGCAGAATTCATGCCCCCCTTAGTTATCGACCATGCCAAAATCCAGTTAATGGGTGGCCTAAACTATTCGGCAAATGAGGTTGCAGGTGGGCACACATTGGTGGAACTCCCTGATTTGCTAAGCAACTTAATTCTAGTACAGCGTTTGTTCTCATCTACTCATGTGAAAGACCACACGTTAGACCAGATATGGTCCATTAATACTTCAGTGGCTGATATTACAGTAGCCCCATGTGCATGGTCAGATCACCAGATAATTACATTTTCACTACTTATCTGACCCCTCAAAACATTTCCCTTGTCTTGGACTTTGCAGAAATTGATCTGGAGTAGATATTGACTCCTTTTTGGAATCATTAACTACCACTCTTTTTATTTCATATGACAGCATAGGTATTTCCAGCTGGCTAACAGCAACTGGCAACATACATGCCCCTCCCTTCGAAAATTCAAACAAGCTAGACGCCATGATGCATCTAAATGGCTCTCAGAAGATTTCAAATCAGCCAAAATTGCACTCTGCCATGCAGAAACAAAATGGCAGATGAATCATTCAATAGAGGATAAGGAAATGTTCTCCTCATACCTCAAAGAATATAAGAAAATAACTGGGCAATCCAAGTCTGCCTATTTCCTAACAAAATTTCAGTCTCCATGAATAAGTCCAAGGACATGTTTAGTATAGTCTCTAAACTATCCAATCCTGACAGGGTGAGTATCCCCATCCAACCATCTCGGACCCTGTGCGACAATCTTAATTCCTTCTTCATTGAGAAGATTAAGACATCAAAGGATAGTATGTTTGCTAGTCCCTCTTCCAATGCAGCACACACTGAAGAAAGTAACCTAGTTAAACTATCCAAATATCCCACTATTAGCAAGGATGACTTCCTGACCTTCCTATCAAAAGTAAAGTTGGACTGCCCTAACAATACTTGTCCTCCATGAATCCTAAAAATTCATTTTTTCAGATTTTCCTTACCCAGCCATTTTCCTCCTCAACCACCCACTTAGCCAACGCGTGGTACCCAGCACCTTTAAGGAGGCCATGGTGGTCCAACTCCAAAAGAAAATGGTTAAGGACTCACTTACTAGGAAAAAATACTGGCCAATTTCAATGTTGCCTTTCCTAGCGAAAGTGCTAGAGTGACGTATTGCCAGGCACCTCTGCACCTTCTTAGAGGATCTAATTTCCTTGACCCCATAAGGCAAGATTCCGTCCAGCCCACTCAACTGAGGCGGTCATCCTTTAGTCACAGATGATATACAGGAAGAAACTGACAGAGGCACCATTCGAGTGTTGGTCCTTCTTGACCTGTCTGCAGCCTTTGACATGGTCAACTATGAGCTTCTGATCGTCCGTGTCAGGGCCAATGGTCTATAGGACTCAGCCTTAGCTTGCGTCACACCCTTTTTAAAGGACCACTCACAATCAGTCTGGCTATCTCCCTTTAACTCCCCTAAGGTCCGATTAACCTGTGGGACACCTCAGGGATCTTCCCTATCCCCCCATCTTTTTATTCTGTACATTAGTTTACTAGTGCATTCCTTAAAGTAAAAACAAGTCATCTATAACTATGCGGACCAGAGGCAGCTGCTGTTTACCATCGATAATTCCCTGGAATCCATGGAAACTTTCCAAAACACCATGCTGTTCACCAGAGATTGAATGAATAGCAACTAACTAAAACTCAACTCTAATAAGACAGAGATTGTCGTCACTCATAATAAGCTTTTCCTGTGGAATCTCTCTTCTGGTTCCCTACGATGAGCACTCCCTCACAGCCCTAGAACTCTGTAAAGAGTGTCAGAGTCCTTATTGACAAGAACCTATCCATGAAACCCCAACTTGGAGCGGTCACATCCTCCTGTTTTTTACAGGTGTGAAAAATTAAGAAGATTGGCCAATTCCTTTTATTTGAAGCTTTGGTTCAGGTTATAATGGCCCTAGTCCTCTCCAGGCTAGACTATACCAACGCTCTATATCTTGGCCTCCGCAAAGGCCTTAATCGTAGACTTCAACTGGCTCAAAATCAGGCAGCCAGGCTACGTTTTCAACAGTCTAGATGCTGCCCCATTAGCCCCTGCTGAGAAAGCTTCATTGACTACAAGTAGAACAACAATCTGCTTTTAAGACAGTCTGTATCATTTTTAAATCTCTTCATGGTAAAAGCCCTGCTTTTATCTCACCCAGAATCAAAAAGTATACCCTCAAAACCGCAACCTAAAGTCCACTCACATAAATATCCTCACAATTCCCTCATTCAAAAAGAAGAGATTGGGAGGTTCCAGATTCTCCATTCTTGCACCCTGCATCTGGAACTCCCTTCTCCCCGCGCTGAGATCCACCCCCAACTATTTGACATTTCAGATGCTTCTGAAGACCTAGCTCTTCAGACAAGCCCATGAATAAACTTGTAAGCAATGTGCAGGTTCTGTTGTTCAGCGTCAAGAAACCTTCCTGGTGAATGAGCGCTTTGTAAAATCCAGTAACAAAACAAAAGACTACACCAAATTTATATATATTTTTCACAGTTTCATGGAGGGGCTTTTGGTTCAAGTAAAGTATCTACTAAGAGAAACTGTATTGGTCATCTTTACTAAATATTACCTATACATTTTAGAAATAAAAGCATTAATTTTAAAAAGCATATAACTGACCATTTCTTCCAATAATCAGACCTTTTTCTTCTTCATGGGCTTTCAGGGAAACAGAAAGTTTTTATTAAAAATTATGCTAGCATAATCTGTATAATAATGGGAATTTTGCATTACACTTGTTCGGGGAAATTCCCCAAGTCCCGCTATTACTCCAGGCCACCTAATTATGCCACTGTTTGCTGTAAAATTACAGGCTATGACATAGGAGCAAAGCAAACACTCATAATGCAAGCAGCTGCTGTTCATGGCAGTTTTGATTTCTGTGCTATTTCTATGCTATTTTGTTTAGTGCAAAATGCATCCTTGTGTTTACAATTTATGCAAAGACGCATTTCACACTAAAATGTAGTACTATCTGAGAGATTTGCATTTCACGTAATTACACACACTTTTGCATCATTGCATAATTTCCTCAAAATTTTGTATAATTATACAAAAGCAAATTTTGCACACCCCTAGATCTGTATCAACATCCTGGGCACTATCTATGGGGTTTTCTAGTGAAAAATCGAGTGTTAAAATACATTGCTATACGCTATGTAGAATTTAGCTCTTTTCCACTGTTCTATAATAGTCGCTACAAGCTAACACATACAGATAGCTGTTTTAAGGGGCAGATATATGAAAAGTGGTTCTGCACTTAGTGCAGCGCCACTTTTCTTGCGCCCCTTGGCGCCCCCCTAATGTCACCATGTGTGCGCCGTATTTAATAAACAGTGCACCATGGCTGTAGTTAGTGTACTAGCAGCAGAATGATGGACACTAGTTCGTCGCTTTGTGGGATTAGCATCAAAAATTCTGACTCTATTCCTGCAAAGCACCCAGAGCCCCGAAATCAATTGGAGCCTCCTTTCAAGGCCTGTTCTGAGCAGGTGCTAAAAGTGCTGAAAAAAATGATGCAAAGAAATCTCTTTGACTTCTTTGCTCTATTTGTTAGGCCCACCAAACTGGGGAATGCCCCCTTTGCATACATTATGCCTGGCGCAGGCATAATGTAGCGCAAAGGGCTACAAAGTGGCGCAATCCATCCATTGTGCCACTTTGTAAATTTGGTGCGGTGATTTTGGCCTCGGGCTACATTAGCTTAAAAAAAATTACTCTAATGTGGCGCAAGGAGGCGTTAGGGGCTCTCAAATGTGCCCCTGAGTCTTTTGGTGAAGTTTTTTCCCACTTATTTATTGTTACATCATTATGATTTTAACATATAGACATGCACTTGTTATAAACTATGTTTATTCACTTTTAGATTTACCATATGCAATGTAGATCTCCATTTTAAAGTGACTAACATTGGTTGTCATCTTGATTTGTGACATTAAACATTTTATTCTAGGTGAAGCTGGAGTCCTAATTTTTTAATGCAATCTTATTTTGCTTTCTTTCTCATGTGAAATGTTTCCTTTGCTTTGTGGTAATCATGGAATGTTTTAACGAGTAGTGCATTCACAAAGACATCTGCAGGGTACAGGGTACAGGATGACTACTGTATCTCATCTTGCTACATACAGAATAGGTTTTAAGAACACTTAGTGAAGCTATATTGCGAGAACTCTTTAGGAACTAATGAGCATATAATTGTTTCATCATGTTTTAACCCGATTGTACCACCTCATGAGAACTGTGCGTAGATGTAACAAATGTAAGAATTGTGTGATTTAAGTTAGTGCAAAGAAGATCGTCAGTCAGACTGTGGTTCCATGCAGCCCAGAGCAATACAGAAGCTTTAAAATACCCTCTTAATAGGAGAACTGATTTTCTTTGACCTTTGAGGCGACTCTAGATGGGTTCAACCTCTGATAAATTAGTTTTTTTATTTAATTTCGAGTTGCATGTTGGGCATATGCATTTGATCATTAAATGATAATAATCAATGTTTGCCTTTGGTAACTCTCTTAACTTTAATAAACATTTATGGTTTAGAACTTAATATTTATCTGTTGTTCTTGTTTATGAATGTGTTGACCAGACCCAGTTGTGAAGTTTGATTCATCCAATAGCATATTATGAGCTCCAAAATTTGTAGGAAGAAAAGCGGTAACACTAGTATTATGGAATAACCCACTACATGCCATCCATGACTAAGCCAGATACATGCATTTCAGAAAAATACTCAAAACTTCCTCTTTTGTTGATTTCTCTCTTCCTACACGTGTTCACCATTCAACATTGCTTCCATGATGCTCTTTAAGTGTATGAGCACTTTATAAGTCAATAAATAAATACATCTGTTTTGTCGATCTACAATTCAACTGACAACTTTCATTTTAGCTCAGGGCATGGTGCAACTTTGCCTATCAATGCAGCTGGAGTCATTATGCCTGGATGCAAATGAATTAACCGAAGCTGAATTCATCCAAAACGTTGGTCTTGGTGAAGTGACATAACTATATTTTGTGCTCTATTTATGGTACATCAAGTGCAGTGGCACCAAAACCCAGAAACCCACTAAATACTGATTGTTCATGTATTTTACCAGCTACACACTGGGAGGAGAACCATATTCTTAATTAGGGACCAAAGCACCTTTGCATACTGGTCCCAATTATACGGCTGCACAGTCTTGGGTAATGTCGGATTCCTGCTTCAACACTGGAGAATCTAGAGAGTCTTTTGATCAAGATGTGTTTTCCAAGTTTCATTTTACAATGGTGGTCAGAAATGTTTTTTTCCAGCTGCAGTAACTTTGGCATCAACTATTGCACCCTGCCTGCCCAGTCATTGCATTGATATTGTTACAAATCGACTAATTCAATGTGTGAGTTCACAAATACTTAAGCCACAACACAGTACCACGTTTACACTAAGGGACACCTGGGAGGGACCTGAACAGTTCAGTTCTTCGATCCGAGACAGGTTTCTTGCCAACATGTAGAATTAAATATCATCTGCCAATCTACCCACAGGGACTTAAATACAGAGGATTTTTGACACCATTAGAAACGTTTCTTTTAACTGCTCCAAAGAATCTCGGATACTCAGGGTCATGTTAACAGCTGTGTCCTTGACAGGTTGGCTACAATTCGGAAATGCACTGCCTGACAATTTGGAGTCAGAAATTCCTGCAAAAATGAAGCTTTCTCAAAATTACCTTCAGTGACAGCCTCAGGTCTAAATTTGAATTTTTCTCATATTGCCGATCACCTCTCTCAGTTTCCACAGTATCACGTACCTACATTGTTTTTTAATTTACCAGTTAAAAATGATAGGTCTCGACTCTTAATTGTGGCAAGAGGTCTACAAGAGAATAGTTGCTCAATTAACTCCTAGCTGCTTAGCCTTTATCCTCCCCACCCCCGTGCTAACTCTTTTTTTGGCTATTTGGGAAAGTTTATGCTAAGGCCCCCATAAAGTTTTGTTCACATAAGCTACCCACGACAAATTTGTGTCCTTCTTTTCCAAAACCCTGGGGATTCTAAAAGTACCCTGGGTTTGTGGGTTCCCCTGTAGAGACTAAAAAATTAGCCAAAATACACTCTAAAATGTGCTTTTTTGGAACAAATGTGAAAAAGGTGCTGCAGAAGAAAGGATCTGTTTTTTCCCTTGCAAATGGCATCAACGAAGGGTTTGCGCTGCTAAAATCACCAAGTTCCCAGCTTCCGGGAACAGGCAGAATATAATCAGAAAACCACGTTTTTCAACTCAGTTTTGGCATTTTACAGGGACATACCCCATTTTTCTATATTTTGTGCTTTCAACCTTCTACCAGTTATTGACAGAAATGGGTGTGAAAAGGTGGATCCTGGACAGCTATACATATATAAAAAGTAGGCAAAATTCAGAATTCAGCAAGGGGTCCTTTATGTAGCTCCTTCAAGGTTTTCCTATAGAAAGTAACAGATGAAATAAAAAATACATTGAAATTGAGTTGGAAAAAACTGCAATTTCTGTCTACGTTTTCATCTGTAACATTTTTCAGCTATGGCAGATTTTTTAAAGCAATATATGATTACGTCTGCTGGACCCTTCTGGTTGCGGGGATATATGGGGCTTGTAGGCTCACTAAGAAACCAAGGTACCTGGAGCCAATGAATGAGCTGCACCTTACAATGGGACTTTATTGTGTACCAGGTATACAGCAATTCATTTGTTAAAATATAAAGAATGAAAAATAGGTGTCAAGGAAACCTACGTGTTTCCGAAATGGGAACAAGATATGGAGTTTAGAAGCAGTGGTTATTAGTGCATCTCTTGATACTGGGGTACCCATACTAGCATGTGAATTACAGTGCATTTCTCAAAATGACTTCTTTCTTACACACTGTCTTACATTTGAAAGACTCAAATACAGAGAAAGACAGTTGGTAATAACACTTGTTCTGCTATTCTGTGTTCCCCCAAGTCTCTCGATAAAAATGGCACCTCACTTGTGTGGGTGGGCCTCTTGCCCGCGACACAAAACTATCCAAAATGCAACATGGACACATCACATTTTTCCACTGAAAACTGACGCTTAGCTGGCACCTAGGGAAACCTAGCAAACCTGTACAATTTTTAAAACTAGAAACCTAGGGGAATCCAGGAGGGGGTGACGTGTGGGGCTCTCACCAGGTTCTTTTACCCAGAATCCTTTGCAAACCTCAAATTTGTCTAAAACAACACATTTTCCTCACATTTCGGGATGCAAAGTTCTGGAATCTAAGAGGAGCCACAAAGTTCCTTCCACCGAGCAGTACCCCAAGTCTCCCGATAAAAATGGTACCTCACTTGTGTGGGTAGGCCTAGTGCCTGCAACAGGAAATGGTCCAAAACATATTGTGGAGACATCAAAATGATTGATCACAAAACAATCTGGTATTGCACCTGTGTTTTTGGTCCCGGGCTCAGTGGCCATCTTGTGAAACCTACCAAACCCAGACATTTCTGAAAACTAAACACCCCGGGGACTCCGGGGACGTGTGGCTTGCCAATGTTTTCTTACCTGGAATCCCTTGAAAATTTCACATTTAGCTAAAAAATCATATTTTCCTTACCTTTCTGTGTGGGATCAGTGCACCAGCACACATTTCCTACCACCCAGCTTTCCCCTCTACCTCCAAGTAAAAGTGCTACCTCACTTGTGTGGGTGAGCCAAATGCCACAATGCGAAGGACGAAAAATGGGTAGAGACTGAGGGGTACCAAAGTGTGTTGATAAGCACATTTTTTAAAATACGTTTTTAGGCTGACTCTGCATTGGGCATCCAAACAACTGAAGTATCATTTTTATCTGGAGACCGAGGGGAATGCTGTGTGGTATGAAATTTGGGCCAGCAAAGTGATCTCACACAGAAATGTGAGGATAATATGATTTTCTAGCTAAATTTGAGGTTTGCAGGGGATTCTGGGTAAGAAAACATTAGGGGATCCACGCAAAACACACCTCCCTGGACTCCCCCAGGTGTCTAGTTTACAGAAATGTCTGGGTTTGGTAGGTTTCCATAGATGGCCGCTGAGCCCCGGACCAAAAACTCAGATACAGAATGTGCTGATGTGGGTCCCTTGCTTTCTACGCCACTGGATTCAAGCTAGCCTGGCTGATGAGGGGTCATACCCAGAAACCGGTCTCAGGATGCTTGTTTCTGGTCCAGGGAGTACCTGGCTTGGCAGTTCAGGCTGGACTGTTCCTATCGGAAGAAGTGTTAAGACTGATTTGCATATGGCTGTGTCCAAACTGGGGTGACATGGCAAGCAAAATAACGATGGATTAAACCCAGATCTGTGACTGGGTGTGAGTGTTTGAAAAGTTTCAACACTCCGTCCACCATTTTATTTTGTGATGTTGCTAGTACTCAAGAGACCCAACTACAGGGATGGTTTCTCCCTTAGGACTCTGGTACTGTGCTCCACTGAAATTCCTATATGTTTACCTCAAAACATATTACATAGATCAATTTATTTAGAGACATGATCGCATTGCTTAACAATTTGCTGTTTTTAAGCCTGAGCTGTCTGTGACAGACTGCCTGCACCGCCTTACTCTGAAGCAGGAGAAAGAAGCCAGGCAGTAAATCAGCTTTCTACAATGTAACCCACAATGCAGGGCTTACCTTTCTAAAGCCCTTCATTCCACTGTAGGCCAGTGACACTGTCAGCATCACAGCTATGGTCATCAGAGTCCGCATCCCTGCGTGAAGCCAGACGTCCATCATTCACAAGCATAGATCCCACTCTTTTCTATTCTTCTCATAGTAGGACTGGATGCAAGCATGTGTGATTTGGTTCCTTGTCCTCTGTAATATTAAATGTTATAATGCAAATCTTGTGTTATGTATATTGAGTTGAGACCCTGGTCATGCTAACCTACCCTACTGTGACACGTCTAGCAATGGCTGTAGGTCGCTGGCCTCTTTTGAAGTGGAGCTACTGTATTTGTTTCCCCGTGAAATTGAACCAAAAGTCGAGCAGGGTTTTTGTTCCTTTGCCAAATTGATCCAATTATCTGAGATAACCTCAAAGGGAGAAATATGTGCTTTTCATGAAGACAGTTACATGCTCTATGGTGTTAAAACTGGCCCTATCTCCATAACCTAAATACTAATGCCAAAAACATTGATTGATTTACGAAGAATGAATGTTAAAAACATCAAGGTAATGTACATCAGTGATTTTGTTCCTCTTTTCTTTCACATTTTACTTAATCTTGCAATCCCTAAGAGTGTTATCTATTTCATCATGTTGTGTTTCTGTACTTTTTGTGCATCTTATTACTGTTTCATAGTGCATACTTTGAGTCATGCCAGATGTTTATGAGGGGGCTTTGATTGAGAGCTCTAGCACTGAGGGTGAAGACAAAGGAAAGTGCCTGTCAGTGGGTTGGTCTAACATTGGTCATTGTTAGAAATTGAGTTTCTGGTTGACAGAGGTATGCACCCTGATCAAGCCGGAACCACAATCCTAGTCAGGATAAGTCACAAACACACCCTAAATGAACCTGTGCTCACCCTCTGGTAGCTAGGCACAGAGCAGGCAGGCTTAACTTGAAAGGCAAAGTGTAAAGTATTTGTGCAACACCTCAAACAGTAGAACAGTGAAAACACCCCTCAAAAAGATACCACACCTGGTTAGAAAATATAACTTGATGTAATAAATAAAACAAGACTACAATTACAAAAATCCAACAAGTAGAACTTCATTTATTAATTTTTAAAGACTAAACCGTAAAATAGCACTTAGACGTGAAGATTGCCCGCTGGAGATAACTGGTCCTGCCGAACAGGGACAAAGTCAAATCTTGAGGCCGACCACAATGGAGCGTGGGCTGGCTACAGGGACCCTGTTGGGCCCTCTGAACCAAAGCACCTTAAAGTCCTAGTGCAGGAATATTGAGCTGGTTCCAAAACCCACAGTTGAGGAGATGCATCGATTTTCCACATGCAGTCAAGGAGATGTGTTGAAATTCCCCATGTACTGGTGGCGATCTTCAGAGCCGAGATGTGATAGAGTTCAGGTGCAGGTGCCGGCTGCGTCAACGTCAAGGCGTTGTGCTGATTCCGATAAGCATAGTGGCTGAGATGCAGAGTGTAGCATAGTTGTTGAGGTTGTCGATGTGGATAGAGGGATCTTGCGCTGAAGGAAGCGCCGCAGTGCTGGTTCCGATGGGATGCACCAGTTTTATCTACACGACATCGGCGATGCACTATTTCTGTCCAAGCAATGGTGGAGTTGTGGTGTTTCTTCTGCAGCAGCACCTTAAGATCTATTTTCAGGGTCCCAGGACTGGGGTGGCACCAATTGGCAGGCCAGGTTTACATCTGGTAGAGTCCAGTTGCAGTGTTGGGTTGGTTGAACATCTTTTATGTCTCTGAGACGTCAGATCAGAGGACCAGTTGGTTGGCCCTTGGAGTCACTCTGGGTTCTGGGTTGGAGAGATGCAGGTCAGTCCTTCTCACCCAGACAGCAGTTCTTCCAGAGCAGCAGTTGAGTAGAGTGGCAATCCTTGTAGCAGCACATCAGTCCTTCCTACTGTTAGCTTATCCACAGGTCCAGAAGCGTACAAGTCTTTGAAGTGCACAGAGATCCTCCCTCCATGCCCTAGCTCCAGACTCACAATAGGGGATATGCAGCCATTTGTGTGGGGGCAGGACACAGCCTATTCAGCTGGAAGTGTGAGGCTGTGGCTAGCTCTTCCATCCCTTTCTGTTAGGATGGCCCATCAGGGCCTATCAATTCACACCTAAGCTCTCAATGTGTGTGACTGTCTAGAGGGAATACACAAAGCCCAGCTGTCACCCACTCCAGAAAAGTGATCAGTGACACGTGGCAGGCACCAAATGGCTAAAGTAAAAAACGCCAACTTTCTAAAAGTGGGATTTTCTGAATTACAATTTAAAATCTGACTTCACCATAAATTGTAATTTTAAATTGTGACTCCAGAGACACCAAACTCGGAAAACGTATATCTTCCAGATTGTGAATTACACTTACAAGATATAAAACATAATCCCAATGTTAATCTATGGGAGAGATAGGCCTTGCAGTGTTGAAAAACAAATTTAGGAGTTTTCACTACCAGGACAGGAAAAACGTTAAAGTACATGTTCAACTTTTTAAATATACTACACCCTGCCTTTGGGGCTGTCAAAGGCCTACATATGTTTTAAAAAGGAAGGTTTGGGCCTGGCAAAATGGTTATTTTGCAAGGTTGACATGGCAGTTTAAACTGCAAGCACAGTCTCTGCAATGGCAGGCCTGGGACATTTTTAAGGGCTATTTAAATGGCTGGTGCAATAAGTGCTGCAGGCCCATTGGTAGCATTTGATTTACTAGGGACTTATAAATAAATAAATGAGCCAATTAGGCATATGGCAATCAAACCATGTTTTAGGGGGAGAGCACGTGCATTTTAGCACTGTTTACCAGTGACAAAGTGCACAAAGTCCTAAGGACAACAAAAACAAATTCAACAAAATTCAGTGTAAGCAGGCAAAACGTCTGGGGGAAAAACACCCTGAGGCTGACAGGTCTAACAGTCATGTATTATGTTGCAATCGAAAGTCTGCGTAAATGTGTGTGAAGGTGGTACACAGATGACAAAATATTTACAAGGCAAAAGTAAAAAAAAAAATGAAGCGCTTAAATGCAAGTGAGCGCACTGTGGGCCTGATTCTAACTTTGGAGGACGGTGTTAAACCGTCCCAAAAGTGGCGGATATACCACCTACCGTATTACGAGTTCCATAGGATATAATGGACTCGTAATACGGTAGGTGGTATATCCGCCACTTTTGGGACAGTTTAACACCGTCCTCCAAAGTTAGAATCAGGCCCTGTATGTTTAGGGGAGTGAATTGAGGGGGATGAGAGGAAGTGCATTTGGGGGAAAGTGAAAAGCAGGTGCTGGAGAGGAAAAGATTAGGTTGAAGATGAGCAGATGGACGAAATGTGCAGAGAAAAAAAGCATATGCATCTCACATAAAGCGCACATAACTGAAAATCAATACTCCCTCCACAGACCTCAATAATATTTAATTCACAGTCTCACAATTTCAGAATTGAAACATTTCCAGTGTTAATTATTTATAACAAACCATTTTTGTTACACATTTATCTTAAACAGCTAACAATCATTGGCAAAGGTGGCACTTAGGTGCTACTTAAGTGGGTGGCACAATCAGTGCTACAGGCCCACCAGTAGCATTTAATCTACAGGCCCTGGGCACATATAGTGCAGCATACTAGGGATTTATAAGTAAATTAAATAGTCCAATTGGGTATGATCCAATGTTACCATGTTTAAAGGGAGAGGGCATATGCACTTTAGCACTGGTTAGCAGTGGTAAAGTGCGCAGAGTCTTCAAACAGGCAAAAACATTATCTAAAAAGTGGAGGGAGGCAGGCAAAAAGTTAAGGGTGACCACCCTAAGGCTGTCAGGTATGACATGGATGTAATCTGTTGCTGCTGTAATGGTGGATTCCGTGCATTGGTTGGGTCTGAATCGATTGTGTGGTATATCGAGAAGCTGGTGTTTGGTGAGGTGGTTGGAGACAGCCTTGTTGATGGCTTTTTCCACGACTTTGGGTGAGTATTGAAGAAGGGGTATTGGTCAGTAATTGGTGAGTTTGGCCGGGTCAGCCAAAGGTTTCTTTAGGAGGGTGTTGACGGCTGTGTGTTTCCATGGATCCTTTGAAGGTGGCTGTACTGATGGAGGTGTTCAGGATAGGGGTGAGGGCCTCCCTGATAGGGATTGCTCTTTTGTTGAAGGCTTGGTGAGTGCAGGAGTCTGCCAGGGCCCTGGAGTGATTTGTCTTAATGATTGTTGTGGTTTTCCAAGAAGCTATTCAGTGCATATGTACTCCCCCCACAAGTACTCGCCAAATACTTTGTAAGAAAGATTGGACCAATCAACATTCTGCCTACCAAGTCCCTTTAGTAGGAACACATTTGCAACGTGTTAGTTTGCTAGAAGGTGTTCTAAAGAAAATTAAACAGTATGCACTATCATCATAGCGCTTGAACCTATATCAGAAGCTTTATTTTAACTTGGGAATACCAGCAGATGCAGAGGCTCAATATTGGACATTGGGCGCTACCTCCGTGACGTGTAATCCGAACCCTTCTTGCTCCTTTTTGTCTGACATCATCTAAACCAATCAAATGCAACTTTTTCTGCACACACCAAACAGCGCATCCAACTGGCTGAGTGTTCCTAATTTAAAAAACAAGATGGTCAATTCACAAAGGCTGTTAAGAATATGCGAAGTAGAACTCTAGAAGAGTACTACTTCACATGCTCCTAAATGCTTTTATGAGTTGTCCCTTAAACATATAAATTTGGAATAAATTGGAAACATGTCTACACCATGGGGTGATTTAAAAAGGCACTGATAAGTAATGAAAGTAGAAGTATGTTATATTGCATACTCTTATGTGCTTGTGAATCGGCCAAGAAACATCCAACTCACTATTAAAGAAAGTGCAAAGAGAGCACAACTCTTTCTTTTTCTACTAATTGTAAAGTAATCTTCCTTAAATATTCCCATGTTAGATGTTTTGGGAGCTATTCACAAAGCTATAAAGGGGTACATAACAGGGGACTGCTGTAGTACTCCTTTATTTACTCCTAAAAGCTTTGGGGAATAAGCCTTATTTGCTACAAATAGAAAGTACTGTGTCTTTTTTGCACTTTTACTAAGAAGTGATTTGGACATTTCTAGGAAAATTAAAAAGTCATGTAAGAGTATGTAAAATAGCATGAATATGTGAGGTAATATTGTATTACTTTATATACTCGGAGATGCCTTTGTGAATTGGCCCCATTGTATTTGAGATCAAAATAGTTTAACACGTTTTACGCATACCCACCCACACCCACAAACCCCACACCCACACCGGCACGCACACACACTTCATTTCAGAAATACCCAGATGCTCCTGACATACATTCCACGCACTGACATCACTCACCTCCTCATAACACAACACGGCGAGGAAGCTTGACTTGCATTATGCTGGCCACTTTCTGACACATCCAGCGTGTATGCACCGAAGCTTCTGAAAAGTGAACTTTTCAAAATGCCTCCAATTAAGTCGTACATTTACATGGAAACAAACAAACGAGTCAGACCGAAGTTCATTCTACGTCCGGCTGGACTTTAACTCTCATGATCCAAAACTTTTTATGGGCATAGTATACCATTTTTTCCTAACGCTGTGAAGTGATCTTAGTGATTTGTAGCGCTTTAAATAGGGCATAAATATACAAGTATCAACCCCTTCTAAATCTATGTATCTGTGTAGTGTTCACATCTAGCGTGCTTTCAACACACGAATGTGGCAGTCAACAGCTCTGCTGTTACCCAGCCACAGTGAAATAATTTGTACATTTGTGATTTTTCCAAGAATAAATATATTTGAAGGCTGGCTATTGGTCTGTAGTTCAGCCTCTATCTTGAGACGTTCCACCATCTATTCCAGCTGGATCTTCACAGATGAGAACAAGGATCGTGTTGCCAATTTTTAGTGAATATTGACAGTTTGTGTAAACAATTTACAAACGATAAATAGTTGTAAAGGCACCCTACCGCTTCCATGCTGCATCTGCGAGTGTCAGGGAAGGGTTAGAGTTACTTAGAAATGGCGCTGAACCCAGGCACTCCGTATTGTGCGCGCCTGTATCCTTTGAAGAGGGAAGAGAGAAAAAAGCCTTTGATGTCATGATGATGTATGGCGTACTACACCGGCGACTACTTTATCATGACAGCATGAAAGACATTTCGAAACACAAAGCTGTCAATTGTTATTAGTTCAGTATGTGGGACTAAGCTAATAACACAGCCGCGGTGAATGCTGAGTGTTTGCACAACAATAAAAATACGGACTAACGGATAAAATGGTACAGGTCTGCCACTAGGGTGCAGTCTATTACCACTGTTTGAGGATGCTCCTTGCTCATAAGGAATACACTTCAATGTATTTTTTTGAAGCACGTTTCAGAAAGTTTCACTTTGTTATATAGTAATGCAACGCTTGGTTTACATTTTTCTTTACAAGATGGCAAAATACATTTCGTTTATTCACTCAACAACTTAAGTCTGAAATACTAATTATCAGACCTTTTTTTGTTCACAGGGCAGATAACTGGGCCAAATCTATGATGGTTGATGTATTTTGCCTCGTTTACTTGGTCCGTCCTACTATGGCTCTACAAGCTGGGGCAAGTACAACCCGCTCAGCATTTGACTGGGGTAGCAGGGCGAACAATCACATACTTCTCAGGAAGGCAGCACGGAGGCAAGAGCTCAGAACTCAACAATCAACCAAAAGACACAATAAAGTATTCTCCAGCCAGTGCTAGTTTCTTTGTAAAACAAAGGGCCAGATTTACAAGGCTCTAGCGCTTTTCACTGCACCATAATTACTAGGAGACATTAAGCCACTTTTTGTGGCTTAATGCCTCTTTGTAAATATGGGCCCTCCCAAGCAGTTTTCTGTGTCAGAGGAGCATGCAATGAGAGTTGCTGTGGGAGTTCCACCGCAAAACCCATTGCTTTTGACGCTGCCCCAGGTTTAGAAGAAGGCATAAATCTGAGGCAGCACCAAAAACAAACACCATCCCAGGGGTGGCTTTAGCATGGCACAACAAGGAGGAATACTTTTATTCATCCTGATTTTTTGCTCTTTCTATGTGTGCTGCATTCTGCAGCACACATAGAAAGAGCAAAAGGCCATGAATGATTGTTTATGTGCAGGAAGATATTCCTTCCTGCACATAAACAATCATTCCAAAATGATGCTTTCGTACTTCAATGTGTGCTGCATGTTGCAGCACACATTGACGGGCCAAATCGCCACTGTAGATTATTAATGTGCAGGAAGAATCACCTTCCTGCGCATAAACAATCTACCCCCTCAATGCAGACACCCTTGCACTATGGTGCAAGGATGTCTGCGTTGGTGCTGACAGCTAAATTTAGTGCTGACGCAGGAGGAAACGCAGGGGTGCACCATATTTTTGTAAATACAGCGCATCCATGGGTTTCAAAACTGGTGCAGCGCTGCTGATTTTGGCGCAGCACTGCACTGCGTCACTTTGTTGTAAATCTAGCCAGAAGTTCAGCATCACCCAATACTGCACAGCTCCAATGGAGGAATGTAATACAGGGTTATAATCCTGAGCAAGGCTAGGTGCTAAACACCTCTGTGCCTACTCCTCGCCAACAGAGTTCTTCAGCATTTTGAATTCCTGGCATCTAAAAGGGGACACATAGCTGGCTATGAAGGGGCAGTCACTTTATTACCCCAAGGTAGAAGTGTTCCAACACTTCACTTCATTTTTTCTCAGTGAGATATTAGTATGTAAAGTCTTGGTTCATGCAGCAGGCTTCCACCTTTGTTGCAGTCTCTCATTTTCACATGCTCTGCAGCCCCGCAGGTATATGTTTTCAGCAGCTGGAGTCCAGGGAGGACAGACACAATGAGAGGCCTCATGTCAGCAGGGATTTTCGAGCTATGAGGGCTGTGGCAATAATGTCTCTAGGAACATGGTCACTTTGGTGATTCTCATCTTCAGCAGTTGCCATCTCCCTAGGGTCAGGGCTGGAGGGATGCTGGTTTAACAGGTGCAGCCTCCGGGCTGATCTCCACTTCACAGATGGTCTTGGGATTGCAACCTCTGAGCCGAACAGGATGAACACCTCAGTGGTACAGGAGCACTTGGGCTCCAATGACAGCTGCAGCAGAAGTTTTTCAGCTCTGGTGGAGTGACAATTTTACCTAATGGTTGCTTTTTTGTAGAAGGCTTGATGCAGTCCAAAGTGAGAGCTGTTTAGGAAGACAGGGGAAAATGTTCCCCACATGGGTTACTCCTGGCTCGCTCCCTGGCCATCACTCACTCTTTCTGGCTATTCCCACACTGGGAACATGCTGGGCTTTTCCACTTGGACAGTCTCTCCTCCTGCATAGGCATGCACATTCCTTCTCTCTCTCAGCAAGCAGGAAGGCCTCTAGGCTTCTACGCAGCAGCTCAAAAAGTGGATTCTTCAGGTTGTCTCCTCAATTCTAGGAGACTGTCTCTTAGGCAGACACCTTCCTTGGCCACATATTATTCATTTGAGTATTTCTACAGCACACTTCCTTCCTTTGTAATGAAAAAGGTGGAACTGGAACCAAGTGTGGGGCTATGGATCCCACTTCCATACATATATGCTGTACAGAGGAAAGGGATCCATGGTGAGGTTTCAGATCAGGTTTTTGTTGATTCTCTTCCAGGAGGCATTTTGCAGGTTGCTTTCCAGACCCAGCCTTTGTGCAAGTGCCTTTTCTCACTGTCGGTAGCAAAAGGGCTGGCTTCAAGCAGGAATATACAAAACATGGGAAAAATTAAATGTGGGTTCTCTACATTCGACTGTCATCAGAACCCCTAAAGCAGCAATGAGAGACAAAAGGGCAAACCCTGCTTAGAAACGTCTTCACTTTGAACAGACCTAGCAGTAGCACGACAACCATCTACCAAACAGCGGAAATCAGAAATAACTAATCATCAGAGAGAGAAAGAGAGAAGAGAATGAAGGAGAAAGAGAAAGACAGAAAAACAGTGACAAAGGGAAAAAAACAGGAATAAAAACAAACCCAGAAGAGTGAGATAAAGAGGTAGGGAGAATATATTAGTGGATGAAACAAGTATGACGTGAAATCGGACTATACAGTCTTGATATACTGCAACCCCAACATTGGCAGCAGTGCTGCTTGTCTTCTGACCAAAATGTGGGAGACAGCACTTATACAAATTAAGCATTAATGCTCAGCCAGGGCCATTCAAAATGGATCCCACTTGTCCCAGTACTTAAAAGTCCAACTATACAGATTTCTACTGCCATACTGTGCTACACGTGCACTGCAAACACACACATGCACTCAGCATGGACACTGGACGTCTTTGCCAAGTTTTGGGTTTCACATAAAAAGCGAACATTACGTGAGTGGGGTCAGGAGTAAGCACCCACAATTACATAGAAAAAATGTCTGGTCACACTTTACATAAAAAAATAGTCTGCTGCAGCCACCACTTTATGTGATAGGCCATGAGCATGGACAGTAGTCCACTACCCACTATAAGGACCCCTTTGCTGCTCCCCTCTAGGTTGCACAATGGTCCTGGACCGTGCATATCAGGTACAGGTCAATGTCCCTGTAAACACTTTATTAGCATGACACCGAAGTCAATACCCTATTCACCTGCATGCAGGGCAGGACTACACTCACATTTACAATGTAGAGGACATTCCTGTCCCAACACTAATTCTGTATAGTATGGGACAGGTCTTCGAATGAAGGGCTAATAGGACAGTTAAGGTATATTTTAAAGCAATTGCCTGAGTGTTCTTTCACATCTAAATGTTGCCTGTTTCCTAAGGGACTTCACTGGTAGAACTTACCTTAAATATTCTGTTTAAGATTATAGCAATTGAGTAGAAGAGTGACACTATGCATTCAATAAAAAAGAAATCACATAGGAAAGACCTTTGTGTAGATTTAGTATTAAGATACATACAGACCCAAGGGGTTAGGTGGAGTCTGCACTCATCTATATACTAAAGCCACTTCTGTCAAGGTGTACAAGGACCTTATTTCATTTAACAAAATTGTAACAGTTATATTAATTAATTTCCTTTTTTTCTAGATTATATTTTAATTTCCCATGTCTCAAAAGTAGTCTTTCTACTGTTTATATATATATATTCATGAAGCTAGCGGTTCCATGTTTAGCCTATGTTTTCCACCACAGTGATTAGTTGGTTCTCCTAATGTCTGCAGTAGACCATAAGGAAGAATTTAAATGCACAATGGCGTCATGACTCAGTATCTGCAGAGTTGATTTCCATTAATGTTAATGTAATGAGTCCCTTCAAGATTTTAATTTACATTTTGTGTTGTTCAATTTCATGTCTGTAGAAAAGACTAATTTCAGATTTTGACACTCATTACTCACAAACATTATGGATACCCTGCCCAGCTTATTACAAGTGCATTAGGATATTATTACACATGAATTAGAGTATAATGCACATGTAATGAGGATTTTCATCACGTGTGTGATAGACTACCTGTCTGTGAAATCCTAAACCAGGGCCTTAGTTCAATCGTCATCAATGAGGTACTTTCTGTGTCATTATTTAGGAACCAGTCAGAAAGTCGTTCTATAATTTATGTGTTTTTACTCATGATAAAAATAGGAATGTGAAAACTAACTTCAGCTTAAGGAGTTTGCACTATTTTCCAGTGGAGATCCAATTTTGTGCATTGATCCTATATAAGGTGCTCGGCATAGGATCTTAAGTTATGTTTTCTAGTAATATGAAGGGTATACAATCAACTATGCATAAGAGCCTTGGTAAAATATTCATCCTAATGGACTGAACCTTTCCTCTCAATGTTAAGTGTAGGGTCTCCCATCTTTCACAATCGTTCTGTGAACATTAACAATAATAGGCTTCATGTTTAAAGCTATTTATGGTCTTGATGTCCAGCTATTTTAAATCCTCCTTTGAACTCTTTCATTCCAAACCCTGTAAAGATAGGCTAAGTATGTGCATACATCAGACATTCAGGTTTAATGCAGGTGTGGTGGATATGTTTCTTTGGGATGTTAGTGTATCCCCACTTCTGCAATGAATATTGGGGCTTCTGTCTTGCTTCTGATGGCTACTGGGGTTCTATGAGTGTTTTCCCTGCCTACTCACAGCTGGTGAGAGATTAGATGTCTATGCACACTTGCCAATTCCTGTGTACTCTTATTTTAGGGGCTAACGTCTGGTGTTCTCTGTTTCTTCTCTGTACTCTGTTGTAGATGTCTGCAATAAACCTCAGCAGGCAGTAGCTTGGCAGCAGTGTGCTTATTATAGACTACAGTTACTGTCTGGAGGAATCTCAGGGTTTATCTTAGCAGGGCTGGAAATGGAAATGTAGCTCAGTTTTTCTGTGACCCTTTCAGTCAGTCAATCAATACTGATTTATAGAGCGTGGCTAATCACCCGCAAGGGTATCCATGCTCAGAGAGCATAGCTGCCAAGGGGTTCAGTCGAAAAGCCAGGTCTTGAGTCCTTTCCTGAATTCCAGAAGAGAGGATGAGGTCAGCAGGTGAAGGGGGAGGTCGTTCCAAATTTTTGTTGCAAAGTAGGAGAAGGAGCATCCTCCACTGTTGCTGCAGTAGACCAAAAGGTAGAATTTAAGTGCACAATGGTGTCATGACCCAGTATCTCTAGAGTTGAGTTCCATTAATGTAACAAGTTCCTTAAAGATTTTAATTTACATTTTGTGTTGTACAATTTCATGTCTGTAGAAAGGACTAATTTCAGATTTTGATACTAATTACTCACAAACATGATGGATATCCTACCCAGCTCATTACAAGTGCATTAGGATATTATTACACATGAATTAGGGTATTTTAGGGTAGCTTTGGTCCTGGAGGTTTTGATGACAAGCAGACCACAGCATTATGACTCTGTAGCAAGGAGGCAGTATTATGTGGTATGACTACGGAGTCTTTCCATTGAATACTAGCACATTACACAGTAGTGCACCTCGGGTTCACACAAGTAAACCTTAGCTCAGTCCTGGTAGTGTGACAAAGAGCACTCAGCCTACCTAGAGGAACATGTGTAAAGCATTTCACAATACCAACATGGACGATAAGAAATGACGCAACTCAAAAGAAATCAAACACCAATCTAGAAAAATAAAGCAGAGTTTTATATGAAAGTAGACACCAAAACAAACTTTTTAAGTTACACACAGCCAGAGTTATGAAGTTTAGAAGCTTTGCAAAACAGGGTATTTTCACGGTTTAAATGGCTATCATTGAAGTCAATGGAGAAAATCAAAGTGTGCATTCGGGCACTTGCAGGGTGAGTTCTGAGGAATCCACCTGAACTTAAGATTCTGCACGGCCCTAGACCAAGAGTTAAAGTCAGTTTCTTATTACCTTGCCCAAGGAATCTGGGTGCAGAGGTGCTTTGGCTGTCCTTGGTGCTGACGGGATCCGCGGCTGTGCCACATTTGCACCACTTGGCAAATGGGTACTTGGGGGTGAACACACGCTCTACCCTTTGAATGTAGAGGTCTTTGGGGGGCCAGGACCAGGAATCAACAGTTGGAACTTTGCCACCACGTCTGGTGGCTCCAGCTGCAGAGGTGGCTTCTAGCTGTCAATCATAGGAGCTAGACACGCGAAAGCTGCTTTGCTGCTCCTCTTGAGGTCACTCTCTTCAGAATGCAGAACCACAGGAGAGGAGTTTTTGCCGATGTCAGACTCTATGCTGGGTTTCTCCTCTGGAGTCGGTGATGTCCAAGTGGCCGTCAGTTTCAGGATTGGCGACTGACAAGCCTTGGTAGTTGCAAAGATGGTCCGCTGGCACTTCGATGGCTGGAGGTAATTCGGCATTGAGTAGAGGCTTGAAACTTGGCAGAAACCCCACTCCCACTCTTTGGATGCTGTACATCAAGTTTCTCTAGGTTCACTCACACAGAGCCTGTTGGGTCAAACTTCTTCAACTTCAGCACAGCGTTTACTCCTGCAGTTTACAGGGGACTGGTACCACCAGCCAGAGGAGTCTTTCTTGGCTTCTTGGTGTCAACTGGTGTCCCGCTTGCTGAGACCAATGAGGTTGCAACACGGGGACACGTCTGTCACACAGTTCCAGTGGTGGTCTCCTTAGGTCACTTCTGTGAGCTCTCTTCACACTGTGGATGGAGTCCAGGCCCTGTTGTAGGTGACACCATCTTCTTTGTGCCCCTTCTTCTTTACAAGTAAGAACTCAGGATCTGGTGTGAAGGGAGCCCCTTAAATCCTAGTGTATGGGGCGTTAAGGGTGTGTGTGTCAGTGGCCAGTTGGCTACTGTTTCCTGCGGCTGATCCTCCCCTGTAGTGACAACTTCCTGTGCGATTATGCCACTTTTTACCCAGAACCCACTACTCCTAAAGGTTGCCAAGATGGCTGAACCCTTCCTTTGCTGTACAGACCTCCTAGCCCACCCTAAAAGTGTGACTAGCCTTTTGATGGTGCACGCCTCCTGCATAGCTAATTTTCCCACCTTTTTGCTGGACAGGGTGAGAAGGGCTTTGTCCTCCACTGGGGAGATGAGTAATTGCATATCAAGAGTGGGGAAAGCCTTTGAGGTTCACCGCCTCGATTACCTTTCACACTAGCCAGCCTGGGAGAGAGGAGGCGTTACCTCCTGCTTGCCCAGGCCCTTTGTCTCCATCCTGTGGAAGTGCTATCATGACCAACAGGAGGGCAGGCAGACTCTTGTCTGTGGTGGCAGAGGCTCAAGAGAGCCTGACAAAACAGCAGCGAGGTTGGCAACTTGGCGGGCACCCTTCTAAGGGTGCCACCAGGGCACATGCAATTAATCCTAGCATGGGCATCATGCTCCTGGTTAAAAGCAAGGTGTTTGATACCAAACACAGGGTGAATCGGCCATGCCATCACAGAGCTGAACATCTGGGAACTGCCCAGATGACATCCAAGTTATCCTATAGACCACCCGTTATTCATGGTAGCATTACGTATTTAAATGCTATCACAGAGTCATATATGCTCATGCATATATGTCCTCACTCATATTACAGTGTACCCTGCCTCCTGGGCTATACGAGGCCTGCCTTAGGGGTGAATGACCTATCTATGGGCAGTAAAGGGACTCTGTCTGCACATGGTGTGAGCAGAGTCACACTCGAGTAGCAGGCTGCTAATGCAGGCTGACAAGGCAGCTTTCAGGTCTCATGTTTACTTAGGTCACCCAGGGTGGCACAATCAGTGCTGCAGCCCTGGTGACCCTTTTACCCTCCTGGCCCTGGCTACAGCCCTGGTGACATTTTGACCATCCTTGCCCTGGGCACCACTGGTACCAATTACTAGGGACTTACAGGGGTGGTAAAGTCCTTGCCAATTGGCCTATGCAATTTGACATACAGTTTAAGGGAAGGAGCATAGGTATTGAGGTCTGGTTAGCAGGTCAAAAACACAACAGCAACAATCAGCAAAAAGTGGGGTGGGGTGACCCTCCAAAAAGGGCACTTTACAATATACTCAAATAGAAGAATTGATGGTAAGCGTGCATAGTTATGGGATATTATCTAAGTGATGGGAGGAGTATTTTGTTTGTGGCAGCAAATTCTTCGTTGAGGACACTGCTATCAATAAGAATTATAATGTATATATAATTACACGCAGTCTAAGTATAACATAATGCCTTTCTTGGTGTCCGTAACGAGTCTGGCAACTGCATGCAATATGTCTTTGAGAGGAGCAGTATAGAATGTGGAAAGGCCTGGTAGCTCAGTGTTACCTCCGTAAGAATGAGAGATTGGATTGTGTTCTTGAAGTCTGAGCGAGGGATCTAAGGCTTTGTCTTTATGTGTAGTCGTGACAATATAGGAGAATACATACTCCCCTGTTTTCTATGATAAATGTACTACTCAATTCAAATGTAAACTGTGAAAAAAATCACATTAGAAAATATATCAATACATTTGTTAAAAGACAGTCATTTTATCATACATCAAACATGGCAACAGACCCGATTTAAGCGGGAGACTCCTGATTTGTGGAGCAAAAAAACAAAAAAATGTTTAAATGGCTTTATTTAGTTTTCTCTTGTCCCGAAATAAGCCCTATTTCAACACAAGTCAATGGGAATCATAGTGATGGCTGCCACAGATCTCAAGGTGGGGCGGGGCCTGTGGGGATGGGGACCAGGGTACAATAAAATAAAAAATAATTTAAAAAAATTTACCTGTCCACCACCGGCTGCCTCGCTCCATTTCCCAAAGGTGTTGGTGTCCCAGCAGTCCGGGCGACACTAGCACAGGCTCCCCCACGCAATCCTGGTACTGCTCTCATGCTATAACTAGCATGACAGCAGTGTCAGGAGTGTTCTGAGTGACTTGGCCTGCCGCTCAGATAGTGCACAGAAGTCAGTGCTGTTTCTCCAACCTGGCTGTGCAACACAGCTGGGTTGGAGAAACCTAAGTGTGCATTTCATTTTGGCCAGCCTTAGACAGCTGGCCAAACTGACACGTGCACTTATGAGCACTAACTCCACTACTATTTCCCCCTCCCATGGTCCAGCCCCGCCCCTCCCTGCACGTGCTGGCTGATCCAGCAGCTGAAAAATAAAACAATATTAAAATATCTTATTATTTTTTAGCTGCTGGCTCTGAGCCAGAGGGGCGACGCTCCTTCACCATTGCGGTGGAGCTTCCCCTGCCCAATCATTTTTTCACAATCTTCCTCTTTCTGCTGTCCCAGTGCTGGCATGTATGATAAACATACCAGAATATTATGTATAACATCTACCAGTCATTGGTTTTTATGACTCTCTCTCATTAATCCTTGCTGAATATTAAAAAAGGCACCAATTTTTATTTTAGTCCAAGCATTGTTGAAGATAGCTCACGCCACACTATTTGTTGATGCGTTTCGGTGGTAAAGTATAGTCTAAATCACCTTCTTTAAGACACAGACTTTAAATCTTCCACAAACCAATTCATATGTGGCTGTTCTTATAAAGCTGTCTTACTGGTATTAAAAACAAACTTAAAAGCAAAACACAAAAGAAAACAGTTCCAAATATGCATAAAACATATTTTGCACAGAAATCACAAGATCATCCATTATTTCCTCACTATTTGTACTGTACCATCTTTCTATTTGCTGACATTTTAAAGTACAGCCAGTTAGCTCAAACAGACTCAAACTATAGCATTTCTCATAAATATATTTCTACTATGGTGTGCATATTGGTCCAGTTTGAATAATCTGCCCCATCACTATCACAGATATTGAACTTCTATATAGAAGATCTTGCCTATCTCCATTTTACTGATAGCAGGATTTGAACTGCTATTTGAACGTCGCTCTTGAATGCAATTACAGTTCGTGGCGATTCTCCTTCCATATACAGGGGAATCTTTCAATTGACATTACACTCTGAGATTGATAGTAGCCTCTTGTCTCCATAGTATCTCCACTATATTATCGCTGGAAACTGTTTTTGATGTATATTTGGCTTACACCTTGACGTAAGCATGTCTGTTTCTTGTTGTAAATTTTTCTTTCATCAATATGCACTGACTGATGAGTTATATGCTTTCTTCTAGTACGGGTCATGGTTCTTGGAATTCACAATCTGATAGAATCTTTTCCCGGTCTCCATTTATTTCTTTATATGCATTCTGCAATATGTCTTTTGCAAGGTTTGCACTTTACAACATTTTTAGTTTGATTATTTTCTGTTCATTACTATTGGTCACTTTGTTACACATATTCTTGTGTGTTTCACAAATATCACAAAGAGGTTTCCATACAGCGGTATCATTGTTGACAGATATGTTGCTTTCCGCTTTCCGGAGACTCCTAAAGACTTGGCTGTTCGAGCAGCGATAACCCCCCCTTTCCCCCCTAGCGCCTTGAGACCCGCACGGGTGAGTAGCGCGCTTTATAAATGTTAATGATTTGATTTGATTTGATTTTGATTTGATATGTAAAATTCCTTTGGAGTCCTTTGTTATAGTTCTTCCTACACCAATCCTGTCCTAAGGATGCTCTCGAGGATTCGTTTGATTTGAGACCGAACGCTGATGATACGTACACCTCTCCTTCCTTACGATCTGTTCTTTTCACCTATGGACTTTGTATTCTTCAGTGACGATTGATATTATATAATTATGTGAGTGAACATTTCATGCATCAACACATGTTCCTTTAGTATCTACAACTGTACTGGGCTGTGATGATACAGTGTTGATGTATTTTTGGGAATTGTTTGTTGTGTACCCCTCTCCTTCCTATGCACTTTTAAACAAATTGGCTTTCAACCATACCAATACATACACCTGGTTTCTTCTTGATTTATTCTCTCTTCACATTGTCATTTATATATTGTGTCACATAGTCTATTCCTGGGACACTTGTTAGAACAATATGATCTTCTACTACATCATTACGTGTCTATAGAAGTGAGTGAAAAAACATTTTTGAAATAATTTTTTGGAAAAATTCCCTTGTCATCTCTTTACCTTTCTTTCCTATTGTGGGAACTATCCATCACAAAATTAGAAAAAAGGAGTGATCTTAGCCATTTACATAAACTTTCAAGTTTTGCAGAGCACTGTGGGAAAGTGAGTGGGGTAAATGCAAGTTACACCACCCTGGAAACCTCCGGGTGTTCAGTCCTCAAAAAAATGAGAGATCGTTACTGAAACCACCATTTATACAGTTTCGTTGTGGCACCTTCAGAAGTGCTAGCTTCAAAGAACAAATACTAATTAAATTGTCAGAAGTGCTATTAGAAATGGGGTCTCTGGTTGGCAGTCGGTTTGCACCCTGTCCAAGTAGGGACCCTCACTCTAGTCAGGATAAGGGAGATACCCGCTCAGATAACCCCTGCTCACCCCATTGGTGGCTTGGCATGAGCAGTCAGGCTTATCTCAGAAGCAATGTGTAAAGCATTCGCACATAACACACAGTATTAAGTAAAAACACTACAAAAGGTCACCACACCAGTTTTAGAAAAATATCCAATATTTATATATATAAAACAAGACCAAATATGATAAAAATACAACATACAATAAGAAACATATGAATTCTGCAAGATTTACTCAAAACTACAGTTCCTTGAAGTCGATAGCTCCACTTGGGGCTATGACGACGTTGTGATCAACAAAACCAACAGTTCTGGCCGGCCACGGCGTTGCGGGTCAGCTACGGTGTCGGGAAGACCCTCAAACAGTACCATGGATTTTCAGGGCGTCATGATCCTTGCGGTGAGCTCCGGAGGTAGGCGTCACTGACGTCGCAGTGTCGGTTCCAGAGTCGTTGCAGGAGTCGTCGGGCCCTTGAGGTCACACGCGTTGCAGATCGAACTCCAGGATAATGAAGTCAGGTGCACCGGCGTGGATGGTGTTGGGGCTGCGGTGCGAAGCGGGACGATGCGACGTGCGGTATCCACAGGTCACGGTGCAGGCAGAGGCTCGGTGACGGCATCCAGCAGTGTCGGTGAGACCAGGGCTGTGGTGTGAAGTGGGGCGGTGCGACGTGCGGTGTCCACAGGTCACGGTGCAGGCAGCGTCATCATTGTTGCTGAAGTGATGTCGTCAGTAGGCCCAAGCCAGCGGTGGGGGATGGGACGGTGCTTCGTGACCCTCACGAGTGGTGTCTACAGGCCACGGTTCAGGCAGGATGCCTGGTGACGACACAGGAGCCGATGGTGCTGGCGTCGGTGGACCGGGACTGCGGTGCGGGATGGGAGTGTGCTTCGTGTACCTCACGAGCGGTGTCCACAGGCCAAGGTGCAGGCAGCGTCATCATCGTTGCTGAAGCGCTGTGGTCGGTAGGCCCAAGCCAGCAGTGTGGGACGGGACGGTGCTTCGTGACCCTCACGAGCGTTGTCCACAGGCCACGGTGCAGGCAGGATGCCTGGTGACGACACAGGAGTCAATGGTGCTGGCGTCGGTGGACCGGGGCTGCAGTGTGGGATGGGACTGTGCTTCGTGTACCTCAAAAGCGGTGTCCACAGGCCACGGTGCAGGCAGCGGCACCAATGTCAGCAGGAGCGTCGTCGTCAGGGATGCCCAGGCTGCGGTGTGAGCAGGCGATGCCGGAGTGTGGGGCCCACAGGTCACAGTGCGAGCAGCGGCTCAGTGAAGTCGTCCGATGACGGCGTCGGTGAGACCAGGGTCGAGGTGCAAAGCGGGGCAATGCGACTCTGTGTGGCGTCGGCAGGTCACGGTGCAGGCCAGTGACGTCGTTGGGGGCATCGCAGTGGTTTCTCCTCTTGAACAGCAGAAAACACACAGTTCCCAGTGCTGCAGGCCGAGGAAAATGAAGTCCTTGGTGTCCCTGAGACTTCCAACAGGAGGCAAGCTCTACTCCAAGCCCTTGGACAATTTTCTCAAGCAGGACACACAGCAAAATTTACCCTTTGCACTCTTTTCAGGCAGAAGCAGCAACTGCAGGCCAGTCCAGCAAAGCAGCACAGCAAAGGGACAGTACTCCTCCTTCAGCTCTTCAGCTCTTCTCCTGAGCAGATGTTCCTCTTGATTCCAGAAAGATTCTAAAAGTCTGGGGGTTTGCGTCTTCTTCTTATACCCAGTTCTGCCTTTGAAGTTGACAAACTTCAAAGCAAAGTCTCAAGTGTTTGCAAGATCCTTCCTTGTCCAGGCCAGGCCCCAGGCACTCACCAGGGGGTCGGAGACGGCACTGTGTGAGGGCAGGCACAGTCCTTTCAGGTGTGAGTGACCACTCCTCCCCTCCATCACAGATGGCTAATCAAGATATGCAGTCTACACCCCAGTCCCCTTTGTGTCACTGTCTAGAGGAGAGGTGTGAACAGCCCAACTGTCAAACTGACCCAGACGGGGAATCCAACAACAGGCAGAGTCACAGAACGGATTAAGCAAGAAAATGCCTACTTTCTAAAAGTGGCATTTTCAAACTAACAATCTAAAAACCAACTTCACTAAAATATGTTTTTTTAAATTGTGAGCTCAGAGACCCTAAACTCCACATTTTTATCTGATCTCAAAGAGAATCTGTGCTTTAAGGATATTTATAGGCAGCCCCCATGTTAACCTATGAGAGAGATAGGCCTTGCACAGTGAAAAGCAAATTTGGCAGTATTTCACTGTTAGGACATATAAAACACACTAGTATATGTCCTACCTTAAACATACACTGCACCCTGCCCATGGGGCTACCTAGGGCCTAACCTAGGCGTGCCTTACATGTAGTAAAAGGGAAGGCTGAGGCCTGGCAAGTGGGTTCACTTGCCAAGTCGAATTAGCAGTTTAAAACTGCACACACAGACACTGCAATGGCAGGTCTGAGTCATGTTTACAGGGCTACTAATGTGGGTGGCACAACCAGTGCTGCAGGCCCACTAGTAGCATTTGATTTACAGGCACTGAGCACCTCTAGTGCACTTTACTAGTAAATCAAATATGCCAATCATGGATAAACCAATCAACAGTACAATTTCTGTAGGGAGCACTTGCACTTTAGCACTGATTAGCAGTAATCAGGTAAGGTGCACAGAGACAATAAACCAGCAAAAACAGACCTAAAGAAATAGGAGGAAGAAGGCAAAAAGTTTGTGGATAACCCTGCAAAAAAGGGCCATTTCCAACAAGTGTGTTATCATCTGGTGCAGACTGTGCAGATTCATGGGCTCACCTACTTGAAGAGCCAAGTCTTCAGCTTCTTGAGACCTTTGGAGCAAGGTAGGAAAAGGCACTACTTCCTGTTCTGGTGCTGTTTATGCTTGGGATATGTGCAAGTAGGAGTCTGGCTGAGGGGAAGTGTCTGGAAGGTTTCTGAAATCTGAGGCAGTTCTTCAGATATGATGGGCCAGTGTTGCATAAGGCTTTGAATGTGTGTCAGGGGTTTGACGAGAGTGAGCTTGTGAATGGGGAGCCAGTGAAGATCTTTATTGTGTAGGTTGTGCTTGTGGTAGGAGGTAGAGGGTGAGCCTGGCTGGTTCATTCTGTATGGTTTTGAGTCATCTAGTTAACAGAATGAGGGTGTAATTGAGTATTGCATGAGGGTGGGGCTGATGGCATCGAGTCCTTTGGTGAAGATGAAACAGCGACATATGTATCTTGACTACCTTGACTATCTGCCTTTTACCTATGTGATATCCCTGTGAAAGCCTAAGCATTTCCTACCTGTTTATGTCCCTGTCTCCTTCAAGGCCCTGACTAATCCCCTATACTTGGCAAGTGAACCTTTACTAACAACTTCTGTGACAGCTACCTGAGCCTGAAGAAGACATGCTCAATAGCACATCACTGTGCTAAATTCTATTGCTTCCAGTTTGAGAATGTTAGTTGAGGGGTGTCGAAGGACACCTCGAGCCGAGATTCCATTAAGGGAGTGAGCATATCTACCTTAAAAACTAAGGTAAATATACTGGGGAAGACTGTCCTAAGTTCCCTGAAAAACACATCAAACACTACGGCAGACTTTATGTTTTGTTGTGCAGGGTACTTCAACTACATGGGTTATGTTCTGCTCATTGGTATGTGTAGTGCGGTGACTGCAACACATTTGTCATATGGCAGACAGAACAACTGCCTTATTCTGGCAGTGGTTAAAAGTGTCAAGCAGCTTATAAGGCTACTTGCTTAGTGAAGTAGTGGCCCAGGTATTTATTCATGCACAGTCATTGAATGGTACCCAATAGGACAGGTCCACTTGTAATTAATGGGCTACCAGGTTCTGTCCCTCATGATGACCACTTTCTGCAAAGTGTGGCATCTGGCTATTCCATGATGCACCATTCTGCCCATTTCTAATGTGGCCGAACCCCTCTTGGGGCATACAGAGCTCCCTAGCCCAACCCAAATGTGTGGCTACCAAGGGGCCTACACACCCTTTTAAAACCAGCTTGGCAACTGGTTTCTTCTTCCCTGTCCCTAGTACCAGAATGCCTACCTAGACAATGGATTGTTCCCTTTCTCAAGTGTTACCCATTTGCCCTTCAAAGGCGCTTCTCCCTTGAACCTCACCTTTTGGGCCAACACGTATGTTGCTTCCTGCAGGAGGGTGGTAACACCCCTCTCCATTGCAGGCTTCTATTCTCTCCTTCCCTTGGAGTCATTAGCAGGTCTTCACAGGAGGGCAGAAAGCTGTCTCAGAGACAGGCTCCTTGTGCAACCATCAAGTAATATATTGTTACCGTATGTAATGATAACCCCTGCCACACATGGGTGAAGAAACCCCTGCAGCGTACAGCCTTTGGCCATGCATGGCAAAGTGTTGGCCACAGGGCCTGGCTTGTAGCCAGGCACTGCGTCCAACCTCTTGTAGGCAAGCAACCCCATGCCATGCCCAGCTTTGGCTATGCATAGTGTGGGTTTGGTCTCAAAGGTTCTGGCCAAACTCAGGAAGACTTACAGACTTTGTCAGAGAACCATCAAAACACCAACATATTAAAAGAAGTCCTACTAGCTTTATCAAGGGGTGAGCATATCAATATAAATAAAGCAGATCTATCATCTTTCTCCACAAATAACCAATGTTTTTGATTTAAGGTATAGTGCAATGTTTAATAATAGTTTTAGTAAAAACATGCCTATAAATCATTCTTTCAACATATTTGTTAATATTGCATTTTGTGGTCTGAAAAGCAGTAAAAGAAAGACTCAGCGACATATTGTTTTTTTTTTCAAATAAAACCAACATGTCCCTGAGCCTTCCTTTTAACATTTGTTTTGCAAATAAAATGTAATCATAAAAACAACCTCAAGAGGACCTTGCACTCCAGCTGAAAAGCATCGAGCTCCAGTTAGGAGTGGTTTAAAAAGCTTATGTTAAGTGCTCCTTGGTCTTGGATTTAATGACCCAGGAGACTAAAGGCCTCATGTAGAGGGAATACTCCATCACAAACATGACAGATATCCTGTCTGCTGTGTTATGATGCCCATAGAATATAATGGGATCGTAATATGGCAGGTGGGATATCCGTCACATTTGTGATGGAGTATTCCCTTCCGCCGAGATCTAAATCAGACCCTTAGTGTTTTTTTATGTTGCTGAGGGGCTGAAGCCCCCATGCCTTCAAATACATTGCTTGATGGTGCTCCTGCCCCTTGTAGGAACACCTGCAATATAAACAAATGTAAATAGCCCTTACAGGGGTGCTTCTTCATGGATCAGTGATCAATAAATGAATGGCTTCTGCAATTCATTTATTATACAGTTTAAAAAAAAAATGTGTTGGTGTGTGTGTGTGTCCACCCAGGACATCTACATGTTTTATTTTATAAGGGGCCCCAGCTGACACACATAGGCGGTCATTCTGACCGCGGCGGGCGGCGGGCACCGCCCGCCATGCGGTCCCCGCCGAATGACCGCCCGCGGTCAAAAGACCGCGGCGGCCATTCCAACTTTCCCGCTGGGCCGGCGGGCGACCGCCAAAAGGCCGCCCGCCGGCCCAGCGGGAAAGCCCCTGCAACGAGGAAGCCGGCTCCGAATGGAGCCGGCGGAGTTGCAGGGGTGCGACGGGTGCAGTGGCACCCGTCGCGATTTTCACTGTCTGCTAAGCAGACAGTGAAAATCTTTGTGGGGCCCTGTTAGGGGGCCCCTGCACTGCCCATGCCACTGGCATGGGCAGTGCAGGGGCCCCCAGGGGCCCCACAACACCCGTTCCCGCCATCCTGGTTCTGGCGGTGAAAATCGCCAGAAACAGGGTGGCGGGAAGGGGGTCGGAATCCCAATGGAGGATTCCCTGGGCCAGGGGAAAACCGGCGCGGTCAGAATAGCCCTGGAAGCACCGAAGCCTGTTGGCGGTGCTTCCGCGGTCCCCGGCCCTGGCGGTCATGGACCGCCAGGGTCGGAATGACCCCCATAGTGTGTGCTAGCTGGAGGGGCATATTTTTTATTATGTGGGTGTCCCGGTGCCCACCCTATGTCCCCAACTAGCTCGCAGTAGATTACCATTTTTTGCTATAAGTGTGTGCCTCGGTGTCGACTCATGGCACCCGCAATGTAGAAGGTCATTGGGCCTGCAGGGGGAGTCCCAGTACCCTGAAGGCCTCAGTTAGCATCTGACTCTCCTTGAGGGAGCCAGCCATTACTCCTTGTTATGGGTGGGTGCTTCAGAATCCACAATGTAGTGGGTCATTGGGAGCCACTGGGGCAGGGAGGGGGGGGGGGAGAGTCTCAGGGCAGCCATAGCTCCATCTGGCAATTCTTGTGGGAGATGCCCATTTTTTTTTTATAATTGGGTGCCCGTTGCCTGCTCAGGGCATCCACAATCAAGGGGGGTCATTAGGGGCCATTGGGGAACCCCCAATGGTCCAACAGCCCCATGGCCCGTGTCGGCTCACCAGCCACCACCATACTGGGTGCTGGCGGGAGCCAGCAGGTTTCCTTTGCTCCTGCTTGGGCAGGAGCAGCATTTTTTTACTGCACCAGCTGGGTAAGAGTAAAGTTGAGTTCCCTGTCTGGGAAAGTGTGCATAGGATATGCCTGCACTTCCCCACTCAAAGGACCACAGTGTCCCCAGAGTAGGCTTTCTGGGACACTGTGAAATACCACATCCCAGGGGATGGGATTCAAGGGGCAGATACCTGTATTGGGAGGCTGGTCCTGTGGCTGCAGTTCAGAGAGCGGGGCCGCACAGCCCCTCAACCTTTTTTTTTTACAACGCAGCTCAAGGAGATGGGTACTCTGGGGCCGAATAGTGGCTCTGTAAGTGGGGCTGCCCCTTCCCCTTTATTTTCCATTCAGCCCTAGGGGATGGGGTCTCAGGGCCCAAAATGACTCAGATAGGGGAGCTCCAATCACACCCTCTTCCCAGGTAGTTTTAAATTATGACCCTTGGTCCCAGGCCCACCTTTGGAGTCAGATAAAATGAAAAACAGCAATGGCTGTTTTTTGTTGTTGCCCGCAATACCACTGGGATCACCCCACTATGGCTAGGGGGGCAGGCTATGCCCCCTTATATATTTTTCCAAAAACAAACTCAGGATAGGGGATTAAGTCCCTGAGTTCAGCAATCAAATCAAATCAAATCATTAACATTTATAAAGCGCGCTACTCACCCGTGCGGGTCTCATGGCGCTAGGGGAAAGGGGGGGTTACTGCTGTTCGAATAGCCAGGTTTTTAGGAGTCTCTGGAAAGCGGAGTGGTCCTGGGTGGTCCTGAGGCTGGTGGGGAGGGAGTTCCAGGTCTTGGCCTCCAGGAAGGAAAAAGATCTCCCACCCGCCGTGGAGCGGCGGATGCGAGGGACGGCAGCAAGTGCGAGACCAGAGGAACGGAGGAGGCGGGTGGGGACGTAGAAGCTGAGGCGTCGGTTGAGGTATTCCGGTCCCTTGTTGTGGAGGGCTTTGTGTGCGTGGGCGAGAAGTCGAAAGGTGATCCTTTTGCTGACTGGGAGCCAATGCAGGTGTCTCAGGTGTGCGGAGATGTGGCTGTTGCGGGGTACGTCGAGGATGAGGCGGGCCGAGGCGTTTTGAATGCGTTGCAGGCGATTTTGGAGTTTGGCTGTGGTCCCGGCGTAGAGGGTGTTGCCGTAGTCCAGGCGGCTCGTGACGAGGGCGTGGGTCACGGTTTTTCTAGTGTCGGCGGGGATCCAGCGGAAGATCTTGCGGAGCATGCGGAGGGTGAGGAAGCAGGCGGAGGACACCGTGTTGACTTGCTTGGTCATGGTGAGAAGAGGGTCCAAGATGATGGCTGGCAAAGCATTTTCTCTTATGTTGCAGCCAGCTAACTAGAGCACTCACTCCTGCTGGAGTCTCACTCCAGCAAGAGTGAGGTGGCCCAATGGAAAATAAGCCCCCTTGACCAATCACATTGCTCCATGTTTTTTAACTTGAGCTCGCTAGACTCTCACAAGAGTCCCTCAAAAAAATGACAGCAACACACTGTAAAAATGATGTCTTGTAATGACTAGTGTGAGAAATTGGGTTGTTGGTTGATTGGAGTGTGAGCCCTGGTCAAGCAACAACAACAATCTTTGTCAGGGTAAGGCACAAGTCAGCTCGGGGTGGGCAAAGAATTCTGCTCCACTGGTGGAGTTCACAGAGTTTTACCTACTCTGCGTGGAGTTGCAAATAATTCGATGAAGCGATGCGGAGCAGAGTTTTTTCTCTCGGGCAGCTTGTCAATGTCAAGTTTGTGAGCAACAGCAAGAAAAATTGCGTAGTTGGCAAGTGCGAGCGAGATTTCGGGATGTGGGGGGTCATGGCAGGTCACTACTGCTTGCGTTGAGAAAGCAGCCGCTTTCATTGAGGAAGCTGTCGCTCGTGTAGAAAATCTACTCAAGTGGCAGAAAGAAGTTACCGCTCTCTAGCGCTCCACATGATGCCATTTGCACTGATTTTACAGCATGGGAGGAACTCCTGCTGCTAAAAATCAGTGCAAACAGCTTGACTTACCCAAACTCTGCCAATCGCATTGCTCAGCAAAGTTTTTTCGGCACTTCGCAAACTAACCCCAGGCCTAAAGTAACCTGTGCTTAACCTCAGGTAGCTTGGGACAGAGCATTCAGGCTTAACTTAGACACAAAGGGTAAAGTATTTGTGCAACATTTCCCACAGTAAAACAATGAAAACACACACAAAAGTTAGGAAAATAGAGTAAAATCTAAGAAATAAAACAAGACCAAAAGAACAAAAATCCAATCAGCAGAACCAGAGTTATGAAGCTTTGAAGAATAAAATACAGCACCAACTCAGGACATCTGGTCGCGCTGGACTGGGTCAAATTCAAAAGTTCAGGCAGACCGTAACGGTGCCCAGTTTAGATACAGTCCTAGGCTCATCCCACTGAAGGTTTTCCTTCTGAGGTTTGTGCCAAGCATCCCATTCGCATTTCAGAGGGCCGTAAGGAGCAGGAGAGCATTGTTGGACCTTCCCATTGGCAGTCCCTGTGAGTGGTTGAGTCAAGCTGATGGAGCTTCATAGTGATTTGCGTTGGGAGTGATACAGTGTCCATGTGAACGGGCATGTTTGCAGTTGTGGAGAGTCCAAAAGCTTGATTTCAGCACCCATGAGCGACACAAAGGGTCCAGGACATGAGAGGCTCCACTTGATGGTCAGGAACTTGCTGGTGCTTGGTACAGGGTCTAGTATAGGAAGTTGGGGAGCCTTTTATGTTCTTTAGGCTCAGATCGGGAGGTCAGAAGACTAGTCCTTGGACTCACTCTGGGTTCCTCGGTTCAAGATGAAGTTGCAAGTCCAGTTCACTTTCCCCAGGCAACAGGGCAGCAGTTCCTTTGATGCAGCTCACCAGCAAAGTCGTAGTTCTTGTAGCAACACAGCATTCTTTATTCCTGGCAGAGTGTCTGTGGATCCAGATGTTTACTGAAGAGTTGGTGTCTGAGGTCCAATATTTATATTCAGTTGTGCCTTTGAAGTGGGGGGTGAAGCTTCTAGAGCAATGGTCTTCAATCTGGGGGGGCAGGCCCCCCTAGGGGGGCCTTAAGTGATCCGAGGAAGGGGTACCAGCCTCTTGCCAAAAGGAGCAATATGCAGATAATAGTGCTTTGTTTTAAGTAGAAAACAGTTTACTGCATTATTAAAAAGGTACCATAACTTCACTGCAATGTTTAAATTTGTATAGACCTATTTAAACATTACCATCTTAGTAGAATAATTGTGAAAAATTCTGAGGTGGTCCCGAGGATTTTCATTGTTTCACTGGGGGTGTGCTGCATTAAAAAGTTTTAAAACCACTGTTCCAGAGGTTTCTCTTTGAAGTCCCCAGAAATCCTGCCTTCCCTGTCCTGGCTGTAGTCCTTTGTGGGGAGGCAGGACGCAACCTATTCAAATGTAAGCTCCTCCCTCCCATCCTGCCAGTGATGGCTCATCCAGGTACACCTAAGCTCCCTTCTGTGTGTAGCATTCTAGAAGGAATACCCAAAGCTCAACTGTCAGCTACACCCAGTCATGTGACCAGAAACAGGCTACAGGCACTAAATGGCTAAAGGAGGAAACTTCCAACTTCCTAAAAGTGGCATTTTCAAAACTGTAATTAAAAATCTGACCTTACTATAAATTATGATTTTAAATTAGGATTCCAGTGACACCAAGCACAAACTTTGAAGTGCAAAATACAAAATTCAAACTTAAGATACTTCAAATGGTTCAAATGATCTTCAATGCAAGTTCAAGGAACCCTACTATCTTACCTAAGGTGCAGGCTGTTGGAAGGTGGTTTATTGTTAGAGGTTGGTAAGTATCCATTGATAATAATAAGGCCACAATTACAATATAAGGTCCAGTCAAGATCTCAATAAATTAATCCTCGGCCAACCATTGATAGCTGGCAACGAGAAGGCAGGTTTAATTTAGGAGACTGGTGTGTAAAGCATTTAAAAACTGAATACATTAATAAGAATGACACAAAACAAAATGCAGTAAAAATCCAACATCAATCTATAAAAATAGGAAATATTTATATCTTTAAAATGAAACCAAAATGACAAAACTTCAATGTAGGGAACAGGAGATATGAATTTTTAAAGAATAAGGCCCTCATCATGACATTGCCGGTAAGTCCCGCTTACCGCCATGCCGACCGCTGCCAACATACCGCCGGCGCAGCAGATTACCACTACCCATATTATGACACACACATAGGAATCTGTCACTATACAGACACACACACAAGTTGCCAGCCCAAAGGTCAGTGATAAACTGGCGGTACCAAAACCCACACCGTTACGCCAACAGAACTACGCCCACAGCATTATGATCCACAAATCACCTCAGCGGACATTCATCCGCGGTAAACCATTGGTGGTACATACCACAGCGCTCAAAATACACACACACATACAAAACAACACCACATTGGACAATTCAAACTACACACACCTGACACACATACACACACCACACCCACACTACTATAAAACACACACATACAAATACCCACAACCCCTTACAACCCAAAAATATTGCCACCTGAGATAGACAGACCAAGAGCACCCACAGAACCAGAGCCACATAACACCACACCCATACACCATCCACGCACCTTACAGCACACACCCCAACACATCACCCCACACACCCTCACACACACCACTCACACTACACCCATGGCACCACAAAGACACCCCAGGTTCTCAGAGGAGGAGCTAAAGGTCATGGTGGAGGAAGTCATCAGGGTAGAGCCTCAGCTATTCAGATCACAGGTGCAGCAGAAATCCATCGCTAGGAAGATGGAGCTATGGCGGAGAATCCTGGACAGGGTCAATGCCGTGGGACAGCACCCTAGAACAAGGGATGACATAAGGAAGAGGTGCAACGACCTATGGGGGAAGGTGTTTCGTGGTAGGAAGACACCAGATAGAAGTACAGAGGACTGGCGGTGGACCCCCACCTCCTCCCCCACAACTAACAACATGGGAGGAGCAAGTCTTGGCAATACTGCATCCTGAGGGCCTGGCAGGAGTAGGAGGAGGACTGGACTCTGGTAAGTCAACTCTTTACTACTTTCCCCCCATACCTGCATGCCATCACATACACCCACCCCTACCCTCACCCCCATCACTCCACCACTGCACACACACCCCACCATCACAGCCCACCCCTCCCAAAACCAAGCCCTGCATGCAACACCAATGCATGGGCACCCATCACAGATCTGCATGGACAACTATTACTAAAGCATGCACACTAGAGACCATCACCCAGCCCACCAAATCACTACGCACACAAGGCAAAGCTGCCAGGGCAACAACAACCATACAGGGCAACACACCCATGCACAAGGTGTCCCGTGCAGAAACTATAACACTGCTATTACATCCCCACAGGTCCCCCATCCAACCTCACTGGAGAGGAGGTGCCAATAACATCCAGTCCTCCTCCCCAGAAGAGGCACACAGTGATGACAGCAGCTCTGGACGCCTGGATCTGGATGACCAAACTGGCCCATCAGGGACCTCTGGACAGTCGGTTACCCAGGCACAGTCTCATACCACCACAGAGCCTCCCCTCTCAGGAAATACCACCACAGCACCCACCCAACGGGCCCATACCTCTGTCCCCATGACACATCAATCAGCAGTGTGTCCACCACTACAGGGACCCCAGGCAACCCCACAAACACAGGACGATCAAGGACCTGGGGTCAGTGGCAGTGGGCACACAGTTCAGGGGACAGAGGCACAGGACAACAGGGAAGCTGGGAGGACTAATGTGCGACAGGGGGAGGACAGGCCCAGGGAACCGACTCTCCGCGAGGCACTCACCAACATCCTGGGAACATACCACCATTCCCAGGAGACGATGGGCCAGATACTAGCCAAGTTGCCGGAGACCCAGCGGCTGCAGGAGGGGAGAGTACCTGGGGATCAGGGAGGACATGAGGGACATTCCCACCACCCTGGTCACTATTGCAGGGGTGCTGACAGACATGGCCAACACCATGATGGAGGCAGTGGCACACCAACAGGCCCCTGACACTAGCCACACTGATGAACAGCCCTCTACCTCCGCTGCCACTAGTGGACAGGAGGCCCCACCAACACCCCTCCCCCAGCAGAAGGAGAATCACCCCGCAAACAGTCCTTGCGATCCAGGCAGAAGCCAGAGAACATTGCCAAGACCCCCACCAGGAAATAACACTCTCCTGAATGTCACCCTTGTGTCCCACCTTGTCACCCTGTCCACCTTGAACTGCCATTGCACCACTTCCTATGCCCCCTTGGACAATGCACCTGTGAAACAAATAGACTGGACTCTACCCTGGACTTTCCTCCATCAGCAACCCAGCCCATTGCACCTCCTGCTCCACTTATTGGTACATAAATAAACACCCTTGGTAAAAAATACAAGTATGGAGTCTGTCAATTGATTGAACTATGTATTCGTTTAACAAGATGTAAACATTGCAATTCAACTGTACAGTAATGTATGCATAGGTATGACCTGTATTTGGCTGCAGTCAACACACCAGATATCTGCAAATAGAGATGCCAAAGGGTTCAGTAAGTGGCCATAGTAGTGTGAAAAACAGCCTGCCATGTACAATGTCCAACACAAAACTGTCAATGGAAGGTGAAGTTACAGTGTCCTACCTGTGTGTCACTGGATGTACTGTCGAATGATTGCTGTTCTGTTGTCCTCATCCTCATCCCCAGCCTCCTCTTCTTCACTGTCCACAGGGTCCACTGCTGCCACACGCCCATCTCCAGCTTCATCCTCCTGCAGAAGAAGCACCTGGCGTCTCAAGGCGTGCCACGATAATCTGGCAGACCTTCTCGGGTGAGTAGCACAGGGAACCACCTTTTAGATAGAGGCACCAAAACCTGGCCTTCAGGAGGCCGAATATCCTCTCGATTATTCTTCTTGTTTGCCCATGTGCCTCATTGTAACATTTCTCTGCCCTTGTCCTGGGATTCCTCACAAGGGTCAGTAGCCATGAGAGGTTGGGGTAACCAGAGTCACCTGCAAAGATGAAGGGGCAACTGTTAGCCACACACTCATCCTTAGGGCCCACACCATACCCATACACCAACATATACTGGGTGGGAACCATGGGCTCACCTATGAGCCACACCTGGTGCCTCTGGAGTTGAGCCATCACATATGGGATGCTGCTATTCCTCAGGATAAAGGCATCATGCACAGACCCAGGATACTTTGCATTGACATGGGAGATGTACTGGTCCGCCAGACACACTATCTGCACATTCATCGAGTGAAAACTCTTTTGATTTCTGAACACTTGTTCATTTCTCTGGTGGGGGACAACTGCAATATGAGTACCATCAATAGCCCCAATAATGTTGGGGATATGTCCCATTGCATAGAAGTCAGCTTTCACCGTGGCCAAATCTTCAAGCTGGGGGAAAACAATGTAGCTGAGTATGTGTTTAATCAGGGCAGACAACACTCTGGTCAGCACTATTGAGAACATTGGCTGAGACATTCCTGCTGCTAAGCCCACTGTCACTTGGAAAGAACTAGTTGCCATGAAAAGAAGCACAGATAGGACTTGCACAACAGGGGGGATCTCAGTGGGGTGACTGATAGCAGATATCAGGTCTGGCTCCAATTGGGCACATAGCTCCGTGATTGTGGCCCTGTCAAGTCTGTAGGTGAGGATAATGTGCCTGTCCTCCATTGTTGCCAAGTCCACCAGAGGTCTGTACATGGGGGGATGTCTCCATCTCCTATTCATCTGCAGAGGATGTAATCTAGGGGGAAAAACGGGGAGCGGCTGGTCAGTAGTCCACATTTCCAAACTGTACACTGCATTGCATGTTGTGACTGAAACAGTATGTTGTTGGATAGGCCCAAATGGTGCCTATGTGTACTGTGACTCAGTTAGGTGCCATGGCCTGCCCCCTCCCCTGAAATGGCATCTGTCTGTCCTGAATGAGGTAATTCCGCTGACATTGTGTGCAGTTGCGGGAGGCGGTCGAGTACCGCCGTGCAACTCCTCATTGGTTGTCATTGGGACCTATAGATTACAGTGGCCAATGGTGATGTACACTGGGGTGATGGTACGCAACGCCACGGACGTGACCGCCATTTTCTATCTGTTCTCTCACTTGCTACCTGACCTTCAACAGGAGAGGACCTACACTGCTTGTGCTGCTGTGACCTGTGTCTGGAACCGATCATGGCCCGAGTCACTGGAGAAAGGACCCCTGCCTTCTCTGCTGCAGAGTTGGAGAGACTGGTGGATGGGGTCCTACCCCAGTACCGAATATTGTATGGGCCTCCAGACCAACAGGTGAGTACACTGTGAACACAATGCATGGGGCATGGATGCATGGTGTGGTGTGTGTGAGGGCCTTGTGTAAGGGGGTTGGTGGAAGGGTCCTGGGCAGCGTTCTGCATGTATGGTGGCCAATGTCTTTGCGTAAGGGGGTATGAGGGAGATGGTGGGCCATGAGTGTAACAGGCCAGATGGTATGGCTGATACCTTTTTCTATATTTATTTGTCTGCAGGTCAGTGCCCATCTGAAAAAGGGTATATGCTGTGCCATCATCAAGGACGTATGGACCCTGGGGGTCAACGGCAGGTGGAGCACTCACTGTTGCAAACAGTGGGAGGACCTGAGATGCTGGGCAAGGAAGGCAGCGGAGGCCCAGCTGGGGATGGCATCCCAACGAGAAAGGGGTGCCCTTCGAACCCTGACCCCCACTGATGTTCTGCATACTGGCGGTGGCCTGTCCGGAGCTGGATGGGCACTTCAGGGCATCACAGCAGCCACAAGGGGGTGAGTACAGTTTCCTAATATACTACTTGCGTGTGGTGGTCTCGGGTCCTGTGGGTGCCCCTAGTCCAGGCCGAACATTGCAGGGTAGGTCCCATGTTGGGCAGGGGCTGATTGGCCCCACCTTCTACAAAGCTAGTAGGCATCCACTACTAGGCAGGGGTCTGTAGCTGTGCTGCTATTGGAGTTAGGTATTCCTGTCCTTGGGCTGATAACTAGCATTGTGACTGGTAGTGCATTGCATAGTGAGTAGGCCTGTTCCCTGTGTGAATGTGCTGTGTACGCCAACGGTGGTGTTGGTGCAGCCATTGACCAAGTGTATCCTTCCTTCGTCTCCCTCCCCCTTTTTGTTTTGTCACTCTGTCCTTCTATGCAATAGCATCATCTGGCGGAGGAGCAGAGGCACCGGTGATGGAGGGAATGCATCCCACATAGCCCAGGAGGCCAAATCCACCGACGGTGAGGGCACCAGTGGGACGGAAAGCAAGGGGAGCACCACAGTGGAGACAGGAGGGGACAGTTCTGAGAGTGATTCCTCTTCTGATGGAAGCTCCCTGGTGGAAGCGGGCACCTCTGTGGCCACCCCAGCTACAGGTACAGCCGCCACCCCCTGTATCAGCACTGCTCTCCCAGCTGCCCCTCAGTGAGTTTTCCGTGCCCGTTCACCCAGGAGGGTGGGTATCTCCTTCGCCCCAGGCATCTTAGGCCCTGCCCCAGTTAGCCCTGCTGCCCTGAGTGAGGAGGATATTGACCTCCTGCGATCCATCTCTGTTGGGCAGTCAACCATAGTGAATACCATCCAGGGGTTGGCAGCCCATTTGCAACAAACAAATGCATTCCTGGACGGCATTTACTCTGGCATGGCGGCCCAACAGAGATCAATCTAGGCTCTGGCCTCCTCACTGATGGCAGCCATTGGCCCTGTTTCTAGCCTCCTCCCTCCAACTTCCTCTATCCAGTGGCATTCGCCTCAGCCCCAACCTATCGTACGCACACAGGCAGATGAGCAGGCACCCAGGACGACACACAAGAGTGGTTCAGGCAAACACAAGCACCACACATCATCCCACAGGGACTCACACAAACACCATCCAGATGTAGGCACACCAACATCCACTGCTTCCACTGTGTCCCCCTCCTCTTCCTCGTCCACCTCCCTCCCAGTAGCATCTCCACTCACTCCTGTATGCACTACATCCTCATCCAATACCTCCATCACCAGCACGCCTATCACTACACACCCCTCACTGGCAGTCACCACCACCACATCCATGTACACGTCCTCTGTGTCCTCTCCCACTGTGTCTGTGCCCCTCCTCCCAAAGTACCCAAATGCAGGCACTCAGACACCCAACAGCCATCCACCTCACAACAGCATCCAGCCCATGCACCTGCACCCAAACACAGCAGACTGACACCTCATACTACTACTCCCTCTTCCTCCACTCCCAGACCTTCTCCCTCCTCCTGCCCCAGTGTCCCTAAGAAGCTTTTCCTATCTGCCGTTGACCTCTTCCCTACCCCTACCCCCGTCCTTCACGTCCGCCAGGGTGATCAGAACCCAGGCGAGCACCTCAGCCACCCAGTCTACGGCCACAGTAGTGTCAGCAGCTACTGCAGGTGGGAGAGTCTCCAGGGAACCAGTCATCAGCACTGACAGTGTGCCTGCACCAGCTGCCAAGGGAAAGGGCAAGGAGACACCACCAGCTGGCAAGGGCAAGGAGGCACCACTAGCTGGCAAGGGCAAGGAGGCACCACCAGCTAGCAAGGGCAAGGAGGCACCACCAGCTGACAAGGAGGCACCACCAGCTGGCAAGGGTAAGGATGCACCACCAGCTGCCAAGGGCAAGGAGGCATCACTGGCTGTCAAGGGCAAGGAGGCACCATCGGTTGACAAGGGCAAGGGCAAGGAGGCACCACCAGCTGGCACGGAGGTTCAGCCGTCTGAGGCTGCAGGGGAAGGGGTGGAGCCTACCCCCACCACTGCCAGCACCGCCACCAGCGCAACCACCAGCACTACCACCAGCAGCAGCAGCCCCAGTGGGCAGGCGTGTGAGGCTGCAGGGGATGGGCTGGAGTCTCCCCCACCACTGCCAGGCCCGACAACAGCCCCGCTACTACCACCACTGAGCAGCCATCACCACCGGCGGGCAGTGTGTAGTCCTGCCTCCATGGACTGTAGTGAGTCCTGGACCATGCAAATCCTGAGGGTGTGACACCCAGGTGAGAGACTGTGACCTTGCACTCCCTAAGATCAGCATCACTGGCAACAAAGCCCCCTCCAGAACCAGTGGAAGAAGCCATCCACTCACCCCATCCTTGCCAGGATGAAGCACACTCAGCACAAGGCCCCCTCCAGAACCAGTGGAAGAAGCCATCCACTCACCCCATCCTTTCCAGGATGAAGCACACTGGGCACAATGCCCCCTCCAGAACCAGTGGAGAAGCCATCCACTAGAGAGACTGTGGCCTTATACTCCCGAAGACCAAGCAGTGTGCATACCACCCACTAGAGAGACTGTGGCCTTGCACTCCCAAGGACCAGGCATTGGGCAAACCACCCATTAGAGAGACTGTGGCCTTGCACTCCCCAGGACATCGCACAGGGCATGTAGCCCCCTCCAGGACCATTGGTGTTGTACCATCTTCTGGCTGAGGTGCCCCCCATTCCCTGTCCCCCTGAGGTGCCTGTGTATTTTTTACCTGATGCCCCTGCGGTGTTCTCTCTGTTTTGTTGCACGAGTCAAGTGGGGCCTTGGCCTATGTGAGGTGGCCCTGTGGCCCACGGACATTGTGGACTGGGCTGTGTCCCTCCATTTGTATATATGTATACACTGTTTTGATTTTGAAGTGCAAATTTCTAGATTTTTATCTTATTACAATTACTTTAATCAATTCCATTTGTCCTTGCATTATTCCTGAGGGGTATGGGGTAAATATGTTTTCTACCTGCATCTGCTTGTGTCTCTTGTGTTGGGGGTGGGGGTGTTGCGTGTGTGTGTGTGTCACTCTCTTTTTCCTCCCTCCCTTGTGTGCTAGGCGGCTGTACTCACCGTGGTCGTGTTCGCCGGCGTTGATGTTCATAGTGAAAAAGGAGGTAGACGAATATGGGGAACACCTGCAGCTCGGGCTCCATGGCGGCGTGGTTCTTCCCTGTGTCTCCAGGGGTGAGTCGATTCCCTTCTGTGTACTGTTTCTGCTGTGCTTTTGATGTCGCTGGTACCGCCCCGGAAAAGGTGGCGGATAGGTGTGTCGTAATAGTGTGGGTGGTACATTGTCTTCCCCCTAGCTGTTGGCGGTTACTGCTGCGGTGCTTGTTGCTACCGCCGTGGCGGTTGGTGTGTTAAAGTGGCTGTTTGTCTGAGTGGTTTCCGCCGTGGTCATATTTCCCTTTTTGTTACTGCTGTGCTGTTGGCAGTATTACCGCCGCTTTATCACCAACCGCCAGGGTTGTAATGAGGGCCTAAAGGTTTTCTAGTGCCTAAAAGCTAAAAGCGCCACTTGGGACATCTGGCCTTGATTGATTAGGACAAAGTTATACTTTCAGGTTGACCACAATGGCGAGCAGGTCAGATACACTTAGCAGTAGGGCCCAGTGAAGATTTTGTCTTCTGACTTAGTCACTTTTCTGGAGCTTTTTCTCTCATCGTTGGGCAAGGCTTTTCATCAGGCCAGCTTTTGATGCAACGTTGAAGGCTTGGCTCAGCGCGAAGCTTCGGAACTTCAGGGGGACGAACCTGAAATTCAGGTCGGGTCGCAGTTCAATGTCGGTGGCTTGACTCTCATTCATGGAGCTTTTTTCCAAAGTTGCTCTAAACTTCTCCAAACTTCTGGGTCTCCTCCAGAAGTCCTTCTTTGGGTCTCCAGTGGTCCATAACACTAATCCAAGGGCCTACAAGCTATAAGATGGTCCTTGGGAGGTTGGGACTATATTTCCCAGAATGCACCTGTCAAATTCTTGAAAGTCCAGTTTCAAGGTGGTTCAGCTGTGTTCTTCTTGGTGAAGATGATGCAGGTGAAACTCTTTTAACCTGTTGCTTTCAGAGATTTCACTACTTCACTTCATGAAGCAAGGAAAAGTCATTAGGGCTGTAATTCCACGGTGTGCAGCAGGTGCAGTTATCCAAAGTGCAGTGCTTTGGGGTGCAGACCAGGGTTTCAGCAGAGCAGTCCTTCTCTTGGTAGTGATCTGAGTTGCTGGGAAACTCACCCATATTTATCCAGTATTCCTGGGCTGGCAATCAGGGGGACACCCCGACCAATGGGATGCAGGGTGCCACCCTCTGGGGTGACCACTTCCTGTGAAGTGTGGCAAAAATCATTCCCAGATAGCGCTATTCTGTAAAAATTCAAAATGGAGAAACTTTCTCCTAGAGGTTACGAAATTGTCAGTTTTTCCTTCACAGGGGCATATAAAACATCTTTTATAATGCCTTGCTTTTAGTTAATAGGCACCCTACCCCTGGGACAGATAGGGGGGAACTTAGGAGTGACATATGTAAACAGAAGGTAGTTTGAGACTTTGGAAGTACCCTTAATTTCAAAGTAGAATTTGCATACAAATGTAATTTAAAAGCAGCCTGCAAAGGGCTGGCTTCTAATATGACAGCAAACCACACAGTAGTGCACAATTAAGGGCATTAAACCTGCTGGGCCTCTAAACCTACATGCCCTCCCATTTACTAGGGACTAACAGGTAGGTTGGTATGCCAATTATAACTATGCCTGATTTGCATATCTCTTTTAATCAGAGCACAGGCCCTGGGTCTGGTTAGCAGAGCCCAGGGCACCCTCAGATTCAGAAAACCAGCATCTAGTAATCAAAAATGGGGGCACAAAGTGGGGGCACACTGCAAAAAGCCCTGGTTTCTCACACAGGCTTAAAAAAGGAAAAAGGAATCTCAAAATGTTAGTTTCAAAGGTAAGTTCAACAGTTCATTGAGAAGCTACACAGTTCATTCATAACAACTCAAGTTCATGGGCGTTCTTCAAAAATAAATAGACAACAGTGGTGGCTGGTGGATTTTCAAAGTGGTGGTGCGGAATTGTTATAACCGAGTACAATGAGCGAGTGAGGCGAGTGACCCCAAGTGAAGAAACGCAAGAACATTTTGAAAAAAATGATTTAAATGGTGGATTTTAAACCATATATTAAAAGTCCCCTCTGCTCTGTTGTGGACAGACATACAGCACTCACTCACCCACTCACTCTGCTGAAGAAGTTGCCCATTGTTGCCCGCACCGCCCCTGCACTCCCTCAGCCGGTGATGTTACTGTCTCACAGATACCTGTAATGTGGGTGCTGTACTGAGCCCAAACGACACAAACATGGGCCCAATTAACTATAGGAATATATTTGCACGCTTACCCAGTGTTACACCATGACTTAACCCAAGACTCCTCGTCACATGTTGCATTTTCAGCCCAAAATATTTGTTTCACCAACAAAAAGTCTGTTTCGCTCAACGTGCGGGTTGAAATGTAAAGCTTGAAGTTGAAAAGCGCACCAAGCTAAGAGCAACACTGCGCTTCTTAATATAACAAGTTGCATTACACTAAGCACTCAACACTGCAGGCCAGGCACTGAATTGTCTCCTATCGGAAAATGTCGGGCGCCTCTCTATGCATGATTCACAAAACAGAGTACACATTTCTGGATTTTGTGGCGCTGCCTCTAAACTGTATTCTGCCCTGCAGAACCTTTATTCTGCCCTTTTCAGCAACTCTCTTTCGGCAAGCTTTTTGTTGACTGCACTGCAGTGGCACAGACTATGCTGTTGAAAAATCTGGCAGGAAGTTGCTGGACTCCTCCCCCAGACCCTAGCACACCTATCATCACAAAATCTACAGGAGTAGCTGGGTCTTGGTGGAAGAGGCAGAGGTCACTGACATACCCACCCCTACATTGTCTCAGATGTCCTGCCCTGCCCCCAGCCATTGAGATTAATGGAGGTCTTCCACCTTCTCCCTGGGCCATGTGAATAACGCTCAAAGTAAACGTATATTCTCGGCAGTAGCACCACCAGTGTGTCCTCACTGTCCTAATTTATGCCTTCAGGTCGAGGAAAACCTCATCCAGCCAACGGAGGGCCAAGAGCCATCCTCCCCCACTCTTTAAAAAAAACCCACAGATTTACACATCTTTGTCACCGAGCAGCAAGCACAATTTATTGCTAGCTGCTTGGTGTTTCTTCTCACCCTTTATTTACTCCGACAAGGTGACAGGGCAACACCCATTTTGCCCTTTAACACCAGCGATCCCTGATTGACAATTTGTTAATTCAAATGCTTGCACATCTGACTCTGTGTCAGATGAACAGGATCATTTAGGAGCTGTATACTTTTTATTTGGAATTCTTACTTTTGTTGGTATTTTAACTACTGACTGTTCACTTTGTCATTACAGTCTTGTTCTGTTTGCTGTGGATCTTTCACAAATGTTTCTGGTCTTTGAACTTTCTTGAACACTCTTTTTCTCCCTCTCACATTTCCAGGACATTTGTCCTTGGAACACCTTGATTTTCTCACTTTTTATTTAAACTTAAATGTTCAACGTTAAGCTCTGATTTTGAGGTTTTTATTCTTGATTTTCAGTTCCACTCTCTTTTTGTTGATTTTCCTACTGTTCTTGATTTTGAGGCTGAACTTGATTTCCAACCCTCTCTCTGGATCCATGAAGCAAACTTGAGCTTGACACTGCAAATCAGTGAGTGTAGTTGCCACTTCTTCATCTGCAATCACCAATCTAATTGTGGGAGATGCATGGATCCACTGTGGCAAGCCGGCACGTTTCGACGCTTGTGCATTTCATAACAGTATTAGCCACAAAAGTCATCTGATGTGGGCCTTTCCACTTTTGCTCCTGACTGGATTTGCAAACATACTTCTTCACCATCTCCCAATCCCTAGGCTGGAGTCTATGACATAAGCTTCTTTTGGTGAAAGTGTGGCCAAATTCACCTGATGAGAGACAGGGTGAACCATATGGCCAGACCTTAACAGAAATCCAATACAATGTCATCACTTATAGTCACAAATACAGATGAAGGGATACAGGACATTTTCTGTGCTCTTCCTATTAACGCCTCATGAGGCGAGAGTCTTGTCTTTTTTTTGGATGCTCATCAGCACAAGTGGAAGAACATTTGTCGATTTCAGTGATGTTGAGGCACACACCTTAGCTAACTTGGAATATTCTGTACTACTCTTGATGCTTCCGGTCTTTAGCGTCACTGGTACTTCTGCTCAACTTGTAAAGCTATGTACAGTAACTTTATGATCCAACTTTTAAAGGGAGAATCCTTATTTTATTCTAAAGAAGTTGACATACCGAATTTAAGGATCCCCTTCCTCAATAATAATTTAGCTATTTTTCAAAATGTTACATTGCCTTGTGGGATTGACCTTGACTCCCCTTGAGAGAAAGCACAAAATTACAGCATTTTAACTCAAATTGTTGTGAACAGGCTTGTTTACAAAATCAATTAGGAGTCATCTCTTCCCTGTATTCCTCCAAACCATAGGAGCTGGAATATTATGAGGTTGAACTCTTGGAGGCTCCTCAGTTGGCCTTATCATGGTTGTTTTACATCATGCTCATAAGTTCTTGGGTGCAATTATTCAAAACAATGTATTCAAATCTACCCAAAGCACCTTTGAAATTGTGACTATAATCTCACTACTTCCTTATACCACTTATCTGGTCTTCCCTAAATCTTGCAAAAATTGTTGTAAATGCAGGCAAATCAGATCTGTTCGAAGGGACATGCATTTACTGTATACTTCTCCATGCGCTTCTCAGAAAGAAGAACCCTGCAACAACCATTCCAGATTAAGGTTCACTCACACTTGCACTAGCCAACTTTACTGTTACAGTCCTTTTCATTTGAACTTTGCCTTCCCCTGTCTTCTTCTACTGTATTTTGTTTTAATCTGCCTATTCCATTGTACTATTAACTAAATCTCTAATATATACCTGATGGATCAATAGACTCATTCCCTTCACCTCATCTTTACTCTTATCTATTTTGTAATTTCTTCGCAAGTCTTTCTTTTTGCACAAATCAATCTTGTATTCTTCAGGCAAATTCTCAACCTTTCTGTAAGCTTCACACGCACATCTAGCTGCTCCTTATTCAAATATATTAATTCATTCTCATTATAGTTACTCTTTGTATGCCAATGGTACCCTGTGAAAAATCTTGAAATAAAGTTTTTAATTGAAAAATAATAATTTATTTTCTCACTTGTTCCCCTCAATTGTGCTGTAATAACAGTAGGATCAGTAGTGGGTGTAGTAACATTAGTAGAACAAATTCTACTAGGACCTACTTCATTCTTGGGTGCACTTGGCACACAATTTGTGTGTGTGCTCATACTCTGCTGCTCCATGCCCGGATTACGCAGTCTGAGTGTTTATTGAACATTATTATATTGGAGATATCGCAAGTCCAACACATCATCTAAAGATCTGTCCTCCTCATCCACCTTTTTCTGTTTTTTTCTCATTTTTAATCTCACCCTTTCCACTACTTGTTTTCCTTTTACCTTCCCAACTGACAGTTGCAGGAAGCACACCCACTCCTAACTTCCTCTCCTTTTTCTATGCTTTTCTCTGCGCTACCCATTTTGAGTCTAACCAATGGTTCACAGCATTCCTAACCTGACTTTTCATACCCCTTCGTACCCAAAGGATCTTCCCTCAGCCCCACATTGTTCAACACCTACATAACCCCCTTGCAGATATCATTGGGGACCCACTGCCTCAACATAATTTCTTAAGCAGACAACACTCAGCTCATCCTCTAGCTCACTGAAGACCCCTCCACCACCAGAATCAACTTCTGCAGTACAAAGACCAGTGTAGCCAAAAGGATGAGAGACAACTGCCTTAAACTAAATTCTGTCAAGACAGAAGTTCTGATCTTCCTGAACAATACCTCCATATGGGACGACAGGTGGTGGTCAGCAGAACTTCAATTAACACCCACATCCACAGACCATGCATGCAACCTAGGCATCTACCTCAACAGTGAATGCACCATGAAATGAAAAATCAATGCAGTCACCTCCTCCTGCTTTCAGACCCTTCGCACGCTTCACATAATCTTCAGATGGATCCCTGTTTATTCCACAAAGACAGTCACCCAGGCACTTGTCACCAGCTGCCTAGACTACAGCAACAATCTCTATACTGGCATACCCACCCAGCTCCTCAAAAAACTTCGGACCATTAGGAATTCTGCAGCCAGACTCATCCTAGATCTCCCCATGCAGACCCACATCACCCTCCACCTCAGAAACCTTCACTTGCTCCCCATCTGGAGAAGATGCCAATTGAAGAACCTCACACACACCTACAGATCTCTGCATGATCAAGGACAGTCCTACATCAATCATTGACTGAACTTTCACCTACCCGCAAGACACCTGCACTCCCCTTCACAAGCCCATGCATACACCCTCCTCCCACATCTGTCGCACCTTTAGCAGGAGTCACTCCTTCTGCTACATCCCTACCAAGTTCTGGAATGACCTACCCCTCCATCTTCATACAGCATCCTCCCTGGTGGATTTAGGAAGAAACTCAAGTCCTGGCTTTTCAACAGAGATGTCACACCTAGGGCACCCAGATACCAATCGGGGTGACAGTGCCACGCTATACAAATACTAATTGATCGATAAATTGGTTGATTTTCTTTCATTTATTTTTAGATGCTGTATCATTCCATTCATTTAATGCTCAACATGTAGAGGTCTAAGCTGCAGTTTTCTCTCCTACATCTTACATCTCAATGGAGTAAATCACAATATAGAACGAGATAAGTACCTTTCAAAACTATCAATTATACAAAGGCAAATTCTCTACCATCGATAACCACCCCTGATCAGAGATTTTACTCCTGTGCACAAAAGAGTATAAACAGATTAGGATGCCACTGCAACTGAACATTTCATAATACATCAAGGTACTCTATTGTCTGAAGGTGGCGCCTTACAATACAAACCTCCATTTTCATCAATATGAACATCCCTAGAACCTGGATTTTGGTGAATACGATTAGAAAACCGAAACTCCAACAAGCACAATAATTCAATATCTTCAACACCTTTAATCCCTGAAATTCCAAAGTGTTTACAATGGTGCCCCAATATACAGAGTAGTGAGCACCCTCAATCTAACTCAGTATCATCAAAATCACAATAACTGACATTGCTAACAACCCGCTAATCAAAACTGCATAACTAAAAAGGTGGGACAACTATAATTCTTGACACTACAATAATCAGCACCCATAAACTGTGAGTTCCACAATGCACTTGGTCAATACCACAATCTTTCGCAATGCGTGTGTCGTAATAATTTGCACACTCCTTTGCTTAGGAACTGCTTCAAGAGCACTGGAACAATGCCAATAATTTTTTCAGACCATGGAACCAAGAGCATAGACAGATCCAAGTTAGAGAAAACTTTTTCTCCAGATTTTATCACATCTCCTCATCTGTTGTATGGGCCGCATTCTCTAAGTATCAGACAGCAAGAAGAGGAAGAACCTTGAACCAGTCATGGCTCACTGCACACTGAATGTGGGGTGTGGCGCCTGGGCGGGACAAAAACAATTAATAATAAAAAAAAAACCTTACCTGCTCCGTCCCTGTGCCTCTCATCTTTCCCCCGTCACTGCAAGCATAGGCTCACAACCTGCCCTGCGACCAATGCTGACGCGCTCAGAGCAGCGTTAGGATTGGCTGGGAGCGCTCAGCCAGGGCACTCCTAGGTAGACTGGAAGCCTGTGCCTGCTCTCTCCAGCCCGGCAACACAGTGCCAGGCTGGAGAGAGCACAGTGTGCATGTATGCTTGGCTAACCCGATACGGCCAGACAAACATGCATGTGCACTGAGGGGATGCCCAGTGCACTCCCCTCGTCTCCGTCATCCCCATGGCCCCACCCTTTAACTATGAAATAGTAGTAAACATAGTTTATCATTTTGTTGTTAAAGGCTTGCCGCATCTGCTCCTTGCAGAGGGCGACGATGATCCCACATAGCGGAGGAGCCGCCGCTGCCTTGAACAGTTATATTCAAGAGGAAAGCCTTCTCTAGAGCTTACCAAGAACAACATCTTACTATGACAGAATCACAGTGCACATTACATTAAATAATATCTCAGTGCACATTTTTCCGTGTGTGAAGACAGAAAGAGTGAATAATTGGCATGTTTAAAAATCCAAGATGGAATCTGGGAAGTCTAGGCCTTGGTTGACCAAGCTAAAGAAAACGCGGTTTGGTAGTGTGTAGAGGTTTCGTTATACAAGCAAATCATTAAGGCCTCTAAATAGTAATTATTTATCAATTTCGAATTTGCCCTGTCAGTATGATGAGGTCGGAATTGTTAGTCACCTTTATTTAGGTACGTTTGACTTTATCTGATAGCACTAAGCATGCCATCCAACTGTGCCATTATTATATCTCTCCATATAACCCCGCTCATTGATGGGGCATGCCTCAGATGTGGATTTCTGCTTCCTGCTTCCATTAGTGTATGCGTATCTTTGGGTGTTGTGATTTCTTTAATAGCTTTTTTAACGTATGGTCCCTGGGTAAAGTCCTCTCTCATCACGAGAACCTATCCCTGTCATCATTGTTCAATCCTCGATAGGTTGGATGCTGTACTCTGACACATCAAGACCCAAAGTCAGTTTCCTTCCCAGTGCCGCATTCATCGGCATGCAAGGCATCCGCTCTAATGACTTATATCCTCCCACCTTATATAGGTACCACAGTGGGTATTGGAATGCACATACTTGGTTGACCACTGAAATGTGTCAACTTTGTTTGTCAGTGGACATAACTGTATATTCAGCATCGCATCTGTGCGTAAATGTTGGACTCCATAAGTCAACAATGCCATCCAGTAAATCTGTATTGGGAGACATGTGAACATGAATACCCCCTGCTCACACATGGTGATATCGAACAGGCTAGAACAGGGTACATATTAGGACTTAAGTGTATCTTACGGACTGCACATTTTGAATGTCAAGGAGGTCACACCATCTCGAAGATGCAGTAGCAAGAGACCTTTAATGATTATTGAACAAAGGTTGACTTTCAGTAAGAGTGCGAGATAAGAAGAGAAGCTGGAGTCAAGGATCAACAGTCTCTAAAAGGAGAATTCATATTTACTATTGTTCAAATGATAACAAATGAGTGTATCTAGCGTACGAAGGTAGATATTGGAATGTCTTTAACTCAAGCAACGACCTGAGCAAATTACTCTGAGAGGTGGAAGAAACTGAAAGTTATTCCGAACCATCAATGATGTCACATATTCTCTTCTATGGAATGAGTTAGGCTACTCCTACGCTTGTCTGTTTGGTAATGCCACAAGGATGGTCATTTCCATTATCACCATGGTTTACATTATCTTTAACAACCGAGAAGCAGGAGTGACAAGATCAAAAAGCTTTGAGTGGGCCGAGCCTGAACATCTTGCCCACTGAGATTGCTCTTAGGTGTATCATTCCTTTAGAGGTAACAAAATGACTAAATTCCAATATTACTTGTACCTGGGAATGTCAATGCTTGTCCCTCCTTCAGGCACCAAATCTCTCTCAAGCCGGGGCTCCCATAAGGCGTAGTGCAGTCCACTCACAATTGGCCAACTGGCTTTTCTCTACAGGGTGGAGCCCTTTTCCTGCCTTGTATGTGCGTAAGTGAGTGAACAGGAGATCAGCCACATAACACCTAGGGCAGATTATTCAAGACTTTGTGGTGCCACAAAGTTAAGCAAAGTGATGCAAAACAGCACAAAGTGTTGATAATATACTTTCAAGTGCAAAATATTTTTTTATTGAAAAGTTACCTCCAAAGTAGCGCAATTCTCATCTTGGGCTACTTAATTTCCAAGGGATATTCCCTAGCTGGTGCTTGGGCATTCCAAAGCTTCCACCCATGGTTAGTGATGCAGATCTTCTTTGAGACAGGTGCAAAACCGAAGAAAACTTTCAATTCATACAAATGTTTTACCCATCGCACGCCTGCAGCGCTGTACCACACACATCCAATTGGGGAAGTGTTAAATTATTTATTCATAGGTTTTTTGTACAGGAAGTACATCCTTACAATGCAAAACCTACGGCGCAAAGGTGTGTGGTGCTAGGCAGCCTGTATGTGCACCAGTACAGCAGACAAGAACAGCAGCAGGCCAAACATTGGTCAGTAGTACTTTGCACGGCTCTCTCATCCTAGTGCAGAGTAGCATCACAGCCTTGGTTGCTGCACTGCTTTACACTATCTTTTTAATCAACCTACCCCATGGAGCGCTGTTCCAAGTGAATTCCAATGAAGATCAGGAGTCATTCAGGTGTCTTTCCCTAGCAATCAGACAGAATTCCCCTTTGTTTTGCCAGGCATTCTTCCACTTCCATGTATGGTCTGAGGAGATGGTGGTGTGGTGTCCTTCTTATCATAGTAGCCAATGGAGATGAATGTCTGAGAGGCCTCTCTGTGAAAAGGTTCTGTCATTTGATTCCTCGTTTATCGCTTTTCTGCAAAAGAAGAGAGTGTTGCTCAATCCATTGTGGCACTAGCCATTACTTCTCCAAGATGGCTCTTTACAGATATGTGGTCAGTGTTTGCAGTCTTCCTGGCTTGAGAAGTGGCTGCAGTGCTCCCTGGTCGGCCAGGACTTCGTAGCCAATTGTAATACCAATTACAGCTACTACAAGAAAGACATCCAGCAGAACTGGTTTGTTCTGTTTGACTTCCATGCAACAAAAATACACTTATTGGAAATAAATGTTCCATTACAGCTAACAAAAAACAAAGTGGAAAATAACTTACAAGAAGATTTTTAGAATTTGTCCCACGCTGAATTGTTAACATCGGCTTTTAATATTAATAAGGCCTGCTGAGGGAAAATTAAATTGGCACAAAAAGCTTTAAAAAACTTTTGGCAACTTTCATTGTGGGCAATTTTTCTTAGGACGTAATTAGGGGTAACTTACCTAACAGTACTTTAAGCATATACAGTGGAGGAGAATAACCATATTTTGAGAGCGCTTTTAAACTTAAATAATTAAGGTTCTGGGTAAAGGGTCAGCTGGAGGATGTTGCTGTAGCAACACAAAAATCTTGGTTTGTCATTGTAACTGAGTGAGACCTAGGAATCTGTACTAATGCCATGCTAGCAGACCTCAATGATGTTCTGGGAAAGTGACAGCAGAAGCTCTCCGTCTCATTTCTTTGAGTTTGTCACAAGATGGGCTGCCACATTTCTAATCAACTTAAATGATTCATAATAGCCTATCATTTATCTAGGTAGATATTGTACCTGTAATATTGAGACTGTATATTGGCATTGTTACAAGCACAGCAAATTGTCTTGATCATAAAGGAAAGAGAAGAGATCATCACAAAGTTTGAGGTGGGACTTGGCACTTTTATGTTGACCACTTGTTATGAGATATTGCTACTTATCTGTAGGTGGAAATGTTTTTGTACTCATTATCCAACTATCTACAATGTTGCTAATTTCATATCGATTCATTCTGATGTTATGTACTTTATTTTCAGAGGAGCCATTATATCAATGCTTCAGATAAAATTTTTGTTTTGGTTATTTAAAATGGATTTTTGTTTTTTTATAAGGTTTGTTCATGATGGTTGTATGTTGTGCCATGTGCTGAAAGCATAACATAACTTATATTGAGTGATCAGTTTTAGAGGACTTACCATTATTGGAAGAGTTGATTGTTATTGATGGTGTAAAGGGCTAAGTAGGCTTTGTGAGGACTATGCATGTGATGCAGGAGTAATCCATCCACCAATGAGTTTTCTCTTTTCTATTGATAGAAGCAATGAGGCCCAGTGTATTTCACACAGTGTTGTTGGTAATCTATTCATTTTGTGAATCTCCACATACCCAGATTGTCCAGCACTTCAGAATCTCAATAATGTTCCTGTTTTACAACACATAGGCTATCCCAAACATATGGACCCAAAAGCAAAGGCACGCTGGTGCTTTGTCAAAGCCAGATAGACTACCAGTTCTGAAAAGGTGTTGCTGTTTCTCAAACCCCGAGCGTAGGAAAGTAGGATATTAGTAGATGGGGGTATTCACCCTCAGCTAGTAGTAATACCACAATCACTAATAGGTCCAGTCAAATCTCAGTAAATTAATCCTTGCTCAACCCTTGGTGGCTTGGCAAATGAGCAGGCAGGCGTAACTTAGAAGAGAATTTTGTGTAAAGCACTTAATATCACCAAAACAGTAAATAAGTAAGACACATCACAATACAAATCCAACACCAATTTATAAGAATAGAGAACATTTTTACGTTCTTAACAACACTAAAACAACAAAAAATCTAATGTAGGAAACCAGAAAGGTTAAATCAAAATTGTGCATTCTAGCACCAAAAGGCTTAAAGCACCATTCGTGACTATCTGGTCACGCTGGGCCAGGACAAAGTCAATATTTTAGGCCGACCACGATGGTGCACAGGTTGGATAGGTTGAGAGCTAAGTCCCGGTCTAAACCTTACCTTGGGACTCAGACTTTTTCTTGGAGCTTTTCTTTCGATAACAAATCCTCAGGTTCCTCGGATCCAGAATTTGATTTGACGATAGGAGTCTGGTGCAGCGCAATGCCTATGTGGGCCTCTGGAAGTCTGTGTCCTTGACGTCACCAGCGAGACGCTCTGGGAACTTTCAGCGGGGCAAGTCTGCGCACCAAACTGATTTGCGAGCTGACAGCAGCGGCTTGACTCTCAATGTCGAGCTAAGCTCCTCCTATTGTAGAATCCATGGTATTGTGCTATCTCAGTAGCCACACTGCACAGTTATTTTGGATGCCCCTTCCTGTTATGTCTCTTCTAGGTTTTTTAACATCCCTCTGAATATCCTAGTTTCAAACAACCCCAACAGATATGTAGGCCATCCGTTTCCCTCTCCACCCTCTCCACTATGCATCAGATTTTGACCTATTATAATACTTCATTCTGCCTAAATTGTAATGCCATCTGCACATTGGCTTCAGGGATACCATCCTGCATTGTATCACTGCTCACCATTTCTCTTTCCTACTTTGAGGTTTCCCTTTCCGTTTCTTTTTTCCACCTTCTTCTATGCCCGAACATTGATCCTGGTTGTTGAGAGCATAGTGACTTATACAGTGAAGAGATCAAACTTTTACTCCCTTTCACATTCAGCCATTTTCCTTTTGCCTCATATTCAATCTCTGGTTGGAGTTGATAATTCTGGGGGTACATGCCCTCTGGTAATCTAAAATCACTTTTACCTGCTTCAATTGCCTCACATAGCCTCCTTTTTTTAACACATTGGATATCATTATACACCCACCCTTGGACCATCTTGTGAATGTGATTCCATCAGGTGACAACATCTGATTTAGGTGCACAGGAAGAAAATGCATGGGGTTTGAAATCTGCCCCTCTTTGGCTGTCACATGTCCGAAGTGTCTGTTAAGAGTTTATTATCCAGGTTGATGCTTACTGCACATGGCCTAAGTTTCCTCAACAACCAAACCACTTCCCAAAGGGGTTACCCTTCTATGACATTTCTATGAAGGCCTATCTCTTTTCAGAGGCCTCCCCCAATTTAAGTAAATTCTGCTTTGAGTTGCACAATAGTGTCGTTCAATAGCTGGGCACTCAAGCTCCCCCAACTCTTTCAGGGCCATAAAGTACACCTTATTAAACCTTTCTCCTCTTCTTCTAGAGACAAAGGCCACAAATAATTTTGGAATTCTGTAGAGTCTGGCAAACGAACAGAAGATGTGGGAGTATTACGATATTCACTAAAACTATATAGGCTAGCTATGATATATAGACCACTCCATCTACTCAGATCTTTTTCTCTTTCTTCAATGAGGCCGGAGTATTTGGGTTTGTATGGCCTCTAGACCTAGTGAGCATGATCCCTAGATAGCTCAAATCTATTTGCACCCAATGGATACCCAACAGCACTCGAGTTTCTTCTTTATCTACTCTTCATCTACTGAACTAATATAAATAACTAGCATTTCAGACTTGAATGTGTTCATAATATAAGCTGACATGTTCCAAAAATGTTAAGATCAACCAACAGAGCTAGGAATTATATTTTAGTTACCCTTAGGTCAAAATCACATCTTCAGCAAATAAGCTGATCTTGTAGTCCTCAACTGGCAGTTCTACTATAGTATATTTTTATGCTATAAATCTGACAACTGTTACAGTTATCCTTCCCCTAAACAGTGCCTTGAAGGCATCTGGCACTTTCACTAATAAGCCATCTCCTGTGTCATCGAGCTCAAAGTATACTTTATCTTTTTCAAGTATTTCTGTGTTTTTACTCAATGCATCATTAGACTTCCACCTTCTCCCCATTGGGTTCTAAGTCCTCAAATTCATTTCCCTGGTTACAGGGGTGTGCTCTTATATTGTAATGTTGCTTTTTTGGCACTTATCACATCCCTCACAACTTCGTCGAAATATAAATGTAATACTTCTGTGTGTAGGATCTCTGAACATGTGAGAATAAAGGGTAATCTCTAATTGAATCACCTACTGTTAAAACATTTTAATGGGTTTGCAATTTTGTGCACCATTACCAATGTGCGGTATATATTTAAACACACAGTTTGAAAGGGGTAAACCTTCCTTAGTTCGGCTGTAACTTGTAACATGTTGCAAAGTCTTCCACTTGTTTAGTGAGACCTATTCCTTCACATAACATGCTATTGTTAATGTATCTTGTTCTTTTTCAGCATCTATGGATGATATTTCCATAGAAGGCGCTGAATAATTAATCATGTGGTCGGTTAGTGCTTAGGGGTAAAGGTAATATAACATTTATTTTTCATGTGCTCTAATTTTCCGAAGAAATTATAAATTGCTCAGACTGTGATAAATATGTAGGATTTTTGATTTAAGATACAAGCATTGTGTATAAAAAACCCTGGACTTTAGGAGTGAGCCAGAAGACTTTCTTGTTCTACTAGCGATGAGGTCAAATTCTTTCCTGATTTTGCTGTTTGTTTGAGACTTAAAATATTCTCAGATTTTTACATACTCTGTATACTTCTGCAATTGAAAGCCTTCTTGGCATTGACTATCTACTGCTTTTTTTAATAAAACCCCTTTAACTTTTAATTGACTCATGACTCAATTATTGAGTGCATCCAAAATAATTGATACATTGCATTTAACCTGATTTTAATGTTTAGGAGGTGCTTTAATACAGGGACACATTGCCTTATGAAACTGAGGCTTAACACCACCTTTGATCCAGTAAATTGTGGGAAATCTGAATCAGGTAAATTTTGTGGTATATCAATTTTGGGGGTACTCTTTTGCTCTCACATCACCACTTATCCAGCCACCCAAGGTCCTCTAATTTATGTTTTGCCCTTTTAGAGATCACTCCAGCCATCTTTGGATTCTTAGGCCCTCATTACGACCCTAGCGGTCAGTGATAATGTGGCAGTAGTACCGCCAACAGGCTGGCGGTAATAAATATGAAATTATGACCATGGCGGAAACTGCTCAGACAGACAGCCACTTTAACACACCGACCGCCAGGGCAAAACCAACAGGCACCATGGCGGTAACCGCCTACAGCCAGGCGGAAGACAATGTTCCGCCCACTGTATTATGAGACACCAATCCGCCACCTTTTCCGGGGCGGTACCAATGACATCAAAAGCCTGGTGGAAACACTGCACAGAAAGGAAACGACTCACCTGTGGAGACTCAGGGAAGAACCACGCTGCCATGGAGCCCGAGTTGCATGTGTTCCCCATGCTCTTCTACCTTCTGCTCCATGACGAACACCAACGCCGACGAAGAAGACCAAAGTGAGTACTGCCGCCTAGCACACAGGGGAGGGGGAGGAAAAAGAGAGTGACAAACGCACTCAACACCCCCAACACCATGCACATAACCAGATGCAGTAACATTACATATGCACCCTGTACTCCTTAGGAATAATGCAAGGACAAAAGGAATTGATTAAAGTGAGTGTAATAAGATAAAATAGTATAAATAAGTGCATCAAAATCAAATAGTATAAGCATATTTACAAATGTTGGGACTCGCCCAGTCCTCATTGTCCGTGGGCCACAGGGCCACATCACATAGTCCAAGGCCCCACCTTAGTCCTGCAACAACACAGAGAGAACACTGCAGGGGCATCAGGTCAAAAATAGACAGGCACCACAGGGGGATGGGGCATGGGGGGGCACCTCAGCTGTAAGATGGTACAATGCCACTGGTCCTGGAGGGGGCAACATACCCTGTGCTTGGTAATGGGGGGTGCAAGGTCACAGTCTCTCAAGTGGATGACTTGACCACTGCTTGGTCCTGGGGAGTGCAAGGCCACAGTCTTTCAAGTGGGTGATTTGCCTACTTCTTGGTCCTAGGGAGTACAAGACCACAGTCTTTCAAGTGGGTGATTTGCCCACTGCTTGGTCCTGGGGAGTGCAAGGCCACAGTCTTTCAAGTGGGTGATTTGCCCACTGCTTGTTTCTGCGGAGTGCAAGGTCACAGTCTTTCAAGTGGGTGATTTGCCCACTGCTTGGTCCTGGGGAGTGCAAGGCCACAGTCTTTCAAATGTGTGAGTTGCCCACTGGCTCTGGAGGGGGCTACATGCCCTGTGCTTGATCCTGGGGAGTGCAAAGCCACAGTCTCTCAAGTGGGTGACTTCTTCCATTGGTTCTGAAAGGGGCATTGTGCCCAGTGAGCTTCATCCTGGGGAAGATAGGGTGAGTGGATGGCTTCTTCCACTGGTTCTGGAGGGGGCATTGTGCCCAATGAGCTTCATCCTGGGGAGGATGGGGTGAGTGGATGGCTTCTTCCACTGGTTCTGGAGGGCCTAGTGAGCTTCATCCTGGGGAGGATGGGGTGAGTGGATGGCTTCTTCCACTGGTTCTGAAGGGGGCATTGTACCCTGTGAGCTTCATCCTGGGGAGGATGGGGTGAGTGGATGGTTTCTTCCACTGGTTTTGAAGGGGGCATCGTGCCCAGTGAGCTTCATCCTGGGGAGGATGGGGTGAGTGGATGGCTTCTCCATTGGTTCTGGAGGGGGCATTGTGCCTTGTGATGCAGCTCTTGGGGAATGCAAGGTCACAGTCTCTCACCTGGGTGTCAGACCCACAGGATTTGCTGGGGCTAGGCCGCACAACAGCCCATGGATGCAGGACTACACACTGTCCGCCAGCGGTGACGGCTGCTCAGTGGTGGCAGTGGTAGTGCTGGTGGCGGTGCTGACAGTGGTGGGGGAGGATCCAGCCCTTCCCCTGCAGCCTCGGACGACTGCCCACTGGGGTTGCTGCTGCTGGTGGTGGTGCTGGTGGCGGCGCTGGCAGTGGTGGGGGCAGGCTCCAGCCCATCCCCTGCAGCCTCGGACAGCTGCCCACTGGGGCTTCTGCTGCTTGTGGCAGTGCTGGTGGCGGCACTGATGGCGGTGCTGGCAATGGTGGGGGGAGGTCCAGCCCTTCCCCTGCAGCCTCGGACGGCTGAAGCACCATGGTTGGTGGTGGGGGCTCCGACTGAGTCCCAGCACCAGGCCTCTTGTCCTTTCTGCCTGCAAGTGCAGGCCCCTTGTCCTTTCTGCCTGCAAGTGCAGGCCCCTTGCCCTTCCTGCCAGCAGCTGGGGATGTCTCCTTGCTCCTTTTGGCAGCAGCTGGGGACTGCTCCTTGCCCTTCCTTTCAGCAGCCGGAGATTGCTCCTTGCCCTTCCTTTGAGCAGCTTGGGGGTGCCTCCTTGCCCTTCCTTGCAGCACTTGGTGCATTCACCCTTTCAGTGTGGCTGCCTGGTGCCCGGGATCCTTTCCTTTCTGGAGTAGCTGTGGACACTATTGTGCCCGAGGACTGGGTGGCTGAGGTGCTTGCCTGGATTTTGACGGGCCTGGCCTGACGTGAGGAACGGAGAGGAGGGGTAGGAAAGAGGTCAATGGTGGAGAGGAAAAGCTTCATTGGGGTAGAAAGAGGGAGATGGTTTGGGAGTGGAGGAAGAGGGAGTGGTGGTAGAGGTGTCTGTCTGCTGTGTTTGGGTGCAGGTGCATGGGCTGGATGCTGTTGTGAGATGGATGGCTGTTGGGTGTCTGAGTGCTTGCGTTTGTGTACTTTGGGAGGAGGGGGCACAGACACAGTGGGAGAGGACACAGGGGACGTGTGCATGGAAGTGGGGGCGGTGACTGCCAGTGAGGGGCATGTGCTGCTAGGTGTGCTGGTGATGGTGTTAGTGGATGAGGATGTAGTACATGCAGGTCTGAGTGGAGATGAAACTGGGAGGGAGGTGGACGAGGAGGAGGAGGAGGCCACAGTGGAGGCAGTGGATGTTGGTATGTCTGATTCTGGATGGTGTTTGTGTGAGTGCCTGTGGGGTGAAGTGTGGTGCTTGTGTTTGCCATGTCGACTCTTGTCTGTTGTCCTCGGTGCATGCTCGTCTGACTCTGTGCTTGGATAGGTTGGGGTTGAGGGGAATGGGATTGGGTAGATGAAGTTGGAGGGGGGGAGGTTAGAAACAGGGACAATGGCTGCCATCAGGGAGGAGGCCAGAGCCTGGATTGATCTCTGTTGGGCCCCCATGCCAGTGTGAATGCCCTCCAGGAATGCATTTGTCTGTTGCATTTGGGCTGCCAGCCCCTAGATGGCATTCACAATGGTTGACTGCCCAACAGAGATGGATCACAGGAGGTCAATAGCCTCCTTACTCAGGGCAGCAGGGCTAACTGGGGCAGGGCCTGAGGTGCCTGGGGCGAAGGAGATGCCCACGCTCCTGGGTGAGCGGGCATGGGAAACTCGCTGAGGGGCTGCTGAGAGGGCGGTGCTGGTATGGGGGTGGCGGCTGTACCTGTAGCTGGGTTGGGCACAGAGGTGTCTGCCACCACCAGGGAGCCTCCATCAGAGGAGGAATCCGTGTCCGAACTGTCCCCTCCTGTCTCCTCTGTGGTACTCCCCTCACCCTCCGTCCCACTAGTGTCATCACCGTCAGTGGATTCGGCCTCTTGGGTCCTGTGGGATGCAGCTCCCTCCGTCGCCAGTGCCTCTGCTCCTCCGCCAGATGATGCTAATGCACATACGGGCAGGGTGACAAAACAAAAAGGGGGGGAGAGACACAAAGGATACACTTGGTCAATGGCGCCAACAACACCACGTTTGGTGTACAAGACACACAGGGAACAGCCCTACGCACTAGGCAATGCACTACCAATAACAATGCTAGTCACCAGGCCATGGATAGGGACACCTAACGCCAATTGCAGCATACCTGAGACCCACAAATCCCAGCCCAGTAGTGAATGCCTACTAGCTTGGTTGGAGTACTTTCACATCAGAACCCTGCCCAACATGGGACCAACCCTGCAATACCAAGCCTGGCCTAGGGGCACCCACAGGGCCCACACCCCCACGGGCCCCCACCCCACCAGGCACAAGTTGTATATTGGGGCAGTGTTCTCACCCCCTTGTGGCTGCTGTGATGCCCCCAAGCGCCCATCCAGTCAGGATAGGCCACCGCCAGGATGCGGGCCACCAGGGGGGTAAACGTTCGACAGGTACCTCTTCCTCGTTGGGAGGCCATCCACAGCTGTGCCTCCGCGGTCTTCCGTGCCCAGAGTCTCAGGTCCTCCAACCGTTTCCGACAGTGGGTGCTCCGCCTGCAGTAAGGGTCCGCACGTCCTTGGCGTTGGCACGCCATATTCCCTTTTTTTGATGGGTTCTGACCTGCAGGGAAATGAACACCGGGAAAGGTATTAGTCTGACCGTCCTGCCTGTTACACCCAGCCCACCATGCCCCTTCCCATCCCCGTTAACACAGACATGGCCCACCATACATGCTCTACGCTGCCCAGAGCCCATGATGAGGCCTTCACACACAGTACTCCATGCACTCATGCCTCATGCATCGTTCTCACGGTGTACTTACCTATTGGTCTGGAGGCCCATACAGCATTCGGTAATGGAGTAGGAGCCCATCTACCAGTCTCTCCAACTCCGCCGAGGTGAAGGCAGGGGCCCTTTCCCCAGTCATACGAGCCATGGTCAGTTCCAGATACAGGTCACAGCAGCACATGCAGTGTAGGTCCTCTCCTGTTGAAGGTCAGGTAGCAAGTAAGTGAACAGATAGAAAATGGCGGTGATGTTCGCGGCGGTGCATACCTTCACCGCCGGTGTACATCACAATTGGCCACTGTATCCCTTAGGGCCCAATGTTAACCAATGAGGAGTTGGATGGCGGTTTTCAACCGCCTCCCGCAATGGCGCACAACGTCAGCGGAATTACCTCATTGACACCTGTCCCTCCATACAGGACAGGCGGACGCAATTTCAGGGGAGGAAGGCCATGTATCCTAACTGCGTCACAGTACACAAATGCACCATTTGGACATCTCCAACAAAATACTGTTACAATTACAACATGCATTAAAGTGTAGTGGTTGGAGGTAAGAGGTAATGACCAGCTGCTCACTATTTTCCCCCATAAATTGCAACCGCTGCGGATGAATAGGAGATGGAGACATCCCCCGTGTACAAACCCCTGCTGGACTTGGCAACAATGGAGGACAGGTGCATTATTCTCACCTATAGACTGGACAGGGCCATAATCACAGAGCTGTGTGCCCAATTGGAGCCTGACCTAAACTCTGCTATCTGTCACCCCAACGGGATCCCCCCTCTTGTGCAAGTGCTATCAGTGCTCCATTTCCTGGTAACTGGCTCCTTCTAAGTGACAGTGGGCTTTGAAACAGGAATGCCTCAGCCAATGTTCTCAATATTGCTGACCAGGGTATTGTCTGCCCTGATTAAACACATGTCCAGCTTCATCGTTTTTCCCAGGTGAAGGATTTGGCCACAGTGAAAGCTGATTTCTATGCAATGGGATATATCCAAAACATTATTGGGGCAATTGATAGAACACATGTTGCATTTGTCCCCCCCGGCGAAATGAACAGGTGTTCAGAAATCGAAAGAGCTTTCACTCCATTAATGTGCAGATGGTGTGCCTGGTGGACCAGTACATCTCCCATGTCAATGCAAAATATCCTGGGTCTTTGCATGATGCTTTTCTCCTGAGGAATAGCAGCATCCCAAAAGTGATGGATCAACTCCAGCGGCACAGGGTGTGGCTAGTAGGTGAGCCCTGGTTCCCACCCAGTATATGTTGGTGTATGGGTAGGGTGTGGGCCCTAAGGGTTACTGTGTGGCTAACAGTTGTCCCTCGATATTTGCAGGTGACTCTGTTTACCCCAACCTCTCATGGTTACTGACCCCTTTGAGGAGTCCCAGGACAAGAGCAGAGGAACGTTGCAATGAGGCACATGGGCGAACAAGAAGCATTATAGAGAGGACCTTCGTCCTCCAAAAGGTGAGGTTTTATTGCCTCCATCCAACAGGTGGATCCCTGTGCTACACACCCAAGAAGGTCTGCCAGATCATTGTGGCATGCTGTATGTTGCACCACCTTGCCTTGCGTCGCCAGGTGCCTTTTCTGCAGCAGGAGGAGGCTGGAGATGGCCGTGTGGCAGCAGTGGACCCTGTGGACAGTGAAGATCTGGAGGCAGAGGATGAGGATGAGGACAACAGAAGTGCAATAATTTGTCAATACTTCCAATGACACACAGGTGTAAATTCACATTTAATTGACAGTTTTGTGTTTGACATTGTCACTGGAAGGCTGTTTTTCCCACTTCTATGGCCACTCACTGTACCCTTTGGCATCTCTATTTGCAGATATTTGTGCCCCACTATCGCTGCTGGTGTGTTGACTGCAGCCAACTACAGGTCTTTCCTATGTATACATTACTGTACAGTTGAATTACAATGCTTAAACCTTGTTAAATGAATACATACTTAAATTATTTGACATACTCCAGACTTGTATTTTTTCAACGGGTGTTTATTTAAGTTCTAAGAAGTAGAGGGGGTAGTGGAATGGGCTGGGTTGATGATGAAGGAAAGTCCAGGGTAGAGTCCAGTCTATTTGTAGCACAGGTGCATTGTCCAAGGAGGCATAGGAAGGGGAGCAATGGAAGTTCAAAGTTGACAGGGTGACAGAGTGAGACACAAGGGTGACAATAAGAATGAGCCTTATTTCCTGGTGGGGGTCTTGCCGATAGTCTCTGGCTTGTGCCTGGATCGCAGGGAACGTTTGCGGGGTGGTTCTCCTTCTCCAGGGGGAGGGGTGCTGGTGGCCTGTTGGTCCTGTGGCAGGGCCTCCTGTCCACTAGCGGCAGCGGAGGTGAAGGGCTGTTCATCGGTTTGGGTAGTGTCAGGGGCCCGGTGTAGTGCCACTGCCTCCCTCATAGTGTTGGCCATGTCTGCCAGCACCCCTGCAATGGAGACCAGGGTGGTGTTGATGTCCTTCAAGCCCTCCCTGATCCCCAGGTACTGTCCCTCCTGCAGCCGCTGGTTCTCCTGCAACTTGTCCAGTATCTGGCCCAGCGTATCCTGGGAATGTTGGTATGCTCCCAGGATCGCAGTGAGTGCCTCCTGGAGAGTCGGTTCCCTGGGCCTGTCCTCCCCCGTTGTACAGCAGTCCTCCCAGCTTCCCTGTTGTCCTGTGCCTCTGTCTCCTGAACCATATGCCCACTGCCACTGACCCCAGGTCCCTGATCGTCCTGTGTTTGTGGGGTGGCCTGGGGTCCCTGTAGTGGTGGACACACGGCTGATGGATGTGTCCTGGGGACAGAGGTATAGGTCCGCTGGGTCAGTTCTGTGGTGGTGTTTCCTGAGGGGGGGAGGCTCTGTGGTGGTTTGAGAGTGTACCTGGGTAATCGACTGTCCTGAGATCCCTGATGGGCCAGGTTGGTCTTCCAGATCCAGGTGAGCAGAGCAGCTGTCATCACTATGGGCCTTTTCTGGGGGGGACTGGATGTTGCTGACACCTCTTCTCCGGTGACATTGGGTGGGGTACCTGTGGGGATGTGAATGCAGTGTTATTGTTTTTGCGTGGAGCATATTGTGCATTGGTGTGTTGCCCTCTATGGTTGTTGTTGCCCTGGCAGATTTGCCTTTGTGTGAGTTGCTATTTGGTGGACTAGGTGATTCTCTCCAGTGTGCATGCAGTGGTGATAGGTGTCCATGCAGGTCTGTTAGGGGTGTTCATGCATTGGTGTTGTATGCAGGGCTTGGTATTGGGATGAGTGGGTTGTGATGGTGGGGTATGTGGGAGGTGGTGAAGTGATGGGAGTGAGGGTAAGGGTGGGGGTTTGTGATGTCATGCAGGTAGGGGTTGATGGTAATAGAGATTTGACTTACCAGAGTCCAGTTCTCCTCCTACCTCTGCCAGGCCCTCAGAATGCATGATTGCCAAGACTTGCTCCTCCCATGTTGTTCGTTGTAGGGGAGGTGGTGGGGGTCCACCGCCAGTCCTCTGTACAGCTACTTGGTGTCTTGCTGCCACGGAACACACCTTCCCCAATAGGTCGTTCCACCTCTTCCTGATGTCATCCCTTGTTCTGGGGTGCTGTCCCACGGCGTTGACCCTGTCCACGATTCTCCGCCATAGCTCCATCTTCCTAGCTATGGATGTCTGCTGCACCTGTGATCCAAATAGCTGTGGCTCTACCTGGATGATTTCCTCCACCATGACCCTTAGCTCCTCCTCAGAGAACCTGGAGTGTCGTTGTGGTGCCATGGGTGTAGTGTGAGTGGTGTGGGTGAGGGTGTGTGGGGTGATGTGTTGGGGTGTGTGATGTAAGGTGCATGGATGGTGTATAGGTGATGGTGTTATGTGGTTCTGGTTGTGTGGGTGCTCTTCCTGTATTTCTCTCTTGTGGCAATTCTTTCTAGTCGTAAAAGGATGTGGGTAGTGTGGATGGGTGTTTTATGGTGTGTGTATGGGTGTCAGGTGTGTGTAGTTTGTCCAATGTAGTGTAGTTTTGTTTGAGTTTGTGTATTTTGAGCGTGGCGTTATGTCCAGCCAATAGTTTACTGCCATTGAATATCTGCCACGGTGATTTGTGCGTCATAACGTGATTGGCGTAGTTCTGTTGGCGTAACGGTGTGGGTTTGGATACCACCAGTTTATTACTGACCTTTGGGCTGGCAGGCTTGTGTGTGTGGCTGTATGGTGACGGATTGGCATGTGTGTGTAATAATATGGTTGGTGGTTATCCGCTGTGGTGGCGTTATGTTGGCGGCAGTCGGCATGGAGGTAAGTGGGATTTACCGCCAATGTCATAATGAGGGCCTTAATTTGATTTGTCAATATCTACTATCATCCCCTTGACCAAACCTCTCAATGATGAAAGTAATCTCTGCTTCCTTACTCATCGTTTCCAGGAACCTAATCACAAAGCCAGACTGGCCTTGATTCAGTGTGTATATCATTGCTGCCAATAGCGGCACCCTTTAAACTTTCCCTTTGATTATCAGGTATCTCCTAACCTCATGAAAGGTGATGGGAGGAATGATTGCAAATAGTCTAAACCAGTGGTAATCACTCTGGGTAACATTGCTACCCATTGTTTTATGCTCACTCTACGATAGAAACATTTGTTATGTAAATTAGTATTAGCCAAGCCCCTCTTGGGAAAAGTCTATCCAAAGCTGCCAGCCAATCCTCTTCAAGAAGAGAACTCAAGCATCCCTAGAGCAGTTTCAGCCTAATTAGTGAGGTATCACGTGAAATCTGTAGGATAGCAAGCAAGAGAGAGGAGTCTTGTTTGGGCATACCCTTAGTCACATATGGCATTATAACAAATACATAAAAGATGATAGGAGGAATGCTAGCAAATAGTCTAAACCACTGGCGATCACTCTAGGTACATTCCAATCTATCCTTTTTTATCCACTGTGCCACTGTAGACAGAGGCCTGCCTTATGCAAATCTGTACTGACCCTTATCCTTATGGGACCAATCCATTCTGAACTGCAAGGCAAGGCCCCTCTAAATTACACAGAGCGACATGTCCACTCCTAGTTTCAGTCCAGAGGCAAGAGTTATTTTTGCATTTACACTTCCTGGCTCAGCATTAGGATCAAAATGGAATGTTCCTTGGCTGAGAGGGGGTCAACCGGCCAGCCTGCACGGTTCAGATGACAAAGTGCATGAAATGACAACAACCCCTCTAAGTGACATTCAACCTCTCAATAGTGACCCGCGGGTCCTATTCTGCAGCTGCTCCACCATAATGTGAAAGAGGACATCAACAAAGGAGAACCGTTTGTCGCCCGTAAGTTTTTCTTTACTTCTGTTTCACTTTAGTAGCGTGACAACTGCAACTACTGTGCTTGAACAGTGTAATTGGGCCATGATACCTTTTGGTTTCAATTAGGATCAAATACTATGCATGTCTGGTTCATTAACACTTAAATACCCAGTAGAACTTCTAATTTATACATAAGGAGCAACCACACACATTATTTCTTAAAACCTGCACAATTACTGACACCCATCACACTTCACAGAATTTCTTTAATCAAGTACAATTTTACTTCTGTTCTATTCAACAAATATTGGCTGTCAGGCAGTGTTAGAAAGGGGTTTCTAGTTGGCAGAGGAATGCACCCTGTCCAAGTAGGGCCCACAATCTTAGTCAGGATACGTCACAACATACTCTAAATTATCCTGTGCTCACCCTCTTGTAGCTTGGCACAGAGCAGTCGGGCTTAACTTAACAGACAATGTGTAAAGTAGTTGTGCAATTATCCTCCACTCCTCCCTATCCATGACCTATCAGGTAAACTCTGCCTCCTCCTCCTGCTGGCACAGACTCTGCAAACTTCAGAAGATCTTCAGATGGATCCCAGCAGACTGTCGCCGGACAGTCACCCGTGCCTTAGTCACGAGAAAGCTTGACTACGCCAACACCCTCCATGCTGGCACCACAACTAGGAACATCCAAAAACTTTAACTCATCCAGAACGCCGCTGCCAGACTCATTCTGGACCTCCCTCGCCGAGAACACATCTCCCAACTCCTGAGGACCCTCCTCCGGCTACCGGTCATGAAGCAAATCACCTTCAAGCTTCTCACCCACATGTACAAGACCATATACAATGCAGGACCAGCCTACCTAAACCACCCCATCTCCTTCCACACACCCCCAGATCCCTTCACTCTGCTCAGATGGCTTTGGCCACCATACCTCACATCCGCAAAACCATCAAAGGACGATCTTTCACCTACACTGCATCAAAGAGCTGGAACAACCTCCCCCTGCACTTCAGACAAAGCCCATTGTTCACCATCTTCAGGAAGAACCTCAAGATGTGGCTCTTCATAAGAGGCCCCTCCCCTCCCAACCAGTCCTTAGAGACCATCATAAATGACTAGCCGTGCTTTACAAATATTGATTGATTGATTGATTGATTGAAACACTCCAAACAGTGAAACAGTAAAAACCCTACAAATAAATAATCCACACCAGGTGAGAAATAGAAATATAGAGCTTAATTTAATGAACAAAACAAGACCAAAACAACAAAAATCCAATAAGTAGGGGTTGAGAAGTACATCTTAAACAAATAAATGAAACTGTAGTGTTTAGAAGAAGAAAGTGCCAACCGGAGCAATCTGGCCAAAGTCAAAAGTTCCGGCCGACCGCATTGGAACGCAGGCCAGCTACTAGAGACGCGCAGGGCCACTGAGCAAGAGAACCGTGGTCCTAGAGATGCGTCAGCTCCGATCGGCGAAACAATGTTGATGCGTCAGTTCTGGGTCCACGCTGAATAAAGCAGTGAAGTAATGCATAGGTGTCAATCTGGAGGATGAAGGCGGTACGTTGCTTCTAAGACACGCAGAGAAAATGATGCATTCTGAAGTCAGGAATCCATTGCTCTGCTCCTCACAGCAGGGGGGCATTGTCATTGTCGACGATGGGGTGTCCTCAATCCTCACAGCTGCAGTGATGCAGTAGTGAAGCATCGACAGTGAAGGTGATGTGTTGAATCCAATGAGGTGCAACAAGGTCAATGCGCAGTTCTTTGCAGGAGCAGCCAGAGAAACCCACTTCCAAGTGCCCAGGAATAGGTTGGCACCACGTAACGGGCAGGAGTCACGGTTGGCAGAGTCCACAGTCTGTAGCAGGATTGTTGGAAGTCTTTTGTGTCCCTGAGACTTCAGAACACAGTAGGCAAGCCAGCAAGCCTTTGGAGTCACTCTGGGTTCAAGTGATGCTGGTCCAGTCCTTCTCACCCAGGCAGGGGAACAGCAAGCAGTAGGGCAGCTCAGCAAGGCAAAAGTACAGCAAGGAGTTCTTCCTGGCAGAGGCTTAACAGCTCCAGAAGTGAACTGATTTGGTGGTGTCTGAGACCCAGCGCGTATACCCAGTTGTGCCTTTGAAGGGTCTTTGAAGTACACCGAGGTCCTTTCTTCCCAGCCCTGGTTCCAGACTATAATTAGGGGGTAATCAGCCCTTTATCTGGGGATAGGCACTGCCTATTCAGGTGTGTCAGTCCGCCTCTCCCTTTTTGCCCAGAAAGAGCCGTCAGAATGCAGATGAGTGCTCAGACACATCTAACCTCCCTGTGTTTGCGGCTGTCTAAAGGGAATGCACAAATTGTAGCTGTCAGTCACCCCAGATGTATATTGGAGACGGTCAGCAGGCACACAGCGCTGTAAGAGCAGAGAAATGTCCACTTTCTAAAAGTAGCATTTCTAAAACAGAAATGTTAAATCCAACTTTACCAGTAAAGAGGAGTTATAATTACCGTTCCAATTATATAAACAATGACATATCTACTTCTTCTCAATCAGGAATTGTGTAATAAGGCTGGTGTGTCCAGCGAAAGTTACCTCCACCAAATAAAGCAGGGAGACCTATGGCCTAACAGCCTTTCATTAAGGCAGTGCCCTCAGGTCAGAGGTTTATGTCAGTGGAGACTACGCTGTTCTAAACCAAGGACTTCTTACAACTCTTAATCAAGTGGCCACACCACAGGCTTGCCAGCCAATTTATGACAGTGCTGTCACACATCCAAACTTTAAATGAGGCACAAAATATACAGTTGCATATTTACACTAACCCTGATTTACTGCTCTTAGGATAATCTTCATTTATTTGGTTAAGGCAGACTGCCACACGCCACTTGCACACATCTAAAAACAGTACAGTTCACTGCATTTAGTCGGCGTACACCTGCTCATGCCTGCATCTAATCATTATGTCCCGCACCCACGCGGTTCAATCTATCTCATACATTCTCTTTGTGGGAGACCCCCAATGTCATATATTTATTCACAGTCTATCGCACTATCAGGGCTTGCATTTTCAATGTGATTAATCTTCTGGCATTTCAGCACAAGTTATTTTTTCGCATATGTATCATCCAACATTCTACCACTGAGGGGAGAAGTGTTTGCCTAAGACACAAAATGACAACATTTTCGAAGTTTCAATGAGAGTCACCTGGGGTTTCCAGTAAAGAAATCCTCAGAGAACATACAGTGTAGGCCGGTTTTCTATCATCATGCCTGTCCGGGGCTCACTGGAGAAGCTGATAAATGACCCCCCTCAACCACTAGTTGCTATGTTATATGTGATGGAGTTTTAACATTTGCATTGCAGCATCTGCTAGCATCATGGTGCGGTCTCTGCTGGGAAATGGACCACCAATCATATTTAGCTGTTTGGCTGGCTCATTGGCTGTTGATAATACTGTTCTGCTCTCTGCTACTTCTTCCAGGTCTTTCCAAAACCCTGAACTTGTATTCACGCTCTAGGAGAGTATTTTTTCCTTTTAACTGTCATGATATACCCCTGCATTCGGAATCTAAAATAATAGAAACTATTTTAAATAAATGATGGCCTGGCTTTAAACCAAACACCTATGACCTTTGTGATATAATGTAGTTGTCCTCCAGTCACGTGATATGGCAATCCGCCAATACAGCAAAGGAAAATGTATACTGCCTAACAGCAATCAGTGCCAGGCATGTAAGACCTGCCATTAATAATCACTATGGTCCCCATTACGTGATGGCTGGTAATCGGTAACAGGGTTACCTGTTCCGGTCCATATCATCACACCTGTTACCAGCAATCACAGGTTTTCGAGCTGGAAATATATACGGTTCCTGGAAATAGAAGGCTCACTCCTACATATTATTTCCCAATTCGGGCCCCTTTTCCTTACACAGTGTCTACCTGCTTTTAGCAAGTGGAAAATGTGTTTGGAAAAACTTTTGTTTGTATCTGCTGTGTTACCGATTTGTCGCATAGAAGAAGTTCTCTTGGTATGGGCTTGCTTGCTTTGTGGAGGAAAGGGAGGAGGAACTGCCATCCATCCCTAACAGAGGGTCAACATGTTTCGCGTCTTTCTGGTTTAGTAATCTGGGATCACGGCTGCGGGTAGGTTCTTCGCCTCGGCTTGGAGCGCACACAAAGTATTTCGCGCACGGCCATTGGCCATTGTGATTCCATGAAGCACGTTCCTTGACTAGGGATGGGCGACATATAGTAATAGGACAGTCAGACTAATGTAAGTGACTGGAAACTTTATTACTGATAATTTCAGTGGTTAGTAGTCCATTTAATCTACTTATAGGAGAAGTATGATGTTAATACGGTCCTGAAGAAGCATCATTGGATCCGGTTGGACCAGAAAGACGCGAAACATGTTGACCCTCTGTTAGGAATGGATGGCAGTTCCTCCTCCCTTTGTTTTTGATACTTGCTGATTAGAGTGTCAGACCATTATCTCTGTGCCACTCTCCTGATTGTTTTTTAATCTTGGCCACTACCTCTCGGATGGATTAATAAATGTACCCTTGCTCGGGATTGTGAGCCAATTTTAGTCCTTTTTGTTACTCTCCTTGTCTTCTTAACCCACTTTTGGGGTCTTGGCATCATCAAGTAAAGATCTCCGGCAAAGAGCCCCCCTCCGAGGGGAGCCCGTCAGACATTGCAGCGCCAGTCTGACGGGGAGCAACGCCGATGATGAAGCATGACACCCAGTTGGGTGTGTGAGGTTTCTTGCTCCTAAAGTTTAGGACTCTCCTGTATCTTGTTACTCCTTCTTTCTTCTTGTGGAACAGTGTATTTATTTTTTGTTATTTTTTGTCACAATTCCTAGCTAGCCCATAATGCCCCATCTGAACCCCTAAACTTACCAGTTTATGACATGGTATCGGCAACCTCGAACATGACTACTCAGGTTCCCAAGGAAATTGTGGAAACAGATCTACCCTTTCATTGTTACTTTGCATGCCCAAGATAAGAAGCAAGAAAAATATGAAAATGGCTTTTAAAACATTTATTGAAACTATCAGATCCTTGTATGGAACGCATGAGCTGCGATAATTAGGCAGATGAAACAAAGCATGGTAACCAGCATTATAAGAATGGTAAAAAAGATAAACAGTTCAACCATAATAATGTGACACACCTATCTGTTACTACCTACACTATCGAGAGCATAGTGGGAGTAACTTCTGCCAAATCCATTGGCAAAGCCTGACCCCTCACACCATGTCTCAGTAAAAAGGGCCAGAAACCGGTCTGATGGAGTTCAGGCTATTGCCCTTTGCAGGATGGAAGTCAGAGTCAGCAGGGGTGCAGATCAGTCAGAGTGCACCACATTCTAGGATAATCCTAGCAGTACTCCTCTGCCAATTGTAGCACAGAGGCAGTTTATTTAATGAAATGACGCGCTAAAGCCAGGAGGGAGACTACCCATCCTAGACTGCTCTCTGGCCCCAGGAGGTGGCCATTTTCTGCCACAGTTGCTCCCACTCGCCACACCAACGAACTCTATAAAGTGCTAGGGAGCTTGCCGCAGCGCGGGACGAGCTAAAGCCAGGAGGGGAACTACATATCCCAGGCTGCTCTTTGGCCCCAGGAGGTGACCATTTTCTGCCACAGGTGCTCCCACGCGCCACACCAACAAGCGCTGTAAAGCACTAGGGAGCTTACCACAGCTCATGACACGTTAAAGCCAGGAGAGGGACTACATATCCCAGACTGCTCTCTGGCCCCAGGAGGCGGACATTTTCTGCCAGAGCTGCTCCCACCTGCCACACCAATGAGCGCTATAAAGTGCTAGGGAGATTACCGCAGCGCGTGACGTGCTAAAGCCAGGAGGAGGACTACATATCCCAGACTGCTCTCTGGCCCCAGGAGGTGGCCATTTTCTTCCACAGCTGCTCCAACTCACCACACCAACGAGCGCTATCAAGCGCTAAGGAGCTTACCGCAGCACGAGAGACGCTAAAGCCAGGAGAGGGGACTACATATTCCAGACTGCCCTCTGCTCTCTGGAGGTGGCCATTTTCTGCCACAGCTGCTCCCCCTCGCCACACCATGAGCGATATAAAGCGCTAGGGAGCTTACTGCAGAGCGGGATGCGCTAAAGCCAGGAGAGGGAATACATATCCCAGACTGCTCTCTGGCCCCAGGAGGCAGCCTTTTTGTACCAAAGCTGCTCTCACTCGCCTCACTAACGAGCGATATAAAGCGCTAGGGATCTTACCTCAGCACGGGACATGCGTCCGTGGCTGGTCGAGGCTGGGCCACTCCCCTGAGTCTGGTTTTTTGAACCCCTGTTGAACGGTTTTGTTTCTCTTCTATTTCTTTTCTGTACTTTCTACCTTAAGCCTCTTCGAACTGACTAGCACCCTCTATAGTGATGGGCAAAAGGAAAGCGACTGAAAGTGGCTTGGGGGTGGGGGAAAAGAAGCAAAAGAAAAACTCTGAAAAGTCAGGCAGTAATGATGTGCTTGATTGCATTGATAACCTCTTGGTGGATTGCAAAGAAATATTAGTTCCAACATCTTGTACAGCCCAACCAAAGAGTCCTGAACAGTGCCTAGGATTTTATCTGCTAACTAACAAACAGGAAAGTATATCTAATATGTTTACTAAAGCTAGAGAACGGATAAGGAGCAAAATCAATATAGTGTCCCAAAATTCCTTAGATTCATTTCCCAGTTCCGACTCCATCCATGACACTGTGACAGCACTTCCTCCCTCTCCCATTCCCTGTACTAATTGCTTTTCACCATTAACAAGTCCTATAGATACATCCACAATTCAGTATTCTGCCGCTTCTTCCATAGAAGCTGGGGTAGGCTGCCCACCTAATAATCAGGCATGCCCTCCTTCCTTAAATGATGACTTGGTGGTTGCATCCAAACACTTAGGACAGAAATAGCAGCCCTTAAGTGTATGATTAGCGATCTTGTGGTTACTGTGAGGTGTCTTATGAAAGAGAGGGGGAGAAAATGCAGGGAAGGCGTTGTTATCCCAGTCTCGATCAGTATTCCAGCTCCGGCACCCACTGTTCCTACTATGGCCCCCCCGTTGAACACCTTGTGGGTCACTCAGGTTTATCACATGAGGATACCATTCTTAGAACCCTGTCGGAGTTTGTATCACGGTTTGCAGACCACCCACTGGTGTGTTAAGTGAATCTGTTCCTAACCATTTGTGGAGAAAAGGTTATAGTTCCTTACTTCCCACACCAGGGGATGGCTGATACCCCTGTGGAACAAACATTGCTAGAACTACCACCTTCTCTCTTTGAAAACTTTCCTTGATAAATGTATCCAAACCCAACTTTGGGAGGGGGGTAGAAGGGGAAGATTCCTTGATAAACAAGGTCACAGTAGAGGATGTCTTTCAGTAATCAGAAAAGACATTCTCAGGGCCTGACGGCATAGGTTCCTGAGCTCCCTGTTCGATTGTATCGAACTTCTTTTAGAGAACGGGCAGATAGCCTATGAATTAGTGGCCCTTGACCAAAGACATATCCTCCGGATGGGTCTACTATACAGTTCAAATTTGATTTACCCCTCGCTCCATGTGTGCCAACCCCTTGCAATGTTCTCGACGACGGATCTGCCTGTTCCAAGCTAGATTGACCCTTAGAGGCCGAGGTACAGGCCCTTTACGATAGCCCTAAGAGCTGTGTAAGTCCTGACAGCTGCTGATGCATTATTAGCCACCCAGTGGGTCTGGGCTACCCCAGAGGCAAGAAGGTCTCTATTGCACTAGCTAAGGCTGTTGCACTAGCCACCAAGGATGCTTGTAGACTAGCAGCAGGCTCCTTAGATTCCCCGGTAAATTCTTCTTCTCCGCTTAATACCATGACTACTTGTCGGAAAGTAAACATTGTTTCCTGGAATGTGGCAGGTCTCAAAATCCAAACTCTCATTGACTCACTGGAATACCTTCATGGACTCTTATGACATTTGCATCTTCCAGGAAACTTGGCTCGTTGAACCAGCCTATAAATCTGGCTGTGCAACCTACCATCTTCCGCTATCTCTAGTAAGGCGGGCCACCCATCGAGGGGCCTCTTAATATGGTTAAAAATCGCACTACAGTGCATAGTGAAATGGCTACCTATGGACAGCCCTGATATCTTAGGCATCATCCTCAAGGGACCCGGGACCACCGTCATTGACGTATTCAACATCTACGCTATGGGGACAAGGGGGGCAACTATTCTGCCACTTTCCAGTCTCTTGAGAACTTGTTGGGCGAGAGATCTTCCAACCATGCCCTTATCATAGTGGGGGATTTCAATGTTATTTTCAAACCTCTTGGTTTGGACAATATGGGCGATTACCTGGAAGAGGATAATTTATGGCATATACCCAGGCTTGAGGGTCCCCCCATTAGGAAGTGGTACCAGGCCGCACTGCAATTAAAGGCCTTGACTCTTTGCCTAGGTCTGAGGGCAGTTAATGGATGAAAAAAATCCAATAGGCATGCTGCCTGTACGTTTATTGGCCCACAGGGGAAGAGTAGTATTGATTTATTTTGATGGACCTTAGACATTGGCACTTAGTAGATGATGGCAATCTGGAACCAAATAGACAGTGGTCATAATCCACTCTGTCTCAGTCTAGAGCCCCCATGGGAATAGACGCATACCATGCTCAAGTGACTAGGGTGGTTCAGCCTGCGAACAACAGACGCCGCTTAAGACAGAGCAGGTCGTCCTCAAAGACGATATCCTTAGCACCATCAGCCAAGATGTGACACATTGTGTAGCATTGATATCTATGATGGATGAGGAAGTGTGAAACTGCTCCTCTCTTCTAGACATTCACACTGGGTTTTTCAATAGATTGGAACAGTTATTTACTACGCCAGCTCCCAATACCACTTGTAGTTTTCTGTCCTGTGATGGGGACGAATGGTTCAATCGCAACTGTTGGGTAGCCCGGGCAAACCTAATTAGTGCAATCAAGCAAAAAGATGTTGTAAGGAAATGCCTCCTTGGCATGGTTGCCCCCTGACTTTTTGCCTTTGCTGATGCTATGTTTACAATTGAAAGTGTGCTGAGGCCTGCTAACCAGGCCCCAGCACCAGTGTTCTTTCCCTAACCTGTACTTTACTGTATCCACAATTGGCAGACCCTGGCATCCAGATAAGTCCCTTGTAACTGGTACTTCTAGTACCAAGGGCCTTGATGCCAAGGAAGGTCTCTAAGGGCTGCAGCATGTCTTATGCCACCCTGGAGACCTCTCACTCAGCACAGACACACTGCTTGCCAGCTTGTGTGTGCTGGTGAGAACAAAACGAGTAAGTCGACATGGCACTCCCCTCAGGGTGCCATGCCAGCCTCTCACTGCCTATGCAAGTATAGGTCAGTCACCCCTCTAGCAGGCCTTACAGCCCTAAGGCAGGGCGCACTATACCATAGGTGAGGGTACCAGTGCATGAGCATGGTACCCCTACAGTGTCTAAACAAAACCTTAGACATTGTAAGTGCAGGGTAGCCATAAGAGTATATGGTCTGGGAGTCTGTCAAACACGAACTCCACAGCACCATAATGGCTACACTGAAAACTGGGAAGTTTGGTATCAAACTTCTCAGCACAATAAATGCACACTGATGCCAGTGTACATTTTATTGCAAAATACACCCCAGAGGGCACCTTAGAGGTGCCCCCTGAAACTTAACCGACTGTCTGTGTAGGCTGACTAGTTCCAGCAGCCTGCCACACTAGAGACATGTTGCTGGCCCCATGGGGAGAGTGCCTTTGTCACTCTGAGGCCAGTAACAAAGCCTGCACTGGGTGGAGATGCTAACACCTCCCCCAGGCAGGAGCTGTGACACCTGGCGGTGAGCCTCAAAGGCTCACCCCTTCGTCACAGCCCAGCAGGGCACTCCAGCTTAGTGGAGTTGCCCGCCCCCTCCGGCACGGCCCCCACTTTTGGCGGCAAGGCTGGAGGGAACATAGAAAGCAACAAGGAGGAGTCACTGGCCAGTCAGGACAGCCCCTAAGGTGTCCTGAGCTGAGGTGACTCTAACTTTTAGAAATCCTCCATCTTGCAGATGGAGGATTCCCCCAATAGGGTTAGGATTGTGACCCCCTCCCCTTGGGAGGAGGCACAAAGAGGGTGTACCCACCCTCAGGGCTAGTAGCCATTGGCTACTAACCCCCCAGACCTAAACACGCCCTTAAATTTAGTATTTAAGGGCTACCCTGAACCCTAGAAAATGAGATTCCTGCAACTACAAGAAGAAGGACTGCCTAGCTGAAAACCCCTGCAGAGGAAGACCAGAAGACGACAACTGCCTTGGCTCCAGAAACTCACCGGCCTGTCTCCTGCCTTCCAAAGATCCTGCTCCAGCGACGCCTTCCAAAGGGACCAGCGACCTCGACATCCTCTGAGGACTGCCCCTGCTTCGAAAAGACAAGAAACTCCCGAGGACAGCGGACCTGCTCCAAGAAAAGCTGCAACTTTGTTTCCAGCAGCTTTAAAGAACCCTGCAAGCTCCCCGCAAGAAGCGTGAGACTTGCAACACTGCACCCGGCGACCCCGACTCGGCTGGTGGCGATCCAACACCTCAGGAGGGACCCCAGGACTACTCTAAGACTGTGAGTACAAAAACCTGTCCCCCCTGAGCCCCCACAGCGCCGCCTGCAGAGGGAATCCCGAGGCTTCCCCTGACCGCAACTCTTTGAATCCTAAGTCCCGACACCTGGGAGAGACCCTGCACCCGCAGCCCCCAGGACCTGAAGGACCGGACTTTCACTGGAGGAGTGACCCCCAGGAGTCCCTCTCCCTTGCCCAAGTGGAGGTTTCCCCGAAGAACCCCCCCCTTGCCTGCCTGCAGCGCTGAAGAGATCCCTAGATCTCCCATTGACTTCCATTACAAACCCGACGCTTGTTTCTACACTGCACCCGGCCGCCCCCGCGCTGCTGAGGGTGAAATTTCTGTGTGGGCTTGTGTCCCCCCCGGTGCCCTACAAAACCCCCCTGGTCTACCCTCCGAAGACGCGGGTACTTACCTGCAAGCAGACCGGAACCGGGGCACCCCCTTCTCTCCATTCTAGCCTATGTGTTTTGGGCACCACTTTGAACTCTGCACCTGACCGGCCCTGAGCTGCTGGTGTGGTGACTTTGGGGTTGCTCTGAACCCCCAACGGTGGGCTACCTTGGACCAAGAACTGAACCCTGTAAGTGTCTTACTTACCTGGTAAAACTAACAAAAACTTACCTCCCCTAGGAACTGTGAAAATTGCACTGTGTCCACTTTTAAAACAGCTATTTGTCAATAACTTGAAAAGTATACATGCAATTTTGATGATTTGAAGTTCCTAAAGTACTTACCTGTAATACCTTTCGAATGAGATATTACATGTAGAATTTGAACCTGTGGTTCTTAAAATAAACTAAGAAAAGATATTTTTCTATATAAAAACCTATTGGCTGGATTTGTCTCTGAGTGTGTGTACCTCATTTATTGTCTATGTGTATGTACAACAAATGCTCAACACTACTCCTTGGATAAGCCTACTGCTCGACCACACTACCACAAAATAGAGCATTAGTATTATCTATTTTTACCACTATTTTACCTCTAAGGGGAACCCTTGGACTCTGTGCATGCTATTCCTTACTTTGAAATAGCACATACAGAGCCAACTTCCTACATTGGTGGATCAGCGGTGGGGTACAAGACTTTGCATTTGCTGGACTACTCAGCCAATACCTGATCACACGACAAATTCCAAAATTGTCATTAGAAATTCATTTTTGCAATTTGAAATTTTTCTAAATTCTTAAAAGTCCTGCTAGGGCCTTGTGTGTTAAGTCCCTGTTTAGCATTGTCTTTTAGAGTTTAAAAAGTTTGTTAAAAGTTTGAAATTAGATTCTAGAAACAGTTTTAGATTCTTTAAAAAGTCTCCCAACTTTTAGCAAAATAATGTCTGATACAGAGATGAATGTGGTGGAACTCGACACCACACCTTACCTCCATCTTAAGATGAGGGAGCTAAGGTCTCTCTGTAATATCAAAAAAATAACCATTGGCTCCAGACCTACCAAAATTCAGCTTCAGGAGCTGTTGGCAGAGTTTGAAAAAGCCAACCCCTCTGATGATGACATCACAGAGGAAGAAATTAGTGACTTGGAGGTCAATGTCCCTCCTCCAGTCCTAAATAGGGAGAACAGGACCCCTCAAGTCCTGTCTCCAACTGTGTTAGTCAGAAATAGTGAGTCCCTCACAGGAGGGTCCCACATTTCTGAAATCACTGAGGATGCTCTCAGTGAAGATGACCTCCTGTTAGCCAGGATGGCCAAAAGATTGGCTTTAGAGAGACAGCTCCTAGCCATAGAAAGGGAAAGACAAGAGATGGGCCTAGGACCCATCAATGGTGGCAGCAATATAAATAGGGTCAGAGATTCTCCTGACATGTTAAAAATCCCCAAAGGGATTGTGACAAAATATGAAGATGGTGATGACATCACCAAATGGTTCACAGCTTTTGAGAGGGCTTGTGTAACCAGAAAAGTGAACAGATCTCACTGGGGTGCTCTCCTTTGGGAAATGTTCACTGGAAAGTGTAGGGATAGACTCCTCACACTCTCTGGAAAAGATGCAGAATCTTTTGACCTCATGAAGGGTACCCTGATTGAGGGCTTTGGATTCTCCACTGAGGAGTACAGGATTAGGTTCAGGGGGGCTCAAAAATCCTCGAGCCAGACCTGGGTTGACTTTGTTGACTACTCAGTGAAAACACTAGATGGTTGGATTCAAGGCAGTGGTGTAACTAATTATGATGGGCTGTACAATTTATTTGTGAAAGAACACCTATTGAGTAATTGTTTCAATGATAAACTGCATCAGCATCTGGTAGACCTAGGACCAATTTCTCCCCAAGAATTGGGAAAGAAGGCGGACCATTGGGTCAAGACAAGGGTGTCCAAAACTTCAACAGGGGGTGACCAAAAGAAAGGGGTCACAAAGACTCCCCAGGGGAAGGGTGATGAGACAACCAAAACTAAAAATAGTAAAGAGTCTTCTACAGGCCCCCAAAAACCTGCACAGGAGGGTGGGCCCAGAGCCTCTTCACAAAACAATGGGTACAAGGGTAAAAACTTTGATCCCAAAAAGGCCTGGTGTCATAGCTGTAAACAGCATGGACACCAAACTGGAGACAAGGCCTGTCCCAAGAAAGGTTCCACTCCAAACTCCCATCCAGGTAACACTGGTATGGCTAGTCTCCAAGTGGGATCAACAGTGTGCCCAGAGCAAATCAGGGTCCACACTGAAGCTACTCTAGTTTCTGAGGGTGGGGTGGATTTAGCCACACTAGCTGTCTGGCCGCCTAACATGCAAAAATACAGACAGCAACTCTTAATTAATGGGACTAGAATAGAGGGCCTGAGGGATACAGGTGCCAGTGTCACCATGGTGACAGAGAAACTGGTTTCCCCTGGCCAATACCTGACTGGAAAAACTTACACAGTCACCAACGCTGACAATCAGAGAAAAGTACATCCCATGGCAATGGTTACTTTAGAATGGGGAGGGGTCAATGGCCTGAAACAGGTGGTGGTCTCCTCAAATATCCCAGTGGACTGTCTGCTTGGAAATGACCTGGAGTCCTCAGCATGGGCTGAGGTAGAACTAAAAACCCATGCAGCAATGCTGGGTATCCCTGAACTGGTGTGTGTGAAAACAAGAGCACAATGCAAGGCACAGGGTGAAAAAGTAGAGCTGGAGTCTGGAAAAATGGCCCAGCCTACCAAGAGAACAGGAAAGTCAGTTGGGAAACCAACTGCAACACAGCAAAAGAAAGGGAACCTCTCTTCTCAGGAAGAAGTTCTGCCCTCTGAGGGAACTGAGCCTTTGGAGCTTGAACCTTATCAGGTTGAGCTCTTAGGCCCAGGGGGACCCTCAAGGGAGGAGCTGTGTAAGGGACAAGAAACCTGTCCCTCTCTTGAAGGCCTTAGGCAGCAAGCTGCTGAAGAGTCCAAAGGCAAGAAAAATGGAACGCATAGGGTCTATTGGGAAGATGGACTCCTGTACACTGAGGCCAGAGACCCCAAACCTGGTGCCACTAGGAGAGTGGTAGTGCCTCAGCTGTTCAGAGAGTTCATCCTAACATTGGCCCATGACATTCCCCTTGCTGGACATTTGGGACAAACCAAGACGTGGGAGAGGTTAGTCAACCACTTCTACTGGCCCAATATGTCCAACATGGTTAAGGAGTTTTGCCTCTCCTGCCCCACCTGTCAAGCCAGTGGTAAGACAGGTGGGCATCCAAAGGCCCCCCTCATTCCACTTCCAGTGGTGGGGGTTCCCTTTGAAAGAGTGGGTGTGGACATAGTTGGTCCACTAGAACCTCCCACAGCCTCAGGAAATATGTATATCCTGGTAGTAGTGGATCATGCTACCAGGTATCCTGAAGCTATTCCCCTTAGGTCGACTACTGCCCCTGCAGTAGCCAAGGCCCTCATTGGTATCTTTACCAGAGTGGGTTTCCCTAAGGAGGTGGTGTCTGACAGAGGTACCAACTTCATGTCAGCATACCTAAAGCACATGTGGAATGAGTGTGGAGTGACTTATAAATTCACTACACCATACCATCCACAAACTAATGGCTTGGTTGAGAGATTCAACAAGATATTAAAAGGCATGATCATGGGGCTCCCAGAAAAACTCAAAAGGAGATGGGATGTCCTCTTGCCATGTCTGCTTTTCGCTTACAGAGAGGTGCCACAGAAGGGAGTAGGATTCTCACCCTTTGAACTTCTGTTTGGTCATCCTGTAAGGGGACCACTTGCCCTTGTTAAAGAAGGCTGGGAGAGACCTCTCCATGAGCCTAAACAGGACATAGTGGACTATGTACTTGGCCTTCGCTCTAGAATGGCAGAGTACATGGAAAAGGCAACCAAAAACCTTGAGGCCAGCCAACAGCTCCAGAAGTTTTGGTATGACCAAAAGGCTGCACTGGTTGAGTTCCAACCAGGGCAGAAAGTCTGGGTTCTGGAGCCTGTGGCTCCCAGGGCACTCCAGGACAAATGGAGTGGCCCTTACCCAGTGCTAGAAAGGAAGAGTCAGGTCACCTACCTGGTGGACCTGGGCACAAGCAGGAGCCCCAAGAGGGTGATCCATGTGAACCGCCTTAAGCTCTTCCATGACAGGGCTGATGTGAATCTGTTGATGGTAACAGATGAGGATCAGGAGGCAGAGAGTGAACCTCTCCCTGATCTTCTGTCATCAGACCCAAAAGATGGCACAGTAGATGGAGTGATCTACTCAGACACCCTCTCTGGCCAACAGCAAGCTGATTGTAGGAGAGTCCTACAACAGTTTCCTGAACTCTTCTCCTTAACCCCTGGTCAGACACACCTGTGTACCCATGATGTGGACACAGGAGACAGCATGCCTGTCAAAAACAAAATCTTTAGACAGTCTGACCATGTTAAGGAAAGCATCAAGGTGGAAGTCCACAAGATGCTGGAATTGGGAGTAATTGAGCGCTCTGACAGCCCCTGGGCTAGCCCAGTGGTCTTAGTCCCCAAACCTCACACCAAAGATGGAAAGAAAGAGATGAGGTTTTGTGTGGACTACAGAGGGCTCAATTCTGTCACCAAGACAGATGCTCATCCAATTCCAAGAGCTGATGAGCTCATAGACAAATTAGGTGCTGCCAAATTCTTAAGTACCTTTGACTTGACAGCAGGGTACTGGCAAATAAAAATGGCACCTGGAGCAAAAGAGAAAACAGCATTCTCCACACCTGATGGGCATTATCAGTTTACTGTTATGCCCTTTGGTTTAAAGAATGCCCCTGCCACCTTCCAAAGGTTGGTGAATCAAGTCCTTGCTGGCTTGGAGTCCTTTAGCACAGCTTATCTTGATGATATTGCTGTCTTTAGCTCCACCTGGCAGGATCACCTGGTCCACCTGAAGAAGGTTTTGAAGGCTCTGCAATCTGCAGGCCTCTCTATCAAGGCATCCAAATGCCAGATAGGGCAGGGAACTGTGGTTTACTTGGGCCACCTTGTAGGTGGAGGCCAAGTTCAGCCACTCCAACCCAAGATCCAGACTATTCTGGACTGGGTAGCTCCAAAAACCCAGACTCAAGTCAGGGCATTCCTTGGCTTGACTGGGTATTACAGGAGGTTTGTGAAGGGATATGGATCCATTGTGACAGCCCTCACTGAACTCACCTCCAAGAAAATGCCCAAGAAAGTGAACTGGACTGTGGAATGCCAACAGGCCTTTGACACCCTGAAACAAGCAATGTGCTCAGCACCAGTTCTAAAAGCTCCAGATTATTCTAAGCAGTTCATTGTGCAGACTGATGCCTCTGAACATGGGATAGGGGCAGTTTTGTCCCAAACAAATGATGATGGCCTTGACCAGCCTGTTGCTTTCATTAGCAGGAGGTTACTCCCCAGGGAGCAGCGTTGGAGTGCCATTGAGAGGGAGGCCTTTGCTGTGGTTTGGTCCCTGAAGAAGCTGAGACCATACCTCTTTGGGACTCACTTCCTAGTTCAAACTGACCACAGACCTCTCAAATGGCTGATGCAAATGAAAGGTGAAAATCCTAAACTGTTGAGGTGGTCCATCTCCCTACAGGGAATGGACTTTATAGTGGAACACAGACCTGGGACTGCCCATGCCAATGCAGATGGCCTTTCCAGGTTCTTCCACTTAGAAAATGAAGACTCTCTTGGGAAAGGTTAGTCTCATCCTCTTTCGTTTGGGGGGGGGTTGTGTAAGGAAATGCCTCCTTGGCATGGTTGCCCCCTGACTTTTTGCCTTTGCTGATGCTATGTTTACAATTGAAAGTGTGCTGAGGCCTGCTAACCAGGCCCCAGCACCAGTGTTCTTTCCCTAACCTGTACTTTTGTATCCACAATTGGCAGACCCTGGCATCCAGATAAGTCCCTTGTAACTGGTACTTCTAGTACCAAGGGCCCTGATGCCAAGGAAGGTCTCTAAGGGCTGCAGCATGTCTTATGCCACCCTGGAGACCTCTCACTCAGCACAGACACACTGCTTGCCAGCTTGTGTGTGCTGGTGAGAACAAAACGAGTAAGTCGACATGGCACTCCCCTCAGGGTGCCATGCCAGCCTCTCACTGCCTATGCAAGTATAGGTCAGTCACCCCTCTAGCAGGCCTTACAGCCCTAAGGCAGGGTGCACTATACCATAGGTGAGGGTACCAGTGCATGAGCATGGTACCCCTACAGTGTCTAAACAAAACCTTAGACATTGTGGGCCATATTTATACTCCGTTTGCGCCGAAATTGCGTCGTTTTTTTTGACGCAATTTCGACGCAAAACTAACGCCAACTAACGCCATATTTATACTATGGCGTTAGAGGCGAATAGCGCCAAAGTTCCCGGAATGTGCGTCATTTTTTAGCGTGAACCCCTTCCTTGCGTTAATGATATGCAAGGGAGGCGTTCCCGTCTAAAAAATGACTCCCAGGCCTTTACGTGGTATTTATACTCCCGGGCAAAAGAGACGCCCGGGAGTTGGCGTGGCAAAAAACGGCGCATTTGCGCCACTTTTTAACGCCTGCTCAGGGCAGGCGTTAAGGGGCCTGTGGGCTCAAAATGAGCCCACAGGTGCCCTCCCATGCCCCCAGGGACCCCCCCTGCCACCCTTGCCCACCCCAGGAGGACCCCCAAGGATGGAGGGACCCACCCCAGGGACATTCAGGTAAGTTCAGGTAAGTTTTATTTTTTATTTTTTATATTTTATTTTTGTGGCATAGGGGGGCCTGATTTGTGCCCCCCTACATGCCACTATGCCCAATGACCATGCCCAGGGGACAGAAGTCCCCTGGGCATGGCCATTGGGCAAGGGGGCATGACTCCTATCTTTACAATGATAGGAGTCATGTTGATGGGGGATGGGCGTCGTTAAAAAATGGCGCAAGTCGGGTTAAGACGATTTTTTCGACGTAACCTGACTTGCCCCATTTTAAGACGGCCATGCGCCATTTTCCCCCTACGCCGGCGCTGTCTGGTCTACGTGGTTTCTTCCCACGCAAACCAGGCAGCGCCGGTCTGATTGCGCCGTCTAACGCCATTCCATAAATACGGCGCCCGCATGGCGCTTCAGAATGGCGTTAGACGGCGCAAAACTTTTTGACGCTAAACTGCGTTAGCGCAGTTTAGCGTCAAAAAGTATAAATATGGGCCTGTAAGTGCAGGGTAGCCATAAGAGTATATGGTCTGGGAGTCTGTCAAACACGAACTCCACAGCACCATAATGGCTACACTGAAAACTGGGAAGTTTGGTATCAAACTTCTCAGCACAATAAATGCACACTGATGCCAGTGTACATTTTATTGCAAAATACACCCCAGAGGGCACCTTAGAGGTGCCCCCTGAAACTTAACCGACTGTCTGTGTAGGCTGACTAGTTCCAGCAGCCTGCCACACTAGAGACATGTTGCTGGCCCCATGGGGAGAGTGCCTTTGTCACTCTGAGGCCAGTAACAAAGCCTGCACTGGGTGGAGATGCTAACACCTCCCCCAGGCAGGAGCTGTGACACCTGGCGGTGAGCCTCAAAGGCTCACCCCTTCGTCACAGCCCAGCAGGGCACTCCAGCTTAGTGGAGTTGCCCGCCCCCTCCGGCCACGGCCCCCACTTTTGGCGGCAAGGCTGGAGGGAACAAAGAAAGCAACAAGGAGGAGTCACTGGCCAGTCAGGACAGCCCCTAAGGTGTCCTGAGCTGAGGTGACTCTAACTTTTAGAAATCCTCCATCTTGCAGATGGAGGATTCCCCCAATAGGGTTAGGATTGTGACCCCCTCCCCTTGGGAGGAGGCACAAAGAGGGTGTACCCACCCTCAGGGCTAGTAGCCATTGGCTACTAACCCCCCAGACCTAAACACGCCCTTAAATTTAGTATTTAAGGGCTACCCTGAACCCTAGAAAATGAGATTCCTGCAACTACAAGAAGAAGGACTGCCTAGCTGAAAACCCCTGCAGAGGAAGACCAGAAGACGACAACTGCCTTGGCTCCAGAAACTCACCGGCCTGTCTCCTGCCTTCCAAAGATCCTGCTCCAGCGACGCCTTCCAAAGGGACCAGCGACCTCGACATCCTCTGAGGACTGCCCCTGCTTCGAAAAGACAAGAAACTCCCGAGGACAGCGGACCTGCTCCAAGAAAAGCTGCAACTTTGTTTCCAGCAGCTTTAAAGAACCCTGCAAGCTCCCCGCAAGAAGCGTGAGACTTGCAACACTGCACCCGGCGACCCCGACTCGGCTGGTGGCGATCCAACACCTCAGGAGGGACCCCAGGACTACTCTAAGACTGTGAGTACAAAAACCTGTCCCCCCTGAGCCCCCACAGCGCCGCCTGCAGAGGGAATCCCGAGGCTTCCCCTGACCGCGACTCTTTGAATCCTAAGTCCCGACACCTGGGAGAGACCCTGCACCCGCAGCCCCCAGGACCTGAAGGACCGGACTTTCACTGGAGGAGTGACCCCCAGGAGTCCCTCTCCCTTGCCCAAGTGGAGGTTTCCCCGAAGAACCCCCCCCTTGCCTGCCTGCAGCGCTGAAGAGATCCCTAGATCTCCCATTGACTTCCATTACAAACCCGACGCTTGTTTCTACACTGCACCCGGCCGCCCCCGCGCTGCTGAGGGTGAAATTTCTGTGTGGGCTTGTGTCCCCCCCGGTGCCCTACAAAACCCCCCTGGTCTACCCTCCGAAGACGCGGGTACTTACCTGCAAGCAGACCGGAACCGGGGCACCCCCTTCTCTCCATTCTAGCCTATGTGTTTTGGGCACCACTTTGAACTCTGCACCTGACCGGCCCTGAGCTGCTGGTGTGGTGACTTTGGGGTTGCTCTGAACCCCCAACGGTGGGCTACCTTGGACCAAGAACTGAACCCTGTAAGTGTCTTACTTACCTGGTAAAACTAACAAAAACTTACCTCCCCTAGGAACTGTGAAAATTGCACTGTGTCCACTTTTAAAACAGCTATTTGTCAATAACTTGAAAAGTATACATGCAATTTTGATGATTTGAAGTTCCTAAAGTACTTACCTGTAATACCTTTCGAATGAGATATTACATGTAGAATTTGAACCTGTGGTTCTTAAAATAAACTAAGAAAAGATATTTTTCTATATAAAAACCTATTGGCTGGATTTGTCTCTGAGTGTGTGTACCTCATTTATTGTCTATGTGTATGTACAACAAATGCTCAACACTACTCCTTGGATAAGCCTACTGCTCGACCACACTACCACAAAATAGAGCATTAGTATTATCTATTTTTACCACTATTTTACCTCTAAGGGGAACCCTTGGACTCTGTGCATGCTATTCCTTACTTTGAAATAGCACATACAGAGCCAACTTCCTACAGATGTTGCCTGCGTTAGGATTCTGTGGAAACAGTAATAGCAGACGCAGAGTAAGGCCAGGAAGGACTGGGATGAGGAGAGATGGAGGCTTATAAAGGACGCTTCTGAACGCAGGGACTCCAAATCCTTTTGGTTCATGGTAAGCAAAAGCAACCATAGGGGAGTTCCTGCATCTGGCAACAACATCCAGCCGTCGGACTGGTTTCAACATTTTAATTCTTTATAAAATGCTGAAATCCATTTCCAACCACCCCCACCCTTTCACTCCTTTCACAGCTAGGTGCTAGCCACCGGGATTGTTTGTTTAACCTGGGAGATGTACATGATGCAATTAACAACATAGTAGGCTTTAAAGCTGATCTTCCCGATGGTATTCATGGTGATCTTTTTTTACACAACATTGACAAATGGGCTGTGTACATTCTCTTTCTATGTAATGCAATGGCTAGGGGAGCTTTGATTCCAGAGTCATGGAGGGGTGCTGAAGTAATACCCATTTACAAGAAAGGCAAAAGGTCTCTACTTGGTAATTATAGGCCCATAAGCCTTATAGATACAATGCAAAAGGTATTCTGTTAAGCTCTACTATCCAAAATTCACGACTGGATCACTGACAAAAACAGCTTGTCACCATTCCAGGCTGGCTTTAGGTCCAAAACGAGGACCATAGATCAGGTGTTTCTCTTTTTTCTTTTGTTTTGGAAGGTTGTAGTGATAGGGAGGGGGAGTCTTTATGTAGCCTTTATAGACATCAAATCTGCTTTCGACCTGGTCCCCAGAGGCAAACTCTGGGATGTCCTTAGTGAGATGGGAATGCCTTCTGACATTCTGGCTATAATTGTTCAACTTCATGAAGCTAATTTTCCAAGAGTACGTTGGGAGAAGCAAGGTGACCTTATCGACCCAATTAGGGTAGTCAGGGGCGTCTGGCAGGGTTGTGTACTAGCTCCAATCCTTTTCTCTTTATATCTGAACCGTGTTGTCCAGCACCTTGCCTCCCAGCCCTCTGACGCACCAGCCCTAGGCAGGGAAAAAATTGTGACACTTCTGTTTGCTGATGACACCATGATAGTGTCCAAAACTTTGATGGGTCTCCAACTTCTGCTGAATCGATTTGATAACTGTTATTCTCAGAGAGGCTTAGGACACCTCCAAAACCATGTTTATGATTATCAACCCACAGAGATTCTACAAGGGGGAATCTTACCCTATGTGGGTTGAAACTAGAATGAGTCAATACCTTTCAATATCTTGGGATTAACCTATCGGACTCAATGTCCTGGAAAACCCATATTAATTGTACATCGCTAAAATTCAGCAAATTGGTGGGAGGTCATTTAAGGGAGCACCACACATCTACTACTCAACCAATAGCTGAAGCTCTCCAGGTTTACAACATGAAGCTGGTCAACGCAGCACTTTATCGGGCGGAACTCTGGGGTTTTGAGGACATAAAGGAGCTTACCCATATAGAAAACTTTTCCTGAGAAAGCTTTCTTCCCTCCCCACAAGTACCCCGCTCCTTCCCCTTCATCTGGACATGGCTCGCAAACCATTAGCTGCTATAGTTAGTCTTAGACCACTGCTGTACTGTATACTGGATACTCCTGAATTGTCCTCCTATGCCACTGCTTTTAGGGAAGTGTGTTTGCTGGACACCTCTAAAAAGATCAAGTGGATCAATTCAGTCAAATCATCTTTGATCGCCATTAGGATGGGAGATTCATGGAACTGCCGGTCTAAAGGGCCCCTACCCACCAAAGAAAGAGTGAAGTCCTGTTATTGGGAGTGGGTAGTTGAGTCCATGTCTCCCTCACTTCTTGGTGGGTGACTAACTAGTGAGTTTTTGGATTTCAACTCTACCTGGCTGTTGGAGCCCTACTTGGATGGTATCTTAGATCCGAATGACAGGAAGCTGTACATGCAATTTAGATTTGTCTGCCTTCCCCTCAAATGTTTACTAACAGATGGTAGAATAGGGCCTCCGCTAATTTGCTTTGTCCGTGTTTAATTTATTTTAGGAGTCTATTGCCCATGTTTTCTTTGCATGTCCCTTCTACATCTCCCCACGCAGGAAATGGCTTGTTCGAACCTGCAAACGGTTGGGGACCTGAGATTATGCTGTAGCTATGAGGATTCTAAAATCAGACCCTAGCCCTCCTATTGCTATCGCAGTTGCCAAATTCCTCGGAGGCATATGACGCATTAGAAGGAAGGTGGCTAAGATTTCTTAGTTCTTTAATTCTCCTAAGTAGTTGCACTTACACTTTCCAGCTTTTATACTGTAACTTGGAACTTTATTTTGCACTGTATTGTCTTCTGTGTTGTGCTTTATTCATTTTAATGTAATATTTTATGCAATATTTATTGTGGTGTTATGTGACTTTTATGGCACTCAATGCCAAAATAAAGTATTATTGGATACTGAAAGCACTGTTCCCATCGTACTGTGTCAGAGGTGCAGATCTGATGCGATGATTTGTCTGTAATTCATAGCTGTCTCCAATGGACAATCATGATACTAGGGCATTGCGTTCTGTGTGCTTAGCCTTGGGTGGGGTATACAGACTGCATAGCAGCAATGCTTACAAGGAATAAGCTACATGTACAGTGTTTTCTCAGTTCATTATCGTATAAGTATAAAACCATGTAAAAAGCCATCAGAAAAAAATCCCAAGCTAAATGTGCAATCTAAAATGGAGACTCAGTGTGGGCCCTAACATGCTCGACCACACCAGGAATTTAAAAAAACAGAAAAAGGATGCAGCACAAAGCAATCGAAAACAAAGAACAGAGAGTGGGTGAGCTGCTAATAAAATATTCACTGCTCTGTAAAGGAGATCCGTATAATTCACGCAGAATGGGTTAAAATCTACCTATTGGCCTCATTGTGGAACTCCCAACAAGAGTAGGGGTACCCACCAATGGTTTGAGCATGTGTTTTGGGGGCTGTGTGGAATGCAGCAGCCCACCACAATATTTTATTCAAATGCCTAAGTCTCCAGGGTAACTGAGATTATGGACCCCCCCCCATCTAAAAGGGGAGGCTTACCATAACTTCAAAGCACTTCTGGGGTTGGTGATTTTGCTCTTTGGGACTGGAGTGTTGGGACCTCCTTGTGGTTGGTCCTAAGGCTGCATGTTGTGGCCTAATTAAACCTAAAGGAAGACTCAGAGACACATGGTTTGATTTTGAATGATTATTGAGTTTAACAATATAGAAAATATTATGGCCCTCATTATGACATTGGCGATAAATACCGAATACTGCTGCGGTGACTGCCACCAACATACCGCCGCGAAGGTGAACATCCGTCTGCCAGATAATGACACATACACACAAAACCGACAGAAACCATCAACAACCACAAATCCGCCAGACCCACTGAATGCGATAACTCTGTCGGTACTAGCACCCATTCCGTTACGCCACCAAAACAACACCCTCCAAATAATGACCCACCAATCACAACAGCGGACATACAATGCTGGTAAACCATTGGCAGTGCCCAGCACCAAGGTGGGAGTGGCCACCCAAATACAAAACACTACAAGATTGGCCAGCACAAAAAAAAAAAAACCTGACACAATTACACCCACCCACCAACAGCACTATAAAACAACCCCCACAACACCCACAAACCTTTGCAAACACGAGAAGACAGCCACACCTTGCCACGCCAATCCCAGAGACCACTGCACACACATACCACAACTACCCACGCATCTGTCTTGCACCACACACCCCACCACTTCACACATCACCCACTGCACAACACACACACCACACAACAGCCATGTCCCCACAAAGGCAGCCCCGTTTCACTGATGAGGAGTTACGGTCATTGTGGAGGAAATCGTCAGGGTAGAGCCACAGCTGTTTGAAGCACAGGTACAGCAGATCTCCATTGCCAGGAAGATGGAGCTATGGCTGAGGTTCGTGGACAGGGTGAATGCTGTGGGACAACATCCATGCACAAGGGACAACATAAGGAAGACGTGGAATGACCTACGGGGGAAGGTGCATTCCATTGCAGCAAGGCACCAGCTCGCCATCAGGAGGACTGGCGGTGGACCCCCACAGCTGACAGCATGGGAGGAGCATGTCTTGGCAATACTGCATCCTGAGGGACTCACTGGAGTAGCCGGTGGACTGGACACTGGTGAGTCACCATTTACAACCTATCACCCCCCCAAAAGCTGTATGCCTTATCACCCCTCACCCTGACTCCCTTCAGCCCACTCCATCCCACACAGTGCTCCATCCCAATAACCACACCAAAATGTCAACTCCTGCTTGCCATACAAACTGCAAGCACATCCCTACCAGCTCTGCATGCATACCCACCATCTATGCATGCACAGCATGGAGAACTACCAATCCCACAATCCATCACCACACACTACCAAAGGTGGGAGGACAACATCAATATCATTGGGAAAGCCAGAAATGCGGAATATGTCACAGACAAGTACCCTAACACATCACTTACATCCCCAGAGATGCCCCAGCCAATGTCAGCGGTGAGGAGATGCCCCCAGTGATGACAGCAGCTCAGGAGCTCGGGATCTGGATGAACTCCCTGGCCCATTCGGGACCACTGGTCAGTCGGCTACCCTATCCCAAAGCCAGTCCACTACAGTGCACCTGTAAGGAAATGCCTCCTTGGCATGGTTACCCCCTGACTTTTTGCCTTTGCTGATGCCAAGTTATGATTTGAAAGTGTGCTGAGGCCTGCTAACCAGGCCCCAGCACCAGTGTTCTTTCCCTAAAACTGTACCTTTGTTTTCACAATTGGCACACCCTGGCATCCAGGTAAGTCCCTTGTAACTGGTACCCCTGGTACCAAGGGCCCTGATGCCAGGGAAGGTCTCTAAGGGCTGCAGCATGTCTTATGCCACCCTGGAGACCCCTCACTCAGCACAGGCACACTGTTTGCCAGCTTGTGTGTGCTGGTGGGGAGAAAATGACTAAAGTCGACATGGCACTCCCCTCAGGGTGCCATGCCAACCTTACACTGCCCATGGTACAGATAAGTCACCCCTCTAGCAGGCCTTACAGCCCTAAGGCAGGGTGCACTATACCATAGGTGAGGGCATAGGTGCATGAGCACTCTGCCCCTACAGTGTCTAAGCAAAACCTTAGACTTTGTAAGTGCAGGGTAGCCATAAGAGTATATGGTCTGGGAGTCTGTCATACACGAACTCCACAGCACCATAATGGCTACACTGAAAACTGGGAAGTTTGGTATCAAACTTCTCAGCACAATAAATTCACACTGATGCCAGTGTACATTTTATTGTGAAATACACCCCAGAGGGCATCTTAGAGATGCCCCCTGAAAACATACCCGACTTCCAGTGTGGGCTGACTAGTTTTGCCAGCCTGCCACACACCAGACATGTTGCTGGCCACATGGGGAGAGTGCCTTTGTCACTCTGTGGCTAGTAACAAAGCCTGTACTGGGTGGAGGTGCTTCTCACTTTCCCCTGCAGGAACTGTAACACCTGGCTGTGAGCCTCAAAGGCTCACGCCCTTTGTTACAGCACCACAGGGCATTCCAGCTAGTGGAGATGCCCGCCCCCTCCGGCCACGGCCCCACTTTTGGCGGCAAGGCCGGAGGAGATAATGAGAAAAACAAGGAGGAGTCACTGGCCAGTCAGGACAACCCCTAAGGTGTCCTGAGCTGAGGTGACTCTGACTTTTAGAAATCCTCCATCTTGCAGATGGAGGATTCCCCCAATAGGATTAGGGATGTGCCCCCCTCCCCTCAGGGAGGAGGCACAAAGAGGGTGTAGCCACCCTCAGGGCTAGTAGCCATTGGCTACTAACCCTCCAGACCTAAACACACCCCTAAATTGAGTATTTAGGGGCCCCCAGAACCTAGGAAAACAGATTCCTGTAACCTGAAGATGAAGAAGGACTGCTGACCTGAAAGACCTGCAGAGAAGACAGAGACACCAACTGCTTTGGCCCCAGCCCTACCAGCCTGTCTCCCCACTTCAAGAAAAACTGCAACAGCGACGCGTCCCCCAGGGTCCAGCGACCTCTGAAGCCTCAGAGGACTAACCTGCATCTAAAAGGACCAAGAACTCCTGAGGACAGGGGCCCTGTTCCAAAGAAACCAAAACTTGCAACAAAGAAACAACTTTGAAAGGACTGCACGTTTCCCGCCGGAAGCGTGAGACTTTCCACTATGCACCCGATGCCCCCGGCTAGACCTGCAGAGAAACAACACTGCAGGGAGGACTCCCCGGTGACTGCAACCCTGTGAGTAGCCAGAGTTTACCCCCCTGACCACCCCCCCAGTGACGCCTGCAGAGGGAATCCAGAGGCTCCCCCTGACCGCGACTGCCTGCTTCCAAGAACCCGATGCCTGGAAAAGACACTGCGCCCGCAGCCCCCAGGACCTGAAGGATCCAACCTCCAGTGCAGAAGTGACCCCCAGGTGGCCCTCTCCCTTGCCCAGGTGGTGGCTACCCCGAGGAGACCCCCCTTGTCTGCCTGCTTCGCTGAAGAGACCCCTGGGTCTCCCATTGAAACCTATTGCGAACCCGACATCTGTTTGCACACTGCACCCGGCCGTCCCCGTGCCGCTGAGGGTGTACTTTCTGTGCTGACTTGTGCCCCCTCCGGTGCCCTATAAAACACCCCCTGGTCTGCCCTCCAAAGTCGCGGGTACTTACCTGCTGGCAGACTGGAACGGGGCACCCCCTTCTCCATTGAAGCCTATGTGTTTTGGGCACCACTTTGACCTCTGCACCTGACCAGCCCTGAACTGCTGGTGGGGTAACTTTGGGGTTGCCCTGAACCCCCAATGGTGGGCTACCTTGGACCCAACTTTGAACCCTGTAGGTACTTACCTGCAAAACTAACAAATACTCACCTCCCCCAGGAACTGTTGAAATTTGCACTGTGTCTAGTTTTAAAATAGCTTATTGCCATTTTTGCCAAAACTGTACATGATATTGTGTTGATTCAAAGTTCCTAACATACCTGAGTGAAATACCTTTCGTTTGAAGTATTACTTGTAAATCTTGAACCTGTGGTTCTTAAAATAAACTAAGAAAATATATTTTTCTATATAAAAACCTATTGGCCTGGAATTGTCTTTGAGTGTGTGTTCCTCATTTATTGCCTGTGTGTGTACAACAAATGCTTAACACTACCCTCTGATAAGCCTACTGCTCGACCACACTACCACAAAATAGAGCATTAGAATTATCTCTTTTTGCTACTATCTCACCTCTAATGGGAACCCTTGGACTCTGTGCATGCTATTTCTTACTTTGAAATAGTACATACAGAGCCAACTTCCTACATTGGTGGCAGCGGTGGGATACAAGACTGCATTTGCTGGACTACTCTGCCAATACCTGATCACACAACTAAATTCCAAAAATTGTCATTAGAAACAGATTTTTGAAATTTGAGCTATTTTTCTAAATTTTTAAAAGTCGTGCTAGGGCCTTGTGTTAGTCCCTGTTAGCATTTCTTTTAGAGTTTAAAAAAATAGCTCAAATTTCAAAAATCAGTTTCTAATGACAATTTTGGGAATTTAGTCGTGTGATCAGGTATTGGTGGATCAGCGGTGGGATACAAGACTTTGCATTTTCTGGACTACTCAGCCAATACCTGATCACACGACTAAATTCCAAAAAATGTCATTAGAAACTGATTTTTTAAATTTGCCAGAGGGCATTCCAGCTAGTGGAGATGCCCGCCCTCTCCAGCCACGGCCCCACTTCTGGCGGCAAGGCCAGAGGAGATAATGAGAAAAACAAGGAGGAGTCACTGGCCAGTCAGGACAACCCCTAAGGTGTCCTGAGCTGAGGTGACTCTGACTTTTACAAATCCTCCATCTTGCAGATGGAGGATTCCCCCAATATGATTAGGGATGTGCCCCCCTCCCCTCAGGGAGGAGGCACAAAGAGGGTGTAGCCACCCTCAGGGCTAGTAGCCATTGGCTACTAACCCCCAGACCTAAACACACCCCTAAATTGAGTATTTAGGGGCCCCCAGAACCTAGGAAAACAGATTCCTGCAACCTGAACACAAAGAAGGACTGCTGACCTGAAAGCCCTGCAGAGAAGACAGAGACACCAACTGCTTTGGCCCCAGCCCTACTGGCCTGTGTCCCCACTTCAAGAAAAACTGCAACAGCGACGCGTCCCCCAGGGTCCAGCGACCTCTGAAGCCTCAGAGGACTACCCTGCATCTAAAAGGACCAAGAACTCCTGAGGACAGCGGCTCTGTTCCAAAGAAGTTACAACTTTGCAACAAAGAAACAACTTTTAAAGGACTGCATGTTTCCCGCCGGAAATGTGAGACTTTCCACTCTGCACCCGACGCCCCCGGCTCGACCTGCGGAGAACCAACACTACAGGGAGGACTCCCCGGTGACTGCGACCCTGTGAGTAGCCAGAGTTGACCCCCCTGAGACCCTCCAGCGACGCCTGCAGAGGGAATCCAGAGGCTCCCCCCCTGACCGCGACTGCCTGCTTCTAAGAAGCCGACGCCTGGTAAAGACACTGCACCCGCAGCCCCCAGGATCTGAAGGATCCGACCTCCAGTGCAGAAGCGACCCCCAGGTGGCCCTCTCCCTTGCCCAGGTGAGGGCTACTTCGAGGAGCCCCCCCCCCTTGCCTGCCTGCTTCGCTGAAGAGACCCCTGGGTCTCCCATTGAAACCTATTGCGAACCCGAAGCTTGTTTGCACACTGCACCCGGCCGCCCACGTGCCGCTGAGGGTGTACTTTTTGGGCTGACTTGTGTCCCCCCCTGTGCCCTACAAACCCTCCCGGGTCTGCCCTCCGAAGTCGCGGATACTTACCTGGTGGCAGACTGGAACCGGGGCACCCCCTTCTCCATTGAAGCCTATGCGTTTTGGGCACCACTTTGACCTCTACACCTGACAGGCCCTGAGCTGCTGGTGTGGTAACTTTGGGGTTGCCCTGAACCCCCAACGGTGGGCTACCTTGGACTCAACTTTGAACCCTGTAGGTGGTTTACTTACCTGCAAAACTAACAAATACTTACCTCCCCCAGGAACTGTTGAAATTTGCACTGTCTAGTTTTAAAATAGCTTATTGCCATTTTTGCCAAAACTGTACATGATATTGTGTTGATTCAAAGTTCCTAACATACCTGAGTGAAATACCTTTCATTTGAAGTATTACTTGTAAATCTTGAACCTGTGGCTCTTAAAATAAACTAAGAAAGGTTATTTTTCTATATAAAAACATATTGGCCTGGAATGGTCTTTGAGTGTGTGTTCCTCGTTTATTGCCTGTGTGTGTACAACAAATGCTTAACACTACCCTCTGATAAGCCTACTGCTCGACCACACTACCACAAAATAGAGCATTAGAATTATCTCTTTTTGCCACTATCTTACCTCTAAGGGGAGCCCTTGGACTCTGTGCATGCTATTTATTACTTTGAAACAGTACATACAGAGCCAACTTCCTACAATACCTGATCACACGACTAAATTCCAAAAATTGTCATTAGAAACTGATTTTTGAAATTTGAGCTATTTTTCTAAATTTTTAAATGTCCTGCTAGGGCCTTGTGTTAGTCCCTGTTAGCATTTCTTTTAGAGTTTAAAAGTTTTGTAAAAGTTTGAATTAAGTTCTAGAGATAGTTTTAGATTCTTAAAAAGTATTCCAACTTTTAGAAACATAATGTCTACTACAGAAGAGATTGTGATGGAACTCAACCTCACCCCTTACCTGCATCTTAGGATGTCAGAGTTAAGGTCTCTCTGTAAAATCAAAAAGATAAAGACAGGTTCAAACCCTACCAAAGTACAGCTCTAGAAGCTCTTGGCAGAGTTTGCTAAAATCAACCCCTCTGATGATGCCCTCACAGAGGGGGACACTAGTGAGTTGGAGGAACTCCCACCTCCAGTCCTAGAAAGGGAGACCAGGGTTTCTCCAACCCTGACTCCAAATGTGATAGTCAGAGATGCTGCTTCTCTCACAGGAGAGTCCAGCAACTCTGGAAGCATTGAGGAAAGCCTCAATGAAGATGACCTCCTGCTAGCCAGGTTGGCCAAAAGATTGGCTTTGGAAAGACAGATCCTAGCCATAGAAAGGGAAAGACAAGAGATGGGCTTAGGTCCCATCAATGGTGGCAGCAATTTAAATAGGGTCAGAGATTCTCCTGACATGCTAAAAATCCCCAAAGGGATTGTAACTAAATATGAAGATGGTGATGACATCACCAAATGGTTCACAGCTTTTGAGAGGGCTTGTGCAACCAGAAAAGTAAACAAATCTCACTGGGGCGCTCTCCTTTGGGAAATGTTCACTGGAAAGTGTAGGGATAGACTCCTCACACTCTCTGGAAAAGATGCAGAATCCTATGACCTCATGAAGGCTACCCTGATTGAGGGCTTTGGATTCTCAACTGAGGAGTACAGGATTAGGTTCAGGGGGGCTCAAAAATCCTCGAGCCAGACCTGGGTTGATTTTGTTGACTTCTCAGTCAAAACACTGGATGGTTGGATTCATGGCAGTGGTGTAAATGATTATGATGGGCTGTACAATTTATTTGTGATTAGAACACCTGTTAAGTATTTGTTTCAATGATAAAATGCATCAGCATCTGGTAGACCTAGGACCAATTTCTCCCCAAGAATTGGGAAAGAAGGCGGACCATTGGGTCAAGACTAGGGTGACCAAGACTTCCACAGGGGGTGACCAAAAGAAAGGGGTCACAAAGACTCCCCAGGGGAAGAGTGTTGAGACATCCAAGGGCAAAAGTAAAGAGTCTTCTACAGGGCCCCAAAAACCTGCTCAGGAGGGAGGGTCCAAAGCCTCTTCACAATCCAATTTTGGGTACAAGGGTAAATACTTTGATCCCAAGAAGGCCTGGTGTCGTAGCTGTAATCAGCAGGGACACCAAACTGGAGACAAGGCCTGTCCCAAGAAAGGTTCCACTTCAAACTCTACTCCAGTTAGCACTGGAATAGCCAGTCTCCAGGTGGGATCAACAGTGTGCCCAGAGCAAATCAGGGTTCACACTGAAGCTACATTAGTCTCTGAGGGTGGGGTGGACTTAGCCACACTGGTTGCCTGGCCCCCTAATATGCAAAAATACAGACAGCAACTCTTGATTAATGGGATTAGTGTAGAAGGCCTGAGGGTTACAGGTGCCAGTGTCACCATGGTGACAGAGAAACTGGTTTCCCCTGGTCAATACCTGGCTGGACAAACTTATCCAGTCACCAACGCTGACAATCAGACTAAAGTACATCCCATGGCTATGGTAACTTTAGAGTGGGGGGTCAATGGCCTGAAACAGGTGGTGGCCTCCTCAAATATCCCTGTAGACTGTTTGCTTGGAAATGACCTGGAGTCCTGAGCATGGGCTGAGGTAGAACTCAAAACCCATGCAGCCATGCTGGGTATCCCTGAACTGGTGTGTGTCAAGACAAGGGCACAGTGCAAGGCTCAGGGTGAAAAAGTGGTGTTGGAGCCTGGAATAATGGCCCAACCCTCTAAGAGGAAAGGAAAGAAGACTGGGGAACCAGCTTCAACACAACAAAAGAAAAAGAACCTCTCTTCCCAGGAAGAAGATCTGCCCTCTGAGGGAACTGAGCCCATGGAGTTGGAACCTTATCAGGTTGAGCTCCTAGGCCCAGGGGGACCCACAAGGGAACAGTTGTGTAAGGGGCAAGAAACATGTCCCTCTCTTGAAGGCCTTAGGCAGCAAGCTGCTGAAGAGACCAAAGGAAAAATCACTGGAACACATAGGGTCTATTGGGAAGATGGACTCCTCTACACTGAGGCAAGAGATCCCAAACCTGGTGCCACTAGGAGAGTGGTAGTGCCTCAGGAGTTTCGGAAGTTCATTCTGACCTTAGCTCATGATATTCCACTTGCTGGGCATTTGGGACAAACCAAGACTTGGGAAAGGTTAGTTAACCATTTCTATTGGCCCAACATGTCCCGGAAGGTAAAGGAGTTTTGTGTCTCCTGTGCCACCTGTCAAGCCAGTGGTAAGACAGGTGGACACCCAAAGGCCCCCCTCATTCCACTTCCAGTGGTGGGGGTCCCCTTTGAAAGAGTGGGTGTAGACATAGTGGGTCCACTTGAACCTCCCACAGCCTCAGGGAACCAGTATATCCTAGTGGTCGTGGATCATGCCACTAGGTACCCTGAAGCAATTCCCCTTAGGTCCACTACTGCCCCTGCAGTAGCAAAAGCACTCATTGGTATTTTTACCAGAGTGGGATTTCCTAAGGAGGTGGTGTCTGACAGGGGTACCAACTTCATGTCAGCATACCTGAAGCATATGTGGAATGAGTGTGGGGTGACTTACAAATTCACCACATCATACCATCCACAAACCAATGGTCTTGTAGAAAGATTCAACAAGACATTGAAAGGCATGATCATGGGGCTCCCTGAAAAGCTCAAAAGGAGATGGGATGTCCTCTTGCCATATCTACTTTTCGCCTACAGAGAGGTGCTTCAGAAGGGAGTAGGGTTTTCCCCCTTTGATCTTCTGTTTGACCATCCTGTCAGGGGACCACTAGCTCTTGTAAAAGAAGGCTGGGAGAGACCTCTTCATGAGCCTAAACAAGATATAGTGGACTATGTACTAGGCCTACGTTCCAGGATGGCAGAGTACATGGAAAAGGTAAGCAAAAACCTTGAGGCCAGCCAACAACTCCAGAAGATGTGGTATGAACAAAAGGCTGCTATGGTTGAGTTTCAGCCAGGGCAGAAAGTCTGGGTTCTGGAGCCTGTGGCTCCCAGGGCACTTCAGGACAGATGGAGTGGCCCTTACCCAGTGCTAGAAAGAAATGAGTCAGGTCACCTACCTGGTAGACCTAGGCACTAGCAGGAACCCCAAAAGTGTGATCCATGTGAACCGCCTCAAACTCTTTCATGACAGGGCAGATGTGAATCTGTTGATGGTAACAGATGAGGACCAGGAAGCTGAGAGTGAACCTCTCCCTGATCTCCTCTCCACAGACCCTAAAGATGGCTCAGTTGATGGAGTGATCTACTCAGACACCCTCTCTGGCCAACAGCAATCTGACTGTAAGAAGGGCTTACAACAGTTTGATGAGCTCTTTTCCCTAACCCCTGGTCAGACACACCTGTGTACCCATGATGTGGACACAGGAGACAGCATGCCTGTCAAAAACAAAATGTTCAGAAAGTCTGACCAAGTTAAGGAAAGCATCAAGGTGGAAGTCCACAAGATGCTGGAATTGGGAGTCATTGAGCACTCTGACAGCCCCTGGGCTAGCCCAGTGGTCTTAGTCCCCAAACCTCACACCAAGGATGGAAAGAGAGAGATGAGGTTTTGTGTGGACTACAGAGGACTTAATTCTGTCACCAAGACAGATGCCCATCCCATTCCAAGGGCAGATGAATTGATTGATAAACTAGGTGCTGCCAGATACTTAAGAACCTTTGACTTGACAGGAGGGAACTGGCAAATCAAAATGGCACCAGGAGCAAAAGAAAAGACAGCATTCTCCACACCTGATGGGCACTATCAGTTCACTGTTATGCTCTTTGGTTTAAAGAATGCCCCTGCCACCTTCCAAAGGTTGGTGAATCAAGTCCTTGCTGGCTTGGAGTCCTTTAGTGCAGCTTATCTTGATGATATTGCTGTCTTTAGCTCCAGCTGGCAGGATCACCTGGTCCACCTGAAGAAGGTTTTGAAGGCCCTGCAAGCAGCAGGCCTCTCTATCAAGGCATCCAAATGCCAGATAGGGCAGGGAACTGTGGTTTACTTGGGACACCTTGTAGGTGGAGGCCAAGTTCAGCCACTCCAACCCAAGATCCGGACTATTCTGGACTGGGTAGCTCCAAAAACCCAGACTCAAGTCAGGGCATTCCTTGGCTTGACTGGGTACTACAGGAGGTTTGTGAAGGGATATGGATCAACAGTGACACCCCTCACAGAACTTACCTCCAAGAAAATGCCCAAGAAGGTAAACTGGACTGTAGAATGCCAACAGGCCTTTGACACCCTCAAACAAGCTATGTGCACAGCACCAGTTCTAAAAGCTCCAGATTTCTCCAAGCAGTTCATTGTGCAGACTGATGCCTCTGAACATGGGATAGGGGCAGTTTTGTCCCAAACAAATGATGATGGCCTTGACCAGCCTGTTGCTTTCATTAGCAGGAGGTTACTCCCCAGGGAGCAGCGTTGGAGTGCCATTGAGAGGGAGGCCTTTGCTGTGGTTTGGTCCCTGAAGAAGCTGAGACCATACCTCTTTGGTACTCACTTTGTAGTTCAAACTGACCACAAACCTCTCAGATGGCTAATGCAAATGAAAGGTGAAAATCCAAAACTGTTGAGGTGGTCCATCTCCCTACAGGGAATGGACTTTATAGTGGAACACAGACCTGGGACTGCCCATGCCAATGCAGATGGCCTTTCCAGGTTCTTCCACTTAGAAAAGGAAGACTCTCTTGGGAAAGGTTAGTCTCACCCTCTTTCGTTTGGGGGCAGGGGGGTTGTGTAAGGAAATGCCTCCTTGGCATGGTTACCCCCTGAATTTTTGCCTTTGCTGATGCCAAGTTATGATTTGAAAGTGTGCTGCTAACCAGGCCCCAGCACCAGTGTTCTTTCCCTAAAACTGTACCTTTGTTTTCACAATTGGCACACCCTGGCATCCAGGTAAGTTCCTTGTAACTGGTACCTCTGGTACCAAGGGCCCTGATGCCAGGGAAGGTCTCTAAGGGCTGCAGCATGTCTTATGCCACCCTGGAGACCCCTCACTCAGCACAGACACACTGCTTGCCAGCTTGTGTGTGCTGGTGGGGAGAAAATGACTAAAGTCGACATGGCACTCCCCTCAGGGTGCCATGCCAACCTCACACTGCCCATGGTATAGATAAGTCACCCCTCTAGCAGGCCTTACAGCCCTAAGGCAGGGTGCACTATACCATAGGTGAGGGCATAGGTGCATGAGCACTATGCCCCTACAGTGTCTAAGCAAAACCTTAGACTTTGTAAGTGCAGGGTAGCCATAAGAGTATATGGTCTGGGAGTCTGTCATACACGAACTCCACAGCACCATAATGGCTACACTGAAAACTGGGAAGTTTGGTATCAAACTTCTCAGCACAATAAATGCACACTGATGCCAGTGTACATTTTATTGTGAAATACACCCCAGAGGGCATCTTAGAGATGCCCCCTGAAAACATACCCGACTTCCAGTGTGGGCTGACTAATTTTGCCAGCCTGCCACACACCAGACATGTTGATGGCCACATGGGGAGAGTGCCTTTGTCACTCTGTGGCTAGTAACAAAGCCTGTACTGGGTGGAGGTGCTTCTCACCTCCCCCTGCAGGAACTGTAACACCTGGCTAGTGGAGATGCCCGCCCCCTCCGGCCACGGCCCCACTTTTGGCGGCGAGGCCGGAGTAGATAATGAGAAAAGCAAGGAGGAGTCACTGGCCAGTCAGGACAACCCCTAAGGTGTCCTGAGCTGAGGTGACTTTGACTTTTAGAAATCCTCCATCTTGCATCTTGCAGATGGAGGATTCCCCCAATAGGATTAGGGATGTGCCCCCCTCCCCTCAGAGAGGAGGCACAAAGAGGGTGTAGCCACCCTCAGGGCTAGTAGCCATTGGCTACTAACCACCCAGACCTAAACACACCCCTAAATTGAGTATTTAGGGGCCCCCAGAACCTAGGAAAACAGATTCCTGCAACCTGAAGACGAAGAAGGACTGCTGACCTGAAAGCCCTGCAGAGAAGACAGAGCCACCAACTGCTTTGGCCCCAGCCCTACCAGCCTGTCTCCCCACTTCACGAAAAACTGCAACAGCGACGCGTCCCCCAGGGTCCAGCGACCTCTGAAGTCTCAGAGGACTACCCTGCATCTAAAAGGACCAAGAACTCCTGAGGACAGTGGCCCTGTTCCATAGAAACCAAAACTTGCAACAAAGAAACAACTTTAAAAGGACTCCACGTTTCCTGCCGGAAGCGTAAGACTTTCCACTCTGCACCCGACGCCCCCGGCTCGACCAGCGGAGAAACAACACTACAGGGAGGACTCCCCAGCGACTGCGACCCTGTGAGTAGCCAGAGTTGACCCCCCTGAGCCCTCCCAGCGACGCCTGCAGAGGGAATCCAGAGGCTCCCCCTGACCGCGACTGCCTGCTTCCAAGAACCCGACGCCTGGTAAAGACACTGCACCCGCAGCCCCCAGGAAAAATGCAATGGGTGGTTGACCCTCTAATCCAGTGCTTGCATTATTGGCTTGGTCCTTGTGTGATTGGTAATTTTGGGGCATGAGTGAGTCTCTGTAGTGGACATGCTTGGGCTTGGTTTTGGGATGTGTGGGTTGTGTTGGTGGTGTATCTGCGGGTTGTTGGGGTGATGGGTGTGAGGGTCATGGTGGGAGTATGTGATGGCATGCAGGTGGGGTGGGGGGATAAGGTAGTAAAGATTTGCCTTACCAGAGTCCAGTCCTCCTGCTACTCCTGCAAGGCCCTCAGGATGCAGTTTTGCCAAGACTTGCTCCTCCCATGTTGTTAGTTGTGGGGGAGGAGGTGGGGGTCCACCGCCAGTCCTCTGTACAGCAATCTGGTGTCTGGAGACCACGGAGCGCACCTTCCCCCGTAGGTCGTTCCACCTCTTTCTGATGTCATCCCGTGTTCTCGGATGCTGTCCCACTGCGTTGACCCTGTCGACAATTCTGCGCCATAGCTCCATCTTCCTAGCAATGGAGGTCTGCTGCACCTGGGATTCGAATAGCTGTGGCTCTACCCCGGCGATTTCCTCCACCATGACCCTGAGCTCCTCCTCAGAAAACCTGGGGTGTCATTGAGGTGCCATGATGTGGTGTGGGTGATGTGTGAAGTGGTGTCTGTTGTGATGTGTGAGGGGGTGTGTTGGTGTGTGTTGTTTGAGGTGCGTGGATGTTGTGTAAGTGATGGTGTTGTGTGTCTGTGGATGCTGGTGTTGTTTTAGGTAGTGTCTTTCTCTGGCCTGCTTTCAACTTTCTGGTAGTAAGGGTTTGTGGGTAATGTGGGTGTGTGCTTTATATTGGATTGGGTGTGTGGTTGTGGTGTGTGTATGTGTATCAGGTGTGTGTATTTCGAATTGTCCAATGTGGTTGTGTTTTGTATATGTGTGTGTATTTTGAGTGCGGCGGTGAGTACCGCCAATGGATTACCGCGGTTGAAAGACCGCTGCGTTGATTCGTGGGTCGTGATAGTGTGGGTGTATTCTTGTTGGCGTGACGGTGTCGGTTTTGTTATCGCCAGTATATCACTGACCTTTGGTGTGGCGGACTTGTGTCTGTGTCTGTATTGTGGCGGATTCCGGGCTGTGAGTCATAATACCTGTAGCGAAATTCTGCGGTCGTAGCGGTATGTTGGCGGTCTTCTGTACGGCGGTAAGCGGCATTTACCGCCAGGGTTGTAATGAGGGCCATAATGTACAAGTTCTAATTGATTCAGGGGCAACAGGAAATTTTGTGGACCAACAAACTGCACTAGACTTGCATATACCCAGTGTCAAGAAAAAGGTTCCTGAAGTTGTTTATGCAGTTGATGGTAGTGAATTGGCAGGAGGCCCCATTACTAAACAACTCTCACGAATGCAAATGATTTGCAAAGATGATGGGAATCTGAACCACTGTGAGATAATTCGCTTCGATATAATCCAAGCACCCCAATATGGTTTTATTTTAGGAATGCCATGGTTAATGTTACACAATCCATGCATAAACTGGCACAACCAGGTTTTGCGTTTTTCTTATTCCTCTTGTTTAAAAAAAATTCTTCAACCAAGATGAGACAAAGAAGGAAATCTTCAACACTCTATTGCTACTGCAGTCGAGAAGGAAATTGATCTGCCACCTCAGTATTCAGAATATACTGACGTTTTCTGTGAAAAGAAAGCGAGCTCCTTACCACCTCACAGGCCGTACGACTGTCAGATTGACCTTGTACCGGGCGCCAATATACCAAATTGTAGAATCTATGCATTATCAGAGAAAGAAAATCAAGTCCTACGAGAATACCTTGATCAATGCTTAGCCAACAAGCTAATTCGGCCATCACAATCTCCAGCGGCTTCTCCGCTGTTTTTCTTACCCAAAGCTAATGGTGAATTGAGACTCTGTATTGACTTTAGAGCGATAAAAAAGATCACTGTTAAAAATAAATATCCACTACCTCTCATACCAGTCTTGTTAGACCAGGTAAAATATGCCGTTATTTACAATAAACTTGACTTACGAGGTACTTATCACCTAGTTCGAATTCGAGAGGGAGATGAGTGGAAAACGGCTTTTAAGACTCGTTATGGTCTCTTTGAGTATCTAGTGATGCCGTTTGGTCTATGTAATGCCCCAGAAGCTTTCCAATATTTCCTAAACGATGTTCTGAGAGAATACCTAGACATCTTTGTCATCGTTTATATTGACGATATATTGATCTAATCAAACTCTGAAGAAATACATGAAGAACATGTAAAAAAGGTATTACAAACTCTACAAAACCATAATTTGTTTTGCAAATTAAGTAAATGCGAATTCCATACCAAAGAGGTTGAATTTTTGGGAGTCATTTTAACACCTGACGGCATGCAAATGACTGAAAGAAAAATTCAAGCTGGATCAGAATGGCCCACACCAAAATCAGTAAGTGACATACAATGTTTTTTTGGGTTTTGCAAATTTTTATCGACGCTTCATCCATCACTTCTGCCAAAAGGTAGCACCAATTACTAAATTGCTAAGGAAATAGGCAGTCTTCAACTGGTCCCAAGAGACAGAGAAAGCATTTCAAGACTTAAAAAAGGCCTTTACTTCAGCTCCCATTTTATCTCATCCCAATGTGGAGGAACCATTCATTGTTGAAGCTGATTCATCCGATGTCGCTGTTGGGGCCATCCTATCCCAACGTCACCGAGAAACTGGACAATTGCACCCCATAGCATATGTGTCAAGAAAACTGAATGAAGCAGAACAGAATTACACCATAGCAGAAAAAGAATTACTAGCAATTTGCAATGCTTTCAAAGAATGGAGACATTTTCTATTGGGAGCAAAACACACCATAACTGTATACTCTGACCATAGAAACTTACAATTTATGAGCTCTGCCAGACTACTAACTCTGAGGCAACGGAGATGGATGATATTCTTTGCAGAATTTGATTTCATAGTGACTTTTAGACCAGGAGTGGATAATCATAAGGCCGACGCATTGTCTAGGCATGATTCTTCGATCACACATACTGAACAAAAACCCATGCCTATTATAACGCCTTCAAAAGTGTTGTGTTTAGTAGCAGCTGAGAAGTTCTTTGATCTCATTCGTAATCATTTTCACATCACCAAGTGGCAAGAGTGGCTACAACAAGACACCAAAAGGTCCATTCAACAAGGCCTACCTCTACACGAATCTTGAGTATTCCTGCCTACTGAGGAGTTAAGAGAGACAGCTTTTCATTGGTTGCATAGTCATCATTTGGCAGGTCATCCAGGTCCTCAAAAAACACTAGAACAAATGAAAAGGTATTTTTGGTGGCCTACATTTGTTCATGACTTAAAGCAAATGCTACAATCATGTGAAGTATGTGCAAGATGCAAAAACGAACATAGCAAGCCTAAAGGTCTATTGATACCTCTACCCGTTCCCAATCATCCATGGGAACATATTTCTATGGATTTTATTACTGGTCTTCCTCAAGTAAAGCAATTTACAACCATTTTAGTGGTGGTGGATAGTCTTACCAAATATGCTCATTTCATTGCATGTAAATGTCTCCCAACCTCCGACACCTTAGCAACTATCACCTTAGAATACATTGTTCGCCTTCATGGACTTCCAAGAGTCATCCTCTCTGATAGAGGAACACAATTTTCGGCACGTTTTTGGCAGCAATGGTGCAAGGCTTTACAAATTGATTCGACTTTATCCACTAGTTATCATCCACAAACGGATGGTCAAACAGAGAGACAAAACCAAACTCTAAAACAATACTTACGATGTTATGCAACAAAGTCTCCTAAAACCTGGCTGGATCTCTTGTGGCTTGCAGAACTGGCTTATAACAACTCTCACCACTCTTCAATAAACACACCTCCTTTCTATGGTTTATATGGGTGTCATCCGCACATTTTGCCAGTTACCCTACCTGCTTCTACTCAAACCACTCCAGCAGTCATGGACATGTTAACACACATGAAAAAGGTACATTCACAATTGCAAAAAAATCTACACCAAGCACAGACAAAATATAAAATGCAAGATGACAAAAAACACCAGCCTGGTCCTCAGTATACAGACAAAGATAGAGTTTGGTTATCCACGAAAAACTTTGTATTAAAAAATAAAAATATGTTTCATCCAAAATTCATAGGGCCCTATGAAGTTCTGCGACAAGTGAACCCTGTAACATATAAACTAAAATTGCCATCGTCCTTGAAAATTCATCCGGTGTTTCACACTTCACTTCTTAAACCTGCTTTGCCCTCAAGTGTCACACAACCTGCTCCTCTATTAGTCCAAGGTCATTGGGAGTATGAGGTGTGATCTATCTTAGACTCCAGATATCGTGGGTCTTCCCTTTGGTACTTAGTGTTCTGGAAGGGATACGGACCGGAAAATGACTCATGGGAACCTGCAAGACATGTCCATGCACCACGTTTGGTGCGACGCTTTCATCTCCTCCATCCTGATAAGCCGGGCCCTGGACCGCGCTTGGGAGAGGGGTGTAATGTCAGGAATAAAGCTGTGCGCAGTCCAGGTCCCATCCGAAACTCTGCTGCGCGTATTTGTGGCGCTTCATGCACACTACTTGTCATCCCCTCTTGTTTTAGAAGTTGTCATCAGCGTTGCCTGTCCTGTGGTAAAGCTCATGTAGCTGCAGGGTCAGGACATTGGTGGACAAGGTGCACTTATCAGTGCTATTCTATGAATGGGCTACAATTCCCAGGCTTCTAGAGGCAGCGGCCATCTTGGGGTGTGGCAGGCCTATAAAGCCCAGCCACACCCAAGCACATTGCTCACTATTTTGAAGACTTCAATGCAGTCAGACCTCGTGGGGGTTCCTCTGAAGAAGAGCAGATTTCCTGCATGGCAGATTGACAGCAAATTGCAGTATCCTTGTTTCCATGGTGAATTCAGATATGAGTAGGCCACATGAGTAAAGCACCCTTGGCATGACAATGAAAAGCGTTTCAGGCCACATGAGTAAAGCAACCTTGGCACGATGGTCAAAGCGCTTCATGCCACATGAGTAAAGCACCCCCTTAGCACAAAAAGCAAAGTGCTTCAGGTCACAAGAGTAAAGCGCCCTTGGCAGGACAATCAAAGCGTTTCAGGCTACATGAGTAAAGCGGTCTTGGCACAAGGATCAAAACGCTTCAGTTCACATGAGTAAAGTACCCCCTTAGCACAACGAGCAAAGCGCTTCAAGTCACAAGAGTAAAGCGCCCTTGGCATGACAATCAAAGCGTTTCAGGCCACATGAGTAAAGCGGTCTTGGCACAAGGATCAAAACTCTTCAGGCCACATGAGTAAAGCGCCCCTTAGCACAACGAGCGTAGCACTTCAGACAAAGCAAGTAAAAGCGCTCTCTGGCATAATGAACAAAGTGCTTCAAGTTCAATGAGTAAAACTTTCAGGCCTTAGTAGTAAATGTGAAAACGTTTTGGAGATAAGCAAATTATAGTTTCATTGTTTTTTGGGAAGCATAATATGTGAGATACATATTTAAGTCTTTGAGAATTTCTAGGCTGAGATCAAACGTTTATGAGATGAATGCATAGATGTTACATGATTGATATTCAGAGTATGACCATAGTCCAAAGCTCTTGTCATCTCTAGGTTCAGAGGTAGCAGTTTGTTCTTGTTCCATGATTCAAAGAAGGGGCTGCACTCAATTCACAAAGGGTCTCAATCTGATATCAAGGAGACGCCTTTATTCAAGAGGCTATTGATGACTTTATACTGTTATGAATGAGTATATGCATATTTGTTCTAACCGTTTCTTTTCAGATCTCTCTCCCTGCAGTTCCCTACCCTGATTCCCTTCCCCCCACCTGGCTTCATCATAACTCTGTGCTCTGATAGCTTTCTGAGTTGGTGACGCCGGGAGGTGGGCCTTTTGTTCAGCAGCGTGCAGATCCCGAGGAAAGGGCACTTTGAGATCTGCAATAAGGGAAGGCATAGGTGACAGTCATTTGAGATGCAAAGGTAGTGACTGGCATTATACTATAGCCACACAGCACTGAAATAGAGAAATATATAGTTCAACAGTCTTACCTGAGTGTCACTGGAAGTACTACTGAATGATATGTGTCCTGTTGTCCACATCCTCCTCCTCTTCCTCCTCATCACTGTCCTCAGGGTCCACTGCTGCCACAGGTGCATTGTCATCCCCCTCCTCCTGAAGATAGGGCACATGGCATCTGAGGGCCAAATTGTGCAGCATGCAGCAAACCACAATTTTGCAGACCTTCTCAGGGGAGTAGCATAGTTATTCACCTGCCAGATGGAGGCACCTGAACCTGGCCTTCAGGAGACCGACGGTCTGTTCAACAATCCTCCTGGTACACCCATGAGCATCATTGTACCTATTCTCAGCCCCTGTCAGGACAGGTTTGGGTATCCGGAGTCACCTGGAAGAAGTGAGGGACACACATTAGCCTTGCACAATGGCATGGGGTATGACTCCTGTATGGATACACAGACATACATTGGATGGGGACTCAAGCTCACCTAGGAGTCACACTCTGTGCCTCTGTAGTCATGCCATCAGCTGTGGGATGCTGCTATTCCTCAGAACATAGGCATCATGCACAGATCCAGGATACTTGCCATTGACGTGGGAGATGTACTGGTCAGCAAGGCACACCATCTGTGCATTGAGAGAGTGGAAACTCCTCCTGTTACCGTACACCTGTTCATTTGCCCTGGGAGGGACTAAGGCAATATGGGTCCCACCAATGGCCCCAATCACGTGTGGTATGTGCCCCATTGCGTAGAATCCAGCCTTCACAGTGGGCAAATCATCACCCTGGGGGAATGTGATGTAGTTGCACATGTGTTTGAGCAAGGCAGCCAAAACCCTTCCAAGCACAATCCAGAACTTTGGCTGTGACATTCCTGCAGCCAAGCCGACAGTCACCTGGAAATGACCTGTTGGCAGGAAATGGAGCACTGATAGCATCTGGACAAGAGGGGGTATCACTGTGGTGCAATGGATAGCAGGTAGCAGATCAGGCTCCAATTGTGCACACAGGTCCGTGATTGAGGCCCTGTCTAGACAATAAGTGAGTATGATGTGTTTGTCCTCCAGTGTAGCCAAGTCCACAAAGGGTCTGTGCAAAGGTGCTTGCCTCCTCCTCCTATTCCTCCTCAGTGGTTGGTACCTAAGTGAGCCAAAAGTTAAAAGGGTGTGACAACAGGACCTATGGACACACAACATAAGGGTACACAGAGCATGTATGTACTTTGGACACTGGAATTGTCTACCAGTGTACAGTCGACACCAATGACGTACTTTTAAATTCAATACGTGAGTATCAGCAGTAGGAAATGGCAACCACCTGTCCTGTGTGCAGGGACAGGTGGAGGTGACCTCACTCCGCTGGCTTTTTACGTCATGGCGGAAGGCGGTCTGCACCGCCGTGTAATTCCTCTTTTGCTAACATTGGGCTCTATGGAGTACAGGAGCCAATGATGATCAATGCCGGCGGTGATGGTGTACACCGCTGTGGACGTGACTGCCATTTTCTTCCTACTGCTTCATTGGACTGCATCTCCAATCGTGTGCTGCTGTGACCTGTGTCTGGAACCTGCCACGGCCCATGCAACAGGGAAAAGGGCCACAGCCTTCACGTCAGAGGAGTTGGAGAGGCTCGTGGATTGGGTCCTACCCCTTTATGGGCAGTTGTATGGGCCTCCAGACCAACATGTGAGTACATCATGGGTACGTTGCATGCAACATGGCTGCGTGGAAATGTATGTGTGTGCTGGCAGTGTGTCATTTGAAGGAGGTATGGCTGCAGGCAATGTGAATGAAGAGGTACGGGTCATATGTGTGTTTGATGAGGGACAAATGCAGTATGTAGGCCATATGTGTGACAGGCTGGATTGTCTGATTCATGCTGTCTCTCTGTCTGTGTTTCCTCTGCAGGTCAGCGCCCATCAGTAGAAGTTGTTGCGTGCCATTGCCAAGGTCGTGCAGACCATGGGGGTCCATAGCCGGTGGAGAACTCACTGCAGGAAACGGTGGGAGGACCTGAGTCCCTGGGCCTAGCTGGGGATGGCGTCCCAATGAGGGAGGGGTTCACATCAGAGCCTGACCCCACTAATGGCCCGTATACTGGCAGTGGCCTACCCAGAGCTGGATGGGCGCTTGAGGGCATCACAGCAGCCACAATGGGGTGAGTACAGTGTGTGTGACATTCATCATTTGTTGCCTGGCATGGTATTTGGGTGCAGGGTTCTAGTCAGTGGATGCCCCAGTATGCCAGTTTAGACATTCATGAATGGTCCTGCTTAGGTATGTAGGGTGGTGCATGTACAGAATTGCTAGGTAGCTGACTTTCCATGGCAGACAGGGCTTAGTTCGTCCCAGTAGGTGTGCAGATGGAAGTGTTTGGGTGATAGTGATGTGTATGCCATCTGTGCTGTTGGTGCTATAATTGACTCTGTGCTCCCTTTCTCCCCCCTTCTCTCCTTTTGTCATCCTGTCCATGTGCGCATTAGCATCATCTGGCATCATCTGGCGAAGGAGCAGGGGCACCGGCGAGTAAGGGAGCTGCAGCCCACAGGCCCCAGGAGGTAGAGTCCATCAACGCCAAGGGGGCCAGGAGCTGATACAACTGACTCTGATTCCTCCTTCGTTGGAAGCTCCCTGGTGGTGGCTGACCCCTCTGGGATCATCCCAACAACTTCATCTTCCACCACCCCCCATACCAGCACTGCCCTCCCAGTAGCCCCCCACTGAGTTGCCGCTCAACCAGGAGGGTGTGAGTCTCCTTTACCTCAGGCAACTCATGCCCTGCCCCAGTCAGCCCTGCTACCATGGATGAGGAGCTCTTGAGATCCATCTATGCAGGAGAGATCAACCATAGTGAATACCATTCAGGGGATGGCATCCCAGATGCAGCAATGCAATGCCTTCCTGGAGGGCATTCACGTTGGCTTGGCGGCCCTACAGAAATCACTTCAGGCTCTGGCCTCCTCTCTGATTGCAGCCAGTGTCCCTGTTTCTTCCTTCCCCCTTCCAACTACCTCTTCCCAATCAATGTCTCCTCTGCCCCAACCCATCCCACACACACATTCTGACAAGCATGCACCCAAAACAACAGAGAGGACTCACACAGAGAAACACAGGCACCACACTTCAGTCCACAAGGACACACACAGCCAACACATGGATGCACACACAACATCAGCCACTGCCTACACTGTCTCCCCCTCCTCCCTCACAGTCACATCAGCACTCACACCTGTATGCACAGCATCAACAGTCCTAGATCCTGCCACCTGCACAGCCTTGCCCACAGTCACCACAACAGCAGACCTGCAGACATGTACTCCACACACCACATGCGCAGTCACCACCACCACCATCATCACCTCATGCAGCACACCCACCTCACTTGCAGACACCACCACAACATCCATCCACACGTCCTGTTTGTCCTCCCTCACCCTGTCTGCCCCCCTCCAAAGACACACAAATGCTCCCACTCAGACCCCCAACAGCCATCCACCTCACACACGCCACTGTCCATGCACCTGCACCGAAGTCCAGCACACATCCTCCTACAACCACTCCCTCTACCTCCACTCCCATACCTCCTCCCACATCACGCCCCACTGGTCTTAAGAAGCTTTTCCTTTCCCACCTTGACCTCTTCCCTACCCCCCATCCACCCTGTAAAAGGAAAGTCCCACCTCCCAGCCCAGTACCTCCAGCTCCAAACCGAGTCCTGTTCCTCCCCCTTAGGGTACTCCTGCTACTAAGTTCAAGAAGGGTGGCACTCCAGGCCCCTGTCCCAAGGCCACTCCTCTGCTCCCAAGCCGGGAAGGACAAGGATCCTCCCCCTCGCAAACCCAAGCCCAAGGACCCCCCTGTGAAAAAGACCCCTCCCCAACCCTCTACCCCCCACCAGCCCCTGCCCCCTGAGGTGCCTGCCTACTGTTACCATGATGCCCCTGCCCAGTGGAGTGACTGGGCTGTCAGGAGTCAAGTTGGGCCTTGGGCCTTGCCCTGTGGCCTTTAGACACTTTGGACCGGCCAATGACCCTTTCTGTACATATTTATATTTATATTTCTCTTTTTGTACTATTGAGGTACCTGTTCCCACTTATTACAGTGGTTGGACAACAGGTATGTTTCCTGGCTTTCTTTGCTCCTGGTTTCTGTTGCTGTTGATTTACTCTGCAGATTGTTCTTGAGTGTGTGGCATGTGTGGTTGGTGTGTGTTGTGCATGTGTGTGTGTGTATCACTCTCCCCTCCCTCCATCCATTGTGTGCTAGGCGGCTGCACCCACCTTCGTCGTCTTCATCAGCGTTGGTGCTCCTGGACTGCCATGGCATGGTATAGCATCGGGAAGACTTCCAGTTCTGGTTTCATGGCGGCCGCGGACTCCTCTGTGTCCCTGGAGGTAAGTGTCTCCTTTTGTATGATGTGTTTCTGCAAGGCTTTTGGTGGCATTGCGAATGCCCTGGAAATCCTGGCGGTCTTCTATGTCATAATATGGTGGGCGGATCCTTGTCTTCCGCTTGCCTGTAGGTGGCTCCCGCTGTGTTCAATGGTCGTACCGCACTGGCGGTTGGAGTGGTACAATGGCTGTCTATGGAAGGGAGCACCGCCATGGTCATTATCTGGCAGTCATTACCGCTGGCCTGGCAGCGGTACTACCGCCATCACCGGCGTGGCGGCCAGAGGACCGCCAATGTCATAATGAGGGCCTATGTTTCCTATTATATTGAATGTGATTGAATATTGATACTGTCCAAATTAACCCCAATGGTGTTACAATGTTAAATCTAGCATGTGGTTCCTTTCACATGATAGAGCTGATAAGCTTGCTTTATTTATAATGACACTCCCTATATTGTAATGTTACATTAGGTATGGGGGATATTGTGGTTATAGGGTTCAGCATCCACTAGGGATTTTATGTCATATGGTGATGTCACCAAAGTTATTTTCACCTAACTGACAGAAATGTAATGTATAGTATTTAATTGTGTGTGTGAGTATGTGTGTGTGTGTGTGTGTGTGTGTGTGTGCAATAAAAACACTTTTCCTTCTCAAAAGAAAAAGCACTGTCTGGACAGTGACTTATTGAGATTTGTTGTGGCTAATCAGTGAGTTTGGGTTACTAGCACACAGGCTAGGACTGCTCTGCTTCGTTACCTTGAGATTGTCAAGTGCTACAAAGGAGTACCTAATTCCCAGTAAAAAAAGACAATTGTGGACCTATTACTTGTGAAAGACTCATATCCTTCGCAAGTAATAACTCAATTTCTTACGTGAACCTTATAACTCCACTATGCTTGATATTTTTGCACTGCCTAGCACGTCGTAAAGGTGGCACTCCATATGGCCTCCAGGGTTGCAATATTGCTATCCGATGCTGCTCATGCTAGTACACCAACTATTCAGTGACTGCTCCAGTATCAGCTTCCTTGTGGCTAAGCCACACCTGAGTTGGGCATGCTGTAAGAATTTAGGCATGCCGCCTGGGCTGTAGCACTGTTCAAGTACTGTTCACAATTGTTGCTTTTAACCCCTGCAGCTTCTCTTTCTAGTGGGATGATAGTTTCTTAAGTATATCTTTGGGCGGTTCTTTAGATGTCCAGTCATATCTCAGTCTTGCCTCTATAAACTAAGGGCCAGATGTATGAAAGCATTTTGCATTCGCAAACGGTGCGAATGCCCATTTGCGAATGCAAAATGCCATTTCAGAATTTATGAAATACATTCTGAACGCAATTTTAAGGAATCGCTAAAATAGCGATTCCTTAAAATTGCGACCCTGTTTAGAGAGTCGCAAATTGCGACTCTCTAAATTAGAAATCGCAAATAAGGATTCCTTATGTGAATCCTTAGCACATGTATGAAGCAATTCCTAAATGCAATTTTGGCATTTAGGAATCGCTAATTACCACTAAGTTGAACTTGGTGGTAACCATGTGCAAAATTTAAAAATGCATTTAAAATGCATTTTTAAATTGTACATGTAAAGCACACATGCCCTTTTGGCATGTGTGCACCTTACATGTCCCCCAAAAAAATTTGGGGTGCAGCAGAGGGGGCCTTAGGGCCCCAGCACCCTGGGGTTTTTGCATTTCCAAAATTGCGATTTCTGGTTCAGAAATCGCAATTTTGGAAATGCAAAAAATGTGCAGATATGGGCCAACAGGCCCATAGGTGCGAATGGGTCCGGTATCGCAATTTGCGAATCGGTAATAGTATTTGCGATTTTTAAGGAATCGCTATTACCAATTCGCAAATGTGATACATGGCACTTTGCGAGTCGGAAATAGCGATTTCTTAAAAATCGCTATTTCCGAATCGCAAATGACCTTGATGATACATCTGGCCCTAAATAACTGAATGTAGTTTCTTCATTTTTTGATCCATCACAGGGTTAAGGGTGAAGCTATTTAGGCTCCTCCTAGTTGCAAACCGTTTGCATTTCTTCACGGAAGTAATTTTTTTGTTTGTGAGGGAAGGGGTCCTCCTTTGGGCTCACAGCTCTCTGTCATCAGGTCTGGTCACTCTAGAGCATTAGGTCGGATGATGCACCAGCTCTCTGTAAGGCCCACATCCTGTAGGACGTACTGTGGAATGGATGCCACCACCGTTACTGCTCCTCTCGGTTGCTGTGGCCTCCCTGTTTAAGGACACATTCCTCCTGTCCGAGCTTGACACTGGACGGTACAGGTCTCGCTAGACTCCTCTTATTTTCCAGTACTGCCTGTTGTGCACCCAGACTGGTTTGTATAGCACCTGTTATTCTTAGATGTCATTTAGGCACCAGCAGAGCTCAATGGTTCATGTCCTCATGACCATGTTGGTAACTACACCACACGAGGGCACAGTTTTTAAAAATGTACTCAGTGCTACTTTTTCAATATTAGGCACCCTTTTCTGTGGGTTTATAACGTGCACATTTGGGATGACAATGTGTAATAATGCCTTATCCTTAGATGGAAAAGACACATTACCTTGCCATATGTTATTGTACTGCTTTTACACTGCAGCCGAGCACAAGCACAAGCATGCTCCAGGCACCCATATTTGTTTATCATGTATCTGAATGGTGTAAGTACACACTGCAGCCTTTTATGACAATTAACTTCCATGCCACTGGTGCAATTTCTGTGCCATATACCACCGCCTTACAAGGAAAGTTAAATAGGCCCATTGGGTAAAACCACGTTTGCCAATACCACTTTAGGGGCAGAGCAAACGAACTGTGGCATTGAATAGCAGATTCACAGAGCACAGAGTCAATCATAGTACCAGCAAAAACATAGGGTCTAGAAAAAGGAGAACAATCTAGTGTGACCATGCAAAAATGGCAAATCTGCTACACATGGATAAATATTTTATATATCTCCAGCAGATGCAGTATTACCAGCACAAGGTTGTTAAAAAAACAAATAACTGTCATGGTTTAATTTCCAATATTAATAGCAGTAAAAGTTATTGATTTACTTTCCTGCCACCGACTAATCATTTGGAATGGTAATGATTCCTGTTGGAATTTTCCCTTTTTGCAGGGTCATCCCCAGTCTTTTTGCCTCCTGTCTCCTGCATTTTCTGACCTGTTTCTGTTAGCTTTTGAACTCTGAGCACTTTACCACTGCTAACCAGTACTAAAGTGCATATGGTCTCTGTGTAAATAGTATGGCTGATTGGTTTATCCATAATTGGCATATCTGATTTGCTAGTAAGTCCCTAGTAGAGTGCACTGGAAGTGCCCAGGGCCTGTAAATCAAATGCTACTAGTGGGCCTGTAGCACTGGTTCTGCCACCCACGTAAGTAGCTCTGTATTCATGTCTCAGACCTGCCACTGCAGTGTCTGTGTGTGCAGTTTTAAAACTGTAAATTAGACTTGGCGAGTGTACCCACTTGCCAGGCCTAAACCTTCCCTTTTCTTACAGGTAAGATACCCCTAGGGTAGGTCCTAGGTAGTCCCAAGGGCAGGGTGCAGTGTATGGTTAAGGTAGGACATATAGTAATGTGGTTAATATGTCCTGACAGTGAAATAATGCTAAATCCGTTTTCACTGTTGCAAGGCCTGTTCCTCTCATAGGTTAACATGGGGGCTAGCTTTAAATCTGATTAAAGTGTAGATTCCCTTTGGCAGTGGATAGACATGTGGAGGTAGGGGTCTCTGAGCTCACAGTTTAAAAATACATCTTTAGTAAAGTTGATTTTAAGATTGTGTGTTTGGAAATGCCACTTTTAGAAAGTGAGCATTTTCTTTCCTAAACCATTTCTGTGACTCTGCCTGTTTGTGGATTCCCTGTCTGGGTCAGTTTGACAGTTGGGCTGGTTGCACCTCTCACTAGACAGTGACACATAGGGAGCTGGGGTGTAGTCTGCATTTCCTGATGAGCAATCTGTGCTAGGAGGGAGGGGAGGAGTGGTCACTCACACCTGAAAGGGCTGTGCCTGCCCTCACACAGTGCAGTCTCCAACCCCCTGGTGTGTGCCTGGGGCCTGGCCTGGGCAAGGCAGGATTTCACAATCAAGAGAGACTTTCCTTTGAAGTAGGTCTACTTTAAGGGGCAAAATGGAAATAAGAAGGGCACCCAAAACCACAGACTTTGGAACACTTCTGTAAACCAAGAGGAACCTCTGCCTGAAGAAATGCTGAAGAGCTGAGGAAGAAGAGCTGCCCTGCCTGTGACTGTGCTTTGTAGAGCTATCCTGCAGTTTCTGCTTCTGCCTGTGCTAGAGGACAAAGACTGGACTTTGTGTTGCCTTCCTTCTTGTGAAGAACTCTCCAAGGGCTTGATTTAGAGCTTGCCTCCTGTTGTTTGAAGTCTCAGGGACAGAAAAGACTTCTGCCTGCCAGCACCTGGAGTCTCTGGAGAGACTTCTACTCTGCCAGTGGGGCCCATCCCATTCCTGGGACCCTGAAAGGAGAAGCTGGCAGACCAAGAGTGAGAAATCCACGCACCGACTGTCGTGCGGGGAAAAGATCGACGCAACTCCGATCTGTGGCTGATAAATCGATGCACCGCTGGCTTCGCAGCTGAAAATCGACACTTGCCTGCAACGCGACTGGAAGATCAATGCCCGGAGCTGGGGAAACAAAGCGCAGCATCATTGACGGAGGCTGGTGATATTGCGACCCGCGCTACGTGGTTTTCGGACCATCGTGTGGCTGAATTTCTGACACAAACACCGCTGGGCATGTAAAAACGATGCAAGGCCTGCCCAGACCCGAGAGTGCTGACCGGATCAACGCATCGCTGTCCTGCGGAGAGAAGAAACGACGCACGCCAACCCGACTAAAGGAGAAACTACGCAAGGTCTTGCTTGTGAGTGATATTGACACATCACAAGCCCTTTTTGACGCACCCTCACCCGTGCGGGGTTATTTTTGACACACCCAAGGTACATTTCCACGCTAACAGTGTTAGCGTTGTGTTTATAATTGCATGAAGACTCTTTTTGGTTTTTGATTGATAACTTGAATTGTGTATTGTGGATTTTTGTCGTTTTGGTCTTGTTTTGTTTAGACAAATATTTTTTTATTTTTCTAAACCTGTGTTGTGTCATTTTGTAGTGTTTTCATTAAGTTACTGTGTGTGTTGGTACAAATATTTACACCTAGCACTCTGAAGTTAAGCCTACTGCTCGTGCCAAGCTACCAAGGGGGTAAGGAGGGGTTAGCTGAGGGTGATTCTCTTTTACCCTGACTAGAGTGAGGGTCCTTGCTTGCCAACAAAGGACCCCATTTCGAACAATTCCACAAGCAGTTAACAGTGACTACTATGAAATTCCAATGGGTACCTAAGAAAGGTTTCAGTTCTTTCTCAAGAGGGCTAAAAGCATAAGTAGATCCTGCTTAGATCCATTATGACAATTATTTCTTGCTCCTAATCCACTTCGGTAAGTGATAGTATCTTTGTGAGATTTGTCACGTGGGCAGCATGCCTCAAACTTCCTTCCCCCATCATAATTAACACCTCTTCAACCTTTCAACACTACAATAGGCATTAATTCGACCTGTTTCGATATATGGTTTGTTCCAGATGGCATTAACATCAGTTTCACTGTCCGGAGATATCGGGATATAGCAAGATATCACTGCTTTGTTTGCCAATGTAACTACCGGATTTGTTGGACTATTCAGAGATGATGCCTGGGTCATCTTTTTTGGTCAGTGTTTGCTTAGAAAAGAATGTGGTACTGCCAATGTGCAGTGTCACTCCAGTTTATTAAGAAAGTAGTAATTTGCATGGATTTCATCTGAAGTGCAGCCCAGATTGGAATGTGTCAAATTAAGACGTTATAGTTTCACGAGCATGAGGGAGGCCATTAAAAATTCACCGATCTACACAAGGTTCGGCAAACATTTTACAAGTGGGGCCTCTGAAACAAAATCATGATGTTGTTGATTTTACTCGGCAAAAATTACTTGATCACCAAAAACACTTTCTTGTGGAGGAAACTTTTTACTTGTGTTGGAAACATAACATTTTATGATTTATGCTTCGCAAATGGAGGTGAATGACCCATCATAATTTTTTCTGTTTCCCTGTTCCCCGACTCATGCATGTATTATTTCTAGGTTGAGCATAAGCGTTCAACCTCGTGTATACCTTTAGTATACTTCTTATTGCTTACAGTGATTTCATTTTTTGGTTACAGTGTCCTTTACAAATTCTTGCTTGCTAGTGGTCAGTTTGGCCTTTTTCTCCCTCCTTTTTTTTTTTCAGAGCAGTGACCATCTGCTGAATTATTCCACTTTGGTTTCTTTATTTGTTGCTGGGATGGACTACTTTTGCATTTCTTTCTTGCTGCCTTTTCACTGTGGGTGTTTTAAGCTGGTAGCTGCCTGCGTTTTATTGCAGGATTCCGTTCCTCCCACCTCCTCCATGTCGCTGACATTTGTTTTGGCTTTATTCCAGTGCTGCTCTCTTCTGGCTCCTGGAATATTTGCTCCACCATTAAATCTTTAATAAAAGGTAAGGCATAGGCTTAATTTTTTTAATTATATTTTACCACTGCCCAGTGACTGTTGATTAAGGTTCTTTCTGTACAGCCCAGCACTCGCGTGCGTTCATTTAATCTTGAAGTAAGCTTGTTTTTGCACGTGATTATGTAACATTAAAATAACAGTTTTTTTCAAAAGAAACACCAGATGCGTAAACATTTAGCTCTCACGAAAGCCACAATAAGCCCTTTCTTGTAGAATGTAGCTAAGCCTAAAATCAATTATATGAAACTTGCAGAGCCTGGCATCTGAAGTATCTCCAAACATCTGCACAGAGGGCATAGCTTATCTCCTTTATTGGGGCCATAAATGTTCTCTGGCCGCTCTGCTCTAGTTAACTTCATTAGAACTTTGTTGAAATGGGAGGCAAGAATGCTTACAAGATTTTTCATTCTGTTAATATAAAAACAAAATAATTTTCCAGCCTTATTTTCTATTTCTGTTCAGACGTTTACAATACTCAAGGTAGTGCAGTCATCTTCTCATCTCTCCTCAAGGGCTTGTTTTTTTTTGGAGACTGCAAATGGATCTTTGTGGCCCAATAGCAGGGGCAGAGGGTTGCCTGCAAGCTAAGTTGTGTTTGTTTATTTTCAGTAATTACGCTCAGATTGCCTTGTGTTATCCCACTGTCTATACTGTTTTGCATGCCAGCTAATGCTTTCTGTCTTATTCCTGTGGAAGCCCTGTGTATCATTTTCAGGGGGTAATTCCGGTGGGCGTTGTAACACTTACTGTATCTTCTGCACAAATGGATTAAGTATATTTTCATAAGAGCAACTAATGCATTTAGAGGAAGTGTGGATGTACATCTGTTTGAAACATCATTGTCGGTAGACTTTCTGTAACCGCTTTTTCACCTGTGTGCATGTATATGTATAAATGTGATTTGAGTGTATATATTTCATACACACGCATTTGTGTGTGTGTATTTATAGAAAACCACCAACTTCTTTATACAATACTGCTGTGTCTAAGTCTGTTTGACTGTGATTTACTTTTTTTACATTGTTTGACTTTTGTGTGCATCTGTTGCTTATATATAGATTTAAATATTTAAATTAGGGTGCTGAATGGCAACATTTTCATTTTTTGCTGCAGAGAGAGGAAGTAGGTAAATGGAAGTGCTTTAGTTTATGCAGGGCCACTGGAATTATATGGCAGAAAAACATGAAATTGTGAGGCAGGGTTGACAAGTTTATGTGGCAAGAAAAGTCCAGTTATGAATTTACAGTGCCAACAGCTCTAACTCAAGCAAACTTGAGACCTATTGCATTGTAAATGCGTGCTCTTCTCTGTTATTTTTTTGTATTTCTTGTACCAACCGGACCCCAGCACCAGGTTTGGAAAAGCAAATATGGCGCCACTACTTTAGATTGACTCCAAATACCTTCCTCTGATGCTAGGGAGTAGCTACTGTCTCTCTGGGGCGGGCTCAAAGGGGCCAGTGGGCCATGCACCTGTTGGACCCTGCATCAATAATACAACTAACTGGCAGATTTTTGGACCACAAGGGAAACAATTAGCAAGTGACTGATGTTTTCATGTAACTTGGAAGACGTGCTACTTTTCGGATAGCACACTTCTGCTCATCGCGTGTGGCCTACAACTAGTGTTTGGGATTTTCTGGAGCAGGGTGTGGGCTGCATGTAAAATCTGAGATCAAGGAGGATCTGAAAAATAATTCCTAATGGAATGAATTTGACATTATAAAATAGCAAGATTGCCTGTTTTTTTCAGAATGTACATGTCCCAGGAAAACAAGCATTTAGGAGACAGTGTGATTATTCACAAAGGTTGGTGAGTGATTTTGTAATTTATTATATTTATGTTGAATATAATACGCTCTTAGAAATATATGCTTGTTGCATGCAGTGTTCTAAACCCCAAACAAGCCCTAGGTTTTCCTTCTCCACCACAGATTATCTCTCTTCTGCAGGAGATAACTCTCTTGATGTATAAACTATAGTTCGTTCCACCGTGTATCTTCTGAGATAATACGACTCCAATTCCCGAGCAGCTTTCATTTAAAAAGAGGATACGTTTTAATGTTGAATCACATTTCTGTAAGGATTACGCTGGAAAGATGTTAATTTGGTGAAACTCAGATTGGGTGAGCTTATTCCACAAAACTGCACTTGATTTTTTAGTAGTTCCCTCAAGTTAGATGTTTTCTCAACAAAGTTCCATATACATTTTGACTGAAACTCACCCAGCCCTAAAAAGGACCTTAATTCATCGTTCTTTGTAGATAGAGAAGCATGCTGTACTGCACTCAACAGTTCTTCCTTAGGCTTAATACTGGCTTTGGGAATTTCATGGCCCAAATAGTTTGATGATTGCACAGCAAATATACATTTCGTATTTTCACGTTAGACTAAATTCCTCTAACTACCTCAAAGCTTTTCTTAGTCTCTTATCATGCTGTTGTTTATTGACACCCATCTCTAAGATGTCGTCTTGGAAAACATAGTTCCACCAAGCCCATTAAATAACTTAGACATACATTTTTGAAAAACAACTGCTACCAAAGCCAATCCAAAAGATGTAAAACATCTAATTGATGTCATAAATGTAGGTAACTTTTTAGTCTCAGGATATAGAATTACATGGTGGTAAGCAGAGGTTACTTCCACAGAGGAGAAAAATTCCATTCCCTTGGTCATCATTTTGTTTATTTTAGAGAGGGGAAATGTGAGGAAAGTGCTTTCTTATATGGTGCGGATGTGTCACCTCACTGTATAATAAAGCCACAGTTCTGTTATCAGGGCAAGTCAGTTTTGTTTGTAAAACCTTAGCTCAGTCCTAGGTAGCTAGGGCTCAGACAAGTCAGCCTTTATTAAAGGAACAAGTGCAAAGCATTAAGGCCTACCAAAACAGTAGAATATGAAGACAATGCAACACAATAAAAATCTGACACTAATTTATAAAAATAGGTTGTATTTTTATCTTCAAATAGAAAGCCTAACAACAGAAATCCACCAGTGGGTTCCAGAGATTAGAATTAAAAAAAAAACAATAAATCGCAGCTTTTCACTTAATGCAACAAATCATTGTAATCTATTGCAAGAGGCGGATTAGGGTTGGCCACAACAAGTAACTTGAAAATGACTATAAGGGCAATCTTTCGGTGACCAACTCTGCGGGGAGCCAGTCAGTGGGGCGGGGAAGGTCCTGTTGAACGGTTGAACCTTGCAAAGAAAGCAGCCTCCAGTCCAGTTCCGGAGGTTGCTGAGCCACATCTTCCTGTGGCCACATCTTGGGCCATGAACATAGGGTGGGGGGTGACTTGGCCTCAAAGTTTGATGTCCCATGAAGATCTGGTGAAGTCCAGTACAAAACCAGTTGCCACCGGTCTAATGGTCTCCAGTTACAACAAAAACAGCAGTCCCCTTAATTTGCATTATCATCCATGCTGGGCGACCAAATGGCACAATGGTGACACTCCCAAGTCCAGCTGGGTGCAACATGTGGGAGTCTGGACTTGGTCTCCAAGGCAGCACCTCGATGTCAGACTTCTTGGTGCTTGGCTTTCAAAGGAGCAGGCTTCTCAGTTTTTATGGACCAGTGGCTATAACCGGGAGTCAGCCAACTCTTGGAGTCACCTTTTCTGTCTGGGACTCGGGGTGACATTTTCTCAACGGGGACACCATTGGCATAGTCCTTTCTCTGAAAACCCATGATGCAGCAGGCTCAGACCTTGGTGCAGCCTCTCTTTTCAGGGTCCAAGGAGCAGCAGGGCAGTGCTTCTCTGGTCCTTTCTCCAGTCCTGACGTGATCCGAGGTCTGGGTGCCAGGAGCACCTCTTTTATGCCCAGTGCTTGCCCTCCGGGGATGTGGCAACTACTAACCAATTGGCTATCAAGTCCCTTCCCACCTTGGGACAACTTCCTGTGAACAGTGACATCTACCTATCCTTGAATACACTATTCAGCCCAACATAGTAGAACCCTTTTCTTGGTGTGTGGAGCGACCTTGCCCATCCCAGAGGTGTGGCTACCTGGGGGCTCACTGCCCACAGAACAACTGGTTTGTCAAGGGCTTCTCTCTGTCTGAGATGCAAGCCTGTGCGCTAAAACAGAAGAGCAGTGCCTCTTCTGTTTGACTACTGTTTGTCTTCAAAGGCAGATTCCCCTTTGATTTTCGGCTTTTTCACACTCTAATTTGTCATTTTATCAGGCGGAGGGCACATATCTTCCATCAGCAGGCCATTTTTTCCCTTTCTGAGAGTCATTTCCTCAACTCCCTAGTAGGGCAGAAGACTGTCTCGAGGGCAGCATCTAGTGTGCAACCATAAATGGTCACTGGAAACTTTAGGCAGCGAAGTGTAGACTTTCTAAAGTTGCCATTTGTGCAAAAGTTTCATTTAATTTGACTTGGACATCAAGTTTAATGCAATGATTCTTTTTATACCTTGAAGTCTCATATTTAGTCACACTTGGAAGTTAGCACTGCTGAGTTGTGAGCGTTCAACATTGTACTTGCCAATGGGGCTACGAGCCTTCCACAGTTAAAATGACAATGCAGGTTTTTACTGTCAGGACATGAAAAAGTTATTAAACACATGCCATTCAAGAAACCAATAGTCTGAAGAGATCAGTGTTTAGCATTTACAGTGTGCACAGGGTGATTAAACCACACAAAATACTGACGTGGAAAGCAGTTCTTTTTTTTTAATAATCACTTTCAAACCGTGATACCCTGGTAATATTGTTCATATGCTGCAATCACCAAAATTACAGAATTAAGCCTCCGTTTCTGGCAGCTGCATATTTTTTTATAGTAGCCTCATGATTACACCTAAAATTGCGGCCTGCCTAGGTGATACTGCATGACCTTGTGTGCACGTGAAGCGCAATGAGTTGTCAAGGATAGGATGGGCATCTGCGTACGGCTATTGTGCTCCCTATTTGAAGACAAAAGGTGTGTGTTCATCTACAGGTGCTGGAGCAGAATAACACACCTCCTTCACACACCAATTGGTATGGGAGGGAACCATGGAAACCATAATGACTGTAGTGGTGCTTAAACATACTGCATCAACCAGCTGCTACATTTGGTGGTTCACAGCAACATGATGAGCGCATTATGCTAAAATGCACTTGTAAGAAGCCGGATGGGATATTTGTCACGTTTGTGATGGAGTGCTCTTCCCCCAAACTCTAAATCAGGTGCCTAGTGTTTCATTTTTCTACTGGTTCTTACTGTGTTCTTTTTGTTTCTACCATTTTTCTGTTGTATGCCATCAGAAAAGGAAGTAAGTGTGCAAGAGTGAGGAAAGAATTTGGCTGCCTGCCCTTAGGCCAGAGGATCCAGTCATCCACAGGGACATAACAAAGGCTCCTGAGGTGCGGGGGCCACCGAGTTCCAGGGGGCCCCCTCAGCACAACACCTGGCCTGAGTTAGTCCGAAGGGGAAGCCCCCGTCCATGTTGTGTGCAGGGGGGCCCCTTCCAATTTCGTTACACCACTGATCATCCAGTTGTAGGGATTTGTGTTGGGCGATTAAGAGCAGTAATCACCCCAATGGAACTCATTCATTTTTCTTTGGCTTTTGTTTCATGCTGCAGGAGCTCTCTGCCATTTCAGCTCATATGCTTCCTGAAATGCATGTGAACAATCTGCAAGCAAAGAATTTGTCCTCACTATTTGCCTGTAAAAATCACCAGCTAAAGTTAGTTATTTGTCCAGATTTCTGAGTAAGCTAATGGACAAAATCCTCTGCATAAAATCTCTTCAGTTAAAAGTGCTAACAGCAGACTTTTAAAAGACAAAAAATGAATAAGGTACAATGCTGTAAAAACTGTGACACCGAACTTCTACTTCCTTATTTCTTCAATTGCAGTTATGTTTTATGATTGTGTTACACAAAGCACCTCACAAACCCTTCTTGGTGACCTGGATTGTTGCACAGGACAAGCTAGAAAAGGCCTGCCAAGGTCACCAAAGTGAAACTCATTTACCTTTGTGGATCCTCTGTTAAGGCAATTTAGTAGTTTAGCCACACCCACATCATGACAATAGCTTCTCTTTTCTGTTGCTTGTCAGGCTGATTCAAAACAGTGAACAAATATGGCTTCAAGTAAGAGTTACAATTTTATGGAGCCCTGAATCAGAGGCGTTCACATTTCTCTCTTCTGCCTTGACCATTATTTGTTTTGTGGTCATCTACAGTCCATTACAGAATTGAATCTCTAAACAATACTAAAGTATCTATTTGTAGGCAAGCAGTCTCAAAATTGACCTTGCTTGAAAGATATAAAAATACCTTTACAAGTCCTCTACTTTTGAATGGGGATTGTTGGTCTTGTAGGGTCAGTGATTATTATCAGTGATTGTATTCTCCACGAAGTTATTATTTGTTGCTTTTTACCCTTTTTTGGTCTAAATACAGATAACATTGTCTTCCAAGGTTATTGAGAATTTAACAGAATTCCCAGTAAATGACCTTGCCTAAGCAGATCAATGTAGTGGGTAATCAAGGCGATAAGGACTCCAGAAGGCAAAGATCCAACAGACCACCATTGTGACTGCTGCATTGTGTACACTGTGGGAACTCGTTCTTGGGATTCAATTCTACAGATAGCCAGAAGTGTAAGTTTTAAACTTGTAGTCACGTCTATCCCATGTACTAAAAACCTTCATTAGATACTGCTGGCCCATGCTCCATCCAAAGCTTTTTAATCCTGACAAAAACCTTCATATACCAATGTGGCATGCAATGTGAATCTGAGGCTGCAGCACTCTTTTCAATCCTTTGCTTTCAAAAGTTCTTCCTCAGAAGGTTTGAGTTCAATAAAATCAAGAAACAGAAACCAGATTGACTCAAATTACCAAGAATGTTAGATAACTTATTGGTTTGCTTCAACCTCTTTAGCTGCCATTCTATTGTTCATAGCTGGTTTTCATTAAACTAAGAGTTTTGACTTGGCCTCACCCTTGATAAAACCTTTGATGTGAAGATCTGATCTCTAAACAGTGGAGGACAGCTTGACCATCAAGCCAAAACCTGAAGTCCAGAGTTACCTTGTTCGCTTGCAGATGACACTAAACTTTAATCCAAAAAAAGCCTTATAGTGTCACTTTAAAGTTTTCTCGAGCTTGGATCATGCTACTAAAAGGTGAGACAAAGATATCATAAGGGCTTTAATTAGTTTGCCTCTGTGGAGCCGTTCTCTCAGTACGGTCCTTGATAATTAGTTGAAGTATATACTGAAATATCTATCTCTTTTCCAAGTTTATGATGTTAGCAGGATTTGTCATGGATTGGCTCAGTATGGGAGGTGAAGTTTATATGAATGACACAATAAAGTGCGTGTGGCCTTGCGAAGCAGTACTTTGGTTTTGTTTCAGTTGTATTTCTGGAAACTCCATACTGTACATGATCGGATGGCAAAATGACAAATGTATAAGTCTTGGAATTGTTCCTAACGGTAATGCATAGTGGCATGTGCCTGCGCTACTCATAGCAGATCGTATGTGTCTCTGTGGCCCAGTATGACTCTTCACATACAGCTGTTGCCAACACTGCATCTTCAACAATATTTTTAGCCTGTAGTGGGCTCTGGCTACTGTCATGGTGCAGGGCCTCTTTTCTCACCCACCACAAGTGGGGGCAATAACAGATGCTGTTTTCCAGCATACCCAGACAGTGAACATTTTGAATCTGCCAGCTAATAGAAAGAAGCCAGCTTCATTCACTTTGCACAGTATTGCTCTTCTTATGACGGTAGGGTGAGTGGTTCCTGTTCTCCATACCTGGACCATAGCCAAGAAGAGATCCTAATTTGGAACACCATCTGATTTGAAGACTTCCCTCTTGAAATCAAGAAGAAGCCCACTTTTTGACACAATTGTTTCCTCCTATGACATGGACATCATACCTTACCGCAAATTAATTCTAGGCCATGTGGGCATAAAGAGCCCCTTGCTTAAAACATTGATTTAGCCTGTTCAGATATCTGACTTTCAGCTCTACATAGATGTGTCACACCCTTCTTTTATTTCAGACTTTAAGCACAACACAAATTGTCCACAGTATTATTCAGTACTGTGCGAAGTAATGCTGTATTCGTGTAAAGAACCTGATTGGCAGAATTTTCAGAATATGTAGCATTTGAGACAGGAACCCAATATTCATCTGCCAATGCTCAAGACTGGGAGTGCCAGACAAACCAGGAAATGGCCCCACTACCCTGCATGATTTCACAACAGAAAAATGGAGCAGGGGACAGGAAAGGGAAAGAGACAAAGCATGAGAGTTGGTTTGGCTCCTCATTGATCGTGACTTCCCAGGAACACCTACAGGTTCTGTAAGAGTGTATTCCAAAGAATCTCCCTGGCATCAGGTGTGATGGTTTTGAAAATATTGACTCTGTGGTGTGAGCGAATGCAGTAGAGGATGTGGTTCATGGAATGGATGGTGACTACGATACACATGAATAACTGTGAATAATAGGAAGCATGTGTATATAAGTAAACGGTCTCAGGAGAAATAAAGTTCTCACTATCAAGCAACCTCACGTGATATTCCACTGCTCCTGCAGTTTATGAATCTCTGAATGTACCAGGAATCTGCTTTTGAGACCAGGGAGCAGCAAGATCACACACTGCATCTCACCACCAAGGAGTGGAAGTAGCTCAAAGGGAAGCAACATTAATCCAAAGAGGAACATTACAAAACTGCAAGGTGAATGGGAACTAGGGAAAGGGGAGGAGAGTAACAAAGTGGAAGGATGCGAAACAGTGACCTCTGTGACTGCGGGAACCATACAACCAATTGTCTTTCTCTTCATGCTGCCTCCACTTAAACTGCCTCAAGATTGCTAATCTCCCTCCTGGTTCAATGCTTGTTATCCAATCCCTGAGGATTCTATGTGTACCCTGGAAGTTCCTCCTCTGCCTACGCTCCAGTTGCCATACACCAGTCCTTCGTACCTTCCAACCCTACTCTATTTCCTTGGTTGTCTGCTTCTTGCACAAACACTAACACTAAGGGCACTGAATGTGATTAAAACCTAAAGTAGATCTGAAACTCTTGCACTGAATATTATCTTATATTGTATTTCAGTTATTTAAGTTACAGGAGATAGCACAATAAGGTATACAGATTGCCTAGGGTCTAACATTGCACCTAATAGGGTTGTTGCACCTTAGAGCTAATCATGTTGTTTTCTTTTTGCAGCAGCATGGAGTCAATGAAACATAGGTACAGCTGAGTGGAATTAGACATGTAATGCAAGTAATGGTCATATCTCTCCTTCAGCAAATGGATAGCCCTATGAAATGTAGCATAATCTAATGGGAGTTGCAGAGTAATCCACATTCTTAAGGGGTGCCACATAATTTCCAAAGTAAGGGGAAGAGTAATTCAGATCCTCTTTACAGCAGGACATAAACCAAGAAAGCGAGGAGTCAGAGACTCTTGCTACCTCAAAGATGCAGCAGAGCAAGTTCTTGTGGTCATTAGAGCCAAAAGGTGCTAATAGGATCTTCAGTGAGAAAGGCGGAAGCTGCTGGTTTGATATACTTACTAATGTTCAGTCAAGAGCAGCATTTTCTGAGCAGAGGTACAACAACATTTTGTTTGAGTGCAATATGGATTTGTTGCTCTGAAAGATGGGTTTGTGAAATGAGTTAAGGATAATACAAATATGCTTATATTCTCATTTAAGATTAATTTTAGATTTCATTTAAGGAGGAACTGTAATGATTAATGGTTGCAGTGTAAGAGTACAGATCAATTGATGGTTTGAAATTGTGTTTAGTGCTGCTGAAATGTTGGTGTTTTTTGATAAACAAGGTTTGCAGAGTTGTTAGAGTTCATCAGATGTTGACACAAAGTAAGGTGGGTCAGTGTCTGCTAGACCATCTTTAGTAGCTTGCAGTGAAGGTCAGTCAAATTGGTAAATTTCACATTTTTTCACCAATGTTGGTTTTTCAACACTCTTGGAAGGTGGTGGAGTTTCGTACAAAGCACAGATACATTGGTGATCATATCTAGGCTGGACTTCTGTTTTTCTAATCAAGTCCTTTAGTGAGCCATTGAAATAACTGTTATTTTCTTATTGTGTATAAGTGATTAAATCTGACTAATAAAGAATGTTGTTTGAGAGAAAGTTAAATGTCCCTTGGAGAAGTGTTATATTGCAATACCAAATCCAGAGTGGGTTGAAAAATGTTATGAGCAATATCTTTATCATTTTTCACTGTATAGCATAAAGTGTTTCTAAGCAAGCTCCTCAAATCCTGCCTCTACCAGAAAAAGAGTAAGGGAGCTAGGCACTGGGTAGGTGAGGGACTCCTTCAGAAGGTGACAGATGATCAAGCTGACCTGCAATATCCTCGTTAAATATAGAAGAATATATTCTATTCTTTTATAGCACATGTTTACACTGTTTTCCTTCACCACTTACTTTGTTGTACTTAATCTCATGCTGACCTCTCACGAAAGAGACCTTCTCATTACAGAATACATTTCAAACCTCTGTTGTAGAAAGAAACACTCTCAGTATGCAGTTTGTTAATTGTTACCAAAATATTTGAAGAATTTTAATGAAAGTGAATTTTGTCAATGTTTTTATTATGACAGATCCTATAGCCTTGTAGCCTGCCGTAGTGGGCTATACCGGCTATTAAAGGCCAGCTCCAGCATTAACAAGGGAGCAGGACTTTAATGCCTGTATAGGCCAGCTACAAAGGGCTATAAGGCTAGTAAAACATTCTGCCACCAGAGTGAAGAATGTTCTAATACATAAAAAAACAAAGGCCTCATGGAGTCCAAAGGAACTGAAATCCCCTGGGGCTCTGTGAGGCTTTTGTTCACATCAACAGCTGTGAACAAAAACATTGGAATGTTGGCTCTCTGTGCTTCTACCGGCCACTAGAAGCCCTGTAGCCTGCCATTGTTTTCAATGGGCTCACAACATTCCAATATTCTAATAACTAAATAGCTAGATAGTGAATGACCACAGAATGTCAATTAAAAAAGAAAAGTGATACAAGAATTCATTACTGCATAAAGAGAGGCAGTTACATAAATCATGATAACTACACACTATTAGCAGCTCTCCCATCCTTAGTAAACTTCCCACAGACCAGAATTTAAATAATTCTTGAACAATGGCTAATACACTACCCAATTCATTAAAAGCTGACCAAATTTCTTCAAATTGCTCTGTATATTATTTCCTTTTACTTTGTAAGTCGCATATTTACATAATATGACTGTAAATCAGTTTTCAATTTGTGCTTTTCCTTGACTTTCAAATGTTCAGAATTTGTTTCTTGACAACTATCATCCATTGATATATTGGTTTGCCTAACATCTCCCAAAACATATCTTCCTACTGCTATGGTTCATATTAAAAATTGGAATCTTGAGGGGGATGAGGCATGGATTGCCCCAACCTAAGATCCGTCTAGTAAAGGCTTAAGGCTAATTTATATTTTGTCGGACAGGATTAACTCTGTTAAGATGACAAAGTAAATCACTCTGTCACCCTAATGATGTCCCTGCCTACCAAATTTAGATATGTCTACTGGCCCATGAGACATTTCTAGGATTGGCAGGAACTGCTGTCATGGCAGTTCTCCTCAATCTATTGTAAGTTTGACATATGGCTCTGTTAACATGATGGAGCTGTACAGCAAACTTACACCTTTAAAAAAAAAATACCAAAGCACGATTTCTTTTTTGAAAATTAAACAAAAACATTGCCCCTCCCTCACCATGGGAGTTTCCCCACATGGTGAGGGGGAACTGAGTACTTTTCAATGCCCCTTACCACCAGGTATTTCCTGACTGTGACAGGTTTACCCATTTAAACTAGGTCACTGAATACTTGGAACAAAACCACTTGCTGGACGCTTCCCAATCACTATTCCAAGCAAACCACATCACCAAGACTGCTCAGATGACATCAGGATCCTCCTTGACCGCGGAGAGACTGCAGCCTTGATCCTCCTCGACCTCTTGGCAGCGTTCAACAATGAGTCCCACCACACCCTCATCAACAGACTCTACAGCACCGGCCTGCGACACAACGCCCTCAAGTGGATCGCCACCTTCCTAACAGGACACACCGAGAGCATCTGACTGCCTCCCTTCACCTCTGAACCCAAGGGTATCATATGCAGCATACCCCAAAGATCATCCCTCCCCCCCACCCTGTTCAACACCTACATGAACCCCCTCACAGACATCGTCAGATTCCACAGCCCCAACATATTGTCATATGCAGAGGCACAACTCATCCTTGCACTCTCGAAAGACCCCGTCACAGTCAGAACCAACTTCTGCAACGCCATGACCAATGGAACCAACTGGATAAGGGGCAACTGCCTTAAACTCAACTCCGACAAGACTGAAGTACTGAACTTTGGGAAGAACACTTCCATCTGGGACCACAACTGGTCGCACACTAAACTTGGATCCACACCCACACCAATAGACAAGGTACGCAACAAAGGCATCATCCTAGATAGCCAACTGCCCATGAAATGGCAAGTCAACTATGTCACCTCTGCCTGGTTCTACACCCTCTGCACTCTCCAGAGATGGATCCCAACTGACACCACAAAAAACATCACTCAGGCCCTCACCACCAGCCACCTCGACTATGGCAATGCTCTCTATGCTGGCATCTCCATCCAGCTCCTCAGACGACTGCAGACCAATCAGAATGCAGCAGCCAGACTCATCCTAAATCTCCCGAAAAGGACCCACATCACCCCCCACCTCAGACACCTCCACTGGCTTCCCATCCAGAAGAGATGCTAGTTAAAGATACTCACTCATGCCTACAAAGCCCGACATGACCTAGGACCGGGCTACATCAACTATTAATTGAATTTCCATCGCCCCACAAGACACCTATGCTCCACCGAGCTACCGAGTTGACCCCTTTTCTGTGAACATGAACAAACAGGCTTAATTTTTCCCTGCTCTCTTCTGTTTTTTTAATCCTGACCCAGAGACGCATTAATTAAATCCTTGCATACCCAGTTTTATATTCACATTTTGTTCACCCTTTTTCTTTTAACAACTCTGCTAAACTCACTGCCTTTTGCTCGCCATTAGGTATTTATTATACTTTTGATAACATCCATAGAGATCATCCTTCTCAGTGAGGGGGTAGTAGCCTGCGCTGTGACTTGACACCATGGCGCAAGGAGGTTCCCGATGATGAAGCATGCCACCTCTGGAGGGTGAGGGAATTTGTCCTTTGAAAGGAATACTCCCTATCAGCTAGGCTTGTCTTGTTTCCTCATGTCAATCTGTCTTTGGTGTTGGTTTCTATTTGCCCTTTGTTATGGATCCAGACGTTTTGTAGTCCTATATTAAATGTAATCAACATAGTTAAGTTTGATGCAAAATTTAATATTACCCTTAATATGACTCCAAGGTTCTGATATTTCCAACACTCATGTTTACTTAACTTTAAAAAAATTATGTGATAACATTTTCTGGGGTTTTCATTAGAGTCTGGACTTTTATTATTTATTTTTTTCTAATTTGCAAGATGCAGTCCTGTTGCAGGGAGCAGATTTGAAGTACTGGTCGGAGCTTCCAGCCATGGAACTGGGGAACTAGGTTCAACTATCAGCCTGAGCTCAACATTCTGTGATTCTGGATCAATCAGTTAATTGTCCATGCTTATAACAATTATGTAAAGTGCTCTAATTTACTTGGGCCAAGTCCTTGCTATATAAAACTAGAAAACATGTTCATAATACTGCAACATATTCACCTATTCTTTGCCTCTCCTCTTGACTGAGAAATTCATTGTTCTATCATTCCAAGTCAGAATTCGTTTTTATTATTTACCACAATTGTCCTGCATCTGATGAGCTGCTTATCAATAAATAACTAAGGGGCAGATGTATCAAAGTTCCATCCTGCATTTCCTAAATAGCGAATTTCCAGAAATCGCTATTTAAGAATTGCAAAACGGCATGTAAGAAAATAGAGATCCTCTAATAGCAATTTCTACAGAGTCACGATCGCTATTAGGGAATTGCTAACAGCAAATGTGACTCTATTCGTTCCTATGCGCCTAAAGAACCATAGGTGCAAATGGTTTTGTATTTCCCAATTTGCGATTTCCCAACAGGAAGAAGAACGGGTTGTGAATGGACTAGACCGCTAACCATTTCAGAGATACTCTCTTCCAGATTGGGTATTCACTTCTGGGTTGACAGAGGCAGCACCACTATTTAACACTTCAACCATATTCAGTTAGTTATATGGCTTCTCAGTTTATCGTTTAATTAATCTCCTAGCTGCCAATGCAGAAGTTGTTGCTTTTTCCCTCCCTTTCAGTTACTTCTGGTACTAGAGTTTTGCTTGATTCCTGCTGTTTGCCTTTTGCTTCTAGCATACCGCTCCTCTGCATCCTTGGGTTCTCTACCAGTTCCCGGGGCCCAGGCTTATCACAACTGTATATGCTTTGGGGTTTGGTATATCATTAAGGTTGGTCTCACCTTATATACATATAACTCACCAGTATCTGTCCTCAACATTGTGTCATTGTACCGCTCTAGGCTCTGAAGACCCTGAAGACAAAGACCCTTGTGACCAAACCAGCTCATGGTGATGACTATTTTTTGTGTCTCTTTTTTCCACCTTTACCTCTCTTGTCTCTGTGAGAAGCTTTACTTCATTATAACCTCTTGTTGATGAGAGGGTGGGCCAATTTGGACTCAGCAGATCCATATATTTCAGACAAGCTTGACAATAGTACAGTGAACTGAAAGCTCAAGTCAATTGACATTTTTGTTATGGTGTATGTGGCAGCAATACGTCCCCTTCAGGACATGGATTAGGAATGAACCCAATAGACCTGTTCATGCACTACCTAAAATTGCATCGCTGTGTAGTGTACATAGTTCGAGATTGGACCAACACCTCAATGTAAAATGGCCACTTCTTTCACTTCCCGGCTCCACATCAAAATGGTGTGTGTGAGGTGCTCTGAACATTTGTATCACTGTAAACTACCCACCTAGACATTCCTGTGGACAGCCTGAAATGCAGAGGGTGGTGCATTAGAAGGCCTACACAGGATAGGAAACATTTCTATTTGTTCCTTGTCCACTGGCAATATACCAACCCACCAGAAATTCCAAATGCAGAATACACCACCACCAGAAATTCCAAATGCAGAATACACCAGCGGCCATGTCAAGAAGTGTCCCGGGGGCGCAACAGGTGTTTGTGCCTGCTTTGTGCACCCTGGGGGCACTTTGGTATTACAGACAGGGTTGCAAATGCTTGTTCAGCCCTTTCAAGATAGGGTAATGGTTAACAATGTTGCAAGTTAACATATTATCTGACATAACGCTGGTGCAAATGTAGCACCAGCATTATGATTAGAGGGTGTTCCCTCATTTGCATGGGGGCACAGCCCCATGCTAATGAAGGAATCTCTTTGCCTCTGCACCTGTGCCGTATTACCTACATGGCGCAGAGGGAAACATGCCTTTAAGAGGTGCACTTTCAGTGTGCCACAAAAAGGTGGTGCACTTTCAGTGTGCCTCCTAAAGGCAGCCCTCTGGAGGGATGGAAGAGGTCCCAGGGACACCTAGACATCCCCTTGCGGGTGGGTGCAGTGACTCACTGCACCCACCTGCAATAGGATCTCTAATCCCTCTTAAAAGTGCAGATAGGTTGCTGCCTGCACAGAGAAACGTGCAGCAGCTTTTAAACAGTTGCTCCATATTTCTCTTGAATGCGCTGTCCCAAGGACAGCGCTTGTTAACAATTGCCCAGAAAGGCAGCAGATTCAACATATTAGGATGCACTTTCAATGTTTGCACCTGCTGCACTAGCTTAAAGGTGTGCTGTAGTGCAAACAGGAAGAGTGTGCCCTACCTGTAATAGGGCCTTTTTTGTAAATGTCACAATGGACCAGATTCCATTTGGCTTTCCCAGAGCTGCCTTGACCTTGCATCACCCAATCTTCCCTCTGCGCTCCATTTTGTTGCCAGTGTGTGAAGTAACATGTATGATGCATGGTGGAATTCTTTTTATTATTTACTCAGATCCAATTTATTAAGTAGTAAATACACTAAGAGTGAAAACACCCAGGCAAATCACAGGCTCAGAGCAACTTCCTTTTTTCAGCATACCCACAACTTTCCACACCTTGCTCAAGCTTGGAGGCACCCATCCCATGTTCCTCACATTCGACATTCCGTCTACTTCCATGCATCCCAGCAACAGAGAGCGCAACCTACCACAAAATGCACTGTCATAACCATCTAGTTTGTTTATTTGTACAAGACGTCTTTCAAGCTAAAAACACCTAACTTTCTTACTAAACTTAACCAAGTTTCCACTGCATATCTTTCTATCTTGTACCAACCAGGAACATGATTAAATGGCTCTTAAAGTCAAAAATAATTAGCTTGAATATCTCTCCCTCCAAAGCATGCAGGTAGAAAACTTATGTAGGAAAGCTTTTGGAAAGCAATAAGTATGGAATATTTTATCATCCTACCCCCATAAAAATTTGGTAAAACGGATGTTCTTCTGCTATATTGGTGTCTCACAATGGTAAAAGAAGTACACTTGAAAAATAAATATTTTCTGGTAAAACTCACATTGTAAAGCAACCCCACAGGGACAATTTTATTCTGTTCCCATGTTAGAGTCATTGTAGAGAATTTGTGTCCAAGGGGTCTTGACACAAGTCATCATAATTTATTTGCGCTTATATGCATCTTGAAGCTTATATGCACATGCTTATATGCATCTTGAAATTTACATGAGTGGGCCTAGGTGCCAGATTCCATTTCAAAGTAAACACATACTTTTTTGTCTTGATGTGAATAATTTTTTATTTGTTTCAGGCATCAGTCATCATGTTCCCATTAAAAATATATTCTGTTAGCTTGTTGTGTGAAGGTCATGTTTGTTGCGTTTAATTGTTTGAACAATGATTCTCAGCACCTTCATGGAATGGGAGGCAGAAGAAGTAGATACTCCTTTGTGAGATCACATGAAAGCTGCCATGATGGAAGAATCTGACATCCATGAGGAGGGTGACACCAAGTAAATCTGGAATGATGATTTTTTTTTATTGGTTATTTTTACAGTGAGAACTGTGGGAGATATATATTCTCTTGAACTGGATGATTTAATTGTATGCTTTGACTTTAGTTAAGGAGACTTGCCCCTGTCTACCTTTACATGCAGATATCCTTGCTCTCGAGACCCAGTCATCCTTAAATTTCTGATCATAAACTTACTTTCTACAGTAACTACTTTTGTCCTTTTCTTGTTTGGAGCTCTCATTTGGCTCTACTTTTTAGCAGGCGTGGCTGGGGACTGGAAAAAGTGGTGGGGTGGAATAAAATGAAAAAATAAATAAATAAAAGAACTTACCTGAACGGCGCCGCCGCACCACCACTCTCCGCCGCACTCCAGGCACCCAGCCTGCCCTGCGGCCAATCAGGACGCTGCTCGAAGCAGCATTGTGATTGGGTGGAGTGCTCTGACTGGGTGCTCCAACACAGATTGGGAGCCTGGGCTTGCTCTTGCCAAGCCGGCAACACAGCGCCGGGTTGGAGAGAGTCCTTGGGCACATATGTGTTTGGCCAGCCTGAGACGGCCGGCCAAACATAATTGCACACTGAGGGGAGTGCTCTGTGCACTCCCCTCTGTGCTCATCACCTCATGGCCCCGCTCCTTTAAAAATAAAATGATAATTCTTTATTATTGTTTTATTTTTAAAGGTTTGCAGCTCCTGTTGCTGGCAGAGGAGCCGCCCCTGCTTTTGACTCTATGGCCCTCATTATGAGGCTGGAGGACTTAAGACTGCCAGCCTTGTGGTGGCGGTCAGACCGCCAACAAAGAGGCGGCCCGACAGCAACATTATGACCATGGCATTTCCGCCATGGTCAGACCGAAGGCACTGCCACTTTTTGGCTGGCTGGCGGCCTGGCAGTGCCCGCAGTCCCAACCTGCCAGGGCAGCGCTGCTTGCAAGAAGCACTGCCCTGGGGATTACAACCCCCCTCTCCGCCAGCTTTTACATGGTGGTTGCACTGCCATGTAAAGGCTGGCAGAGACGGGGTACCAGCATGGGCAGTGCAGGGACCACCTGGCCAGCCCCATTGTGCAAATCACTGTCTGCTTTGCAGTCAGTGATTTGCGCTACGGGTGCCGGTGCTCCTGATGCACTGCAACATTGCCGTCGGCTCATAATTGAATCAATGTTGTGAGCTGTTTCCCGCTGGGCCAGAGGGCCGAAACTGTGTTTTCGCCCACTGACCCAGAGGGTAACTCATAATGGGGCCCGCATGAGGGCTGCCACATAGGCGATAGCCCAACTGCGGAAGTTTGGTGGGCGGGCTTTTCCGCCCGCCAAACTCAAAATGACCCCCTATATTTGCGGAATTTAAGTGCTTGGGTTATATTCATATATGCTCTATTTAGGTGACTACTAATTTATGCTTAACTGATTCGATCTGAGATTGTAACTTCACTAACTTGTTAATAAATCTTCAATGTTTGTAAAATGTCCCTTCTCCCGCGTTCCTATTGGGCACATTCTGCTTGACTGCCATTGATATCTTGCTGAATTTATGATTTTAGCCTTAGTTCGAGATTAAGGTCCATCCCAGTGAACATAGCGGTGATTTGTGTTTGTGCCACATTTACGCAGTGCAAATCACCATCCTTATCTATCGCACTACAAGGGGTCGTAGTCAATATGTACATTGGAAAAAAACTAAATTTCCAAGTATTATAAACTACTTTTAGATCTTTTTCCACTGTACTTCATTGCATGTGCTATTTTGCAAACTGGAAAAGGGGGAAAACTGTACTAATTCACATGATAATACGATCATTTTCCAAACCATGCTATGAAAGAGAAGAAAACCGGATCAGATAAAAATTCAATTTTCATGTAACATATTTTTTACCTGTATTCCTCTCCCTGAAATCAATAAATCCTATGGATTCTGCCTAATAGACAAAGCTAAAGATTCAGCTATGAAGGGTGCAAGGGAAAACTCTCATTAGTACGTTGCCCTGAGCAGAACAAATCAAGTGTGATTCTGATAATCTCAAGAGATGCCTCCACATCTGCATAAAAGAGACCACTCATAAAACTTCCTCTAAAACAATAGACATGAACATATGTCTTTAAAGACAAGTCAAGTCACTTAAATGTCAGGTTTTGTTATTTTGAATATATGCTAAGGTGCATACAGATTTCCGCCTTTCTGTACTGACCTACAGCAGTGCAAGTAAATAGTTTGTAATTAATACTTCCAGTGGTGAAACGAAACGTGAGAGGCCCCCCCCTGCAAAGTACATGGAGGGGCTTCCCCTCTGGATTCAATCAGGGGTTCTGAGGCCACAATACTGTCCTGAAGGGGCCCCCTGTAGCATCCCCCCCCACCCCGCACCACAGGGGATGCGGGGGCCTATGGTAAGCAACTGAAAATGTCCCTGTCAGATAAAGATTATGGCTTCCAGGAAAAATAATGTTATTTAGTCAGTAATTCCCTTAATTATTTAAGTGGGAGTTGTCATTCTACCCATGTACCTGCTCCTCAGAGTTACTGCTGCCTAGGGTAGAAAGCACTGGGGCAACACTAGTAGGAGTAGCTGAAATTGCGATTTTCTTTTCGTTACAGAATGCACGTAATGCGAAATCTGCGTTTTAGGCAAATTTGATTTAGGCAGTCACCGGTGCCCTTGCCTACACAATCACTGCATACCATCTCATTGTGTTGTCCATACATTCTCTATTGACATACTGAGAACACATCCAGTTTCACAGTTTCCCCGACATATTTTCTGCTCAAACTCAAATTTACAAGGGCAGCATAAGAATAACAGAAACTATGCGAAATAACCAAAACTAAATAATCAAGACTTCCGCATGACTGTGCATGTATAAAAAAGCTGAACCATCCTTGTCACGAGACACCTGAAACATATTATTGCAGCAGTGATGTAATTTGCCTCTTTAGCATGAGTAATCATGTAACACGACTATAATAAGAAAATTAGAGCTAGCCAGCTTCCTCATAAGTAATCAGGGACCTTCACACCTAATATTCAACGTGTATACTCTCTGTAAATTATTAAATAAATCCGTTTGCTCAACAAAATGCTCCGTAGGCGGTGGCAACAAAGAACAAAGGAACTCACATTGCTAGAAGGAGACCTACAATTCTGATTGGATTCATCGACGTATAATAGACGTAGGCGATGCACACTATGGTAGTAAGACAGGTTCTCTTATTGGTTCCCTAATACTACTTTCTTACTAAGTTGACATTTATAATGGGTGTTATGGAATCAGCGGATTATGTATTTCATCATCCTATATGGAGGCCAATGAGAAATGCTTTGGGAAGATTGGCCATTTTATAAATAAGCAGATTTACATCTCATCAAAAAGAACGAGCAGCTGGGCCACTCATGCTTGACTGCAGTATTCAACATTATGCTGGCATATGTCTTTCATTTATGGCCTTTCAGGCCAATTCAAATAAAATCTCAATTGTACCAGATAATTTCTGCAAATTAAGTACATGAATGACTTCCCCTTCCCGTTAAGCGCTATCCCCGTATAGTAATTTGTATACAATTGCTAAATTATCTAGCAAAATGTTCCCCTTTGTAAAGCCACATTTCTCAAGAAAACAGAGATTGATATCTCCCGACAGCATTTTCGTGTCTCTCCCCAAGAGAAAATTGGCTGAAAAAACTGGACTATCAGATGTGTTTCTTTGATTCAGAATCAACATAAATATAGCTTCTGTGAAGGATGGAGCAGGGTGGCCAGGATCCAGGGCTCCATCATTGATATGAGCTGAAGGTTCCAACATTTAAACACAATAAAATTATCCAAAAGTGCTTTCAAATTTTGAGTGTTGTAGAACTTCATTAATGGAATTATCACATTATTTTTTTAATTTTTCTCTTTCTTTTAGGACCACTTTCATATCAGTTTTACATCAGATAATGTTGGCAAATGTTGTTCCATTCTGTATTTTGTAATGTCTTCAACTGGTGATGTTCATGGTCCTTATTTCATGGAGTTTCTGAGTAAATTAAGGGTCCTTTTTTTTTAACTAACTTTTTTTGCATTTTTTAGAAACAACGCTGTTACGACAGCAGTGTAAAACATTTAGGGGGTCATTACGACATTGGCGGGCGGCGGCCGCCAATGCGGCCGCACTCCCGCGGCCCCCATTACAACATTCCCGCCGGCCCAGCGGGGATGAGGCCGCAAAATAGGAGCCGGCTGGCAGTGCAGGGGCCCCCAGGGGCCCCAGGACACCCCTTACCGCCAGCCTCTTCTTGGCGGTGCAAACCGCCAGAAACAGGCTGGCGGTAGGGATGTCATAATCCCCAGGGCAGCGCTGCCCTGGCGGATTATCACCGCCGGGGCTAAAACGGCGGGAAACCGCTGGCCCCGGCGGTGCGACCGCGGCGCTGCCGCCGCGGTCGTAATGAGGGCCTCCGTACCGCCAGCCTGTTGGCGGTACGGACGCTACATTACCCCTGGCGGGAGACCGGCAGGGTCGTAATGACCACCTTAGTCATTACAAAGAGACAGCCAGTATGATGGTATATATAAAACATGCATCCCTTAACAATGTGCAAACAGTAACAACGTATGGAGAAACATGCAAAGATGAACCAGAGGGAAAAGAACAAGGCCCGTACACTACCAACACATAAAAAGCGTCTGATTTCTTACACATTCACAAATGTTCATTGTCGTCAGTAAGAGGCACCACAGTTAAGGTATCTGACAGTTGAGGGCACAACCAGTACATGTGTCTGAAATCTGCATCCTTATGCAGGCAACAGGGACCTGAAGCATCCGCACAATGGAAAAACTAATCAATCTTCGCAGGGGTGATATATGTGCAAGAACTGTATTTGCTTGAATTGTGCATTTCATGAGACTGTGGCGTTGTAGGCCAGAATCGCCGCCCACTCTGCATCGCTGAGCACCCAGGCGAGCAGAGGGCCGGGTAGGTCATCCATGTGCGATGCTTTATGAACCTCAATGAGCTGAAGAACACCCTCTGCCTATGACCTATGGGTCCCTGTCATGACTTTCTGCATGGCTGGACATTCACACGTCAGAAGTTTCGAAATGGTACTATCACATTACTTTATATTTTCTAAGACTGAACATTAATAGAGGTCACTTGTTACACTTGTAGTGTAACCCTAAGCTTAGTACCCCGCTGACATTTCTAGTTTCCAATTAGGGAACTTTTATTCACTTGTGGTCCTGAGGAAGCACAGTAGATCCGATTCTCCTGGACCGCCAGGCACGAAACATGTCGCTCTTTGCTCACTTTTCACTTCTATAGGTAGGTGGGTTAACTACCTTTCCAAAGTTGCCCTTGATGCATTTCTTTGGTGGCTTTTTTATTCCTGCCAGAAGTACTGTGTAATTAAATTAGTTTTTGGCAACCCCTAGACGGTTTTAGTTATTCACTTCTTCCATAAACTTAGATTTAGTTCTGCATATTTGACCTCATATTTTAGGACACCCTCACAGTTATAGGCTCCACAATACGGCGTCCAATAGAAGGATCTCTACTAAAGTGACCCTTTGGGAGGCCCGTAGGACATTCATTGCAGTGCCGGTCCTACGAGGAGCAGACTGATGATGAAGCATGACATCCCTTTTGGAATGTGTGAGAGCACCCAAAATTAAGGGAGCAATGCCCCTACTGTTAGACATGAGTAAGTGTGTAGCCTTTGAGCATCCTCTCTGTTAGGAACAGTATCCCTTTATTTTTTGACAAAATCCTCATTACACCGGTCGTGGGGCATTGGGAGGGACAAAAAGCTGTGTTTGCACAGAGCTTTGGTAAATGATGTGACCAGGTGGCACCTTGTGCCTAAAAGCTGTAGATGTTGGAGCTCCTGATGGGCATTTGGCTTAGGCTGCAGTGTCCCCCACTCGCAACATGTCAGTGATCGAGTTATATGTGAGGAATTGTCCAGGGGGATGGTCCTGTTGGTCGTTAAATTGAGTGAGTGCAGTATCAGAAAAGAGGTTGCCTAGGGTATGGAGGCCCATTTCATGCCGAGGGGCTTTATCTGTCATCATGATGTGTGTGTGTGTGCATTATGGATGGGAGAGCCAAGTAACGGCAACAAAGGGGCAACCTGCATTGATGTGTTGGTGAAATGTAAGCAATGGCAAAACACTACAGTGCATGGACAATAGTCGCATGGGTGGAATGGGTGAAAGGGCAAGTGGGTGGAAAAGGTGCAGCAGGCACTATAAATTCCATGGAGGAGACACCAATGTCACTGTGTCATCTAGTTTGCATTCAGCAAACCACCCTGCCACCTACCTCAGCTGGAGAGTGAGGTAGTAGTGCTCACAATTGGGAGTCCCTGGCCTGCCCCTATCGGTTGTCAGGTAAAGTTGGACACTTGCCATGCCAGATAAAGACACCAAGCATGTGCTACAGTGTGACAAATTTCGAAATGTTGGTGAAGTAGGATAATACTGTGGTAGTACATTTTGGACAAAGCAATGCATCCTGAAACCTATAGTTGCCATGTCTTCCAAAATGCTACTTGGCCACTGCGGGAGGATAGTATCCTGTATATATTGCCATCCTCCAGTGCCTCCGCGTCATGGTAGATAATGATGCCCATGTAGCAGATCATATTAGGCTGCCATTGCACCAACTTCTCACCGATACAGAGGGCAGGATCAGCCACCACAGTGGCTAGCAGGAAGAGACAAGATTTGCCCCCAATTAACTTACAGGCCTGAGAAATTGACAAAGGAGGTGAGCAGATGCTCGACCATTGGCAGAAATGTCCCACACATAGAGAAGCATGTCATCAGCATAAAGTGAAATGAGATGTACACCATCTCTTAGTGGGATTCCCCCAGTCCCATCCTCACTATCTCAAGTGATGTACCAGGAGCTGTGTGACCAGGGTGAAGATAAGGGAGAGAGGGCAGCCCTGGCAAGTGCTTCGGACTATGTGTGTAGGCTCAGTGATGTATCTTCCAGTCTTGACTTGGGCTAGTGGCTCTGTGTATAGGAGCTTGGTGATCCCAAGCATCAAGGGACCTAGAGCAAATTTGATCAACACCGTGAAGAGACAACCCTGATAATGCAAGTCAAATGCCTTCTCAAGGTCCAGGACTGGACAGACATATCATGGCCAGCAGTCCAGCGCTTGCTTCAGAACCCAGAAGAGGCAATGAAGATTCAGAGAGGAATCTCCAGCCGGTAGACAACCAGTTTGGTCTTTATGAGCTAATCATGGTATCCACTGGCTCCAGCCTGTCGGCTTTACCAAGTACTTTGTTATCTGCATTAAGCATCACTAGAGGTAGGTATGAACCAAGGCTGGACGGTTCACACCCTCATTTGGGGATTGAAACAATCAAGGTTTCCTGAAGCGATTGGGAGAGGCAGGAGTGCGAGAGGACCAGAAATTGGTATGTAAAGTTTAGTAAGTTTATTATAAATTAATCATTAATCCAATATAGCTATATATTAAGATCATATTACAAAGATACAAAATCAGAACTGGCAAGCTGAAGAGCCGGAATAGGTTCAGTCTCAGTAGCATAAGGCACTAAAAGAATACAGTCTCAACAATACAGATACTAAGAAAGAGAAATTGGCATTCTTTAGATACATTTGGATCACCCTTTCTAACCATAAACAGATTTAATGGTCATCTCATCCTGGCTCTAAGCTAGAATAGAAATGTTTAGACTAGATGTCTCAAAGGATTCACAAAGAAAGGAAGGAAGGTGTCAGAATAATGAAGACTCCAGTAGAAGTCTTCCGAAAAGGGAAATCAGTGTTTAGCATGAAGCTACACACTTGCAAGGACAAAAGGAAGCGTAAAGGTCTGTACCTCTCAAAGTCAAAAGGGAATCTGCTGTACCGTCTAACGAGCATCCATACCTCTTGATGCGTCATCAAAAACACAAATACTTCTCTTTCTCATAGTGTGCATCTGTCACATACGTTGATTTTCCCATCCCGCAGAGCTCGAACACCCAAGTTTACCTTCAGCTCCCGCCTTCCTGATATGTGATAAATAGGAGGCTTCTTCTGCTCATTAAATCGTCCTGTTCTTGCCAAGATTTATCTTTTCAGGCCTCAATATCTCTAATACACAATTTTCCTTTCTCTAGCTGTGAAATCATGATGACGCACCTGCAAAAAAAAAGAAACATGCAGGGCAAGTTAAAATACATTTCTTCTTAAGAAATAAAGGCCTAGTCAACCTAATGTTAGTTAATTGTTTTCAATGTGCACTTCGATTACATGATTTTAGATACATGAATGTTAAAATAAATGCAAGGTGGAAAATTCATGAATTCATGATTACATATGCAATGTACTTTCAATAAATGCAGTGTATCTAAAAAAACAAACGTAAATGGGAATGAGAACTACGAATCTTCATATGAAACTAGCATTAGAACACACATGTATATAAATCTCTAGTTTCTACATTACATACACCTCAGTAATACTTCACTTTACATTGATAAAGTTAAGGCACACAGAGTATATAGTGTTGGGTAAATATTTATATAGCTTCCGTGACGTGTAGGGATGAACCCTAAATTACGCTGCTCCAGTGCCTTGTTTGATAGTTGACAATGACATCCTCACTGACTCCATAAATCACTACTACAAATAAATCGCAGCCAACAAGACATTATGGTTGACCCATAACAGAACATCACCCTCCTCTACCTAGCCTACCTTAGGGTGAGGATGAGAACACAGTTTTTTCTTAAGAGGTTTCCTTTTTATGAAAAGCTCGTAGCTTTACCCCCTTAACTCCCTTTTGACGACTCATACATTTTGAAAATTGTATAATGAAATACATTAGGAAATCTCAAACGCGTCTAATGATCTATGGGTAATAATATCTGCCTGTTTTAAAAAATGAAAAATGTTGTTCTGACAAATTCTTTTAAATGTTGAGAGCTGCAGTAAGTTCCACTAACACTTACGCTGGCCAGCGTTTTTTAAAGAATGAGTCTGTCAAAGTAACATGTTCATTTATTTGCAGGCTTGTAATGTACAAGGAAGAATGTACAGAGACATATTGAATGTACATGGGTAAACCTGTGCTTTTCACAATGCGAAACCGTGCAAAATATCTGAAGACTTTTTTCTTCAGTAAATGAAACTGCATAAAGTGTTGGTGAGATGAGGACCAATCATGTAGGTATTTGTTTCTGTTATTTTCTGCTTTTGGCAGCAGTTTCCAGCACCCATGGTGAGCCCTGAGCTTTAATGGCGCTTTGGAGCCTTGAAGTTTTACGTAATCCCACACAACCACCTATGCACGGGCCCTGACTGGTGGCACTTTATATAGATTTGAGTGGTCGGTGGTAACTGGACCAAAGGTGATGCTTTCTGGCTTCCCCAGTGGAGTGGTCTGGGGAAAACAGGCTCTTCCATATGTCTCTAAGACTGGTAATTTGTTCAAGCCTTCTGTGTGTTTGTTTTTTGATAATGAACTTTATCACCAAATCACATGCCAGGAAGCAGGAGATATTTTGTGATCACTTCTCTGTGGGCCTTCCCCTAACTGTATGCCCAGTTGGATGGATGCCCATGTCCCTTTTGGAAGCAGAGTTCAGTATATTTTCAAGCTGCAGAGACGTGCTTTGAAGATGTGTAGCCCGGTGACAGAAATTTGAACATTGAAAGATAGGTCAACAGACATTGCGGTTTGAGAGGTGCTGCAATCCTGAGGCATCGAGGCAAGACCATCCAAAAAACTCAACTAACCAAATGCTTCCAGAGGGTACGAATACGTGCCCTGTAGGTCTGCAGTGTTAGGGAGGGAGGTCCATGCTCTGATGAAGCAGAAAATGAAGGTTTTGATTTATTTACGCTTAAACGTAGTGCTGCAATAATCATGTGTGACTTTAACCGAACTAATAAAGATTGTACGGGGACAAAATGTGCCCTTAGAGTAGTTTGCCAACATTTATAAGCGTGCTTATATAACGTGATGTATTAGAATTGCACTAATCCGACATAATCGTAAACGTGTGCTACGATTTGCTTGCTTGAAATGTTTTAGCTTAGCATTTCTTTAGTGCAGGCTTTGGCCTAGTTGCCTGGTCTCACGGTTTAGATGCTCGTATTTTTCCAATGTGCTATTAAACGTGTATTTTTGCTTGAAGCTGTACTTTTCCACTGAGATCGTTCACATGCTTATCTTAAAGTTTCGTGCCAGCCTGGCATATTTTCTCTTTACTCCAAGGTCGATCTGCAGGTGCGGACAATGGAGGCTCTGAAAGTGAGCTAATTGGTATAAAATGTTGCAACTTGCGTACCCATCTCCAAGGATAATGTATGCTTAAGTAAAAGCTTGAGAACTGTCGTTTTTGATTGGACAATTTGAAGCTAACCTATGAACCCTCCAATGGAAGACCCTACTGGATTTGAACTGTTGTCTATAAAAACCAGGTGCACGAGAAGAAATTAGATCATTGCATCAATTATTGGACATCCCGCCATTTTGCAGACTTCGTAGCTATTATGGCCCACTTTGCTGCGACGCCATTTTGAAAGAGACTTTGATGCTTTCTCTAATCGAGAGAAAGAGACTTAAATGATTCTGGCCCTAGAGACTTTAACTTTGATTTGATCCCTTGCATGAAGTAATAGTTTTACCTTGCCGCCGTGAGGCAATTGCCCCGTCCTCCCCTGCCCCTTTGCCCTGTCCCATGCCGATCGAGGCGGTACCCCTGTTGATCGAGAAACGGTACCTGTGAGACGAAGACTTCCTTGTATGCTGATCGTAATTGGTAAATATGAAAGGAAATTGTACAATTGCATTGTGTTTCTTTTAGGTAACCAACTGCTGATTTTTGATAAGAGCCCTAGCTAGGAGTTTTTCTAAATTAATGTCACTAAATTGTTTTTGCATGAAGTCCCACATGCCGATGCTAATTTGAGGTTAGATGAGGATTTCTTTTGTTGCACGATGCAATTTGAGACCTTGTTATGCTGACTAAATGTATGCAATTAGTTCGTTACAGATTATAGTATTAGTGATTTGCATTGCTATTATCGAATGCCTTGTGATTCAAATGCTGCATAGATTGCACTTGTTTCGCCGCTATGGACAGCTATTAATGTTCATTTACGTTTATCATTTGGTGTTGAGACACATTTATATTGTGCTAGCTTTGTTAATATAGGGAAATAAATTCACTAACTTTGCAATAAACTGGTGTGGTTATTCCTGATTGAAAGGTCAGGGTTCCCCGAAATGTATTCTGGATTAATTGTTAAGTGTTATGTTGATCAAGGTATTGCTTATGTTCGATATTGATTATTGATTTCACGAAATTGACTGATTAAGAGTACAGAGAGTCCCACTTAGTCAAAAGATTCATCGGCCTAAAGAGCGTCCGAATACAGGTAAAATTACTAGTACGGACCGCTCTATCAGTAGATGGTAGCAGAGGATGGTTCCGATCCATCGACCTCTGGGTTATGGGCCCAGAGGTCGATGGATCGGAACCATCCTCTCCCAATATTTTCAAGCTGCAGAGACGTGCTTTGAAGATGTGTAGCCCGGTGACAGAAATTTGAACATTGAAAGATAGGTCAACAGACATTGCGGTTTGAGAGGTGCTGCAATCCTGAGCCATCGAGGCAAGACCATCCAAAAAACTCAACTAACCAAATGCTTCCAGAGGGTACGAATACGTGCCCTGTAGGTCTGCAGTGTTAGGGAGGGAGGTCCATGCTCCCAAGCGCACAACTGAATGTCTTAATTTTCTGAGGGTGCAAACTTCATTTACAAACCGAACTATCTCTGAATTAGGATCTCTCATGTAACTTGTAGATGAGGGCAAACGGTTTTGTGAACCCGGCCTGCAGTGCCTAGAAGATTCACAAATGAACAGAAATGATGCTCATCACTGTTCTGCCACACACAGTAAAGCGACCATGAGCATACGTGTAACCCAGGTTGTCAACTAACACTGAAAACATACAACAATGTACAGAGAAACTCTATTCAGATATGTTGTATGGAATCTATTGAGTATTTGTATTGGCCTGCAATAGCATCGTGTCCAGAATATCGACCACTAACATATTGTTAAGATAAGTATGTGGAGGGAATTGTAGATTTAATATTTGAACTCCGCATCTATTTACCTTGTCGATACATATCGTTAAGGTAAACAGACGCAGAGTTGAAATAGTGATAGCCGAGATTCTAGGTGTGATATTTTTGTAAGTCGACATAACAATCGATCTACTGGTAGAAAGCCTTACAAAGAATGAAGAGATGTATATCCTCAATGAAAACAGCAAATATCTCAAAGTATGTAAACTTTTGCTGACTGCATTCAAGGACTCTAATTTCCTTTGCCTGTTAACTGGTTTAACTGTAACATTTAATTTACATATTTTATTAAAGGGACAGAAAGCTCAGCGTTAGTGATTTTATTTTTAATTGTGCCAGGCTACGTCATCTTGAATAAGTGTTCTGTTTATGTATGCCAGTTTCTCCTACATCAGTGCTTCTTCTGTAATGAATGCCCACAAGCGCTTATTTTTAATTGAGCTAGACTGCAGATCATCTATTACATTTTCCTTTCCGACAAGTCAATTACTTTTCAATCCATGATTTTCCTGCAGGGAATTTTTACAGGGCCTCAACAACAAGAGCGCCAAATTCTCAGAGGTTGGTATTTGCGCCCATACTGTGAGATTGTAGATGATATTGCTACAGAAGGATGTGGTAAGTGCACTGGCAGTAAGATTCCTTTGTTACCTTACTGCAAGATGTCTTTATGCATTGTGCCCTTAGAGTGCCACTAAGGAGACTGGTTTTATTATATGAAGTAGGGCAAAGGGGGTGCAGGTAGAGGTGCATCACATTTTGTACCTACATAGAGGGAGTGCATCGCTCTGTTTCCCTAAGGGTCCACACAGGGCCGGCTTTTGGGCGGTGCGAGCGGTGCGGCAGCACCATGCTCTGACTTCAGGGAGGAGCTGTGTTTAGTAATAACTTCCAAAACTTGCGATTTAAAAGCACCTGCTGAAAAGTTCCTTGTTCGTCCAGCCTTCAGGAAACAATTAAAATGTCAAGATACCTCTTGTGATTAATGTTCCTGCTAGGGAGAGAGATGGGAGTTTGCCTAGTGGCAGCTTTGACTCAACATAAAATAGCATAGAGTGTTAATATGCCTGCTGCAAAAAGCAGAACTATGGGGCATATTTAAGAAAAGTGGCACTGCGCACAGTGCAGCGCCACTTTTCTTGCACCCCTTAGTGCCTCCCTAATGCCACCATGTGTGCATCATATTTAAAATACGGCACACCATTGCAGTAGTTAGGGGACTAGCGTCAGAATTTTTAAACTTGTCCGGCGCTTTGCAGTATTAGCGTAAACATTTTTGACGCTAATCTTACAAAGCACCTGGAGGCCCATTGTAACCAATGGAAGCCTCCTTTTAATGCCTGCTCTGAGCAGGCGTTAAAAATGGCAGAAACAAATGACACAAATAAATCTGTCAGATTTCTTTACACCATTTTTTTGCCCCCCCTTAACTGGAGAATGCCACATTTACATACATTATGCCTGGCGCAGGCAGAATGTAGTGCACAAGGGTACAAAGTGGCGCACTGCATGCATTGTGCCACTTTGTAAATATGGCACAGCGTTTTTAGCCACGTGAGCATCAAAAAAATGAAACTAATGTGGCGTTAGAATGGCGCTAGGTGCTCTTAAATATGCCCCTATATTTTATGTGGATAGCTGAGTAGATTAGTAAAGCCAGCCTTTACAAGTGCTATAAAACACATGAATGTATGTGAAAGGGGAGCGATGGAGAGATGAGGGGCACATTTGCCAGGTGGTAGTGAGTGAAACCGAGTAGGACGTCATGGGGTGAGGGGGGTGCCAAAATAAACTGTTGCACAGGGTGCCACCAGTCCTAAAGCCGGCCTTGGGTCCAAACAGGGTGTAAAGACATCTTTTGCACCCCCCCACCTCCACGATTGTTTGTTGTGGGGTTTCTTAATTAAATAATAATATAGAAAGTCTACCCATTCTCAACAATTACATCAGCACCTATTAACATACAAAGGTAGTGGAAAAGTCCTGCAAGCAAACTGTTAGACAACTGGACAACCAGGGTCAGGGTTTGGGTTTATATTCTCTCCCCAATGTACTCTCTGTTCCACCCTCCCTTGAACTCTCTCCTGCTTGTTGTGGTGAGATACTTGTTAGGTACAGATCTGATCTGCTGTCAGTGATGGAAAAGCAAGCTGTGGTGGAGATCCACAGTCCTTCCTTATCGATCAGGGTTGAAGGAGTGTGAGGAACCTCAACCAGTGCTATGACTGCCATCATTGATGACAGAAATGTTCCTAGTGCATGGACTGGACACCCCCTACAGCACAGTCACCTGGATCCTATCATGGCACTTACCATGGAACTGCACATCCCACATCCATACACCCCCCCAGAAAAAGAGGGGGACAGGGAGTCGGGTGCAACAGTCGCGGCCTGTAATTTTAAGAGGGAGGGGGGCGGGCAGGAAGCACACTCACACTCATTCATTCAGTCAACCATGCACATCCATTCACAACACTTATCAACATTCAAACATACACGCATGCACTAAACATTCATTTAAAAAACACACACACACACACTTACCTTGAGCTCGGAGGTGGAGGGTTGGGACTGCTGCCTTCCCTCAAAACCTTAGGTCAGCCACTGAGGGAAGGCAGCAGTCCCAACTTTGTCACAGAGTGGGATGGGGTCAGTGAGACTTCTGACCCCACCCCACTCTGTGACGAGGTGTCACTGATTGACACTCGCCCTGGGTGCTTCAGGGCTTAAACCTGAAACTCCCAGGTCGGAGTCAATGGGTGCTGCTTCCCCTCATCACTGAGGGGGAGGGCCTCGAGGCACCTTGCTAAGCCGAGGAGGTCACGTCCATAGGAGCTGTGACCTCTTCAGCCCAGCAAAGTTCAGCTCAGGCAGCCAGGAGTCTACGCAAATTGCGCATGTCTGACTCCTGACTGCCTGAGCTGAACATGAAGAGTGTCTGTCAGACTGACCTTTGCTCAGCCTGACAGGCACTCTTCATGAGGGGCAAAAGGTGGGGGGGTGTGGCCCCTCCACCCTAAAGTACAGGTGGCATCTGGTGTGCAGGACAAGGAAGCAGTTTTGGTAGTTTCTCAGGAGAAGGCAGCTTTGAGCACTTATGGTCTGGATATGTGCATATACCTGTGCCAATTGTGAATATAATAGGGCAATCTGGACACAAAATTCAAATGTGAATTTGGCATTGTTATGTTTGCTTAACTGTGATAATTGTGAATAAAGCATGGTATTGTGGACTTAGTACTGTACAACTAGTTGGTGTTTTTGGAAACAGTTATGGAGTAGAGTGAATCTTACTGTGACAAAATTGATCCTGGGATAGTGTAATAGTGGCATCACAGCCTTTGCCGTCTTAGGTCAATGCTATACTAGTATATGACAACAAACAATCTGCTACATTAAGAAGATCTTTGTCACATATGAGCAGCCCTACTAGCAGACCACGACGTTGAAAACCATAGTGTAAACAACACGTTTAAATATTTGAGCACCAGCCCTGTTTTATTGGCAACATCCTAAAATGGTATGGTAAAAATATTTAGATAGTCCTTAATACCGCTGACGGGGGCCTGAAGTGCTTTTTGAACTGGTAGCACGGTACTCTGCGGGAGCCCAGTGTTAGTGATTTTGTCAAACACTGCATGTTTACACTACTTACCTGAGACACTGTAGCCCTGAGATACTCTGTTCAAGCTATAGCAGACACATGTGAAAGTGATGGAAAAGCAAGTGTACATTTACTACACGTATGTGAGACACTGTAGCCCTGAACTACTGTGTTCAAAGCTATAGCAGGCACAAGTGAAAGAAAACCATTTTTGACATGTTTAACATCCCACATTTTGATGTTAGCTACCTCACCCATAAGGAGTGCATTGAAGCTCACCAGGTCTTGGTGCATAATATTCTAAGGTGAGGCATGCCTAATGTTTTAATTGATACCTTTCTGCGATGTTAATATACAAAAGCACATTTTCACTGTGCTTGACTATGGTAATTACAGGCCACCAACTGGAAGTTACCTTGAAATGTGGGAGAAGATAGTGGACAAAGACAGCAAATGGTATTGGAAAGGACACGCGTGGGCCTGAACATCTGGCATATTGATAGTGAGCAGAGTCCTAGACATAGGAGGGCTTTAATGCTGATCTGTTCCCACCCGACTGTCTCCTCTCCGGGTTTAAGAGCTTCACATGCTCACACTGGGTTCCAGCTCTAGAGAAAGGTTTCCTGGGACTGTTTACGGTTAACCACAAAGAAGGTTGTTTTAGCTGTGGGAACTTTCTAGCACTAGTTTAGGAGTTATCACTAATTACTACTCAATGACTACTGTGGGAAAAGCTGCCCACCAACAGGGCCTCACAAAACAACTGAATCTGAAAAAGAGAAAAGGATGTACCAGTTCTGTGAGACTTGCTCCCTGCAGGGGGGTGTTGCACCCTGGCCTGCTTTCCCCTGTATTCAAGACTGGAAGTGCTTCTCAAGTGTCAGACCAGCTGACTTCCTGTAGCCTAGGAGAGATAAAAGGCTGAAGAAGGGCATCTGGATGAAGAACCAACAGACTATTCTTGACTGGGATGTGTGCAAGAAGCCTTTGTTAGAGAGGGTGCTTAACCAAGCCTCTCGTTGCTAACTGTTGCCTGAAATGCTAGACAGCTTGCCCAGCTGTTCCCAACTGTTTTGTAGCTTTGAGGCTGACATGGAGAAAGTTATTTAGCAACCTAAAAAGTAGGACTGGACATTGGGTTGTGGCCCTGGCACAATTGTATTCGAGTTAACTTCGAACTGAAATCCACTGCCTGGGTCCTCCCTGAAGAGCTCCTGAAGTCTGGAAGCATCTGCATGGACTAGCCTGTAAGGTTACTAATGCTAACTCTGTTTTCATGGGATACATCAGGCACGATTGTCCTGGCAATTACTTTTGATTTTCAGTGGAATACGGTCACGCAGTAAGCAACTGCTTTTAATTTTCAGCGAACTGCAGTCCTGCAGTGGCTGCTTTTGGTATTCAACATAGACTAACATTGCCTTTATACACCCATTGTTGTCATGGAGATTTTAGTATCTGGGTACAGAGATCTGTGACTTCTGCTGCAGCACTAATGAGTTTGGTTGCGCCACAGCACTTCATGGATGTTTATAGTGTGTCATAGGTCAGGCAGCTACAGTTGCTTTCTGCTGAACAATTACAAACGCATGGAAGGATGGTGTCACCTTGCATCTGTTTTGTGTATTATAAGCAAGTCAGGCTTGGTGGCTTTGCCACATGCTTGTTTGACACAAAGTGGGTTGGAAATTAGCCTCAGTAGTTTCCTGACTTAAATGTGGTTTTGGTTCTACTTAAACTATTAAAACACAATGCTCTGTGAAAAGGTCTGTCACTATGTGCTTTTTTGTGCTTAAGCTCAAGGTTTCCCACCAATGCTGTATTATACCAAACAAGACATTGGTTTACTAGATTTGTCACAGTTAATAACCCAGTGTCTAACAATGTCCATGAATATAAATGAAGAAAACTAGCACCAATAACAATTATGGTCAACATGAGACAGTTGGGCATTTTGAAAGTCAAAAGCACCAAAAAACAGTAGAGAGGTAAAAGTAGTTAGAGTCCAATTCACACTAACAGAAGCAGTTGCAAAAGCCAAATCCTGTTCCTGAGTTATAGAATCAGGGAGGGTGAAATTTTGTTTTTGTCAACTTAGATTTGTTTTTATGGGCCTTCTTCCAGTACGATGAAATTTCCGTGTTGGGTAGTCTGTCGTTTGGGGCAGGTTTCTTGGCATTCTAATGTGGACTACCTGCTAATTTGGCGGCTCTCACAAATTTTCATATTTGTCGGGTGTTCAAAATATTTGAAGATGATATTCCACTCTAAAACCTAAAGAGATGATGTATTCCTTACAAGGGCTGGTGTGCACCCATCGCCTGAGATATTATTGGGAAGTAGCCACCCTAAACATGGCATTGTTTACGTGGAGACATGCTTTTCTTATGTAGAAAAAAAGTTTCATATTGCAAATGCACTTCTGCGTTCCCTTTGTGTAAGTGGGAATAAATGCACAGTTCAGTACTTAGGGTACTTCATAACAAATTACAGATTTCCAGTAGAAACTTCTGAAATCATTTGTGAAAATGTGATATTTATTCAAAATGTAGGCATAGGCCTCCTTGAGAGTATTTCCAACTATCAGTCTTAGTGTTATGTTTAATATATGTCTGACCTAAAGTCCCAGAGTTTGGTGACTAGGGTCTAGAGGTTACATAAATGTAGAGGTAAAAAAAAAATAGTAAAATGAAATAACTACATTTCAATATATCTTCCACAGAGCATCCAGACCAGACCAGCATGGTTGGTGCTTACTAAGTATGCTTTTGTATTTCATTTTTAGCACCCTATCAATTGAGATCCTAAAAGGGCCATTAAAAGAGTCTTATCAATAGACCTGGTGCTTCATTACGATTTTGGGGGTCATAAGACCGCTAAACTCGCAGTGGCGGTCTAACCGCCGTGGACCCAGCAGTAAAGAATGCCGCATTACGAGAACGCCGCCAGTCCCACCAGTCTGGTCGGACCACTACGGCCAGTGGTGAGCTACTCCGGGCTGGTGGCAGGCATAAGACAGCCGGCCATATTAGGAGGCAGCAAACCGCCAGGCTTTTAGCGGCAGTCGCCCCGCCACGAAAATCCCTGGTGGTAACGCACCGGCTACAGGAATCCCCATTCCTGTTGCCGCCACATGCACCGCCACACGTCCACACACTTGCAGACAGTCCCACCCAACTGCACACATCCATACAAACACCCCCACCTGACCGCACGCATATATACAAACACCCCCACTCGCTGTCACACTGACATAAACACACCCCCACTCATACAAACACATACGCACCCTGCATTCATTCACACCCTTACCCCTCCACGCACGCATTATTTAACCCCCCACCCCTCCACGCATGCATTCATTCACACACTCTCCCTCCACATAGGCATTCATTCACACCCCAACCCCTCGGCATACGCATTCATTCACACCTCCATGCACACATTCATTCATGCACTTCCCGCTCCCCATACACATTGATTGACACACTCCCCCTCCACATACACATTCATTCACACCCCCACCCTCTGCGCATATGCATTCATTCACACCCCCTCCATGTACGCATTCATTCACACCCCCTTCCACGCATGCATTCATTCACACACTCTCCCCTCCTCATGTGCATTCATTCACACACATCCCCTCTGCATATGCATTTATTTACACACACACCCTCCGCATATGCATACATGAACACGCGCATGCACAAACATTCCAACACACACACACACACACATACTTGCACACATACATGCACACACCACACACATGGACCTGCCACACACACCCCCCCTTTTGGTCGCTTCACTTACCTGTCTGGGCGAGGTGGTCATCCTGTAGGGGATGGGTGTCGGTGTTACCACTGCCAGAGCTGCACTGTCATGCAGGAATTGCCGTGTCGTATTCCGTCTCATAATACGGTGGGCAGAGTCCTTTTAGTGTGGTGGTGCTGGCGGTGAATCTCCCTCTCACCCGCCATCGGTCAGGCCGACAGTGTCAGATTTCTGCCCTTAAATGGGCAGAGATACTTGGGTAACTCCAAATACGGCAGTCTTCGGACCGCCAACCGTGTTGGCTGTCTTCTGGCACCTACAACTTCCGCGGCCTTTCAAAAAGACTGCCGAAGTCGTAATGCGGGCCTCAGTGTTCCGGCTGGGAACCCATACCCAGAGAGGTTCTGTCCACTCTGTGTGTGGAGTCTGAATAAGGAAATGTTCCTATAACCTCTGAAAGCTCTTCTAGTCATTGTGGCAAGACAGTTCTTGGCTAAAAAAGTGACACCTTAAAATCCATAAATGGTCTCCTAAGGGTATGAGGGAATCTAATTAGCTGATTCTTTTCTGGTATTAGGTTTCTAAACAAACCAGTCTTATTACACTAGCACCAAAATGTAGATTGGTTGCACTTGGTTTCTGGTGAGTAAGGAAAATGTAGTGTAGTGTTCCTTATCTTCATTGTCATAAGCACAAAGATATTTCCTTCTACCAAATGACACTATATTTACAATATCCCCAATGGTCTCTTGTCTCCCCATTAATGAGACAAATGCAGATCTTCCATTTAACAGTGTGGGAGAAGCTTTCTGAACTATTAAACAGCATAAAAAGCCACATTTGTTTGTCTTTAAGGGTTTCATAAAATTCAGTTAGATTCAAAGAGGTACTATTATTAAACATGCTTCACCACTTTCTGGTACTTTTTATCTGCTGCTACCTTAATATCTTAATGGAGTTTAAATTGCCTGTAGGTTTTACTTTTTAAGTCTCAAGATAGCCTATCAGTCTTTCCCCTGCATGTCTTATTCCTTAAAGGATGATCAGAAAAACTACTAAACTTTAACTCTGAGCCATGTCACATAAGACAGACAGGCTTATGAGCAAGCTAGGACTGGTTAACATTAAAATAGGGTTCTTTGAAAGTGAAAATCGGGAATTCAGGGAAATGCCATTCTTTCCTTAGCACTGTTAGTAAAGATGTGCCTACACCCTAAATGAAAGTCAGAGGTAATGATGGCAGAGGAACACATAGGGGGTCATTACGACCCTGGCGGTCGTAATGTGGCGTCCGTACCGCCAACAGGCTGGCGGTACGGAGGCCCGTATTACGACCGCGGCGGTAGCGCTGCTGTCGCACCGCCAGGGCCGGCGGTTTCCCGCCGTTTTAGCCCCGGCGGTGATAATCCGCCAGGGCAGCGCTGCAAGCAGCGCTGCCCTGGGGATTATGACTCCCCTACCGCCAGCCTGTTTCTGGTGGTTTGCACCACAAGGAAGAGGCTGGCGGTAAGGGGAGTCCTGGGGCCCCCTAACAGGGCCCCCTAACAGGGCCCCATGCAGCTTTTCACTGTCTGCATAGCAGACAGTGAAAAGCGCGACGGGTGCTACTGCACCCGTTGCACGGCCGCAACACCACCGGCTCCATTAGGAGCCGGCTCCTATGTTGCGGCCGCATCCCCGCTGGGCCGGCGGGCGTAAACTAGGTTTGCGCCCGCCGGCCCAGCGGGGATGTTGTAATGGGGTCCGCGGGAGTGTGGCCGCATTGGCGGCCGCACGGCGGTTACCGAGCTTGTAATGACCCCCATAGTAATTTATTGTGCAGGGAGTTATAGTGGCCAATGTTCTGAACAATACCTCAGTCAATGATTTTGCTTGATAGTTGTACCAGGCTTCAATTCACTGACAGTATTTTATCAAAGAGGTATATGGATTGCTCAATTACTAGGACCACCTGGGGAATGTGGCACAAAGTACTGTCATACATATTGCCAAGGCCATTCATGTACATACTGAATAGATGAGAAGAGTGTTTGTTGGTAGGGCCTAAGTGCAGGACAGAAGTTGTTTGCTGGAGAAGTGTTAAAGTCAGATAGCTGATGATATCAACCATCAACAGGTGGGAAATGCATGTGAAGGAATGGATGTGAAGAAGGTTCTAAAGTAAAAATGTAAGATTAGCTGTGGAGAAGCACTGTGGAGGCCCCAGTTGAACCTAGTCACCAGAGGACGTTTCCCATCATATACACTCTTCACTGCATCCCACATCTAGGTTTCCTATAGGTGCTCCAGTCTAGCTCTTGCTCTGTCTTGCCTACTCTGTGTAAACTGATTTTACTTAGTGGCCTTCTCTTCCTTCTCCAATGACTTCAAGGAATTCAAAATGTTAACTCCAACTCCTATGTGACTTCATCACCCCAGCCCTTCAAGTGCTCCACTGTCTACCCATGGCCTGAGACTGTTCTTTCATGGCAGTCTGAATTGTCTTCATGGCAATCTGAATTGTCTATGCCACAGGCTCAATTCAAGTACAACTGTAAAGATACATACAGAACAGAATTATTTAAACAAACATCATCAATCCCTTCGGATGACTTCACCCCAGAATTAGGTGTGCATCAGTGCAACCTCAACTGTTTAGGCTATAAAAGTAGGGGACTCATCCCGACAAAGGCAACAAACATATAGGAACACCCGCTCATCACACATGACACCACAGTCCTTCCCACATAAGTCATATTTGCAACCCATGTTTTTACACCAAGACACAAAAATGCCTTATGAACTTAAGTGCTTTATTACTTAGTCATCTTTACTCAGCAACATACTTTGGTGCAGAGTCAAATGACAAAATAAGAGCACACTTTGGTCATCATGCACACCAAACAATTGCAACACAGGCTATTCTACAAACCCACACATATAAAACCAGCCATAAACTACAAAGTAGTATGCTACCTATCTTAGAACACTGCTCGGCTCTTCTTCAGAATTTTCAAATGCTATATAAATTCAACCACAATGCAGTACAATGAGGCAGCGTTCACACATTACCATAACAACTGGCTCAGTAGCTTGCTCTACTACTATTCCCCTAGTGCATAGCAGCACACACAGCTGAAATCCATGAAGCATGATACAAACACCACTATACCAGACCAGTGTGAGTGAGGCATAGAAATACTTCCAAATGTATCACAAGAATAATGATGGAGCACTTCTGGACTATTAGCAGCTACACTTTTGCCTCACCATTTTTTTAGAAGTCTGCTGGGAATCCATATTCATGACTTCTTTTCAGTAATACAAGTCTTATATCAGCAGTACAGAAGGAAAGGTGTTCAGCAAGTAAAGTACCTATAAAGCCCATTTGGCAACGTACTGTTGTCAGAGCACTGGGTACATGACTACACCAACCAACTGGGAACCTTGCCTTCAACTGTGATGTCTCAGCATGTACTGCAACATGGCCTAGCTCAAGCTAGTTGTCTACAAACAACTGTATGCATCCAATATTTTAATAGTAGAACCTACTTACTTCATTGGAATAAAATGGAAGAGGTTATGTCACAATGGATAACTCCTTTACGGTTACAAGTAGTCTTTGTTGCAATTTAGAATGTCCCACAGCAAAGCCTGATGTCCAGTGACTATACAGTATAAACAATCACACTAGGGTTATTTCACACAAGAGATATTTCTTACTCCTACTCACTGACAGCTAATGAACATGTTTGTTGAGTACTCTGGCCACATGTGAAGTCTACTAACCATATTTGTAAGAGAGGCCACAAATGAGGTGCTTTCTTTGATGTGCCCTTAAGGCACCATCCTGTCTTGAATGGAGACAGAGAATGCACTAGATGGTGAGGCGGTACAGGTAGTAGAGCTGGCGAGACAACTATTATCCACTTACTTTGCTGACACACATAACAGGCATGGATCATAACATGAATACTGACTGCCATAATTTCTCCAATGTCAAGTTTTGCTACAACTGTCTGCGGTTGGAGAGTTGTGTTGTATGGACTGACTACTGAATAATGTTGTGTGAGCACCCTCTGTGGAGACTATTGAAGGGTTGATATTGGATGACTAGACAAAGAAAGGGACTACTGAGTAAAACCAGATTCAGACTGACAGAAGATTGCCCTCCAGTGGAAGTTCCCTGTTTTTCACTTAATCTTTGTCTTGCTCATGAACAAAATCTGGTACTCGTATTGCTGCTAATAGTTGTCCCTATAAGACATTGCCACTGATTTTGCACTACTGAGTGCATCACTCATTGAGAAGGCAACATTTCAAATTGTGTTTACAGCTGCTTTGATGGTTGGTGCAAATTTACTGGATACATGCCAACAGGGTAGTTTAATATTGCTTCACCAATCTGCTTGATTCATGTGGGCAGTACAACGTGTGGTTATTAAGAACCTAGCTAACATCACCAGACCATGGCAAGACTTATACATCTAGCCCAACAGGCATGCAAAGGGTTCCCAGCCTTTCCCAGCTAGAACACAGAACCATTTTCTTGTCTCTGTGTCAGAGAAAACCTAAAAGATAAATGATTCCAAACTTTCCATCAAGGTTTACTACCAGTATTCTGTTCTTCCCTTGGAGGAGAGCCTCCTTAACAATATCCCCAACTCCATTAGAAATAGGTGCATAAGTAACATTTCTGGTTCTTCTTTCAAGGAGAGTCCAACAATGTCTCCCTAAAGCCAAGCCTATCTGGGCACACCTTGCCCACTTAAGGCGACAGATGTGCGACTGGGGGTGAGTGTTTGAAAACTTTCAGCACTCTGTTCATCATCCTTTTGTGTTGCTAAAGTCACCCTAATTTGCCAGGGTTTGCTCAGACGTGGATCACTTGCTCACTGTGTCACTGGATTCAAGCTTTCCTGACTGATGAGGAGTGATATCCCAAAATCTGTTCTAGAATGCTTTTTTCCGTTCTAGGCAGGACCTGCCCTGGCAGATCGGGCTGGACTGTTCCAATGGCAAACAGGGTCAAGACTGATTTTCGTATGGTTGGGTTCAAATTGGGATGGCATGGTGAGCAACAGAACAATGAATTAAACCCAGATCTGTGACTGGGGGTGAGTGTTTGAAAAGTGTTAGCACTCCATCCATCATCCTTTTGTGTTGCTAAAGTGTGTGTTATACATACCACACACAAACCAGCAAGAAGTTCATTTGGAAATATCACACCACCACTTGGACCAGGTCCAAAAATATGAGCACCATGTGTACATGAACAAAGAATCATTCCACAAGTGGTGATGCCCATAGTATTTGTCAACCTTGTTCAAGTTGCCAATGCTTACTGCCCACCACAGCCGCAGCCAGGCTGGACAACTTAGGCATCCAAAAAACTGCTCTCAGATGGATTGCCTCTTTCTTTACTGGAAGATCGCAAATTCTTGACCTTCCCCCTTCACCTCCAAACTCAAGGAAATCATCTGTGAAGTACCCCAAACATTCTTGCTCAGCCCCACACTCTACAAAACGTATATGATGCTTCTGGCCAGCATCATCAAAACCATGGACTCAATATCATATTCTATGCCAACGACACACAACTCATCCTCTCCTCTGAAGACACAACTAACATCAAATCAGCTTTCACAACTGTATGACAAATGTCGCCAGCTGGATAAAGGACAACTGCTCAGCACTGACAAGACAGAGGTACTAATCTTTAGAAACAGAAGCTCCTCATGGGGCACAACCTGGTGGACCTCAGAGCTCGTACCTACTCCTACCCCCACTGACCACCCTAGGAACCTAGGCATCATTCTGGACAACAAGCGACCCGTGATAATTCAGGTCAACTCTGTCTCCTCCTCCCATTTTCTTTTTTTTTTAGTGCATTCCATTCATTTGCCAGTTTTAGCTTACTCTGTTCTGTGTAGCTTGCAGGGAATTTGAAAAGGACCACATCTACAACCTGGTTTGCAATTTGCTGTGTTGGAACTGACAAACACTTCATCCTGACCTGTCATGGCATTAGAATGGCCCTGATAAAGAATGGCAAAGCCCCAGTATCTGCATCCTCATGGCTAGTGATAACCAAATCCCCACCTCCTATGTTTCATTCTAAAGCCTCAACTCGGAGTCTATTTGTGACATATCTTGTGTTTTTCTAAGCAGGCATATTCCCCTGCTTGTGTGGGCTTCCTCCTCCTAACTAGTGATAGACAGCTGTTGTGCCCACCACACATTCAAGGATTATTTTCTTGCCTAGGGTGCTGCACAAGCTATCTTGGGCCAGGCCGGTCCGCTAAAAAGGAATATGAAAAAATACAGGCATTTTTAATTCATATGTTGAATATTGCATATCAAATGTACTTCATTTTAAGGCGATATTACATTTCTAAATACAAAAATGAACATTGTGCAGTATCTACCAAACTTTAAGCAAGTGAATATTTATATGATCATTTTTCAGAACTTTCAAATAGTAAGAAATGGTGGTTTATAAAAAAAAATTGTAATTAGGCATTCAACGCAAGAAAAGATTTTATAAGAAAAAAATACATTTTTTGCATAAACCTGTGATTAAACTTTGAAAAATATATTTTGCAACAAAATACATCATGCCTAACTATATGCAGTATATGTCTGTGTAATAAGTGCATTATGTTGTAGTGATCAACGTGTGTACTTTTGAGATGCCCCCCAGTGTACATTTAGCCCAGTGCAAGGTGTTGTTACTTACCATTGAGCCATATGTCACTGCAAATATCAGAAACAAAGCAAAGTGCAAGAGGTGACTGGTGGATGATGTATCTGTTATGGGTGTTTTCAGGAAAGGAAGCATATACATCAGTGAATCAGCCCCTGACACCACAAACAGCTTTATTTTAGAGTGAGTGGTGTCTGCTGTGGAAAAGGTATGCTGTGTGGTGAGGCACCTGAAGTACCACATGAGTGCAGTCAATGGCACCTACCACACAATGGAAGTGGGCACAGACATAACATTCCCTGGCCACCTTTAGCTTTCTGCCAGTGACTGTGACATGGTAATAAACACATGCATTGGTCTGTTTTTGTAGCTCAGTACCTGATGCAATCATCACGACTGTCTTGCCGGTGAGATGCATACATTGTCAGAGCTGAGCCCCTGAAAAGATCCAGTGGCCTTGATTCTGCCAGCCAGTATTCTCATATGGGTGTGGGAGAGGCTGTAGTTTAATGAAGCTCCTGCTCCCAGTATACAATCATGTCAAGGATCACTTCATGTGAGAAATAGTATCTGGCAATGACTTCTGGACATTCCAAAGATATTCACCCTTTGCCTGTATATTCTCTTTCTCTTGCTCAAATAATTATTCCTCAAAATGAAGGCAATGCAACAAACGCATTCACCAACAAAGTGAAGGCCGAAAAAGCTCTTTGGTGTGTGATTTTATTTCTTCTGTGGTCCACCTGGATGTGATTGATTGGTGTTAAATTGTGTTTCACCTGCACATGGGTCATGGAGTTCATAACAATTACATCTTGCATTATCAAGTGTATTTCAAGAGTTGTTAGCCTTGCTATAAAATTCAATATTATTAGCTTCAATTAAATGTTGTGTATTAAAAACCCTATATTAACCTTCTACGGGATTTCCTTAAAAGTTTACGCAAATCTGGGATCTTGAAAAATTAAAATAAAAGACACTTTATTTTCCAAAATATTTCTAGAGTCATTTTTTCACTCCATTATTTTCTATGGGAATGTGTTTGCTAGTTGTTGGACATGTGTGGCACTGGGCTTACTTGAAGCCAGAGCTGGAGTACATGTATTTCTGTTTTGGGACTTTTTGGCTGTAGTAACTTTAGAAGTACAACTTTGCAATTGCAATGGGTATACTCTTTTGTGGGTGGGTGTTTGCCCCTCGGCCAAAGTAACCCGTATGTAAGTATACATTCAGTGATGTTTTACTATGCATAGTGGTATTGCATAGGAAAACACTAAGGGGGTCATTACAACATTGGCGGTAAAAGCCGCTTACCGCCGTGCAGAAGACCGCCAATACACCGCCGCGGAATTCCGCCACAGCTATTATGACACACATCTTGGAATCCGCCGAAACTCAGACACCCACACAAGTCCGCCACACCAAAGGTCAGTGTTAAACTGGCGAAAACAAAACCTCCACCTCCACGCCAACAGAAACACGCCTATGCTATTACGACACACGAATCCACGCAGCGGTCTTTCAACCGCGGTATTCCATTGGCGGTACACACCGCCGCACTCAAAATACACACACATCTCCAAAACACCGCCACATTGGACAATTCCAAATACACACACCTGATACACATACCACTCCCACACACCCAACACAATATAAAACACACACCCACATCCCCCACAAACCCCTACGACCAACAATACATAAAGAAGGCCAGAGAGAGAGCACAGAATAGACAATACCACCACCCACACAACATCCACACACAAAACACCACACACCACTACACATCACTACACTCATCACTACACTCACTACACTCATCACCACATACACCACCTCACACATCACACACACCACCCCATGGCACGCCAAAGACCCCCCGCTTTTCCGACGAGGAGTTCAGGGTCATGGTGGAGGAAATCCTACGGGTAGAGCCACAGCTATTTGGCTCACAGGTGCAGCACACATCCATAGCCAGGAAGATGGAGCTATGGCGCAGAATAGTCGACAGGGTCAATGCAGTGGGACAACACCCAAGAAATCGGGAGGACATCAGGAAGAGGTGGAACGACCTACGGGGGAAGGTGCGTTCAGCGGTCTCCAGGCACAACATCGCGGTACAGCGGACTGGCGGCGGACCCCCACCTCCTCCCCCACAACTAACAACATGGGAGGAGCAAGTCTTGACCATCATGCATCCAGAGGGCCTCGGAGGAGTCGGTGGAGGAATGGACACTGGTAAGTCAAATCTTAACTATCAGATCCCCCACCCTACCTGCATGCTATCACACACCCCCACCCTCACACCCTCCCCTATCACTCCAACTCCACACTAATGTACTAAGAACACAAACCACACATCCCAACAACAAGCCCTGCATGACACAATGTCACCCCTCACCAAAGCATGCTCACTGCACATACCCAGAACAACCCCCTAACCATCATCACACAAGCCCCCACACAGGAATGCTAGCACTGGGGTACACGCTCACCCACCCATTGCACACCATGACACACACACATGCAATAATCATGCTCTTATGCCCCTGCAGGATCACGAAGGACCGTCACCACACCGGAGGGTCCAGACATCTCCACTCCACCCACAGAAGAGGCCCACAGTGACGATAGCAGCTCTGCCCTACTGGAGCCTGATGACCAGCCCAGACCATCGTGGGCCTCGGGACAGTCGGTTTCCCTTGCACAGCCCAACACTGACCTTCCACCCTCTGGTAAAACCAGCACAGCAGCCACCCAGCGAGCCCAAACCTCCCTACCCAGGACAGGTCAATCAGCTGTGTGTCCACCACTACAGGGAACCCATGATAACCCACCACCCCAACAACAATAGGGACCTGGGGGCAGTGGTAGTGGGCACACCGTCCAGGGGATGGAGGCACAGGAACACAGGGGAACTGGGAGGGCTGCAGTGCGACAGGGGGCGGACAGGCCAAGGGAACCCATTCTCCACGAGACCCTATCCTCCATCATGGGAGCATACCACCACTCCCAGGAGACGATGGCGACGGTCCTGGTCAAGTTTCAGGAGACCCAGCGCCTGCAGGAGGAACAGTATTTGGGCTTCAGGGAGGAGCTCAGGACCATCAGCTCCGCCTTGGGCACCATCGTAGGGGTGCTGAAGGACATATAGCAGACCTTGAGGGACACTGTGGCACTCCAAGGGGCCCCTGACACTAGCCAGGACGATGAACTGCTCACCACCTCCGCCGGCGCTAGTGGACAGGACGCCCCGCCTCAGGACCACCACACCAGCACCCCACCCCCTGCAGATGGACAACCACCAAGCAAGCGGTCCCTGAGATCCAGGAACAGGACAGAGCAAGATGGCAAGACACCCGCCAGCAAATGAGACCACCCTGATTGTCCCCCCACCGTCCCACTTTGTTACCCTGTCCATACTTTAACTGCCCCAGCTCCACTTCCTTTGCCCAGATGGGCAGTGCACCTGTGAGACTAAAAGACTGGACTCTGCCATGGACATTCCTCCACCATCAACCATCACCATTTTACAACCCCCCTCCATTTTTAAGCACTTAAATAAACACCCTTGAACCACAAAACATTCTGGAGTCAGTCTATGATTTTGTAAAATGTATGATCAATGACAGTGTCAAAATGCTTTTTTAGTTGTTAAGGCAACATACCAATGTCACACATCACAAGTCCTTGAAGGATGCATGCAGATGACACAAGTTGGTAACCACACCTGTGAAACCGTAATGGAAAGGAACAACTCAGTTACCAAATAATCCCATTAAATTACACACTGGATAGAGTAAGACGTGTGACAGTGAATGTAATGTTAAAAAAAGAAAATGTTCTCACCTGTGTGTCACTGGAAATATTGCTGTATGACTGACTCCCTGTTGTCGTTGTCTTCTTCCTCCGCATCCTCCTCATCACTGTCCACAGGCTCCACAGGCTCCACAGTTGGCACAACACCATCATCTGGACCATCCTCCTGCAGAAAAGGCACCTGGCGTCGCAAAGCAAGATTGTGAAGCATCGAGCAGGCGATGATGATCTGGCACACCTTCTTCGGTGAGTAGAATAGGGAACCACCTGTCATATGGAGGCACCTGAACCTGGCCTTCAGGAGGCCGAATGTGCGTTCGATCACCCTCCTAGCCGCCCATGGGCCTCATTGTAGCGTTCCTCTGCCCTGGTCCTGGGATTCCTCACTGGGGTCAATAGCCAGGAAAGGTTGAGGTAACCAGAGTCCCCTAATAACCATACACGGTGCCTCTGGAGTTGACCCATCACATCAGGGATGCTGCTATTCCGCAGGATGTATGCGTCATGCACTGAGCCAGGGAACATAGCATTTACCTGCGAGATGTACTGGTCTGCCAAACAAACCATCTGTACATTCATGGAATGATAACTCTTCCGGTTCCTGTGCACCTGTTCACTCCTGTGGGGGGGGACCAAAGCCACATGGGTCCCATCAATAGCACCTATGACGTTGGGGATATGTCCAAGGGCATAGAAGTCACCTTTCATTGTAGCCAAATCTTCCACCTCAGGGAATATGATGTATCTCCTTACGTGTTTCAGCAGGGCAGACAACAGCACGTTGGAAAACATAGGCTGGTACATCCCTGATGCCATGGCCACTGTTGTTGACCCACTTGCAAGGAAATGGAGCACTGACAGCACCTGCACGTCAGGGGGGATTTTAGTGGGATGGCGGAATGGTGACATCAGGTCTGGCTCCAACTGGGTACATAGTTCCTGGATAGTGGCATGGTAAAACTTGTAGGTGACGATTAAATGTCGCTCCTCCATTGTCAACAGGTCCACCATTGGTCAGTACACCGGAGGATTCCGCCATCTTCTCAATTGTCCCAGCTGACGGAGCCTAGGAAGGACAACAGCGAGGATCGAGTCAATTTTATTCCAGGTATGTACCCACAGTTACACAGAACACAACACCAAACACAAACCCCTTCCTGTATGTGTGTTGAGTGTAGGCCTAGCTATGTGTGACGCAGAAGTAAATGGAGCCATGTGGGCCCCTGAAATGGCGGCTGCCTGACCTCTATCAGGGACAATGGGATTGTGGGGTAACTGCGTTGGCGTTGCACACCGTCACGGTAGTCGGTCGTATACCACGGCGCAATGCTGCATTGGTTAATATTGGACCCTATGGGTCCCAGGAGCCAATGAGGAAGTGCGCCGGCGGTGATGAAACGCACCGCCGCGGACGTCACCGCCATTTTCTATCTGTTCAATCACTAGATACCTGATCTTCTACAGGAGAGGACTTACACTGCAAGTGCTGCTGTGACCTCGGTCTGGAATCGGCGATGGCTGCTGCGTCTGGAGAAAGGGCCCCTGCCTTCACTGCTCAGGAGTTGGAGAAACTGGTAGACGGGGTCCTCCCCCAGTACACGCTTCTCTACGGTCCTCCAGACGAACAGGTAAGTACACTGGGAGCACGTTGTATGGGCTAGGCCTAGGTGGAGGGGGCTGGTTGGAAAAGGGAAGGGGGCAGAGTTCAGGGAACATTAATGCATGTGAATGAATGTGCCACATGGCTAGGGTAGGGAGGGGGGCCACGCACATTGACGGTGCGGTTGTTAATGACTTCTCTTCTTCCCTTGTGCATGTCATGTAGGTCAGCGCCCACCAGAAGAAGGACATTTGGCGTGCCATCGCCAAGGACGTCTGGACCCTGGGGGTCCACCAGAGACGGGGCACCCACTGCCGTAAACGATGGGAGGACATTCGCCGCTGGAGCAAGAAGACGGCGGAGGCTCAGCTGGGGATGGCCTCCCAACGTGGGAGAAGTGCCCATCGCCCCATGACCCCCCTGATGTTCCGGATCCTGGCGGTGGCCTACCCTGAGTTGGATGGGCGCTTGAGGGCATCACAGCAGACACAAGGGGGTGAGTAAAACATCATTCTGCGGACTTTGCACACAGTGGAGGGGTCTGGGTGGGGGAGGAGTCCTGTGGGTGTACCTAGGCCAGGCAGACATAGGTAGACTAGGCCCCTCCGAAATGCAGGCCATGTGGCTCCCTACCCCGCTGCAGTAGAGTGCCAAGTACAGGTATAGATGCCCCTGTGGCATCCATGTGTGCAGAGGTCCACCATAGCCATGTAGGCCAGATCCCAGGAATTGCATCTGTAGAGGCCAGGAGCATGTTGTAGTGCAGGGGGCTGCTGTGTCTGTAGTGTCCGCCAACGGTCGCGGTATGCCATGCACTCAACCTGTCTTTCTTCTGTCTTCCCCCCCTTTTTGTGCTCTCCATGTTCTTTTGTGCATCAGCATCATCAGGCGGAGGTACAGTGGCACCGGAGCACGAGGGAGCTGCATCCCACATGGCCTTGGAGGGCCACACCACGGACTCTGAATGCACCAGTGGGACGGAGGGCGAGGGGAGCTTCACGTCGGCCACCGGATCACCAAACAGCGACATGGACTCATCGGACGATGGGAGCTCCCTTGTGATGGCGGCACCATCAGTGCGCCCCACTTCTACAGGTACAGCCGCCACCTCCCCTACCAGCACCGCCCTCCCAGCAGCCCCTCAGCGTTCGCCCCGTGCCCGCTCACCCAGGAGGGTGGGCATCACCTCCGCCCCAGGCACCTCAGGCCCTGCCCCAATCACCCCTGCTGCCATCAGTGAGGAGGCCATTGACCTCCTCAGGTCCCTCACTGTTGGGCAGTCTACCATTCTGAATGCCATCCAGGGTGTAGAAAGGGAGTTGCAACACGGTAATGCATTCCTGGAGGGCATTCATTCTGGTCAGGCTGGCCTTCAGCGAACCCTGCAATCTCTGGCCTCAGCACTGATGGCAGCCATTGTCCCTGTGTCTAGCCTGCCCCCTCCAACCTCCTCCACCCAGACCCAATCCCCTGTACCCCAGCCTATCCCAAGCACACCATCAGACCAGCATGCACACACCTCTACACACAAAAGTAGCTCAGGCAAACATAGGCACCACACAACCCACAGGCACACATGAAAGCATCACCCACGTGCAGACACAGCAACATCCACTGCCTCCACTGTGTCCCCTTCCTCATCGTCTCCCTCCTCCCTCCCAGTCTCGTCTACACTCACACCTGCATGCACTACATCTACAGGCACCAGGACTCGCACCAGAACACCCAGCACCACACCCCGCTCACCTGCACTCACCACCTCCACTCCCATTTACACGTCCCCTGTGTCCTCTCCCAGTGTGTCTGTGACGCCCCCTCCCAAAGTACACAAACGCGGGCACCCACACACCCAACATCCATCCACCTCACGACAGCCTCCAGTACCTGCACCTGCACCCAAAACACCTAAAGTGACACCTCCTACAACCACCTCCTCTTCCTCCACTCCCAGACCCCCTCCAACTACCCATCCCAGTGTTTGTCAAAAACTGTCCCTGTGTAAAGTTGAACGTTTTGCTCCCCCCCCCTCCAATTCATCAGTCATGTTGTAGCGCCTCAGCCAAAAAGCCTCCAATACCAGTGGTGCCTGTTAAAGGTGTGTGGAGTGCACCGGCCACCAGGAGTGGCAGTGTGACCCGGAGCCAAGGCACTGGCAGCCCACCCCCTGTAAAGGCTCTGAAATTGGAAAGTGGCCAACGGGACCCTGTGAAGACTCCTGGTGGCAAAACAACTCACAGGGGTTCCAGGGGGATTGCAGAGTCAGCTGTGACTCCTCCAAAGGTGGGGAAGGGCCAGAGGAAGTCTGCACAGCCTAGTGTGAGCAGCACGGCGGAGAAGGGCGGCATCCTTCCCGGCGGTCGGGACGCCACCGCCAGCACCGTCGTCACTGGTCAGGAGACCACCGCCAGAGTCATTGCCCAGGAGGGCCCAAGTATCGTCACTGGTCAGGAGGTCACCGCCGGAGTCAGTGCCCAGGAGGGCCCAAGTATCGTCACTGGTCAGGAGACCACCGCCAGAGTCAGTGCCCAGGAGGGCCCAAGTATCGTCACTGGTCAGGAGACCACTGCCAGAGTCAGAACCCAGGAGGGCCCAAGTATCGTCACTGGTCAGGAGACCACCGCCACCGCCGGAGTCAGTGCCCAGGAGGGCCCAAGTATCGTCACTGGTCAGGAGACCACTGCCAGAGTCAGAGCCCAGGAGGGCCCAAGTATCGTCACTGGTCAGGAGACCACCGCCACCGCCGGAGTCAGTGCCCAGGAGGGCCCAAGTATCGTCACTGGTCAGGAGACCACCGCCGAAGTCAGTGCCCAGGAGGGCCCCGGCTGCCACAGCCCCGCTGGGCAATGAAGGAACGTTATGCCACACACCAATGCCCAGTCCAGAGACCGCCATGGCAAAGCACCTCTGAACAGTCCAGACACCACCGTGGCAAAGCACCGCTGAACAGTCCAGACACCGCCATGGCAAAGCACCGCTGAACAGTCCAGACACCGCCATGGCAAAGCACCGCTGAACAGGGCATGCACTGCCATGGCAAAGCACCGCTGAACTGTCCAGAACCGCCATGGCAAAGCACCGCAGAATAGTCCAGACACCGCCATGGCAAAGCACTGCTGAACTGTCCAGAACCGCCATGGCAAAGCACCGCAGAACAGTCCAGACACCGCCATGGCAAAGCACCGCTGAACTGTCCAGAACCGCCGTGGCAAGGCACCGCAGAACAGTCCAGACACCGCCATGGCAAAGCACCGCTGAACAGGGCATGCACCGGGGAAGAATGAAATGTCCGCCACATCAAGCATCGTTATCCCATGTCAGGTGGGACAGGGATGGTACAGGAACTTCCACGGGGAGACTAAACCAGTCTGGGCACCAGTCCCCCTCCAGAACCAGTGGAGGCTGTTATCTACTTTGTAAACTGTGGCTTTGCACTCCCCAGGATGGAATAGTGGGCAACCCACCCACTGTAGAGACTTGAGAGACTGTGGCTTTGCACTCCCCAGGATGGTACAGTGGGCAACCCACCCACTGTAGAGACTTGAGAGACTGTGGCTTTGCACTCCCCAGGATGGTACAGTGGGCAACCCACCCACTGTAGAGACTTGAGAGACTGTGGCTTTGCACTCCCCAGGATGGAACAGTGGGCATGGAGCCCCGTCGTGGATCTGGCTTTGCACTCCTCCGGCTGAGGTGCCCCCCCTTCCCTTCCCCCTGAGGTGCCTGTAGTATTTCTATCTGATGCCCCAACAGTGTTCTCTCCGTGTGTGGACAGGTATCTTTTGTGGGCCTCGCCCATGAATTTTTGGACTAGTGGTGCACGGACATTTATATGTGCATATCTGCACTACTTCTTGGAATGTATATACTTTTGTATGTTAGCTAATATATCTGTATATTTTTGAGACATGTATATTGATACATTACAATGTTTTGACTGATTTTGTTTTGTCTTTGCTTTCTTCCGGGGGGGTTGTGGGTTGTTGATGTGATTTTTGTGAATGCTTTGGTGTGTGTGTTGTAATATGTGAGGGTGGGGTGGGGGTGGGGGGGTTGCGTGTGTGTCCCCCTAACTTTTGCCTCCCCCCTCCCCTATGTCATAGGTGCAGTACTCCCTGTTGTCCTCGCCGGCGCTGGCATTGGTCTTCGTAGATGAGTATGAAGAGAAGGGCCGGTAGGATTTGGAGTTCAGGCTCCATGGAGTCCTCCTTCCTCGTGGGATGTGTTCAGGTGAGCGTTTTCCCATTGCAGAAACTGTTTCCACTGTGTTTTTATCCACGGAGAATCCGCCCCGGAAAAGGTGGCGGATTGGCGGGTTGTGATACTATGGGCGGTACATTGTCTCCCGCCTGTCTGTTGGCGGTGACCGCCGCGCTGCTTGTCTGTACCGCCGTGGCGGTCGGAGTGTTAAAGTGGCTGTCTTTGTTGGCAGTTTCTGCCACGGTCATAATTCCAAATTTTTTACCGCCGGCCTGTTTGCGGTCTTACCGCCGCTTTAACACCCTCCGCCAGGGTTGTAATGACCACCTAAGACTCTACAGGTTGGGCCCGAATTTAGTGTAGTAACTGCGTACCTGCATTCTGTCCTAATGCAGGGCGTGGCAAATGATGGGTCCACAGTTCTGAGTTTTGGACCATAGGAATATAGAGTAAATTGTTATTTGCAAGTGTTTTCCCAGTTTGACTGTACAGAAGACCAAAATGTGTGTTTTGTTTGTGCTTACTGTGCACCACGTTTTACCTAAAGAAATTCTTGTGGACTCAATACTATGACTTAAAACACATTTTTATTTAAAACCATTGAAATTCCATGGCAAACTAAAGGTTACAGATAACCTACAGTTGTGAAAATAGTATCTGTCCTTTCCATGCAAACAATGCTTAAACTACACAAACATTACAATTTCTAAAAGTTAGAGTTATAACTTTAATTTACAGTTTAAATGCCACTGTCACATTACTATGAGGCACCCACCTACGTACACACTGTTACTTATATTTTAACTTCCACTACCTTGAAATCACTGTAAATCACACAGCATCATACACAGTATTCTCACCTCACTCATCACACTACATAAATTATAACTCATGACTCTACCATGCACTGTGTTCTAAAAAAATCATCTAATTTGAAATTTCATAAGCGTTGGTATGCAATACGTAATGTAATATGCAAGAGTATAACAGTGCACTGAGAAAGTGTGAGTTATTGTTTACGTAGTATGAGGAGTGAAGTGAGAACACTGTGTACAATTTAAAGTAATTTGAAGGTGGTGTGTAAAGTGAAAATCTAAGTTATAAGTAACACTGTACGTAGGTGGGTGACTTATAGAAATGTGAAGATGGCGTGTAATTGTAAATTAAAGTAATACCTCTGACTTTGTCATTTTTAGTGGTTGTGTAGTTTAAGTATGGTTTGTATGGAAAAAATACATAACATTTTCCTACCTATAACTTATATGTAACCTTTGTTTTTTCATGGAATATATGTATGTAGAAATTGCTAAAGCTAATTAATCTATTTGCAAATATATACACTATGGCCCTCATTACGACTTCGGCGGTCTTTTTCAAAGACCGCCGAAGCCACGGGCACCATCATACCGCCAGTGCTGGCGGTATGATTGCCACTCTATTAGGAGTTTTCCGCTGGGCCAACGGACGAAAACAGCGTTTCTGCCCGCTGGCCCAGCGGAAAACTCACTACAACATTGAAGCCGGCTCGTAATCGAGTCGGCGGCAATGTTGAGGTGCATTGGGTGCAGCAGCACCGGTCACGCATTTCACTGCCTGTAATTTAGGTAGTGAAATGCGTGATGGGGCTGTGCATGGAGGCCCCTGCAATGCCCATGCCAAGTACATGAGCATTGCAGGGACCCCCAGGTGTCCCCCGAAACCCTCATTCTGCCAGCCTTTCCATGGCTTTGTTTACCACCATGGAAAGGCTGGCAGATAGGGACTCGTAATCCCCAGGGCAGCGCTGCCCTGGCTGATTACAACCGCCGGTACGGCCAGGCTGCAGGCTGGCTGCAGCCTGGCGGTGTCGGCGGTATGACCGTGGCGGATCAGCCAGGGTCATAATGGGGAAGTCGGACCACCCTGCCTTCGGCAGTCCGACCGACATTGCGAGGCTGGCGGTCTTAAGACCGTCAGCCTCGTAATGAGGGCCCATATGTTTTTGCAGGTAGCACGAGTTACAAAAAAACTGCAATAATAATGGCCTCCTCATCATCATCATCAAGAGAGAAGGTTTGATGAAAAGATACACCATCTGTAAACTTATTTTATGAACTTCTTTATGCTATAAAATGATGCGCCATGAAAAACAATTTTGTTGATACAGCACATGTCCACATGTGGCGATGGCTTCCCTGTCCACATCAGCATTATCTAGCAATCTTAATATTCTTACTCTCTGAAAAAGCACTGCCATTCGATATATCATTTTATATATAATGTTCACTTGCCTTTTCCAAATAGGTTTCACAGCATGTAAGTAAAAAAATATTTAGACGCAGCTAAATGGCGACCAACCAGCGATGTCTGAGGTTTGTCAACACGCTGCAATTCACGAAAATAATAGCATGGTTTCCCTGAATTACTTCTCTCAGTGTCTCCTAATAGCCATTTTCGTATCTGGACCGCACAATGAAGACTAAAATAAACGTTCCTTGCCAATGTTCATGTCCTTGATGACCCAGACAGCCTACATGCTTTTTATAAATTTTATAATATACTAACGTCCACATTTACAAGGTCTGTGGCGCATGGCAGTGCGCCACTCTGCGCCACCAGCAAAGGGCAGAAATGTGCTGCATCTACAAGATACAGTGCATTTCTGTCCTATCTCCCTGCGCTGGCGCACAAATTGCTGTCTAGCGCCAAAGCAGACACCCTTGCACCATGTTGCAAGGATGCCTGCATTGCGAGGATGATTGTTACAGAGGTGTTTTCCTCTTTCTTTGTCTGCTTCATAATGTAGCAGACATAGAAAGAGGAAAAAATGTGGAGAAATGAAGATATTTCTTCCTGTTGTGCCATTCTTATGCCACCCCTGAGGTGGCATAGGAATCTGACACATTCCCAGACTTGTAAATCTGGGAATGCGTCAGTTTCCATCGGGTTCCGTGGGTGTTGCGTGGGAACACCCCAAGCAATGCCCGTGGAATGCCCCTTTCATGCAGTGTTATGCATGAAAGGGGTCCATATTTTCAACGGCATGAAAGGCCATGCAAGGTGGTTTTGCATGGCCTTGTAAATATGGGTTGGCACACTGTGCCACATTCGCATAAAAAGAAATGATGCTCCAGTGGCGCAGTGTGCCGCTATGGCCTTGTAAATGAGGCCCTCAGTTTTGAGCACTGCAAGTTCAGATATTTGAATATCTTTTGGATACACGATTATCAAGTAAATAGAATTTTAAAAAAAAGATTTGTTGTTGGTATTTATTAGGTTATCAATGCATGAGAAAACCATTGTTAGTGAAATAGGTTAAGCCTTCAACAGGTACTGCTCAGATGTATGCCTGCAGGCAGTGCTTTAAATGGGCCGGCAGTGTCCGCTACTGAGTACCGGCTCTTTTTTATTTTGCGAGGGAGAGTACCTGCACCTCTCAAGAAAAACGTAATACTTTTCATTGGAGAGCACCGTCTCTTCTCAAAAACAAGCAAGTACTCTGATACAGAGTACCTGCACTTCTCTTTTTCTATTTCAAGCACTGCCTGCAGTTCAAGGGTTCAAAAGATAGCAAGACCCAGTCACTCTTTCATGCTTTGAGTGTCGCAATATAACACTTATTATTTAGAGTACTGTGGAATAGACAGTAATGCAGTAGTAAGCAGTGCATGAATGCACATGCTATCATTGAATTTATGACATGGTTCATATTTTCACGCACTTTACAGCATAGGGGATTGAAAGAAAAACGTATCCAACCAAGAGAAAAAAAAGAATTAGGACCTTCTGACAGTGTGTGGGTAGGAATTGGATTTATCTAAATCAGTAGTCTCTAACCTTTTCTGTAATAAGAGCTATGTATGTCCAATGAAAATAATAACGAGCTTCTATTATTACAAGTATGATAGTGGCCACAGCTGGAGAACTACCAGTAGCTCACGAGTTACTTGTTGGAGAAGCAAGATCTAAATAGCACCTGCTTTCTGAAAATGTTAAATATTCACTGCCTTGATTTGTCCCTTCTTGCAAGAGTTTGAATTGGGAGATTGCTTATGTGAGTATCTAGTGACCTCTGACCTGCTTTTAGTCGTGAGATCTCTCACCCACGCGCGCAGCTCCACCTGGTGCGCCCGTGCCCCTGACCCCCACCCAGGCTGCTTCGTCTGTTTGAAGCTTCCTCATCCCTGGTGTCTAGCGGTAAGCGCTAGGCCTGTGCTCTGTATCTGTAATTGTATTTTCTTTCATTTTATTGTGTGCCGTATTTTCTCCTTTTTTGCTGCTTCTGCCCCTTAGCGCTCTCTGCCCCCCAACCGCTGCCCTCTCGGCTCCCCCGAGCCACTCAGGTTCCCACCGCTGCATCCCTGCCCCCCTTGCGCCCCATTCACCGTTCCCTCCCGCCTTCCAGCTGCTCCTCCCTGACTCCTCCCCTTCTTAATGGCGGCCGCTGTGCGACTGCGCCAGAGGCAAGCCCGTCTGCGTCCGTCCGCGCCTGGACCGTGCCCAGCGCCAGGACCCCTGGCCCGCGGGGCCCCCGTTCCGCCAGATGCCTCTACACTGCCAAAGACCTTCACGTCCTCAATCCAGGATGCCCCACCACCTGCTTCCAGTCCATCCCGAAGAACACCAAAGGACCCTTCACCTGCCAAGCCTGCCGTTTCACCTGCCCCCTTAAGCGCCACGACAGACCTGCCGACAACCACCTCAACTGCATTCTACTCAACACCCGCTCCATCCACATACACGCTGTCGAACTCTGGGACCTGCTGACCTCCACTTCACCGGACATTGCCTTCCTCACCGAAACCTGGACGAACTCGGCCTCTGAACCCGACATAGCCATTGCTATACCTGATGGCTACAAGATCACCAGGAGAGACCGCACCAATAAACCAGAAGGAGGGATCGCCGTAGTCCACAAAAGCACCATCAAAGTCTCAACCAGCACCCACGACACCCTCAACCTCCCCAACCACCTCCACTTCAACATCTATGTCAACGCCAACACCACCCTCAAGGGAACACTGATCTACAGGCCCGAGCTCAATTCTGCGACACCATCGCCGACATAGTCAGCACCCAGGCCCTCGCCACAACAGACTACATCCTCCTCGGCGATCTGAACTTCCATCTAGAAAACAACAATGACGTCAACAACAACCACCTGCTGGACAACCTCGCTAACTTCGGCCTCAAACAACTCGTCACATCGCCCACTCACACCGCAGGCCACACTCTCGACCCCATCTTCTCTGCCAGCAGCCACATCTCCTTCAGCCACACCACCGAACTCGACTGGACAGACCACCACTGCATGCACTTCTCCTACCAGAAACCAGCCATTCACCACCACCGCACACAACCCCCACGAAGCAACTGGAGCAAAAGCTCAACAGAACAACTGATCTCCACCCTCTCCCAGACCCCACCGCCAGGAACCCCGGACCCTGACACAGCCGCCACCAACCTGCATCACTGGATAGAAGACTGTGCCAACACCCTTGCGCCGCTCAAAAAACCCTCAAACACCCTTCACAGCACCAAGGCCAGCTGGTCCACACCAGACCTACAGAACTCCAAACGAGAATGCCGCAGAATGGAGAAGACCTGGCACCTAGACCGCACCGAATCTGACCACATCGCACTCAAAGAGTCCATCCGCAAGCACCACAAGCTGATCCGCACCACCAAAATAATTCACTTCAAAAGCCGCATAGACAACAATGCTCACAACAGTAAAGAACTCTTCGGCATTGTCAAAGAGCTCTCTAACCCCAGGACCTGCTCCAATTAACCCTCGCCTTCGCAAGAGTTCTGCAACTCCCTCGCCACCCACTTCCGCCGCAAGATAGAAGAAATCCACAACAGCTTCAACCCCAAGACCCACCAACAGACCACAGACACCCACGAAATCAACACACCAAGCAACACCAACCTCCTTCACACCTGGACCCTCATAAACAAAGAAGACATCGCCAACACCATGACCTCCATCCACTCCGGATCCCCATCGGACCCATGCCCTCAACACATATTCAATAAAGCAAGTAACATCATCGCTCCCCACCTCTGCGACTCCATCAACAGCTCTTTCGAGTCAGTCCTCTTCCTGCTACAATACTCTGCGCATGCTCCGCAATATCTTCAAGTGGATCCCCATCGAGACCAGGAAAACCATAACCCACGCCTTGGTCAGCAGCAGATTGGACTACGGCAACGCTCTATACGCAGGGACAACAGCCAAGCTGCAAACAAAGCTGCAACGGATCCAGAATGCATCCGCCCGCCTGATCCCTGATGTCCCACGCCACAGCCACATCTCCCCCCACCTCAGAGACCTGCACTGGCTACCCGTATCAAAGAGGATCACCTTCAAGCTCCTGACCCACGCACACAAAGCTCTCCAAAACACAGGCCCTGCCTACCTCAACGACAGACTCACCTTCCACGCTCCCACTCGCCATCTTCGCTCTGCCAGCCTCGCCCTCGCCACCGTCCCCCGTATCCGCCGCACCACTGCCGGAGGAAGATCCTTTTCTCACCTCGCCGCCAAGACTTGGAACTCCCTACCACTCCACCTTCGCCAGACCCAGGACCTCCTGACGTTCAGGAAATGCCTCAAGACGTGGCTCTTCGACCAGTAGCCTCCCCCACCCCAGCGCCTTGAGACTCTAACGGGTGAGTAGTGCGCTGTATAAATGGACTAATTGATTTTATAAATGGACTGATAGTGTAGGAAAGTCCTTTTGTTTTGCCTGATCACCCCCACTCTTTCTGGATAGGTACTGGTGGTTACTGACTCTTGGCTGTGCCCTGGGTACTGCTTACCAGTCCCAGGGCCAGTGCTCTGTGTAAAATGGATATGCAAATTAGGCTAATTATAATTGGCTAAGTTAACCTACCTATAAGTCCCTAGTATATGGTAGGGCATGTAGGTTTAGGGACCACAGCATAGGTGGTGCACACCTAGGTGCATTGCTGAGGTGCCCAGTGTCATTTTAACAGCAAGCCTGCCTTGCTGGCTGCTTTTAAAATAAAGTTATATGCAAATTCGACTTTGGAATTAAAGGTACTTCCAAAGTCTTAAACTAACTTATTTTTACATATAAGTCACCCCTAAGGTGTGCCCTATGTGCCCCTAGGGCTGGGTGCCATGTAACTATAAGCAGGGACTTTATAAAAATAGATTTATAAGCCCTGGTGAGGTAAAAACAGCCAAATTCGTTTTTCCCTCATTGAAGTAAATGGCCTTCATAGGCTAGAATGGGCAGACTTTATTTTAAATTTTAAAGTCTCCTTAAATGTTACATACCAAGAATTTGGTATCAAATTGATTGTTATAATAAATCCCACAACTTCCAGTTGTTGGATTTAATATAACCAGTTCAGGTAAAAAGTTTAGACTTTACCTAAAAAGTTGCCAATTTCAGCTCTGCATTGTTTTTGCTGCTGTGCTCTGATTGGCCAGCCTGCAGCAACTTCTGCCAGGCTACTTTAATGAGGTGTGAAGTGGCCTGGCTTCACACAAAGGAATGTGCTTGGGGGAGAGAATCTCCCCTCAGCAGATGGTGAGGCAGGAAGGGGGAGGGCTGCCAAACTGGTCTTCAAAGGCAGAGAAGGACATCTGGAGCACCCAGCAACACCCCCACATCCTGCAACCCCAGACAGCTAGGTGCCCCCTTGATTAGATTAGGAGAGGGCAGAAGAGGGGTGTGTTTATGATTTTTAGCCACACCAGTGGGTGGGCTCAGCCAGATCTCTCCTCCAAAAATCAGATTCATCCATTTTGGATTTTTAGAGACTGTTGCCTTCTGGGATGGATTTTTGCCACACTTCCCAGGAAGTGGTCATCACACGGGGACGACCCTGTCCCTGATTGGAGAACCAGGGCCCCCCTGCTTTTCACCCAGGAGCAAGGATAAAACTGGCAGACCTGCACCCACACCTCAGATCCCCACCAAATTTCAAGAAGAAGGAACTACAAGGAGAAGAAGGACTGCCCTGCTGGACCCCTGGCCTGCACCTGGACCCTGCACTCAGAAAGACTGCACCAGCTGCACACTTGGGCTTCACCACAAGAAGGACTTTGCCTGGCTTCCACTGGTTCAAGGAGGGACTCCCTGTTTGCTACAGGTGAAAAATTGCTATCCAGAGTCCCCTGCACCAACTCCTGAAAAAGTGACCAGCTGACCACTGTCCAGTGGCCAAAAAGGAGTTTGCGCCAGGTGCATTCTGGGAGTTGAAGTCCGCACTTCCCAAGGACCATCACAGAACTTCTGGACCCTTGGGGTGAGCTGTGGACCCCAAAAGAACCTTAAAAGAACATCTGGGTGAAGCCCCAGAAGTTTGGAAAAGATTGGAGAATTTTTGAAAAAAAGCTCCATAAAGTGACCGACCCGACGCGGAAATTCTAGCCGGCTTGCCTCAACTGCGACCCGGCCTGACTTCGTGGTTCGTCCCGGTAAAGAAAAACATCCAAAAAAGAGACTAAGGCCCTCATTCTGACCCTGGTGGTCGGTGATAAAGCGGCGGCCAAGCCGCCAACAGGCCGGCGGTCTAAAATATGCAATTCTGACCCTGGCGGGAACCGCCAACACAGCCCGCCGTATTAACACTCCGCCCGCCACGGCGGTACAAACAAACAGCGCGGCGGTCCCCGCCAACAGCCAGGCGGCAGACAATGTACCGCCCACCCTATCACGACCCACCAATCCGCCACCTTTTCCGGGGCGGGAGCACCGCCGATAAGAACACGGCGGAAACAGACTACGAACGGGAAAACGCTCACCTCTACGCACTCCACGCGAGATTCCGGCAGTATGGAACCAGAGTTGCAGGTCATCCCCGCACTCCTATACCTGCTCATATACCAGGAGCACGCCCGGCGGCGCGGAAGACATCGGTGAGTACTGCACCTGCGACACAGGGGAGGGAAAAGATTACCGGCACACACCCACCCACCCACACCCACTACAACACACACATCAATGCATTCCCACAGATCACTGTCACAACCCACAAACCACCCCCCTCCGAAATAATGCAAAGACCAAAATAAGAGATCATAAACGGGCAGATATATTGAAATATGTACACCAGTAATCCCAATAAATAAATAAACTATGTACAAAATATACACAGCTACTAAATTTAGTCCAATCACTGTCCGTGGATCACAGGGGTCCTGTGCAAAGGGGCAAGGCCCAGTCCCACGACAAGAACTCCACGGAGAGAACACTGCAGGGGCATCAGAAAGAAAAAAGGACAGGCACCTCAGGGGGAAGGGAAGGGGGGGCACCTCAGCCACTTGAGTACACGACGCCAGATCCACGAGGGGACTCCATGACCACTGGGCCATCCTGGGGAGAGCAAAGCCACAGTCCAAACAGTCCATACAGTGGGTGGCCTGCCCACTGGGCCATCCTGGGGAGAGCAAAGCCACAGTCCAAACAGTCCATACAGTGGGTGGCCAGCCCACTGGGCCATCCTGGGGAGAGCAAAGCCACAGTCCAAACAGTCCATACAGTGGGTGGCCTGCCCACTGGGCCATCCTGGGGAGTGCAAAGCCACAGTCCATACAGTCCATACAGTGGGTGGCCTGCCCACTGGGCCATCCTGGGGAGTGCAAAGCCACTGTCCATACAGTCCATACAGTGGGTGGCCTGCCCACTGGGCCATCCTGGGGAGAGCAAAGCCACAGTCCAAACAGTCCATACAGTGGGTGGCCTGCCGACTGGGCCATTCTGGGGAGTGCAAAGCCACAGTCCATACAGTCCATACAGTGGGTGGCCTGCCCACTGGGCCATCCTGGGGAGTGCAAAGCCACTGTCCATACAGTCCATACAGTGGGTGGCCTGCCCACTGGGCCATCCTGGGGAGAGCAAAGCCACAGTCCAAACAGTCCATACAGTGGGTGGCCTGCCCACTGGGCCATCCTGGGGAGTGCAAAGCCACTGTCCATACAGTCCATACAGTGGGTGGCCTGCCCACTGGGCCATCCTGGGGAGAGCAAAGCCACAGTCCAAACAGTCCATACAGTGGGTGGCCTGCCCACTGGGCCATCCTGGGGAGAGCAAAGCCACAGTCCAAACAGTCCATACAGTGGGTGGCCTGCCCACTGGGCCATCCTGGGGAGAGCAAAGCCACAGTCCAAACAGTCCATACAGTGGGTGGCCTGCCCACTGGGCCATCCTGGGGAGTGCAAAGCCACGGTCCATACAGTCCATAACAGACCCCACTGCCACTGGAGGAGGCAAGTTGGCCAGAGGACATCCTGCAGCCCTGCCCGAGATAGATCCTGCCCTGCCACGTCTGCCAAAGGGCCAGCGGTTCTTGCCTTGAAGGGCCCAGTTCAGCGCTCCTTGCCTTGAAGGGCCCAGTTCAGCGGTTCTTGAGACGGCGGGGCCCAGCGGAGCGGTGCTTGAGACGGCGGGGCCCAGTTCAGCGGTTCTTGAGACGGCGGGGCACAGCGGAGCGGTTCTTGAGACGGCGGGGCCCAGTTCAGCGGTTCTGGAGACGGCGGGGCCCAGTCCAGCGCTCCTTGCCTTGAAGGGCCCAGTTCAGCGGTTCTTGAGACGGCGGGGCCCAGCGGAGCGGTTCTTGAGACGGCGGGGCCCAGTTCAGCGGTTCTTGAGACGACGGGGCCCGGTTCAGCGCTCCTTGCCTTGAAGGGCCCAGTTCAGCGGTTCTTGAGACGGCGGGGCCCAGCGGAGCGGTGCTTGAGACGGAGGGGCCCAGTTCAGCGGTTCATGAGACGGCGGGGCCCAGTTCAGCGGTTCTTGAGACGGCGGGGCCCAGTTCAGCGCTCCTTGCCTTGAAGGGCCCAGTTCAGCGGTTCTTGAGACGGCGGGGCCCAGCGGAGCGGTGCTTGAGACGGCGGGGCCCAGTTCAGCGGTTCATGAGACGGCGGGGCCCAGTTCAGCGCTCCTTGCCTTGAAGGGCCCAGTTCAGCGGTTCTTGAGACGGCGGGGCCCAGCGGAGCGGTTCTTGAGACGGCGGGGCCCAGTTCAGCGGTTCTGGAGACGGCGGGGCCCAGTTCAGCGGTTCTTGAGACGGCGGGGGCCAGTTCAGCGCTCCTTGCCTTGAAGGGCCCAGTTCAGCGGTTCTTGAGACGGCGGGGCCCAGCGGAGCGGTCCTTGAGACGGCGGGGCCCAGTTCAGCGGTTCTGGAGACGGCGGGGCCCAGTCCAGCGCTCCTTGCCTTGAAGGGCCCAGTTCAGTGGTTCTTGAGACGGCGGGGCCCAGTGGAACGGTGCTTGTGACGGCGGGGCCCAGTTCAGCGGTTCTGGAGACGGCGGGGCCCAGTTCAGCGGTTCTGGAGACGGCGGCCGGTCTATGGCCAACTGCTCATTGCCTGGTGGTGCCCTCCTGGGCAGCGGGGATGGTGCTCCTTCAATGCCCACCTGGGCTGTGGGTGGTGGGGCCCTCCTGGCCAGCTGGGCTGGGTCCTCCCAGGGCAGCGGCTATGGGGGTGGTGGGCTCTCCCGGGGCAGCTGTGCCGGTTCCTCCCGGGGCAGCGGCTATGGGGGTTGTGGGCTCCTCCTGGGCAGCAGGCCTGCTGCCTGACCTCTCCGACTTGCTGCCCTTGCCCTCCTTAGTCGTGGGCCTGTGGCCCTTTCCTCCCTTTGGAGCTGTGGCTGGTGACTGTCTCTGGGTGGTGTCCGGGGGGGATGTAGAAGGCGGGCTCCTGCGGCGCCCCTTCCGCCTTCTGCTCCTCTTCCCAGGGGGTGGGCTGGCTGTCCCCTTGCTGCTGGGCGAAGATCCAGACATGCGGGCTGGCGGGCTCCAATACCCCTGCACCCTTGTCAAGGAGGCTGCAGGGCTGGTGGTGGCTGAGGTGCTCTTCTTACCCCGACGAGAAGGAGGGGGGGGCTCAGGGTCAGGAAAGAAGTTAGTAGTGGCGAGGAAGAGCTTCTTGGGACAATGGAGAGTGGTAGGTACAGTGGGAATGGGAGTGGAGGGAGAGGATGTGGTTGTAGGTGAGTCACGTTTGCTGTCTTTGGGTGCAGGTGCAGGAGGGATAGGCTGTCGTGAGGTGGATGGCTGTTGGGTGGGTGGGTGGCTGCGTTTGTGTGGTGTGGAAGAGGGGGTGACAGACACAGTGGGAGAGGACACAGGGGACGTGTAAATGGCAGTGGGGGTGGTGACTGCACGTGTGCGGACTGGAGTGGAGGGTGTGCTGGTGATGGAAACACTGGCTGATGGTGAGGTGAATGGAGGTGTGAGTGTAGACGTCACAGGGAGGGAAGAGGGAGACGAGGAGGTGGGGGTCACAGAGGTGGTAGTGACTGTTGGCATGTCTGCATCGGAATGTTGCGTGTGTGAATGTCTGCGTGATCTGTGGTGCTTATGTTTGGATGAGCTTCTCTTGGGTGTTGAGGTGTGTGCAGGCTGGTCTGATGGTGTGGGTGGGACAGGCAGAGGAACAGGAGACTGGGAGGAGGGAGTTAGTAGAGGGAGGCAGGAGACAGGGACAATGGCTGCCGTCAGTGCTGAGGCCAGAGCCTGGAACGATCGCTGATGGGCAGCCTGACCCGAATGAATGCCCTCCAGGTACGCATTGCTGCGATGAACCTCCCTCTCCACCCCCTGGATGGCATTCAAAAGGGTAGTCTGCCCAACAATGAGCGTTCGGAGGAGGTCAATGACCTCCTCACTGAGGGCAGCGGGGGTAACAGGGGCAGGGCCTGAGGTGCCTGGGGCGAAGGAGATGCCCGGCTTCCTGGCAGAGCGGGCACGGGGCGAACGCTGAGGGGCTGCTGGGAGGGCGGAGATGGTGCGCTGGGTGGCGGCTGTACCTGTAATGGCGGGGGGCACGGATGGTGCCACCCCCGCAAGGGAGCCCCCTTCCGAGGACGTGTCCGTGTCGCTGCAGGGTCCAGTCGTCCCCGTCGTGGAGCTCCCCTCGCCCTCCGTCTCACTGGTCCAGTCTGACTCTGTGGCATGGCCCTCCTGGGCCATGTGAGATGCAGCTCCCTCCTGCCCCGATGCCACTTCTCCTCCGCCTGATGATGGTGATGCACACAAGCACAGAAAGACAAACAAAAAGGGGGGGGGAGAGAGAAATAAAGGGATATTGATTACATGGATCTCCGGTACAGTTAGCGGACATGACAGACACAGATGCCCCCTGCACTAAGTTGCGCACTTGGGGTCCGCTACGCATTCCGTGGAACATGCCCTACACGCCTAGAGTTGACAACTGCACCCATGGATGACACGGCCCAGGGATGGCTGTACTGACAAACTACTGAGGGTGGTGGCTGGGGACACAGGGGCTTACGGGGGTGCCCAGCCTACAGATATCGCCCTGGCCTAGGGGGACCCACAGCCCTCCTCCCCCACCCAGACACCTCCACTGCGCGACAACAGAGTAGATAATGCTTGTACTCACCCCCTTGTGTCTGCTGTGCTGCCCTCACGCGCCCATCCAAATCAGGGTAGTCCACCGCCAGGATCCGGAACATCAGGGGGCTCAGTTGACGGCAGGCACCCCGCCTACGTTGGGAGGCCATCCCCAGCAGAGACTCGGCGGTCTTCTTGGTCCCGCGGCGGATGTCCTCCCACCTCTTGCGGCAGTGGGTGCCCCGTCGATGGTGGACCCCCAGGGTCCGGACTTCCTTGGCGATGGCACGCCAAATCCCGATCTTCTCATGGGCGCGGACCTATGTGACACGTACAGGGAGGGAGAAATACCACGTTCAAGTTTGTCAGCATTTTCCTTGCCAGTGGCCCAACGCCCCCCATCCCCGCCAGGCCCCCCGCCAGGCCCAACATGCCCCCCATCCCCGCCATGCCCCCCGCCATGCCCCCCCGCCAGGCCCAACATGCCCCCCATCCCCGCCAGGCCCCCCGCCATGCCCCCCGCCAGGCCCAACATGCCCCCCATCCCCGCCAGGCCCCCTGCCATGCCCCCCGCCAGGCCCAACATGCCCCCCATCCGCGCCAGGCCCCCCGCCATGCCCCCCGCCAGGCCCAACATGCCCCCCATCCCCGCCAGGCCCCCCGCCATGCCCCCCGCCAGGCCCAACATGCCCCCCATCCGCGCCAGGCCCCCCGCCATGCCCCCCGCCAGGCCCAACATGCCCCCCATCCCCGCCAGGCCCCCCGCCATGCCCCCCGCCAGGCCCAACATGCCCCCCATCCCCGCCAGGCCCCCCGCTATGCCCCCCGCCAGGCCCAACATGCCCCCCATCCCCGCCAGGCCCCCCGCCATGCCCCCCGCCAGTCCCAACATGCCCCCCATCCCCGCCAGGCCCCCCGCCATGCCCCCAAGCCAGCCAGTGGCCCCAAATCCAGATTGAATTAAACTCACTTGTTGGTCTGGAGGACCGTAGAGTAGCGCATACTGGGGGAGGACCCCATCCACAAGTTTCTCCAACTCCTCTCCAGTGAAGGCAGGGGCCCTTCCCCAGGCGCAGCAGCCATTGTCCCTTCCAGACCGAGGTCACAGCAACACTTGCAGTATAGGTCCTCTCCTGTGAAAGTTCAAGTCGCAAGTGGATAAGTAGATAGAAAATGGCGGTCACGTCCGCGGCGGTGCGTACCGCGGCGGTGCGTCCCGCCACCGCCGGCGCCCTTCGCCATTGGCTCCTGAAACCCATAGGCTTCAATGTTAACCAATGCGGCTTCGCGCCGCGGTCTTCGACCGCCGCCCGCCGCGGTGTGCCACGCCAGCGCATTGACCTCACATCCCATTGTCACACTTCACAGGTCAGGCAGCCGCCATTTCCAGGGCCCACATGGCTCAATTTCAACTGCGTCACACAGGCCTAGGCCTTGCATAGCCACTCAGACACGCCATTCACTGCATAGAGAATCGTTTACTGTGCTAGCTGTGAGTACGTACCTGTGGGTTGCTTGACTGTGTGCTCCATGTTGTCCTTCCTAGGCACCGTCCGCTGGGTTGGGCGAGGAGACGGATGAATCCTCCCGTGTACCGACCGCTGGTGGACCTGTCGACAATGGAAGAACGCCACATTATCCTGACCTACCGTCTTAACCGTGCCACTATCCATGAACTGTGTGCCCAGCTGGAGCCCGACCTGATGTCCCCCATCCGCCAACCCACAGGGATTCCCCCTCTGGTGCAGGTCATGTCAGTACTCCATTTCTTGGCAAGTGGGTCATTTCAGACAACAGTGGGAATTGCTTCTGGGATGTCTCAGCCCATGTTTTCGAAGGTGTTATCCAGAGTGTTGTCTGCCCTGATGAAATCCGTGAGGAGCTACATCATTTTCCCTGAGGTGGGCGAATTGGCTACAGTGAAGGGTGATTTCTACGCCCTTGGACATATTCCCAACGTAATTGGTGCCATTGATGGGACCCATGTGGCTTTGGTTCCCCCAAGAGACAGGGAGCAGGTGTACAGGAACAGAAAAAATTACCATTCAATGAACATCCAGGTGGTGTGTTTGGCTGACCAGTACATCTCGCATGTAAATGCCAAATTCCCAGGGTCAGTGCATGACGCCTACATCCTCAGGAATAGCAGCATCCCTTACGTGATGGAACAGCTACAGAGACACCGTGTATGGCTAGTGGGGGACTCTGGGTACCCCAACCTGTCGTGGCTACTGACCCCAGTAAGGAATCCCCGGACCAGGGCAGAGGAACGGTACAATGAGGTCCATGGGCGTACTAGGAGGGTGATTGAACGCACCTTTGGCCTCCTAAAGGCCAGGTTTAGGTGCCTGCATATGACAGGTGGATCCCTAATGTACTCACCTAAGAAGGTGTGTCACATCATCGTGGCCTGCTGCATGCTTCACAACCTGGCTTTGCGCCGCCAGGTGCCTTTCCTGCAGGAGGATGGTCGAGACGGTGGTGTTGTGGCAGCGGTGGAACCTGAGGAGAGTGACGAGGAGGAAGACGACGGGGCTGAAACAGACAACAGGGACAGAATCATTGAACAGTACTTCCAATAGGACACAGGTAACATTTCAAAGATAATTTAGTAAATGTTAACTACTCTCCTGCATCTCTGCTGCCTGTCTATTTGCCCCAGTGTATGATGACTGAGTTGTGGCTTTTCCCTCCCTATTTCAGATCTGGGGTCCCTACTACGAGTCCTGTGCTTCGTTTCCCCATGGACTACAGCTTTGTGGCAGCTGTTTGTTGACTTCACCATGTACAAGGACATATTTGCACTGTCATGTCAATTACAATATATTGAAATCACAGCCAGACTCCAGATATTTTGGTGCAAAATAGGTGTTTATTTAAGTGCTCAAAATGGGATGGGTGGTTTCAAGTGGGTGGGGGCTATGGTGAAGGAATGTCCATGGCAGAGTCCAGAGTAACAGTCACACAGGTGCATTGTCCAGAGGCCTGTGGAGAGATGGAGCATGGGCAGTTCAAGGATGGACAGGGTGACAATGTGGGACAGTGGGATGACATCAGGTGGTATCCATTGCTGGCGGGGGTCTTGACATCCTACTCTGTCTTCTTGCGAGATCTCAGGGCCCTCTTGCGGGGTGGTTCTTCTCCTGCAGGAGGTGGGGGTCTGGTGGGCTGCTGCTGTGCGGGGGCCTCCTGTCCACTAGCGCCGGCGGAGGTGGTTGGCTGTTCTTGGTCCAGGCTAGTGGCAGGGGCCCTTGGGTGTTGTTGAGTGTCCGCCCTAGTGTTGACGAGGTCCTGCAGCAGCCCTACCATGGTAACCAGGGTGGTGTTGATGGCTCTGATGTCCTCCCTGTACCCCCGATAGTGTTCCTCCTGCAGTACCTGGATCTCCTGGAACCGGGCCAGTACCGTCGCCATCGTCTCCTGGGAGCGGTTGTATGCTCCCATGATGGTGGTGAGGACCTCGTGGAGAGTGGGTTCCCTGGGCCTCTCCTCCCCCCCCTGTCGCACAGCTGCCCTCCGAGTTGCCCTGTTTCCCTGGGCCTCTGCCCCCTGGCCGGTGTGCCCACTACCACTGCCCCCAGGTCCCTGTTGTTGTTGGGGTGGTGGGTTATCCTGGGTGCCCTGTAGTGGTAGACACACCGCAGATTGACGCGCCCTGGAGACAGAGGCATGGGCCCGCTGGGTGGGAGCTGTGCTGGTGTTCCCAGAGGGGTTTGGGTCTGTAGTGGCCTGGGCCTGTGTGAGGGGAACCGACTGTCCAGAGGTCCCCGATGGTCCGGGCTGGTCATCGGTGTCCAGGTCGACAGAGCTGCTGTCATCGCTGACGGCCTCTTGGGTGGGGGGTGTGGAGAATTCTGGCCCCTCCGCCGCGGTGTGTTGACGGTCGGGTCCTGCAGGGGTATAGAGGTATGGTTATAGTTTCAATGTGTGGCATATGGGTGTATCTATGGGTTCTCGTGTCCCCAAGTGCTGGCATTCGTGTGTGGGGGCTTTGGTGAGGGTGGCTTGTGGGGGGGATGTGAATATGCATTGGGCATGCTTTGGTGATGGGTGTCCATGCTTAGTGGACGCATGCAGGCCTAGGTTTTGGGATGTGTGGGTTGTGATGGTGAGACATTGGCGGGGAATAGGTGTGCTGGGGGTGGGGGTGAGGATGGTGGTGGGGGTGAGGATGGTGGTGGGGGTGAGGGTGGGGGTGAGGATGGGGGTGGGGGTGAGGGTGGGGTTCGAGGATGGGGGTGAGGGTTGGGGTATGATTTGGCATGCAGGTGGGGGGGAAGCAGTATTGAAGCTTCAACTTACCAGTATCCATTCCTCCGCCGACTCCTGCGAGGCCGTCAGGATGCAGGATGTTCAAGACTTCCTCCTCCCATGATGTGAATTGTGGGGGTTGAGGTGGGGGTCCTCCGCCAGTCTTCTGCACGGCGATGTTGTGCCTGGATACCATGGAACGCACCTTCCCCCGTAGGTCGTTCCATCGCTTCCTGATGTCTTCCCGATTTCTGGGGTGCTGTCCCACTGCGTTGACCCTGTCGACAATCCTCTGCCATAGCTCCGTCCTCCGGGCAATGCTGGTGTATTGTATCTGTGTGCCGAACAGCTGGGGCTCTACCCGAACGATTTCCTCCACCATGACCCTGAGTTCTTCGTCTGTGAAGCGGGGTTGTCTTTGGGGTGCCATGGGGTGGTGTGTATGATGTGTGGGGTGGAGTATGTGTAGTTAAGTGTGTTGAGTGTGGTGGTGTGTGTTGTTTTGTGTGTGGATAGTGAGTGGGTGATGGTGTTGAGTGGCTGTGTCTGTTAGTTTGTGGATGCTGGTGTCTCGCTCTGGCCTTCTTTCAGAATTTTTTTGCGTAGGGGTTTGTGGGTGATGTGGGTGGGTGTTTTATATTGTATTGTGTGTGTGGGAGTGGTGTGTGTATGTGTATCAGGTGTGTGGGATTCAAATCGTCCAATGTGGCTGAGTTTTGTTTGTTTGTGTGTATTCTGACCGCGGCGGTGTGTCCCGCCAATGGAATACCGCGTTTGAATGACCGCCGCGTGGATTCGTGGGTCGTAATGGCATGGGCGTATTTCTGTTGGCGTGGCGGTGGAGGTTTGGTCACCTGCACCTTTCCGCCGACCGCTGGTCTGGCGGTCGGTTGTGGCTGTCGGATTTTCGGAGGTTTGCCTTCTGCGGGTCAGAATGACCGTGGCGGGTTTCCGCGGCCGCGGCGGTGTTATGGCGGTCTTCTGACCGGCGGTAAGTGCATTTTACCGCCGGGGTCAGAATGACCACCTAAGTCAGAACGTAAAAAGTTGACCGGGACCTTCCAGCCATCGTATCCGAGAAGGGCTCCACGGACGTCGGATCAAGATCCAGGTTTACCCCGGTCGAAGGATTTTCATCTCGAAAAAACGACTAAGTCCGAAGGTAAAAATCACCACGGAGGAAACCGACTTCGCGTATCCGGACAAGGGCTCCAGGAGGTCGGATCCAACTGGCAGGTTCGTCCCGGGGAAGAAAAACATCAAAAAAGAGACTAAGTCAGAAGGTAACTTTTTAACCGAGGCCTCCCGCGACTTGTAGCCGAGCAGGGCTCCATCGCGGTCGGCCTGAAAGTTTGACTTTGCCCCGGTCCTGGTGCAACCAGATGACCCGATTGGCGCTTTTTGTTTCTAAGCGCTAGAAAATAATAATACTTAAAAAATTCATATCTCTGGTTCCCCTGAACCGATTATAATCGTTTTTGTGTCATTTTAAAGATAAAAATATAAGCTATTTTTATAAATTGGTTTTGGATTTTTAAACTGTTTCCTGTGTTTTATTTAATTACTGTTTTGTGATATTTGAATGCTTTACACTTTGTCTCCTAAATTAAGCCTTGACGCTCGATGCCAAACTACCAAGGGTAGAGCTGGGATTAATTTACTGAGACCTAACTGTACTTATGTGGAGGTTTGTGGCTTGTTGCTAGGTGTAGGTACCTACCTGCCCTACCAATAACCCATTTTCCAACATAATTGGAAGCAGCGACGGGATCCTGTACTTGTGTTCAATATCACGTTACAGTTTTAGATAAAACAAATTAAAAATCCTTTAAATTGTCCTAGTGCAAAAATTGTTTTTAATTTTTTTTTTTTTTTTTTTTTTAATTAATTGGGATTAATTTCAATTATTGAATTTTTGTAATTTTTCTAAATTCTTGTTACCAATTTTTGCAAAAAGTTTTTGTTGACACAAAACTAGGGAACCATGGAGCTTGATCTGGCTAGCCTACCCACACTGACAGTAGTCCAGCTTAGGGGGTTGTGTATTGAGAGAGGGTTGCCTGCAACCACTGATCTCAGGAAGCAAATCCTGATTAAATCCCTGACAGCATGGGCTGAGGCCCAAGAGGTAGAGACAGAGGAAGCTCCAGAGGAGGAAGAAAAAGGGAAGATGCTAACTCTAACCACTCAGGGGAGGGAAGGCATCCGAGCCTAAGTGAGGAAGAGGAGGAACGGTCCTCAGTGGATACAGTCACTAGGGGCAGACCCAAAGCTAGTGGTAGGAAGGGGGTCCTTTCAGGAGGAGAGAACCCATCCATCAGAGAAAGAGAGCTGGAAGCCCAGCTAGCCTACATAGCTTTGGATGCAGATAAGCTTGCCCTAGAAAAGAAAAAGTGGGCAAGCAAAGAAAAAAAAGATGGAGGCAGCGAGAAAGAAACTGAGGTGTCCCTGGGTGGGGGTTTTGCCCCCAGATTACCCAAAGGGGTGGTTCCTGCCTATGTAGAGGGGGATGACATAGATAAGTGGCTGGGGGCCTTTGAGAGGGCCCTCCAGATGAGGAAAGTCAAGCCTCAGTACTGAGGTTCACTCCTTTGGGAGTTAGTTCCCAACTCTGGGAGGGATAGGCTCCTAACCATGAGTGGGGAGGATGCAGACTCATACCCCAGTATGAAGAGTTGCTTGACTAAAAAGTTTGGTCTAACCCCAGAGCAGTATAGGCTTAAGTTTAGGGACACCCAAAAGACAAGCACCCAGTCCTGGGTGGACTTTGTGGACATTTCAGTAAAAGCACTGGAGGGCTGGATACAGGGCAACAGGGTAAGTACCTTTGAGGGGCTGTACAATTTGATTATGAGGGAGCACCTTCTAACTAATTGTGTCCAAGAGAGGCTCCGCCAGTATCTAGTAGACTCTAGGTTGACCAACCCCAGAGAGCTGGGGGAGGCAGCAGATGACTGGTTAAGAACTAGGGTTAACCAGAAACCCCCAGGGGGTGATCAGAAAAAGGGAGGACATGGTTCTTCTCAGGGGAAGAACCAGGGGAAAGATGACAAAAAACCCAAAGAGTCCTCACAAGAGTCCCCAAAAACTTCTCAGGGAGGGGGAACCCCGAGCCAATTCACTTTTAAAGGGAAAGGGTATCAGGGAAAGAATTATGATCCTGCTAAAGCAGGAAAGTTTCAGGAGCTTGCTAAGGCCGGCAAGTGTTTTGACTGTCATCAGCCAGGACATAAAAGAGGAGATGCTATCTGCACCAAGAAGCCCCCCACTGGTGGGCAATCCCAGGGGATTGCTAGTGTAGGGTTGGGGGTGGAAGTTGGCCCAGGGGTGGAATCAGGGTACACTGAGGTCACCTTAGTATCCGTTGGTGGGGTGGACATTGCAACTATGGCCACCTTACCTCCCATCATGGAGAGGTATAGGCAGAGACCTAAAGTCAATGGGACTGAAGTGGAAGCTCTGAGAGATACAGGAGCCAGTGTGACAATGGTCGCAGAAAAGCTGGTTTCTCCAGAGCAGGTCTTACCTGGTGTCTTCCACCAGGTGACTTATGCAGATACCAGAACCAAACTCCATCCCATGGCTATGGTGAGTCTGGAATGGGGAGGTGTGACTGGCCCTAAAAAAGTAGCTGTAGCTCCTGCCCTCCCAGTAGAGTGTCTACTGGGGAATGATCTTGAAGCATCTGAGGGGTCAGAAGTGGAAAGAAGGGTCCATGCACAGATGCTGGACCTCCCTGAATGGGTGTGTGCTGTGACCAGGTCACAGGCGGCACAACAGGGGAATGCTGGACACTTGGACCCTGGAACAAAGGGCCAAGCCTCCAAGAAAAAGAGAACAGGCACTGGGTCTGGCTTGCCAGCCCCAACAAGTACAGAGGGTCAGGAAGAATCCAACCCTGAGGGGGAGGATCTGAACTCTGAGGGAGGGACACCTTCCCTGCAAACTCTGCCTGACTTGGCAGAACTGCAAGGGGCAGGTGGGCCCACCAGAGAAGATTTGTGCCAGGGACAAAGAGAGTGTCCCACTCTTGAGGGCCTGAGGCAGACTGCTGCCAGGCAAGAACAAGGGGATACCAGTGGTACCCACAAGGTTTACTGGGAGGATGGAGTTCTCTACACTGAGGCAAGGGCCCTTAAAGAAGGGGCTACTAGGAGAGTAGTGGTCCCCCAAAAGTATAGAGAATTCCTCCTTACCTTAAGCCATGATATCCCCTTAGCTGGTCATTTGGGACAGACCAAGACCTGGAGAAGGCTGGTCAACCATTTTTATTGGCCCGAAATGTCAGAAAAAGTCAGGGAGTTTTGCAGCTCCTGTGTCACCTGTCAAGCCAGTGGCAAGACAGGGGGCAAGCCAAAGGCTCCCTTGATTCCACTGCCAGTGGTTGGGACTCCTTTGAGAGGGTGGGGATTGACATTGTTGGTCCCCTAGACCCACCAACTGCTTCAGGTAACAGGTACATTGTGGTGGTAGTGGACCATGCCACCAGGTACCCTGAGGCAATACCCCTCCGGACAGTCACTGCTCCCACAGTGGCTAGGGCCCTACTTGGTGTGTTCACCAGAGTGGGATTCCCAAAGGAGGTGGTCTCAGATAGGGGCACAAACTTTATGTCAGCCTATCTGAAAGCCATGTGGGAGGAGTGTGGTGTTACTTATAAGTTCAGCACACCCTACCATCCACAGACCAATGGTCTGGTGGAAAGATTCAATAAGACCCTGAAGGGCATGATCATGGGTTTGTCTGACAAACTCAGGAGGAGATGGGATGTCCTCCTCCCATGCCTGCTGTTTGCCTACAGGGAGGTGCCACAGAAGGGGGTTGGATTCAGCCCCTTTGAGTTACTGTTTGGGCACCCTGTAAGAGGCCCATTGTGCTTGGTGAGAGAGTCTTGGGACAAGCCTCTCAAGGAATCCAAGGAGAATGTGCTGGATTATGTACTAGGCCTGCGGTCTCGCATGGCTGAGTATATGAAGAAGGCAAGCAGAAACCTGGAGGCCAGTCAGGAGCTCATGAAGCTCTGGCATGATCAAAAGGCTACCATGCCTGAGTATCACCTAGGACAGCTGGTGTGGGTTTTGGAGCCCATGGCTCCTAGGGCACTACAGGCCAAATGGACTGGGCCCTATCCAATCCTAGAGAAAAAAGGTGAGGTCACCTACTTGGTGGACCTTGGCACCCCCAGGAATCCTCACAGGATCCTACATGTAAACAGGATGAAACCCCACCAGGACAGGGCAGACATGACCATGCTGATGGTCACTGATGAAGGGAAGGAGGAGGAGGGTGAACCTCTGCCAGACCTCCTGTCCTCAAAGGCAAAAGATGGGTCAGTGGAGGGAGCGGTACTCTCTCCCAAATTGACAGATCAGCAACAACAAGGCTGTAAGCAAGTCTTGGGACAGTTTGCTAGTCTGTTCTCCCTGACCCCTGGACTCACCAATTGGTGTGTCCATGATGTTGACACTGGTGACAGCTTGCCTGTCAAGAACAAGCTGTACAGGCTGTCTGACCAGGTCAAGGCCAACATCAAAGCTGAAGTGGCTAAGATGTTGGACCTGAAGGTAATTGAGCCCTCTGATAGTCCTTGGTCCAGTCCAGTGGTACTGGTGCCCAAAGCTAATCCCCAAGGTGGGAAGAAAGAATTAAGATTCTGTGTGGACTACAGAGGTCTAAATGCAGTCACTAGGACTGATGCTCACCCCATACCTAGAGCTGATGAGCTCATTGACAGGTTGGGGGCTGCCAAATTCCTGAGCACATTTGATCTGACCTCAGGATATTGGCAGATTGCCTTAAGTCCAAGAGCTAAGGAGAGGTCAGCATTTTCCACACCAGAGGGCCACTTTCAGTTCAAGGTGATGCCCTTCGGGATGAAAAATGCTCCTGCCACCTTCCAACGGTTGGTGAATAGAGTCTTATCTGGGTTGGAATCTTTTAGTGCAGCTTATCTGGATGATATAGCTGTATTTAGTTCCACCTGGAGGGACCACCTGGTCCACCTGAAGGAAGTGCTTCAGGCCCTGCTTCAAGCAGGCCTGACTATCAAGGCAAGCAAGTGCCAGATAGGGCAAAGTTCTGTTGTGTACCTGGGCTACCTTGTTGGTGGAGGCCATGTACAACCTCTCCAGCCCAAGATCCAGACTATCCTGGATTGGGAGGCTCCAAAAACCCAGACTCAGGTCAGGGCCTTTCTTGGCCTGACTGGGTATTACAGGAGGTTTGTTCAAAAGTTTGGGACCATAGTGGCCCCTCTAACTGAGCTTACCTCCAAGAAACAGCCCAAGAAGGTCATTTGGACCCCAGAGTGTCAGAAAGCTTTTGACACCCTAAAACAGGCTATGTGTTCAGCACCAGTGTTACTGGCCCCTGACTATAGCAAGGAGTTTGTAGTGCAAACAGATGCTTCAGAGGAAGGGATTGGGGCAGTGTTAGCACAAGTTAATGAAGAGGGCCATGATCACCCAGTTGCCTTCATCAGCAGGCGACTACTCCCCAGAGAGAAAAAATGGAGTGCCATTGAGAGGGAGGCCTTTGCTGTGGTTTGGTCCCTGAAGAAGTTGAGGCCTTACTTGATTGGCACTCACTTCCGTGTACAAACTGACCACAGACCTCTCAGATGGTTGATGCAGATGAGGGGGGAGAACCCAAAACTGTTAAGGTGGTCCATTTCCCTACAGGGGATGGACTTCACAGTGGAGCACAGACCTGGGACTGCTCATGCCAATGCAGATGGCCTTTCCAGGTTTTTCCACTTAGCTGATGAGGACTACCAGGGTGTAGGTTAGTACCCATCACCTTTCATCTGGGGGGGGGCAGTGTAGGAAAGTCCTTTTTTTTGCCTGATCACCCCCACTCTTTCTGGATAGGTACTGGTGGTTACTGACTCTTGGCTGTGCCCTGGGTACTGCTTACCAGTCCCAGGGCCAGTGCTCTGTGTAAAATGGATATGCAAATTAGGCTAATTATAATTGGCTAAGTTAACCTACCTATAAGTCCCTAGTATATGGTAGGGCATGTAGGTTTAGGGACCACAGCATAGGTGGTGCACACCTAGGTGCATTGCTGAGGTGCCCAGTGTCATTTTAAAAGCAAGCCTGCCTTGCTGGCTGCTTTTAAAATAAAGTTATATGCAAATTCGACTTTGGAATTAAAGGTACTTCCAAAGTCTTAAACTACCTTATTTTTACATATAAGTCAACCCTAAGGTGTGCCCTATGTACCCCTAGGGCTGGGTGCCATGTAACTATAAGCAGGGACTTTATAAAAATAGATTTATAAGCCCTGGTGAGGTAAAAACAGCCAAATCCGTTTTTCCCTCATTGAAGTAAATGGCCTTCATAGGCTAGAATGGGCAGACTTTATTTTAAATTTTAAAGTCTCCTTAAATGTTACATTCCAAGAATTTGGTATCAAATTGATTGTTATAATAAATCCCACAACTTCCAGTTGTTGGATTTAATATAACCAGTTCAGGTAAAAAGTTTAGACTTTACCTAAAAAGTTGCCAATTTCAGCTCTGCATTGTTTTTGCTGCTGTGCTCTGATTGGCCAGCCTGCAGCAGCTTCTGCCAGGCTACTTTAATGAGGTGTGAAGTGGCCTGGCTTCACACAAAGGAATGTGCTTGGGGGAGAGAATCTCCCCTCAGCAGATGGTGAGGCAGGAAGGGGAGGGCTGCCAAACTGGTCTTCAAAGGCAGAGAAGGACATCTGGAGCACCCAGCAACACCCCCACATCCTGCAACCCCAGACAGCTAGGTGCCCCCTTGATTAGATTAGGAGAGGGCAGGAGAGGGGTGTGTTTATGATTTTTAGCCACACCAGTGGGTGGGCTCAGCCAGATCTCTCCTCCAAAAATCAGATTCATCCATTTTGGATTTTTAGAGACTGTTGCCTTCTGGGATGGATTTTTGCCACACTTCCCAGGAAGTGGTCATCACAGGGGGACGACCCTGTCCCTGATTGGAGAACCAGGGCCCCCCTGCTTTTCACCCAGGAGCAAGGATAAAACTGGCAGACCTGCACCCACACCTCAGATCCCCACCAAATTTCAAGAAGAAGGAACTACAAGGAGAAGAAGGACTGCCCTGCTGGACCCCTGGCCTGCACCTGGACCCTGCACTCAGAAAGACTGCACCAGCTGCACACTTGGGCTTCACCACAAGAAGGACTTTGCCTGGCTTCCACTGGTTCAAGGAGGGACTCCCTGTTTGCTACAGGTGAAAAATTGCTATCCAGAGTCCCCTGCACCAACTCCTGAAAAAGTGACCAGCTGACCACTGTCCAGTGGCCAAAAAGGAGTTTGCGCCAGGTGCATTCTGGGAGTTGAAGTCCGCACTTCCCAAGGACCATCACAGAACTTCTGGACCCTTGGGGTGAGCTGTGGACCCCAAAAGAACCTTAAAAGAACATCTGGGTGAAGCCCCAGAAGTTTGGAAAAGATTGGAGAATTTTTGAAAAAAAGCTCCATAAAGTGACCGACCCGACGCGGAAATTCTAGCCGGCTTGCCTCAACCGCGACCCGGCCTGACTTCGTGGTTCGTCCCGGTAAAGAAAAACATCCAAAAAAGAGACTAAGTCCGAACGTAAAAAGTTGACCGGGACCTTCCAGCCATCGTATCCGAGAAGGGCTCCACGGACGTCGGATCAAGATCCAGGTTTACCCCGGTTGAAGGATTTTCATCTCGAAAAAACGACTAAGTCCGAAGGTAAAAATCACCACTGAGGAAACCGACTTCGCGTATCCGGACAAGGGCTCCAGGAGGTCAGATCCAACTGGCAGGTTCGTCCCGGGGAAGAAAAACATCAAAAAAGAGACTAAGTCAGAAGGTAACTTTTTAACCGAGGCCTCCCGCGACTTGTAGCCGAGCAGGGCTCCATCGCGGTCGGCCTGAAAGTTTGACTTTGCCCCGGTCCTGGTGCAACCAGATGACCCGATTGGCGCTTTTTGTTTCTAAGCGCTAGAAAATAATAATACTTTAAAAATTCATATCTCCGGTTCCCCTGAACCGATTTTAATCGTTTTTGTGTCATTTTAAAGATAAAAATATAAGCTATTTTTATAAATTGGTTTTGGATTTTTAAACTGTTTCCTGTGTTTTATTTAATTACTGTTTTGTGATATTTGAATGCTTTACACTTTGTCTCCTAAGTTAAGCCTTGACGCTCGATGCCAAGCTACCAAGGGTAGAGCTGGGATTAATTTACTGAGACCTAACTGTACTTATGTGGAGGTTTGTGGCTTGTTGCTAGGTGTAGGTACCTACCTGCCCTACCAATAACCCATTTTCCAACAGATAGTAATAGAGTTAACTAATTTAGATTCAGCTGCTTGCCTCAAGTACTAAATGGCTTTATTCAATAAAATCTACCTCACTTGTCATACTTTGCTTAACGCTAAACCTTTCTCAACTTTTGACTGCAGTGCTAAACTGATAGAAATCAGAATACTGTACTCCATAAATTGAAGAACAACCTGAGCTAAAGCTTAGCCTGAATCTCTTTCAAAATACACCAATTTGCCTGCCACGCTGTATAAAATGGTTTCATGAATATTGCTTTGGCTTGTATCATTTCTGTAAACCTGGGCGTGGCTATCCTTCTGCCCTGTGAGTGTAGCTTATGGCACGAGAACCACCTTTCATCTGCTTTGAAACAGCGCAAATGTTTGTCTTGCTGACAGGCTCTCCAGAATATTCCTTTACCAACTCATGATGAAGCTATGCAACATCATGAGCTTCTTTGAAATAGAAGGATTGAGTTATACTCTATTATTCTAATATATGGGTTCCGTGGGCATCCACTAGCGTGAACAGGGTTTTCAGATTCTGGTTTTTCTTTGAAATTACCTCACAACAGTGAAAATCAATGCCTGATTTCCACTACTGTGAGAAAACAATGCTCACCTGTCAAGGTCTACTTAGCAGACAAGAAACAAAAAGCCCATTCAAAGGACTTTCTTAATTTAAAGAGAAAATGACTAAAAAAAGAAACACACATTCTAGTAAACCTCCTCCAAATAAACATACCTTCCTTTGTTCACAACTATTCTACTGTTTTGTTTGTATGTTTAAAAATATTACACCAGAAACATAAACATACAATCTCAAAGTTTTTAAAGCCTGGTAATGAAAGTGTACAGTTATGGAATCAATAAATAACATATATGAATAAAGTACCCCTCGGCCATACAATATAATAATATTGTAAGTCCCCAAGGAGTTCCATGACCATATAGAAGAATGAGGTCAAAGGCTCATGGAATTCTGATGTGGAATGCAAAGTCCTTGTAATGCAAGCCAGTAGGTGCTTTATTCCTTATAATACGTAACCATAACCCTTACCACAAAACTCGTAAATCTGTGATGGATTGCTCCTTCAGGTGAAATAGATAGAATGTTTGTAAACATGAAAAACACAAACAGAGTCTATACTGCAAAATTAAACACACCAAAAAGCAGTTAGATATTTGTTGCAAAAAAGATGTTAAAGTCATATTAAAAAAAGCTGTAGCTCATAATGCATGGAAACATACAGAGAGATTCTATCTTTCCAATAAGCACCTGAAGCATTTTGCCATAAAAATATCCTTTCGGCTTATCACAGTTCATCTCGAAAAAACTGGAGCAAATGAAGGAAAAGCAGCATTTATCTTCTGTGTTTAAAGTGCAGTTTTAATTATGCTGTGTGACCTGTATTTAAACTTGGCTGCTGGCTCCAGAAGCAGGCATTGTGCCATCAGAAATCAACTGTAATAAGTTATTACATTTGAGTGGCTACGTCATTTCTTTATTACACGTGACTAGGTGCATCACAAGTAGCCTGTAATAAGTAGTGGTGGGTGGAATTTGAGGTATTCTGCGTTACATGAGTATTGCAGAGTTACTAATAAATTCTGCCACTCTGCCTTAATCAGCCTTGTAATTGTTTAAAGAGCGCTGGAAGAGGGAGTAGTCCATCTATGTTTAAAATCCACTGCAGATTAAACCTTAATTTAAACATAGAGGGATTGCTCCCTCTTCAAACCCTGTTTAAACCAGCCTAGGGAATACCCCAGAGTGCCCTTATATAAGTATGTAAGGGCACAGAGGTGTGTATACTGGAGTGGATACCCCCAATGCCGTCACATAAGCATGTAAGCACACCAAGGGGTATGCACTGCAATGGAATGGATACCCCCTCGATGCCCTTACATACTTGTGTAAGAGCACTGAGGGGCATGCACTGCACGTTGCGGTGCCCACATTGCACCTTTGTGGAAACTCACAGAATTTTAATGGAATTTTGTGGAATTTCACAGAATGAAACTCTGCCAATTCCTCCCACCCCTAGTAATAAGGAAAGTAGTGATGGGCTTTTTTACAGGGGCTGCATGATTACATGTATTATTAGATTATAGAGAGGAAACTGTGGCTAAAAGGGATGTTTTTCACCATAAAATTCTGAGTAACATTATAGACAATCCCAGATTTTGCTATCGTAGCCTATCAATTGTCTGTTATTTGCTTGTTTTCCATTTGTTCATGGTAAGTGCTATTCCTCTCTAGGTCCATATTTATTGTGGTTGCGTATTTTAGTTTTATATCTTTGCTGTTGTAGCCTTGTGTGATTCGGTGTGATTGCCAGGATTTGTGGGTGTGAATTGTCTTTATGTTACTTTTATAACATCATCACGATATCAGCTTAACAGACCCTGCCTCTGCATGCATATCCTACATATGGATATTTGCAGTCGGTAGCTACAAAAACAATTTTGGTTGGGGAACGTACTGAGCTTCAGTCCTCACTAAGGAGTTCTAGTGCCTGAGTGCTTTATCCTGCATCTCTCTATGTTGTTATACTTTTGTCTTGCATGCCCTCAGTGTTAGTCTGAATGATGACTTGCCCTTGAGTTCCTGTTTATTCTAATTTATTATTGCCTCATGCAAAACGTCCTCATTAGATCCATCTTCTCCACTGACTTCCTCCGTGACCTTTTGCACCTGTGTTGCCAATGTTATTTTTACTTTTTCTTCTATGCTACCAGTCTTTGTCAGACTCCCTGACATCCCTTCCCTTGAACTTAGGAACTGGCACAAGTCATGTGCAGTCATTCACTAAAGACAAAATGAGATTCACATTGGCAAAAAGACAACGTGTGCCACTGCATCATGTAAATGCAAACCATAATGTAATAAGTACAAAGTTGAGGTTTTGTTGCAGGTGGTAAATTGCATTGCGCTGTAGATTGTAGATCTGCCTACCACCACAGAGGTTTGAAAAATAACTCTGGACGGCTGGACTCAATGCTAGAGACGCATAATCTACAGCTCTTTGGGGTAATTAACCAAGAGCATATACTGTTCCTAAGGTGAGAGTCTTTTCTACAGTACTTTCAACGTCCATCCACCATCTGTTCTCTTTGGACCATACGGTGGAACCTTGTTGGTTACTGCAGAACTAACTAATAGTAATAGTAGTACTTTTATTAAGCATAACGGGCCAGATGTAGGAAGCACTTTTGCGGTTGCAAACGGCCAGTTCACAGAATTGGGTCGTTTGTGCATTCCAAAATGCTTTTTTAATGTACAAACACCAAACTGCGATTCTACAGAATCACCATATAGGTTTGCAATTCGGTATTTGGAAGGGTATGTTTAGGGTGTTCCTCCCAAATAACGAATATATCGAATCGTGGTGGTATGTATTCATGTTTTGCACTCAAATTGTGGTTGTAAAACATTAGTATTTTACCACCTCCTCAAAGGAAGTGAGTGATAAGCCATTCGCAAACAGAAAGGGGTCCCAAAGTTACCCCTTCCCCTTTGTGAATGTTGACAAAAATTGCAATTTTACTTCTTGGTACATGCAGCCAATGTTGTATAAGCCCTATGTTTATAGTAACGTCCATAATGATAATATGAATAATAATTAGGAAGCTATACCGGTGACTGTGAATAAAGAAAATGTTTTCCCTAAGAAAACTGAAAGCTGAGGCAGCAGGATAGGGATAAGAAGGTAATACACTGGAAACTGGAACTAAAGGAGAGGGGATGCAAGGCATGGACTTGGAAAAGGGTACCTACTGAAATGGAGGAAGTTCACGATACAATGATGCGCTAACAGTACTAGATCAAGAAACAGGAAAACAAGGAAGCACCGGAGGACAGTTCTAGCTCCAGGAACAAGACTTTTGATGTTGATCAGGAATCAGGAACCTCTGCAAGCAAGAATTAGCAATAGCTCAGGAGCACTGTAAAGAAAGGATGGGCTAGACAGGAACACAACTACAATGACAAACCCTTGACTGAAGGAAGCAGACAAATGAAAGAGGTTACTAGTGATCACATAGCTTAGGTGTGAACATGTGAGCACATGCAAACCACACATGTACTGATTCCTCCACCATCCTTTGTATGCTAAGCTGGGGAAGAAGCAGGGAGTTTCTGGAATTGGAGGGTTTGGCAGGAAACACATATATGCTATTTGGGAATTTCAGAATATAATCCATAATGCTGGAAATCCAGATATGAATATAGCAGTTCAGGAATCGTGTTTGAAAATTGGAAAGTCTGTCAGTTAAACTCCGTACTAGAGACATGAGAGAGCAGGAAATGAATCTTGAAAGGGGATTTCAGATAGAATGTATTCTGTCATGATTTCCGCAAAATGATTTGCAGTTTTTATAAAGCATTTATAAAGCTTTAATTGAATTTTAGAATTTTCGTAATTGCTGGCTCCATAGTCATTCTCCTGATTCGAGCTGTGCCGGCCTTTGCCTACCATGTGGTTTTAATGTTTTTACTATAGTAACCATTCAAGCAAACAGAGCCCCAGAAAACCTCTTTTACCTGCAGCTGATAGAAGCACCTTGCTTCACCCACAGATTTTTTTCATAGGGCTTTCCAACCAACCTTTCATAGGAGAAAAACACCTCTACTTATTTGAGCTACATCCTAAAGACGCTCTAGTAACTCTTCTGTCTTAGACAAAAATTATGTAAATCCTGAGCGTGTGAAGAATAAGCGTCATCCAATGCCAGACATATACATTTATTATCCTGCATGCAATTAAATGTTTGTAAATTATCCATCTTATATGCAACTTTTCAAAATGTACATGAAATTAACTAATTTGACACCTATTGAATTCAAACAATGCCACGCGCACTTATTTGCAATTTAAAAAAATTAAAATTCATATGTGTAATTTTTAGCCTCACAAAGAATATTCTTTGTGAAGCTGAAACTTAGAAAATGAGACTCAGGTATTAACTGTCAGAAGTATTTTCCAGACGCAGAAATCGTAAATTAAAAGCCATGAATTCTCTGTAGTTGCAAATATATCAAAATGAAGGACTCTGTAGTTATTACCTCTTCGTGGTCCCCTTCAGAAAAATGGTGTAAAAACGTTTACAGCTGAAAGAGCATAGTTTGGCTGTGCCACTACGTAAACTCTGAAACCATGAATGGGTGGTCACATTCTGGTGGTCACAATTTGGTGGCCACATTTTTGGATGTCATAAAGAAGTGTTTCATTTAAAGGGTGTGCTGCAGTGCATACAAATACAGTGCACAGTTGGATATCTTTTAAAAGTATTATTCTGTATAATCATTTTATAAATTCTCACATGTAATGCACAGAATTCAATCAGTCTGAAAGTATATTTGTGTTTCTCGTTTAACTTGGCTGGAGTGAAGGCCTACACACATATTTTCCTTCATAGTTAAATTTCCAGTGTGAAGATTGTTTTTTTAATGTTTTCTCTCCAAGATGCAGATGTTAGGACCTGAGATGATAAGTCCTATGTGTGTGATAGATATGGAAGCCTGAGAGGAGCTGTGGAAGGACGAGGAGGATTATTCTAGAACTTGGCAGTCGGAACTCTTTTTCTTTTGAAATTCCTGAGACCAAAGTGTATCAAGGTTGAATGTGCAAGGCTTCTGAAGTTGTAGATCGTAATTAAATGAATTGGAAACTTTCTGTTATCAAACAAAAAGTTCGATTGTGATGTCACCACCTCTGAGGAAACTGTGATTTAAGAAAAATGTAGTCAGTGAGAGCAAGAAAATTCTTGTTTCCCTTTAAGCTGAATGGACCTTTTTGAGGTTTAGACCTCATACTTTAACTTTATGTGGCTACATGCCGCTGCACCTCTCGTAACAGAATATTCTACAGAATTTCTGTTTGCAGACCCCTTGTCAAATACTCTTCAAGAATTAGAATAGTTTAGGTTTTAGTTTAAAAGATTAGGCAGGAGAACTAGGTTCTAGAGACAAAGAACCACATGCTTATTCTGGTTTCTGTGTTGTGGCTATTGTAGTCTTGGTCTTGTATATGCTGACTAAGTTTAATATTGTCCGATGCTTTAATACTCCATTGGTGATTTTTTTATATCTACACTATGTTTTGGGACTCATTTATATAACATTGACTTTGAGTCTGCAATAAAGCTCTTCTAAATATTTGATTTGACTCTGAATAATAATGTATGACTAATGAGTTGCACTGTAATTGACTGAATGATTTAATAACTGTCTCTCTCTAGCCTTCGGAACTGAGAATAAAAAATTAATCTGACCCCAACATTAAGCATAGGGCCCCAGGCTGTATCACAGCCTAGCTGTCTATATAAACAACTTGAGCATTCTCTGTTGGTAATGGAATGAACACAACATAGCACTGTCGGACTGCACGGACTCAAACTGCGAGAATGCCCCTTTAAGAGGTGGAGCACACAACTTTTAAGACTGTGTGATGCATCACAGGAAGTTGCTTGTAGTTGGCCGTTCCTTTTGTATGTGTACCTGATTCCTCGTCTTGGCATCTTGGGCTCCTGCTGTCGTGCCCCTGGGTGGCACCAGGTTGTGTTTTGGGCTCCCATTTCTACATCATGCTCTTCGTGAAGAATTTCTTCTGAGTAACCTGCAAAAAATAAGAAAAGAAATAACACATTTTAAGACAGCATCTGTGCAGTGCTTGGTGATGCGCTATTGTGCTTCATAACAGTTAATTTACTTATCTTATTTTCCTGTTTCTCCTTCAAGAACGCTTGTTATTGAGAACATGAAAAGAGAGAGAGATTACGTTAGTGATGCGAATATTGGTGATAACGCGCTCTAGTGCTTAATTATTGTTTATATTACTCACCTGATTTCCTAGTATTTTTTCAGAAATTGTTGAGAACCTGAAAAGAAATAAGAAAGACAAGTTCATTACTGGCATGTATAATTGTTGTAACACACCCTTCTGATAATAATTATTTCTATTGCTTATCTGATGTTTTGTTTCTTCATTTAGAAGACTTATTGCTGTGACTCTAAAAAGGGGATAGACAATTCAATGGCTTGCATACTGTCTATCTTTAGGCAACAACACATTCATTTTTCCATAGGGATTTTGAACAGCAATAGTGCAAGAACTACTGGACAGAATTACACCAAATTTGGCAGGAAGGTACATCCTGGTCCAGAGGAAGTGATTATTTTATTTGGTGTAATTCCATTCAGTAGTTTTTGAGAAATTAGGGGGAAAACAAATGTGTGTATCTAGGGACGCGAAGGATTCGTGACCCCTCCCAATCTAGTGCAGAGATCTGATTGGCTGATAACACTACAAAAACAGAAGCAGTTGAAGTGTTGTAAGTCATCTTGGGGTTTGGTCCAAGCAGAGTCCTAAAAGAAACAGAAAAGTGGCTAGGGTATGGACACCCTAACCTCTTAGCTCTGGTGGTGGGGTCCACCAGGGCTAAAAAGCATGTTTTTGGGGATTTTATGAACAAAGACGCAGTCCAGCAGTGGATCCGCCAAAAAAAAGAAAGTAAAAAATGAAGCACAGTCTCACGCTCTTCGTTAGTATAGATCCCCCGGGTGGGGCAAGTCCCTAGGTCATTTGATTACAAATGTGAGGTCCTGACCCTCTCCTGTTGCCCTGGGGACTGCCACCACCCCAAGGCTTATTCCTCATATGTGGGGGGCACGTGCCCCCCCTGCCCTGAGGACCGCCAGCTCCCCAGGGCTGTGTTAATATGAGGAGGGCACCCAGCCCCCTCCCACTGAACTAGGGACCGCAAACTCCCTCAGACAAACCTTTAAAAAAAAAAGAAAGGGGGTGAGGATCGCCACCCCCAGGACTATCCATATGTTGGAGGGGGCCACGCGGCCCCCCTCTTGGAGCTACTGATGGCCCTGAGGACCGCCAACCCCTAGAGCTGGCTCCTGCAATGTTCCGGGGTGCCCACTCAAACCACAGCAAATACTTACGTTTTTGACAACGGGTCCTGTAAAACAATTCCCGCTGTCAAAGCTGAAGTTTTCACATGTGCGGGAGACAGAGATTAAATGTTTCAGCAAGCACAGAGCTTCTGTCAAAGTAGCTCTGTACTTGCTGAAGCAATGGCAGTGCAGGTGAAGCCTTAAGGCTTCCCCGCACTGCCAGGTAGCCTGTAGTGATTCAGATTTTTTTTTTTTCAAATTAAATCTATAAATAAATAAATATATAGGCACCACGGAGAAGCCCTTGAGGGCCCACTCATGGTCCCATAAAGCCCATAAAGGGATAAAGAAATAAATACAAAATAAACCCTCATAGCTCAGCTTTGACACTGAGCTTTGGCCATTCGAGTCCAGCTCATTTCCCTCTTTATTTTGATAAAAAAACGTTATTATAGTTAATTTAAAATATTTTTTTTATTTTTTATTTTAAATCAAACACAAATAACTCATTCTGAGTATATGAGATATTAAAGCCTCTATCTCTTTCCCTTTCACTTTCTTTCTCTCTTTCTCTCTTTCAAACAATTTCTCCCACTCACACACCCACTCAGACACTCACCTACCCACTCACAGACCCACTGACACCCTCATGCACCCATTCACAGACCAGCTCACACACTGATGCACCCACTAAAACACTGATGTACGCACTCTCACTCCCAGACAGACAATCTGACAGCCACTTTCACCCCCAGATCCACCCTCTCACACCTTTTCTCACACCCAGAGAAGCCTTGACCAACTCCCTCCACACACATACAAAGGACTGTGCACAGCATGGGTTTGGGTGGGTCAGGGGTGCTGGATGCAGGGTCAGGCCAGGTCTTGCGGGCAACCTCTCCTGCGCACGGGTGAAGGACGTGCACGGTGCAAGGTTGGGTGCTTACAGGTGGCTAGCCTCAGGTGGTGGTTGGATTAATGTATAGTAATTAAAATTACTAAATGTAAAAAAAAAAACATTGAATTTCTCTGAAAAAAAACAAAGGTTACAGGGACGTTATAGTTAGGAAATTGAATTGAAAAAAACCCATAGCAATACACTTAAAAAATCAAAGGGTACAAGGACGGTATAGTAAGGCTCACATTTTAAACATACCAAACCATAGAAATTTACCAGTTATAGTTAGGGTTACCTCAACTAGCTATAACTCGTGCCCTAAGGTAACTATAACTCACACCCTTGTAAAGCACTGCTAATCACCCCACAAATTATGGCACTCATGACATATTTGATAATATCATTGATAATATCAATGTAATATTTGCAGTAAAATTTTTGACGAAACAACTGGTCATGGTAGAAGCGTGAGTTATAGTTACTTTACATGCCAGCGATGCAGGAGAGAGACCACAGTAACCTTCAGGCTTATAACTACAAGAGAGTTCCAGCTCTGTCTACCGTAGGGAAAAAAGATTGTGGAGCCTCAATATTTTACATTTAAAAAGGACACTCAACCATCACTCTTTTTGACACAATCAATCCTTTATCTCTTTCATGCATTATGTACAGATAGCAATTTTATTTGACTGAATCAGTCATTTTTAAATGCTGAAGTTATGGCTCCAGTGCAAACCTTACCCCAGCATAACCTAATTGCTTTTTATCACAACACCAATGCCACACCACTAGTAATATTAATACCACTAACACCACTCGTTCAGCACTACCACCACTGCACCAAGTACCACTAAGACAAAGCATACCACCAAAATCACAACCATTGTCAAGCTACTACCTGTGCAGCAACACCTATACCACATCCCATCAATAACACCACCACTAAAACAACACCAGCAATACTGATACAATGACCAATATCTCCAAGAAATGTCTCTTAGACCAATACAACCACTGACAATATCACCATAAGTACCACAATACCACTATCAAGAATCACCATCAAAAACACCACCAATAACAATACCACCATCACTAAACACCATAAAATACCACCACTAATACACAAACAAGGCTACCACCATCATCACCACAAATACCACCTCCAAACACTAATACCACCAACACAAATACAACATCCATCATTACAAGGATCACCATCAATACCAAGATTAATATCGCCAACAATGTCACCAACAATACAAATACTACCAAAACCAGTATCACTACTTCCAGTACCACAACCAGCACAGGAACCTTCCATACCAATTCCACCTTCAAACACCACCAGTACCACCACCAATATCTCCAACAATATCACTAACAATAAAACTTCTATTAGCAGAAATATCACTGCCAACAAAACCACTGTCTGTGCTAAACCATTTCAATCCATAATACTGCTGCTAATACGACCACCACCAGCAACACTTCTAGCATACTACCACGAAGGATGCCACTAAAGCGCAAACAGTAACACGTATTGGCAAACACAAATGTCTGGCTTTAGTGTGCTACGCTACCTCATGGAAACATGATTTCTGCATGCTTGTGTGTGCAGGCGTTCACACATTATTTAGTGGCTTTGCCAGTGTTTATTTTACTTCTTCCTCATACAATACATTGCAAGTCATTCCTTATAAAATATAATGGAAATATAAAGAGAGTCAACTGGGCTTGCATCTTCTTCCCTTTTCCTGTGTAAAACATCCTTTCAAGTGTTGCTGCCATGTATGCAGACAATAACCGGACAGAGACAGAAATGCCCTCCCTGTATGTGTCTTGAAGGTGTCCTTGCTTTCTTGGGACAAGGCTGACATGAAGATGGATGCTTCCTCGAAACCTGTGAGCGATTACTCCCCACTGAATTTAATCTAATGTACTTTACTGTCCATAGGTAAAAAAATGGAAAAATGTCAAATCATCTCTTTTCTGGTAGTCAAGATATGTCAGTGGTCAACATTTTGGAAGGTCATTTGAAACATACTTCACTTGAGCACTTTCCCAGAAACGTTGTGGCAATGTCACAACTATGATCCTTAAAGACTGTGCAACATAATCCATCTAACTTGTGAATTGGGACTGTTAGGAAGGACTCACTATTTCACCAGCTACAAAATAAATAAAGCCCACTTCCGTAAGACACACAGCTGTGCACTTGTCAGCATCTATAACTTTAAATCGAGTTCCTGCAAAATCCTTTATATCCGCACCCTTCCTCCTTCCATTGGAACAGTTTACAAGTTAATCTGAAACAGACAACATCACACATGCAATACTGAAGCTTTCTGGGCAAGTTGTCTTGAAATCAGTTGCAAACAAGCAGTTCAGTATGACCACATAAGGGATAAATTACCCTCTGTCACACATTATGAGAATATGGGACACCCAGAATTCGCCTATACATCCAATTTTGGCTTATATTAGAGTATCCCCAAATTCCTGAGCAATATGTAGAACTGGGAGGCACTTACTCCAATAGACCTCCCGGAGGTGGGGCTATGGGTTTTTTCCCAGTATGACAGGCCAAACTAAAAATATACCCCACTGCTCTTAAAGTTTCTGATGCACTCTAGTAATATAGGGTCCCAAGTTTCCCCTAGCATCCATAACTACACCCAAATAAGAGAAGTCCTGAGTCTGGGCAACTGGATGGCCTTGTGAAAATATGCCCATCATCTGGTGCTGTCTAGGCCTGCAGACCATAATGTAGGTGTTCCCTTGATTAGGAACCAAGCCTAATGACCCCATCAAGGACACACATTCTTGAAATAAAGCATTAAGGCCATTAGGGGTTCTGGAAAGGAAGACAGCATCATCTGCATACAGTAAAACTGGGACCTTTTTTCAGCCAAATGAGGGGGCAACCGAGACTACAGCGGATAGGGCTGAGCCTTGTCCATAAATATACAAAAGAAACAATGAAAGAGCCAGGATACAGCCCTCTTGCACTCAGCTTGAAGATGTCTGTCTGTTCACCTGATGGGCCGCATCTAACTGAGACTGACTGGTCATAATGCAAAGCTCACAGGAACTGTACCAGGCTGTTCTCTACTCTTAGATTGGATAAAATCTCCATAATTTGCACCTGACCACAATGTTGAAGGCACAGGAGAGATTCACGAAGACCAAGCAGATGGTCCCCTGCTTTGCAACAGTATACTTACTGACCAACTGATGTCGATTTAGGCATTGCTCCATAGTGCTGAGCCCCTCACGGAGTCCATACTGCATCTCTGATAGCATATCCGTCTCACTCACACAGGTTAGGAGATGCTCTAGTACAACCCTCCCTGCCAGCTTCACAGTTGAATCCAACAGTGATATTGGACGATAACACCCTGGTGAATGAGGGTTTCCCCTTTTAAAAATCAGTGTGATAACAACAGCATACCATGTTTGTGGTAGTCCCACCTTACAGACAGCATTAAAACAGTTACACAAGAGAGGGGCCCACAGAACCAGTGGTGCTTTGTACAAATCCATAGGCACAAAATCCGGTCCTGGGGCCTTGTTAAAGGGACTCTTATTGATTGCCTCCATAACTTTGCCAGGGGTGAATTCCAGATCAAGTGGTCCGGACACTTCCTTCTCAACATATTGATTGGAAGCACCAGGCCCATACATTTCATTAAAATGGTGAATCCAAGCTTCTGGGCTAATGATAGTTATAACTGTATTAGGTTTGGTGCTCACAGTTTTAGTGTTGATAGCCTCCAGCCAAAAAGCCCTAATATCTTTCAGCCTACAAGCCCTGGCCAGCTTTCACCAGGATTTATTTTGTAAGCATTTTCTTCTGTTCTGCAGGGCAGCCTTATATTGTGCTCTACATTGTTGTAGTTTACATGAGTCACTCAGTGTCTCCTTCAGTGCCTCATGTAATAATGCAGGGGCCTTTCTACAATGATTATCAAATCACTTAGCCTATGTGACCGCTGTCTACTTGGCTTTGTGAGCAGACAGATGAAATCTAAATTAAATTGAGCAACTAGGTTGTGCATAACCCAGTGGTTGTCATAGGCTCTAAAGCGTTTAGAAACTAAGGGGAAGTAGCTCAAACAGAGCTCAGACAAAAGGCTATTCATGTCAACATTTCTCCAGGCCAAGCACAAACCTTGGGTCTTGACCATTAATGACTCCATGGCCACACTCCTATTTCAAGCTTCCTCCCTGGTAGGCATAATTCTAAGCTTAGGGGGTGATGGTCACCGTGGGCACTAATGACAATAGCTGCCCTGGAGACCATGGACAACAAATCACAGGTAACAAAACTATAGTCAATAGTTGAAGAATACTCTTCCTTTTCAAAAGTGGCCTTAACATGGTAATTAGGGTCCCAATGTTAACTCATGTTGATTGTCTTGATCAACTGGAAGAGTGCTTGTCCACTCTGATCCCTGAGATGATAATCTTGTCCCATTCCATTGTTTTAGGCATATTGCACTCATTATCCAGCTGTAGTGTCCTATGTTTGGCATTAACCACCCCCCCAAAATGATTTCATAACCTTTGTGCTAATAAGAAAATTGGACTTTCAGATCACTGATAGAATCAAATACCTTATTAAACAAAATAGTAGATCCATATAAAAAAAACCATTATAAAAGTTAATAAAAAACACATTTAGACCATTAGGCCACATAAATAAAAAATGCTTGAAATAAAGTGCAACCAGTAGTAACCGGGCTGATTTTACACTCCAAGGTAATGTTGAACCACGCCGTTAGTCCTGCCCTGGCTCTGTCCAACACAGATTGAATCCCAAGGACTATGTGGGAACAATATCCATTCAAACTGGCGGTTTCAGTAGACCATGTCTCTTGGAAGAAGATAATGTCATAATTACATGTGTAGTTAACCCGCTCCCCAGAGCCCACTTTACCTACTAAGCTGGCAATATTCCGAAAAAGGATCTTGATCATTTGGGCATGGTTTTCTGAGGTAGCTGGGACCCCTTTGCTGCTAGACACAAGGCTTTCTGTGGTGCTAACAATTGACAGGCCCTCAAAGTTTGACAATTTGTGGGATAAACAAATTTGAGACCCTAGGGGATCTCATCCCTGCATACTACTTCAACATGGATCTTCTTAGCCTCATGGAGAGTGCTTAGTCAGTCATTCTCTGACTGATAATGTAATTGGGAAAAGTGATTTTGCGGAGAAATATTAAATGTACAGAGCAAAGCAGGCTTCATTTGGGAGGAGCCCACCTTTTCAACTGGATTTGTGACCAAGTTTCTATAGAAATATCCCAGGCACAGGATTTTGACATTGCCAGGATTGACAAGCCCCTGCTTGAAGGCCCAGCAAAGATCTCCTGAAACCCTGGGATTTCTAAAAGTGACAACAACACAGTCCCTATTAAATTCTTTGTGGATCTTCCAAATCCAACCCACTCATTTTGCAATAAGTACCTCAAGGAAAATGTTGCCCTTCACCTGATGTTTCTATGAATCCAATGGGTGGATTAGTTAATTCTACTGCAGACCCATTAGCACTAGGACGTAACACTGGGATATCTGCCAGAACAATCACATAGGGACATGCAACAGGCATTAGATCACAAAGGGAAACACTTTTCTGTGCCAAACCCCCCTGGGCAGGGGGCAAAGAGAAGACGATTTGGGTATTAAGGCCCACAGTAGGATGATCTGCCGTCACAGGGACTCCTGGGGGACAATCATCACTGGTATGGGGGTGGAGTCTCCAACAGTTGCATTGAGGTGCAACAGCCGCCTCCCCTCACCCTCTGACAGGGGCAGTGGCTTCATGTCAGCGCTGGAGGGCCATTGCCCTATTTGCGTGCCACATCCACCCATAGGACGCTTTGCCATCCTCCCTTCCTATTCGCTAAGTTTTGACTAGATGCACCCCAGTTAATCACATAGCCCTGAGAGCTTAGAATCAAGTAGGTCAGCAACCTTTGTGCTGCTCTGTGCTAGGAAATCCTCAATAACCCTTTGGAATTGGTGAAAATGTCAGCTGTTGCAGGCCCAAAGGGGGGGTGATTTAAGTGGGTTGAATGTATCAACTGTTTGGGCTTGTGGTAACCCAGTTTCCACTTAGTGCATGGTAATGTGGCTTGCTTGGTGGCCCGTGTAGTACTGCCAGGAACATGTTTTTCGCATTAGCTCCCACCCTCAACTCCCACCGCAGTAGTAACAATTGGGATATCACCCTTATTTTGCAGAGCTACTATGGACGCTGCAGAGGACATATATAACAGTCTCTCAGAAAGCTACATTTCTTTGTCCCACTGCCTTTTCGGTAAACCTATGGAGAGTGCTAATTTATTTAAGTAACAGTACTCTCCATGCCTAGCTTTGTCTTGGACGTACTAGACATACAAAAAACGGAGAGCAAACAGGGACTTGGAAGTCTAAAAGACACACTGGAGGGGAATTAAACAAAACTACAACCAGGAATTAGAGATTCATTAATAAAAGTTAGTAAAGAATCTTGATGTCAACTGTGAAGAACTAAGCAATTGTGCACAATACCTTTAAAGATAATTGGGTCAAGAGGGGTGGCCCAGCCTCCTCTGGGCTCAGGCGGGCACAGATGGATCCGCTCTTTGCCTGGGCATGCTCCTTGGCGTGTCCTGCACTTCAGGATGCTTGAGTACTCATGAGCGAGTAATGGCACCTCCTTTCACCTCGTGGCTTCTGTGGGCAAAAGTCCCACCTCAGTGATATGGCCAAAAGTCAGTGTGGGCAAGGAACAGCTTGATGCTGTGACACCCTCACATAGTTACTAAATGACCCAATTGTGTGAGATGCAACTGGTTTGAAAGTCCTTCACAAAGGTGAGAGGTATGGCTTCAACATCAAAATGTCCACGTTTGTTACTCTCATAAATTGTGTTTTATTTTATATAGGATATGTAAATAAGCCAATGCTGGTATATGCTGATGAATCAATATCACAACTTTCAATGACTGCCATGATCACAATATAAATCAACCAAGTATAGATAGGTACTAGCAGTCACTGGTAAGTCAAGTGGGTTGTACTGTGTAGTTGGGAAACTGTTTTTTTGAGTGCTACTAAATTTATGTCCCACTAAAGGACCACTGCCTTAAGCTATGGGGTGTGGCAGAAAAAGGCAAAATGCAAGCCAATTGATAAACATATTTGGTGAAGTGTTGATATATATATATATATATATATATATATGGCAGGTTTGCATATAAGTATGTGTATATTTAAACACACACACATACACACACACACACAAATCTACTTAAACCTGCAGTGCCTCAAGTCATTATTACCAGTCCCTCACAAATCAAATGTTAAATCTTCAAAATTATTTCCCAGAACTGCGGTTCCCCAAGGTGTTTTTAGGTATGCCTCTCAAGTCAAATGCAAACGTATTAAAATTATTTTGTGAAGTTGTGGTTCCAGAAGTCATTACTAGATGTCCCTATGGAGGTCTGGTGCAAAAGCATTCAAATTCTTAGATGAAGCTGCAGTTCTACTAGTGGTTATTAGGTGTTCCTCACAAGTCAAATGCAAAAGCATTGACATTCTTACACAAAGCTTCAGTGCCACTAGTGATTACTAGGTGTCCATCACAGGTCAAATGCAAATGCACTGATATTATTTTGTAAAGGTGCAGTTCCACAAGTCATTACTAGGTATCCCTCACAAGTCAAATGAAAAAACCATTGACATTCTTACACAAGGGGTATGGCTAGGACATGGATCCAAGATAGTGACTAGTGAGGGAGTTCCCAGTCCAAGACAACCGTAGCAAGCAAATATTCTGTCTCTTGAGGACACAGCAGCCTTCCTCAGCCAGCCAAATACCGGGGAGAGCTTGACATTGCAGGACCTTGAAGCAAAAAAAAGAAAACACCTTGCTTCGGCACTGATGATGGCTTTGCCTAGGTGCTGTTGAGCCAACATGTCAGCAGGACCAGGTGAGTGGTGATAGCCGGGTGGTGCTGCTGGTCTGGAGCTCGAGTTTGCTTCTGTGCCTGAATCTAGCTTGCTGCTGTCTCTCTTTTCCCCCTCCCCCCTCCACAAAGAGAATTTGGGTGGCTGGGCCCTTGCTGAAAACTTGTTGTGGGGGGAGAAAGAGCCATGAGGGCAGATGAGTTCTGGTGGAGCCTCCAGACAAGGAGGATGCACTGTGGCCAAGCAGAGGTGGGATAAGTTGAGACCCCTGGGACTGATACATATTGCGGTCTGGAGGTCACCACTGAGACATGCGGTTGGGTTTGCCTTTGACCCCTGCCCTCCCCTCGAGATACTGTGGGAGGCCTGGGAGAATGGACTTTCATCTCTCCTTGCTACTAAGACACTCTCCTTGCTGTAAAGGCCCCCTCTTGAATGGCACATCCCTCCAGGGAATCTGAGCATTATGGTCAGAGACAAAGACCAGAGGGGCTCTCAGTACCAACATTTGCAGTAATATGTCTTCTGGAGTGGTGGGATGGGAGGTGAACAGAAAGGCATGTTGGAGCTGGAGGGAGCTAGGATCAAACTACTGACCCTATGCTAAAAATACTTCTACAGGCCATCCAGGCTTCAAGGGCTATTCTGGAAACAAAAATAGACACTGTGGCATTGGATGTCACACTGATTAGGGCAGACATGGGCAAGATGTCAGACCAAGTGATGACAGCACAAAATACCCTAAAGGAGCATTCCTGCTTCATAAAGAGCTTACAGCTGAAATCTACCACCTGCATGAAATCACCAAACTATTCTATGCACAAGCCCAGGACACTGAAGGCAGAACACAGAGCAACAACGTGAGATTTGTGGAAATAACAGAAAAAGCTAAGCGTACCAATGTGGAAAAATTCATAGGGGTGTTCCTCACCACAAGACTGACTCCATCAGACTACTTGTCATACTTCACAGTGGAGAGGGCCCATCGAATACCACAAGAAATCCAGGAGTGAGACCAAGACCCATAATTGTCCAATTCCCTCATTTTAAAGATAAAGATGCTACATTGAGGGCCACCTGACACTGAGAACCACTCCTCTATGAAAATCACACAATTATGGTCTTTCCTGACTTCATGCAATCTCCTGACTAAAAGTTGTATTTCTTGTAAAAGCTAGGCCTTCCTGGATCCTGTCATCATACTTGGTTTGTGATCAGTCTTTCTCAATCAGAATCTGATGTTGATGTTTTAAAGACTTTTGGGACAATTGAGAAATATAGGCCCTCATTCTGACCCTGGCGGTCTTTGACCGCCAGGGCGGAGGACCGCGGGAGCACCGGCGACAAGCCGGCGGTGCTTCAATGGGGATTCCGACCGCGGCGGTAAAGCCGCGGTCGGACCGGCACCACTGGCGGGGTCCCGCCAGTGTACCGCGGCCCCATTGAATCCTCCGCGGCGGCGCAGCTTGCTGCACCGCCGCGGGGATTCTGACCCCCCCTACCGCCATCCAGATCCCGGCGGTCGGACCGCCGAGATCCGGATGGCGGTAGGGGGGGTCGCGGGGCCCCTGGGGGCCCCTGCAGTGCCCATGCCACTGGCATGGGCATTGCAGGGGCCCCCGTAAGAGGGCCCCTAAATGTATTTCACTGTCTGCTGCGCAGACAGTGAAATACGCGACGGGTGCAACTGCACCCGTCGCACAGCTTCCACTCCGCCGGCTCGATTCCGAGCCGGCTTCATCGTGGAAGCCTCTTTCCCGCTGGGCTGGCTGGCGGTCTGAAGGAGACCGCCCGCCAGCCCAGCGGGAAAGTCAGAATTACCGCCGCGGTCTTTCGACCGCGGAACGGTAACCTGACGGCGGGACTTTGGCGGGCGGCCTCCGCCGCCCGCCAAGGTCAGAATGAGGGCCATAATCTGATTACCATTGCATATTTGCATATGGACCTTGAACTCTTGAGACTCTTGAACTACTCAAGAGTTTGAAGTAGTTTTGTTGTGATTAACCCAGTGATTTTCTCTCAGTGGAAATCCTTATACATGATAATTCCAGTTCATAATAATTCCTGGATAATTCACACTGGGGAATATTTCTAGTGTGAATTATTGGTATGTTCATTTGACGTTAGTTAATGCCAAAGATTTATTTCATTTTTCCTGTTTTAAAGCTGTGGTTTCATTACAGGAACTCATAGTCCAGACCAGTGATACTCAAAGTACGGCCCTGGGGCCGCATGCGGCCCTTTTGACCTTTACATGTGGCCCCCGCAGCTGCAGGAGCACTAGGCTGCTGTTTACTCGACTTAACAGGCAATACTTTATTTAAACACTATTGAAGATAAAGAAAGGAAGTAAGGAATTTGTCCTGAACCGCTAACTGCAGGAACACTTTCATTTTTTAAGAAACCTTGCAGCAAATGTCTGCAACTATGATAAGGGTTCTTAAAAATTCAAAAAAGTGAATTTCATTTACACGCAGAACCATTTGTATGGAGAAGTATTTTTTTTAAGAACAATAGATTTGAAACATAAATTCAGAAACATTCATTCTTACCCCCACCTTGATAACAATGCCAATAGTGAATTAAGGGGCAAGTCAGTTATCTGCACTCTTTGATTGGCCTGATTTGCTATTATACATGAGCAGCTTCATAGTTTATTAAATCAAACACAGGAGAAGAGTTCGCACAGCACGTATACTGAAGTCATGCATTGTGAAGTCCTCCTACATACAATAATGAAGAAAATGAAGGGAAAGTGAAATAAAACAATTGCCTAGGATCACACAATTTGGTAAAGTGGGGAAGCTGGGATTAATGCCACGTTTTCTGGTTTCACATTGAGTGATTCAGCCACTAGATCTATATGCTTTGCTGCCCCCTACACACACCATAATGTCACAACCCCTCCCCATCCAGAGCCCCCTCCTCCCTTTGATCGCCACGCTGCTAGCATCAGTGCGGCCCTTGGTCACACCACAGACCAAACTTTTTGGCGCCTGGGAAAATTTTTGTGAGTACCCATGGTCCAGACCTTTGTATCTGAATAATCCTGGTTGTGCCAGTATCCTGAATCCAGAACCATAATCCAGATATCCTTGAGTCCAGCTGTTCCCAAAGTAATGCATTCCGAATTCCGACTGAATAAGTCCTGGTATTTCTTTCTTTCTCTTTCATACCAACACCTCTTGGAAACTCCTAGGGTTGCAGTGTGTCCTTCATTGCTGCCCTGTCAGTTCTTATTGGGAGTTGAGGATTATCGTTGCCCCATCAGAACCACCTGGAGTTCAGATGAGTGGCTCACAACAGAAGGCTAAGCCACAAAAAATAGTGTTCCCTTTGGGTGATGACTTCACCATGGACACCTTATTCCAAGCCCTAGCAGAGACCCCTTCTGCCACCACCCAGGTAACTGATATATTGCACACACTTCAGATAGAAATGCAACACCTAAAATAAGCAGTGTGAGTTTAAGGGAGAAGTTAACCAGAAGCAAAACTGAATCCACACAGTGGAGGGATACTTCACAAAAAAGGAATCACCCAGCCATAAGCCTACCTACATTTGGTAATACTTGCAAACCCTCTGTGGCACCCCCTCCTCCATCTCACTAGACCAAAACATGCTCCTAGCCCGGTTCCTCTGGCTTACCCAGAAAAATTGAATGGAGATAACGCACGATTCGTAGTATTCATGAGTCAGTGCCAATTACACTTCATTAGTAAGCCCTAGATTTTTAACTCTGATGCAACCAAAGTCGCCTCCATTATTTCTTATCTTGGTGTTGTGGCCGCTAATTGGGCTATCTGTTGATAGAATCTAATGACCCTATCCTATATATTTCACAGCCTTTGAGCTAGCGATGAATAGTGTTTGTACGATATGTTTTAATTCAGGCCAGCAACATTGAGCTATTAAACTTGCAACAGGGCTCTTAAGATCTTTTAGCCTACATCACTCAATTTAATCGCTGTATGTCTGAAACACATTGGCCTGAGGACAAACGTACTTCCTTGTTTTATAGAGGTCTTAAGGATGATTTAAAAGACTCACTGGCACACATTATAGAATTACCTGAGAACTGCACAGAATTAATTGATCTGGCTGTTAAACTGAATCATAGACTAGGTGAACGTAGAAGAGGGTGGCCATTAAATGACACAAGAGTAATGCTCCTGAAAACAGAAAGAAAAGAGAAGGATGATAAAGCATCTGAATCAGACCCCATGCAAATTGGAGGTATTAGGGGCCCTTATCATCAGAAGGGAAGGACAGACGACGTAAGGCTAAACTTTGTCTTTATTGTGCGAACCTGTTCATTTTGCCTGAGATTGTACTGCCAAGCCCAAAAAAGAAAAAGACGATAGCTTGCATCGATACAGTGCAGAAAAACTAATAATCTTAAAGAATTACGATATCGACAACTTAGGAGTTGTAGTTCCTCAGATCTCCCAATGTGTGACTAATGTTATTAATCGAGTCTCAAGACACATAGCCATTATAATTACTTTTATTCTATCTCCACAAAAAAGACATTGGGGGTCATTCCTACCCTGGCGGTCTATGACCGCCAGGGTAGGTGACGGAGGAAGCACCGCCAACAGGCTGGCGGTGCTTCCGGGGGCATTCTGACCGCGGCGGTAAAGCCGCGGTCAGAAAAGGGAAGCCGGCGGTTTCCCGCTGGCTTCCCGCTGCCCCAGGGATTCCTCCACGGCGGTGCTGCAAGCAACGCCGCCATGGGGATTCCGACCCCCTTCCCGCCAGCCCGGTTCTGGCGGTTTTCACCGCCAGAACCTGGCTGGCGGGAACAGGTGTCGTGGGGCCCCTGGGGGCCCCTGCAGTGCCCATGCCACTGGCATGGGCACTGCAGGGGCCCCTAACAGGGCCCCACATAGATTTTCAGTGTCTGCGTGGCAGACACTAAAAATCGCGACGGGTGCAACTGCACCCCTTCCACTCCGCCGGCTCCATTCGGAGCCGGCATCCTCATGGAAGGGGGTTTCCCGCTGGGCGGGCGGGTGGCCTTCTGGCGGTCGCCCGCCAGCCCAGCGGGAAACTCAGAATGACCGCTGCGGTCTTTTGACCGCGGTACGGTCTTCTGGCTGTTCCCGCTTGGCGGGCGGCGACCGCCGCCCGCCAATCTAGGAATGACCCCCATAGTCCCTCTTTACAACCCTGGCGGTCGGCGATAAAGCGGCGGTAATACCACCAACAGACCGTCGATAAACAAAATTGAATTATGACCACGGCAGAAACCGCTCAGACAGACAGCCACTTTAACACACCGACCGCCATGGCGGTAGCAACAAGCAATGCAGCGGAAACCGCCAACAGCCAGGCGGAAGACAATGTACCGCCTACCGTATTACAAGAGGCCTATCTGCCACCTTTTCCGGGGCGGTACCAACGACATCAAAAGCACAGCGAAAACACTGCACAGAAGTCAAAGAACTCACCTCTGGAGACTCAAGGAAGAACACGATGCCATGGAGCCCGAGTTGCACATCTTTCCCATGATTGTATATATCCTCATTCACTACGAACAGCAACGCCGACAAAGACGGCCATGGTGAGTACTGCTGCATAGCACACAAGGGAGGGGGGAGGAAAAAGAGAGTGACACACACATGCAACACCATCACCTCCAAATATACACCCCGTACCCCTCGGGAAATATGCAAGGACAAAAGGAAGTGATTAAAGTGAGTTTAATAAGAGAAAATATGAGAAAATTGTGATTCAAAATCAAAATAGTATATACATATTGTTAGACCTGACAGCCTTAGGATGGTCATCCCTAACTTTTTACCTGCCTCCCTCCACTTTTTAGATACTGTTTTTGCTGGTTTCTAGGCTCTGTGCTCTTTACAACTGCTTACCAGTGCTAAAGTGCACATGTTCTCTCCCTTTAAACATGGTAACATTGGATCATACCCAATTTAACTATTTAATTTACTTATAAGTCCCTAGTAAAGTGCACTATATGTGCCCAGGGCCTGTAGATTAAATGCTCCTAGTGGCCCTGTAGCACTGGTTGTGCCACCCACTTCAGTTACCCCTTAACCCTGTCTCAGGCCTGCCATTGCAAGGCCTGTATGTGCAGTTTCACTGCCAATTCGACTTGGCATTTAAAAGTTCTTGCCAAGCCTAAAACTCCCCTTTTTCTACATATAAGACACCCCTAAGGTATGACCTAGGTAACCCACAGGGCAGGGTGCTGTGTAGGCAAAAGGCAGGACATGTACCTGTGTAGTTTACATGTACTGGTAGTGTAAAACTCCTACATTTGTTTTTACACTGGTGTGAGGCCTGCTCCCTTCATAGGCTAACATTGGGGCTGCCCCCTCATACATTGTTTGAGTGGTAACTGCTGATCTGAAAGGAGTAGGAAGGTCATATTTGATATGGCCAGAATGGTGCTATAAAATCCTTCTGACTGGTGAAGATGGATTTATTGTTACTATTTTAGAAATGACACTTTTAGAAAGTGAGCATTTCTCTGCACTTAAATCTTTCTGTGCTTTACAATCCACATCTGGCTGGGTTTAGTTGACAGCTCCTTGTGCATTCACTCAGACACACCCCAAACACAGGATACTCAGCCTCTCTTGCATACATGTGCATTTTGAATGGGTCTTAATGGGCTGGGAAGGTGGAGGGCCTGCTCTCACACAAAGGACTGCAACACCCCCTACTGGAACCCTGGCAGACAGGATTGAACTGAAAAAGGACTTGGTGCATTTCTAAGCCACTCTTTGAAGTCTCCCCCACTTCAAAGGCACATTTGGGTATATAAACAGGGCCTTTGCCCCTTCCAACTCAGGCACTTCCTGGAGAAGAAACCTGTAACCAGAACCTGCATCCTGCCAAGAAGAAGTGCCTGGCTGCCCAAAGGACTCACTTGACTGTGCTCTGTGGAGGACTGCTGCCTTGCTGTTGCCCTGCTGCCTTGCTGCTCTCTTGCTCTGGGGAAGAAGTGCTCTCCAAGGGCTTGGATAGAGCTTGCCTCCTGTTCCCTGAAGTCTCAGGACCAAAAAGACTTCATCTCTTCAAGAAGGACTCCTTGTGCAGCAAAATGCGACGCACAGCCTTCCAGAAATGACGCACAGCCTACCCTGCGGTGAACATTTCACCGCAAGCCGAACTGGAACGAAAAAAGCTCGACTTTGCGACGAAAAGATCGACGCAGCACCAGCGTAGCAACCGGAAATTCGACGCATGGTCCACTGGATCGACGCACAGCCAACCCAGACCAACGCATCCCGACTTCCAGAGAGGAATCGACGCAGCGCCTGCCATGCGGGACAAAATTAGATGCCAACGGATCGACGCAGCTCCTGTGACCTCATCCTGTCAGCGCAGGAAATCCACGCATCGTCCCTGGGGCATCGAAAAGCCCGCAACCCGAAGCGGATCCATGACCAAGCACCGGATATCGACACACAGCCATCCCTGCACACCCCTTTGTTTCCACGCAGCTCCTCCTCTGCGGTTCTTTGCAGAGATTTTTCACGTGAACCAGGTACTTTGTGCCTGAAGGAGACTTTGTTTGCTTTTAAAAGACTTAAGACACTTTGGGCCTCATTTCAACATTGGCGGGCAGGGGAGGCTGTCTGCCAATATTGAACCGCCAGTCGGCCGCCTATGCGACCTGGAACCCGCCGGCCACATTTGGACATCCCCGTTGGGCCGGCAGGCGGAAACAGAGTTTTCGGCCGCCGGCCCAGCGGGGAGGAGGGCCATAATATTGCAGCAGGCTCCTAATGGAGCCGGCGGCAATGTGGCGGTGCCGTGGGTGCAGCAGCACCCGTCGCGCAATCCACTGTCTGTAATTCGGGCAGAGGATTGCGCAATGGGCCTGTGCCTGGGGGCCCAAAAAACCCCGAGCCCCCTTACTGCCAGCCTGTCCATAGCGGTGTTCACCGCCATGGACAGGCTGGCGGAAAGGGGAGTGAAAATCCCCAGGGCAGCACTGCTTGCAGCTTTGCCCTGGCGGATTACGACCGCTGGGACCGCCATGGCGGTATACCACCAGTCCCGGCGGTATGACCGTGGTGCTTTCGCCACAGTCAAAATATGGTGAGTAGTACCGCCAGCCTGTTGGCGGTACTACCGACACATTTCCCCTGGTGGTCACCGACCGCCAGGGTTGAAATGAGGGCCTTTATATCACTTTTCAGGGATATCTCAACATATACCCATTGAATTTTAATTGTTTTGACCTGCATTTAATCAGATAAATATTATATATTTTCCTAAACACTGTGTGGTGTATTTTTGTGGTGCTATATTGTGTTATTGTATGAGTTATTGCATAAATACTTTACACATTGCCTTCTAAGTTAAGCCTGACTGCTCAGTGCCAAGCTACTAGAGGGTGGGCACAGGATAATTTGGATTGTGTGTGACTTACCCTGACTAGAGGGTCCTTGCTTGGACGGGGGTAACCTGACCTGCCAACCAAAGACCCCATTTCTAACACATACATACAAATGGAGGGACACTGCTCAGTCCTCAATGTCTGTGGGCCACAGGGCAACATCACATAGGCCAAGGCCCCACTTGGCTCCTGCATCAACACGGAGAGAACACCGCAGAGGCATCAGGTCAAAAATAAGCAGCCACCTCATGGGGGACTGGGAACGGTCCCCCATGGTAGCCGGAAGATGGTACAACACCACTGGTCCTGGAGGAGGCTACATGTCCTGTGAGATGTCCTGGAGAGCGCAAGGCCACAGTCTCTCTAGTGGGTGGTTTGTCCACTGCTTGGTCCTGGGGAGTGCAAAGCCACAGTCTCTCAAGTGGATGGTTTGCCCACTGTTTGGTCCTGGGGCATGCAATGCCACAGTCTCTATAGTGCGTGGTTTGCCCACTGCTTGGTTCTGGGGAGTGCAAAGCCACAGTCTCTCTAGTGGGTGGTTTGCCCACAGTTTGGTCCTGGGGAGTGCAATGCCACAGTCTCTCTAGTGGGTGGTTTGCCCACTGGTTCTGGAGGGGGCCTTGTGCCCAGTGTGCTTCATCCAGGCAAGGAAGGGGTGAGTGGATGGCTTCTTCCACTGGTTCTGGAGGGCCATGTGGTCAGTGTGCATCATCCTGGCAAGGATGGGGTGAGTGGATAGCTTCTTCCACTGTTCTGGAGGGCACCGGGTGTGGCTAATAGGTGAGCCCTGGTTCCCAGCCAGTGGATGGTGGTGTATGGGTATGGTATGGGCCCTAAGGGTTGGTGTGTGTCTAACAGGTGTCCCTCGATATTTGCAGGTGACTTTGGTTACCCCCAACCTCTCATGGCTACTTACCCCAGTGAGGAATGCCGGGACATGGGCAGAGTAATGTTTCAATGAGGCACATGGACAAAGAAGGAGAATAATAGCGAGAACATTCGGCCTCCTGAGAGCCAGGTTTCGGTGCCTGCATCTAACAGGTGGATCCCTATGCTACTCACCCAAGAAGGTGTGCCAGATTATCGTGGCATGCTGCATGTGGCATAACCTTGCCTTGAGACGCCAGGTGTCTTTTCTGCAGGAGGATGAGGCTGGAGATGGGTATGTGGCAGCAGTGGACACTGTGGACAGTGAAGATGAAAAGGCAAAGGATGAGGATGAGGACAACAGAACAGCTATTATACAACTGTACTTCCAGTGACACACAGGTAAGACACTGGTGGTCATTACAACCCTGGCGGTCGGTGTTAAAGTGGCGGTAAAACCACCAACAGGCTGGTGGGAAAAAAATTGAATTACGACCGTGGCGGAAACCGCCAACATAGACAGCCACTTTAACACTCTGACCGCCACAGCGGTACAAACAAACACCGCGGTGGTAACCGCCAACAGACAGGCGGAGGACAATGTACCACCCACACTATTACAACCCACCAATCTGCCACCTTTTCCGGGGCGGATTCCCCACGAACAAAAACACAGCGGAAACAGGAATTCGAAGGGAAAACGCTCACTTCTACACAACCCACGAGGAATCAGGACGCCATGGAACCCGAGCTCCAGATCCTGCCAGCCTTTATCTTCCTGCTCTTCTACCAGGAGCACGAACGCCAGCGGCGAAGACAACAGTGAGTACTGCACCTACGACACAGGGGAGGGGGGAGGGAAAAATTAGTGACACACACACGCAACACCCCCACCCCCACCCACTACAGCACACACGCTAATACATATTGATACATAACAATTACACCCCCAACTACCCCCGGAAGAATGCAAGGACAAAAGGAAATGAGTTGAATAATTGTGATATACATTACATCAAAAATATTTACGAATACATACATTTATACTATATACAATTATATACACCGAGAACACAAGTCCAAGGGATTCCACCATCATAGTCCATGGATCACTGGGCCCAAAAGGCATGGGCGAGGCCCACACTCAATACCCGATCAAAATGGAGAGAACACTGCAGGGGCATCAGATAGAAATAAAACAGGCACCTCAGGGGGAAGGGAAGGGTGGGCACCTCAGCCGGTTGAGTGCACGATGCCAGATCCACGAGGGGGCTCCATGCCCTCTGTTCAATTCCTGGGGAGTGCAAACCCACAGTCTCTCAAGTCTCTACAGTGGGTGGGTTTCCCACTGTGCAATCCTGGGGAGTGTAAAGACACAGGGGGTCATTCCGACCCCGGCGGTCAAGGACCGCCGGGGCCGGGGATGCGGGAGCACCGCCAACAGGCTGGCGGTGCTCCTCAGGACATTCTGACCGCGGCGGTTCAGCCGCGGTCAGAACAGGAAAACCGGCGGTCTCCCGCGGGTTTTCCGCTGTCCTGCAGAATCCTCCATGGCAGCGCAGCTTGCTGCGCCGCCATGGGGATTCTGACACCCCATACCGCCATCCTGTTCCTGGCGGGTCGCCCGCCAGGAACAGGATGGCGGTATGGTGTGTTGTGGGGCCCCTGGGGCCCCTGCAGTGCCAATGGCAGTGGCATGGGCACTGCAGGGGCCCCCGTAAGAGGGCCCCACTTTGTATTTCAGTGCCTGCTTTGCAGACACTGAAATACGCGACGGGTGCCACTGCACCCGTCGCACATACCCACTCCGCCGGCTCCATTCGGGGCCGGCTTCCTCGTGGGGAGGGGTTTCCCGCTGGGCTGGCGGGCGGGCTTCTGGCGGTCGCACCGCCAGCCCAGCGGGAAAGCCAGAATGGCCTCCGCGGTCTTTCGACCGCGGAGCGGCCATATGGCGGCTCCCTCCAGGTGGGCGTCTCCCGCCGCCCGCGGGGGTCAGAATGACCCCCACAGTCTCTCAAGACTCAACAGTGGGTGGTTTGCCCACTGTGCAATCCTGGGGAGTGCAAAGCCAAAGTCTCTCAAGTCTCTATAGTGGTTGGTTTGCCCACTGTGCAATCCTGGGGAGTGCAAAGCCACAGTCTCTCAAGTCTCTACAGTGGGTGGGTTGCCCACTGTTCAATCCTGGGGAGTGGCAAGCCACAGTCTCTCAAGTGGATAACAGTCTCCACTGGTTTCTGGAGGGGGCCTTGTGCCCAGAGTTCTTCATCCTGCCAAGGACTGAGGTAGTGGATGTGATACCCCACTGGTTCTGGAGGGGGCTTTGTGCCCAGAGTGCTTCATCCTGCCAAGGACTGAGGTAGTGGATATCATTCTCCACTGGTTCTGCAGGGAGCCTTGTGCCCAGAGTGCTTCATCCTGCCAAGGACTGGGGTAGTGGATGCTTTTCTCCACTGGTTCTGGAGGGGGCCTTGTGCCCAGAGTGCTTCATCCTGCCAAGGACTGAGGTAGTGGATGTGATACTCCACTGGTTCTGGAGGGGGCCTTGTGCCCAGAGTGCATCATCCTGCCCGTGACGGACTCGGTAGCGTCGGAATCATTGGCGCTGACTGACCTGCGGAGCTGCTGGTGGCGGTGTCCTGGGCAGTGGTTCAGCTGGTGGCTGTCTTGTCCTGGCCTGCGGGGCTGCTGGCGGCGGTGTCCTGGGAAGCGGTTCAGCTGGTGGCGGTCTTGTCCTGGCCTGCGGGGCTGCTGGCGGAGGTGTCCTGGGCAGCGGTTCAGCTGGTGGCAGTCTTGTCCTGGCCTGCGGGGCTGCTACTGGCGGTCTTGTCTGTGGCAGCGGGGCTGCTGGCGGTCGCTTCCTGGGCAGTGGGGCTGCTGCTGGCGGTCTTGTCTGTGGCAGCGGGACTACTGGCGGTCGCTTCCTGGGCAGCAGGGCTGCTGCTGGCGGTCTTCTCCTGGGCAGTGTGGCTGATGGTGGTCGGTTCCTGGGCAGGGTGGCTGCTGCTGGCGGTCTTCTCCTGGGCAGTGTGGCTGCTGGCGGTCTTGTCCGTCGTGCTGATCTTCCCAGACTTGCTGGTTTTACTGTACCCCTATCCCACCTTGGATGGTGTCGCAGCTGTCTCCACACTCCCAACTGTACCCCTGGGAGTGGCTTTTGTGTCTGGTTTCTTTCCCCTCTCCCGCCGGGCACTGGCCAACTTTTGATGCTTGACAGGTGGGGAACTGTCCGTGCTGTGGCTCCTTGCCACACTGGCTGCCCTGCTGCCTGGTGCACTCCATACTCCGGTGAGTACTGGCACCACTGGTCCCGCCGATGTTGTGACTGAGGTGCTAGGTTGGGACCTGGAGAGTCGGGCCCTAGGAGACTGACGGGGTGGGGGAGGTGAGGGAAAGAGGTCAAGGCTGGCCAGGAAAAGTTTCTTAGGAACACTGGGACAGGTAGCTGGAGGGGGTTTGGGAGTGGAGGAAGAGGTTGTGGTTGTAGGAGGTGTACGTTTGCTGACTTTGGGTGAAGGTCATGGGCTGGAGGCTGTCGTGAGGTGGATGGCTGTTGGGTGGGTGTGTGGCTGCGTTTGTGTACC